>NC_137461.1:101541986-102785736 GCF_964235325.1 Thermobia domestica
TAACTGATATATGAAACACAATTACGAAGTTATGTTTACTAAATTAAAATAGGTTATATAAACTGATGTCACTGGAGTGTTTTTACCATTTTACATAAATATAATCTGTGCAGTTCAATATCATACAACTTTTTGCCAGTTTTTTTTCTTTCTTCCGAGGGGGAATGGCAGCTCTATCTTTAACAAAATTATTAATGAAGAGAGTTTTTCTCACAATCTTTACAAAAGTTACCATCTCCTCAAGGAGGAAAACAGATTTTATACGATTTTTGGTCAAATTATTTACGGTGAAATATCAACATTATTGCATTTTACTTATAACTAAATTAACAATGATCAATTCTATATCACTAACCTACCACCGGTTACTGAACGAAAACTTTGATATCTTAATCATAATCCATGTTATGATACGCTTAATACGTAAGATCATTTGGTAAATGCTTTGATTTTGCCTGAGGCTAGCTCAAGGATTTCTCTAGTCTTTATTCTTAGCCTAGGTCATATCTGCTGAATGCCGGCGTCTTAATTGAACGACCAAGGAAACAATAACCTACTTTTATGTTGTTTTTGAAATACAATATGTTCCATCAAACAACAAGGCGATATATAATCAAAAAATAAAGTTAAGCCAGTGGCGGCTCTGGAATGAAGTTAAATCTGTAAAAAAAATTACATTTTATCGCCAAAACTTAAGGTAAGAAATTAATTTCTGTAAACAGATTTTTGAAGCTGTATGAAGCTTTCTTCCCTTGGCTTGTAGCGACAAAATTTAAGATTTTACCGATTGATTTCCCTCAAGTGCCGCCACTGTAAACATATCTTTCATTATCATGTCTTCTTCTAAGCTGGCAACAGAATACTACGAAAGCATGACAACATTTGAAATGCTTAGTAAATCATGAAATATTTTGTTTAATTTTATTAATTTCACTTTAAGTATTAAAATGGGAAAGTAAAAACTGAACAAAAAGAAAAAAAGCGTCTACATCACATGACTTTATAACTTCGTAATAATAATAAGATGCAATTTTGTTATAATTACCTAATTTAAATCATGATTTTTTACTGCTATTTACACGAAAAGATTTAAGTGGAATTTAACTACTCAAGACCCTGAGAATATTTCTTGAGACTTAAAAAAAATCACAATATAACTTTTCAATGATTGTTGAAAGACAATATCATTAAAACAAATCACACACATTTATCAACGTTGCATTGTCTCCAAGTGTTCCACAAGACTTCATAATTATGCACATACGACTTTTGAAAAAATAGAGAGATGTGAACATATAAAATAGGAAAATCCTGTTTCAGAAACATAACAACACACTCATTGACATATTAAACACTGCACATTTTTTTCTTTGTCACATACATATCTGTTGTAAGTTAAATGAAATAATGTAGTTTTCATAACTATGCACACACACCTACACATGAAGAAAATGTCCACATTTTGTATTGACGTTATTGGTATTTCACGAGATCACAGACGGTTGTAATGTCTTCTACGGAGAAGCAAGTATGTAAACCAAGAATATAACAAGTGTCTTTTGTTCGGTTCCAAATTTGAGTAGCACTGATTACTAAATGCCCTTGTAGGCATAGCCACAGGCGTCAGAATTTTAAAACAAACTTTTCTAGTGCCATTAGACGTAGGTATTTTCACGGTGAACGTGTAGCAATACATTTTCGTTGATTTAAGAAAATTCAATTAATTAAACATAGGAAGACAAAACTGTTGATACTGCTTTTATCTTATTAACTAGATACATCCAACAGATTGTCACAGTATGATATTTTGTTGTAGGAATACCATTAAATGAGGTAATTCAAATTTCACAAGCACATATCTCTGGACTAAAATTTTTAAGTTGTAACAATTAAGCAATAGCGTCTCCAGTCGAAATATGCTTCCACATGTCGAAACCCACTGGAACGCGGTCTTCTATGTACATGCTACATATACGTAACTACCAAACTAAGTAGCTTGAATACTTTGGCATTCATCTGAACTAACCGGTTGATAGAGCCCGCGGCTTCTCACCACGCCCGACTGAAATCACAACGCACGCACTGTTTCTTTTAACGTCTAGCATGACATCCGGTCTGTAAGTTAGTTAGCTTTTGGTTTTGGTTTTCTCACACAAGAATGAGCTTTCGGAAGAACAATCACCCCTGTTCATAAAAAGCACAACAATCTTCTTCTTAATGTCTTTATCTCTCTCTGTAATCAGTTACTTCACATATCGACGCACAATTGAGATGTTCTCTAAAGGCACAAACAACTATATCGTCAAAATTACGATTAAACACAGTACATACTACTGTTAAGAAATATCCTTATTTAGAAGAATTCAATAGTATTTGAATACGAAACTACCAGCTAGCACAAGTCGTACAACGACTGTAAGCTATAAGAACTCTTCACCAGACAGTTCCTTACATGAGCACTTAATATGCACTAGAAGCGATGAGGTAAGATTGAAAGATTAATAGCAGTGACTTTTCTTCCTCTTCAATGAATGCGAGGAATTCTTCACGATGTATGTATGCTCTCTTAAGTCTTGAGTTCGGAAAGTCATGCGTGGGTGGACTCAGCAATGTGAAGACACGCTCTTACAAGCAGAGGAGGACCAAAAAAAAAGCGTCGAAGAACTTGTCTAGTAACTGTTTCTTCATGACGTAACAAGATTTACCTTGGAGCAGTGAAAGAGAGAGAGGTAGCAAATAGAATCCTCACACATATGTAAATTATTCAATACTAAAGAAAGTTACCGTCTATAGTATCTAGGTTAGTTCATTCATAAACTATTTTCTTTCCACGTTAAGGTCAATCTGGTATTATATTTGTGACGGTGAGGATTTTCATTAAATTACTTCTAACCAAACAATATAACTATCAGAAAGCCAATCCTGAAAACCATACAACCTCCTTTATCACACGCTCTAAACCTTCGCAAACAGTTCCCTTTATTACACTTTTAAGACCATATGACAAACAAAACAAGAAACTGTTTACAATCCATTCTGTATTTATAGTTCACAGCTGCTTTCTAAGCTATAAATATGAAGCGCAACCCCTTAAGGATATTTTTTGATACACTTCTCCACTATGCCGCTGCTGTATATTTTTAAAACCACAAACACCAAGAACAGTATTAGAATATATATTATATAGAATTAGAACTATACAGTTAGCTTCCTATTATATTTACATAATGTTACTTTGTTCTATATATATAAAAAAAGTGACAGAGTTATTCATAGTTTCTCACGTAAGATTATATGTCACAATTACAGATATATTCGTGAACAATAATATCTTATAAAGCCACACTTTGTCTGATTAATCCAGTCGAAACATTCTTTGACTAACCATACAAAATGAAGTTTAGAGGGTTACTTATTAATTAGCCGTGTAAAATAATGTCGAGATAGTTTTAATAGTGTTTAATACTCAAAGAGGAAAATACTCACGCTCACCAACCCAGAAACAAAGAAATAATAATAGTAATTATATATAGAAAGTATGTTCACGAACTATGGGGATAACTTCGAGAGCTGATTCTGCAAGTTAGGGGATAACTTAGAGAGCTGAATCTGCAAGTTAAAACAAAACAGACTCTATTAACTCGTGACCAATAATGAATAGTTGGAAACCCGGTAGAAGTGATAAGTTACCGAAATTGTAGGAAAATGAACTGAGCGGAATATTGTCCGTTTTAGACTCCGTCATAACCCGCTCCACCGAAAAATATACGTTTATACAACATGCAGTAGCGCCGCGAGGAATTTCCTAAGAACATGGAAGGGATTCTGGGTGCAAATGAATATGTGTACCAGTGTGTGTGTGTGTGTGTGTATGTAACGTATCTTTGTGTCGCGGTCCACTTTTATATAGATTTACACTGTTATTTGGACCTCACTTTCCAGAATGGTGGATCTGTCGTATGGCCTCACGGATTTCAGGGCCTCAATCATCAGGATTTTACCCTTTCAGGATATCGCTGTTCCACTTCCTGGAGAGCATCATGTTGCTGAGTAACATTTGTATGATATTTGTCATGCTCTTTGCCATGTTCCTGGAATATCTGAACGGATTCCACAGCCGTGTGAAGCGTTGCAATGTTTACATTACCGCCCACGATGGTCATTTAGATCATCTGCTATAAGGTAAAAAAAGGTCCATCAACAAAATTATTAATACAAATGTCAAGTTTTTGCTGGTTTTGATAACAATGTTTCCCATAGTTTATTGGTCCACTTCCCATTCGAAGCGAATATGAATTTTCCTGTCCGTGAGGGTAGTTACCCTGGTCACTTCAGGTTTTAACCTTTGAAAAAAAAATCATTTGAAGCTGAAAATTGATGTATTTACTTTACTTCATGCCCTGAACATCATATCAAAAGTCCTGAACTCTCCCCTGTCCGCGTCATGGCTTTCCAGGCGATTCAATGAATGGAGTGTTGGAGAAACGCTGGAATAGTTGTTACATGCAAACAGCTGGGCACCGGACCTCAAATTCGATTTAAATCAAAGTACTATATACGCCTCAGATTCAATTACATATTGAGTTATTTACACATTTTATGGTGCCACAATAAATTATCAAAGTCTGCAAACGTTAAAAGAAAAATATCTTTATTTCGTTTCCTTGCTCTGAACACTAAAGTATCGTGGGCATTGTAAAATCGCTCAGTATAAAAGTTTTTCTGCAATATTTTAGCTTTTCATTGATACGTATTTTATGCATGTCCAGGGGGCACGGTGGCTCAGTGGTAGAGCGTTCACCTCCGGTGCTTGGGGTCCCTGATTCGATCCCAGCTCGCGCCGTGTGGACTTTGTGGTGCACAAACACCGTGCTCGTGGGTTTTCCAGGGGTCCTCACGTTTCCTCCCACTTTCTTCATTCCACCATTTCATTCATCTCTCATCATCACCGTCTCCTTTAGTCTAACCAGCATAACCGTGGGACGTAAAAGTTAAAAGATTTCATTTCATTTTTATGCATGTCCGACCGATAATTACGGAGATATACGCTCATGAATGAAACAAAACTAAGATGTAATGAGATTACTTTGTGGGTAACTAGACTACCCACGCAGTTATACTTTGCAACACAAGCACTATGTAACCATGTATGCTTGATGATTTTAGAAATAATATATAATACAAATTATGATTCATGTGATAATGAAATGAAGAGATATTTCCTTCCGTTTATTCATAATTCCACTGAAGTTCATTTTTGATTCTCGTGAGTGTATATTGTTACAGTGCTTGTGTGTGTGTGTCGCAGAGTCGGTTAAGGAATATTTATTTGGGAATCTACATATATGTTAATTTTCAAAACTGGTGCAGAATAACAAATACAGTATTTCACAATGTTTTATTTGGATTGAAATCCATTATGATCGAATTTACTAATGTGTTAAGTTTTCGAAACATATGCATAATGATTTAAAAATCAAATAAAATAAGCACTAAACATTAGAGGAATCTCCAAGATCAATACTGACTCCAAGAAAACTTCACAAACTATATAAATAAATATAGTAATATAATCGATAACAAAAAAGTTCACAAAAGGTGCGGGGGAACATAGATTGGTCGAAGCTTCATCCTAATTATAATTACAATTCTAACAAGAAACTGATATTCTTACCTTCTTTTATTAAAGTTGAAATTGTATGAAGTCTTCACCAAAATTTCCATTGTCAATAAAGTATTTTGACATTCTGCAGAATCGTCCGCACATACGTTGTATTCGAACATAGAAGTCCTAATCTTCTACACTCATACCTGCTTCTTGAGATGCAACTTTCCTTTCAGTTACAAGATATGTGTACGAGATCGTCGGGAGCGGGTGGCAACAAGGTGAGCTAAGAGTGTATTTACTATTTAAAAGCTTCTATCCTCATTTCCAAGCATCCAGATTATTTTTCAGCTAATACTGTATTTGCTGATAAGCACGAAAAGAATGTTGACGTGCTGCAACTGACGTTGAAGGAAGAGTCCTAATTTGAATTGAGTGGCTACTAACGCTTTTGCTATACGCTGGGTGTACATGAAAATCTGTATGGCCTACAACGGACGCGAATATAGATCTCTAGATGAGTTAATCACTCCAAATACCGCTCCACAATTTTGTAATTTTTTTTTTTTTAAATTGTAAAATAGCATCCAAGAATGAATTTTACGTAATCTTCCACGAGGATTTTAGATTTAAGTCTTGCATCTCTTGAACGTACAAATGCGCACACTTGGCATAATTTAGTCGATCTGAAGCGTGTAAATGAGGCAGTGTTTTTGAGGTTATGAAAGAGCAGTTTCTAATCAGCAGTTCTTTCCGCCATAATAGAGCTACGAATCAAGCTTATTCACCGAATATCCTTACCCAAAGTGCTTATATGAAACAGTTAGTTGACGGATAGTTGCATTCATCTTTCAAGGCAGTACACAGTGCTCCATGGGCATTGGATATTGTATTTTCGTGAATATGGGACGCACCTAAACTTTTGACACGAGATTATAGAAAAAGGAAATCTCGAATATAAGCCGCACTGCTAAATTTACAAGGAAATTCAATTAGAGAGTACATTGAGTTGCATTTCTCTCCCTCCCCTTCTTCAATTCCCACATAACTAAGGGCAACTCATCACCAACAGGACAGGGTTTGCGTATTGGAAGATCTGGTGACGTGACTAATTTAAGTGACAGCGTAATTGAAGTTTAAAGTTGATTATTTGGTTTGTGAGTGACGATGGACAAGAAGTGTATTAGTTACATAGCGAAATTTAAACTTCAAGTTATCAGCAATGCAAAGAAACACGGAAAGCGAGAAGCTGGGCTCAGATTTGATGTTGATTAAAAACACATTCGTCGGTAGTGTGCAAGTGAAGAGCAACTCTTAAATAGTTTGAAAAGTCGGCGTTCATTTCGAGGGCAAAAGTGTAAATATCCAGATGAGAAAAAAGATTTGCTAGATTTTGTAGTTAAAAATAAGAAATATGGATATGCCGTTACAATTCAAATTGAAGGCTGCAAAGTAATATATGTACATATCACTTTGAAGCTGACGATTTATGATCTGAGGGGGGAAATCTCGATTATAGGCCGCACATGATTTTTCAAGTCAAAATTTAGGAAAAAAGTGCGGCCTATATTCGCGTAAATACGGTATGTAAACATAATCACAATTAACTTAATTATTCAGGAACTTCATATGCTAAGTTCGTATTTCTCGTACAGCAACTGGGCAAATATCTTTTAGACAAGAAAACAGAAGCATAATTAAGGCCTCTTGAATAAGAGAATGCGCCCTGAGGGCTCGTGATTATGAATATCCAATCAGCCTATGAACTATCAAGACCTCGTGTCCTTCACAGGTAGATTTCGTGCTATAGATCTGCTACTCCTCTTCCTTCCCTGATATACCCTATTGATCCCATGAAGTACATGAGAAGATGGAATCACCCAGATGTACAATCATTTCTTCCATGTGGAGATGCAACCATATCAGTAGCACAGTTGATGTAGAACAGTTGATCAAATACGATAAAGTACATTGAACATTCGTTCTGACAAATGTCCAGAGTAAACTGCATAGCTATATATAAAGTATTCAGATTTCCGGGATCTAGGTTACTGAAAGATAAAGCATCAATCTGTGATAGCTGATATGAACAATCGTTATCAAATGCCACTTCCACGACAGAGAACAACTAGGTAGCTTCCATCCTCCGGCAATCCACAACATGTCCAAGCAAATGGCTCTTGAAACACCTCCTACAGAATACTTTCCCAACTCCTCTATGGTGATGTTGAAACCTGAATTTTGAGGTTTGTGGTTATCATTTAATATTTGCTTTTATTTTTGTCTCTGCAATTTCTTTGGCTATAGGGATCTTCGAAATATTGTAAGAACATTTTCTCATTTTCCCTGTGAGGAGCTACGGCACGTTGCACAGTCCACAGTCCGTAACGTGCCGTAACATTCAGACTGTGGAACGTGCCGTAACAATCTATGTCCGAATGTTGAAGTCTGAATTGTCCAAAAAAAAAAATGTTGTACAAAAGATCCACAATATTTCCTCTTATCATTGCTTTGTTTACTTATGGATACTTTGTATTTTTGAACTTCTTAGTACAGAGCAAAATCCTAGACTGTGAAGAAAATTGACTAGTTATTTCGATGCAAAGTGCTGATGAATCCACACACCGAGAATGAGCAAAACGGAGGGAATAACTGAATGCTGTTTACAATCACTTAAGATAGCCTGACCAATAGATATTTGCTTTTTCTATGTAACTAACAAGAATTGAAGTGAAACTGGTAACATGGGAGTACCCGTAGAAGACAATTGGTCTGCATCTGGATATGTGTTGCAATCGTAAACTGACTGTCGTACATCATTCCTTATAATGTTTGCTGTATAAACAATACGCATTCTTTTGTCTGTCTCGCTTTTTTTTTTCTCAGAATACCACTGATCAAAGAATGTCTTCGTAAGTTTATCTCATGCTGTCTATAGTCAATCTTCCCAGTATCAATGAAACTGGTCCTATTGTCGAAATGGTGTTGTTGGTGAACAACTACTATTGTTCTTCATCTAGTGTTTAGAAAATTTTTGATGTCAATATCGATAAGAAACAAAGAAAAAGCTATATACAGGATAGTCCAAAAGTAGGTATACAGTTCCGTACTTATCAACCCATCACTTATTATATCATTTCTTATTGTTATCCATCAGTTAGACTTAGTTTCTTTATTATTTGTTCTTAATGTCTTTTTACTTATATCTTAAGGTCAGCCGAAGCAAATAAACCTCATGCAGGTGTGTATACCTACTTTTGGGCCACCCTGTATAACAGTGTAGAGTAAACGGTGAACACAGACGCAGTGCTTAATTCACATGCACGCGTCTCTGCGATTATTGGTCGCACATACACGACATAGTACTACACCAGAGATTTTTTTTCTTTAGAAGCATGGAGCAGAGACACTGCAGTGGCAAGATGTAACATAAGAACTTGACTTCTAGGCTTCTGTTCTTCAATTTGCTGTACTGTACAATACATCGGATAATTGTGTAATGTTATAGCACACGTCAAAAGTGCGCAATTGGATTGCATTGTATTCTGATTTAATATGCTGTTCTCAGTGGCGAAATGTACTTCTTTCCCGGGTACACGCAACGCAATACGGACTACCGTCCCTTTTCTCAAGTCCATTTTGAAAATAATAATAATAATAATAATAATAATAATAATAATAATAATAATAATAATAATAATAATAATCTAAATGAGTTCTTTACAGCATGAGAAAAAAGTGAGGCAAAACAAAGCAAAAAGTATTGTTGACGCATGTCTCCGTCTACAGACCTCTCAACGCATAACCAAATCGTTTCTGAATAAAAAGTTCCTCGATTATAAATAATAAAGGAACCTCTTTTTTTTTTTTTTTTTTTTTTTTTTGGACAATACCTTATTCTGGTATGTGATTTTCTAATACATCGAGAACTATATCGATTTGAAAAAGAGTACATATTAAATTGGCACGCGAAAAGTTTAGGTCAAAGTCTTTGTGAGTAGTGAAGAAAGTTTCTTGCTCCATAATATGCTCAACTGTTCCCTCTGTGCACGTTACGCCTTCATTATATTTTCAGACGGATTCACATAGAATTTGTATTCGAAAATAGCTATGACAAATATACTGCTGTAATTTCATCTTGTGGATGCGACAGCGAAAAAATTCCTTAAAGATGATTTCTTGAAAGAAAAATATTCTGCCCTCTTTGATATTATCCCTGAACTATTATATTTACGTTAAATTCACTTATACGCAAAACACATAAAAAGTAGAGCCACCATACTAAACACTTTCACACTCCCATTTCTTATATAAAATCACTCCTTATTCTATATTTCAGGGCTATTAACGAAATATCATCTGAATAATCTTTAAGAAAATCATCCGAAAAAAACTTACAACATTCCTTTCAAATATCAAGTAGTCCATGTATTAAATTTCACTTAAAAAGAAAGTACGATTTTTTGTTTAGGTTTGATACTCCCTTTGTTCAGCTCGTCTGACCATGAAGAAAAAGGAAGCTGGCGAGATCAAGTCAGTCTGGCAGAAAACTTCAGTTAAAACGGTGAATGAGGGGACGGTGCAACGGTAGTCCATTTCGCTTGACAGCTTTACATGAATTAAGCTGTAGCTTTGGAATCTTCAGCATAACACATATCAGCATTTTCAACTATCTTGAACAAATTTAATTCACCTGGTATCCCGATATTATTACTTCTTTCTCATGCTTTAAACTACGAGGAGAAATAGCCTTCGCATGAATTTGATTTTCTTTCATATTTCGTGCAAACAAAAGTAATGCAGCTGAAGCTCTATGCGAAGATAAATTACCTCTCAATTTTATAATAAATATATCTTTGAAATTATTCCATATATCTGTCAATCCAACGAGAATCGTATCAAAAAATAAATAAATAAATAAAATAAAATAAAAACCTGCAGGTGGAGTGAAATATTGGACGAAATTAGAAATTAGACCGTGAATTTGTATTTAATATAAAATCTTAGTTTAGTGACAAATTGGATTTCACTCAGATACTCAGTTGATCAAATTTATTTATTGAGAAACCGATTGTAATCCTAATGAGCTATACGAACATTAAAGTAATTTTCGCTTTAATAACTTTCTGCTAAACATAAGTATAAAATAAATCGTGTGATACTCTGAACAACCACACTATTCAGAGCAGTTATTTTCAAAAATCGTTTGACACGAGAATGAAGCAGCTGGGAAGCGGAAATGTAGAACACAATGTATAACGTTGGGGAGGGTTTAGCGAGCTGCACACAAAAGTAATTTGTGCAGAATTAATACAGATTGCGAGAAAAAAGGTAGAATGTCTACGCGTTAAAGAAGTAGATGAAAACAAGACGAACGGTTGTTGTATTGGCTGTGAGGTCAGTGGTAAAGGCAGTCGGCTCTGGAGCGTGGGATCGCCGATTCAAATCCCAGCGTTAGTTATTATTATTATTATTATTATTATTATTATTATTATTATTATTATTATTATTATTGATTGATTGATTGATTGAAACAGTTTTGTATACGAGCCGATAGCCGTTAGCCAACTTAGTGGATAGCCATGTTTGGGGAAACGAGTTTGGTACTGTTGTCAAACAGACAACTGATCGCGTGCAAGGGAGTTCGATCAACGATTGCCAGTGCTGTGTGTAATGCATGCTTTTGCTACCATCATTTTGTTGTCCTTTAGCATGTCCATTATTAATCATATTTTTCTTTGTATTCATTTCTATAGTTTGACGTCTTGCACGATTCCGATGCAATTACATGTATCTAGGACATTATACCTTTTGTATCCTCGTTTGCATGTTGGTGTATACCGACGTGTTTTCACCCTTCTCACAATAATTACCGATTTTCACTACGATGGATACACAGTGTCATTTCATCACTGATTTTTCCACACAAAAAATAATAGTCGATGGTGAGATCTGAAACCACGACTCCATGCTTCGGATCGGCAACACAGTCACTACAGCAACTGTTACTCTTGCTTTCATCTACAGTACTTTGTCACGCGCAGACATTTTGCCTTTTCTCCCGCAATCTGTATTTATTCTTAAAAAAAAAAAAAAAAAAAAAAAAAAAAATCATATCATTCCGTATACAATTCGCTGAATCCTTCCCAACATTATATATTGTTCTAGATTTCCAACTCCCAATTGCTTCATTTGAATGTGAGTTATTTTTGGTGTGGCGCACTGAAAACACTAGCATGCAGGTATGACATTAGCGAATATAATACACGCCGCACAGTGGTGTCCCGATTGCCAGAAACGTAGCCAAAACTCCCTAAATCGAAGTTTCTGTATGAAGAATTTTAAGACCTTAATAGTCACGTTGAATCTTTATCGCTAGAAACCATCGTTTTTGAAGGTCATACGCACATACCTGACTGTCTAAACCTATTACAATCTACAAGTCGAATTATTCACACCGGATCTCGCTCAGAATGCAAATGAACGCAGTTTTCAATAGCTTTCCATTTTCTTGTTTTCAGTTATTCCTTTTTTTTTAAAAAAAAAAATAGAGTCAATGACCGAAAGTAAATAAATTTCAACTAGATAGATAAAATTCAATAAAAAATATTAAATTACTGGAGTATATACACAATGTCGATTTTTGTCTTTTCAGTTTAAATCACAAATACTAAAATACGCAGAAGTCCTACGACACTCCAATCTCAAATTTTTTTCTGACTTTTTATATCATTCTTCATTTACATACAACACAAAGTGGGTGCTCCTGTTGGCCCTATTTTGTTTTATCGAAATTTTTCGGCGGCGATACACGAATTTAATTTTAGACCCACATTGCAAGTTTTTTTTTTTTTGACGTAAAGTAAATAAAAAATATTCAATAAAATGTGGCAATGAATTTATATTGTCATTAATTTAGCTGAAATTCAAAATCAGTGACCTGGGAAACCTTTCAATTTTTCTTAAAATCTATTTATTTAAATTTTAAGATCGCCATATTGGATCTGCCATTTTATATTTTCAAAAAATAATATGAAAACTGAAACCAGCAACCTCAAAACTCCCCCCGAACACTTTTTTTTTTTTTTTTTTTTTGTGAAATAAAATTATTTTTATCCGCCATGTTGTTTTTGCTTTTAGATGTTTAAAGAAATGAAATGTAACTTTTCAGTTTAAGGTTCCACGCTTATGCCCTTTAGACTAATGGAAACGGATGATCAAGGCAATTGTAAGATGATGGAAGAATTGGTGGAATGAAATTGTGGGAGGAAATGGGAGTACTCCGAAAAAAACCAAGGACATGATGTTGTCCACCACAAACTTACTTGGTTGGGGATCGAACCAAGGACCCCCCACGCACCAGAAATATACGTTCTATTGCTGAGAGCCACCGTTATATATATTTGACATGATCGATCAAAAAACCCTTTTGTACGGAGTTTTAGAAAGACTAAAATACGTCTTCGACTCTTGGTCACGTTTTTGAGAATTGGAACCAGTGTTACGTATAGAAAAGTTTATTATTAATACTTTGAGAAACGCTAGTCATTATTAGTAATTACCGGGTGATTGTATTCTAGGGGTGATGGTTCCTACATCTGCCGCTGGATCAATATCGATGTATTAATAGTTCCACGTAATGTTTCCTTAGAAATTGGTGTGTCTCTTTGGGACCAAATGGATAACGCGTGCGCTTTCTGTGCATGTCGTCTCCACTTCAATCTTCAGCGGGATGCTTGCCTCGGATACAAATCCGAGTTTAAGCGTCAGGAACGTTAACTTTAAATTAGTCAAAAATTTAAAATCTGCTAAAAACAATTACGAATGATCTTGTTGGAAAAATGAAATCTTTAATTTAACGTCCAGTGATTATGCCCTGTAGCTAAAGGAGACAGATGATTAATGGAACTAAAAAGTTATAAAAGAAAGATGAAACGAGAATGTAGAGGAAACAGAATCCTCAGAAAACAAGCGGACATGGCCTGACATCGGATCAGGAAACCCACACACTGAGCGCTCTACCGTTTAGTCCTCCAATTATTTTGTTGGAGCTTATACAAAACCGGGAAACTTCTGTGTCTTGACTATCTGTTTGTGTTGACCACATTTTCTGAACTTAATGGTCATCAAACACACTGATTTCTTTATTATTATTATTATTATTATTATTATTATTATTATTATTATTATTATTATTATTATATAAAATACGAAGATTTTATCTCATAGTAGGCCTATAATTTGATTACTAATTTGCTAATTCCGTTTGAGACTCTTCTTTTAAGCAGACAAAGCTATCTCTGAGATTCTTCTTCATCCAAAGACGAAGATACATATCGTGCAAAAAGCATGTCACAAACATCCATAAAAATGTTTAAAATGATATATTGTTTACTTTAATTTTCTATCTTTTATACATGGAAGTACGCAAGAGGGGTCCAGGTAGGGGCCGTGCCCTCTTCCTGGAATTCAAATGAATCAATAATTTAGTTTCGGTACGCGTGCAATATTTTCTAAATTTAACTATCCATTTTTTTTTTATTTCATTTTATTTTCGCTGCCAACAGGCATACAGGAGCTAACAGTCTGGCTCCATGTGTATGTGTGTGCGGTGCTCGTCATTTCTCAGAAACTATTGGCCTGATATGAGCCAAATTTCGTGAGCAAGTACCCCATCGTCTAAGGAATAAAGATCGCTATATTTGTAGGCTGGGAGCGGCTTGCCTCTTTTGTATGTGATACTTTGTTTCTTAGAACCTACTGGCCAGATCTGAACCAAATTTGGTGGGCAAGTACCCCATCGTCTAAAGAATAAAGATCGCTATGTTTGGAAGCTGGGCTCAGCACGGACCGGCTCACCTCGTCTTGTATGTAGTACTTATTTTTTAGTAATTCCTAGTCGGATCTGAACCAAATTTGGTGGGCGAGTAGCCAATCGTCTACGGAATAGAAATCGCTATATCTGGAGGCTGGGCTTCGCAGGCACCGGCTCGCGATCCTGGAGACTATGATGTTTCTGTAGGAACTACAACGGTGACCTTATTTGTTTTACAAATATTACTTGCTGGAAATTAGTTTAAAATAGCACATATACACATGAATTTTTAGCCACAAATGAATTTTTAAACACTCAAAGCAAACAAAATAAAATTACGTTGTAACCGTCTTCACTGGCACTTCACCAAAGAAAGGAGTAAAAAGAAATGCTAAAAAAAGGAAAAGAAAAGAGGAAAATAGAAATAAGTTTTTTAAAAAAACTTCAACTTGTCGTCAAGAAAAAAAAAAAGTTGTAAGAAACTTCTAGTCCTGCACCATATTGACTTCTAAAGTCAAGTGAAAGAATTATAAGTTTAAAAGCGGAGAATGTTTGCTGGAGAATGTCGAATAGGAAAGAATGGCTGGTAAAAGCACGAGAAGGAAATGAAATAATTAAAATATATATATATATATATATATATATATATATATATATATATATATATATATATATATATATACAATATAAGAAACAGGATTGACTGATTTAAATCAAATTTATTTTGCTTTAAGCATCCCACTAATCATCCCAGAACACTAATCGAATGTCAGGCTGAAACTAGCATCTTAATCCGTACTATGTAATGATATGATTTTAATAATAAAGTTTAAACAAAATATCTAACTTTTTGTATTAAAGTTAATGGCCCATGATTGTTTTGACAATGTACTTAATTTTATTATTACATATTGTTCAGCAGACTTAAGGAGAAAGCTTGAATCCATTTCACATTCAATACTTACAATTTTTAGTCCAGGATTTTACATACCGTGGTAATACATATCATAGCCTTTTTTACCGTAACTGAAACGTCTACGTATATATTTACTGGGCTGATCAGTTTGATTATATATATATATATATATAGCGTAGTAATACCTAGCTCAAGTTGGGTTTTTATCATGATTAAAATAACTATCCTAAGGAGGGGAAAGGGGAATTTAAAATTTATACAACAAATAAGTAACCTCTCAGAATACGCGTACTCTTAGTCAGGAAGATGAAATTCGTTATATAAGTTCAACATTAAAAATAATTTAACTTTTTCGCTTTCGCAAATTCCGATTCTAGCTAAGGAAAGAAGGGCAAATGTCTGTATTTTTTTTTTCCCTCCCACATTCAAATCGATGTTGTCTGTGGTGTCGACGTGTCCGATCACGACAGAACAGTTGAACCGTTTTAAATAAATTTTTGATTATAGCACTTGTCTCGAACTGGGATTTTATCATATCACTTTCATAAATGCTTATCCTAACGAGGGAAGGATGTTTAAAACGTATGCCAACAACAGGGTACCTCACATTCGGAAGATGAAACTTCGTATATAAACTCTTTATGAGAAATAAACGGACACATGCCCAAGCATTTTACAAAATTCCGCATTTCTTACGTGAGGAAGGGGTAAGGCAATGTTTATCTCAATATATTAAAATAATATAACAATTTTCTCTCATCACCAGCGGAAAACACCTGAACTGTTTAAAATGGATTCTTAAACGTATCAACTAACTCGAGCTGGCCTTTTTACCATGATATCTTCACTAAAATGCGTACCTTAAGCGGACAGGGGAGTTTAACAAGTACACTAAAATTGTGCATCTTATGACCCTGTCTTGTTAGGGAGATGGAACTCAGTATATATCCTCCTCAATGAAATAAGTTAACAGGTGCATCAAAAAGGATGATCCATTTAAAATAAATTCTTAAACATTGTTAGCACTTGGGTCGATCTGGGTGTTTATCATTAGTCCTCTACTGACTGAAATACGTTTCTTACGGTACGTGACGTTTGGGCGCCGCCATTTGGGCGCGGACGTTTGGGCCCCGCCGTTTGGGCACTGGACGTTTGGGCGCGAAGCCATTTGGGCGCCAGACGATTGGGCGCGAGTTAAATTAAAAAGACTTTATGTTAGGCGCTGCGTACTAAGTTCGAATCAAGATATCACAAGGTGTCTACTGTAGTGGAAGTCCTAGAATTATACTGGATTTTGTTTTATATACTAGAAATACTGGAATTTCAAAATTCTAAAAACTGAATTAACAATTAAATTTTGTAAATTTAAGTTTCAGCCAAAGTGTGCTTTTTGTTTGATAACTTTTCAAGCTAAGGTAAGTAGACCAGACTAGATAAGATTGCCTGCATTACGTACATAGTGAGCCTATTCCATTAAAAAAACTTAAAGCAGACCTTCTACTGTAGTTATGCAATAAGTGTAAATGTCAAACACATTTCTAGTGGCCCAATGACCAATATATGTACACTTAACTATTATTTTTCACTTTGAAATCGTTCTTTTTTTTTTTTTCCTTTCGCTACTTTCTTCAATGCAGATTAAATGCTTACAATGGGACGAAAAAAAAAGTGTGTTAAGTTTTGATTTTTATATTGGAATGTTAAAAAGAAGTGATACCCGAAATACGGCATACTCCAGTTCCTAAACTCAATATCTTAGACACCCTGTATTAACATCTTTCCCTCAACTCGATTAGGATTTAGGATTTCTAGATTTCTGGGCTTTCGGCATCTAAGGCCATTTAGCCCGTCACTTTTGAGGGAGTACACTATCCGGGGGAAGGAAGGAAAGAAGCGGCCTGGACCTATAAATTAGGTACCACCTAGTGTGAATGAGGAAAAATCAGGAAAACATCATTCAGGGTGGCTGGCCTGAAAGAGCATGTTATAATTTTTCGACAGAATGCTCCACCGGGAATCGAACCCGGGACCACTCGCATCGAAGGCGAGAGCGTTAGCGACTACGCTACGCGGGGCCACTTCTCTCAACTCGAGTGCGCGGAAATCTTTTATTGGTAGTTCTTTATTGGACTTAAGGAAGAGAAGAGTTTGGCATACGTAATACGAAAGAAAACAAATTTTAATATTCATAAGTATGTAATTATTAACTTTAAAAAAATATGAAAAATAAATCAATATGTTTTAATTAACATTAAGAAAATTGTTAACAGTTCGTCTGATTCCTTCATTTCCTAGCTTTCTTATATAATACAAAAATGAGATCATTAGATCAGAAGTACAAGAATCGTAAACAAGCGAAAAATCAATCCATTTCACGAGGTTAGGCAACAAATGCCACAAACGCATTAAACTATTTAATTTAGATGAATAAATAAGATAGAGATAGAAAATATACAGATAAATGAGGTGAGGTAAAGATAGAAGTGTATATATCTTGATTCGCGCTTAATTTTCAATGCCAAGCTTACTTTATATGTCGTAAATTGTGATTTTTACTATGTACCTCACGCCCAATCGTCTGGCGCCTAAACGGCTTTGCGCCCAAACGGCAGCGCCGAAACGTCCGCGCCCAAATTGTGGCGCCCAAACGTCCTGTCCCGGTTTCTTACGGGTATGAATTTTTGAAGGTAGTTAACACTTGGGTCAAGCTGGGATTTTATTGTTACATTTCGATCCTAATATGCATCTCTAGAGGGTGTGAAAGGGGATACAACTGTATCTTTCAAATATTTGCCATAAATCAATTCTTCCCGTGCTAAGAACGAGCGTTTCTAAGAGTTCTTTGTAAAAAAAAAAATATTTAAAAAAATGATAAATACTAAGAAGCTATTCTTGAACACCTAACTTTTAAAATATCTTTCACATTGTGCTGGTATCGTTGACATACTAAGTGCAGATAACTTTGAAATCAAATATTTATATTCATCTATAATTTACACCAATAATGCAAATTCTAATTGCATATCTTGAACGATTTTACAATTTTAAAGG
This sequence comes from Thermobia domestica, assembly GCF_964235325.1. NCBI lineage: Eukaryota > Metazoa > Arthropoda > Insecta > Zygentoma > Lepismatidae > Thermobia > Thermobia domestica. The sequence goes on from NC_137461.1 coordinate 101,560,374, forward strand.
AAAAGATACTGATATTCATGATGAAAAGTATAAGAAATGTATTCAATTTATAAACAAAACAGAAAAGATATATATATCTTAATTTGCAAAATGGTAATATTCTACACTGCAGATTTTACTTTGGTTATTTACCGATTAAGACGTTTAGAAAGAAAAATTAAGATCACTATAAATTGAATTCGCAAGATAACGGTAACCGCGCCCGCTCTTAAATGTTGGGTGAACAATATTGTACTGTTACTGAATTGTCACATGTGAGAAAAGCATTGCAGAAAACAAAACATAAATTTTGGAAATTCCTGATTTTGTCTTTATTCTAATACTACTTAATGAAGAAACCCGAAACACCCGTAATTTACTAATTAAAGAAACAAACATTATTTAAATTTTATTTCATTTTCTTAAATGTAAGTACGAGTGATTTAAATTTAAAAAAAAAAATTAAATTTAAAAGCTCAACAAAAATGTTTTTGAAGAAAAACGTGATTTTTTAACCCTTATAAGAAACAATAAAAACCGGAAAATATAATAAAAGCAGAAATAATAATGAAAATAATAAATAAAACCCATATGGCCAGGGTTTGAAAAAATCCGTTTAAAAAAAAAACACGGGCCCATATGGATTTTTTTTTTTTCAAAATATTTCAATATCTTTGGGGTAAAAGTGTTAAAATGTGATTTATATTTCAAGATTGTCATTGTCACAACTTGCAACAATTTTCTATTCACTCCTGTTTTGAAAAAATGACCGCTATTTTGAAATTTTACGTTGGATCCACACCAAAATACATATACAGCTAATTTAGAGTGTCTCGTGTTTCTACTCTGAAAATTTGTTTTTAAAAGACCAAAAATTGCGCTTTGTAGCGTGGACACCTGCTATTTTGTATAAAAAAAAAAAAAAAAAAAAAAAGCCACTAGTTTGAAATTTTACGTTGCTATGCCGCCAAAATCTATGCAGGACATCTAGTGTGTATCGTGCTTGTACCTTGAAAATTTAAACTTAAAAAAACGAAAGTTGTACCTTGTAATATGTGTGTGGTACAGGGAGACACACAGACAAATGTAGATGGAATCATTCCAGGAGCCTCAGTAACGTTCGCCAAATACAGTATGAATACCAAATATATTATTTTAAAACAAAGATATAATATATGTATTATAAAATAAATGTTTCAAAATATCTTATATGGCAAATATTTTCTAGCGTAAAATAAATGGTTTTATTGTTGAAGTTCACTTCCGATACTTTGCGCGTTCAATTACGGGAACTTCCCTGGCACTAGCAAGATGGTACTTTCTCGAAAATGAATTTAAAACAATTAACAAAGAGATAATTCTTATTTGATACAGTAAATATTTCAAAATGTCTTAAATGAAATTAAATATCTTCCAGCTTAAAATAAATATTTTATTGTTGAAGTATTCAATTCTGATGCTTTGTGCGTTCAATTGCGGGAATTTTCGAAGAACTTTTTCCATGACGGGTTTTCCCCGAAAACGCAACTTTCTTTACTGTACATCGACACTTCTACTAGTACGGAAGTTTAAATTCAGCACCTGAAATAGCAGGGTTAGATACTCTTCGGAGCACTGAGCATTAAGCTTCTTAAATTTGACAAGAATTTTTACGCTTTTGCTGGTTTTGATTCTACAGAATAATACTTATTTGAAAAGTAGCAACTAATGACGGAACTAAACTGTTGTTGTTCGAAAGCTAAATTTTACTGAAGAATACTTGTGTTACCATCTAATGTACGAAATAATACTAATAGCTTTACTAAGGTATTTACATAGTTACTGGTGGTACAGGCGCCTATTAAACTCGTCAAATGTATGAGGAATAACGTCCCAAAGTGTCACCAAGCACACTATTCACAGAAAGTATTTTCTGAAATATAAAATTGTGTATTTTACCTCAAATAGGCTATAAACACAATTCATACATTAATTTGTTCTATAATTATCTCAAGCTAAGGTAAGCGTTTTTATTCATTCAGTGCATTTAGAACTTTATATAGGTCTAACATTGAATGTTGTATACTTTAACATGAAAACATCTGATTCGCTCAAGAGATATCCAAAATCTGATAAAAGTCACTTTCAATGTGATCGCCTTAGTTGTACCGACAATATACTAACAAAAAGCTCAAAAACCCAGGTGGGTTTTAAAGTTTTTTCTTTTTTCTTTTTTTTTTTTAGTTGGGTTCAACTCTGGTATTAATAATATACTAACAAAAAGGTCAAAAACCCAGGGGGTTAAGGTGGTATTTTCAGGTAGGTTCAACCCGAAAAGACCTGCGGGTTTTTGCGGGCTGGGCCTACTTGGGCAAACCCTGCACATAGACCTATCTAACGATGCTTCTCACGAAGATTTATTCCAATATCCAGAAATCCCTTCCTCTAAGGTCTCTCTCCCCTTCCTAACAATTATTCCCTGATATAACTACTTTTATTTTTAAACAAATAGCTGACGCCTATTTCTCGAATACCCTCGTGCTGCATTCTACCCCACCATCACCTTATAGTCAACACTTACTCGATCAATCCAAGGCCTACAGTAGCTTTCCAACCACATTTATTATACACCTTTCGAGAAGTACTCCACTTATGGTTCCCTCATCATAATATAATTTTCTCTGGCTAGCCATGGTTCACTTGAACAGGGTTTCAAAAGTCTCGTTAATAAAAATTGTGTTCATGTGGTTTTCTTTTTTTGGAGGGGGTAATTCTTTTTATTTTTTTCGGATACTCTTAAATTTCTTTGGTGCAACAATATTAAAATGTGATTTTATATATGAAGATAATATCATTATTATAATTTACAATTTTCTTGTTCTTTTGCCGTGTACGCCAGAAGGAAATTTTTCAAGTACTGTATGTATATGTATGTGTCCGGTGAGGAAGTGCAGATACTTTGGAAGATGATAGGGGGAGGTTATAGGGAGTGGGAAAGCAAGCAAAAAAAAAAAAAAAAAAAGTATGAGTATATGGTCTATTTCTCTTGATTTCCTACATAGGGCGCTTATGAACCTAGTGAACGCGATTTGATGGATTGCTTAGGAACTACTCTAGGCTCTATCTAACACGTTTTTTACGAAGAAAGTTGTAAGGCAGAGTAGTTCTACGTATAGATAATGTATTACTTAAAAACTTGCAGATAACCTGTAAAAATAATTTCATCTTTTTACTGTATGTATCTCTCAATAGCTATCTTCACCTTCACAATGTACCTTAGATTGTTTTTTACAAATTCTATAAAGAACAATTGTTTATATATGTGATGTTCTTCGAAGAAATTTTGTTTGGACTTCAATTTCTTAAGCACAAATATGAAATAATATATCAAAATATAAATGCTCATTAAATACGGTTTAATAATCCTAAGTTTCTGAGGTAAAATCAAGGGGAACCCGCTTCTCAGATCTATTTTCATGCTAGGTCGTGATTAAGAACTAACTCCTAGATTCGAAGTTTCATGTCGGTTTGAAAGAAAATTTATCAATTTTCTACTGACTTGCTACGCCAGACATACAGAAATCTTCGCTCTGTTAGCCCCTCATATGGGAGCTGCCTATCTGCCATCACCAGAAGATAGATTTTGACAGACTACCACTGAAGAATGTGGATGAACCATGGGAAAGCAATTGGTTCAAAAAAAAAAAAAAAAAAAAGTGTAAAACCAAACAAGGCACTGTGTTTGTTACAGAAGACATAGTTAGAACGTATTACAGTGAAACCTGTCAACTTGGCCACCTCTCTAAGTTGGCCACCTGCTTATCTTGGCCTAGTTCGTCTTGAACCTGCATTTTTCCATAAGACATTCGTTACTTACTACTCTATATGTTGGCCACCTGTCTATCTTGGAAGTTGGCCACACTGAAGCAATGTTCACCCTTTGTTGATAATGATAAATTTACCTGTGTATCTTGGCCACGCAAAATACAGTTTTGTTATTTTTCTTAACTCTTTCGAATTCCCATATGAGGCAGATGTTCTGTATTTGTGACTGGACAAAAGAAGCATAGATTCGCACGATTTGTTCTTGGAGGTCAATGGCCAGAACACTACCCTCACAAAGGGGTGGTGAAGGAAGGTGTGAATAAGAAAAAGCACGTACAGGAATTCAGGAAATGGTTGTACGAATTTGTTTACCCTGTCTGTTTTGGTAAAACCATTAGCTATATCAATTCCTCCCATCAGTGGGGAGCTAGTAATTCCGGAAAATTCTCAAAGTTAAAACTAACCATCTCAATTGTCAACTATTGACACCTGTCGGCTTGTCAAAAGATAGCTGAGTTTTTGATGTATGAATTCCCTGAAGATTTTCTCAAAACATCTTTTGCTCCGAGGGAAACACTTTTAGCTCATTAACAAGAGGTAGTTAACTACAATATTAGAATGTGCATATCTGCCAAAAAGAATAAAACAAATGCGTCTAGAATGAACCACCATTCAGTAACAACTGAAAAGAAGTCATGTAAATTGCATATGGATTTCTCAATTTATAACTTAGCTTTTCTTGTTTTCAATCTGAATAGCTCAGTGTGCTATAATATTAATTTCAATAAACTGCGTACATACGCTTCTATTTCACGGCTGTTTGTGTTATTGTGTTTCCAATCGGAATAATCCAATATACCAGACTAGTTTTCAGGAAGCGAAAGGTATGCACATATATTAAACATACTATAGTAATATTTTCTAGTACTGTATATTTTTACGATTACTCTATATACATTATTTATAAGTAGCTTTCGTGCCACTTCTTATTAAAATTTTACAATCAAGTAATACTAGAAATCCTATTCTAAAAATACACAAATCACACTTATTTTCTGTAAGTTGGCCACCTGTCTAAGTTGGCCACTTTTCGATGGAACCGATGGTGGCCAACATAGACAGGTTTCACTGTAATTATATTCACAGACGACGTAATGATTCGAGGAAAATATACTACAGAATATGGCATTAGCATAACCCATATGGTATAAGTATTAAGATTCAGTTTAAAGTATCATAAAATCTGCAAACAACTTGTTACTAAGTGACTATTCGCACATTTCATTGCATAGCATGAAAAGTACGTTATGTTGCTACAAACACAGCATGCAAAATATGACTATATAATATAGTTTCAAAATGTGTTATCTGACGTGGAAAGGGAAGAAAACTACCTCATGTTCACAGAAACCATCTGGCACTTTTTCTTAACTAAATTATATGACTAACTTTACAGTGCCATTGTGTTTATTTCACCAAAAATATTTTCGAAAGAGTAAGGATCTTCTTTACTAGGAAGTGAATGAATCTGATACTTGAGAAAGCATAAAACAAATATCACGTAAATGATATGGCTAATTTTACACAGTATCAATATATTTACTCCAACAAAAATAGTTTCGACAGTGCTGCTGTTCTCATCCTCAGTCACTCTAAGCACGAAACACGATAAATACATTGTACTCTCATATTTATGAGTCCTTAATTAACCTTAAATGAAGCATAAATTATCTCATGTTGGCATACAGTAAAACTATCACAATAACTATATAACAATATCGGCTATGAAACCTTCACAGAATATAATCCTTGTAGATTTCACCAGTTAGTACATGATAAAATCTAGATAGGTTATATTCTGTGAATTCAAGGAATGATAGTGGATAAACTACAAGTAATGTTTCAGTTATTTACTTTATGATATTTTTACAGTGTTGATCAACTCATTATAATTTAAGTTTTGTTTAATGTTAATAAAGGATTCATAGATTAGTGAGTTTAGAATATTCGATTTTTTCGGTACTTGGAGTGACTAAGGATGAAAACAATAGCCCTTTCGAAAGTATTAACGCTAGAATAAATACTTTGGCATTATGTAAGCTTAGCCATGTCATATACCAGATATTTGTTTTATGCTTTCCCAAGTATCAAATTCATTTACTTCCTAGAAAAGAAATCTTTTTCAGCAAAATGAATGTTTCCCAAGACGCAAATGTGCTAAATGGATTTCAAACTATTGTAAGAGAAACCATTACTGCGAAAAGAACGCGAATTTATTACACCATATATTCAACTTATTAACAAGTTGGGTTGTCTGAAAGATACGCAACGCAATTGAAAACACGTATTCTGTAAATGTGTTTCAAGATAATTTTTGAGTAACAATATTTATAATTTATAGTGTTCATTTTCTTATGCCCCTTGTTTTTCCCTTATCTAACTGACAAACATGTACATACAGCAGCATACTACTACTTCGATGGGAACATTAAGACAAACAAAAGTCCCTACATAAGATAAATATTCTGGCACACGCAAGGTGTTCTTCTGGTGGAGTTTCGCCCACCTGGGATCACAGTGACTGCAATTACCTATGCCAACATATTAAAGAAGTTCTGTCGTGACCTTCAAGGAAACCGCACAACCGACACCTTTACATGGTACATTGCTCCATAACAACGCTTGCCTCACATTGCTCAACTGGTCCGCGTCAAAATAGCTCAACTTGGCTAAAAGGTGCTATAGAACCACACATAGTCTGGGCTTAGCTTAATTAAGGCTTTCACTTTTTAGATTTTCCAAACTGATGTTTGATTAGTTAACAATTCGATTCGATGAAAAAAAAAAAGTTCACTCTATCGTCCATATATACTCAGAAAAGAAACTTTTACGCGCAAGTACACTTTCACTAGCGTTACGCTGAATGAAATGTCTCGGCAGTTTTTTATATTGAGAAATATGTAAGGCATGTATTAATATATTCGTACATTTTGGTTTTATGATCTTATAAAACCTGTTAAAAAAAAAAAAAAAGTGTGTTGTGTTACTTTTCCACCTTCCTTTGTGTGTGTAAACAAATATGAATAGAAAGGCCGTTGTGTGCTGCATTTACTGACTACGAGAAAGTAATGCTTATGTACGTTTTAAATCTTGACGTATAGAAGAAATATACTTGAAATACAAGTCAATACAAATATACAACTATTTGGCTGTACAATGACGTAATAACTGAGAATGGAAGTACAAGTGGGTGAATACTATTTCCCTGCTATGTTTCAGTTTCTGAACAAGGACGAGAAAGGAATAAATATACACGGGGAATATTTGACTTCTTCATTCCACTAATATCGTGCAAATAGCATCACAGATTGGAAATATGATAGAAAAGTTAATTTGAAAAGCAAGGATGTAAGGTTAAAAATATTGAAAGAGAGAGAGAGAGAGAGAGAAATGATCTTTAACAGCTTCGCAAAGTCAAGAAAACTAAAAGGAAGAATTAGAGGAAGTAAGTACCTATATCCCCATGCGACAAAATATTTCCACGGATGGCAATATTACAGAAATTGAGCTAGGTTGGAATACTGGATTGAAAAGCTTCACATTAAAGTGTAAAATGCCAGTATGTCTAATGCGAAAGATTTTAAATGAATGCATTCAGAAAAAGATAGGAATCGTCTGCAAAAACAGGAAAATACATTGTAATTAGATAAATCACGTAAGTGACAAATATTATCGTAAAAATAAATACACTGAAGTGGCAGTGGGCCGAAACAGCTTTAAACACAGGATTAAATCATACTTTTTAGTAAATTGGTCACATGTTTTGTTATAGCAACGCCAGTGGAAATACTGAACGTATATGAACTTAAGGGTATAGAGACTAGAAAGAATTGAAGAAAGAGAAATAATACTGAAAACAAAAGATGAATCGTTTGTGATCATTACCCACATTAACTATCCATTTTTGTAATCAGTATCAAGTTGCTTACCGCTATCGGAGAACCTTTCATGTACTATGGTTTCGCTACTTTGTACATGCTAAAGACATTTTCGTTTTGACAGCAGTTGTTCGCTATCATACCGCCCATTTTTCCTATTTTCCTATTTCTTTCTATCATGTCTTCTAGCACATTCTGCCAAAATAATTTCTTCTCAAACGACATTGTAACAAATTTTCTCTTCTCGTTGTAATTATATCCAATATTGTTCTTTTATCTGCTACTACTCTTAGCACTTCCTTGTTTGAAACAAAGGTTCCTCCTCCTTTAACCCTTACGCAGGCGCATCAATTTGCATAACATTAACAGATGCGTAAGGAAATATCAAACCCTCCATGTTTATTTTTGTGTAGCTTAACAACATTATTCTGATGAACACTAGTGTTATAATACATATCACATTACTTAAAGATTAATTAATAAAGGTACTGATAAACCCACGGTTGCAAACTACATTGATTTTTTTCTAACTTTCCAACTGATGACATTTTCCTGTAATGTCCTTATGCTCTCAATTCACAGTCAGCTGAAATAAACTAAGAATAAACTAATACTACCGTATTTTCCACTCAAACGCGAATGAAACAAATTCAAACTTATATTCAAAGGCATACAAAATGTGCTTTTCTTCTTCCAAAAGGCTTCTTTTGGCCACTTTACAGTTGCATTTACTTCATATTTTCACTAGATCTATTACCTAAATACCGAAAGCTAATCAACTGTTCTTCCCCTTCCCTCCTTTCATAATTGATAGATACTGATCCGTAGCCATCATCATCGCTACTGTCTTTTTAATAATAATAATAACAACAACAATAATGATGATGCAGTGTACTACTGTTAGAGTCTTAAAGTAATTTTCTTGGAACAATATAATTGAACAGATACGTTCTACAAACAGCCAGAACGCACATTTAAGATGATAATAATGTCGGCATCAAAGGGCTAGGTGAATTTAACAGGAAGATTTACTTTTTTTTTTTTTTTTTTTTTTTTTAAGAGGTTGTAGAAATTGTTTCAGTGTCTAGATTACAAAAATACTATCATTGTATCTTAACCTCTCGAAAGATTTTGGCGTTACAGAGTTGAGTTCCTTGCAGAATAAGGTTATGCATGGTGTCATGTGGTAAGTTAATAAATACGGCACCATTTTAATATATATATATATTATTTCGAGTTTTCGACACAAATTGCACTACGTGGCAACGTCGCAAATAAAGAACCATACATTAGATCTACCAATCTGTCAAATAGTTATAATGACAGATGGCAGCTAAAGTCGATATTGAATGAAACTAGCATGACTTATTAGTGTAGCAGTCGATTCAACTGCTTTTTGTATTCGTTGAGTAATGCTAATGACTCCAAGTTAATCTGCGACGTTGCCACATTGTGAAATTTTGATTCCTCATAGCGGCTGAAAGAGGCCCCGAGGGCATACAATCATCTAACATTTTCTCTTTATTTTGGCCTGTAGAATAATGCTCTGTTGTCCGTGGACACCATTTTTAGAACACCCGATATATATATGAATGACCGAATTTAGGGGGTGCAGAGGTGCACGTGCACCCCCCTTCGTTTCAAATATACACTATCTAAAATGAGAAACTAGCAATGAAAATAGCAACACTTTCTCCCATCATGTTTCCGTTTGGGGCTTAAAACAAAGCAGATCTTTGAAAAAGCAATAGTTTAAGTCAATTTTCGAAAGGTTGAATGAAAAGGATTCAAGCAAAACAATAATAGCATTTGTCAAGTAGGGAAGAAAACAGAAGCCAGCAGGAGAGAAGAACATTTTTTCTTGCATAACATTTGCGACCCTATTTAAAATACTTTTCCCAGTTCTATGCATCAGTGTTGTCAGGGGTAAAGAACATTGTCACATGTCACTGAAGAATTTCAGTGTGATTGGTTATTTTGGTAGTTATGTATAGGGCCTGATCCAGGATTGTCTGAGGGGGGTGAATCAAAATTATATATATATATATATATATATATATATATATATATATATCTACGTCTTAATGTATAAGAATATCATTTAATGCATTTTTATGCCTTACTTTTTTTTTTAACTTTCTGACATTTTCAAAACATAACATGTTAAGTATATACAGACGTGTTCAAATTATTAGACTCAACATTTAGTTTCTGAATGCTTTACTGTTCTTACAATATTACGTCAGAAAACGCGCTTGACATAGTTTAAATTACTGTTCTGTAACTCTGTTCTAATTTCTTGTGGTCATGGCAAATATTTTTCAATATTAATAAAACAAATGAGCATGTGACATTCAAATATAAATAGTATACAGTGTGTGTATCTAAATTGGAAACAAAAAATGAAATGGAATACTTACAAGAAAATTCTCTCTCACACAAAGATTAATATTTCGTATGAAATCCGTTGTTCTTTATCAAGTCTTTTATCCTTTGTGGCATGCTATATACGAGTTTAGCACACTTTGACTTCAATTCAGCATCATGATACCACAAATTGTTGATCTTCTGGATCAATTGGTGTTTGGTTGTAATATGCTTCTTGTTTAGCTTTTTCTTCATAAAGCTCCAAGAGTTTTCAATCGGGTTCATATTAGGACTATTGTCCGGTCACGGAAGAACACTAATTTTGTTGTTCTCAAAGAATTTTATCAGTTTTGCCCCGGTAGCATTGGGCTCCATCGTGCATAAAGATGAACTATGTGTCATCAAACCAGACTGCAGTCTAGGTAAACAGTTCTTCTTGAAACACTTGTAGGTATTGGTAGTGCTTCATTGTTTCCTCTTTTATATACAATTTTCCAGGCCAGACCGAAGACATCACACCCCACACCATGACTGAAGTAGGATGCTTCATGGTTTGTTGGAGGCATCCCAACTTGAATTCTTTCCCAGGTCGACGTTGCATATATTGTGAACATTTATCACACACGAATACCCATGAATCATCATTGAAACACCTATTCTCCAATCATCAGTAGTCCAATGTTTTAGGCCTCGTGCCTATTCTAGGCGTTTCTTTACCATGATTGGAGTAATTCTTGCTTTATTTCTTGGCTTGAGTGCTTTTATTCCCTCAGCATAAAGAATCCTTCGAACATTTTCAGACGAAATGTCTACACCATACTCAGCCATTTTTAAGCTTAAGTCTTTAGAAGTTGCGTTTCTGTTTTCCAGACAAACTTTTTAGTTTTTTGATACCTATTAGCGATAGTTTTGGTTTCCGCCTACACTTCCAAACTCTGTTTTGCTGATACATTTGCTTCTTGCTCATCGCAACGGAGATTTTACTCACAGATTTTTGTCCTACCCCAACTTTACTAGCAATTTTTCGTTGCATATATATCTTCCTTCCGCCAAAAGTGTTTTGACTACTTTCAATTTACGCGGAGAAAGGTCTCTGGCTTTTCTCATTATGCCGCGACTACAGGAGTTCACACAATAAAAGATTAGTACACAAAACACGTCACGATTATTTTAAACTGGCCCATTAGAACTGTTGAACGCTTTGAATATCGTAACTGCTGACGACTGCAACCACAATGCTTCAGACTGTAATATGTTGATAGAAAATGCACTAGCTGTCTAGTCTACAACTGAAATACCACTTTCAGAACTCCCTCCCCTCTACTAATGCCATCTGCTGTTCAATGATGGTATCACTACTTCAATTGTACAGTAAACAAATGAAGGATTATATTGTTGGTTTAACCATTAAATTACCTGTTCTAGAACTACGAAATTAGGATTGCAACATCAACTTTGCATTTTTCGAGCGTTGAGTCTAATAATTTGAACACGTCTGTACATGTATAATTTAATAAAGAGGTTCACAGCGAATAATAGTACTTGTAATACTATGTTGTATTTACGACATAGTTAAAACCACAACAAAGAAGTACATTATATACAAATGAACTTGTCCTACACTTCTTCCATTCGTAAACATGGCAGCTAAACAAATGCAATCAGCTTCCAGCTCTTTTAATCACGACGATGACGGATAGGTGTATACATGCTTAAAATAGCAACTTTACGAAAGAACAGGAAGAACAGTTATCGTTCAGGAATTAGGATTCCTACTTTTGTAGAAACTTATACATGTCCAGGAACAAATTCCTATGAATCATATTTTTAAAACCCAACTTGCAATTGTGGATTAAACTATCTCTAATACATTCTTCTGTGTTATGAACCTTTGTCTTTGTCTGCCAATCTACTGTTGGCACGAACCTCTAATCTGATAAACCCAAGATAAATTCGGATCATTGAAGCAATGATTTATCCAGTTATTATTTTTTTTTTCTAAATATTTTTCGATAGGTGATAAGCTACATCAACTTGTCAGAGTAAGAAACTTGTAATTTATTGGGGAAAAGTAGCATGTTCGCCAATTTCGTATAATTATTATCAATAGCTATGTCAACATAAGTATGTACACTTCCGCCTTGAGATACACATTTCTTCGGGTTTCTTCCGAAAGAGATGTTTATTATGAACTCAAACTCCATGTACTTATTTTACTTTTGGGAGGGGAGGAGGGGGAAGTTTTAGTTTGATATAGATGCTGACGGAGATGACTGATATCAGCTGCGGATTATCTGTGAAACTTAATATTAATTCTGTCATTATATCTAAGTTAAACGTCCAAAAGTTAATTAACGACGCATGTGAAAATGTAAACCGAAAACAGAATATAGCATGACCATGCGTGAAGAAATTCTTGTAAATTTGGTCAATATGTTGTATCAGTCTAGTTAATGATTTTCAATGGCAATGGTTTGCGCATGTTCTGTTTCTTTCTGAGTGCGAGGCTGTCATATGGCAACACGTGCGTCTTCAAGGTTACTGTTAGGTTGTTGGATTGGAGTTTTTAGTTACATTCAGCACCGAGGCTATCTCAGACGAGGGCCTACAGCTTAACATGAGCTTCCACCGGAAATCAAAACTATGTCTCCATTGACGAAATCGCACCGCTACCCATAATTATGAGAAAGATTTCCACGACTACTGTTATAAACTGGGCCCGGATGCTTTCTGAAGAACAAGAGGAAACAACAGACCACTCCACCTAGTTGAAGCCCATGTGGTTGACATAAAAACGAATGCCCGTTACAAAATAAAAAACGTAATTTGCGCCGATGGAAGCATTTGATCCATTTCGGTACAGCCATTTATAGTATTTATGCAATAGTACAGAAACTTGGATACAAGATGTGTCCCTAGTGGATTCTTCAAATGCATAGAAATAAGCACAAATTACAATGTATGGAACTTGCTGCATTACTGCAGATGGAACTGGTGTCATCAGTTTAAATCAAATGAAAAAATCGTCAACCATAAAGTAGAAAATCACCACGTCCGAAAACTTTAAATCTCAAAAGTCCGTATAAAAGGTTATGTTTATTGTATTCATCGATTATCGTAGACTACTATTGCTGGAGTTCAAAGACCGAGACTAAACCATCAACACACTTACATTCAACAGCACCAGACATAAGCCCGTGCGATTTTGATCTGATCCCACAGTTGAAAGGATTCCTCCGAGTCAGTACCTTTCTACATATTCTGTCTGTGCTACGCGCCGCAGGACAGTCTGTCGCCGTGATCAACGAAAACAACCTCCCAAATGCTATAAGACGACTGCAATGGATTTTGGAAACAATGCATGGAAACGTACAAGATTATATCGAAGGTTTGTAATATGGTTGACATGGTTGACAACGTAAGTTAAATAATAATATGTCTGTACTCAAAAATAATGTAGAATAAAACAAGATTCAAACCTAGCAGCAGTATTACCTACTTGAGAAACAACTCTTCCCTATCTGTTTCTTTCAAATACCATTTCGTAGTGTTTTCTCAAGATAGTGACCATCTACTTACCGCAGATTCGCGCATTGGTAAGTGAACCGAATGTACGCCGAACAAGATAGATGAGGTGTTACTAAACAGGACACGACTTTCGGATGTTCAGTTAGCATTTCTTCTCTTTCATTCTTATAATTCATTTTTCTCAACACAGAAATTATAGTCGAGGATCACACCTAGAGTATAAAACTGAAATAAGAATTTAAGGACCACAGAATTACTTACCGTTGTTTTGTGAAACCTGCGACTACCACTCCTTCGTAGAGTTCCACTTCTGATATTTGCATCATCGAGGTCGACTTCTCTGCCATCCAACCCAGATCGGCGAGTCAATTCGCAAAGCTCTTGAACCGGTTGAACCTAGAAAGCAAAATATTAAACATTTACTATTAAAATAATATTTTGTGAAATGTAGTATTATAGCAGTAATTTTATGACAAGTTAATATTATTTATAAATATACGAGAACACATATTTCAATCTAGTCTGATGCTACGACGATGAAATGTACAAAAACAAAATTTTACCAGTTCTAACTCTTCAAAGTATTATATTTTCATTACTAATAGATCAACTTTTGGTAGACACTTATATCAGACTCCTTAATTAATAATAATAATAGTACGGTATGTTAGACCAAGGATTTTACCATTTATTTGCTTAACAAAAACTTACATAAAGCTACTGCCATTCAAAGGATACCAAAAACGAATACCATCTAAAACAAGAAAATAAACTTATCTGTGCGATACATTATTCCTAAAGAACTATTACATAACATTTAAAAAAAAGAAAGAAAAAAAAAGCTTCTCCCGGCCTTTTAGCAAAGAAAACTAGTTTATTATTGAAAACTAACTTTCACGGCTATTTAGTGCATGCGTTGTGTTATCTGCGTATAGAAATCACTGAGTATATTTAACCTCGAAAAAGACATGTAAATGTACCTCTTCTGGTACTCCGCAAGTGCACACCAGAAATTTTTGTTAGGGGGAGTTTCAAAGTCGAAAGATTGGAGAGGGTTTTGGACTGGGTAAACCCCCTGTGAGTTGCTGCTGACAAGCACAAGTATATTATTTAAAAAATAAAAAGCGTTACGAAGTTTGGAGGGATCCACATCCGACAGACCTCCTTCCATGGTGCGCTCCTGTTGAGTACATATTTTCGATACCACGTATAAAGTGGCAGGTTTTAAATCAAAATACTGCAGAATTAAACTTTGAAAGTTCAAACATTAGAATTACATCTAGATTTCATATTTCATGTACAAAACAAGTTCTTGTTAGCAATTATGAAATACCAGCTGTATAATGTATTTGACTTGGAAGCAATTGACCTTCCTCGTAATTTGTTTGAACAGGCAACTGCAATGTTAGTTTATGATGATGTAATGAAATGACGGAAACGCTGACGCAAATTAATGAACACACCTTAAGTATGTTTGCTAAATCAACACATCAGTTTTAAAGTGATATCAACATACAATACTTATTTTCCTTTTTAATGATCCACAGTATCTAATTGATAACCGACAGCATGACATGACCAGCATAATTTGAATAAATTAATTGCGTCCTTTCCACGTTCCTCAAATGCTTACGAGCCAAACATCGCCCATTGGAACGTTTACAACCCGAGTACGAAATTATTAGTGTAACAGAACCATATGCATGTTGGAGTTTAAACTATAGGTACCATCTCAAACATCCTTGGCGCTGATAAGAAATGTTAAAGTGGGATCCGAGGCACTACTTGAGTTTGTATTAGAGACCAGTACCAGAGATCGAACTCTGGACCACAGTATAGAAAGCACTCACATTAGTCACTTGACCATAAAGAACACAATAACAAGGGCACAACATACTATTATTAATTTCATAATAATTCCATTTGATTAGCTGCGACCACTATCGATTAAACTTAAAAGTGCTACACAGATGGCCAACTTACACAAAATAAATGTATTTTGAAATATATATACATATACAACTGTAATAAATCGTAACAGGCACTTCTAATACAGCCACTAATTTTTATCTATTTATCAGTTTGTATTCTATAAACAACATATACTAAATATTATTTCTGTAATATAAAAGCATCGTATGTAATAAATATCTTAGTTTGCCATTTGCAAGTACCTTACGCTAATTAGCTACAACATTAGCTAATGTTCTAGCTTATTAACTACAAAACGCTATAATACATGCTTTATTCTTGTCTATCCTCTACCTCTAATGATAAAAGCAGATAAGATCGTAAGTTCGATGTACTCAAAACATCCATACTGTTCTGCCCCTTTGAGCTGTTAACAGCAAATCCACCCGTTTGTGCATCTGGAGGAACAGCTAAAGTTCATTCAACGAACCTTCTGATCCTGATGTAAACATTACAGAATGGTATTACTCCGCCAGCCATCGGATGATTGGCTATCGGTCAGCGCTTCTTTCGAGAAGCACGTGCTTGTACCCTGTAGGTGTTTTACATATTTCTCGCACGCAGCCATACTGTAAACCGTGATTCGCGCGTAAAGTGGGTCAAAGCCACTTTCTGCGCATGCGTATTCTCTTTTATTGCATTAATTCAATTTAGTTCTTAGACACCGTGTTGTTTCTGTTATATAACTGTAAGGAAATTGCATTTCTGATAATGAGCCTTACAAGCAACACGGTGTAACAGCTTATTTGACAATGGACTATTTTCTTCTGCCGCATGGATGTTCCAAGGCTCTTTAACCAATAAAGTGAAACAATTACTACGTGTATCCGTTTACCTGAGGTACTGAACGTTCCTTGAATAAACTTTATACTCGCTCTGCTCAAAGCTGTTAAGCACCAAGTAACGAAAATGAAGAAAGAAAAAAAAAACTGGATTTAATGTCTTCCTTTCTTGTAACACTATGCAATAAGAATCTGAATGTCACTTCCCTGTAAACTTCCAAAAGAAAAAGGATTTGCAAACATGACGAAAAGAAAGGACATCCAAATCTATCTAAATGTAACTACGAAATGATCTTGCAACATAGAATATGCATGGAAAGTCTTAATACGCCAACCCATTGACACAATCACCGACAATGGACATATGTAAAAGCAAAAATGAGTGGAACCGCCTGTTGTATTTTTGAAGTTACTTTAAATTAACAATTTTTGTCCCTTCTTCCTCAGCTTTACTGACCTTGTGAAATACATAACAGTAAAATATGTTCTGAAAGAATTTCTAAGAAATTAAGATCACATAGAAGTCCAACATACAGAGGTGAATTTAACATTAGCAGCATAGGAACAACACTGTTTCAAGCAACACACAAAATATTAAATTATGATGTATTACGTAGCGGTAGAAAAATGAAATATGCTCCTTTCAACACTAGACAACGGAGTAGTACAATGAAGAATGTTTTGACTTGTAGCACACAACAACCTTAAAATAATTTAGAAGACGACATTACAAGAAACCGTATAGCGCAAAAAGAAATAAGTACAAGCAGTTATGTCGCCAAAAGAAATCGGAAAGAGACACATGGTGGGCTAACGAATTTAGTGTGTTCATAGAAAATAATGATCGCCTGCAGGTGTGGAAAATGATCCACAATCTAGAAAGCCGGGTGAAATACCTAGGTACATGCAGGTAATAACAGCACAGGAGTGGGAGGAGCATTATACTAAGTTCCCCGGAGATCAAACACGAGTGGAAAATAGAACAGCCGAGCCAAGCTCTATTACTAAAGGACGACATCTTAGGCAAGCACATAACCAGAAAGAATTGACAAAGGCGATTACTGCATTCAATGAAAAATGATAAGACGGCTGCTACAGATGCTATGCTCTCAGAACTCTACAAGCACTTAATGTAAAACGAGCCAATTACAACCACATTCTAAGTTTTCTTTAACAAATTACCAGAGAAACAAGAAGCGAATAGTATGTCAGTTTAAACGGAATTAGATAGGCTAATAGATGACACCAAAAACATAAAACAGAACATCAAACAGATTGAATTGGGTATAGCAGAGACTTCCTTTATGACACTAGTCCAAGGGACAAAATAAAATCTAGATACAATATAAAGAATTGGGGGAAAAAAGTATCACGAATGGAAACGTACGCAGATTTAACTAGGAAAAGCACGACAATAACAGCTATTTTTAGCCTAGGCAAAAAAAAAAAAAAAAAAAAGCCTCAAAGACGAAAACGGAGGGCGAAAATGTGCCACGTGCGGGAAATGAGAAAACGAACGTGTGCGGGATTCAATGAAGTACCTAAAGGTACATTAATGCAAACATACGCAGCAAAAGGAGAAGAAGGGCCATTGAAATACTAAACACGGAAGGAGGTACTGAATGCAACTTTCGAAAAACACAAAGAAGATGCTGACAAATTAGAAAAAGAGAGCAGATGATGATGATTTTAACACGATATACAGTATTTTTGATAAAACCCCACAAGAGGAAAACCAATGGTGTGAGTTCGAGGATTCTTGAGAGGCCAATGTGAACCATTAACAATGTGAATCATCTGAAAGCAACGAATCAATAAGCCAATCAGAACTGGTGTACTCGACAGGGGCTGGTATGAAACTGATTATTATTGCCTGGACATGTGTCGTACTGTACATGTTGTACACACAGAAACACATTGACATGCAAACGCACTTGTTTTTGACACGTTACACTGGATTCTAGTAGCACTGCATTTGTTTTTGCACTGAATAAACTATCTGAGTTACCAAACAAAACGGTGAATCATTTAATCATGCAAGTACTATCACTCTTGCAAAGCAGTCCCATAAAACCCTACCATTCTTTCTCGAAGACCTAGTATATTTTATCATGATTCAGCTGCATTTTTGCAGCGTCAGGAAACATGCTTTAAATACACGAGTTTCGTTGATGCACTAAATTCCTGCTTTAATTATACCTTCATTTAAAAAAAAAAAAAAAATCATTTCACTGTCAGCAAATAATACTGAAAGTTTACTTCTAGTCTTGTTCTCAAAACTGATGTTCGTAACCGTTGATAATGCTGACTTGCTGCCTAAAGTGAAGCCAGAGGATGGTAGTGGGTGATGTGTCCCAGGTTCATAAGAAGACAGAAAGGAGCGATTGACAATATTATTTCTTTGCGCTAACTTGTGCTTTTTCCTTCGCATATGAATTCTACACGTTTATTAACTTATATCGTTTAGGGAGAAAACACTATGATAGTTCCTATATTTTGTGTTTATTCTTACGTACTTCCAGGTTCTTGTGCATACGCTATGATTAAAGAATAATGTGGTACATCAACACAATATTCAAAGATCGCCCTTCTACACCCCCACCCCAAAAAATAAAACTGTGTGCAATTCATGGGCAAAAAATATTTTGATGCATATTGGTGCTGATTCCTCGCTTTTCAAAATATGAATTTAACTCCCTGATAAGAACACTTCACTTTTATACAAAAATATTAGGATTCCATTACGTAATACTGGTCTTGGAGACAGTAACTATTAACAAGATCTCAGAACCATATTTCTTAATGGAGAATAACAACAGAATCACCGGGGAAAATATCCTTTTTATGTTACTTGTGATAGGTTTGACTTCACGTTTCAATTGATTTTGACAACCTCGTGTAATATGTTGAAATGATACAAACTTCTGCACCAGAAACATCGTCGTGGGAGGGAGTCACAACCAGATGAGTAATATTATAAAACTTACAACTGAAAAGTTACATGCAAAAATTAGTTAGCTTCACGTACATAAATGCATAAAGTTTTTCAACTTCCCTTCTTGCTGCTTCAAACCCCACAGGGCAACTCAACTTTGATTACTTACAGCAGCATGTATAGTACAGCAAAATATATGATAGCAGTTTTTCAAATGTCAGTAACCAAGGATTAAATTTGGACCGAAATTAGAACTACCTGAATTTTGTATCCAACCCTTCAATTATAACTTTTTTTTTTTTTTTTTCAAATAGTTTCTTACTACCCTGTATATATATTATAGGGTGGTAAGAAACTATTTGAACAAACTTCCGGAGCTGATTTCCGACACCGAAACTAGCAAAAAAGTCCTCTGGCACTTCGGTCAGTGAGGTATAGTTTCAGCGATATAAGGGTGCCGAAAGCGTGGGAAAATGAACTTCAGAGGGCTGTAATTCAAAAACAACGCAACGCAGTTTAGAACATAACACTGGAAGTCATACATTTTTCAATTGATCAGGTATGTTTCAAACCTCCGCAAGATGTGTGCAAGGTATTCAACAATGGAACTTACGGATTCCCTATAACCTGGCAAGTAATCCGTATGTTCGTCCCTATGTGAGTTTTGATATAATATGACGCATAAACATGTGTTATCACGATCAATATTCTGTGTCCCTTCACCTCTGCGTCCTCCATATTCACAGAAATGCAGCAAGATACATTCACATTCTTAGGACCAAAACGTATCCATGGATCTTAACTTCTGTATCCTTACGTCCAACAGTTCACAATAAATATACGTATAAAGAAAAAAATCCCCTTTCCTTCAGGGTGTTACTTTAAAATCCGCACAATTGACTAATATATTATTTTCCTGCATATATGGAACCCCTACGTCAAATTTAGTAGTTTTAAAGTCCCCTGATAAGTATTGTCACCATTGGCAGACCGCCTACTGCAAGTTACGAGTTTCCATACGGTATTCTCTATTTTTCTCTTTGTTTCATTGTAAAAACTGCTCTATTTAATACAACCCATCAGCTACCTTCTTTCTGCTTTCTCTTAACTTCCCTATACCATATACAGCATATGTAACAAAACGATTTCTTGAAGTAACTACTTCAAAAAAAAAAAAAAAAAAAAAAAAAAAAAAAAAAAAAGGCAAATATTTCAGTTTTAGTCCCACGGTTACTCCGTGTAGGATAAAGGAGACTACGATGGTGAGAGTGAATGCAATGGTAAAATGAAGGAAGTTGGAAGAAACGAGAGGACCTCGAGAAAATCCATATATACGGTGTTTGTCCACTACAAAACCCACTTAGTGCAAGCTGGAATCAAACCAAGAACCCCACGCACCAGAGGTGAACGATCTACCACTGATCCACCGCGACCCCGAAATAGCCACATATGCAGTACATTCAACATTCATTCAAAAATGTACTGAAAATTTGGTGCTGATTACGAAAAACATTTCAAGGCACAGGCATTTTTTTCTTAACTTATGGTAACCGTTTAAATACGCGCACAAACTTTGAATATGCAGGTCAGGAAATAACAGGGTTCTCTACGTATAGCTTCAACTGTATCAATTTTCTTAGACCAATCATGTTATTAGTAAAGTGAAATAAGAGAATGATGCAACAGTGAGAGAGAGAAGCAATGTTTCTCTTCAGCTACGTAAGATAATGGTTGGTACTTACGATGAAGAGTATTAGTTACACGGAAATTTTATGGAAGACTACTGATATTCGGAAGAAGATAATTAACGGGATATAGTTTCATAAACAACGTTAGTATTCCAAAATGACATGTGCTGAAGAAGGCAATAACATTTTGCCGAAATGTTCACAATTATGTAATTTTGGGTCAGTACTTTTTTAATGAAAACGATTTTTTCTTAATATTCTACTCCT
Source organism: Thermobia domestica (assembly GCF_964235325.1). Lineage (NCBI taxonomy): Eukaryota > Metazoa > Arthropoda > Insecta > Zygentoma > Lepismatidae > Thermobia > Thermobia domestica. The sequence continues at coordinate 101,581,633 of NC_137461.1, forward strand.
AACTGATATGACTAACCTTAATACTTCCAGTGTGTTTATCCCAGCTAAGTCATTTCGAAAGACTATGATTCATGTATGTAGTAACGCATTATCACCGAAAAACTAAACCGCTATTGGGAAGAGTACTGTGCTTTGTAAAACAACCCCGTCGAGAAACATGTTGATGCTATAGTACCCCTTATATTAAATAAGGATTAGTTAAGAAACAACCACTTAAATAAGTATCCACACTATGAATCCAATGAAAGTAACGAAGTGATGCGAGACCTTATGTTGGATGGTTTGCCAAGAAAATTCATCTCCAAAGAGAAAGATAGCTCGGGTAGTCTATATGCGTTCAGCCAGTGTTAACTAAACCATCCATGGCGTCTGAGGCTGCAGTGCTATTGTGAGGCCCTCAAACCTCCTCCACTCTGAGTAGAATTGAAAAAAAAAAAAAAAAAAAAAAAACTAATTCCCGATGACTGTGCGTATTCCACCTAGCAAGTGCCACATGCAAGTATGTGCTCACACTACAAAAGGCATACAATTAGCTGTTCTACGAGTCAGAAACAGCCATCATCTTTCAATCTAGTACAGCAAAGGGATGTGACATATTTGTATCCTGCTCCAAGGCAGCTTTCCTAAAAGGGTTCACTTTTGTTGCGGGATAATGCTAGGAGACTGATAAACAGTCAGGTTGAATAAAAGGCAAAAAGGTGTAACCTTAAACTACAAAACTACAGAAGGTAGCTAAAAATTTGGTTTCAGTGCAGCTCTTAAATCTCCTAGAAGCTTATACATATAGTTGACAAATTTTAAAAATTACTGTATTAGTGAAGAGTATATTCAGGAATTTACCAAGTGACATGTGAATGCCTCTAGTCATATAAAGGTATAACAAAAAGGAACACTTACACCAGAATTAAAGAACATATTACGGATGCAAAAAGAGGACACGGCAGTTTCCGGTTTATCTAAGCATTTACAGGTTCCGAAACACACCACTACGGAATCAAATATTATCCATAAAATATCTTCATATACTGAAAAGATGAATAATTTTTTATAAGAACTTAACGACCTAAATTGAATTTCAATAAGGGCAGTATTGATTGAAAAAAGTGTGATTATATTATGCATTTATAAAATAAGAATATCTCGAAGAAAAATACATAAAAAAAAAAGAAAAACTGTCTAACAACCTTCTTTTAATCTAATTGGAAAATGTGAATTAATTCACAGTAAGGAACAGTACATTTGATGATAATGGGCATAATAATACCAAGAGTTCAAGTATCAGCAAAAAATAATAATAATAATAAATGACAACAGTAAATCACATTACGTTTCAAACGAGCACATTTTAGTATTGCAGTAGAGTCAATCCATTCTAAGTGTTCATGCATGTGCCGCTCGACCATCTCCAAAAAAATCTATCTTTTTTTTTTTTTTTTTTTTTTTTTTCATGAATGTTTATCCTATATCAGGGTACTTCAAAACCACAATTAATTATTTTTTACATCCCAAGGCGATGCAATGGTTGCCGCCATTTTGCGTTTTTTTTTTTTTTTTTCAATTTTAGGCGTTTACGTTGTTTTGAATATCTCGGCATGTATTTGTTCTACCAAATTGAAAACTACTGCACTTCAAACCGTGCAGAGCTAAAATTTTGATCTCTTTAACACTTTTGCCTAAAACCACTTAAAGGGTAATGAAATCAGGGCCTACAATAGCAACATTTTTAGACATTGAAGCCATGTTTGGGAAGAAGAAACAACTGACGTAGGTCTGAATTTGTGTGTGCATGTAGTCCGGGGTCATAAGTTAATACACAAAAATTTACAGACCTGTAGCTGCTCACAAAGGCCTGGAAAAAATCGTAAAGTTGGGGAATTATGCCAATTTGGCATGTTTCACTGTCCTTTATCTCCAATGGGCCTGGATAAAAAATACCTGAGATTTTGGGAATAGTTAGTCCTTTAGTATACCATAACACACAACAAAGCGCGTTTTGTGTTTTTGAGCAGCAAGGGGTCAAAGTATTAAGTAATGACGTCATACTCTAGGAGTCGATTTGTTCATAAATTCAACTGAAAATTCGTTGTTGTGAAGTAAAATAAAGTAGGATGAATGGTTAGTCCAGTCAAGGCTCTCAAGCTCGTTTCTTTCCTCTAGTTGTAACACTATCTTATCAAACCCACAGCAGCACCGGTGAAGAATGCCGCTACCAGCAGAAGGCGAGGAAAGTCAAAATGCACACTTGACAAAAAGTTCGTAAGTACTCATTGCTCTTGTAGTTTGCTATATCAATGATATTCAATCATGATTATTCTTGTTTTAACTGTCAACTCATACAAGATACTGTTGTCCTTTTGTTTGATCTATATTCCCAAGTATCAAACAAAACGACAACACTATCTTATATGAGTTGACAGTTAAAACAAGAATAATCATGATTGAATATCATTGATCTACATTCCCAAGTATCAAACAAAACGACAACAGTATCTTATATGAGTTGACAGTTAAAACAAGAATAATCATGATTGAATATCATTGATATAGCAAACTACAAGAGCAATGAGTACTTACGAACTTTTTGTCAAGTGTGCATTTTGACTTTCCTCGCCTTCTGCTGGTAGCGGCATTCTTCACCGGTGCTGCTGCTGTGGGTTTGATAAGATAGTGTTACAACTAGAGGAAAGAAACAAGCTTGAGAGCCTTGACTGGACTAACCATTCATCCTACTTTATTTTACTTCACAACAACGAATTTTCAGTTGAATTTATGAACAAATCGACTCCTAGAGTATGACGTCATTACTTAATACTTTGACCCCTTGCTGCTCAAAAACACAAAACGCGCTTTGTTGTGTGTTATGGTATACTAAAGGACTAACTATTCCCAAAATCTCAGGTATTTTTTATCCAGGCCCATTGGAGATAAAGGACAGTGAAACATGCCAAATTGGCATAATTCCCCAACTTTACGATTTTTTCCAGGCCTTTGGGAGCAGCTACAGGTCTGTAAATTTTTGTGTATTAACTTATGACCCCGGACTACATGCACACACAAATTCAGACCTACGTCAGTTGTTTCTTCTTCCCAAACATGGCTTCAATGCCTAAAAATGTTGCTATTGTAGGCCCTGATTTCATTACCCTTTAAGTGGTTTTAGGCAAAAATGTTAAAGAGATCAAAATTTTAGCTCTGCACGAGTTGAAGTGCAGTAGTTTTCAATTTGGTAGAACAAATACATGCCGAGATATTCAAAACAACGTAAACGCCTAAAATTGAAAAAAAAAAACGCAAAATGGCGGCAACCGTTGCATCGCCTTGGGATGTAAAAAATAATTAATTGTGGTTTTGAAGTACCCTGATATAGGATAAACATTCATGAAAAAATTAGATTTTTTTTTAAAAAAGGTCGAGCGGTAATTTTTCTTTTTTTTCGATCACTTAGCATGGATTGACCCAGTAGCAATAAATAATCTTAGTTTTCACAGTTTTCAGTGTAGATTTCAAAATTTTTAGAAATAAGAGGAGGATTATTAAGATACGAAAAATTCACATACGCCTCTATTTGAAACTGTATTTGCCCAGAAAGTTGGCAGCAGTCTTAGCGAATGAAATATAAGAAGGAAAAATCGATTTCAATGAGGAACAGGATATGGAACCTATGTAAAATAGTTTCATTATACTGGTACAAGTTGTGTATAAAACTAAATCATTAACGTTTTACTTTACAAAGTGTTGAAAAAAATGGAAAAAGCAGAAAAAAAATCCACTGAAATATGTCACAGGAATTGACGGAACGCTATTATGAACAGATAGTAAGACGGAACGCAGACGAAATTATGAACAGATAGTAAGAATATTCTACAGACGAAGAAAATGGTTTACGAATAGTAGAGGAGAAAAGCGAGCAAAGAGCTGAAACAACATAAGATAACATCACAATAGCCAACCTGAATACAAATTAGGAAAGCAGCAGGACACGACGAAATCACACCAGAGATAATAAAGTTCTTGTTGTTACATATACTACAACTAGCGTAGAAATACAAAGAAATACCCAAGGACTGGAAAATAGCAGTAATTACTTCGATATTCAGGAAAGGAGTCAACCGAGAATGCCAGAACCACAGAAGCATCTCGTTGCTCACCATCCCACAGAAGATATATTCCAAAATCCTAGAAATGAGACTCAGAAAGGAAGTACAAATCCAACCAGAAGAGAAACAATGAAGATTCCACGCAAAGAGAAGTACATAAAGAGCTAATTTTCACACTCAGACAACTAACAGAAGAAGAAAACAGACTAGAGTTCGTGCTTTTTTCGATCTGGAAAGAGCATCTGACAGGATACCAAGAAAATGTTTGAAGAAACAAAAAAGCTAGTGGGAAACGAACAAAACTTTTAGAACAAAGAAACGTCATTTTTTAAAAGCTAAACTTTTGGATCTTGAAGATGGCGGACGGAATAATTCTTACTGACATTTGTAGTATACTGAATAGGTACAAAAGTTTCTTTGACAATTCGCTAAAACATGCAGCGAAAAAATAATGTTCATGAGAACGTAAAATGTATACATCAGAACAATATATTTCAAAGAAATTATTGTAAAGAAATTAAGGGGACACAAAGCTCCGGGTATAGACGATATTTTCGATTAGTTAATTTTAGCTGGGGAAAAAAATTGTGAAATAAGATACATAAACTCCTCCTCATCTGGAACAAGAAGGAATTGCCACAAGAGAGACAGAATTAATTACTATTTCAATTCACAAGAAAGGCTATTGAGGCCTCTCAAACATTCTATTAACAAGACTGACCCCATCTGCAGATAAAATTATCTGAAATTGTTAGTGCGGATTTAGACGAAATCCATCAACTATCGACCAGATATTCCCCATTCAGCAAATACTCGAAAAGAAATGGGGATACAACACTACAGACATCAATCATTGATTGATTTCAGAAAGGCACACGATTCAGTTAAGAGGGAAATACTGTACAACATTCTTACTGAATTTGTTATACCAAAAAGCTACTTAGATTAATCAAGTTGTATTTAAATAAAATTCATAATGAAACCTGAGTATGGAAATACTTGTTCATGAGCTTTCATATCGAGAATGGTCTGAAGTAAGATATGCGTTGTAGCCATTATTATTCAATTGTGTTTTGGAATATGCTATAAGGAAAATTAAAGATAGCTCCCAGGGCTCTGAGCTGAATGACATTCACCAGGTTATAACTTACGCTGATGCCACTCGGAAGCAGATGACGTAATGAAATAGAAAGAAATGCAGAGGGAGAAACGCCTGCAGAGCCATGGGTTTAGTAAATTGAGAAAAGAGTAAATATATGAAAATCTGCAATGACCGTACTACTTCAAATAATGGATACATTAACAGACCAAAATCATATCAATGAAGAAAATGGAAGTCATCTGAAAGCAGGAAATTCGTATTATTATTCAGTCCCAACTCTTCTGTCGAAGAATTTGAAGCTTAAAAATATATAAAACGATAATTATGGCTGTTGTGCTGTATGGTTGCTAAACATGGTCGCTTACTTTGAGAGAAGAGCGCAGTCTGAAAGTATTTAAAAATAAAATTTTGAGGCGAATATTCAGACTCAAAGGAAACGGGAATGGAGAAAGGCGGAAACATTCTACCGAGAAACTGCATGAATTATACTGTTTACCTAACATTGTCGGGATATTAAGTCTAGGAGGTTCGGGTGAGCAGGTCATGTGGCAGAGTGAAAGAAAACAGAAACGAATTCAAAAATTTAACTGGAAACCCAATCGAAAAAAAAAAAAAAAAAAAAAAAAACATAAGGAAATCCTAGGTCAGATGGGGGGACAATACGAAGATGAATATTGCAGAAATAGAAACTAGATCCAGTTGCCTAAGGGCAGAAGTCAATGAAGAGCTTTTGTGAATGCTTCATTGAACCTTTGGGTTCAAATGCTATACAGTTTATTACGTGCTTCTGTCACGTGAGCCATTGTTTTAATTAAAGTTACTCTCCACTCTAGAGTTCGGATTATCACCTTAATTTCAAATTTCAACGCTTTCAGTTATTTGTTGGCTCATGTATTCGCTATTTTGGAGTTTTACATTAACACCGGCATGCTGGATCGGTGCGAGACTCCCACATCTTCACATCAACATATGCTTTCGGACTTCGCAGTCAGTTCGCAGGATCGACATATAAGTAAGAAGTTCCGAAATCATCAAGTACCAAGATAGTTTAACCTCACCATCCGAGGGAGAACAACTTTATTCTCCATTGTAAACAAATTCAGCTACTCTTGCATGTATACGACGTTAATCATAGACTAACTGAACACACACATAAAAATTACTAGCACCATCTTTAACGCACGTCACAGATAGCTTTAGTTAACTACTTTTATGCTCAACACACAATTATCGTCGTACACTTTCATTTATTTGAATAATTTAGCTACTCTCGATTTATACTCTCTCGAATATACTCTCGATCTATCATACAAGTATAATTAAATTTTACATATTTTTAACGTCACAAGTAATCGACAAAATACATAAAACTTATTATTAATATTGTTGTCGTGTCATGTCAACATCTTTATCGTAAACAGCACACGTTCATACTATTAGAAACATCGCTACTGATCTTTTAATAAGAAGGTTCGTGTATTTCATAACAATTATTGGTAAAGACGAAGTTTCCAGAAAAAAACTGAGTTTCGTACAGATTACTTTAAAACTAAAATTTGAGATTGATAAGACATCGAGAATGGTCTACTCGGCCTCAGGTCTAACTTATTAGTAAGCAATTTTGTCGCCACTAGCTATCACATTGCAACAATAATGTATAATGACACTGAAACTTAGTAGTACAAGTTACTGCACTGAAAGCCCGTATCACATTAGTTCGTCCTGTAACGATCTTGAATATTAAGTTTATTAAACACTACAAAGTTTTGGGTTAGTAATTTTAACAATTCTTAATATTTTTACCGTATTGTTCCGAATATAAGTCGACCTTTTTTTTTCCTCAAGAATCCTCCTTAAAAAAATAAGGTCGATCTATATGCGAAGTCGACTTATATTCGGTGTCGACCTGTGGTATATTCAGATCGACTTATATTCAGGACAATGCGAAAATAGAAAATTTGCATTCTCTGTAGATGTTTATAGATGGCTCTTACGGAACTCTTAAATTATATCACGTTGTAGGAACCTTCCCTTAGCAGAGCTATATGCATCTGAGTTCTGTTTTTCTCCTTTATTATTTTAAGTCATTGTTAGTTGATTTTTGTCGTAAATATGTTTCTTTATAGAAAGACGAAGTGTTTCGCCATAATTTTTGCTGGTGTCTTTTCTGTAATCTGACTTATAGTGAATGAATGTGTGCTTTATCCAAAAAGTGGCGTGTAGATCTCCAGTAACATTAAAAATGGATATCAAAAAACTTGATAAAGTGGAAATAAGGGATACACAGCAAAAGCAGTTGAACCAGTAAGAGCGAAGATCTTACGATGCAAATTTCAAGCTCATGGTGGTGAAATATGCAGAACGACACAATTGTGAAACGTCCAGACGTTTTGGGGTGTCTGAGAAAAATGTAAGGAATGGAAGAAAATATCACAGCAACTGAGGAACTCTTGTGCTACAAGGAAGACTTTTAGAGGCCCAAAGTCCGGCAAATTTAAGAACCTGGAAGAACAGATTGTGGTGTTTATTACAGAAAAGCGTGATCAGTGTCTTTCTGTTATACGTAAAGTTATTCACCTTAAAGCTTTGGAACTTGCATGTGCAGCCAACATCCAAACTTTCAAGGCTAGTTTAGGATGGTGCACGAGAATGATGAGAAGAAACGGTCTATCTCTGCGAAGACGGACAATGTTGACACAACGTCTTCCCAATGATTTTGATGAAAAGTTACTTAAGTATCAACGTTATATGATAAACTTAAGAAAAACTCACAATTACCCTTTGGAACAGATTGGAAATGCAGATGAAACTGCAGTTTACTTCGATTTGCCGACTAAGGTGACTATTAATGTTAAAGGAGCAAAGTCTGTTCCCGTTAGAACAACAGGAAGTGAAAAAATGCGTATTACAGTGATGCTGTGTGCTTTAGCTGACGGAAGGAATCTCCCATCTTTCGTTATCTTGAAGAGTAAGAATTTGCCGAAGGAAAAGTTGCCGGACATTGTTATTGTGCGTGCTCAGGACAAGGGATGGATGACGGAGGAACTGATGAAGGACTGGCTGGAGATCGTTTGGAATCGACGTCCAGGGGCTTTGCTTGAACAGCGAGGAATGCTGGTGCTCGATGCTTTCCGTGGGCATGCCACTGATGGTGTCAAGAGGGAGCTCGAGAATATGAACACTGATTTGGTCATTATTCCAGGAGGAATGACATCACAACTTCAAGTTCTTGATGTTGTTGTAAACAAGCCGTTTAAAGACAAAATGCGATCCTTGTACACGAATTAGCTTCTTGAGGGAAACCCTCCCCTAACCCTAACAGGAAAAATAAAGAAACCGATGGTATCACTTCTTCTACAGTGGATCATCGCTTCATGGAGAAGTGTATAAAGCGAAAGCATCATCAAGGGATTCAAGAAGTGTAGTGTGTCTAACAGTCTGGACGGGTCGGAAGATGATGTGTTGTGGGACGATACAAACAATGAGCAAAATCATACCATTTCAAGTGAGGATGAAAAAGATAGTGAGAGGTCAAGTGACAGTGGAGAGGCAGGCAGTAAGAAGTCAAGCGAAGATGAAGAGGAAGACTATAGCGGGGGATCAACTGGAAGAGAGTAAATCATGAAAGGAAGTCTTTAAAAAGGCAAGAAATGACATTGATGTGATTGAATTACGCTAAACACACTACTAACGCTACCTATAGTACGCACACATACATAATACAGTATATTGAGGTTTAATAAAATTTGCAAAACCTTCTGTATTTTCTCAATAAAAGTTGTTAATTACACAAATAAAAAATCGACTTATATTCCTGTATATATTTTTTTTCCTCTGAAAGAGGTCCTATAAACAAAAGTCGACTTATATACGGGGTCGACTTATATTCGCAACAAGACGGTAAATATTTTTAGGAGAAAAAACTTTTCATATGTGTATGCACAATCATGTGTGCAGATTTCAGCATGATTTAATACAACATATAACTATAAATTATTAACTTAAACAAATAATATAAATGTTAACAGATAAATATATCAATAGTATGAAATATGACTTGGTATTATATATAAATACGATAAGCGAGCGGAAAAATTAAACAAAAGATTTATTTCGCAGAAATTCTACGGGATATTCCCGGAAACTGTCATAACTTCGATCACTTGGAGTTAATAGTTTTGTCAGAGAATCAGCACTATGAATTACGAAACCAGAACTCGTACACTTATTGACAATATGATGACAACTAAAATAATCCCCTTTGCTGTAAGCTAAACACTAACTGCAATATGGTGCAACACCCATCTTAAGTGCATTTGTTCGTTACGAACAATAACTTACTGTCGTAATATTTCGATGTTACATAATTAATACTCTGTATCTACATTGGCAATATTAAGATCTTAACAACAAAACCAAAATGATACATTATTGCAAATCGAGCAAAAAATAATGAGATTTTTCATAATCAGTGATTCTTCTATTTTAAAAAATAAAATCCTGCGTACCTACGTATTATTAAAGCAGTCGAATGAAATTTGTACGTAGTTCTAACTAGGTGGGACCAAAGTCATTTTCAGGCAATTTCTAAGCGACTCTTAGAACTGTTCAAGATTTCAGTCCTGAACAGACTTCAGAGCATTAATACAATTTTACAATTAATTTCGACTTGTGGATTTACTTCTTGAAAACAGATTTCAATCATAACTAAAATAACTTCATTTAGCAAATAATGGAGTTTGTTGTTAACGACTAATGTAGTTCATCGTATCTAGGATACAATAATAAATTATTAAAGTCGTTTAAAGAGTTCATACTAAGCGAATTCGTTCTAACACCAGTGTCCCCTTTAGGTGTTAGGAAACTAATAATAAATAAATAAATAAATAAATAAATACCACCAGGTAAAAATATGAGGACACTACCTACACCAATAAAATCTAAATTCCAGTATTTTCTTGGTGAGCTGCTTCAAAATCTCACTTAATTTATTGTTCACTATACTTATGTTCTTGTTAAGGTTACTAAGTTCTCTATACATGCAATAATTTTTTGAATAAGTTAAAATTCCTGCCCTACTCTTCCGAATCCAGTTTTAATTTTAACTCATTGTGTTTTTACCGTGTAATTTTACCTTTCCTTTCTTCCTTATACCTATTGAAGGAATCCGTTACAAGTTATATTCCTCGAAATGTATTAGAAACAACATGTTTAATGTGAATGATACGTCGACAATATTTCATTCTTATTATGAACAGACATGACTACAGTTAACCTCTAGTTTGTTCTTCTTCTTCTTCTTCTTCTTCTTATTATTATTATTATTATTAATAGAAGAAGCTAGACCAACGTCTAATTAAAGCTAGACCAACAGGAAGGAACGCTTCTGACCCAATGCAATTATAATTTTCCTTAGCTTAAAGGATGGAACAGATTGTACTCTTTTTAATGTTAACAGTGCTTTTATTTCCTATTTTTAACCGTTGCCCACGCTCATTCTTTGGAGGTGCTTATTATTAAATAAAGAGGAACAAAAGTTAATTAACGAGAAAAGACTAGAAAACCTTAAGAACAAGGTCAGCTGTTGAATATTTTATCAAGCTAGATACTCTGAAAACCTTGATTAGAACTTTGTTAATATGAACAAGATATATTGACTTTGCTGCTCCTTTTAAATTTCCACGTTTCAATTGGTACAGCACGACCAATCATCTATTTTCTTTAGTCCAAAGAACATAATCTTGGGACGTTAAATTAAAACTTCATTTTTTTAATTTTTTTTTTCAATATTCGAAAGTACACAATTTCCCTTTTCAACATATCACTGCAAAATATTTAAATTCAAATTAACAGTCAACTTTTATATTGTTGATAGCTGCGAAGGAAACAGGAAACAAGCTATCTACAATGTGATAGGAAACGCATTTCTTTACGGCCAAAATTACTTAACCACTAAAAGATAAACAATGTCAACAAAACCATGTGACGGAAGTTAACAAACGGAAGAGCTTGAAACTTACAATATATTTTTCAAACATAATCATTTTATAGCATCTCATTATATTTCCGATAGTAGATACACGTACAAAACGCTTTCCAAATGCATTTACGCAACAAACTTTTGAATCAACGTAAATTCTAAATAGTTATTATTATTATTATTTTCAAACTTTCGAATCTACCTTCGAGGTTCTGTTACTGGTAATGAAAATAAATATATGTATACTTTACATATATAAAGTATGCATCCCAGAGAAGCTGCTGCAAATTAACTTTGTCGATGTTACCGGTATTTTAAAATTATACGGGATACGTTACAATGTTCCTTGGAATTATTGTCTGTTTCTTTTAGTATACATGAATTGGAGTGTTAACTCTCATTTGTGCTGCAGTTAAGAGTCTCCTCTCACACAAAAAGAAACTGAAACGACTAATCAATCTACTGTATAAACTGCCCTGTTGCTTTCTTTCTTTTTACTAACTGCCACTGCAGTTCTTGGTCAATGTTTTCCAACTCTAATGTCTGATCTTTTGTGTAAACGAAGACTCATTTTTAATATATATATGTGTGTGTTCCAAAATAAACATCGGACAGCTTGAGAAACAAAATCTTTCGTGTCTTTAACGATTCTGAGCAACAAAGTAAAATCTGTAGATAATGTTGCTACCACTCCCAAAGTTACCGGTATTAGCCATGACTTCCAAGATTTTATATTTATCCAAACTGGATTCAAAACATTCTTCATGAACATCGTCAAAGTGGTTGTCAGCCTCCTAGGATGTCTCTACTTCCGTCTTATTGTGGGTTATAGAAGAAAAATCTCGTCCAGTTCTTTACCAGGAGGTAATGTGTCTAAGATCTATGACACATTCCCGCGCTGGATGGCGATGCTGATACGTTGGAAAAGGAATGCAGTAGCTCGGGGATCACCAGTTTTGATTGCTATTCGATGACCAACTTCATTAATGAAATTAGATCCTTTGTGACCTCAAGTCCCACTGGTTTCTATTGCTACTGTTACAAACCAATATTTATCCAATAGGTTTGAGTATTTTAGTCTTTTGTCTGATTCTCTGTGAGCAGCGACGAGACCTGCCTGAATTGAAGAATGAGGTAAGTTGGAAGGAGCAAACGTATCGGAACATGTGAAATCCCAGACTAGTGCTTTTCCATTTTTCCACGGTACCAAGGTCATGCCATCAGGCCTTTTACCATCAGAGCGGCAACAACCATTTGGTTCTTTTATTGAAGGAACTCCCACTGATACGAGGGCTCTACAAATGATGTCCACGAGATGATGTCGAGATTGTCTTCCCGCCCTTTTTTTTTTTTTTTTTTTTTTTTAACATGAAAGACCATATAATCCTTTATTATCAACATATGCGATGCAAGCATGACAGTAGTGAGGCTCACAAATATTAGCACCTAAGCGCAGAGCTGTAACAATACGAAAGCTCTCATTAGAAAGTTGTAGGCCGAGTGTGTGAGAAGGTAGGGCTTGAAGCCATACTCCGTTTTTGGAGGAGGAGACAGCTAACAGCCTGGCTTTGTCATCTGGGTTATTAGTTGATAATACGAGTGAAGATAAACGAAGCTTGACTATAGGTTCATCCCAAACAGACTGGACATGTCTTTTCTCGTTAGGTGGGGGATCCATTCCAACCAGACTAGTCCATTTATCGATGCATTCTTGTACATCTCGAATCGAGTCTAAGTCAACCTCCTGTTGAAGAAGAGATCCAATTAGTTCTCGTGAGCCATAGAATGATGCGAGAAAAGAAGGTATGGCGATATCCATGGCTCGACGAATCCCAAGACCTCCATTCTCAACTGGTAAGGAAGCTTGTAACCATGAACTGTCTTTCAAAGAACAGTTTAGAATGGATTCCTGTCCTGTTCTAAGTGTGTGGTCGAATTTGTCAAGTAATTTATCATCCTGCCAAGATGGGGAGCAACGGAGGAAATATAGTAATCTTGGAAGTGAGAGTGAAGCTCGTAGTATATAATAAGCGGTGTGTGTAGAAAGTTTTGATAATTGAGAAAAGAAGAATTCTAATTTTGATATCTTGTCCAATAAAATTTTGCTCCTTAATTCGGTAGAGATGGTAGCACCTGAAAGTTCCGCATTGGTAGGTGATAAGAGTTTGATACCAGGTGTTACTTCGTTAAACCTTTCATAAAGGTCATGGACTTCATCAACTCAGGCGCTCAGAAAACTCACTTCCCATTTGGCAGAGTTAAGAAACAATCCAATAGATGAAGCTTCTAGACGAATTTTATTAAAAGTGCGTAGTATTATGTCGATATTTCCAGCTATGGTACCGTCTTCTAAGTACCAGATATTTAAATCTGTTTAATATCATTAATAATGTGATGGATGGTTAGGGCGAACAGTGCTGGTCCAAGTGGGTCGCCTTGCTGTACTCCACGTTGTGAGTGAATTATGTTATCACTTATACAAAGATTGCTTGGTTTCAAGTAGCATTGGTAGATGTATGGATAGTAAGTTGAAAAGTTAGTTTTAACAGATTATAACATTGAGTCGTGGTTGAGTTCATTAAAGGCGTTGCGGAAGTCAATTTTTAAAAATGCTTTCACTTCAGTATGGGAAGATGAGTAGTACATTCTGGCAGCATGTACGGCTGATTCTGGTCCGAATGGTATACAGACCCCTAGTTGGTGTGGTGATAGTATATTAATTAATGTATCTCGTATCTGGAAGCAGATATTTTTTTGCTGATAAGCGTCTCCAAACATTGCCTACAGCTATTGGGCGAATTCCACCCCTTTTCTTCTTCAGTGCTATAAGTAAAGCACACACACACAAAAAAAAAAAAAAAAAAAAAAAAAAAAAAAAAAAAAAAATCGTAAAATGGTCGACACTTTCCCAGATATAATTAAGTTCATAAATTCACAAGTGGATGTGATTTAGCGTTCCTTTGCATCAAAGTCTTGATTTATAAGTAGATCTTTTTAAGATTGAGGGACGGAGATGATCCATTCCACCTGCCGAACCAGAGGGGAAGGATTTTAAGGCCTTTAATAATTCGATGGAAGAGACTTTAGTTACTGTAGTCGAGTCCTCAGGTGGTTCAGGATTGATGAATGAGTGAGCGTGGGCTGGATGTTTTTCTCCGAGAGCATGTAGTACTGACGTATCTGGCGTAGCCACAGTGTCATCGGACATCACTAGTCTGACAGCGCCACGTATATCACCATCTGCTAATTTTTGTTCGATGCTCTTGGCACTAATTGAACCGGATTTTTGTTGTTTGCAAGGTTCGTTGGTCCCTCGATACTGCTTCGTTAATACTTCACAATGATTTCCCTCCAGTTTGACTCTTAGCTTCATCCAAGTAGTGGAAGTCCGCTTACTTTCTCAGAACGCGGTGGGATGCAAAGCACTGCGTAAGGGAAAACTTGAAGGTCGATCCAAGAATCAACATTATTGGTGTTGTTGATATTACGAATAATATCACATAGAGAATCAGCTACCGATGAACGAGCACTGCGAGGGACACGACGATGAACCGGAACATAGCCTTCAAATGAGACATAAAATCATTCATTTTGGATAAAAGTTCAGAAGAGTTGTCATTGAAATCTAAGGTTAATATATATAAAATTAAAATCAGCTACAATTGATATACAAATAAAATTCCTGATTTATTAATATTGTGTTTACTTCCTTAATGTCTGTTTTGGTGTACTAGAAAGCGAGTGCATTGTTTTATCATCTCTAAGATTTTTTTTTTTTTTTTTTTTTTTTTTTTTGCACCGGTGTTATCATTTTTCTTGATATATATATTATAATTACTTTTTTTAAAAAAGAAAACAATCTGAAAGCGCTGCTTTTACTACACATGTTTATTTAATTAATCTTATTTTACATGGCGAAGTTAAAGCTAACTTTGGGTGACTTCTATGACATGGGCATACAAAAACTTGTCGAACGCTATGATAAATGTTTAAACAAATATGGTAAATATATAGAAAAACAGCTTAATGTGTACACAGGAAATAATCAAAAATATATGGCAACATCTTTAGTAAGTTTGCTTCTATTGACAATCAGACATTAGTAAATAAATAAATAAATAAATAAAAATAAAGAAATTTTTTTAAAAAAAGCCCACGTACTTTTCTTTTTCTTAAATCATTTTTATAAAATCTAATGTACAACTTTCATCAATATTTTCTTAAGTTTTTCTTATATTTTCTGCATTAAATTTATGGTTTATATTTCCTCCATCGTTTCCGCAGGTTACTCGATACATAAAGAAACTTTAATGTATAGAGTGCCTACGTGTGAATCTGATAGTGACCAACGTTGTGATCTAATCCCGTGAAAAGTATCATTCTTGACATGGATAAAGAACCAATACATAATAAGCCAAAATGCGGATAATTCTGCAAAGTCCTCCTTCTACAAAATTCACGAATATTCCCAAATTTGATAGCTTCAAAATTGCAGAATTATTCTACTCCAGGAAACTCGCCCATAAAATAACGAATTCGAGTGCACAATATATACACATGGACAAGGAAGAACAAACGGGAGGCAGTGATTAAAAATACAAATTAATGGCTGGTACACAAAATACTTCATAATAATAATTCAATTCGATTATACGTTTTTTGAAGTAATAACAGGTTATTCTCACAGCGTGACCGCTCTTGGGAGTTCGAGACAAGATGACGCCCGTATAAATATTTCGAGTTTTGAAGTCCTATTTACAATTAAATTCACGTTTTATTGTATACACTTTTTTAATAATAATAATAATAATATGTGGAACATATCCGGCGACAAACTTTGTTTTCAAATCATTTATTTTGTGTCAATTTCTCATTTATTACAAGTAGACTAGGACTTACATCTATACTATTTTGGTTACAGCACATGCAGTGACTAATGTACCTTATTTAATGCAAGTATTATTTAATACAAATTTTAGCTCTATCACAATCTTAGTGCAGTAGTCGACTTGGTCTAAGTGGTGCGACTGTAATTTCATAACCACATGTGTTTGAAAGGAAGAAAGAAAGGACTGTTTCTGTATTTTGGAATTCATGCTTAGGGAGAATCGAAAGGTTATCAAAGATTATTTACAAACGTCGCCGCATTAGGTCTTTATCTCCAGGTTCCTGGATCCGATTTCCCTGCTATCTCTAAATCAAAGTATCTCCCTGTTGCCTCATAATGTTGGGTCAACACCGAGATATCAGAATTCTACGACAGCAAGATTATGAAATAGCTGGAAGTGCTAAGACTTAAATAAATGTAACACAAAAATGTAATGAACATATAGCAAACCACTTCGTTTAGAAAGCGATCTTACCTTGACAATAACACTGTCACCAGAGGACCTGATCATATCAATGATTTCTTCACGCGTCTTGTCGTCCACTCCGACGCCATTTACTTCCAACAGCCTGTCTCCAGGAAGAAGACCCGTTTCGTTATTGTGAGTAATTGACCCTGGTTCAGCGAATATCACGGCTTGACGACGCTCACCCACAGAATCACTGATGCGTTCAACTACCATTGCTCGACGTAAAGAGAAACCGAAATCTCCACGAGGCTGACGTCTTATGGTTAGGACACGAGGTTTCGGTAAAGTAATAGGCATCACAGGTGGCAGAGGTAATTCGATATCGAAGCTGCTTGCACGGCTCAAAAAGCCCTGGCTTTCACCCACAGGACTCGTGCTAAATGGTGGAGTGGCAAAGCTCGTGTCAGTTAGGCTATCCGCACTTGGACTGGTGATAAGTTTAGGAGGAGTCAGATAGTCACCACTTCCTAATGATGGAAATTCATCACTTGCTCTACTCGATTCAGCAGGACTCACGTGATTTGAAGTAGGTTTTCGCTGCATATTATCACCAACATCATTTGTCTCTTTCTGTTTTTGTTGAATCATAGTCACATTCTGATAAGTTATCACCTCATTTTGAAGAGTGTTTCGTACCAAAACACTGGTATCATCTTCTAGTAACGGAACTACGTGATTCGCGGACCCATCCGACCCATAACTGGAACGACCACTTTGTTTTAAAATCCCGCGTTTCGGTGGTTTCGGAGGTATAGGAGGTCGGGGCATTTTAGGACCATCTCGAGTCAAAGAAGTCAAACTCGCTTCACTGCTGTCACTCTGAGTGAGTGTGTCACGGAACCACGATGACGACGATGGTGACGGGCTAGCGGGAGCTGGCCGACCACCTTCTACATCTCTGTCACTCGAACGATCTAGTTCTGCAAAGAAATTCGCACTATAATCCGCTGTTATACCACTCGGTAACTTTTCTTTTTCCTTTCTGCGACCACGAATTTTTAATGACCGTCGAACTTCGTCGAGCCTAAGGAGTTCATCTGCAGACATTCGTTCCCTGTCCCTTTTCTTGTTTTCTTTCCGTTCCTTCTTTTCTCGCTTCTTCTTCTCTTTCTCTTCCCGGTCCTTCTCCACTCCTCCCCGATCTTTCTTCATAAAATTAAACATGGTTGTTGCTCGAACCTGGAAAGTTAAAAATAAAATAAATCTATAATATTTGGGTTGGTATCATAGAATCATCATCTTAAGCATAATACATACATAATATGGGAAAAGACAGTTACCAACTACAATTGGTGACTTACTTAACATTTAAAACAACGTATCAGTAATGCAACATACACAGTGAGATCTATCTTGGCTACCATCAATTTTTTGGGAAGTTGCCAACTTATGAAAATATTAAAAAATAAAAAAATACTATTATAGATAGTAATAAGCACTTCCAATGCAGCTACTAATTATTGTCTATTAACTTGTATTTTAAATAATACATAGTATTTTTTTTTTCAAAATAAAAACATCATATGAAATAAATATCTATTTAGTTTGTCATTCAAACAGTATGTTCCATATGTAATTTCAACATGTTAATTAGCTATAAAATGTTACGGCATATTTGTTATTTCTTTTCTCTCCTTCCCTACGATATAATTATATAAATTAAAATGTCAATTCCAAGAAGTACTCAGAACATCCATATTGTCTCGCTCGCCGCTCTCAGCAGTGAAGAACCAAAACTGATTTGTTCTGCATTTGAAATATGGTTTGAACCACCGAGTAACCAAACATCTGTTCTCTTATTTATCAGTCTTTTTAACTTGCAACGTATCTTAAACCGTCATTTTTTTTTTCTTTCTAAATTTCCTGCAAGCTCCCCAGGAGGAAAAAGATTCGAAGACAACGAAAACAAAAGTTATACAAATCCGGCTGGATTGAACCACGAAATGGTTTTGCAATATAGAATACGAATAGGAACCCTTAACGGCACCAATTTATTGATCCTCTCGCCGATAATAGTTACAAAAGCAAAAGACAGTACCATTGCCTGCTGTATTTTTGGAGAAGTTACTTTCAATGAACAAGTTTCCCCCGTTTCTTCTTTAGGTTTACCGACCTTGTGAGATACACAACAGTAAAGTATGTTTTGAAAGAATTTCTAAGCAACGAAGATAACGTAGGTGTCCAACATGCAAAGGTGAATTTAACATTAACAGCATAGAAACAACATTATTTGAAGGCAGCAAAGTTCCAAGATAGATAGGTAGCCAACTTAAGCAGTAATATGTGTCTTAACGAAAAATACTGGCTGCATAGAAAAGAGGTCAATTGATTGATTGAATAGGGGGTTTAATGGGGACGTCAGCATCAAGGCTATATGTCCCCGTCACGATTTACATGGTTGCTCTGGAATAAAACATGTAAAGAAAAAGGTTAAAATACTAGAGCGAAATAAACGAAAGTGCTGCTACATAAAAACATAAAATGAAAAAGAAAATAAAAGAATAAATAGTCTAAAACAGATAACAATAACAATATATAGAAAACAATAAAATATAACAGAAATTAAAAATTTAGCAGCAATAAAAATCGACAACACATTAAAAACGCTCAGAGAACGTGAGCAACCCCACAAGCTTTAACAAAGTCAAGTACCCGGCAAACTATATCACTTGCATCCCCCAAGGCGCGGGTAAGAACAGAAGGCAATCGGAAACGTTCTCTGAGAGCTGAGTATTCAGGACATTCAACAAGAATGTGCTGAATACTCAACGGGACTATACACTCCTCACAGTACGGACGGTTCAATTTTTGCAGCAAGTAACCATGCGTCAGATGAGAGTGTCCGATACGCAGACGCGCCAGGAGCACTTCATCTCGACGACGATGGCACGAGGACGTATGCCATTCTCCTAGGATTGGTTTGACTGCATGTAACTTATGGTCCCAATCTGCTTGCCAGTGAGAGCGCAACAAAGAATAGAAATGACGCTGAACATCGGAGCACGGAAGGCTATGCTCCAGTGCAACACCGGCCAAGGCGGCGTTCTTGGCAGCTGTGTCAGCACGTTCGTTTCCCCGGATGCCGACATGACCCGGCACCCAGCAGACAACGACGACACAACCCTGTTGCTGCAATTCATGGCATCTCAGAAGAATGTCTTGCACGACAGAGTGCATACTGAAGACATTCTGCAGACTCAAAATCACACTCTGAGAATCGGTGCAAATAAACACACGACGGAGGGAAAGCGTGAGAGCGTGGTCTAAGGCAAGCTTAAGTGCAGTCAATTCAGCAGTGAACACGGAACACAGGCGATGCAAAAGAAATTCGGAGCTGCCCCCGTCAGTGACAAAGGCACAGCCTACAGAATCCTCATTCTTAGAACCGTTCGTAAAGAACACACTAAAATCGGGGTACTGATCTAACAGTGCGGCAAACTCTTGCTGGTACACCTGGGAACTAGTTTGCTGTTTCGAATGCATAGACAAACGTAAATCATGACGAGGTAGACGAAGCACCCATGGGGGAACAGCACAAAAGTGCACCAATGAAAGAGAGGGCCACACGAAATCGTCGCCAAGGAAATTTTCACACGCACGGATGTACCATGGACGTGTAGAGCGAGGACGTGCAGCATAGCGCTCATATATCCGACCATCACGGAGACATGGTTTACACGGGTGGTCTGGAATACAACGCACAGTCGCAGAATAATTAAGAAGTACTCTGCTGCGACGATATGATAACGAAGGTTCATTGGCCTCAACATACAGGCTGGCGACGGGACTAGTTCGATAGGCGCCAGTAGCAATACGAATACCCAGGTGATGCACTATGTCGAGTTGTCGTAACAGAGAAGCACGAGCAGAACCATAGACAATACAGCCATAGTCTAACTTGGACCGAATTAGACTACGGTACAAACGAAGCAGAACAGTACGATCAGCACCCCATGTGCGGTGGGAAAGGACACGAAGGAGATTCAGAGCTCGAAGACAAGAGTATTTAAGATTCCGTATATGTGGTGCCCACGACAAGCGACGGTCAAAGACCAGACCCAAAAAACGGACTGTATCAACGAATGACAAACGGGTGCCATCGAGGTACAAGTCCGGGTCAACAATGCAGGTACGCTGCCGGCAGAAGTAAACACAGTGGGATTTCTCGGTAGAAAAGCGAAATCCAGTCTCATTCGACCAGCGAACAAGACGATTGAGAGTCAGTTGAAGCTGTCGAGTAACGCCGCGAAGGTGACGGGAGCGACAGAAAATTACAAGGTCGTCAACATAAAGCAAACCAGACACAGGAGCCTGGATCACCGAAAGAACGCTGTTGACTGCGACAGCAAACAACGTGACACTAAGGACACTGCCTTGTGGAACACCATTTTCTTGTACAAAGCGCTCTGAGAGATTAGATCCCACACGCACTCGAAAGTGGCGCCCGTGAAGAAAATTCGAGATAAAGTGGGCCATATGCCCACGGAGACCCCAGTCATATAATTGTTTTAGGATTCCGTAACGCCAGGTGGTGTCATACGCCTTCTCTAAGTCAAAAAATATAGCAACAAGATGTTCGCCGTTGAGAAAGGCGTCTTGAATATGACCCTCAAGATAAGCAAGATTGTCCGTAGTGGATCGAAAACGACGAAATCCACTTTGAAGTTTGCTCAGAAGTGAATTGGATTCCAAATACCACACCAGGCGCTTGTTAACCATGCGTTCAAACAGCTTACAGACGCAGCTCGTCAGAGCAATGGGTCTGTAGCTCGTGGGGCTAGTTGCGACTTTGCCTGGCTTCAAGATAGGAAGAACGAGAGCCTCACGCCAAGCAGGTGGAAAAAACTCCTCGACCCAGAGGCGATTATACAGTTGCAAGAGAGCAAGCTGTGTATCGCGGGGGAGGTTGCGCAACATTTCGTAGGGTATACGATCAAGCCCTGGAGCAGTGTTGGATGATTCACGAAGAGCACAATCAAATTCAACAAGGGTGAAAGGAGCATTGTAATCTTCGCTGTTAGCGGTACGGAAGTTTAACGGGTTCCGCTCAAAACGCGCCCTAATGGGAACGAATGCTGGAGGATAATGATCAGACTCAGAGATAGATGCAAAATACTGGCCCAAAGTGTGTGCTATCTCCGAAGGGTGAGTAACTAAGACACCATTCTCAGACAAAGCAGGAACATCAACAGTAGGAGTATTGCCATTAAGAGAGCGGGCCCGACGCCACACAGTGGACATCGCTGTGCGACTATTGATGGACGAAACGTAATTCATCCAGCTTTGGCGCTTCGAAAGCTTGATAAGACGTCTAGCTCGAGCACGTAGAATGCGGAAACGCTGCAGATTGTCGTCAGTTGGATGACGATTAAAAGTGGCAAGAGCGTGCCGACGTGCCAGGATAGCCTCACGGATTGCCGCAGACCACCATGTAACACGCCGGCGAGAAACGTCGCCACCGCATTCTGGAATGGAACCATGAGCAGCATCAAGAATAGTCTGCTCAAATCCCTCTGCCACAACAGCTACAGGGAGATCATCACGACAATGAAACTCACTCAGCTCACGAAATTTACGCCAGTCAGCTTGCTTTAAATTGAAGCGGCGGAGAGGAAAAGGAGGAGAAACAGGGAGACCTTCGACAAGCAACGGGAAGTGATCACTGCCACAAAGATCGGGATGCACCCTCCACGACAAGGAGGGCAAGAGACCAGCACTGCACATGGAGAGGTCGATACAAGAATATGTGCCGTGGGCAGTGGAAAAATGAGTAGGACTGCCGTCATTTAGGATAAGCAAGCCACTCTCCTCAAGAAATTCGGTGACCTGTCGGCCACGACCGTCGGTACGGACAGAACCCCACAGACGGTGATAGGCATTAAGGTCTCCGACAAGCAAGACTGGCGGCTCAAGCTGATGGAAGAGCTGAAGCAGATCGGCGGTTGTAAAGGCTTCAGAGTGAGGAACGTACAATGAACAAACTGTAAGCGGGCGAGAAAAGTATACTCGCACCGCAACGGCTTGCAGTCTGCATACGATGTGAAGTTGCTGAGAATGAACAGAATCAGAGACACAGACTGCCACGCCGCCAGCAGCGTGGTCAGTGTCTGGCTTACCACATCGATACATAGTATACCCAGAAAGAACGAAGGACTGGGTAGGCTTAAAATGGGTTTCCTGCAAGCAGAAAAGCACAGGCGAGTGGTCAGTGACCAGTTGGGTCAATTCCTCACGGTGAGTAGAGAAGCCATTCAGGTTCCACTGAAGAAGCGCCATAGTAGATGAGATCAACGTTTGAGGCGAACTTTCCCACGAGGGCCCATTACAGTCCACTCCGTGTCCATCAGTTCATCTTCCACCATGTCAGATTTCAAAGAAACTCCAGGTGGCTTACGAACTGGAGTAGATTTTGGTCTCTTGGGAGAGAGAACCGTATCGTTGAGCCGGCGTATATGCTGGCTAAGCTTAAGGCCAGCGATGTAAGGTGAGCGGCGAAGTCCGGGAGTACGCCGAAGACCACCACTAACAGAGACACGTGGGGTCTTGGGGACTTCGCTACTTTTTGGAACTGGTGTCTTTTGAAGGGCGCTCGTGGTTGCAACTGGATTCTTAAAAAGGTCGCTCGTACGTGCAACTGGGGTCTTGCGGTCACAATTAGGCTGTGGTACCAAGTCGGTTTGGGTGGAAACGTCGACAGTCTGGGTGGCAACAGATTTCCGAGAACTAGCGGCAACAGTCGCAAAGGGAACAGAAAGCGAGGAAGGAAGGCTTTCTTTCAAACGACGCTTCGCATCGGCGGCAGAAATCTTCTCGACAACCATGAGTTCTCGGATACGCTTCTCACGCTGAAAGGCTGGACAATCCCGAGACCAAGCAGAATGCTCACCCTTGCAGTTGACACAGAAGGGCTTCGTCGCTGTACAGGGATCCGCACCATGACAAGCCTGGCCACAATTGGCACAAAGAGCAGCACTCGCATTGCACGACGTGCTGGTGTGCCCAAAATGTTGACATTTATAACAGCGCAAGGGACTAGGGATATAAGGACGAACTTTGAGACGATAGAAACCAGCCTTAACGTAATCAGGAAGCGTTGGCAAACTGAAAGTAAGAATCAGTGACTGGGTAGCTACGAGTTCACCTGACTTCTTACTTTTGATGCGAGCTACGTCTACAACGTGTTGGTCCGCTAACTCCGACTTTATCTACTCCTCGGTGGCATTAAGGAGATCCCAACACGAGATCACACCTCGAGAAACGTTCAGTAGACGATGGGGTTCTACGGACACGTTCACTTGGCCAATTGCAGTTAACTTCATCAGCTTCGCAGTTTGCCGCTCGTCGACGGTTTCCACCAGTAAGGTGCCATTCCGCAATTTCTTAATATCTTTAACCTGTCCGGCGTTATAAGTTATAACTTTATTAATAACAAAAGGTGACAAGCCCTTCAGAGCACTCGGACGGTTATCGGTAGCATCGGCACCATCAGTTACTTTATCTTTAATTACAAGATATCGGACCACGGGTGTCGCGATACTTGTCTTTTCCACATTCTCGCTGACGGAATTTTCGATCTCGCTCTCAGTCAGTTTGGGCTTTTTATTAGAGGGCGAGCCCGGACCCGTTTTGTTTGTTTTTATACCCATAAAAGTGTAAATATTAATAAACATGGATAAAGGGAAAAAAGGGTGTGAGGTCACACCGGGGCGTTAATAGGGGAACTAACGCTACCCCCTGGCAATCCCTTCAGCACGCCCGACACCTTAGGATCAACGTGGGGCCAACGCGGTCAAGGGGAATGGAAGTGCAAGGAAACCATTCCCGTCGACAAAAACGCGTGGCCCCGGAAAAAGAAGAAGTTAAACAAAACAAAAGAAACCTGTCCAACAAAAAGATAGACCCCCGCCAGCCCAGGAAGAACAAAACAAAACAAAAAGGTGCGGATTTTTTTTATTTTTAATTTTGTTGTTTTTTATATTATTTTTAGTTTTGCGATTTTTTTTGTTTTTTTTTTTAATATATTTGCAAAGACGCAACACGCCAGACAACACAAACACTGGACGCAGACAACAGTAGGCCGGGTGGGTGCACGTCCTCCCCAAGTGGAGGAAGACGTCCACTAGACCTGCCTCTTCCCGACTCCCACCAACCACCCGCGAGTCCGGTAGCGGTATTAGCGGCTGAGAGGGCGTGCAATGATATGAAGATGAGGGGTGATAGATGAATGAAAGATGAAGCCGCCCTCTCAGCTCCACCCCCTCCCCGACGATGACGGTCCGCTACATGGAGGGGGAAAAAGAGGTCAAGTTAAGAGATTTCACCCAATCAATCAATCAATCTATATATATATATATATATATATCACGCATGCAGTAATGGAAGATGCGAGATTGTTCTTAAACTTATTTTTCACTTCCCTTTCTGACAGTCGGGGTTGAAACAAACAAATAAGAGTAAATTAGATTAGTATTTCTTAAAGATTGCAAGTAAAATGGATGGTAAAGTACTATCAAATGAGTTGTTTACACATCTTCAGTTGAAATGTCTCTTTTTCCAGTGTTATAGTATCTAGATACTGTATTTTTAATTCACTATTTAAAAGAACTATAATAATCCAGAAGGATAGTACGTTTATTACTAATGGCAGATGATGTTGAAAGTGCATGTATTGAATGAAACATTCTCTCATCAGGCGGAGCTGATGGCGTGGTCCTATAATCCAGGTCTCTTGCAAGACGAGATTGTGTGGTGGGGAACACCCAATACTGTGAAGGTTGGTTTTACCAACTCTACCATATTCATGTCCAGTTAATAATAGGGCCTGTCCTTCATAATCTCGATTTGGATAAGAATGCGTAAAATAAAAACTTACGAACACTATCTCTTAATGTGAACACAATAGTCAGTTTGTCAATATGCTGTCTGGTTAAAACTTTAAATCTTCAAATTTGCAGTTTTGAGAAAACGAGTTTATATAACGATAGCTAAATCATTTTACTGAGTTACCAAATGTTCTCATCTTACATAACGCATTCTATTATATGTGGTTATATCATACTTCTATCAAATTAAATCAATCATTGTTCCGGCGGAATATGTTTCACTGTTTACACGACAATACTATTCAATGATTCAGGTCATATCTCTCAGGCAGACAACAAAGAGTGATATTGGAGAGATCCGAAATGTGCAATATCAAACCCAATCAGTTTTCAAAGAGGAATGCCACAAGGGCCAATACTAGGACACCTGCTATTTTGTCTATTCGCAACAGAAATACCGAAGTTGCATGCTAAAATGCATCCATATGCAGACGAGACACAACTTTGCTATCCACATGTCCAAAGCACGCATCACACACTGCCGTCCTCATAAATGAGGATTTAGAAACATTTACTGAATAGTGCACACCAAATTCCTTGAAAGTAAATGTAAGTAAATGCATATTAACTATCACTAAAACTAGAGAAATATCCGAAAAAATTGCAAAATGAGTAAATTAATATATCAATACGAAACACGCTTTTAAACTACTGACCCATAGTTAAAAAAAAAAAATAAAAAATAAAAATGTTACTAGACGAGAAGCTAAATTGGAAAAAACACTTATCTACTGTAACTAGTAAATCATTATTAACTCTTCGATTACTGTACAAATATAATGAACCCTTAAATATGAACATAAAGCTGTGCTTGGTACACACGCTCATTTTTCTACTATTCCACTATTGTGACTCTGTATGTGGACTAGCCATCACAAAGTTCTTACCAACATAAATCCAAAATACCTGCATGCTATTTATCTACCTATAACACACAAAAATCTGAACATATTCTACCCCCTCCCCCCCTCTAAATAAGAACGAGGTTCTAACAATGTCAAGAATGCGGCTGTTTCATCTGGACTGCCTGGTATATAGTTATAAACAGTAATGGCCCATTTTACCTTAAAATTAGGCTGACGCTTCGGAATGAAATCTACTCATACCAAACAAGACTTTCTCGAACACTCGACATCCCACGTTACACAATAACAGATTCAGCGAAAGTATTTTCTTTCACAACTGTGAGAGCTCGGGATTCATTACCTCCCGATATAAACTGAGTACAGAAAATTCTTGACCTTCAATCGTAGAATAAAGGGTTTTCTCTTCTCTCAACAAATCTTAGCTTGAATGCCTATTCCTTGGACTGTAGCAAGTAATCTACTTACATATCCAATATATAGTATTGAGTAGTACAAATATTAACTTATTTATAGTTTTTCTTTTTCATTTTTATATTAACTTGGTTTTGATATTACGCTCTGCTGATAAATAAACCCTATCTTTTTATCCTGTATATGTGATTTTTTTATTTTAATGTTCATGTAACATATTCTTATGTTTTTAATGTAATTTGCTAGGTTAGGCAGCAGAGCAGCTTATGGCTGAACTCTGTCTCATAAGAACATTTTCAATTCAATTCACTATCCTCTTTTAATAATGAGCTCGTGACGGGGACATATAGCCTTGATGCTGACGTCCCCATTAATCCCTCCTAATCAATCAATCAATTTTAATAATGAGATATTCAATAATAAATAACATTTAGAGCTGCAGGAAATACACGTAACTCAGAACTGTCCATTTCGAAGGTTTAATTTGACCAGAAACCCCCAGAACACAGCTTGCAATCAAACAAATAAATACAAAGAGTGCATTGTTCTCCAGTTGTAAACCTATATAATGTACAGTCTTTTATACATTTACTAAGCAAAAGGATAGTTCTGAAAACAGACACTGAAATATCTGGAGTACACATTTTTGTCATTATGTATATTCACGAGGCTTTTATTTGGTCTAGGAATTAATTCGTGCGGTTGGTACGCACACATTGAAGCTGTAGTACAAACACAAAATACATAAATACCTTAAGAAAAATATTGTCCATCGCTAGCCACCACTTTCGCCCATCTGTCAGGCAATGTACGGATTCCGTGGCGAAAGAAGTCCTCATCCTTGGAAGCGATCCAGTCAGAGACCCATGTTTCGATATCTTCTGAAGAAGTAAACCGCTGTCCAATCAAATCGTTGTTCATGCAATCGAACAAGTAGTAGTCCGAAGGAGCAACGTCTGGTGAATACGGCGGGTGGGGTAAAACTTCCCATCCGACATTT
Organism: Thermobia domestica; assembly: GCF_964235325.1. Taxonomy (NCBI): domain Eukaryota; kingdom Metazoa; phylum Arthropoda; class Insecta; order Zygentoma; family Lepismatidae; genus Thermobia; species Thermobia domestica. The sequence continues at coordinate 101,609,328 of NC_137461.1, forward strand.
TCTAAATAGGTTTTGACCGGTTTTGCGACATGTGGGCGAGCGTTATCATGTTGAACAATAAGTTTATCATGTCTGTTCTCCCATTCTGGTCGTGTTCTGGCCAGAGCTTGCTTCAAACGTATTAATTGTCGTCGATAACGTTCTCCATTCATAGTTTCACCCGGTTGCAGCAGCTCACAGTACACCACACCTTTCATATCCCACCATATGCACAGCATAACCTTTGCACAGTGAATATCTCGTTTTGGTTGTGATGGACCTGGTTCACCTGGTTTCACCCAGGCCTTTTTTCATTTAGGGTTCTCGTAATGGATCCACTTTTCATCACCCGTAATAATTCGATGCAGAAACCCCTTTCTGCTCTGTCGTTAAAGCAGCAATTCGCAAATGGTTTTTCGTCTTTCAACGTCTCTGTCTTTCAATTCATGTGGAACCCAATATGACATCTTCTGAATCATTCCCATGGCTTTCAAGCGTTTGGAGACTGTTGTTTGATCAACGCCTAATGCTGCTGCAAGTTGTTCCTGCGTTTGACACGAATCCTACTCGAGCAATGCTGTCAATTCTTCGTCTTGAAATTTTTTTGGCTGTCCAGCTCGCTCTTGGTCTGCCAAGCCGAAATCACCACTTCTAAACCGTGCAAACCACTTCTGACACGTTCGCTCAGCTAGAGCATGGTCACCATACACTTCCACCAAAATACGATGACTTTCAGTCGCACTTTTCTGCATGTTAAAGTAATGCAGCAGGACACCCCGCAAAAACACTTTATCAGGCACAAATTGCGCCATGTTCACTTAACTACAAACTGGTGTTGTTGACGCTTTAATCCACTGCCCTATACTACGAACGATACGCGATGACAGGGGTTTGCAACACATGTGTGGATACACGGAACTGTGGGACGCTCCGTTCGTTGCGCCATCTCTTGTCCACCCGCACGAATTAATTCCTAGACCAAATACTAGATATATGAGTAACAATTTATTTTGATTAAAAAAAAAAAAAATGTAACACAAATTAAGTGGATGAAATAAATATAGATAGTATTAAAAGCTCAATTTGCAGTACGTATCTGATGATATTGTCGTACAACTTACACAGTTTAGTGAAGATTACGAAAGTTTGACAAAGAGTGTTAAGGAAATCAAACTACCAGTAATATATGCATCACAGTTAATAATATGTGTGTGCTGTTACAAGAAGACAAAAGAGAGTAGGTTCAATTTACTAGTTAATACCATATATGCGTTGTACATATACAATACATAAATCAATGAAAAAAATCTATTCCAGCAGGATAAAAATTATCAATTACTGGCAAATGAATTAACTTATATACGTTTTAGCACCACAAAAATTAGCTTTTCTCAAAAACTACGCACGAGAATTTAGCCTCAAGTATCTCATTTAGTTTAGCTTGATCTGATCTATCGATTTATATATATACACTTTACCTTTAGACAATATTACAATAAAGGAAAAATTAAAACTATATATTTACTCCCTAACATAGACTGGTACCCGTTAAAGGCTTATCACATACCGTACTTTGTGTTTTTCATTTACAAATTTTATATCATCATGCATGTAAATTTCTAACTGAAAAACTAAAACGAAAATGAAGGATAAAATATGTACTTACAACTACATTACAATACATTTGAAAGAAATACTATTACACTTCAAAAGGTTAAAATACCCCTTATAATATACATTTAACTTTTACGCTTTAAAGTCAATTCTGTCTGATCCTTCAGCATAGAAAGTTTAATTTTTTAAGTTCACATTATGAGGACATACATGCTACTCTATTCTGTTATATCGAATGTATCGACCCAGTAAATACATTCTGAACTACTGGTACGTACAGCACGTCTTTACCTTTATACCATAACTTCGTTGAGGATAGCGTGTAGAGTTTCTTTGACCCATGTCTTATAAATATATATATAAAGCAAACAAAACGTAATAAAGAAAAGCATACACTACACACGTAATTCCTTGAAAGCTGCTGAACTGGGTTTTATGGAAGAGGAAATAAAGAGAAACACGTGACACACTACTTCCTCATATTAGATTCACGCCTTATCTAACAAAAACGTCTATGCATTTACAATCACCAATTTATGAAATATCCTACAAGAGGAAGGGAACACATTTCTCTAAAGTATAATTTTATAATTTTGATTTTTCTTTTTTTCTTTTTTTTTTTTTTTTTTCTTTCTTCATAGATTTAGCTTGCAGCAAACCTCCATATATGAAGATAATCCTGAACAATACATGAAAGTTCTACATTTTTGGGATTTCTCTTTAAATTGTATATACAATCATATTTTAGCTGAACGAAAAAGTACGAAATATAAGTTTGCTACTATCATAACTACTAACAGATATTACTGAACTCTTACCTCAAACACTCATTAAAGGTTTGTTTTTCATATAGAGTTTCAGATTACCAGAATTGTACGACTACTCTCGACTGTACCAATTACTTGTGGAAAATTCTTAATAAGACAGCAGTGTTCGATAGTAGTGCAGGAAATTTTTAAAAAAAATCTTATAAAACAATTTTTTAAAAAAAAATTATTATTTTTTTAAGTTTTAGATCAGCTTGAATCTCAAGTTTTACCTATAATTTGAATAAACATAGTTTTGCTTTATCTCATTACGCCGACACGCATAATTCTTGACTTGCTAAGAAAACATTAAATCAACACTCCTGAGTTCTGGTTACATTTGTTTTTCAATGCAAGTATCTTTCTGCACCTTTTCACAAAGTAATCACCCTGTAGTATTTTTCTTTGGTTCCTTTGCCCCATCTTATTCCTATCATAATTAAACAAGGAACACCGAACGTGTGAGGCATTACGATGGCCTTATTCTTCACTTCCAACTTGGAGGGCACGTTGGCTCACAGAACTTTTAGACTATTGAGAGGAACATGTCTCTCTGTGGTATATCATTAGAAAAACATATATTCACCATTCATAAACTATGTTACAAATACATCTATGCCCTTCTATTACAAAATAGACAATAGAAGATTTCCCTAATGAACTGGACCATTACTTCTGTTTTCTCTAGATCTAAATTCAGTGCCCCTTAAATTCAACTAGGTCTGCGTTGCGAATAATTTCACTACTGTTATTCTGTAAACCAGTGTGTATATTTAATAATAATGCACTGAAATCTTTGAGTAACGGACGCCGGTGAGACATGATTATTTGTCGGTAAATAAGATATGTCCGTTACAGAAAGATTACACAATTTGAGATTACTAATAGCTCATACGGTACCTGTAAGCAGTATAAGTCAGTACATTATTTACTAATCTGAATATAGACTAAAATTGATATCCTGTACTTAGCGTTCGAATTACTACGAGGTGAGGGAGATATCTGCTTCTGTATAAGTATACCTACATAATAAAGTACTACTGGAAGTAAGGTATGTGTTTGCACAAGTTGCAAAATAGATTGCATGTGCAAATTTTGTATGTAGGACTGTGTTTTTTGTTCAATAGATTCAGACCATTGCTCATTAATTTAGGACAGATACTTCGTCGGGAATGGATTTTCTGTGTTAAATAGTATGAACTAAGAATAGTTCCTGTCCATTATGAAGAGGTTACTAAATGTTGAAGAGACAGAGATTAGGTTACACTATATATGCCCAAATATTCACGCACTTCGAAAACAATTAAATTAAGGGGTATAAAAGTTATGAATGGTGATTTAATTAGAAACGTGACACCACAACCTGGAGTAATACTGCAATAATAAAGCAATAAAACACTACTGAATGAAGTCATATCAACTTTTACGTGAAGTGGTTTACGAAGGAGTGACGACTCGCACACAATACAGAGGTGTAAAGGAGTTCACATTCTAACATTTTATTGTGATATGTAAGTTTCAAACTAGATAAACTTGACAATCAAAGTGGACGCATTAACGTACAATCTGTAGCTTAGAATATACTATATTTGTGACTCGAATGCTTCAATAATCAGACTCAAACCACAGCTCATGTAATCTATAAATTTTGGGTAACAAGACTTGCATTTCGGAAACCATAATAAAGAACTAACTAAAACCTAATGCTATTTCTTACGACATACTTAAAGAAATAAATTCTTTATATCGTTGTAAACATACTATTTTTTTTTTTTTTAAATAATTTATTTATTTTGTTACTACGAAGCAATCTTGTCAATAAGTGTCACATCTTCCTTCAATCAGTTCCTATCTACATCTACCGTATCTTCGATCACCCAATTTTCCATAACTTCTACTCCTTGGTACTCACCTTTCAATGAAAAATGAAAATATGTCCTTTCCAGAGATCAATTAAACAAATTACTTTTTGCACGAAATACTTCGCGAAGGCAGAATTGTACACAACGTCTATAAAGACAAGTCTGTGACTATAAACATAAAATTGCTCTCTCTCTCACACACACACATACTTGCGTATGGACAGTTTCATCATATTCCACCACGATCTACTTTTTAGTTCGTCTATACAGTAAGATGTTTTGGAAATGTGAACTCGAGTATGCAAGCGACTACACATACCACACCTGTTTCTAATTTACATGCTGAAGTTAAAAATAGAGAAAACATTCTTTTAGTTTAAAATGTTTAAATCTCAATAAGTGGCGGAAAGGCACAAATAATCCAAGTTAAACAAGAACTGACAAAAATTAATTCAACTCTTTTGGCAGGCCGTCTCCAAAACGGCCACAATATATTGATTATCCTTTTTTTCTTCCCACCAATATACAGAAACTTAAATAACCAAGCAATGAACTTTAACCTAGTATATTTTGTTAACATTCTACTTCGTAAAAACAACTGAATATATTTTTATAAATATCAAATTGTATCCTTGTCTGGTCTTTAAACAGATAATAATGGTCTCCATTTGATCATTAATAAATATAGCCCCTTTATAGTTCTCAAATGATCTTTATTCAAATCTTTATTCAAAGATTTAGTGCTAAATTATTATTCTTAAACCATCCCATTTCTTTGTGATTGTGTTAATTACCACTTATCTTACTCCTGTGATATTTTCTAAATTATCCTTTAATTTCAAATTTAATATTGATTTCCCTTCTCTCTCTTTCTACACTTTTAATTTCTCGATTTGTATCTTCCCTCCGCTACCTATCCTAATCGTTCAATTCATCAGTTTTTCTACATATTTATTTTTTAAAAAAATCAATACCACATTTATTGTCTCTGCAAAGTATGTGTCGTTCCCTTTACTTATCTAAAGTACCTTTTGAAGTTAATATAGGAATATTTCCTTTTATTATTATTATTTACATCAAACGATTTGTAATGGAGTGAGAAAAAGCAAGTTTCCCTCACAATTTATCTTCTATTCCTCTTACCCTGTTTCGTAGGACGTAAAATCAGAAATTTAATATTTTATTCTATTTGATGCCATAAATAGACGATAGAATGCGCTTTGAGCTTTAAATGTTGGCAGTCTTCAAGAAATAAGAATGACAACTATAACAAATAATGTCAAATACTGAATAACGTGTTACAGTCATCAGATATTTTAAGCCCAGGTATGATGTCAAAAACAGGAAAGAAAAGCTTTATTTTCATACAGAATGTAATGGAATTTTATTGTCACCTGTTATTTGGTCTATCCAGCATGTTTTATAGATATTAGGTTAGCATTGAAAATGAACTAAAAATTACATGACATGATTATCCAGAATCCACTAGAATCACAGGACAAAACAAGACTTCGTCTCAAATATTTATGCATAACACTAAAGACAAATATCACCCATCCATAACTTACTAAACTAGACAGCACCAGTTTATTTTTCCAAGTTTTTAGCTGTCATACAGTTTCTGTCAATACGTTTCGCGAAGAAACGGTGGACGGATATGTTGATAAGGATTGATGGCAGAACCTAAAGCTTCAGTTTATTGTTCCTCAATTATTGATTGATTACGGTGTTTAATGGAGAAGTCAGCAGTGAGGGTATTTGTTCCCGTCACGGGTTCTCTGTTTATATATTTTTCCCAGAAGGAAAGAGCTGGAAAGTGTAGTCATAAGGAATTATACGGTCGATGCCATGATGAAGTCGTTGCTTGTATTCATCTCCAAAAGTGAATCACCCTCTCTCGCATTGGAACGAACTCATGGTAGGAAACCATAATTCAATCGAACTACTGTCTCCGAAATTACTGTCGAGATATCATGTAGGGAAGTGGGGGTATGAATTTTACCTTGTGAATTACCATATTAAAAACATTTCTAAACCAAGTGGGTATACATAAACCACAAACTGCTCAACTGTACATTGACTGCACTGAAAAACTATTACAGGTATTTTCTCAAAAACTTAATCAGAAGCGTCCAAATATTAAATTCACAACTGAACACAATTTGAATTTTCTGTTTTATGAGTAGATTTAACAATTTATTGCTAAAATGTAGAAAACCAACTGAGTGTGACTTTTACAAACATACATACAGGAAAAAAAAAAGTTCAACTAAGGAAGATATAAACTATCAACAAGAGATTATATTTTAATTAGGTTAAAAGGATGGATATACCCTACGGAAATTTTGAATAAATTACGGTAAATGGCTTTTGACTTCATAACTCATCTAATAATGTCAAACTAAGCCCCCAAAAAATTGGGATTCTTTTTTTATATTGACCTAAATTGTTATCGAGTCTGCAAAAGTAACGAAGAAATGTAGGTTTTAAGCTAGATGCAAATCACCCATAATTACTGAAATGCAGTTTTCAGACTATCAAGATTGTCAATGCGACTGTTCTTACACTGAAATTAATAAAAACAAAGTATTTTGCCGGTTGGTACTAACGAGTTAAATTAAAAAAATCCTTTTTTAAACAATTAAAATACAGCAAATGAAATCTTCTATACCACTAAAATAGCATATCTTCCTTAATCTCTTTATTCTTAATCTGTGCTTGGATTGTCTTCTTCATTCATTAATATCTTTTCATTACATGAACTCCATATCATAATCTAAATCCCAACCTTTTTTTTTTTTTTTTTTTATCTATATCTTTGTAATCTTTACCTTTACAATCTTATCTTAAGAAATCAATGTATTTTCAAAACTGAATCTTATTTCTGCCTTACTTGCACATACTATCTCCTACTTACTTAGCAACTGTCAGTGTCACATTAATAAGTACTTTGTGCCACTCTCAAATCCCAACATTTTTTTCCACGTTTCTCGATCTTTAGCTTCCTCTTTTAACTTCCAATAGTTTCTTTTATTTTTCAAATCATCAGTCAGTTGTGTTCTTCTTCCTATTCTTCGCTATCCTTGCATCTTTCTTTCTATGGCAGTACGAAGAAGACAATTTCTTCACCAGATGTGTTCAATCCAATTGGTCTTCTTACGAAGGATGCTGGCTAAAAGCATCCTCTTCTTTTCTATCCGTTTTAGAACATCTTCGTTTGTTACTCTCTCCCTCCATTTTCCTCCAACACTACGTTTCAAAGCCCTCCAAATATTTCTTCTTTAACTTCGGTAATGTCTAATATTTCACATTGTAGGAATCCCCCCCCATCCCCCCTTTTTTTTCAAATTTTCCTACAGGGTTACTTTTTTTATATAATATTACCATAATTTGTTGCAAATTTCGTGTATTAATAATATTTATTTAATCTTTTCACTTTTCGTTTATGTCAATTAGTCATGTCTTGATTTGACTAGTTTATATGTGGGCGTAGTTATTCTAATGATCAATTTTGTTACCCACTGAAATACATATACTTAGGAAAATTCTTCTAAATTGCGTGAATTTACATCATTTTAGTATTATACTATTCTAAATATTCAATTTCTTTAATTGAGATAATATTGTCAAAATTGTTCAATCAGAAAATCCGATGATTATTAAAAATAGGCGGATTATATTCATAGTCTTATACATATTTACACGTCCATATGTTTGAATGTAAATGTTGCTATGGAAATCAGCGTGTGAACTCCTGAGGGTTGAGATTAGTTAGTTGCTGGTGATGTAAAATGGAAGCGACTTGTGTTTAATGTCCGTTCTGGAATATATTTAGCGGTTTTGCTAATTGCATCAGAAGTACGCTATGTTTGGCAGAAGTGAAATACATATATACATATATATATATCAGGTGTTCTAAAAAAATGGCGCCCACGGACAACAGTACACTATTCTACAGGCCAAAATAAAGCGAAAACGTTACATGATGGTATGCCCTCCGTGGCTTCGTTCAGCCGCTATGGGGAATCAAAATCTGACAATGTGCAACGTCGCAGACTAACTTGAAGCCATTAGCATTACTCTACACGACAAGCAGTTGAATCGATTGCTAGTATCAATGAATACCAACTTTAGCTGCCATTTCGTAACGATCGATATAACATTTTGATAGATCTAATTTATAATTCTTTATTTGCGACGTTGCCACATGATGCAAGTTGTGTCTCCAGACGAGGACTCAAAAATATATATATATCTTTATTTTGACTTGTAGAATCCGTCGGCGTCATTTTTAGAACACTCGATATATCTTAAGTGAGACAGTACCTCTAAATTCTTCATTGACATTCTAAATTATATAATCTTGTTTGTTAGCAAATCTTCAGCATTAACGTAAACTGAACCCTTATTTTAGTTTGAGGATTCTTAAAAATTAAAGTAAACCTGAACATAACGTTTTAGAAGTTTTTAATATTACAGTTCAAATTACTTTACTGCCAGAAGCTGGAATTTTGAAGAATGGAAAGGGCAAATAACATGATTTGTGGTTAGTTTTGTTTTAGTCTCTCCTTACACAGAGTAAAGTGGCTGTATTTCCAAGCACTGCACAATGTTTTAATACTTAACCGAGTCATCAATATGTTGGTAAAAAGAAAGTGTTTTGCTGAACAAAACTGTAATTTTGTTTTTTAATTCAGCGACTTTAAATTCATAGCAGGGATAAAATTCTTCAATCACTTTTGTTCTGTAGAATATTACTCATTATCGCACAGTTTGTCACAACAAAATAATATCAATGGAACAAGTACAGTTTAATGGATACTTTCATTTAAAATTATTCTTTGCCGGTGTTTACAAAATTAATTATTACAAATATATAGATTACCTTCCTATTTTTATTCTGGTACAGATGCATGCTTAGTGGTCCAGGTTAGTTATGTTTTGATAATACTCATGTTTAATTGTACGTAATGAAATGTGAAGTATGGAACACAAATAACCCATAAAACTTCCATTTATGTAGGGGCCAATATTAGAGTAAGGAAATGATGTATGTAATAATATGTGTAGAAAGCATGCAAGGCTGTTACATAAAACAACGATTTAGTATTTTATAAACTATGCGTGTAAATACCTAAGCACAATCTTGTAAGAAAATGTGAAATTTATTCTATTAAAAACTTGAGAATTGCATAACTATTCAAAATTGATTACAGTGACAACTATTAAGAAAATTGTGAATCAATTCAGATCAGCTGTCATTAAAATGTTTATTACAGTTTTTTTCTTTCCTTCTCATAATGCCCATATATATATATATATTGCTGTGAATAAGATCAATCTAATCAATACATACATTTATTTCTGCACTTAGCTAGATAATTTCTTTGCATTTTAAAAGTTGTGTCATAAAAATTCCCATTAGGAAGACCTAGGCCCAGATGGGAGGATAATATTAACATGGATCTCGCAGAGATTGGAATACGAAGTAGAAACTGGATGCAGTTGGCTAAGGATAGAAGTCAGTGGAGAGCTTTTGTGAACGCGGCATTGAACCTCCGGGTTCCATACGCCATAGAGTTAGTTGGTTAGTCATAAAAATTCTTTAATGCATTTCCCATATATATATAGAAATAACAAATGCCAAATGTGCTCTTGACCATGGTGCACTCCGCAAGGAAGACACGATAAAGTAAATGCTATCTGGAAGCAGTGTTGCTAAGCTGTGCCACACGCAAGGCACGTGTTTTAATCTGTATGAAATATTTTTCCAACATCATCCTTTATGCGTACACTTACAGTCGCTGACACGCCTGCTACGCTCCTGCCGAGTCATCTCGATAGCATTAGTGTCTTTTAGTGACCACCTAGCACAAATTGGTTTGTGTTTTTAAGTTGGTTCGTGTATTATGCTAGACGTCCACATATTGTATTTATACGTAGTCCTCCTAAAGTCAATCTGCACCCATTCATGCAATTCCTCCCGTAAGTAACATTTTCTAAAGCAGTAAGGGTGCATTTCCTGCTAAGAGAAGTCAATATCTTATGAATGTAAGTGACCCCTAAAATAGAAGAGCTTGTAGGCCTATTTCAGTATCGAAACTGGGCGATAAAAGCCAAGAAAATGAATATAATACGAACCTTACATTTGCTATTTAAAAAGATGTGGTTTGTTTGGGCTTTTGATAAAGCATGCAATGTTAAGTAAATTTATGTGTAGAAATCCCTCTTGAATCCCTTAAATTCTCTCTAGGGTATTGATGTACTCAACATACTTTATTTATAGGTCTTTTTTAAATCAAGTTGGCAGTAATGACTTGTCACTTACACCAAAATATAAAGAAGATTTAAAAAATAACAAAATATAAACTACGTGAGATACACCCGGTAGGGTTACTAATAAGCTTCGCTCTTATACTGGAAAACGTCAGATTAGAATAAGTAAGCTCATGCTACATGTTTTTCAGATAATCCACTGGAAATCGGCTTCGGAACCTAATCGGAGCGTAATCTATCCGTAATGCATTCGCACCTACAGCCTACATCGATCCCATTCGGGCAGGAGTGCACTTTATGCAGAACAAGTTATTTTGTCACGTTGTTGATATGACGCAGGGTAGGAATAAGTAGGATAGGGTTGGGTTAGATTAGGGTTAGGGAAGTTTGGACCCATTTTGTTAAAATTAATAGAATATAATTGCTCGTATTGCTATTTATTGTATCGGTTCCTGTGAATGTTCTGCACAAAGCGCACTCTTACCCAGATTCGTTTGCAGCAAACCGAGTTGCAACATTATAAAAAATACTTATTATTGATATACGGCCAGTGAATTAATCAAATACAACGCGTTGTGGTAAGAGTTGAAGGGTCTAAGTAAAATAAAAACAAAGTCACTGACTCACCGACCTTAAAAGTAAAAATGTGATTGGCCTAGGGAAGGAGGAGGTAAAGTACCGCAGGGTTGGCAAAAACCATGGTTTTTATTTAAAAAAACCAAAAAAACCGGGTTTTTTGGTTTAAACCAGGTTTATATGGTTTAGATAATTTGCTCTATATATTCACATCATATATGGACAGAAATAAGTTTGTTTCACCTTGGTGTTATTATGCAACAACCGGGTTATGCTGGAAGGGGTCACATAAGCTCAAAGCGGAATAAAAACAACTTCTCGAGTTACATCTGAGAGAAATTGTCCTCCATTTGAACTCGGAACCAGGACTAATTGGCCACAAATGCGATACGTCTGCCGACTCACTCACGAAGGAATCCTGATAAAAAAAAAATACGTTGTACTGATCTTTACATGCTTCTTAATATAACTGTCAAGAGTCATTTCAGAAGGACAAAAAGATAAACAGTTGCACAAGTGAAACCATTACACAGAATTACATATGAACAATTTCAAAATACTACGGAGTACAGAAGAACTAATTTAGTTCAAGTTAGTTAACAACGACTTTTATTGGTCGAAATTAAAGAAATACACCGACTTAATCTGCATATCAATAAGAAAAGTGAATTAAGATACGAATTATTTGAGTCCACTTTGGCTCAGACTCATTTATACATAAATAGATACCAAAGATACTTATTTCACTAAATGCCTCTCGTGAGGTTTGTATGACCCCCCCCCCCACACACACACACACATACAAAAGTACGGGATTTTCGATGTTTTTTATCAATAGTAAACATTGAAACGAAACAATATTTAGAATTTTTCTTCGATTGCAATTACATAATAATAACAACTACAAAAAATCACAAAATAAACATTATAAACTTATATAAAAAAAAGTTGCTTTTGTAGTATAATCTTTTTGAGTAATGAATGGGGAATTTAGGTCTGAATACGGATAATATACGGGAGTAAAACGTGATAACCCACAAATGTGTGTTCATCAAGATTTTACAAACACCTACACTTTTACGAACATTTTTTTGTTTTTTGGTTTAAACCAGCCAACCCTGAAGTACCGGTTTGACAAATAGTAGACTCGGGTTCACTTCCTTGCCCAGTCGCATATTTTCAGTCTCTGAAATTCATTCTATAATGGCTCATTTATATCAGGACGACCCAGCTATCGTTATATGGATTACGAAGGAAACATACATATTTCTTTTTATCAGCCAAGGTTAACGTTATACTGGGTAGGCTTTGGTTAAAAAACTAACCAACAGTTGTTGAGGGCACTGTTTTGTTGACAGGAGAGAAATGAATCCAAGATCATACGCACACTGACCCCCACTAACGCAAAAGTAAATGAGTAACGCATGGATCATGCTTCTCACGTAGCACTCAACTAGAAATTATTTGAAGAATATTTTCCCATCTCATCAAATCAATTAGATATTTTACGCAAAATATCAAACCTCTATAGGAAAGAAAAAATATAGGGGCATGTCAATATAATAATAATATAACAATCACGTAGAGATAATTATCGATTTAGTAATTGTGCTTGGCCTAAATGAAGATTTCGTTTATTTTAAAACTTCCACACTTGTACTCATATTAAATACATCCGTACAAATGTTTCTTATGTGCACTGCATCAAAGTGTCGGCCCTTTAATTATTAGAGCTGTAACATCATCCCTTTCCCATAACAAATGACAATCGAATTAACAATTTACACACCTGACAAGCGTAGTTGTTCACATCACGGCTAGTAAACAAGATTCACTTATCATTCTAAAAGTGGTTTCACACTTTATCTGCATGATGATCGACACTTCACTTCACACTTTCCAAGGAAAATTGCAAACAACACATAAATGACACATCACGATAGATCTTCCTATATGCACTTCCTGGCTTCCGCTCTCCTGCCTGACCGCTCCTAGAACTACCTTACCATGGACCATGAACACGGACACACTGCGCACTGATGTTTGACGGCGCGAATTTTTCCCACTGTCGTGAAAATTTCCCTCTCACGCGAAAATTCACAATGCAGATGTTCGGCAATGATCCTCTCTCCAGCTACTGGAACGATACATTCATCTCATAAAACATATGTTACAAATTTCAAGCGTCTTTTACAATATCATCAAAACTTTTATATAAGTTTGAATAAGTGGATACTTATAAGATATACAGATGTCCATAAGCATAACCATACTGCCTTAGTTATTTATTAAAAAAGGAAACGAAAGAAAAGACAAAAAAAAAAAAAAAGGAAGAAATTAAAGTATCTACTCCAACTCCAATTGAAAACTCCTTTGGTTTCTTTTCATTGATACCTTATATTGACTGTGCGTTTAGTAGCGGATGCCAACTACAAGTTTATTAATCCTCTTAAAACTTCTACTTTCTGACAAACCATAAACGCGATATAAACCACTCTCAAAGATAAGGAAGTATAGACAACCCTATTGCTCGTCTTATCAAATTTGACTTTCTTACACATTTGTTTTCGCAAATTATCCTGGGAAGTCTGACATGATGAAGTCGTAGTAATTTTGGTAAAATACGAGAGAAAGAAACATCTTAAGTCTTTTTTCAAAGTATTGAACCGTATTCAAATTTCAACGTAACTATTTTTTTTCAATTCCTTAAATTGGCATCCGTTTCTAATTGAAACTTGGGCAATAAATAGATTTGCAATTGTAATCAGAGGAGCACAGGGGTATCAGGCCTCCCCTAGAGTGCTGTTGCCCCCTTAGAATATCGTTGGGCCATAGCTTAGATTCTTTCAATTCTTGGAAGTAAGTGCCTCCCTAGTAAAATATCCTAATTACGCTAATATCCCCACTAATATTGCCAAAAACTGTTATCAAAGCACGTGATTGACAAAATGAGAGCACGGCTATCACACTGCTATCGGGAATATTTTTTTTAATCCCATGAATTTACCCTTTCTCCAAGTTAAAAGTGTTGGCGTGTATCTAAGATGCCGATCATGTCAACCAAGAGACTGCGATGGCTCAGTGCTAGAGCACTCATCTCTGGTACGTGGGGTCTTTGGTTTGGATTCGGTGCCAGATCCTTTTGTGGTGGACAAATACCATGTGGGAGATTTTCTTGGGGCTCTTCAGTTTCCTTCCTTCTCTGCTCCATTTCTTAATTCCATTATGTTGTTCATTATCATAATCAGTCACTTAGCTTCGGAGCGTAAGGACGTTGAGCTTAAAAAAAAAAAAAAAGACGGAGGCTTATAAGACAGTAGCGGAAGTAGGACTTCTTGTGTTCTCACAAGATGTCATTACTGTGTCTTCTTTATAATAGATAAAACTACATGAACTGCCAAAAAATCTTCTTTATAATTCAACTCTATGCAACCTGACTTTCCTGCTTAGAATCTTTAGATCATGGCACCTCATTCCCCGGAGTTTTGTGGGAACTGTGGAATTCCGTCATTGATCAAGCCTCCTCATCAGTGGTGATAATAGAATATTCCCCTTCTGATTGGGAAAACTTTCAATATATTGGGTTGGAGAGTAGTACTATGAAAATATTGGTAAATTATAACCCATGTTGAGGATGAATGGAAGTATGGTACTGGGGAGAACCTCTTCCCCAGGCCACCTCTTGAAATCATCATTGCTTCTAAACATAATCACTAATAACAATTTGATATCTCTCTCTCTTTTTTTTTAGCATGTTTTCAATTTTGCTTCAACTTTTTACACTTTTGCAACTGTAAATAATTCTACTGTTGACACGAGGTATATGTCTAATCACTAGTGGAACTAATCCATTACATGAAATGTAATTCTACATCTCTTTTCATTTGCTCTACTTTTTCTTAATTCATAATGGGGGCATTATATCTCAAGAATAGAAAGCAAACATCTGATATTAAAGAGTTCGAGTGCTATTGCTTTTCATGGGCAAATCTTCCATTTCCTCTCCTAACACTAATTTCTAGGGATAAAGGATGCGTAAGGATATGGGAGCTTATAGTTTGATTCGAGATGTATGTGTGTGTGATACTTTATTTCTCCGATACTACTGGTCGGATTTGAACTAAATTTGGTGGGGAAGTAGCCCATTGTCTAGGAAATAAAGATCATTATATTTAGTGGGTGATTTCGACCAGAGACAGATTCGACTAGGCTTTTTTTTTATATCATTACAGCTTCTCTTGCATGGGTAGGGGCATGATGTCTCAATGGTAGAGCGCTCACTTCTACTTTGAGAAGTCTCTGGTTCAATCCTGAGATCAATATTGTGTCCACAAGTTTTTACGAGGTTCTCCCGTCCCTGCCACATCCTCATTCCACCAGTTATTTTATATAATTATTCACGTTAATTGATCATTCGCCTCCTTTAGATTAAAGAAAATAATTGTGGGCGACGTAAAACTAGAAATTTAATTTCATTTCATTTTCCTTTAACCTTCAGGACACCAGAGGGACGTTAAACTGACATGTCTACTTATTAGGTCTACATCAATGGATGTATCCAACAATCTATCATTAGGGGGCGCGGTGGCTCAGTGGTAGAGCGTTCACCTCTGGTGCTTGGGGTCCCGGGTTCGATCCCAGCCCCCGCCAAGTGAACTTTGTGGTGGACAAACACCGTGCTCGTGGGTTTTCTCGGGGTACTCCCGTTTCCTCCCACTTTCTTCATTCCACCATTTCACTCATCTTTCATCATCACCGTCTCCTTTAGCCTAACCGGCATAACCGTGGGACGTAAAACTCAAAGACTTCAATCTATCATTAAACAAAGTTTTTCATATTTCTTATTTTTTTTTCTATTATAGTTATATAATTCGATATGGGTCGAATCCAGTTACATTCTAATGTTGTGATAAGTTATTTATTTCCATTGCAACACATTTGAGTTGATGAGTTGATTTTGAGTTTAATGTCTCATATGAGACGAGACCTAATGATTAACGTCGATTCCGAATCACATGAGCTCTCGCTGGGAATCGAACCCGGGTCTCTCACACCAAAGGCGCGTACGTTAAACGCTTAGCCACGAAGGAGCTCTGCAGCACGTTTGGTAAGCCCTACGTGGGCTAATGGCCAACTAGTTGATGGGAACTATTTAAGTGCAAAAACAGAATTGAAAAATACGTTGTCCCAACGTAGTTTAAAGTATGCATGTCGACCAACCAATAAGTTGCAGTCATTTATCCAACAATAGTGATCGCAGTTTTACTTCGTTAGTAGGAGTTACGTTGGCAAATGATCGGCAAAGCAGCCTATTACAATGTAGGTACACACGGAAAAGAAAGTATTTGACAGTTGACAAATTTAATTTTGCCCATGACTTGGGAACAAGTGAATTAACATGGATCATTTTGTTGTTATCCTTTGAATAGTTATAATTTAATAACTTGTCAAAATCGGTGCTCTTATAGATTAATTTATTGTTGAGTTATTAGGAAAAGAAATTTTGTCAACTGAAGAATACTTTTTTTCGTGACTGTACAACAACGTTGGAAGTTGATCAGTCTATCGTTTCCCACTGTTGGGCCTACAGTCTGTTTTGCTAAAGTTAATATTTGTAATAGATGTTCAGACTATTATTAATAATAATAACACTAAGAATGATATAACAATAATTCCATACTTATTTTTCGATATTCTATAGAATGTAATGCCCCACGATTATGCCATGGCACACGCGCTAGCTACTAGAATATCGCTAAGGAATAATAATAATAATAATAATAATAATAATAATAATAATAATAATAATAATAATAATAATAATAATAATAATAATAATGTATGCTAATTAAAGAGATTCTCACAGCAATAAATTATTATACTCTATCTATATGAACTTAAAAGTAGTATAGGCCTGTATGTAAATGACAATTACATATTCAAATTAAAATATGCAATAAACTATTGCATTAGCTAACACGATCTCAAACACATCATACATTATTATCATTTTATTTCTTTACCTGGGAAATATATGTAGCTTCTGCCAAATATATTTTGAACGTAATAGTACCATGTCACAATAAGCCATCACTGAATAATGCATTCATTATGTAAGATTACATATGACACTATAAAAAATATGTTAATTCTATGTTAAGAATCACGTCATGTCCTCACAGCACCGTTAGCCTCTAGAAATGAATCTCAATGAGCTGTACGGTAAGTGGATGCAAGTTAATAAATAAACAAGTAGACGATTTTATATATTTGTATGGGAACGTTCAATCACAAAATAAACAAGTCGGCAGTTTATACAACCAAGTAATTCAACATCTCTTGCATAGTAATACATTTTTTCTTTCTCTCTCTTTACGTGGTTGATAGAAAGACAGGCACAATTTTGCACTTGCAAACAGAAACAGAAAGATATTATCACAGGTGTAAACAAATTAGTTCTATTTTATATTAATTTCGAATAGCTGTTTGATTTAACTGACATTTTCTTTACTTCTACTTAAAAGAGCACCCAAGGACTACGACATTTTGTGAAACTTAGAAAACAGTACACGTCACTTTTAGAAACTTAGAAAACAGTACACGTCACTTTTAGAAACTTAGAAAACAGTACACGATGCAAATCCAATCATTCTACAAAACATGTATTTTTTCTATGTATTAAAACATGCACAACATGTATTAAAAAATTTCCTAGCATCTGGTAATTGAAAAAAGGATAAGAAAATTGCCATTACTGAGTTTTCGATGTAATTGTGCTACTGAAGAACACCTGCCCCAAATTTGCCTAAGTTAAGAAGAAATTTGTTATTTTACCAAGAAATAGTACTACTACACTGAAACTGTGCAGATTGATATGACTAAGAATGCATAATTTAGGGTAGGTTATACAATACTGTGTGCTCCCTTTACCTTTTATAAAATCAATATCACTGGAGTTTTCACACACACGTTGAATGACCGGGAGCCGCAGTAGCTCAGTGGTAGAGCGTTCACCTCTAGTGCATGCGGTCCTTGGTTCGATCCCAGCTCGCGTCATGTGAACTTTGTGGTGGACAAACACCGTCTGTGTGGGTTTCCTCGGGGTTTTCCCGCTCCATCCCACTTTCTTCATTCCACCATTTCATTCATTTCGCATCATCACCGTTTCCTTTAGCCTAGCCGGCATAAACATGGCACGTAAAACTTAAAGATTTCATTTTTTTTTTTTTTTTACTTTGTATGTTCGATTCTATTCTGTTATTATATCCTAATTTATGTCTGTGTATTTTTACTTTCAAGCGTCATTGGTGGGAAAAAGAAAGTATGGAATTCGTGAAAATAACAATAATTTTAGGAATGATCCAAAAAATGGACCAAAAGATTGCGATCTTGGCCAAGAATTTTAGGAATGATCAAAAAACAATGCATCAAAAGGTTGTGATCTTGGCCAATAATTAGTTTTTTTTTTTTTTTTTTTTTTTTTTGGATCAGTGGCCACAAAATATTTGAACGGCCCCTAAATCGAGTTTTCGTATTTTTTATTTATTTATTATTTATTTATTTATTTATTTTGTGGAATAAGCACATCATACTGAGTTAAGTGATAGTTTGGGTTTGGTTACACTATATGTAGTTCTTGAGATATAAAGCGTACAAGAAATGTTTTGATTGAATGAAATATATTGGATTTTTTGGATCAGGGCTACAACATTTTTGAACGGATCCTAAATCGAGTTTTCGTTATTTATTTATTTTTTTATTTATTTATTTATTTACGAAATAAGCACATTATACCGAGTTTTGGTTTGGGTACACTATATGCAGTTCTCCAAATACGAGGGCCACTATTTATATTTTGAGCCTAACAATGAAAAAACAGTAATTTTTCTTTGAAAATTGATTTATTGTTTTTCGAAATATTTTCCTTTATGCTCAATACACTTTTGCATTCGTTCGAACCATTTGTCAAAGAATTTTTTCCAATCTTCTTGAGACACCTCCATAATATGATCTTTGAACGCATCAACGGCTTCTTCCGCCGACGAAAATAAATGTCCACGCAATTTACTCTTGACATTCGGGAACAAGAAGAAATCATTGGATGCCAATTAGGACTGTAGGGCGGATGACCCATCAATTCGATTTTTTGAGTGTTCAAATAGTCGGTTGTTAGACGAGATGTGTGAGAGCTCGCATTGTCTTGATGAAGAACGATCCAACGGCGCTTGTTTGTTTTCCGTCGCTTGTTTCCGGCGGCACTTGTTTGAAGACCTCCTGCAAACAAATTGTTGTGTACCATTCACAGTTAACTGTTCTGCGTTCCTCTAAAGGCACAGTTGCCACAAGACCAGTTTTTTTTTTTTTTCGAAAAAACAGCCGACCATTTGTTTCGATGTGCTTCGAGCGCGGACAAATTTGTTGGATTTGGTTCAACTTGAAACACTCATTCAGTCGATTGCTGTTTACGTTCCGGCTCATATGCATATATTCATGATTCGTGACCTGTTACAATCTTATATACGTCTTTTGAAGCATCGCCATTGTATTTATTGATTTGTGTGCTCTAATCGACGCGAGCATCTTTTTAATTTTTTGTCAAATGTGGGATCCAACGAGAACAAACCTTTCTCACAGCTAAATGATCATGTAATATTTTATATATGCTGGTGGAACTAATGCATAGGGTTGCCTCAATCTCACAGTATGTCACATGACGATCTATCTTGCAGTATTAGGTTTTGCACAGCATCAGTGTTTTCTTGAATAACAACTGATTTTAGACGACCTTCGCGAATTTCGTCAGTGAGCGAATGGCGGCCAAGAGTAAAATCGTTATACCAGTGTTTCACAGTGACAAAGGATGGGGCTTCATCGCCAAATGTGGATCGTAATAAATCATCGCACGAAAATTTTCACGAGTTAATTCCATTTTTCTGTTGTCACGCAATCTTCAAGTCAACATAAATAACACAAATAAAGCTATTGACAAAACATTTGAAGTACGTTATGGTCAACAATGGTAAACGTTTCTATGCAAACAAAAAAAGGCGCCTAACTACAATCAGTGTTGCCAAGGCTCAAAATATAAAGAGTGGCCCTCGTATAAGGCCTACAAGAAAGTTTTTGCCTGAAATATTTGGATCTTTTGATCCAAAAATAAAAGAATGAAGTTGGAGACACCAACGAGTTTATATGTTTCATGGCACTTATGCCGAAAAAGTTATTTTTGGACGACTATCTGTCTGTTTGTCCGTTCTTTCGTTCCTCTCGATGTCTATATATTCGCTTAGAGATTATACTGTGCAAGCTATGCTGACCAAATTTTAAACTTAAGGTTTTTATAAGATTCCCTAGAGGTGTTTCTTTCGAATTTTCTTTCTACTTCTAAAAAATAGAGATAGTTTACTAGAGGGTAAAAATCAAAATTTGAGATTTTCTCTACAAGAGCTCTAGCAATTTTGTTTACACTTCTTATATCTATCTACTATTAACAACCCTTAATACGTTTTAAGTCATTTTTCTAGGAAATATCCAAAAGGAGTAAGTTGTTTGACGATTATCTAAAAACGACTCAGGCAATTATGTTTATATTTTATAAACAAATATTTCATTAACAGACATACAGTGTAAGTCGTTTCTTAAGAAATCCACAACAACTGTTATTTAATTTCTGGGGTGCTTTTTATGAGTTTTTCTCAAACAACTGAGGCGATTTTGTTCGTATTTCGTAAATAAATATTTCATTAATTATTCTGCAGTGCTGTGTTAGACATTTTCCCTGAAAACTTGCAAAAGGATTAGATTATTCTTGGGAATGAATTTTTTCCTGACGATTTTCTCAATAACTTCTCTGCTAATTTCGTTCATATTTCATAAATACACATTTCGTCTAAGTACGCAGTAAGGTGGCGTAGGTAGTCTTTTTTTTTAAGAAGGTCAAGGGATAGTTTACTTTCGGGGTGAATTTTATTCAGATGAATTTTTAAAGAACTGCTCAGCCGAATTGGTTCATTTTCAGAAACAAAAATTACAAACCTTATAATTTTCTTCCGAAGCTATTCCTTCCAAAAAAAAAAAAAAAAAAACAAGGGACAGTATACGCTTGCGATAAGTTTTTTCATACGGTTTTACAAAAAAAAAAAAAAAAAAAAAAACTGCTCAAGCCGTTTTGTTCATATTTCGTAAATAACAATATAATTTCCACAAGGGTAGTTTATTTTTGAGGTGACCTTTTCAGACAATTTTCTAAAAATAAATAACTAAATAAAAATGAAATAAAGCAATTTTGCTCACGTTTTGTAAATAAATACAATAATAATTCCACAATATGACACATGCCGTTTCAAGTGAAAAATCAACAAGGAGTAGTTTAGTCTTGGCGGTAGTTTCTTCTAAATTTTCTGACAACTTATTTTATAATTTTGTCCATATTTCAAATAAATGATTTAGTAATAACTGTAACACAGCCTGTTTTACCTTCTTAAGCGTGTGCATAAGTTTCCTGTGCTACCTTTGAACAGCTCCATTTAACTGTCTGTGGAGAGGGAGTAAAAAACCTACGCAAGGTTACATAACTTTCTCAATAAAACGGACTCACAGTTAATTAGTCTTGGCTGCCTACACGATACACGTTGGAAACTACATTCTGTTCCTTTTCAACCATGAAAACTGCTTGAGGAGTCAAAAGAATGATCGATGAAGCTTATGGGGAGGACAGCATTAGTACAAGTACGGTGAACAAATGATTTACTAAGTTCAAGAAGGGAGATCTCAACCTAACAGACAAACCAAGAAGTAAAAGTTTTTAAGAATTCGAGAACGATGATTTGGAAGAACTACTGGAAGAAGAACCGTGCCAAACAAGCAACGAATTGGGCAAGAAGCTTGGAGTCGACTATTCGGCAATCGTTAAGCATATGCACAGTCTTGGCAAAATCCAAAAAGCAGGCAAATGGATCCCACGTAATCCTACAGATCTCAATATAGAGAGTCGTCTGAACGTTTTTGAATCAAGTCTTTTCTGTGGAAAATCGTAACTGCAGATGTAAAGTGAGTTTAGAACGATAACTAAACGTCGAAAATCGAGGACAAATCCTTCCCAACCGTCAACTTCCGTCGTTAAAACGAACATTTGTCGCAAAAAAAAGTTTTGTTGTGCATCTGGTGGGATATGAAGGGCGTGTTCTATTACAAATTGTTGAAGCATGATCAAACTATAAATGCCGAACGATACAGCAATCAATTGCTCAGTTTGAGCGAAAATATTGAGAAGAAATGACCATTTCCTGGTCAACGCGGCAGATTATATTGTTGCATGGCAATGCTCATCCATGTCACTTTATCAACAAAAGAAACAATCTTTAAACCTGGGTTGGGAAGTTTTTCCACATGCGTTATATTCATTTGATCTATCTCCTTCAGATTATCATCTGTTTAGGTCCCTACAACATACATGTCGACAAAGGTTTCCTATGCCGTAAGCGTTGGTAGACACCGATGGGCAACTAGTGATATCTCGCCAAAGATTGGCGGCCCCATTGCAGACGTAATTTTATAATAAAATGATGCGTGTCTATTTACTTTATTTCATAGTTCTCCCATATTCACTTTCTACGACAAGTGGGCCACTAGGTGCTGGAGAAGTTTACGGCATGGGGTCGACAATTTCAAAATTTGCATCCGCAACTTTATCGCCTCTAAGCCGGGCGATGTTTCTTTGAGCAGGGAACACGTAAGCAACCATATATGTGGGCTCAAATGATAGATAGTCAAAGAAAATACTTTAATGATTATATTTCGATGTTCTAAAATGTAATTTTTATTCACAAAGCGCGAAATTTATGCACACACTTAATAATAAATGGAAACTACAAAGAATGTTTTATACGGTGTTACGTGCCTTTTATTTCATTTCTCTTTAGATACGCATTTAAATAAATTTCTCGCAGATATTAAAATTAAAATATGAATATTATGTTTACTTAACCTACTCTAACCATCTAATCTCCATTTCAAAATAACTAAATTAGTAAGAGTAGTATTAAGAGCCCCCACATTTATCTTGTCCAGATAAGGGATAAAACAGTTTAATTACACTGGTCGGCAAAATGAAACTTTTTTTTCGCTCCCACGAACGAAAATATGTGATTCCTGTAGGTTTCGAGCTCCTGAGTTCAAATTCGTAACCCGTTTTTCTCCAGGACGTACCAGTTTTCAGGGAGGAGGGGGTGTTTCAATATCCGCCCAAAGATGCTATTCTCCACCCATAATAATTTGCACGTTATAATTTAAATATCAATATAAATTATGCAGATAAAATTGCATAAAAAGTTAAACACTTACGTTTCACTTGGTTTTCCTACTCCTATTATTTATTTTATTATTTATTTTGTTTTCTTGTTTTCTGGTTATTTTAGGAATAGCTTGTTTTGTCATTCAACGTAAGCATTTACTAATAGTTTTGTTAAGACTTGAATTTATTGTGTTGATAAGTTTTTTACTTTTGTCCTATTCTTTAGGAAGCTTATATGTTGAAAACTATTTTTGTTTATTATTTTTAACTTTTAGTGTTTGTGAAGGTAGTTTGGGTTTATCAATTTTAGTGTCTATTGTTCGAACTCATGGGGGTGATTACTTGAATTCTTTAGTTGTATTGCGATGCTAAAGTATTTACTGTTTATATTATATTTAATACCTTTGGTCAGCGCATACAGACCACTGGAACTGTACGTACTTTATTATCTGCAATAGGTTTCGCATGTTCTCGTATGTTTCTTTCATATGTACAGCATAAGCAATAGGAATGGCTGGCTTTTCATTGCCATTGTGTAGTAACACTGCCTTGAGACTTATCCTAGAGGAATCTACAAATAGCCTCCACAGTGTTGTAGTTTAACTTCAGTTGTCCCATAAGCGATGGAATGTCACTGCAATACACCAAATCACCATCCTTTGTAAAATTAGGAACTAGGATCACCTATACATCGATATATTCACATCTTGGTTTAGTAGATTCCATTGTTGAAGTCGTGATGCAAGCAACAGGGCCTTAGGTTTGGGAAGGTTTAAGTCTCTGATCAGATCATTCAGCTCTTCCTGACTTATCACATGTGGTTCATTAGTGTCAGGCACTGGAGCGTAATTGGGATCTGACTGTGTACTCGAAGATTGTGCAACATCCTCACAAGCAGCAGGTTCTTCATCGGATGAAACATTGCACAGGGTGTATGAGTCTGGTGGTATGGGTACAGGCAGACAAACATCATGTTTCACAGGTCTCTTCGCGGAATCCAAGTTAGGATACTGTATTTTATGCTTCATGTTTTTTGAGAAACCTTTTATATTAGTCAGGCAGAAGTAACAGTCTGAAACATGATCACGAGGTTCGCGCCAAACCATAGGTACGGCGAACGGCATCGATTTATGTGTACCTTTCAACCATCCTCTAAGAGTACGCGAACACAAGTTACAACTTTGTTTCGGAGCCAAAACGCGATCCTGGTCGCCGATTTTACACCCGAAGTACAGATGGTAGGCTGTCTTCAGGAACGGTGACAATGATCTACTTTGTCCCTTGAAAATCATTTCCCCACATATGTAGCAAAATTAATCTGTCGAATTGTTGCAAGTTCTCGGCATGTTCGTTTAACACAAACGTCAATATTTCACGCAGAAATATTTTTCACCTACGGTATACACAGACACAGCGTAACACTACTTCTAACAATATCAACTCGAAACTGAAATATTTATTTCACGCGCCAACGTGGTGTATGTCTTGGCGCTTTTTTTTTTTTTTCAACAATATGTCTGTGGTCTATACAAAAGGTAGCCGACGAATGATCGCAAGTTGATTACGAATCCTTTCTCCGTCATTAACGCCTAGGTTTTAGTGTATGCAGTGTGAAACGATAATAAATCTTTGCAACCCAAGGCGAGGGCGCACGTTTCCGGGGGGTCGTGAGCTAGAGGAAAGAATGTTCCTGGGATATATAGCATAGTAACAGTTCTTTGATTAAGATAAAAATTCAAAATTATGCACTCCAAACACGGAAAACACATATTAAATACTAAAAATTCGATTTTTCTGTCAATTATGGAAACAGCAGCCCGCAAAAAAATCCTTACATGCTGGTACTTTCTCGATGAGATATTCGTAATCAGCTTCTCGAAATCTATTTGGTACACCCTTTCACCCTCGTAAAAATTCAGAATTACATACTCCAAACACGGAAAACATATATTAAATACGAAAAATATGATTTTTGTGTCAATTATGGAAACAGCACCCCGCAAAAAAATCCTTACGTGCTGGAACTTTCTCGATGAGATATTCGTAATCAGCTTCTCGAAATCTATCTGGTATACCCTTTCACCCCCGTAAAAATTCAGAATTATGCACTTCAAACACGGAAAACACATATTAAATACGAAAATTACGATTTTTCTGTCAATTATGGAAACAGCACACCGCCAAAAAAAAGAAAAATCCTTACGTGCTGGAACTTCCTCGATGAGATATTCGCAATCAGCGTCTCGAAATCTATCTGGTACACCCTTTCACCCATGTAAAAATTCAGAATTATGCACTTCAAACACGGAAAACACATATTAAATACGAAAATTACGATTTTTCTGTCAATTATGGAAACAGCACACCGCCAAAAAAAATATATATATATATATATATATACTTACGTACTGGAACATCCTCGATGAGATATTCGCAATCAGCGTCTCGAAATCTATCTGGTACACCCTTTCACCCTCGTGGGAGGATTTTCATGCCGACCAGTCTTATATTTGGAGTAAAAGAAATTGTTGTTAAAAAAAGATTGATAAAATTAGTAGTTCCATTACGCTACCAAAACGCTGAATTACAACATACTTCAATAATTAGAACTTCATTATAGAAGCCTCTCAGGAATCTACGCATCACGGGAATGTTGATTTTTGTACGAGTTAATAAAAGGTTCCTGAAACATCTATTATTATTATTATTATTATTATTATTATTATTATTATTATTATTATTATTATTATTATTATTATTATTATTATTATTATTATTATTATTATTATATAAGATAGCTTGGGAGAAGGTATATAATTAAAATTATAGTTACCACGTATTCACAATCTCAATAATAATTGTTATATAGCGGTTAAAATTTTTAATGATTCATGCCGTCCTAACATTTATATCCCCCCGAAACTTTTGTGGCTGGTTGCGGGCCTGATATGCAGTACTATTAAGTTGTAAACAAAATTAACGATTCCCTTCAGTGAAAGAGAGAAAGTTTATACTCCTATAATTGAAATATACTGTACTAAGCAATTGACTTTCATATTCGTATATTCGCTGTCGAGTGAGAAATGAGATTGGTAACTTACGTATGTTAGATGACTGTCGCTGGGTTTTCCGGTGAGTTAATTGATCCTTTTCTATTGAATGTGTATTGATTTCGACCTTAATAACATTTTTCTTTTCAGATAGAATAGTCAAAACAAAAATGTGTAGAGCTTGCATATTGTACGTATTTACAGGAGCGATGCTAGAATTTTATTTCAGGGGTGGAGTGGGGTGATATTTTTTTCAAAACATATCGCTTTCTTAGATAATGATTGACTTTCTTATATTATAATCCAATATTTTGATTTTTTTTTTTTTTTTTTGTATTTCGGGTTAAGGTGTTACAGACCTTTATCTCCCAATTTTCCACGGCTTCGCCACTGTATACTTAGTCGCATATTCTAATGAAGAAAGTTTTTTTTCCATTGCATTATATGCATTAGGATAAATAATTAAGTTTCTTCTATCGGTATAAAGTGAGCAATTAGAAATGTGGACACTTTTAATATTGATATCAGCGGGGCGGTACTTCAATGACATCAATTGTGAGGTAATTTTCCTCGTGACGTCATGGACGGATAAATTTAAAAATAGTTTCATTGGCTTCAGCATCATAAAAAGCGCAAATTGAAATTTATCCAGACGTGGGCACTTTTAACCAGTAGCATGATCGGATGGATGTTCTTCATTCCTAACATTTGGTTAACTTTATCCTCTTCCACTCCCCTTATTCTAGACGGATTTCTATTAGCAGCGTCCTTTGCTTGTGGGTGACTAAGGGGAAGTTTATCTACCGACAAGAGTTTCACGTTTTTTATTAGTATATTACTACTAGTATCAATTACACGCTTCGCTGCGTTAAAATAAGAAAAGTTAGTCATATGTTCCGTTACTCAGTTACGTTTTTTATTACTGAAGCGCTCTCTGATATCGGTAATTTTTGATCATTTATATATATATATATATATATATATATATATATCAGGGCGCAAAATTCACGGTCGCCAGGTCGCCGTTGGCGACTAGAAATTTAGAGCTGGCCACCAGTGTTCAGAGGAATGGTTTCTGCCTAAACTCACGGGGCTGCACACTTTCTGTTTCGCACGAAAATAATCGTCACTGAGTGAGAGAAAACACGGAATGGAAAGTGAAGTCCTCACAACGTTGTAATTCTCCCCTCCTTTCATTACGAGATTCCCAAATTTGCTTCTATTTGTCACATTTTGTGTAGTTTTACCTGTGAGTACCGCTTCATGTGAGAGAAGCTTCAGCAGTCTCAACAGACTTAAGATTACCTACAGGAATTCACTGAAGACTAACACACTTAATGATTTTCTGACAATTTCCATTAATTAAGGCTAAAGTATACACTGGATAAAATGGGCTTCAATCTTTCTTTCTTTACAGTCTATATGAAACATGAAGTAAACATTCAAAAAATCTTATCCAAATATGGAGAGTGGAAATTCCAAATGTGAATGTGGATGTATTTATGTCGTTTCCTGTCAGAATATCCAGTTGGTTCATCATTTTTCTCCGCAAATGTAGCAATTCTGGGTGGATGTTGAAGTAATGGCACTGCATACTTTTCCATCTACCATCGTTAATGAAAGTTGATGTTCTACTTGAATTATTTTGCCCTTAATTGAATATTCAGTTTCGCTGAGATTCTTAATTTGCTGTTCGAAGTTGGAAGCTTGTTTTCTCACGAGGTTCTGGAACTGTTTTCGCAACCGAAATTTAATAGGTCAACAAAAAGAGTGTGGAAGATGGTTTAGGATTGTGCCATATTACCATTTACTCAAATTAGTCGTTCGTGAAGTATAGTTCCAATGAGATTAATGACGTCAAAAATATGTCGTTATCTGAAAAGTCATCTTCAGTCGATGTGTAGCATGATCTAGTAAATCTTGAATATTAACTTCAGTGTTTTCTTCTGATGGTTACATTTTGAGGATAACACCGCTTTTTAGCAACCAGAATTCTTTTATACTGTATGATGGATAGATATGAGCACTTAAATATTTCGCCCCTTACCTGCCTCGAGGAACAGAGTTGATGCGTTATCTTTTGTGTAGCTCCCAATAGGCCGGCTTTACGAAACAGATGCTAAGCTCTCCTAATTTTGGTTACTAATGTAGGAGATATCTGCATTTCGTCAATTAGTTTTGCAGAGTCTATGTTGCCACTTTCTCTTTTCTTCATAGCTGCTACAAATATTAAAGATTCTGCACTCTTGAAAACTCGAAGGTCCACAGTTTTCCTTCTCTTCGATCTAACGCAGCTCTCATTGAAGTCCGCTTGCAGTCATCCTCTCTTAGAAGTAGAAGAGGATGGAATTTGAACATTAATTTTAAAAGTAAAGTCTTGATAGAACCACTTTGCGTTATTTTTCACAAATGTCTGAATTCCTACCCTCCTTGTCCAGTCGGCGAAATAACTCGGTACAAAATCGCGAAATACTCTTGTCAATATGTTCCCGCTTCTTGTCTGAATCGTCTATCCTTGTTTCTTGTATTATGTGGTTTAACAAGAATGTCTTTTGTTCTTTCCTCCTACCAGAATGTAATTGTAAAATTCTATACAACGCATCTTGTAGGCGTCGATATTCCATTTTCAACCTGTGTACAGGAAAATTTATTTGTAATAATCACAACGATACCTTGTATTTTTAACATCTTTATTATATCTTTATTTGTATTTATGAGCAAAATGTACTTTTAAAATATGCACAAGCTGTTCAAGAAAGGAAGAAGAAGAATATGAAAAGAGAAATAGAAGTAATTTCTTTTCTGTTGTTATGCGATGATATTTTGTTATGATAGTGATCTGACGATGTGAGTTTAGTTGACATAGTAACGAAAAATAAATAATATATAACAAAGGATCCATCTCGTGAAAACTACATGTATAATTTTTAAGGAGTTTAATTTGTTACGTACTATAATAAAAAGGTGAATCATGATACTGTGTTCATACGAATTTTTGATAAAGCAGTAACCTTGTTTATATAAATATATGAACTGTGAACTTTACGTTATAAATTGGCGTCATCCGCTCCAGGATTACGTCTTATAAAATGTTGCTGCAATACTTAATTCTGAACAAACACAGCTCATATTCAATTGGAAACAGAGTATAACACCCGTGCTTACATAAAATCGATAGAAATGACTTTCTTGTTTTGCTACAGAGTTAATCTCTCCTTCTGTTTCATATGACATAGGCAGATACTATTTACAATATAATTAAAAATCGCAGAACGCCGCAATGTGTTTTTTAGGAGATAAATCTAGAAGAATAATATACATTCAGCATCGGGAAACACTGGGAAAATTTTACAGCTCTGCATAATTACAAGAATAGGATTTCAAATTAACTTATAGCCACATTGCTATTTATTAACTCAAGAACCAACTGTGTACCTTAAAATGTATTACTTTATGGATATAGCTAGAAAAATATACAAGTTAATTCACATAACACAATAATCACCAGAAATAATAACCACGGATGACAGTATCTTGTTTTGCAACAACGGGTATTTTACCACACTAACGCTGGAGATCAAACCACATACACAGAACCTAATACTTCAAGCTATTAGCACCCTCTGGCGAGAGGCTTATCTCTCCGTGTCCTTCAGTTTTATTACTGCCACATAACTAGAGAAAATATGCAGTCGAAAAGCAACGATATTCGTTCTTTAAAAATTGCATTTTTGTCCGGGTTTTGGGCCTGTTGGAACCACTGTGCGCTGGTATGAATTATTGTGGATTGCTTTGTTCCCGAGTATATGTATAACAGTGTTGCCATTACAAAAAATCCAACTCTTGTACCAAATTTCACAAAATTAAATCCCCACGTTAAGCGGGTTTGCATATCCAGGCTCCTAACTATGAAAACATTTACGCTCAGTCCAACCTGAATCATTTCACGAATTCAGCCTGTTTTACGTATGTTATTAGGACATAATATCGATTGTGATTTATTCTAAAAACACTTTTATACGTTGCAAGAGCTGTAACGTCCAAATATTTACTGAGAACTCATAGTTGTATCGGAATAAACAAAAGCGAGTATGGAACAGTAAACTGCTTTCACAAAAGGAAAAAGAATAAGTGCAAAAGGCCTGCAAAACGGTCGAGTGGTTTGGGTCGATACACTATCAATCACATGTTTGTGAGTTCAAACCCTGTAGCAAGTCGTTTCTTTTTTAAGTGTCTTCCTATTTTCATCCGGAAGCTGAAAATGTTTCTTTGAGTAACTCATTGAAAATTTCTTTTGTTTCAAATTCGATTAAAACGGAACATTATGTGAATTGCGAATCTTAAATTCATAGCTTAAAAAAAAAAATAAGTATACTCACTACTCCATTATCCTCTGATTTGTAACGAAAAACTATTTATAAACAGTGGTGACTTCAGAAAATTATTCTCGGGGGGAATTTCAATATGCGGGTGGAGGGCAAACATTGGTAGTCCACATTGAGCGAGATCGAATATATGGTCCTGAAGGCGGAAATTTCTTAGCTCGAGAGGGGTCTCAAATTCTCCCTCAGATCACGTCCCGAAAGCATCATTGCTTAAAAGCTTTTCGTAACAAATATAATATTACACTTGTTTCTCGTTCTAGAATTGGTAAAATCATAACTTATAGAGGATTATAATAAAAGCATAAAAATTACAATACCGATCATGTATAAATTATCCTGTAAGTTACCAACTTTGGGTCAGATTAAAACTCAAATATTTGTTTTCGGATTGCACTTAGAAGTAAGTCCTCTCTATATAATCCTGATTGGAAAGCCATGTTTAACACTAATTAATTAATCAATATTTATACGAATATTTTTTTATTTTACTATTTTTACTATTCAATATTATATACACTTCATTTCCAAAATCAAAATCTCGAAAATGTATATTGTACGAGTGCAGACTCGCAAATAAATGATTATTTATCATATATATTGGTCTCTATTCGAAATTCTATTTAATCGAATCCGACAGGAACACAGACAGAAATATCGAGAACAGGTGACAAAAAAGAGAGAGAAAAACGTTGCACCCGGCGGGGACTCGAAGTAAGTTCGAATGGTTCTTTGCAAGCCGAACGCCTTAGACCACTCGGCTATGGTAACAACTAGTGATTACAGCAAAGGCTTCGAGTAGTAGTTTTTATTACAGAATAACATTTTCTATTGCCTAAAATTTAAACCTAATTTACTTTGATATAATATATCTATTAATTTGTTTCATGAACGTTTTCGTTACTTTGATGAATGATGTATGTTGTTGATATAGATTCTATTACACATTCTTTCGTAAATATTATAGAAAGTATCAGGGTTATTTATGATCTTTTATGGAACTTGACTGGCGCATGCGCAGTACACAGACAGTTCAATTGGAAGGCGAGGAATGAAACGCTTACACACTGTTACAATGTTTCCCTCGCAAGTAGTAGTTCCCAACCGAGGGACGGCGGGACGCACTTCCTCCTCCTGGGGTGGCGTGAAGGATTTACGAAGTCCCTTCGTTGTCTTATATTTCTTGAATGATTATACACAATATCCAGTCACATCTTTTACATATTTGGAAGTGATAAATCGTAGTATAAATAAACCGTCCTCCACATACAGTGATTGTTGCTTTTCCAAGATTATAAACTGAAACACTTTTTATTTCAATAGAATATAAAAGTTTCAATGGGAGGGGTTACAACCCCCTCAACCCCCTGGGTCTTCGATATGTCACCGTCTAAACTGTAACTTTCAAGTTAGAATCGAAAAATGGAGACATGTGACCTACTAAATATATTTTTAGCTAATTATACATTTTCATAAATAAAATATCCACAATTACAATGACAGTAAATGCTAAGTAATCATTGTAAATCTTTGTATTTTCATTTTCCCTCTTTCTTCTCAACTGAGCTTGAAAAATGTAAAAATGGGAGGTTAAGAACTTCAAATATTACGTATATTTTAGCGTATTACGAAATTATATTTAATAGAATCCGGTAGGATCACAAACAGAAACGTCAAGAAGAGGTAAAATCAAATTATACTGTGGTGGAATTCGAACTACTCTTGAATGATGCTTCAGAATCTCTAACCGAATGCATTAGTCCACTCGGCTAATGTGACAAGTTGAAAATATAGTAAGCGTGTTTCATGTTCAATCTTTTGTTACAGTATGAAATTTATTTTGTATTCTCTGAAGTTTAAGCCTATTTTGGCCTGATTAATAGTCTGTTGAAATTGTTTTATGTTTACGGTATTCTTTACTTTGACGAATGATGTTAATATAGGTTCTATTACGTATTCGTTCATAAATATTACAGCAATTGTCAGGATTATTTATGATCTTTCATGAAAATTGACTGGTGCATGCGCAGTAGAAACAGAAAGATGCACTTTACCGACATTTGTCATACACGCCAGAACGCAAATTTCTAACAGGTTCTCAAAATGCCTCGCTCTAAAGGCTCTGGAGAACTGTCTGTTGCTCTGAGAGGAGAAATCATAGGCCGAGCAAAAATGGGACAAACTGTGCCTCAGATTGCTAGAGATCTGGGATGTGACAAGAAAACGGTCAAGAAATGGGTTCAGCGACATGAAGAAGGTGGTGAATGGTTCAGGTCTCGGTCAAGAAGTGGAAGGCCAAAAGTGACAACTTCAGCTCAAGATCAAGCTTTAGTTACAGAAGTAATCAACAGACCTCTATGCCACACGTCAATCCTCTTGGACAAAGCCAGAGAATATAATTGTTCTTACGAAACAATAAGAAGAAGATTATTGGGGCTGGTCTACACTGTTCAAGACCCGCTAGGAAGACTCTCCTGACTGAAACTCACAAGGCCAGACAAATGGAATGGGCACAGAATAACATAACCCAACCTCAATCATATTGGGACTTAGTCATCTGGACCGACGAGAAGGTTTTCAAGTCTAACCAACAATTCAGAGTTATATTGTATAGACCGCGCGGAAACAGGTATGCTGAACAAAATATTATCAGAACTTCTTGTTCAGGACGAATATCAGCACACTTTTGGGGATACATGACGGCTGCTGGTCCTGGAGATTTAGTTGCGGTGCCTGAGAGAATGAACAGCAGTGTTTACATTAATATCCTCGAAAATACGTTGTTAGCGTCCTTAGAAAGAAACTTCCCCGAACAGGAAGAATATATGGTGCCTTCCATTTCAATTCAGGCAGAGCATGTACCATCACCATCTCAGATATTGTTGAAACTTTTTTTTATAGCAACTAGACATGTTTTTAAGAGACCCATATTTTTTTGTTTTGTCGAAAAAAAATTTCCCGCCAAGTAATGGGCCATCAAAGACGGGGAGTACAATTTATGAATTGTAGAAGACATGGAAAATGGTCAACTTCGGAGCCTCACCATTCGGCTATGGAGGCAAGTAGAGTTATAATTCTTGTTGTGGTATGTACATAGGGATATAAATAAACTATATTTTATTATAGTTTGGTTTGCGCATGCGTATCTTTTTGTACATAAATTAACAAATGAACGTCAATTTATCTGAAAAGTCGAAGTTTGCGAATTTTTTTCGAGCACTTCCGGTTCGAATTTTAAAATTCTGTTTTCACGGTTGGTAAGACCTAGTTACCCGCTTTCCGAAAAAAAATTGTATCGCTTCTGTGGTCAACCGTTTTGTCGCAAAAAATTCGAGAAATTGTAAAATTTTCAAAAATCGCCATTTTTGGGCGCCATTTTCTCGAAAACACCATTTTTTAAAATTCTGAAATTTTGTCAGATGGTTCAACTTTACCTGAATAATAAACACACCAAATATCATTCTCGACCAATGCTTCATGGATTAACTGCAGCCTTTTAAAGTTAGCGAAGTTTCGCTAATTTTGATGTCACAGTTAGCAACACTGGGAACAATAAAAGTGCAATGATTTGATGATGTTTGTGGTTCATATTCATTAAATGAAGAATAAAAGGTTTTCTTGGCTAGTTTTTTTATTATTTTGAACAAAGAGGCTCTCTGAAATAGTAAAATGAGCCTCCCTCTACTCCTCCGTTTTCTTAAACTGAAGTAAAATGAAATGAAATCTTTAAGTTTTACGTCCCACAGTTATGCCGGTTAGGCTAAAGGAGACGGTGATTATGAGAAATGAATGAAATGGTGGAATGAAGAAAGTGGGAGGAAACGGGAGAACCCCGAGAAAACCCACGCACACGGTGTTTGTCCACCACAAAGTTCACTTGGCGGGAGCAGGTTTTGAACCCGGGACCCTTAAACTGAAGTAATCTGAGGTGGAAATTACGATTACGAAACACACAAATTTTAAGTTTACTTGAAATGGCCATCCAATGAATTCTGATGATCTATAAAAGGCCTAAACTATTACCTCAGTATGATTTGGAATGCTCCAGACAAAGTCTCAATTAAGGTTACTGTGCCCACCCCCTTGTCCGAGCACTTCGCCTTTTCGCCACCAGATGCTCACTTTTTCATTTAGCAATCACTGCTGGCACCTCTACTGCGAAGAACTGAAAGATCGTACCGCTCAGTTTAAATGTGTCCAGGATATCCACAATTGAAGTGGGCGGGGAGAGGAATCCAACAGTTTTTTTTCTTCGTGCACCTGCAGTCAGTCAGAGTCTAGTTTTACAAGCCGTGTTGTTCAGCCGCAGGGCAAAATCTCAACCATTGACGGGTAACAGAAATCTTTTCTTTTTGCAGGTAGGAATAGAGTTTTTGTACGAAAAACGTGAATTAGGTTGCAGAGAACGTCATTCGCATCGCGTTGACAAATTTTCTTTCGTCCGTTTATCACATGAAGCTATTTTCTTTTTTTTCGATTATTACCAGAATATGAGATAAAAAACCTAAATGGTACTTTGTATACAGAAAACAAACAATACCAATATTTTCTTACATATCAGTATTATATGATTTTTTTTTTTCTGAAGTGTATGATGCTTGAAAAATGGACAGAATGAATTTTGATTTTTCTATTTGTCCCTATCCTTCTGAGTAGAGAGAATGCTGTGGCGCAACTAAAGGGCCTGCAGGGCCGGCAACATTGAGAGGCCCAGAACAGAAAGAGGCCCATTTCAGTTTCGAAGTTAAACTTTATAATGTTAGGGTGTTAAAAATTATGTGATGTTCCAACTATATCTCATTTTTACCTGTGAAGACGGTAACACCTGAGCGATTATTTAGTAAATTAGATGCCAACAAAACTTATACTGACCAGCGAAAACATTATGACCACTCGCTACTTTTTGAACGAAATCATTGTGCAGAGATAAGAGCTACAAGGCATAACACAACCGCGCGCCAAACGTGACAAGAATCTCATTCGATTAGTCAGTGTGGTGCTTGTGCCTTGAATGGGGAAGGACGACGATATATCAGGGTGAGTAAATGGCTGGGAGCTTCATTTCGGAAACAGCGCGACTTGTCGAGTTTTCGCGATCTGCCATGCTTATGTATCTCAAAGGTGGGAAAAGGACAGTGAAACCAGCATCGAACCAAACAACAAAAAGTGGGGCGACTACACCTCATTAAAAATGTCGTATGTCGTAGACTCTCGAGGTTGGTACAGCAGAATAGACGAAAACTATAGCACAATAATAATAATAATAATAATAATAATAATAATAATAATAATAATAATAATAATAATAATAATAATAATAATAATAATAATGTGCATTTTTTTTGCATATGAGCAAGTTGTGACTCACTAGATAGAACATAGAAAGTCAAAACTGTTCTCTGCAAATTTTACGTGAATGGATGTGGATAGAGGGGGTCCGTATAACATTTTTGCGGGGAGGCCCATTCATCCTTACTTAATCTACTGAGAGGTAAGGTAAAATAATAACACCAATATATATATATATATATATATATATATATATATATATATATATATATATATATATATATATATATATAAAACTCCTGGCGCAACAGACCCTTGTGATCTGAGTCTGCAGCGGGCTTATGTTAGTGGTCAGCACAACTACACCCAACGTAGCCGGCTGTCTAGATTGAAGTCCGCTATCTTTTAGTTTCCCAACTTTTCTCTCGATGTTTCGTCAACACAGCAATGTTTGAGTACCACACCGGGAATTAAACCCTGGATGACGCACACCGTATCACTTTCGCTAATCTTTTGGTAAAATTCAGGTTAGGGTGGTACTGAATTATTTTTGGAATATGCCATTTCTCATAAGGTAAAGTTCAAAAGTATTGTGACATAATTAAAAAGCTCATTATCAACAATGTATTCTTGCCTCTAATATCACTAAAAGTTTTCGAGATATGTGTCAAAAATGGTTGAAACACTTGAAGTTAGTTTAGTAACTTGAAGAAGATAGTGGCCTTATACATACATAATTGCTCCAATTTTTATTTTTATTCTTCTTTCTCGTAAAGAAATACAAAATCATAATTTCAACCATTTTGGTACATTTTTCACAATTTGAAGGGCGAACAGCCGGTTTCTTTCCTTACGTTTTGAACTTGGGATTTATATTCTTCTTGTCACTTATCGTGAATGTCATATAATGACATGGGTCCCAAAGCTAGAATATATTATGCGACAGAGGTAATGACAATTTCATCTCTAAGATCTTTTAAATTTGACATTTATTGAACGATAGCGGTTTTATAATACGAATAAATTTTTCGCAATAAGGTGCATATAGTGGTCGTAAGAAATGACAAAAGCTACCATTGACCTTTATAGTTTGACTGATGCTTTTTCGATCATGGTCTTCCCCTTAAATTTTGTAAAGGACAGTATCATTTTAATTATCTTGGCCTAATTTCCTAAAGCCTCTCATTCGTACACTAAAAGAAAGATTTCTATTTTTTATGTATAAGAATTCAGGGAATGCAAATTTATTCAAAATTCGTTCACAATTAAAATCGGCTAAACAGATATTCCTTCGAGATTTCTGTATTTTGAAAACAAATTCACGATTTCAGTTCTTTGTCTTTACTTGTTTCCATGTTATATATTCATCTACTATGTAAACAAACATCAGTGAAAGAAAGAGGCTGAGAGCTAACACGTGCTCCGTGAGGAACGTTGTCATTCCTTTTACTGATATATCTAGAGAGTCTAGTGTTGCCACGAGACAAGACGAGATTTCTGGCTGTGTCGTCTCGTCTAGAAAAGATGTGCCCGTCTCGTCTCGTATCGAATGGTTCTGTCTCGTCTCGTGGCAACACCAGAAAGGCTGAGGCCCACAAAAGAGCTGTTATACCAAGTGGTTAAAATTACAACTTTTAACCAAGTTTTGTTTGGTAGCACAACACACAACACGACTGCAATCTTCCAGCAACGACTGCTTAGATTCGACTGAACCAGTAATTACTTCGATAGGAACATTTGTCAACACCGTCAGTAACGTCGAAAGGCAAGATTTCCCCATTTATTCTGATATTCTTTTTTCAGAACCCCTGGCGCCACTTCAACAAATAAGGAGGCCTATGTAACTTTCCCATTTAAAAAATGGTTTAGCTTCGAATAACACCATAAAACAATAAAAAAGATAAATTTTGTTGTCAAATCAGCATCTTTTCAAAACTCAGTATCGAGAAAGGCTGACACGTTTCTGTCTTGGTTCGGAACGAGAAAGACCATGAAACAATAGTTATTTACTGATAAATTGCCACTTCTACTTGTACTTCTATAAGAGGATTTTATCCGTAGATATCTCCACCAGCCCCTGGAATAAAATCTTCTGAAACACTGATCTCAATGAACGCTTTACATTTGTATTTGAATCTGGAGCACTATCACAAAATAATTAAACTTGAATCGATTGAAAAATGGAAGTGAAAGCTGTTTGTAAGAATCATTTTTAAAGAATTCTTTAGGTATTCCCTGTTCTTTGTAGGATTTGAAACATTGAATCATTTCGATCATTTGAAATAATAAAAGATGGTATGCATTTCGAAGGCAAATAATTTATTCCGAGTTAATAAATTTTTAAGCAAATTCAGAAACTGTGTTCTTATTTTTCGAGACACGAGACGAGACATTTCACAAAACGTTTCGTATTGTATCGTGTCTCGCTTCAAAGAGTCCTGTCTCGTCTCTTTGCAACACTAAGAGAGTCTTACGCATTCTCTTTCCAAGAAAGTGAAACTTGAAAAGCACATTCAGTCAATTGTTATCATAGAATATACTATGGGCATAGCCACTGATGTGTAGAAGGTGACACAGGCGGAATTTGTTCTTATGGAGCCCTTCGCGAGTTGGAGCCGTGGGGCTCTATTATTTGGATTGGAAACATTAGTTCAAAAATATTTTACATTTAGCATACATATATACAGACATATATATATATATATATATATATATATACATACACACACACACACACACGTACATGTGTGTTACATATACTTTAGTGTGGACCTGCGGACAAGGTATAGTTCGCCCGTCCAAAACACCGCCTCTGGGGGGTGGGTTCGAAGCGCACTCCTGAAACATAGAATTATGCTAATCGTAATTTTCTGAGATAGACTACCCCCCGAGGAATAAGTAAATAAATAAATAAATAAAAATAGTTTCGTAATGTTTATCTTCCGTATACGAGTAATTGAAAAATTTTAGTGTCTCAACAATGAGAGCTGTATACAGGTGATTCTGCGTTCCTGGCGGAACTTCCCTAGTTCCGGCCCCAAATTTCACACTATACCCTCTTTCGGCTCTCTCCCCCACGGTAGTTTTAAGAATTTTTATCTATTATCTACTCCCTTGGAGTAACTGTTGCTCTCTATTTTCACGGGCTTGCAACCGTCAGAATGAATATTGGCTGCTTTCCCAGCTACCCATTCAGCATGCAATAGATACATGCAATAACAATCAAATCCCATACAAACTACTCTACCCATCAAATATTTTAACATGGAAAGTTCTTTTACGCAACGTATTTCGTTTGTTTAAAATGGAATAGACCTAAATACAACTTTTTTTTTTTTTTTAATGTTCTGGAAATTCGCTAGCGAGATCGCTCACATCAAAAAATGAGAGAATGAATGCTCTGACAATCTGGTAGAAATACAACATGCCATATATACACATTACTGTGATTACATTGCTATTTATTCAATGATTATTTTGCTTAGAGCTTTCTTACTCTCCAGGGTACTCTTCAAGGGTATATAATTACTCTTCAGTTATGTCGCGAAAAAATATTCAGCTTGCAAATTTATTTCGAGAACTTCTCATTCCCTAATACATGTTTATTCTCTGAATTTGTACGTACAGCCGACAAACTTACATAGAATCTCAACAGAGTTCAAATGTGAGGTGTCTGCTGGGAAGCACAGGTCAGTTGTATGGGAGGGGCTTTTAGAGTGCAATTCTAGGAACACTGTGGGCTTTTAGAGTGTAATTCTAGGAACGCTGTAGGGGGCCATCCCGCTCCACTTGAGAGAAAAAAAATCTGAAGGCACACAACTAGTTCACACTGGTTATAAAACAGGCGCAACAAAGTTCTGAATGAAATATGTTTATTTATTTATTTATTTTTTTACTATTCCATTTTCCGAACAATAACATTTACCGATGACCTGTTAGCCCCTCCACCACAGCCACCATGAAAACAAATTCAATCGGAATTTGTCCAGCTCGTTTGATCACGAGTAATTATCGTTTGATCCCAACGCATACTGATGTATTACACACAATTTGTCTAGGGCTTGTTTGCCCTTGATAATCGACATGTATCATTCCATAGATATTTCAATCGTAAATAGGTAAGCAAAGTTTGCTTAGTTTCTGGTAGCAGGTATGGAAAATAGTTTACTGTTTATTTAAAAATGGAGGCCTCCAACAATGACACTAACAACAATATGAGAAATCGACATGTACCATTCTCTAGATATCTGAATCGTAAATATGTCAAGTTTGGTCAGCTTCTGGTAAAAAGTATGGAAAATAAAGTGAATCGTTTATTGAACAATGGTAGTCTCCAACAACCTAACTAAAACAATATGTGAAATCGACATGAGCCATAGGATAGATATTTCAATCTTACATAGGTACGCAAAGTTTGGTCAGTTTCTGGTAGAAAGTATGACAGATAAAGTTTATTGTTTATTTAACAATGGTGGCCTCTAACAATGAAAGTAACAACAGCAAGTGAAATCGACAAGTACCATTTCATATATATCTAAATCGTAAAGGAGTGTGCTAAGTTTGGTTAATCTGTGGTAAAAAGTATGGCAGATAAAGTTGATTGTTTATTTAACAATGGAGAAATCCAACAATTACTTATGGAACAATGGTGGCCTTAAACGATAAAACTAACAATAATATGTGAAATCGACAAGTACAATTCCCTAGATATCTCAGTGGTAATCCGATTGGTGTGCCAAGTTTGGTCAGTTTCTGGTACAAAATA
This sequence comes from Thermobia domestica, assembly GCF_964235325.1. NCBI lineage: Eukaryota > Metazoa > Arthropoda > Insecta > Zygentoma > Lepismatidae > Thermobia > Thermobia domestica. Next base: position 101,650,219 of record NC_137461.1, read on the forward strand.
TAGCAAATAAAGTTGATTCTTTATTTAATAATGATGGCCTCCAACAATGAAACTAAGAACAATATGTGAAATCAACACGTACTATTTCCTACATATTTCAATCTTAAATGAGTGTGCAAAGTTTGGTTAGTCTGTGGTAGAAAGTATGGCAGATAAAGTTAATCGTTTATTTCACAATGTAGAAATACAAGGATTGTGTATTTAACAATGGTGGTCTTCAACAATGAAACTAACAACAATATGAGAAATTGACACATATCTTTCCCTAGATATTTCAATCTTAAATGAATGTGTAAGGTTTTGTCAGTTTCTGCTAGAAAGTATGGCAGATAAAGTTGATTCTTTATTTAAAATGGTGGCCTCTAACAATGAAATTAACAACAATAAGTGAAATCGACACGTACTGTTCCACAGATGTCTCAATTGTAAATGAGTGCGCCAAATTTGGTTAGTTGTGGTAGAAAGAGTGTAAGATAAAGTTGATTGTTTAGGTAACAATTTAGAAATTCAACGATTGTTTATTTAACAATGGTGGCCTTCAACAATGAAAGAACAACAATATGTGAAATCGACACATACCATTCCATAGATATCTCAATCGTTCATGAGTGTGCAAAGTTTGCTTAGTTTGTGGTAGAAAGTATGGCAAATAAAGTTGATCGTTTATTTAACAATGGAGAAATCCAACTAATGTTTATTTAACAATGGTGATCTTTACAATGAAACTAACAACAATATGAGAAATCGACACATATGTTTCCCTAGATACTTCAATCTTAAATGTGTGTGCAAAGTTTGGCCAATTTCTGGTAGAAAGTATGGCACATATAGTTGATTGTTCATTTAACAAAGGTGGCCTCTAACAATGAAAGTATCAACAATAAGTGAAATCGACACGTACCATTCCATAGATATCTCAATCGTAAATGACTGTGCCAAGTTTGGTTAGTTTGTGGTTGAAAGTATGGCAGATAAAGTTGATTGTTTATTTAACCATGGAGAAATCCAACGATTGTTTATTTAATATTGGTGGCCTCGAACAATGAAACTAAAAACAATATGTGAAATCGACTAGCACCATTAAGTAGATATCTCTGTGCAAATCCGATGGGTGTGCTAAATTTGGTCAGTTTGTTTTAGAAAGTATGGCAGATAAAGTTGATTGTTTATTTAAGAATAGTGGCCTTCAACAATGAAACTAACAACAACATGCGGAATCCACACGTACCATTCCCTAGATACTGCAATCTTAAATGGGTGTGCAAAGTTTCTTCATTTTCTCATAGAAAGTACGAAAGATAAAGTTGATTGTTTACTTAAGAACCGTGGCCTCTAACAATGAAACTAACAACATGTGAAATCGGCACGAACCATTCCATTGATATCTCAATCGTAAATGAGTGTGCCACGTTTGGTTAGTTTGTGGTAGAAAATATGGCAGACAAAAGTTGACTGTATACTTAACACTGGAGAAATCCAACGATTCTGTATTTAACAATGGTGGCCATCAATAATGAAACTAACAACAACTTGTGAAATTGACACATAGCATTCCGTAGATATTTCAACTTTCAAGGGGTATGCAAAATTTGGTCAGTTTCTGGTAGAAAGTATGGCAGATATAGTTGATTGTTTATTTAAAAATGGTGGTCTCTAACAATAAAACTAACAACAATAAATGAAATCGACACGTACCATTCCCTAAATATCTCAATCGTAAATAAGTATGCCACGTTTGGTTAGTTTGTAGTATAAAGTATGGCAGATAAAGTTGATAGTTTATTTAATAATGGAGAAATCCAACGATTGTTTTAAAATGGTGGCCTCGAACAGCGAAACTAACAACATGTGAAATCGATTAGTACCATTCAGTAGATATCTCTGTGGTAATCCGATGGGTGTGCCAAGTTTGATCAGTTTGTGTTAGAAACTGTGTTAGACAAAGTTGACTGTTTAAACAATGTAGGCCTTCAGTAATGAAACTAACAAGAATATGTGGAATCGACACGTACCATTCTTTAGATATCTCAATCTTAAATGGATGTATAAAGTTTGGTCAGTTTGTGGTAGAAAGTACGGCAGTTGATTCTTTACTTAAAATGGTGTCCTCTAACAATGAAACTAACAACAATATGTGAAATCGACCCATATCATTCCATAGATATCTCAATCGTAAATGATTGTGCAAGTTTGGTTAGTTTGTGGTAGAAAGTGTGGCAGAAAAACTTGATTGTTTATTTAACAATGGTGGCATCTAACAATGAAAGAACAATATTTGAAATGACACGTACCATTCCCCAAATATTTCAATCTTAAATGCGTGTGCAAAGTTTGGTCAGTTTCTGGTAGAACGTGTGGCAGACAAAGTTGATTGTTTTTTTAAAAAATGGTGGCCTCTAAAAATGAAAGTAACAACAATAAGTGAAATCGGCACGTACCGTTCCATTGACATCTCAATCGTAAATGATTCTGCAAGTTTGGTCAGTTTGTGGTAGAAAATATGCAGATAAAGTTGATTGTTGTTTAATAATGAAGAAATCCAACGATTATGTATTTAACAATGGTGTCTTACAACAATGAAACTAACAACAATATGTGAAATCGACACATAGCATTCCATGGATATTTCAACTTTAAATGTGTGTGTAGTTTGGTCAGTTTGTGGTAGAACGTATGGCCATTCATGTTGATTGTTTGTTTAACAATGGTGGCCTCTAACAATGAAACTAACAACAATATGGGAAATCGACCCATACCATTCCATAGATATCTTAATCTTAAATGATTCTACAAATTTGGGTTAGTTTGTGGTAGAAAGTGTGGCAGAAAAACTTGATTGTTTATTTAACAATGGTGGCATCTAACAATGAAAGAACAACAATATGTGAAATCGACACATACCATTCCCTAGATACTTCAATCTTAAATGCGTGTGCGAAGTTTGGTCAGTTTCTGGTAGAAAGTGTGGCAGATAAAGTTGATTGTTTATTTAATAATGGAGAAATCCAACGATTGTTTAACAATGGTGGCCTCGAAGAATGAAGCTAACAACAATTGATTGGTACCATTCAGTATATATCTCTGTGGTAATCCGATGGATGCGCCAAGTTTGGTAAGTTTGTGTTAGAAAGTATGGCAGATGAAGATGATCGTTTATTTAACAATGTAGAAATCCAACGCTTGTGTATTTAACAATGATGGTCTTGAACAATGAAACTAACAACAATATGAGAAATCGACACATATCTTTCCCTAGATATTTCAATCTTAAATGAGTGTGCAAGGTTTTGTCAGTTTCTGGTAGAAAGTATGGCAGATAAAGTTGATTCTTTATTTGACAATGATGTCCTCTAACAATGAAACTAACAACAATAAGTGAAATAGACACGTACGGTTCCATAGATGTCTCAATTGTAAATGAGTATGCCAAGTTTGGTTAGTTTGTAGTATAAACTATGGCAGATAAAGTTAATTGTTTATTTAACAATGGAAAAATCCAGCAATTGTTTGTTTAACAATGGTTTCCTCGAACAATGAAACTAACTACAATACAGTGAAATCGACAGGTACCATTCGCTAGATGTCTCTGTGCTAATCGGATGGGTGTGCCAAGTTTGGTCAGTTTGTTTTAGAAAGTGTGGCACATAAAGTTGATTGTTTATTTAACAATGGTGTTCTTCAACAATGAAACTAACAACGCTATGTGAAATCGACACGTACCATTCCCTAGATATTTCAATCTTAAATGGGTGTGTAAAGTTTGGTCAGTTTCTGGTAGAAAGTACGGCAGATAAAGTTGATTGTTTACTTAACAATGGTGGCCTCTAACAATGAAACTAACAACAATAAGTGAAATCGACAAGTACCATTCCCTAGATTTTGTAACGTCCATTAACCAGATTATATCCGTTTTTGCTTAATTTTTGAATTGTTCATTTTATTTTTGATTGTTTTAATTTTGTTAGTTGCACATGTTAACATTGGTGATGGTGGCGCCATCTACCGTTTTAGACACAAACTATTTGGACGTAATGAATAACCTTAAGTGCGATGTCATTACAGTGATCGAAAAATGACAAAAAGTTAAAAAAAAAAAAATCGAAACGTTTTCTTACGCGTTCCAAAGAAATTTACTGAATATTTAAACAGAACAATCCCAGTATAAAAATGGGTCACTCGGAATTTTATAGTATTCGACTAAAGTGTGTCAGTCCGCAACCTGAGAGGGAAGTGTGTGTGTGTATTGTGCAAATTTTAAGTTAGCTGCTACTGCGTTGCTACAAATCAAAGCTACAACCTGTATTGAAGCTGTCATGAGTGACCTATTTCCTTTAGTAGTATGATCCGTAGAAAATGACAGCTGTCTTCTTCAAGAATGTGGTGAATGTCCTGGAGTGGAAGAAATAAGTGTGGAGTCTTTAATTATTGATCCTGATGAAAATGAAAGTGTTACGTATGCCATATGGGAAAACAATAATCTCGTTAAAAAACTGTGCCACTTTCTGTTTTCGTATCATACATTGCTGGTTTAACTGTAAGAATTGTAATTCATGACTACATCAAGAAAAACCAAAGAGAATCAATTGCTACCGAAAACCATCGTATAAAATTTCAAGATACAAATTCTATTTTACTTCATATGGACTTCGTTGAAAACTGGACTGTTATTCTGCAAAGTGAAATTCAGAGTTATCACCGAAATATGAAACAATTGACAGTTTTGTTGTAATAAACGACGATAAAACACACGATTCGGCTCATGTACTCATAGTCATAGACAAGATTCTAAACATACTCGAAGAAAAGCAAAAAAAATATTTTATAGAAAAAGGTTTGAATACGTGAAAATAGGTGTCTACAATTTCCCAAATCGTGTCAGTGATTTCTGATGGTGCTGCACCCCACTTTAAAAATCGCTTCCAGATGTTCGAGATGCAGACAGGTCCGATAAAGCAGTGTTTTTGCAGTGAAACCGGCCATGCAAGGGTCTCTGCAACGGTAGTGGGGGCAAAGAATGTGGCAACGCGCCATAGCCTTAGGCTAAAACAGATACACAGTATTAAAACCGCAGAAGAAAAAAATGAAATAAAATCTTTAAGTTTTACGTTCCACGGTTATGCCGGTTAGGCTAAAGGAGACGGTGATTATGAGAAATGAATGAAATGGTGGAATGCAGAACGGCACGAGCTGGGATCAAACTAGGGACCCCAAGCACCGAAAGTGAACGCTCTACCACTGAGCCACCGCGTCCCCTCTAAAACCGCAGGAGAATTCGTGAGTATAGTGCAAGTACAAACTCCGGCTATTACTCTCGTTTTGTTACCTGGAACTGAATTCGACGACTTCCGGAAGAAAAAAGGGAAAGTATGCGACCGGTAACTGGTATTCAACGAAGTTATCTTTGGCTTTCGGAAAATTGCGAAGTTTTTATATCAGTAACGGGTCACCATGAACTAACTTCATACTTCCCCCAAAATCGAACTTTTGCAATTCAAAGTGTAGATTTAAGAAATCTGCAAAAAGGAACTTTTGTTATATACATATATGTATGATAACCAGTGGTGCGTAGCAGAAACATTATGAATAAATCATGAATTACGTGAAGTTTAAGTGCTGTTTATGCTTCCACATGAACCTTCAACAGGGTACAGGTTTCCAGAAGAGCATAAGAGAAGTGAAAATAAGTGTTTTGTGACTATCGACAATGTGCTACGCAGGGGCGGATCCACGACGGACTTCTGGAGGGGGATTGTAATACTGCTACTTAGAGCTACTTTTAAGAGCTCCAAACTCTGGGATGGGTTTTATTTATATATAAATAAGAAAGTTTCTTCTTCTTGGGGGGGGGGGGGCGCAATTGTCCCCCCAGATCCACTCCTGGATGAGTTATGAGTGAACCAACATCTATTGGAGCATCTGCACGGTTACATGCTATTAGCAAAGACAAAAAAAAAAAAAAAAAAAAGTGAAATTTTGTTTTCGAAGACCATTTTAAGTAAGTGAACTTGAAATTTCTGTGTTTCGTAATCGTAATTTCCACCTCAGATTACTTCAGTTTAAGAAAACGGAGGAGTAGAGGGAGGCTCATTTTACTATTTCAGAGAGCCTCTTTGTTCAAAATAATAATAATAAAAAAAAACAGCCAAGAAAACCATTTATTCTTCATTTAATGAATGTGAACCACAAACATCATCAAATCATTGCACTTTTATTGTTCCCAGTGTTGCTAACTGTGACATCAAAATTAGCGAAACTTCCCTAACTTTAAAAGGCTGCAGTTAATCCATGAAGCATTGGTCGAGAATGATATTTGGTGTGTTTATTATTCAGGTAAAGTTGAACTATCTGACAAAATTTCAGAATTTTAAAAAATGGTGTTTTCGAGAAAATGGCGCCCAAAAATGGCGATTTTTGAAAATTTTACAATTTCTCGAATTTTTTGCGACAAAACGGTTGACCACAGAAGCGATACATTTTTTTTTCGGAAAGCGGGTAACTAGGTCTTACCAACCGTGAAAACAGAATTTTAAAATTCGAACCGGAAGTGCTCGAAAAAAATTCGCAAACTTCGACTTTTCAGATAAATTGACGTTCATTTGTTAATTTATGTACAAAAAGATACGCATGCGCAAACCAAACTATAATAAAATATAGTTTATTTATATCCCTATGTACATACCACAACAAGAATTATAACTCGACCTGTCTCCATAGCCGAATGGTGAGGCTCCGAAATTGACCATTTTCCATGTCTTCTACAATTCATAAATTGTACTCCCCGTTTTTGATGGCCCATTACTTGGCGGGAAAATTTTTTTCGACAAAACAAAAAAATATGGGTCTCTTAAAAACATGTCTAGTTGCTATAAAAAAAGTTTCAACAATATCTGAGATGGTGATGGTACAATTTTATATTTTTTTGCCTGAGTTGAAATGGAAGGCACCATATATTTATGCATGACAACAGTGCTCTTCACCCTTCCCGGCAAACACGAGAGTGGCTAAATGAACATCCAGAGTTAATTTGTATTGAGTGGTCCCCTCTATCCCCAGATTTGAACCCAAATGAACATCTGTGGGCCTACATGGTGCAAGAATGGGAAGAGAGACGTGAAGACAGAGACCAAACGTTTCTTCAAAATCATGTTATGGAACTGTGGCAACATTTTCGTGACACACCGTCGTATTGCTCGAGACTTGTATCTAGTATCCCCTCCAGACTTCAAGAAGTTACTGACTCTGGAGGTGACTACACGAAGTTACTGACTCTGGAGGTGATTACACGAAGTACTAGTGTGTTATTTTTTGTGTAAACAATTATTTAAGTTTCATTTATTTATTATATTTTTTTCAAGAGCAATACTTTCGTTCTTCATTCTTTTCCTTTGCTTGTTTACTTATTAGTTCGTTAAAACGTAAAGGAAGAGTAGTATATCTTCAAAAAGTATTTGTGAATTTACTTTGAACGTTTCTAAGAATACATTTACTTTTTTTCCTTACTCTATATCAGCGTTTCCCAACCTTTTTCAACTTGCGGCACACTACGGGTCTAACTTGAATTCTCACGGCACACTCATAGGTATTATTATTATTATTATTATTATTATTATTATTATTATTATTATTATTATTATTATTATTATTATTATTATTATTATTTGTAAATAGAAAATACCGTCGTATTTGTTTTCTTTGATTACTGACCTCCTCCTCACAAAGGATAAAGCTCGATCACTGGTTTTCCTCCATCGTAAATCATTATACTTACTTTTTATTCAAATTAAAAAGTAGAAAACAATTCCAATGAAATATAGAACTCAGTCTTTTAAAAAATACACTTTCTTTTTCGAAGAATGTATCCAACCTGTCACAAGGAAGATCACTAAATTACGAACAAACAAACAAATCTCTTGTACTTTTAAAACAGAATTGCGGTAATTTGTATGAGTGTTTGCTTTGTCGAAAGGATAGAATGAGATTTTAAAATTTCAAGTTACGAAATAATCTGTAACAATAAAGAAACAATAATGGTCATAACAGTGATAATTAATACTTTTTTCAACATTAAAAATGAACAGATAAATGACACAGTGTGAAACTTATAATTTATTAACATGGTTAATATACGTCACAATTTTAAATATTAATAAAATTCTGTTTTCGAAATACAATCTATGTAGTAATAATGTATGTAAAATAATATATTACAATTACAGTATTTTTTCATTGTAGAGGTTCATAGTAATGTGAAATTTAAATACACATATTTCCTGTCTTGCAATTAGGTTCCTATATAAGTAATAATTTTGTTTTCATTTCCTCGCGGCACACCAGCGGCCCATTCGCGGCACACCGGTTGGGAAACGCTGCTCTATATCATGCCCAATATTACTTTCATTTCAGTTAATTAATAACTTTATTTCACATCTCGGATAAAAGTATTATTGTCTTTTTAACGATATTTTCCCTTTTGATTGTGTAATTTCTAGTTTCATTGAATTATCTCAATTCTAATGAATAAATCACATTTTGTTTATTGTCCCTTCCTTAGCTAAGTTCGAATTCGAGAACAATTTGGTGTAATATACGTTCTTTATTCTTCATATTTTGCAGTAATGACAATATTAATTATTTTTCATGAGTCCAGTTGATTAGTGAGAACTTGGACAAACATTAACCTGGTGATTCTTTACGCAATGACAAGCGTAAAATACATTTTAGCTATTCTTTATACTTCATAGCGATGAAACATTCTAACAGTCTGTTAGCGTTTCCTTCCTCGCCTTCCAATTGAACTGTCTGTACACTGCGCATGCGCCAGTCAATTTCCATGAAAGATCATAAATAACCCTGATACTTTCTATAATATTTACGAAAGAATGTGTAATAGAATCTATATCAACAACTTACATCATTCATCAAAGTAACGAAAACGTGTTCATGTAACAAATTAATAGATATATTATATCAAAGTAAATTAGGTTTAAATTTTAGGCAATAGAAAAATGTTATTCTGTAATAAGAACTACTACTTGAAGCCTTTGATACAATCACTAGTTGTAACCATAGCCGAGTGGTCTAAGACGTTCGGCTTGCAAAGAACCATTCGAACTTACTTCGAGTCCCCGCCGGGTACAACGTCTTTTTCTCTCTCTTTTTTCACCTGTTCTCGATGTTTCTGTCTGTGTTTCTGTCGGATTCGATTAAATAGAATTTCGAATAGAGACCAATATATATGATAAATAATCATTTATTTGCGAGTCTGCACTCGTACAATATACATTTTCGAGATTTTGATTTTGGAAATGAAGTGTATATAATACCGAATAGTAAAACGAGTAAATAAAAAAATATTAGTATAAATATTGATTAATTAATTAGTGTTAAACATGGCTTTCCAATCAGGATTATATAGAGAGGACTTACTTCTAAGTGCAATCCGAAAACAAATATTTGAGTTTTAATCTGACCCAAAGTTGGTAACTTACAGCATAATTTATACATGATCGGTATTGTAATTTTTATGCTTTTATTATAATCCTCTATAAGTTATGATTTTACCAATTCTAGAACGAGAAACAAGTGTAATATTATATTTGTTACGAAAAGCCTTTAAGCAATGATGCTTTCAGGACGTGATCTGAGGGAGAATTTGAGACCCCTCTCGAGCTAAGAAATTTCCACCTTCAGGACCATATATTCGATCTCGCTCAATGTGGACTACCAATGTTTGCCCTCCACCCGCATATTGAAATTCCCCCCGAGAATAATTTTCTGAAGTCACCACTATTTATAAATAGTTTTTCGTTACAAATCAGAGGATAATGGAGTAGTGAGTATACTTATTTTTTTTTTAAGCTATGAATTTAAGATTCGCAATTCATATAATGTTCCGTTTTAATCGAATTTGAAACAAAAGAAGTTTTCAATGAGTTACTCAAAGAAACATTTTCAGCCTCCGGGTGAAAATAGGAAGACACTTAAAAAAGAAACGACTTGCTACAGGGTTTGAACTCACAAACATGTGAATGATAGTGTATCGACCCAAACCACTCGACCGTTTTGCAGGCCTTTTGCACTTATTCTTTTTCCTTTTGTGAAAGCAGTTTACTGTTCCATACTCGCTTTTGTTTATTCCGATACGACTATGAGTTCTCAGTAAATATTTGGACGTTACAGCTCTTGCAATGTATAAAAGTGTTTTTAGAATAAATCACAATCGATATTATGTCCTAATAACATACGTAAAACAGGTTGAATTCGTGAAATGATTCAGGTTGGACTGAGCGTAAATGTTTTCATAGTTAGGAGCCTGGATATGCAAACCCGCTTAACGTGGGGATTTAATTTTGTGAAATTTGGTACCAAATTTCACAGAAGTAAATCCCCACGCTAAGCGGGTTTGCATATCCAGGCTCCTAACTATGAAAATATTTACGATCACTCCAACCCCAATCATTTCACAGATTCAACCTGTTGTATAAAAGTTATTAGGACATAAAATTGAATGTAATTTATACGAAAAACCCTTTTATGCATTGCAAGATCTGTAACGTCCAAATATTCACCACAAACTTATAGTTGTATCGACATAAACAAAACAAAAAAGTGTGGAGCAGGAAAACACTTTACAACACAAAAGTCAAAAGAGGTCACTGAAGACATACGAACTGGTCGAGCGGTTTGGGTGACTAGTCTGTCAATCAGAAGTTTATGTGTTCAAACCCTGTTGAAAATATTCGTTTTGTTTTTTTTTTTCTTAAAAGTGTGTTCCTATTTTCATCAGAGGACTGAGAACATTTCTTTGAATAAATCTTTGGAAATTACTTTTCTCTCAAATTCGATTAGAAGCGAACATTATATGAATTGCTAATCTAAAATCCACAGCTGAGAACAAAATATTAAGTATGTTCAATATGTCATTATTATCATTTGATTTGTAATTAAAAAGTAATTATAAGCATTGACGATTTCAGAAGATTCTCCCCGGTAATGGTCAAGATATGAATGAGAAAAAACTGATAAAACATTATTAGTCTACTTTGAGCATGATCGAAAATAACTTATGGCCACGAAGGGGAAATTTATGTCGACAGGGTCTCAAATTCTCCGACGGGTCATGACCTGAAATTATCATTGTTTGAAAGGTTTCCTTAACAAATAAAATATTATATTTATTTCTCCTTCTACGTTTTGAAATGGAAAAATCATAATTTTAAATAGAATTATAATACGATAAGCATAAAGATTTATACAACTAATGAAGTAAATATCCTTGTGTAAGTTATCGATTTCTATTCGGATTAAAACTCGAATATTCGTTTGCATCACACTTTAAAGTAAATCCTCTCTATATATAGTTCCTACTGGAAAGCATGTTTAACTCCAATTACTTAATCAATATTTTTAATAATATATTTTTATTGTAATACTCTTACTATTCAATGTTGTATGCACTTAATTTCCCAAAGCAAAACCTCACAAATGTATAATTGACTAGTAAATATTATCAAATAAATTATCATTTAGTTTACGTAAACATTGCATCGCCTGATTTGAAACTTCGTATTTTAAATAATAATAATAATAATAATAATAATAATAATAATAATAATAATAATAATAATAATAATAATAATAATAATAGTAGTAGTAGTAATAAAATCATAGCCATATCTTTATCAGAATTTCAGGCTTAGTCAATAAATGAATTCAACATAGTCTCTATTCGAAGCTCTATTTAATCGAATCAGATAGAAATACGAAGAGGAACTTCGAGAACAGATAAAAGAAAAATGTTACTTTGGTGGGTTTGGATGTAACTTTTAAGAGTTAGTTTTTTTTTTTTTTTTTTTTTTTTTTTACAATTACAGACAAATGCCTTGGACACTTTTTTCCTTTCTTTAAGTTAACTGATTCACCGAACGTATCTGACATATGAGTAACTTGTCTCTATATTCTACTCGGTTATACACGTTTTACAATCTTTTCCATTAACCTTGAACGACAAGAACACGAACACAAAAACATCCATATAGGTATGACAGTTAAAATTCCTAACCTCCCCCACGGGGAATCGAACCCGGGACCACATACACCTGAGGCACACGTGCTAGCCACTAGACCAGCGGGAAGAGCAAATAAAATGTATTTTGTAGTGTCTGAAGTTTATAGCTATTTCACCCTGTTGTAGTATGTTTATTGATTTTTTAATGTTTACCGTATTCGTTACTTTGAGGAATGATATATATTATTGATATAGGTTTTATTACATATTCGGCCATAAATATTATATAAATTATCAGAATTATTCATGATCTTCCATGGAAATTCACTGGTGCATGCGCAGTAGACAGACAGTGTAATTGGAAGATGAGTTCAACAGAGATTATAGGGCTATATTCCGCCGATTATATTTTATTTAATAACTATTTAGAAGAGATAACGAAAACGAGTCTACATAATGAAGATGGAATTTCCGTAGAAGATAGAATGGTGAGGTGTATACGGTTTGGGGTTGATATGGTTGTTGTTGTAGAATCTAAAAAGAAAATTAATAAGATGTAGAAAACTTGAGAAAGGCTTGTGAAGAATATGGGATGAAAATAAATGTTAGAAAGACAAAATCCATGGTGATTGAAACGAAGCGATCGGTGTGAAATATAGAAGTAGGAGCGGGAAAAAACAACAAGTGATTAGTTTTCGATATCTGAGTACTATTACTAGTGATGATTTGACATGTGAACGTGAAATAAAAGCAAGGATAGAAATGGCGAAAAGAGCCTTTAGGATGGAGGAAATAGTATTTTGAGGGGTATGGTGGCAGGGAAGAGAGGGAGAGGACGAATTAGACTATATAGAAACAGAATTAGGCTATTGGCGATATCAAAACAGAAAAATCGTATGTGAAGATGGAGAGGTTAACAGAAGATCGTGGAGCATGGCAGCTTCTCAGCTGCGGTAAGTGACCCGCTGGTAATGGCGGAATACTTCTGATATAATGATACTGATGATGCACAGTAGGAACAGAAATATCCACTTTACTGTCATTGCTAATACGAATCACAATGCAAATTTCTACAGGTTGTCAAAATACCTCGCTCTAAAAGCTGTAGAAAACTATCTGTTACTATGCGAGGGAAAATCATAGGTCGAGCAACAATTAGACAAATTGCCATTCAGATAGCTAGGGGTATGAGCTGTGACAAGAAAACAGTGAAGAAATTGATTTAGCGGTATGAAGAAGGTAGTGAATATTTCACATCTTGGCCAAGAAGTAGGAGACCAATAATAATAATAATAATAATAATAATAATAATAATAATAATAATAATAATAATAATAATAATAATAATAATAATAATAATAATAATAATAATAATAATAATTATTATTATTATTATTATTATTATTATTATTATTATTATTATTATTATTATTATTATTATTATTATTATTATTATTATTATTATTATTATCATCATCATCATCATCATCCCAGGAATTTATATTTATTTCCAGCAAAACTTTTGCATACCCTCCTAGTGCAATATGATGTTTTTGTAAAACGGCAATTATAAAATTGTCAAGCTGAATTTGAAAGTCATAATAAGTAGTGCTTTATTTACTTATTGCACAATTCTTTTATGCCAGTAGCTTTCGCCACCTTACTCGCTCTTCATGCTTACTCAGGAGGAAGCTGCAGGTCCCTAGGTTGGGAACTACTGCTTTCCACCAAGGAATTCAGACAGCCTGTTAGAAATTTGCGTTCTGACCAACATCAGAAAATTGTGTTCTTCTGTTTCTACTGCGCATGCACCAGTGAATTTCCATGGAAGATCATGAATAATTCTGATAATTTATATAATATTTATGGCCGAATATGTAATAAAACCTATATCAATAATATATATCATTCCTCAAAGTAACGAATACGGTAAACATTAAAAAATCAATAGACATACTACAACAGGGTGAAATAGCTATAAACTTCAGACACTACAAAATACATTTTATTTGTTCTTCCCGCTGGTCTAGTGGCTAGCACGTGTGCCTCAGGTGTATGTGGTCCCGGGTTCGATTCCCCGTGGGGGAGGTTAGGAATTTTAACTGTCATACCTACGTGGATGTTTTTGTGTTCGTGTTCTAGTCGTTCAAGGTTAATGGAAAAGATTGTAAAACGTGTATAACCGAGTAGAAAATAGAGACAAGTTACTCATATGTCAGATACGTTCGGTGAATCAGTTAACTTAAAGAAAGGAAAAAAGTGTCCAAGGCATTTGTCTGTAATTGTAAAAAAAAAAAAAAAACCTCTTAAAAGTTACTTTCAAACCCACCAAAGTAACATTTTTCTTTTACCTGTTCTCGAAGTTCCTCTTCGTATTTCTATCTGATTCGATTAAATAGAGCTTCGAATAGAGACTATGTTGAATTCATTTATTGGCTAAGCCTGAAATTCTGATAAAGATATGGCTATGATTTTACTACTACTACTACTACTACTACTATTATTATTATTATTATTATTATTATTATTATTATTATTATTATTATTATTATTATTATTATTATTATTATTATTATTATTATTATTTAAAATACGAAGTTTCAAATCAGGCGATGCAATGTTTACGTAAACTAAATGATAATTTATTTGATAATATTTACTAGTCAATTATACATTTGTGAGGTTTTGCTTTGGGAAATTAAGTGCATACAACATTGAATAGTAAGAGTATTACAATAAAAATATATTAAAAATATTGATTAAGTAATTGGAGTTAAACATGCTTTCCAGTAGGAACTATATATAGAGAGGATTTACTTTAAAATGTGATGCAAACGAATATTCGAGTTTTAATCCGAATAGAAATCGATAACTTACACAAGGATATTTACTTCATTAGTTGTATAAATCTTTATGCTTATCGTATTATAATTCTATTTAAAATTATGATTTTTCCATTTCAAAACGTAGAAGGAGAAATAAATATAATATTCTATTTGTTAAGGATACCTTTCAAACAGTGAAGATTTCAGGGCATGACCTGTCGGAGAATTTGAGATCCTGTCGACATAAATTTCCCCTTCGTGGCCATAAGTTATCTTCGATCATGCTCAAATGGACTAATAATGTTTTATCAGTTTTTTCTCATTCATATCTTGACCATTACCGGGGGAGAATCTTCTGAAATTGTCAATGCTTATAATTAGTTTTTCACTACAAATCAAAGGATAATAATGACATATTGAACATACTTAATATTTTGTTCTCAGCTGTGGATGTTAGATTTGCAATTCATATAATGTTCGCTTCTAATCGAATTTGAGAGAAAAGTAGTTTCCAAAGATTTATTCAAAGAAATGTTCTCAGTCCTCTGATGAAAATAGGAACACACTTTTAAGAAAAAAAAAAAAACGAATATTTTCTACAGGGTTTGAACACATAAACTTCTGATTGACAGACTAGTCACCCAAACCGCTCGACCAGTTCGTATGCCTTCAATAACCTCTTTTGACTTTTGTGTAAAGTGGTTTCCTGCTCCACACTTTTTTTTTTATTTTGTTTGTTTGTTTATGTCGATACAACTATAAGTTTGTGGTGAATATTTGGACGTTACAGGTCTTGCAATGCATAAAAGGGTTTTTCGTATAAATTACATTCAATTTTATGTCCTAATAACTTATATACAACAGGTTGAATCTGTGAAATGATTGGGGTTGGAGTGATCGTAAATATTTTCATAGTTAGGAGCATGGATATGCAAACCCGCTTAGCGTGGGGATTTACTTATGTGAAATTTGGTACATGACTTGTGCAGCAATTTGTAGATTTTAGTGCCGAAATAAATGTGAATTGCTTTACTATGTTTTCTGTGCGTTGTCAGTGTCTATACAAATGTAGAAACAATATCTTCAAGGTTATGAGATATACATGAGCTTTTGTTTCCGTAATTTTCAAGACTAAAATGTGATAAGGTTATATTAACAAATGAAGAAAATAACCGACTTTTAACACATTAACTCCTCTATAGGAGCAAGTTCAATGATACACAAAGTGTGAACATACATCTTGATACTCTTTGTGTATCATAATACCTAAGCTTAGTAGGCCACGGTGCCTCATTGGTAGTTCTTACCATAGGCATGTCCACCAAAAATTTTCTGGGGGGGGGACAGTACCCTTCACTCAACATTGTGGGCCAAATTTAAAGAAAGGCTGATGTCATTGCACCCCCCCTTAATTTTCAAAATGTCACACAACATGAATTAAAGTGCCGCAAAAGATAGATAAATCCTATCAATAGTGATAACAGGTTCTATTCCAGCGACACAAAAAATCCTATTTATGGTACTGTTGACAATATTTATTATAATTAATGGGATTTCCAGGGCGATGATATTAATTTGTAGGTTTCATGACAGTACAATTAACTTATGATCAGTGACTAAGCATAATATTCAAGTTCATATTTTCCTTTATGATTTGTATTGTTTCCCATTTTGACACTGAAATTTGGTCTTTAAGTGTCCTGTTAAAAAGGTCCAACCTCTGATAATATCTCTAGTCATATGAGCCCAAGAAACGTAGATCCTTCTTCAAAAAGCCTCAAAAGCCCAGCTGCTGATCCTGAATATGTATTGACAATTCCGCCAGTCTTCATCTTTCCAACGTAGAGAGAATTTCTTCATAATGTTAAACAACTCCCGTTATTAGACTAAGTCTACAAATTCACCTAGTGGGACACAAGGATTTAATGTTTACAATGTTTAAGACGAGACCACAAGCATTAGCCTCGATTAGAGCAGAAAATTGTGACCTCATTGAAAGTGACTGCAACAATAGTACTCATAGTTCGTGCACCCACTGCAAAGAGTTTCTCACTACTTCTGACGCACTACAGGCACCCTTAATCACAAGATTAGTACTATGAGCTCCACAATGTACGTACAAGGCAAGAAGTCGCTATTTACATATAATAGATGGAACACTAATTCCAGAGCCATCATAAACTTGTCCACTGAGTTGAGCAATGGAAAGCTGGAGTCTCACCATCTCATCCAGAATAACTGAAGCTATAAACTCACCAGTAGTTTTTTGATATACTGTAGAACACAAGAAAACTTTCATGTGAACAGAGATCTTCATCAACTCCCCTGGCACAAATATCTAATTGTTCTTCGCTATTCACATCTCGGAACCATCAGACACGATAGAGTACGGAGAAGAGTTTTGAGATTTGATTTTGTTACATATATGAAAAGCAATTTCTTGGCCCATGGTTTCGAGATTTCGTTCTGGATTTTAACATCCATAAAATTATATATCTTCATGTTTCCCTTTCTCCGGCTTTTCAATTGTGGAAAATCTTCACAGCAAAGGCTCATCAACTGAAATAAATTTCTGAACCGGGAATCATGTCCTCTAAATGTGAGTCGTTGTCTTGCAAGATAACGTATACTTGAGATCACATTTTTTAAAAGGAATTTTCTGGTTTTCAGTTGTTCATCTAAAATTTGTCTTAGTTGGTTTTCTATTGGAATTTTTCTCTGGGTGCAGCGCAGCCAGTTTATGGCATTCTGAAGTTTTGTATATGTTTAATTTTTCTTTAGCTTTCTTCCAGTTGCAAAATTCTACAGTATAGATAGCGTCTTCCACGGTTTTAGTAAGAACTGTTTTTAAAATGTTTTTCAAGATGTTCTACAGTAAAAACAGAAAATGACGTTAATTTTGTTTGGATCGACGTGCAGCCACGGAAGGAACCAAGTTGGCACGACCTTTTCAGAGGCTGTTGTGGAAAATTTGTAGGTAACACAAAAGTCTAATTGGGCTTTGAAAGGTTCGAAGGGTGGGAAAAAATCTTAACCACTTGCTAGACGTGGAGATTGAGAGGTTTCTTCTATAGACACTGATTGTGATGGTGACCGATACCAGGTTTGAATTTCCGTGGTCAGTTTCAGGTTGTAATCCATCAGCTGAACTATCATTTGAAATATTTTTTTTTCTTCTTTTCTTCAACAATGGCACTGCTTTGGCCCACGTGCTGTCTTCTTTTCTTTTTCTATAACAAATTGATCAATTTCAAACAATAAAACAACACTAAACAGAAACAAGAGATGAAAAACTTCATATCAACGTTATATTCACAGTAACACATATAAACACAGCTGTTTAAATAACGTTATTGTTGGAGAAAACACTCTGCAAAACATGTCCTTTCAAAAACAGTGGTGCTCTTGCGCACAGCCCAGTTGACGAAGTTCAACAATACATTAGAACGAACACGCAAAGAGATCTACGTTATCCGCACACGAAGAAAAAAGTCTTTTTAGGCAGGTTTTGAGTTATATTTCCGAAGCTAAACAGTGTTATAAGTCTTCCATCGATTGTCCAGGTTGGCACAATAATGGTGGTATTTTTACACGAAGCCGATAAAATAAGAGTCGGTATATTAAATAAAAAAAAATTTAAAAAATCATTCCACATTTTCTCTTTTCTCCTTGTAATGCTATAAGTGTAGAGGGAAAAGAATCGTTTTAGATACTTAGAAACCGACATTTTTGTTTCTTGCAGCTACCGCTTTCTTGGAAGACTAAAGATAAAATCTCAAGGCAGAAATGTTTGAAACAGCATGAAACTTTTGATAAGTACTAAGTCAAATTCGAAATATGTTTGCCTTGGAACCAAGTTTTAAATCTTTCACAAAGTGATAGTTGTTCAAAATGAAAAGACACACTAAGAATTGCGTACTTTCAATTAGAATCTACTATTTTCATAAAGATACTAGCCCACACACACAATTAATTATAATATCAGTGATAGGTTATATGGTGTTCATTGGGCCAAATACTCCAAACAATAAAGATTCATCTTACACTGGAGAAATAGTTATGTTTCGTTTTTCATTATCATTTGACCATGAAACAAATGCCAGAGAGATATACTAACCTCGTATACAAATGTGCGGTGTTTTGATGTATAACTCGTTGTGATATGATGCTTTACTTTTTAAATTTTCAATACTTCCGCGTACTCCTAAAAAATGTAATAAAGAAATAACGTCCTTTAAAAACAATATTCAATTATAAGTCAACAATCTTTACAAAATTTGCAACGATCAGTGAAAACGGCATCTTTCCAGAGCTTGTAGTTTCCAAGATATCATTGTTAAAAGAATTTGCCACAAACATATAGTATAAACTTTTCTTGACCACAAATATATAAACGTAGCATTTTAATATATAGATATTTCCAAATTTTCTTTTTGCTGCAAATGAATGTGTGCACGCTTTATGGTAGTTTTCGACGTAGCTAATACAGTGTCGCTACTTTCTGTACCATACTTCATTTATATACTTTGGTAGTTGTTACAGAATTTTCTTCAATGAAACTGTAATTCCTTTCAATTTCAGGAATTATTAATTGACAATCGACTTCCCATTCCAGTATTTTATCATTTTTGCCGAGATATTTGGGAAGAATTCCTGCTATACAATTTTCTGGGGGGGGGGGCAATCCCATCCTAGAAAATTTCCGGGTGTGACGCGTCCTCCTCATCTCCCCGGCTGGCACTCCCATGTTCTTACTTGTGGTTCGTGGGGTCCCTGGTTTGATCCCCGTGTAAGTAAGTTTTTATGAACAACATTGTGTCTGTGGTTTTCTCCCGTTGCCTTCCACAATTTCATTTCACCAACTAACTCTTCCATCATCATTCACTTGCCTTAATCATTCGTCTCCCTTAGATTAAAGCACATAAACGCGGGACGTTAAGATGGTTTGTTCACACGATATTAACTTTACCGTCATCTTTCATTCAAATCGTCATTAGTTATAACTATAATTTTTAATTTTTATCCCACTGAAGATTATGCTAAATGAAACTGAAAAAGAGATTCACAAATGAAAGTGGCGGAAGAGAATTGAAGTTAGAAAGAATAAGTTCAGCATGACAGCCATCCAGTTATGACAGGGAGTACATGTACTTGGAGAAAGGTAACATAGTTTTGTTATAAACCAGATGGAACGGTGCATTACTATGCAAAGCGTGGTTTAAGTAAAGTGATGACTAAGTAACTGTCGACTGCACCAACAAGGTTTCAGGGAGAAAGTGAGCTCCGTGTGACCTTTGTGAAGAAGGCGGGGAGAACTTGATACTCGAGATGCTGTTTTGCATCTGTGACAGGCTGCAACCAAAGACATGAAGCAGACATTGCGGAAAAAAAAAAAGAATAATTAAAATGTTTTAGAATATACTTGGTTTATACATGATATGGCTAACTAAGTAACAGAATGTTCATCTTAGGGCGTATGGTCGTGAATTAGATCACAGTTCCTAAGCTTTATAACTGAATGCGAATGATTTAATCACCGCTACTCGTTTACCTGATTCTTTTAATCATATTACTCTATGTAGTCTACCAGTAATAAGGGCGTACAAGAAGTATGATAAATATACACGGCGTTTCAAAACAACTCCGACAACGTTTGGGAGGTGATTCCTGACACCAAGATAAGACAAAAAGTATAGGCCAACCTGGGTGCACAAATGCTTCCTTTCGGAGTTATAGGCTGCCAAAAACATGAAAAAATGAATTTTAAAGGTTCATAGCTCCAAAACTATGGGACCTGCCGTAGTCGGGCCAAGACTTCACTTAGGAACTAGTATGTGCCCTATCCAAATATCCAAGTTTTAGTATCCTGCGGTACTTCCGCAGCAATTTTTATAGAGGGATTTTGGATACGGGTATATAATTCAAAACACTTACCAACTACCTCTATAAAAATTGTTGCGGAAGTACCGCAGGATTCTGAAACTTGAATATTTGGATAGGGTACATACTAGTTCCTAAGTGAATCTTGACCCAACTACGGCAGGTCCCATAGTTTGGAGCTATGGACCTTTAAAGTTCATTTTTTCATGTTTCGGCAGCCTATAACTCCGAAAGTAAGTATTTGTGCACCCAGGTTGGTCTATACTTTTTGTCTTATCTTAATGTCAGAAATCATCTCCCATTGTCGGTGTTGTTTTGAAACACCTTGTTACAATTTATTACAAGACAAAGACCTAGGTTAGAGTTCTTAATATGCATTTAGAAAGTCACAGGTTCGAATCCCGCGAACAGTCATCTCGAGTGAGGTGTTTTTCCAGAGGTTTTCCTCAATTCCACCAGGCGAATACCCGGATTGTATCTTTAAATATAGTCCTTGGCCAATTTCCTTCTATTTGTTTTCTAATTGTTTTGTTATTATGTTTGATTGTTATTGATTCCAGGGTACATTGGCTTACCGGTGACGTTTTAGCTCTCCCATGGAAGCAAAATTGATCGGAATTAGGTCAGATCGTTGATCACCACGTGTATTGACGTAATACACTATTGACGTAATACTGTACGTGGCTGATCCTATTGTTATTATTATTATTATTTTTATTTTCGTGCTTTTTTTTTTTTTTTTTTTTTGAAGGAGAAGCACGTAACACAATTTAAAACTTAAGCTTTACTAATTTCCAAAGAACACATAACCTTCACTAAACTACAAATTTGGAACTTACAGTATATGTCTATACAGTAATCTATAGTGAAAGCCTTTTTCGCTGGTCTAGTGGCTAGCGCGTACGACATTGATTCACGTGGTCCTGGGTTCGATTTCCAGTGGGAGAGCATTAAAATTTGAATGAATTGCGATGGTTTGGATTACACCTTAAACTATAGATTTCTGTCTCATATAGAATCGGTGCTGAAGAAGACGCTAAATTCTAATTTAATCAAATAACAGCTTTGATTTGAAGTAGAATAGAGCTACACATGTATAAGTCTTGTAGGATTCCACAGTAATATTGTACCGCGTCTCATACAACCTCGGTGCTGAAAAGGAGCGCTAAATTTCAACAAACACTGCTGTGAAAGAGTACGAAATAGATTTATGATGGGAAATTCATAGGGAAAGGTATTAGGAATATATTTTTAAAGTGTTGTGTTCGACTCCTGGTGAGACCAAACGTGTCTCAGATTCTACCTTTCCTGCAGGCATGTTTCATGTTCAAAGTTGCTAACTAATTACAAGCTCTATCATTCAAACAAAACTGTGTAGGATAAGTGTAGTAGGTAATGGATACTGCTTACCGTAACACTTTTACTTCCGAGTGACGAAAGGACAGAAGGAGCAGGGAGGTATAAAAAATCGAGATTTCAACAGATTTACAAGTTTCATGGCCCATAGATATCGATGTGATTTCTCAACATCTATCCGTCTTATCTGAAAATGAAATGAAATGAAATCTTTGAGTTTTACGTCCCACGGTTATGCCGGCTATGCTAAAGGAGACGGTGACAATGAGAAATGAATGAAATGGTGAAATGAAGAAAGTGGGAGGAAACGTGAGAACCCCGAGGAAATCCACACACGCGGTGTTTGTCCACCATAAAGTTCACTTGGCGGGGGCTGGGATCGAACCCGGGACCCCAAGCTCAAAGTGGACGAGCTAGTTATTTCTTGGCTGAAGGATGAACATCATTGTGCTGCAAATGATTTACCACTTAAAAGTTCTGGAGGCCAACAGGAAATAAATCCGATTTCAGATTTTGTTTTAAGGTGGCAAATTACGAGTTTTGGGAAATGTTATAGAGAAATAAAGATGTATATATCAAAGCTGTGTCCGAAAAGTATAGAACCTTATTTTTTTTCCGCGTTAACCAATGAAGCGCGGGAGACTTTCTTTCTTCACTGTAGACGTAGTCGTGCGCAGACAGTCATGCGCAGTCGTGAATTCTACCCCGCCCGCAGAAAGCGTCAGTTGCTGGCAGTCGGCCAACGAGTGAAGATGTGTAGTGAGCAGTCGTCTGATTTATTTATTTATTTTTGTGAAACGACAGAAAAGCTTGAGCAGCGATACTGCATCAAATTTTGCCAAAAGCTTGGCGATACTTAAGAGGAAACCATTCAATCTGATCAGTACATTCAATTTTGAAGGAGAATGTGGACATGAGGAAAGTGTTCGCGAAATTTGATGCAGGCTTTCATCACCAAACACAACATTCCTGTGTGTCGTCAGGATCCCTACTCACCAGACATGGCTCCGTGTGACTTTTGGTTATTTTTCAAGCTGAAAATGCCACTAAAAGGGTCTCGATTTGAGTCAAGACAAGACATCTTGCGGAATGGAACGGCACGGTTGCTCACCATTCCAAGAACTGTATTCCAGAAGTGTTTCCAACAATGGCAGGAGCACTTGGAGAAGTATGTGCATTACCAAGGAGACTACTTTGAAGGATATTAGTGTTTCGTATTTTCAAATCAATAAATGTATTTTTGCTAACCAGATTCGATACTTCTTGAACACGCCTCGTATATATAACGCTAATATAACTTCAGAATTTAGGAATGATTTTGCTAAATTTCGCCACAACATAACTTTACAAGCTGTCACAGCTTATTAACAAATAATCTGAAATAAGGACATTGTTTTAAGAAAATATGTCGTGCTTCTGTAGTCCTTCTACTATTTTAACATTCTGAAGAGAACCGTACAATCGTTCTTATTACGTACTGGAGGAACATTAATAGATACTTACACGTAACATATTTTTGACATTTTCAATATAATGAAATATTCCTTTGCATTGACTTCTTATGTAATGCAACCAGGAAAAAAATACGGAAAAAGGGATTTACTTTTCATATCTACAAAGAAAATAATGACACATACGCAGAGTTTCCACACGTGATATGTACAGGGCGTATGCATAAACATAACAATACAAACACTTTCCTTACATTTTTCAAGATTTCAAATATTGTTCCTGTAAGTAGTCATAGTTGAACATTATTCTTGATTCATATGAACCACTCATCTTGTAAAAATCAAAGCATTATATACGGTGAGTCATTTATTTTAACTTAATGCGCTCGAAACTTTGTACGAGGCAAATACCAGGAAGTAAAAGAAAATGGTCTGCCATAATCTGAAATACTAACAGATGAGCAGTATTGCCAACTCAACAAACATAGTTGTATTTTTTCAAAGGACACTACGTCAAACTATTACATATTTTAAATCTAAATATTGAATAAAAACTTACAACATTACAGGTATTATTTAGTGTTGTATGCTGAAGATGATACAGTATCATTAACATCCAAATTTTGGAAGCCTTTATCTTAGAGACTAACTAATCGTGGCAATACTAAGATACTTTGGAAGTGCATTGCTCCATCGGTCTCATTTGGGCGATTAGATCTTCATTTGCAAGGGCCTGCAACGTATTGATATTTGTGATACTGTAGCGTCCTAAATTTGTAACAATGAGTAATAAATACAGTATTGTAAGTTTTCGTTTAACACTTACTGGTAAATCTGAAATAGGTGATAATTTGAAGTAGTCCGTTTGATACTTTATGCTTGAATGGCAACATTTGTTGGTATTGCAGAATATGTCAACTATTTTCCCCTGTTGATATTTGTATCGTACAAAATTTTAGCGTTTTTTTTTTTTTTTAACGTATGGTTTGGAAATTACCCGGACGTATCAATTTTAGAAACTCACCCGCACAAAATACAGTTCAACCTGGATAAGTGGAATCGCACGAAACTGCCAACTTAATTCTACTTTTAGAGTTATATCATTTATAAAATTTATTACTTAGCAGATTAAAATAGGCTATGTTTCACTTAATGCTGAAGGACAAGATTCCCAGTAACAGAAATTTCTCAATAATTCAAGTCCCATTTATCCAGGTTTGACTGTACTTTAAAATTCTCGCAATAATGTGAGTGGAATTTCACAAAACTTCGCATCTGAGAAAGCAAAACTCTCCAAGACTACATACGACATCCTCGTCAAGTAGTGAAGTACACAATACTGTAGAAGTGAGAGTAAAAGTTTTTCAAGGAATAAATTCCTTTTATTGTCAGTTTAAGTCACAAGCAGTGAGAACGATTGACAAACTTCAACAAAATATTCGTCATATTGAAGTATTTTTTTTAAATAATGTAGAAGCTTCTTCAATATAAAAACACTTTCACTTTGAGGTTGAATTTAGACTGTATTTATAACCGGTTTGAACACCAAACAATGAAGAGTATCGATGAATTCTAGGGGAAATATTCAGTACAATTTATCAAAACCGAATAATTATCGAGAAAGTTACATTTTGTTTTCATATTATTTATGTTTTTGAACTTGCAAGGTAGCGCCGCACCTTAGATTTTTTCTGGGGGGGAAGGCAAGCATTAATATGAGTGTTTGGCCCCCCTAGAAAAAGTTGTTTTTCTAATTCTTGGGCCCTATCTTTCCATATTTCTCTTACTCTTTATGGGCCCCTGGAGCCTGTGGGCTCTTCCACACGGCAAGGTCTGCGGGGCCGTTAGTTCCATACATAACAAATTCATTAAGGGGACAATGCTGACAAATCTCAAAGCCATACGAATAAATATTATTTCTAGGGCCCCCTAATAGTAGACATTTTTTTTTACTGAAATGGGCCCATGACTCATTTATGTTTTATTTACCTTTTGTGTGCTGTTTTGTTTATGTAATGTAGTGAACCTGTTTGATGCTTCATTTATAATTTCATGTTCGTATCGTACATGAAGTAAGAAAATTTTGTCTTAAAATGGGCCCCTTCGAACGGCGAGGAGCTTCCCTGAGGGCAGTTACCCCTGTCCCCCCACAAGTTCGGCCCTGCTTGCAACTTAGGATTCATTTTACTTCCTGTTACCCCTTATTTCAAAATAAAACACTATGTTTATTCCTTAAGGTTGGAGGAAATACATGTCTTGTTTCATCAAAATGGGACAAATTTTACACAACTTACTGTGGAGTAGACTCAAAGGCGCTGATTAAGCTCAATTGTAGAACTCGCTTCAGTTACACGCTTATTGTTAATTTCACACATGGTACTTGTAATTAAAAGTAATGAAACACTGGAAAATGTATAACGATTTTTATGGACCAGTTCTGTAAAAACATTCCCCAATTGTAAATGTACTTCTTACAAAATGTAGAATTATTGCCAATGAGTGCAGAATATTACTTAATGCAATATGGTTGTTTCAATTGATTGATTTTTTAAATATAAATATTTAACTTGGAAACAAAGCATTATTTTCGGTTTTCTCACAGCTCACCGGATGAATTACGTCAAAAGCAAAAGACCTAAATTTAAGACTACCAGAGCAAAAGATCTCTTTTACCCGGACCTGTCCTCTTTTTCGTGTCCTAAAGAAGATTTGGGCGGATTTTTAGAAAAATGGGGAAATGTCCACTACTATAGAAGACTAGTTATATCACGCACTCGATTTTATTACCACTTTTATCCATGAATCCGCTGATCGTCACATTCCTAAGTCAACAGTTTACCCTTCACACTTTCAGCTTACTCCACATCATCTCCTACTTATTAGACGTTCCAGAGAACTTCATCGAGATTACCATCATACTGGGAATGTTGAATCTCTGAGGTTTCACAGACAATTTCAACGGGCTATTCGTGATTACGTAAGAAAATATAGGCAAACACCACTGGGTAGACACATGCAATATACATTTTGACTCAACTCACCCCACGAAATTTTGGAAAAATTTTAACATCCTTACAGGTAAATAGATACGTACGCCATATCCATTAATCCATGAGGACACAGCTCTTCACACTGATAAAGATAAGGCTGACGCATTTACTGAGTACTTACAAATTATTTTTACTCCTATAACAGCAATGAGACGCACAAAGATCATCCGGTAGAGAGAGTTAATTTTCAATCCGTCAGTTTTAATCAAATACATCTCATTCCCTTCCAGTCAACCACCCACTTGCAGCTTCACTCACCACCGATGAAATCATGAAAGTCATAGACCGGAAAAGAAACACTTCAACATGCACAAATGCAATCACATACCGTCACATCAAAGAAGGACCGTATATTCTTCTCTACTTATTATCTCGTATACATTTGTGCTCAGAATAGAATATATTCCATCATACTGGAAAACATCTCAATGTTTCTCAAACCAGCCAAACGTGCCAAAAGTGATACTTCCTATCAGCCAATTCAACTAACATCTACTTATAGTAATTCTTGAAAGGGTTCTTGTCCAGAGACTTCCTCTGCACCTCTCTGTTGAAAGACTCCTTCCCCATCTATTCTACTAATCACCAACCAAGTTTTCATCCTAACTATTGCATTAATGAACAACTTTTAAGATTACTCACTAGCATAACAGATCATTACAATACTTTCAAACCATCCTGCTTAGTAGTGGTTGATCTTGAGAAAGCCTACGATAAGGTATGGCATCAAGAACTCATTGCTAAACTGTTAAATTTCAAACTTCCTCTTGCCTACATAATATTTATTTTTACCTTTCTCTTCTGTAGATTGGCCTACATCTCTATCAACAACTCGCTTTCCCACTCCATCTTTCTACGCTCTGGTGTGCCCCAGGTTTCAGCTCTATCTCCATTGCTCTATCTACTATATGTCACAGACTCATCGCCACTACACCTTTTTAAATATGCAGACGATATGGCTGTCATTGCATTGGGAACAACAGTCCAACAAATCAGTAGTTCTCTGCAATCTGCTATAAATTCCTTCGTTAGCTAGGACAATAAATGGCGGTTAAAGATCAATCCTGACAAAACACAAACGTTATTTCTCCTTCCGCCCAAGAAACGCAGTAAAGTTTAAAAAAAGAAAAACAGATCACCTCAAGGTAGGGTGAAGATGCCGAATATCGGATGGTTTCCCAATATCGGATACCGAGAAATATTCCGTGTAAGGTGCTGCAGCCCAGCGGTTGCTATCGTAACTGCACACCAATTGGTGGGTCATTAGACACCTGAGTTACGATATCTCTCGCAACATGTTTATTTGTGTGGTGAAGGGTTTTGTGATTTTGACCTTATGAAATATTTCCAATACTGCAGTTGATTGCGTTATATCGTCCATAAAGGTAACCTAATCATATTCATACTATGATTATAATATAGGCTAAAAAGAGTAGTTTTAAACTACATGATGTTTTGGTAGTTCGTTGCTGTTTACATGATGTATATAGTTGAAAGTTGCTATATGACCTACGTTGCCAAATACCCGTTAGTACAGAGGTTCCAAATATCGGATATCAGATATTAGGGAACGGTATTGCTGATGTCACTCTTCGATTATTACAGATGATAGAAATCGCTCGAAGGAAGAAGTAGGATCCTGAGGCTATGCTCCAGACTATTGCTGCTTTCAAGGGAAAAAATGTGTTTCCTCAAAGCATCCAAAATCTTTAATGTTTTGTTCGCAGACGTATAAACTTGACAAAGGTGGTGAACGATGGATACGGTGTATCCAATGTCTTAAATGGGCTCACGAGCTATGTACAGGCACTGATCCCAAAACGTTGAAATCATTTGTTTCTGATTTTTTCCAGTAATTTAACTTGTTTGTAGATCCTGTTTGTACAGATGAGCAGAACAACGTTTAGTTACAAATAAATCTACATTATTAGAAAGTAACCTCTTTAGTTGAACAATGTTTAAGAACAAGAAAATCTGCATATTTAGAAAGTTGTCTGTTTGATAGAACAATGTTTAGTTAAAAGTAAATCTACATGTTGAAAACGTCTACGATTTTGTAGAACAATGTTTAGTTAAGATAAATTTACATATGCACATATTTAGAAAGTACAGTAAAGCGTCGTTATCCGAACGTCGGTCAACCGAACGACTGCTTAACCGAACTGTGTACTCGCTCGCACCTGTTACTCTCCCACCCTACCGTCCATCATCCCCCTCACTCCCAAACCAAGTTTCCCACAATAGTCGCCGCACTGAGCCACCGCTGGCGGAACATTGTTTCTAATGGGGCCTTCATAAGGCAATGCTGACCGGCCAAGCCGCCATTCGCTGTGTTTCAACAATCAGCACACTTCTGTCGGTTTGGCACTGGCTGTAGAAGTAGCGGCAGTATCAAAGCTGTTCACAGCAACAGCTGCGCCAGCTTAGAGTTGAGGCGTGCCGCTCCGCGCATGGCAAATAAACATGTACAGTTCGATTATCCGAACAAACCAGTTTTCCGAACACCCATGTCCCCCAATTACTTCGGATAATCGACGTTCTACTGTAGTTTATTTTGCAGAACAACGTTTAGTTAAATCTACATGTTTTGCAACTTTAGGTGTAATATAATTAAAATAATGCACAGTCTTCTCCAATTGTGGTTTTCCTTAAACCGTTCTTGCCTAATTTCCATCCGATATTAAGACTCCTTACTATCCGATATTGGGCAACCTTTTTCCGAATTGAGAAAAATGAGCCACTTTATACCAAAGAATATGAGTCTGTCCCTTAATATTTTCTTACTGCTTCGAAACTTTCAAATTGTAATCTACAAAGATAACAGAACAATTAGAAGAGGCTTAGGGATGCGCTCGAGTCGAGACATGTCTCGAATCTCGACTCGACTCGACTCGATTACGAGTCGAGACACACTTTGTAAAATTCGAGACGAGTCGAGACAAACGTATTTCTCGACTCGAATTTTCGAGTCGAGTCGAGACGGCTCTTAAAAATCTCGACTCGACTCGAATGTCTCGAAAATCTTTCTATAATTTTTAATATTATTTTGAAGAAAGTATTCACTTAGAAACAGCCTTGAAACCAATTCCAGCTTTTATTCCTTCAGAAAGGTACAGAACGCTCTGTAAAGATCAAGATTTAATTTTCAGCTCAATTCAATTAATTAGAACTAATAGTTAATGTCGTTGTATTTGGTTGTACTGCAAATATAATGATAATAATAATAATAATTGGTTATCTAGTTTGTATAAAACTATTATCCGTAGTCTAAATCTAGTTTGTATAAAACTATTGCGATAAAGTGAACTTCATAAATTCTCTGAATGAGCAATTGGTAGTCTATAGTAATTTAGCATAGTAATAATTATTGTGTTTTCGTTCCCATGAACACAATAGGGTTACGTAACTTCTGGATTATTCGCCTGCCCAACTATTTTGAGGCTTTAATATGTTGCAGCATATCACGAGCTACGGATAATGTATATAATGTAACATTTGTTGTACATCACATATTATGATACGAGACTATTTTACATAGTATATCTTATCTAATATAAATAAAATAAAGAGTTTGTTTGTGTGTTTGTCTGTCTGTTTGTGTGGACCTGGGGACCAGACGAGTGGACCGAGAGTTCCCAAAATTTGGTCACGGGTACCTTGGTCCAGGCCCCAGATCAAGACGAAGCGTTTTTTTTAAATTTCGAACCAGGGGGTCTTGGGGGGGACGTTTACTGGGACCGACCTGGGGACCAGACAAGTTGACCGAGTTACCAATTTTTGGTCACTTATGCCTTGGTCCAGGTCCCAGTCTAAGGCGAAGCGTTTTTGACAAAATTGGAACCAGGGGGGTCTCAGGGGGGCGTTTACCGAGACATGTAGTAAAAGTAATCCAAATTGATCGACATCAGTGTCAAATCCATAGTTTTCACGGTCGCTGAGATCAATGGTGACACTTCCATCAGCGATGTTTTGCAAATTCAGCTACCACTGTATGCGGGCCCGGTGTCAGCGGGTGAGGAATACCGAGACATGTATAAATAGCCCATATTGATTGATACTAGTGTCAAATCCATAGTTTTCGCGGTCGCTGAAATGAATGGTGATACTTCCACAGGTGTTGACTTCCAAATACAGCCCCCATGCGAAGAATGGGTATATTAAGCTAGTATTACAATAAATGGACTGCTTGGATGCCAAGAACTAGTACAGATAAGTACCTTCCACTTCTGTGAATAGGTATTTTTTTAAAGGATTTTTGTAAACACTAAATTATAAAACAATGACCTACATACAGTAGTTATGGTTTTGGTTTCCAACATAAAAGAAATATGGATTGTTCAGGCACGTAGCCAGGATTTCGTGAAGGGGGGGGGGTCCGTGACATGAAATACTGTGGTAATCACAAAAGGGGCTCGATCACTCTAAACTATTTTACTGGAACATATATTGGTTCGTTTAGCCAGGATTTCGTAACGGGGGGGGGGAGTGGCATGAAATTCTGAAGGCCCAGGAGCTCGATCAATCTAAACTACTTTACTATCAACATATATTGTTTTGTTTAGGACAATAAAATGAGGATATGTTGGCAAGTATTTTAATAACAAACTATGAAGAAATTTCGAGCAAAATAATAAAAAAAAAGATTGAAAAAGATTTTGCAATATTTACGACCTTCTCCTGTTTATTCAAATTTAATAATTTTCCTTTCGTTATGACCTCAATTATTATAAAAAGTACACACTGAATACTGTCTTGTAAACTATCTTCTAATATAAATAAAATAAAGAGTTTGTTTGTGTGTTTGTCTGTCTGTCTGTGTTCGACCTGGGGACCAGGCGAGTGGACCGAGAGTTACCAAATTTTGGTCAGGGGTACCTTGGCCCAGGCCCCAGATCAGGACGAAGCATTTTTTTTAATTTCGAAACAGTGGGGTATCAGGGGGAGCGTTTACTGGAACCGGCTTGGGAACCAGACAAATTGTCCGAGAGTTACCAAATTTTAGTCACGAATACCTTGGTCCAGGCTCCAGACCAGAGTTAAACGTTTTTGTCCAAATTCAAACCAGGGGGGTCTCAGGGGGGCGTTTACCGGGACATGTAAAAGTAGTAGAAAATGACCGATATTTATTTATTTATTTAACAATCACCAGATACAGCTGAGAGGCCATTTTACATTGAATATCCAACAACAATCACAATGGAAAGGATTTGGGAAGGTATCGACCAGGGCCTGTTTAGTAGGTGCCATCCTGCATTTGCCTGGTAGGACTGAGGGAAACTCTGGAAAACCTGTCAGGATGGTAGGCAGCGCGATTCGAAGCCACGACCTCCCGAATGCGAAGCCAACGCTCTACCACTTGAGCTATTAGTGTCGAATTCATATTTTCGCGGTTGCTGAAATCAATGGTGAAACTCCAATCGCATTAACTTCTAAATTCACGCTATGCGGCTCCGGGCCGGGGGTCACCGGAGAGGGGTGAGATACCAAGACATGTAAAAGTAATCCAAAATGACCGATATTAGTGTCAAACCCATAGTTTTCGCGGTCGCTGAAATCAATGGTGACACTTCCATTAGCGATGACTTGCAAGTATGCGGGCCGGGAGTCAGCGGGGGTGGATACCGAGACATGTAAAGAAATAGCCCAAAATGACCGATATTAGTATCAAATACATAGTTTTCGCGGTCGCTGAGATCAATGGTGATACTCCCACAGGCGTTGACTTCCAAATACAGCCCCTGTGCGAAGCATGTGTATATTCAACTAGTTTTACAATATATGCGTTCCTTTCTCTGTTGAATCAAATGCTAACAAAACTTTCTTTCAACATATTTTTTGTTTTTATTATTCCATCAACTACTGTCGGTTCCAAATGACAGGTTAAAGGATCAACAGAAAATTGTCCTTGAAATAACATGTTTGATACTGCAAGGATGCGATGACGAAAAGTTATGATTTAAAATGTCCATGCTGTTACACAACGGCACTTATGCTTTCGAAAGCTTGAACTCTCCCTGACTAGTAGCAGGAATTCTGAGAATTCTATAACTTTTCTTGAAATTTCAAATTCCCTGACTCTTCCAGAATACCTCGCTTACCTCGCCACCATATTGCAAGTAATACAAAGCTCCTCATAAGAAAGAGTAAGCAAAAGATTCCTGTAGTTTTCTTTTTAATTTTTAACGCTGATCCTTCTTTTTGTCATTTCATTTTGTTTTATCCTTCCTTAATTTTTTCATTTCTGGTCTCGAAGGGGGGGTCCGGACCCCCCGGACCCCCCCCCCCTTGACTACGTGCCTGGATTGTTCATGAGATATTGAACTTTAACTTTCACTCCTGGAAAATTTCAATTTTGGAGTTAGGCCACTTGGCATCAAAGCAGTTCACTGTAAAATAAATACATTCCGCACATTAGTAACATAGTTGTTCAGGAGCCTTCGATTTCCATCCTCTCAAATGAAAGCTGAACGATTGCTTGATATATGCTGACTATATAGGAGAAATAGTGTATTAAGTTTTCGAACTTTGGTGCGTATCCGTATTTACATTCTGATATAACTTTAAGTTCACACTCAAATCGAGCTAATTGTTTAATGCATTTCGAAAGCTTTTGTTTTTATGTAGCTCATTAAGGAAAATCTATTTCATAATCGTAACATTTATGTACTAAGAAACTATGAACGTAAAGTGGACTCGACCTAGCCCCGTGGCTGCTGTGACTCAGTGGCACAGCTTTCACCCTTGGTGTGTGAGGACTCTGATTCTGTGTGTGTGTGTGAACTCCGTGGCTAGTGTACGCGTCTTTGTCGTGGAAGACTCGGGTTCAATTCCCGGCGCGAGCTCATGTAGTTCAAATTCCACGTTAATCAGTAGGTCTACATTTCATATATCATCGCTGCTGAAAGAGACGGTAAAGTCAAAATCAACTCAACAATATATATGTGTGTGTGCTTATGTGAATTTCCTCGTGGCTGTATGGTTAACACATACGCCCTTATCGCGGGAGACTCTGGTTCGATTTACGGTGGAAGCTCATGAAGTTGTTACCGGTATCCCACTTTAAACTGTAGATCCATGCCTCATATAACCATACATATAATATATATGCCTTTGATACACTTATTTTCCGACTTGGAAGCCATCGAAAATTTCCGGACACAGAGTCCCGTAGACCGAAAATGAGAAGTATGGCTACAGAGTAAAACTGCCATAAAAATTTAAGCTTTTTAGGCTAACTTAATCCTTATATATAATGCAACTAGCTTGGCCAAGTTATAATGGAAGAAATGCTATCATTTGCAACACTCTGAGAATAGAAAATGTTCGCCAGGTATTGCTATCCCCCCCTCTCTTGCAGAATGAAAACCCTGACTAAAACTCAATATTATATATACAGTATATATATATATATATATATATATATATATATATATATATATATATAACTATTTTGTGTAATGTAACAAACAGTGGCGGATAGTATTCATGTTTTCTTGCAGAGGTCCTTACGAGGGTTCGCTTCCATCTTCCTCTCCCCAAGAACTAAGATAAATTAAAAAAATTGCGATTACTTGTTAATCTTGTACAAAGGACGCAATTAAAGTCCCAGTGTAACACCCCTTCACATTTAGATTTTTCCCCTGGAAGAAAACCAGTTCTTATTGTTTCTTGATTTCTCAGTCTCACCTACATAAACATACAAATAGAATTAAAGGATAGGACATGTTTAGAGTGCTTGCACGTGACATCTAACTATATTTCTCATCAAATGTGTCACAGATGAAAATGTCCGTTTGTACTGCCTCTATTTTCTGGTACATATGTTGCTAAAATTCGTTAGGAAACAAGTACAGACTGCACCTGTGTGTGCCTGACAAAACGTAAATGTACTGGATAATTATTTCTTCACTTTCTTAAAAAAAAAGTAACCCATCTCATGTCGGCTAACAAAAGGAGGTAGCGGACCAAAGATAGCCGTTGTTTACCTAAGGTCGTTACACAGCAGGAGTTTCATTCAGTCAGAGGGAAAAGAAAAAATAATTTAAAGTTTCTACATTTGTTTTGAACTGCAATATACTTCTTCCTTTTATTTTAAGAACCATTTCCTTGTCATTTGTCTGCATCAGAAAAAAATGCAAAAAAATCACTAGAATGTGCCCATTTACCCAAAGTACGTACTAGATCACTAGTTCAATAGTAAAATCACTAAATCTAGTATTATACGAAATCATAAATGTGGCATCCCTGGGTTGGAGCGAAAGTAATGGTTGGAGTAAAAACTAGTCCGTATTTCTACTGCGTTCTGTTGTTGAATTCACAGAAATGTTCAAAAATAAATTCAAGAAGTAAAACACGATCCTACAAAAGACTGTTTACTTGCTCACTGGTTTTAGTATTGTGAACTGAAACTCAAGTGCGCAGTCATGTTGAATACTTCTGTCCCTTTCTACTTTACAACTTGAGGTGGGATGAGGGTCATGATAGATCTAGTGATATACCGCTAAAGGAAATGCTTCAGTACAGAGTCGGAAGCGGTATGTATTGTTTATACTACTTACAATGTTACCCCCCCCCATAAAATATAAGTTCACCCTTTCTCCCTTCCCTTTTTCGAATACAATGAACCGACTCTTTTGCTGAAGAAAGATGCTAAGAGAAAATTGAAACATCTGTGTCTAAACTTTCTTTGAAGCGCAGTCTTTTGTATTTGTAGGGTTTTGCGAGTGTTTTCACATCAATATCAAGAGATAGTTAGCCAAATCTTTTACCATGGACTCCTGCTGCGAACTACCAGTGAGTAAACACCCGATCTCGCTGTGCTCAATTTCTCTCGCACACGTGAAATGGGTTTGTTGTTTCCAAAACAAATAGGAAGTTATCTTGTGCTTTTGCATTTCTGCACGCACACAGGTACCATTGCTATGTTTTAATGATCAGAAGAAATATCAAAATCATCCGATATATGTGATACGAAACAGCTAACAGAGGGAGGCAAAGATTATAGTATACCAAGTTTTCCGCGTGGTACCATTATGGAGAATAAATATTTGATAAAGTCACGTAGATGCGCTTAAACCTATTACATCTGTCCTTATAATTTTTCTGGTCTCATCAATTTCTCAGGAGAATACGTACAACATATGTCCAAATTCCATATATACTCTTTCTAAACTAATGAGTAAACTCATTAAGAACACCAACTGATATCAATAAACAGGAAAGAAAACAATACTTTATACTTCTATCATTTGGTACACATCTCTATGAAGCATAGCTTGTTTCTTTTCGAAATAGCTCCTTCGTGTCACAGCTGTGGTTAGTTTTTTTTGTGTTAGGATGAAAGAGAGAAATGCAACATTTGCTTCGTGGTGAAGTTTTATATACTATTAAGATGAGCGGTAATAAGGGAGGTTTAACAAAGAGTGCCTTTCGGATGAACAATTTAACGGGTAGTTGCAGTCCGTGTTGAGAATCGAACCAAAGCTATGTAAGACATGTTAATATTGAGCTCTTTTGTGGTAAAAGTGAACTTCAGAAACACACAAAAGACTTGAAACATCAAGCTAATGTAAAGCAATTGAAAAATAGCCTACCTATCGCTGCATCTTTTCTGTGGCAAGGAACATGCAGTGCGCAGCAACAACAATCGTGTTAAGGACTTTTTTTCGAACATAACATTCCCTCCCTCACCATAAAAGACAATATAATGTTTGTTAAAAGAAAGTTCACATAATATTTTTAAATTATGTTTGTGATCCTATCATGCATAATTATAAATAATGCCTTTCATACTACGAGAATGAGTTCAACTATACGTCATGGCCCCTCTAAAGCGGGGCCGCGGTGGCTCAGTGGTAGATCGTTCACCTCTGGTGCTTCGGGACCCTGGTTCGATCCCAGCTCGCACCAAGTGAACTTTGTGGTGGACAAACACCGTGTGCGTGGGTTTCCTTGGGGTTTTTCCGTTCCTCCCACTTTCTTCATTCCACGATTTCACTAATTTTTCATCATCACCCCTCTCCTTTAGCCTAACCGGCATAACCGTGGGACGTAAAACTCAAAGATTTCACTTCATTTTTTCCCTCGAAAGCGATACTTTTCAAAATTATTTATTGTTAGATATTGTAAATTTACGGTATCTATTTTAGTGGACGGGAGATTTTGCATCTAATCGGATAATTTCATGGCTTCTAACAGGAATTCGCAGTTACGAAATTTGCATCACTGTCTTTTGAAAGGATGCCTAGAAAAAATACTACTAGAAAATAACTGAAAACACAAAATGGATTTGATAGCCAAATTCACGTCATCTTGGTGTGTCATCATTTTTCTTTAAATATTTGTATTTAGTATTAGATTAGAGTTTAGTGTCCTTTCAGCATCAAGGCTATATGAGACGTGAACTTACAAATTAACGTGGGTTCAGAAGCACACGAGTTCCCATCGGAAATCGAACCTAGGTCTCCCGCACCAAAGACGCGTACGCTAAACATAAAGTTGTGAAATTGCGCTTGTATAATGGAATGCAATTCCTTCTACTGACATAAACCTTCACAATACTCAGCTGGACAAAGTATCTTTAAAAAGAAAATGTCACTCTTTATATTTCAGTTCCTGGTTCGACTGAAGGATGGAACAAATTGCAATGAGCGTTTTTGGATCCTACTTTGTGTAGTTGATTCATCATAAACTTGGTATTTGATACGGATATGAACTAAAAGGTACAAATATAAATTTAAGTCATTCAGATACCTTTAAACAAAAATTGAATATATATATATATATATATATATATATATATATATATATATATATATATATATATCGTTCGTGAAAGAGTAATGTTATTTCTTTAATACAAGTACATGAATACAGTTAGCTCCTCTTAATGAAAATAAGTGGTGGTTGGTCTTTAAAACTAGTGTGGAAAGATTAGTAAAGAATCTGGCATAATTTAGAAAAATATATGGTAATTCAGGCCCGTGTTTGGCATCATCGATTGTCTCAAGAGTGGCAACCCTCACCTAAAGGTTTCGCTTCGAGAATAATGGATTCTCTGGGATATATCAGATATACAACTCGAGTTGGAGCAGTATTCTCTATAACAAGCTTTGAAGCAGGCAGCATATCTGTTGAAATAAGTTATTTCTGAGTATATGAGTGGAATTCAGAACTATTTTGAGTCAGTTCGACTTGTTTCTAGTTAAGGCAAGGTAAATCAATCCCCGGATAGAGAAATAGATTACTCTTATATTATTTCTTAGTAGGGAACATCTAACATTTTCACGGGAGACAGTGTCTTTTTATGGATATTGACATTTCCACGTATATTTAAGATTGCTAGTAATACCTGGTTTCCATATGTGACATGTTGTCACAATAAAATTTAGTTTTTCTTTTTAAAAAAGTAGAGAGAAAAAAATGTAAAGGAAAAGTTCCGTAAGTCATTGTAAATCGAATGGTGAATTACAATTGTTTCGCATTTCCGATAATAGATGGCAGTGTTCTTCACTCAAGGTTCGTTGCGCGAACCTGTTTCCCTCCCCTCCTTTTTCACCTTGGTGTGTGTGTAGCGGAAACTGCCGTGTCATTCACGGAAGGATTATTAGTTGGGTTAACATCGCTAGCTGATTCTGGGATTACTAGTACTAGTTGATTTTCGCCCGTTGATAGCTGTATCTATGTTCGTCGTTTCTTTAGCATTGAAGTTTGTAGTTTGAAGCTTTCGTACAAAGTTGTGCATTGAAAGTTTTGTGTTAAAATGGAGTGATGAACAAGAGCAAAATGTAGTATGATTCTAGTGTCTTTTTGGAGGAAAAACCAAGCTATTGAATTGGCGTGGAGTACAAAATGTTGCCTTTGTCATACAAAAGGATTCTTGACTGAGTAGTGTCGTTAGGAAAATGGAGTTTTTGACTAGCTTTTGCTAACAACTCCTTTTGTGTTTAAAGAATGAGTTAGAGAAAAATTAAGCTAAATTCTTTTTGTTCTCTTGAACCAAAATTGACTTAAAAAACTAAAAATAGAAAAATTTAAAGTAGCTATTAATTATAAATTTAAAGTTGGTCTAAAGGGAAGCTAAAAATTAACGTCAAAGATTCCTTCTTAATTTTCATAAATTTCTTAAATTTCATTAAATAGAGAATTTAAGGGGTTTTAAGAAGTATTTGAGTTTTGGGTATAAAATTTTCTTGAATCTATAAAAACTAGTGATAGTTATTTTATTGGTTTAAAGGGTATCATTACTAAAATTTAGGGACATTAAACCACGTTTCTGAGTAGTGGCAAATTCTGAAAGGAACTTTAAAATACGACTAAGATATGGTAAATTCGGGACGTTAATCTTTTGTAGATAAAACCTATTACTATTCAAAATATTTTAACGCAATTAAATGCCATGATTTAGAGATTCTAAAAACCGACATAAGGGTGAGACGTTAAATTGAAAATTTGTGTTGGTTGTAAAATAATTATTAAATCAATGTTTAATCTTTAACAATCTCATTAACTTGGATTAAAACTTATAACTGAGTGAGTGGCTTATAAAATTTTTAAAGGGATTAAGTAAAAAATTAGAGAAAACGTTTTTCTTAAAAATTAAATTTGGATAAAATAAAAAATCCTAAAATTTGGAGTGAATGAGATTATTGGTCAGTCAAGTAATTCCTTCATGGCTAGAGTCTTCAGATATTGAAGTAAGTGTCTACTACAAAATTGGTGAGTATCAAAATTTTCTATATTTGTAGTTTTGGTTGAATTATGTTCACTGCACGTATGAGTGAGAAATTAAACCCTAATTAAATAAAGGTTCAAATAAAAAAAATATCTACACCTAAATTTTCTTCCTTTTCGAAGTAATTAAATTTCTGGAGTTATTCCTTTTGAACTTTATATACAGAATTTTGTTTGATATTGCGAAACAATTAGTAACGAGCTATTTGATCCTTTTCTTTTAACGGAACTCTTTCTCCTTGAGATTTTTCAATTTAGTAGGAAAAATAGTAAAGTAGTATGCCTACCCTCCTACGTATTTGTTAATAAAGTTTTTGTGAAATTAAAGTTCTGGAATTTATACAAATTGTTTTGATTTTCAATTTAAAGGCATTTCTATTACCTAACATTATAACCAATGTGGTGCAGTGCACATTATGGTGAGATTGGAGTGTGAGAGTGGCATAATATGTATGATTTATTTTGCAGGATAAATTCTTCATAAATATTTATATAAGATCTTGTGACTTGAATGAATCATAATCTACTTTTCAATTTGCGGTCAAGCCCACAAGTTGCGAGGAGAATAGTTACTATTAAGTTTTATACGTTATTTGGTTATCGTTGGCGTGATTATACTTTAATAGAACCGGTGAATCCTCAAGATATGCGACAATAATGATAATCCTTCCGTGAATCACACACGAATAGCTATGGGTCTCACGATTTGGTATGAGTGACTCGAGTAGCCGTAAATTTAAAATAATAGTATTGAGTAGGCTGAGGATTGTTCAATGAATAGAATTTTGTTCAAATGAAAATTTAGGATTGTAATAAATTAATAAATTTTGAATTGTTCTTTTAATTAGATTGAAATTGATCAGAGAAAAAAAATTAATGGCCTTTTTGGAATGGCTGTATTGAGTATAGTTCTTACTGATTTTGCTTGGAAATTTGGGTCTGAGTACTGTATGAATGTTCAATTTAGAGATAATTATTTTAAATTAAATGTGTGTATTTATTAGGTCGGGTTATAGCTGCGAAAACCTTTTCGGAAACTGTTCAGCAAAATTAGTTAATTGAGTTGTGGGTTAAAAATTATAAACACTAATTGATTAAGAATTAAGAATTATTTGTAACTCTGGTTCTACGCTACGTTATAGTTGAATGGGTTCACAAGTTAGGCGAATGGTGAGATAGTATCTTACGACCGGTTAGAAAAAAAAAGATGTATTAATGGATTGTAACTTTATTCCTTCCCTTTAAATATTAACGAATTTTGAACGTTAGCGCAAAAATTATGAAAGTCCAAGATATTTTCTGAAGATTGAATGCAGAGAAGCAGAGCATTTATTGTTTATTGTCATTTAATAAAAATAAATGAATTGAAACTGTTTGTGAATCTTGATTATTAGATAATAGAATTATTTTGAATTTTGATGTATTTTGGTGTGCTTGTATGAATGAGAGAGTAGTTAGGAGTAGTTTAGTTATTAATAGTCTGTATTTAAATATTTGTATTGTAAACCTTTTCCTTTTCATTTATATTCAAAAGCAAATTTTGTTTTTGAACTTCCGATATAAAAAAATGGCAAGTTATTCGTCATTTACTAATAGTAGTATGAGTTTGGAACCAGATACCTTTTATACGATTGATAGGACGGGGGAGGTTGAACCATTAATTAGTTCCGATAGTTCGGTTAATGCTTTTTCTTCATTGCTGAGTTCGAGTAGTAGGTTTGAAATATCTGAGTCATCAAATGCCATAGCCGGTAATGGTTCTGACTTAGCTGAAAATAATATGAGAAATTTTTCAGTTCTGAATAATTTCGAGTTTGGAAATGGATCTTCGAGGTGCAGTGGTGGACTTGGTGTGTCAAGTCATGTACCTTATTCGGATCCAAATAGAGTGAGTTTAATGAGTGCTCATAAATATGTTAAACCTAGTCAAACTCCTGTTAGTAGAATCCCTCCTGTTAATTATGATTTAAGAAGAATAAAATCTGAATCGTTGTTGACTTCAAATGAAAACAAATCGAAAGGTCAGAAAGTTAATAATAGACTTGTATCAGAATTAGAAAAACAACCGTTAGGTTTGGATACTAATTTACCTCGTTCTTTTGCAGTTGATAATTGTGAAACTGAATTAAAGAGCCTTAATGTTGAAAATCCAATTATGGGAAATTTTCAAAATTATTGTCAACCTGTATTTAACTCTGGTCCAACTCAAACTCAGGCTAGTACCATTAATGTTGGTCAACCTCAAACAAATTTAACACAGCCTAGTATGTTTAATGTTGGTCAACCACAAACAAATTTAACACAGCCTGTTTTCTTTAATGTTGGTCACCCTCAAACAAATTTAACGCAGCCTAGTACGTTTAATGTTGGTCGATCTCTAGATGGACAACCCTGTGTCCCACATGTAGAAGTAACTGGAGGATTTAGTATTTCTGATAAATTGATGGATAAATTTATTTTTGATAAAATAACACAAAATTTAAATGAACGTGTTGGAAAATTAAAAATTATTGATGGTTCAGATAGTGTCTCAGTTTTTGAGCTTTTGGTAACTCTTAATGAATTAATTGAAAATTATGAGTTTCCGTTGCGGTTAATTTTGTTTGCAGTGACTACTAAAACTCGAGATTTGCTTTTAGATGAGATTAAAATTTGCATACGTTTACAGTTGAGATGGCCTGATGTTAGGAATAAGATCTTTTATAAATTCGTATCGATGAATGCTAGATCTAGACTGATTGCAGAGAGAGTTTATAGGTGTATGAGACTGAATGAAGATGTTAATTCTTACATTCATAGCGTTTCACATTCTGCTAAGGTATTAGGCGTTGGGACATCTGAATTTGATATAGTTTCGATTATTTTGCATGGAATAAATCCAAGCTATAGATTTAAATGCTTTAGTAATTATTGGCCTCGAACTTTAATTGAGTTGGAACAACGAGTCGAAGCCTATAACTCATATAAGCGTTCTAAATTAGAATTTTTGAAATATAACAATAAATTTAAATTTGAGAATAAGGAAAAAAATTTTATGACAATGCCAACTAATGGGGGTTATGGGTTTGAGACTCGACATAATGCTGTTTTTGGTTCTGCTCGAAATGATTGCAAGCAAAATGTACCTAATAACGGAAATTATAAAGAGAGTAAATCTTTAAATAAAGAAACTAGTAAGAGTACTGGTAATTATGAAAGGTTGGGAAATACTCAACGACAGTTTAGATCTGAATTTCAAAATTCGAAATTATGTAATAAGGCCTTGAACTTGGATTATAAAGGTAAAGGTTATAAACGCTCTAATGCAGTTTTCAATCCGCAATCAGATAGAAGAGTTGTTCCTGCGAATATTCAGGGAAAATCGGCATCCTTTGTTTTTGGAAAGATCAATGGCAGTAAAGTGGCTCTATGCATAGATTCAGGGTCCTCTTTGAATTTGGCGAATAAAAATTTTTTGATTAAAAATTTCAATAATGAGGTCATTAGTCAACAGTGTGATCCAATTAAGGTGGACTTAGCCAACGGAAAGCAACTTGAAAGTAATCAAGTGGTCACCCTTCAGGTTGAAATTGCTGGTATAAGAAATACAGTCTCATTTATAGTGGTGGAAACGCTCCCTTGCGATATTTTATTGGGTGTTCCCTATTTAACTGTGGTTAACGCTCTTATTGACATGAGTGAGGAAAAATTAATTTTTAAAAACTCTGGAAGATCAGTTCGTCTTTGTTGGATGGATGATGGTGAGGTTCGAGAAAATGTTGCTTCTTCGCACAAGTTTGTGTCATCGTCAAATTTGGTTTGTGTTTATCTTAGAGGAAGATCATCACCATCTGGATTGAATACTCAAATTAGGAGTGTTTTACCTAATCAATTGGGTGGAAATTTTTCGGTTACACCTGAAATTTTTCAAGCTCGTGAATGTATGGTGGACATTGGATTGAGTACTAGTAATGAGGAGGTGCATCATCAAGGAGGAACTTTGCCTAATCAGATTACGGTGGTCGAAGGAGTTAACAAGAAGAGTGTTGCATCACAGACTGTGAATAATTTAATATCGTGTGGTACATCGAATAGTGATTTGAATGAGAAGGTGGAGTGGACTGATAGTTTCGAGGAGGAGTTCGAACTTCGATTTAATCGTCTCACCGGACAATTACGTGGTGATGTGGTGGCAAAGGTTGAAACACCTAATGATCAAAAGGAGGAATCACCGTTGATGAATGAAGTTGAAAATTTAAATGAATCTGATTGGATTGATACTGACATTAGGGATTTTATAAATGAAATAAAGTCAGAATATTCTGATATCATCAGTAAAAAAATTGGTTGTCTTAAAAATTTTAAATGTAAGTTATATTTAAGAGAAAACAAATTTATTAGGGAAAATCCATTTCCAGTTCCTAGAGATAAGCGTGAAATTTTTGAAAGGGTGATTAAAGATTTAGTTGAACAGGGTGTTTTAAAAGAAGTTGATCATTCTAACTACGGGAGTACTTGCTTTATTGTAAAGAGTAGAGATGGGTCCTTTCGTTTAGTTGCGAATTATATTAAACTTAATTCTATATTAGCAGATTACTTATATCCGATTCCTAATATGGAAGAGTGTCTAGGAAACGTCACAGGGTGTCAATATTTCAGTAAAATTGATCTTTCGAAAGCTTACTTCCAATTAGAGATCGATGAGGATAGTAGGGACCTTACTACGATT
The DNA here is from genome assembly GCF_964235325.1 of Thermobia domestica. NCBI lineage: Eukaryota > Metazoa > Arthropoda > Insecta > Zygentoma > Lepismatidae > Thermobia > Thermobia domestica. The sequence goes on from NC_137461.1 coordinate 101,694,228, forward strand.
GTTACACCTATTGGATCTTTCCAATATTGCAAATTGCCAGCTGGAATTAAGATCGGATCAAGCGTTTTAGCGAAGTGTATGAGGGATGTTCTTGGTGATTTGGAAGATCAGGGAGTTTATTCCTACTTTGATGATGTAGTCCTGGCCCATCAAACAAAGGAAGAACATATGAAGATGATTCGCATGGTGCTTGATCGTTTACGGCAAGTTGGACTAACTATTTCCCCAACTAAATCCTTCTTTTTTAAGAGATTAATGTATCTTGGGTTTATTGTAGATGGAAAGGAAGTCAAAATGGATCCGAGCAGAATAGATGCCATAGTAAATTTACCATCCCCCAAAACTAGGAGAGGAGTGCAGAAAATATGTGGATTGATGCAATTTTATGCTCGTTTCATTCCAGGTTTTCAAGATATAATTGGACCTATATCTGAATTAAGATCTGTTAAAAAACCATTTGTGTGGGGACAGGAACAACAAACTGCATTTGACAATATAAAAAGATCATTCATGGAAAATGTAGTATTAAAAAGTCCTGACCTAAATAAAAGATTTATTATCCACGTGGATTCTTCGACCCGAGGAATTGGAGGCGTGATTTCCCAGTATTCTGAAAATAATGAATTACAACCTGAGGGTTCTTTAATAGAAGACTTTCAGAAGCAGATAGGCATAGGTCCATTTATGAATTGGAATTCATAAGTTTAGTTAGAACTATTTTAAGGTTTAGACATTATCTTTTCAGGGAATTTGACATTTATACTGATAACCGAGCTTTGTCTTGGATTACCAACAATCCGAAGAGGTTATTAAATATGGATCTATGGTAGAGCAATTGTCCCAGTTCTCTTTCAAAATTCATCATATTGGAACTAAGGAAAATTTAATAGCAGATGTATTGTCCAGAGTGTATGATCCTTATAATTTTGAGATGCAGGAGATGGTTGGTTTACATCTTCTTGGTAATTATATATCTTGTATTAATGTATGGAATCTTCCTTATTTAAAGGAACCTCTTCAGAACTACCAACGTAAGGATCCGCAACTACATCAAATTATTGAAAGTTTTGAAGCAGGTAGGCCAGTGGAAGGATATGAATTCCATAATGGGTTTTTGCTTAAAAGAACTAGAGCTATTAAATTTCCATTGAAGATTGTAATACCAAAGGAATTAACTCCGTACATATTAGAATATTTTCATCAAGAGAAACTAACGGGGAGACATTCTGGTATGCAGAGGACACTAAGAAAAATTTTAAAAAGGTTTACATGGGACCAAGTTATAAATGACGTCAAGGAATATGTAAGATCATTTGAAATATGTCAAAAGTCCAAACAAGCTAATACTGCAAAAATGGGACGTCTAGGATCTATTGTTGAAACTAGAGTTAATGCAAATTGGATGGCGGACTTTGTTGGCCCCCTTCCAAAGTCAAATGGATATTCCTTTTTGTTATTAGTAGTAGATCATTGCTCTCGGTTTGTGATGGTAGAAAAATTGAGGCAGATAAATTCTAAGGTAATTTGTGATCGTCTATATTCCCTATTTATTAGATATGGGTTCATTGAATCCTTATCTACAGATAATGCGTCTGTTTTTACCTCAGAAGTGTTTGAAAGGTTTTGCTTTAGTTTGGGCATAAGACATATTAAATTAAGTCCGTATCACCCGGAAGCTAACATATCGGAACGTTTCATCAAAACATTGAAGGTCTGTATGAAATCGTACTTTGCTGAAGCGCAAGATAAATGGAGCTCTTATGTTGAAGATCTTCAGTTTAGTATGAATCTTTGTGAGCACGATGGGTTGAAAGCGGTTCCATCAGAAATATTCTTAGGTAGAGCTCTTATGAGTCCTCTAGAAGCCCGATGGAAAATATCTGAAGCAGATATTGATGGAGGAAGACAAAGGGAAATTTGGACGAAAGCTATGGAAAATATGCGTAAAAGCTGGGAAAAACGTCGGCTTTTATTTGAAAAGACCAGACGAGAAGTAAATTTAACCATAGGAGATCAAGTTCTAATTAAAAATCATGTTAAGTCATCCTTGAAAGATAAATTTGCTAAAAGTTTAGCTTATGTATGGATCGGTCCTTTTAAGTTAAGTAGGTTTCTTACTGCTAATACATTGCTCGTTGAAGATATTGACGATGAAAATAATAAACGAAGGGTTCATGTCTCGGACGTTAAAAGGTTTATTCCTAGAAGAGATCTTTAATGTAAAAAAAAGGTTAGGTAATGTCTTAAAATTATGAAATAGTTATACAATGTTAATAAATTCTGTAAGGTGTTGTGTAAAAGGGATAAGGAATAAAGAATTAATTAAATTGATGTATGAGATTTGATAAAGGTGGTACTTTTCTTCCGAACAGTTTCTGAAATAAATTAGAATTGTAAATATGTAGAAATATGTATATATATATATATGATATTGTTTAAATTGTATATAATATTGTTATTTTTAATATTTTCACAGAGAAAAATGAGGCTGGTCCTTACTGTGATGATTGTAAATTTTTCTTCACCTGTTTGTTGATGCACGTTAATGTATGATGGATCCAGAAATGTTCAATGTTTGTCCATTTGTATTTTTGGTTGGAATTGCTCAGATATGGTACCAAAGATGAATCTCCATGGAGAAAATTTGGAAGACTTCCAGAAAATTGACCTTAAACTTCCAGAACTAGTCTTGAAAATACAACATATTAAGACATTCTATTGAAATGAAAATATCAAAAATTGAAAATTGGACTCTCCAGGTTTGGAAATTTGTTAAGTGTTAAAAACAAAGTAATAAAATAGTTCAAAGATAGAGACTTTTGGAAAAAATTTTGAAAGAATTTCATTCTTATTTATATATTACAAAATTTTTTTTGGTAGGAGGGACGTTGTGACATGTTGTCACAATAAAATTTAGTTTTTCTTTTTAAAAAAGTAGAGAGAAAAAATGTAAAGGAAAAGTTCCGTAAGTCATTGTAAATCGAATGGTGAGTTACAATTGTTTCGCATTTCTGATAATAGATGGCAGTGTTCTTCACTCAAGGTTCGTTGCGCGAACCTGTTTCCCTCCCCTCCTTTTTCACCTTGGTGTGTGTGTAGCGGAAACTGCCGTGTCATTCACGGAAGGATTATTAGTTGGGTTAACATCGCTAGCTGATTCTGGGATTACTAGTACTAGTTGATTTTCGCCCGTTGATAGCTGTATCTATGTTCGTCGTTTCTTTAGCATTGAAGTTTGTAGTTTGAAGCTTTCGTACAAAGTTGTGCATTGAAAGTTTTGTGTTAAAATGGAGTGATGAACAAGAGCAAAATGTAGTATGATTCTAGTGTCTTTTTGGAGGAAAAACCAAGCTATTGAATTGGCGTGGAGTACAAAATGTTGCCTTTGTCATACAAAAGGATTCTTGACTGAGTAGTGTCGTTAGGAAAATGGAGTTTTTGACTAGCTTTTGCTAACAACTCCTTTTGTGTTTAAAGAATGAGTTAGAGAAAAATTAAGCTAAATTCTTTTTGTTCTCTTGAACCAAAATTGACTTAAAAAACTAAAAATAGAAAAATTTAAAGTAGCTATTAATTATAAATTTAAAGTTGGTCTAAAGGGAAGCTAAAAATTAACGTCAAAGATTCCTTCTTAATTTTCATAAATTTCTTAAATTTCATTAAATAGAGAATTTAAGGGGTTTAAGAAGTATTTGAGTTTTGGGTATAAAATTTTCTTGAATCTATAAAAACTAGTGATAGTTATTTTATTGGTTTAAAGGGTATCATTACTAAAATTTAGGGACATTAAACCACGTTTCTGAGTAGTGGCAAATTCTGAAAGGAACTTTAAAATACGACTAAGATATGGTAAATTCGGGACGTTAATCTTTTGTAGATAAAACCTATTACTATTCAAAATATTTTAACGCAATTAAATGCCATGATTTAGAGATTCTAAAAACCGACATAAGGGTGAGACGTTAAATTGAAAATTTGTGTTGGTTGTAAAATAATTATTAAATCAATGTTTAATCTTTAACAATCTCATTAACTTGGATTAAAACTTATAACTGAGTGAGTGGCTTATAAAATTTTTAAAGGGATTAAGTAAAAAATTAGAGAAAACGTTTTTCTTAAAAATTAAATTTAGATAAAATAAAAAATCCTAAAATTTGGAGTGAATGAGATTATTGGTCAGTCAAGTAATTCCTTCATGGCTAGAGTCTTCAGATATTGAAGTAAGTGTCTACTACAAAATTGGTGAGTATCAAAATTTTCTATATTTGTAGTTTTGGTTGAATTATGTTCACTGCACGTATGAGTGAGAAATTAAACCCTAATTAAATAAAGGTTCAAATAAAAAAAAATATATCTACACCTAAATTTTCTTCCTTTTCGAAGTAATTAAATTTCTGGAGTTATTCCTTTTGAACTTTATATACAGAATTTTGTTTGATATTGCGAAACAATTAGTAACGAGCTATTTGATCCTTTTCTTTTAACGGAACTCTTTCTCCTTGAGATTTTTCAATTTAGTAGGAAAAATAGTAAAGTAGTATGCCTACCCTCCTACGTATTTGTTAATAAAGTTTTTGTGAAATTAAAGTTCTGGAATTTATACAAATTGTTTTGATTTTCAATTTAAAGGCATTTCTATTACCTAACATTATAACCAATGTGGTGCAGTGCACATTATGGTGAGATTGGAGTGTGAGAGTGGCATAATATGTATGATTTATTTTGCAGGATAAATTCTTCATAAATATTTATATAAGATCTTGTGACTTGAATGAATCATAATCTACTTTTCAATTTGCGGTCAAGCCCACAAGTTGCGAGGAGAATAGTTACTATTAAGTTTTATACGTTATTTGGTTATCGTTGGCGTGATTATACTTTAATAGAACCGGTGAATCCTCAAGATATGCGACACATAGTAACGGAGCAAGTCGTAGGAATTTTAGAGTATGAGCCTTATTTGAATTGTGAGCAAGAAGGATGCTTGTTTACGAGGTTCAAAGACTGTTTTTAAACCACAGTCTGACTGTATTCAACTGTGTGTGAACTTAAAGAATACTGGACTAGTTCTCGATGCGAACCTAACCTCAAACGAAGATTCTGCTGAAGGCGCTTCACTTCTCTGGTGAGAGGAATTTTCTTATATTCAACCAACTCAATCCTATAAGTAACAGAATTAGCCTTTTTGATGGAGAGTCTGTTTATAGACCATTGCATGTTTAGGACTTTAGGCCAGACAGCTTTCTGATTATTGAAATTGTCTTTTAGATGTGAGGGAGTATGATGTAAGAAAACACATGTTCTGCTCTCTCATGATTAAAGCACAGCTTAGCTGCATTAAAGAAAATCGATTTGAAGTTATAGTTTCATGAAGGCTTAATTAGGCGACTTCTTCTCCGGACTGAAAAGTTGGTCTTTTATTTCATGACAGTTAACTTAAAGGAAATTCTTCTCAAATCAGAGCACCATTCTTAAGCACCAAAATATCCTCTATGGACTGTGGAAATGCTTTATTTATCAAAATTTCCCTAAACATGTGGTATGTACTACTCTGTGCTTGTTAATTACCCTAGACAAACTTACCGGGCAGTTCAAATTTTTACAGTTAAAGAAAATATTACAAGACTAATAGTTATTTACTATATGTTATTTTAAATGCGACACTAGTAGCAATAGAAGCCACGAACTCATTTTCTTTTATTTTCTTTTCTTTCTTTCTTTTTTTAATCGCACACACAAGAACACCAGTACACCAAAATGATCATGTTCGACAATGTTCCTGGGTTCATTGCGTGTTTTTATCACTTGGTAGATGAATGTTTGTCCAGAATCACTATTGGAAATCGGGTTGCAGACCGGGAAATGCATGTTTAACCCTTTGAGACCTGGTGGTAACATTTGCGTACATCATATTTGCGAACACAAAATACTACTTAGTAAATAACCAGTGGTTTTGAAATAGTCTTTGTTACTACTTAGTTTATTATCTAAACAAATTAAATGGAGCACTATGGCTCAGTGGTAGAGCGCTTACCTCTGGTGCGTGGGGCTGTGGTTCGATTCCCGGCAAAGTAGTTTTGTAGTGGACAACATCGCGCTCGTGGGTTTTCTCGGGGTACTTCCGTTTCCTCTCACAATTTCATTCCAACAATTCTTCCATCATCACTCACTTACTTTAATCATTATCTCCCTTAGCCTAACAGGCATAATCCTGGGACGTTAAACTCAAAGATTTCATTTCGTTTTTTAAAAACCAATTAAATCATAATTAAATTGAAGGCTTATTCTTTTAGTATGGGAAACATATTGACACCCATGGCCGTAATCAGGCTTGAAGATTTGGTCGGACAGACATCATTTAGGGTCAGGCTCTTAAGTAGTCTTTTAATAAACAATGCTGAACAAACTAGACAATCGTGTTTTAGGATTGTAGAAAACGACCGTGAATTATGTTCAAACACAATTATTACTATATTTATTTCTCTGACTATTGGATCTTTATATTACAGTGTTAAACAAAAGAGAATAATTGTTTGTATAATAGTATTCAAGAGTTTTCTCATCATGATTAGTTTTGTAAACAATTCAATTACACTTATTTGGTGTTTATTTCTAAATAATAAGTCCTAATACAATTTCATAAAGATGTAATTCTTCTTTAGTTTGTATCACGTTACACAATGACAAATCCAAAAGGTGTGTTGTATCGGTGCAGTACCAGTTTTTCACGTTTTTCAAAATTTTCCAAAACCCAAAGAATAATCTTTAATTTCTGATATTTTAGTCGTCACAAATTACAATTTTATAATGTAGTCAATGTTTATAATTACTGGGTAGTTGGGCGTTTAAACTAATGACATCATAATAAAGTCAAAACCATAATTTTGAGTTGAATTGATTCTGAGTTTAACGTCTCGTTCAACAGCGAGGCTATGTGAGACGTGGACCTACTGATTAACGTGGAATCCGAACCACATGAACTCCCACCGGGAATCAAGCCCAGGTTTCCCACGCCAAAGGCAAGTATGCTAACTGTTAGCCACGAAGGAGCTCCACTATAATTTTAGTGGGCGATAAGAAATATCTCGCCAGTGCTTTTACAATAAATAAAATTTTATTAGTATTAAAGAATAGTGGTAAGAGATTTTTTTTATTTATGAGATATGAGTATTTTGAAAAAAAAAACTAAAGAATAGGTTGGCGGAACCACAAAAGACTCGTAAAATAAACTTTCTTATAAATACATATGCACCTTACTCACCTTTTATAATTGCTATGCTTACGTTCTCCATAAAAACATAAATTCTCTTTTAGTGATACTTTACACAAGATCACGAAGTGGATTCCAATTTAGTTAAAGGAAAAATACAATACAATAATCCACAAATATTGCCTCAAGTGAGTTTAAAGATTTCTAAACATTAGTGCGAAACCGGGCTCTGCCGTTGCGATCGATTTGCAGGTCTTGAGACGAAAGTAAGAAGGGACTTACGCACACAGTAAGTAAAAACAATTAATATGCCTGTAACTTAATGCCTGTAATCTTAAAACTAACCTCACCATTGTTTTCCTAATTAAATTCTAGCCCGAAATTATGTATCATATTACCCTATTCCCATTTTGAAAACTTGACCTTAATTCAAAATGGCGGATTTCAAGATGGCTGCCGCCAAGGTCATACCTACCATACGACTTTCCCCCAGGACTTATATGTATCCACATGGTTGTTCTTCACTTTTCTTCCTTAACGCTCCGTTTACAAAGGGTAGTAAGGAACTTCTGTAGTAATCTCTAATAACCACATCACAACTCTTAAAAGTTATTTAAAAAAATAGAAAACATGCACCATGGCAAAAATTTGTCATCACAAGTAATGCATTCATGCCTTCTATCAGCAAAAAAAGTTTCATTGAAATTGGAGCCGGACATTTGAGTGATGTCCCTTGTGGGATGTGATTGAACGTGACGTCAGAACGCATCGCCCCCCTTCCCGGAATTCACGGGAATTAGGCGACCTGAGTGTGCACATGTGGTGTCAGCTCTCTCCAGCGACCTATCAAGGATCATTGCGTGTATGCCAAGACGTGTCGCCGTTTTTATCCATGCCAAAAGTCGACATACTGACAATTAGGTAGGTAGTCATAATGGTCTGGCCGATATGTGCGTATATTTTAACTCGTACATTTTGTCTCGACTCGAATTTCGAGACGTCTCGACTCGAATTCGAGTCGAGTCGAGACAGAGACTGTCGAGTCGAGACAGAAACATATTTTCGAGTCGAGACAGAAACATATTTTCGAGTCGAGACACGAGTCGAGACAACATTTTCTCGAGACGAGTCGAGACAGGCTTAAATCTCGACTCGACTCGACTCGTGCGCATCCCTAAAGAGGCTATATTAATGAAATATCTGTTGGTAAAGTTTTTATTCCTTTTTTGAAACAGTATCCGATATATTCGGCACCTTTGCTATACACATTTCAAACCAACCAATTATGTAAAAATCTCGGTCTTATCATCGACACACTCCTTACCTGGCTCCCCCATTTGAAGACAATTGCTACTAAAGCCTATAATAGGCTGAATCTTTTACGGCGGCTAACTGGCACAACTTGGGAACTCAAGTCATCAGTCATCCTCAATACTCATACATACTCGATACTCATATAACGTTTTCCTGCGAACATACGGGTTCATGGCTTGGATCAATACATCTTCCTTTTATTATGAAAAGCTAAATATCCTTGAACGCCACACATTACGTATTGCATTTCACATCAAACTACTTAGCCCTACACTCGAACTTTATGAACTTCTGTCTTTTCCACATTTACCATCTCGAAGCACTATATCAGTAAGCGGTTCGATGAACGACACACCTTTCTTTTAGATACCACAAATTCCGATAAAGACTACACCCTTCCTTATTCCCTTCATCATTCTCTACTTTCCCTTCTATTTTCATTATATCATTACTCTTTTCCTCCGGATCATCCTTACATTCACGCTGCTGCTTACAAATCAGACTTCTCTTTACTGTTCATACCACCTTTTTTGTTGCACAGTAATACATTCGTTCTAACAGGGTACCCACTCTCTACATTAAGATCTTAAGCTATGAAAGGACCGGAAGATAAGCTCATTTGTCCTCTAACATATCCCATGTGTTGTAACGTCCAGTGCACCTCACCTTCATTTCATTTCCCCCTCATTTTATGATTATAGCATTAACGCTTTAATCAATCACATATTGTTAATAAATTTATCTCCACTCCTATGTATGCCAAATGGTTATAGCTTCAAGGCTCTGACTAAATTCAATGCATTTTAAAAATTTATTATACATCACCTACTATCTCTACCCAACCTTATGATTATAGAAAATGCTGTCTGCTCTATATATAACCATAGTTTCCTTTATTTATTTCTTTTTTATTTGTTTAATAATAATAATAATAATAATAATAATAATAATAATAATAATAATAATAATAATAATAATAATAATAATAATAATGGAAACTACTCTTAGACCAACAGCCTATACCCATTGATCCATGTCTCTCTTACACCACTTCCCATATAAAGGGTGTTACCCTTTGGGAGCTAACCTCTATGCTAGCACTAAAAAAAAACTACTGTAGATTATGCTTTTCGCGTAAAAATTGCTAAACAAATTTAGATTTGTATAGCTATTTATAATTTTTATATCACATTTTCGTCAGCAAAAATAGTAGTAATAATAAAATTTAGTAGTAGTAGTAGTAGTAGTAGTAGTAGTAGTAGTAGTAGTAGTAGTAGTAGTAGTAGTAGTAGTAGTAGTAGTAGTAGTAGTAGTAGTAGTAGTAGTAGTAGTAGTAGTAGTAGTAGTAGTAGTAGTAGTAGTAGTAGTAGTAGTAGTAGTAGTAGTAGTAGTAGTAGTAGTAGTAGTAGTAGTAGTAGTAGTAGTAGTAGTAGTAGTAGTAGTAGTAGTAGTAGTAGTATTGTAGTGGTATTTCATGACATGATGGACATGATATGCAGAAAAAAAATGAAATCTTTAAATTTTACGTCCCACGATTATGCCGGTTAGGCTAAAGGAGACGGTGATGATGAGTGGTGGAATGAAATGGTGGAATGAAGAGAGTGGGAGGAAACGGGAGAACCCCGAGAAAACCCACGCAAAGTTCACCACAAAGTTCACTTGGCTGGGGCTGGGATCGAACCCGGCACCCCGAGCACCAGAGGTGAACGCTCTACCACTGAGCCACCGCGCCCCCCACATGATATGCAGAGATGGAGTGGGTCATAGGTCAAGTGGGTTAAGATTTGTGAGTGGGTCAACAGGACGTGCCCCACTACGACCCACTCTGACCCACCGTCCCAGTCTGCTGCGTGTATTGTAGACAGCATCTTAACAATGGTGAATTTCTCAACGTTTATTTTCAAAGCCTCCCTTTTTTTTCCTTTTCCATTTTTTTCTATTTATTTACCTGAGACGAGTATATCTAAGTGAAAAAAGAAGTTCAGGCACTTTTAGATATTAATATTTGAGATTGTAATAATAGCAATATGACTTACAACTTGGCTTTCGAGACACAGTCGAATTTTAAACATTCTTCCTTTACGTTGGCCTACTTTACCTTGATTGAGGCTTTCAAATTTAATCCTATTTTCCACTGAAATGTATGTAATTCATCAAGGAAATAATTATAAATGATAATTAAATTGAAATTCATCGTAATATGGCCCATGACAAACATTTTCCCATTCCATATCGTAAATGTCAGATCCATCGGTTTGTAACAGAGCAGTGCTTGCGCAATTGATCGCAGAAATTCGAACTCCGATTAGTGAAAATTTCAATTTTGTTTTATTATAAGTGTAAAGTCAGTGGAGAGCAGGGCATGGAAAATGGGTCAGAGTTGATAACGATGGATTTTGGCGGGTGGTGGGTGAGTTGCTCACGGTGGATGGTGGGTCATGGGTAAGTTTTCATTAACCCACGCTATCTATGTTGATATGATATATACCACAAATAAGAATGACAATAAAAAGTGAAATAGAGAAATGTAATGACACAGAATGTGTACGAAGATATTTGAATGTGTTCATATGGAGTTCTTTTATTAGATACTGAATTCAAAATGTCATCAAGAAATGGGAATTGTAATTATATAGTACCTGAAGTGAACGTTCATTCTTCTGGCACGCACCACTTCCAGTGACATTGTGTTACTAGATGGAATGGGTTGGGATTGGACTACAGAACAGTATATAGAAAGTTTTATTTCAAAAATCTACTTGTAGATAGCAGGGGAAGTTTAATTTCTTTGTATCATTACATTTGCATTGCATGGGAATGTTAAACTTTCTTTTCTAGTTTACTCGAAAGATAGAAAATGTGACATACCATTGTCTTCCCCGAGTCACCCTATATATCTAATAAAATCTAAATATATCCTCTTTTCTGAAGTCTCTCAAGCGATAACCCTATCTAAATCATATAGTTTAATAGAAATAGCTAAGTGAGATCAGGTGTCGTAAAATTCATGACAATCATATAAAACGCATAACTACCTCAAATCTTCATTTGATGCCGATTTGTGTTTCTTCTCCTTGCCATTACTGCTCACAGAAGAGAAAGTGCATCAAGCAAAGTTAATACGGATTAATATAGTTGTATCACATAATTTCCTATTTGTTTTAGCTTTACCATCATTTGTCACATCTCTAGCAGCACAACAATAGAGCCAACAGTGAGGAAGCGGTAGATGAGCCAGTCTGTTAAAATTGACAGTACATTGTACTTGGCCACTTTACCGAGTATTTACCAAAAGTCAATTATGAACGTAACTCTTAGGATAAAAGTAAAATTGCGATTGTTAATGTGAGATCGAATTGTTCGTTATTGGACAAACGACAGCAAATTGCTAGTTGGCAACATATCCTTGAGCACGAGAAGCACCAAGCAGATTTCTTGGTCGCATAACTAAGAGAAGATGGTTAGTTAGATTTGAGTTTAGCGTCTCTTCCAGCAGCAAAGCTATATGAGACGTGGATCCCAATCACATGAGCTCCCACCGGGAATTGAATCCGGGTCTTCCACGCCAAAGGCCCGTACTCTATCTACATAGCTATGATGGAAGTCAACTAAGTAATAAGAAAAAAAAATAATAAAATTACTATTGATTGTCGAGGTTTAGTTTAATAATATCTAAGTGAAGCAACATGGATACTGTGAAAGGCAAAAGGGATACCATGATCTTTAACGTAGTACGAGATTTTCGATGTTTATTCTCCCCTTAAGTAAGATATATACAAAAATCACGCTTGTCCTAACAGAAAATGAAACTGAGTGCTTGAACCTGCCCGCCTTCCTTGATGTTCTGCGTACGCCCTGGAACACGATTCGTTATTATACAACTGAAAAAATCTCAGAGTAGTCCAAAATATCGCTTGGTGTTTCTCAGGAGAAGGGCCGTCTGAAAGCATTAGGCCGATGGTCACTTACTCGGAAGTCCCACAAGCGGAATTAAATGTGATATGTGTAAAATTTAGCACACTGATATGCCCCAGAGACTCATGTTGTTAAGACGGCACTGCTCAGGGTAGAAAATTTCCGGATTTATAGCATTAAACAACACAGGGCCAACGCATTTTTCAAGTCTATTTTTGCAATTACTAATTCTAGGTCGGCGTAACGCAGTCGCTAATGCTCTCAGCTTTGGTTCCCCGGGTTCGATTCCCAGTAAGGACATTCAGTCGAAAAGATCTAACGGCTTTTTCAGGCCAGCCATCCCGAAGTGAAATTTTTCCTGGGATTTCTTCATTCGCACAAGGCGAATACCGGGAAGATACCTAACATAATAGTCCCGGCTGCTTCTTTCGTACCCCATTCCTCTCCAATTCTTCGGGCACTGTGATCAGCGAAGGACATCACCCTCATATGTGTGATGGGCTAACATGGCCATAGATGCCAAAAGCCCCGAAATCTATCTCTAATTTCTAATCCTAAGCAATTCCCAACCACGCCGACCATTAGCCTACGTAGAGCTTACCAAGTCTGCTCCTGACTCAAGATAGTACCTTAATGTGTGCATGACACTATATATGCATGCACATATGTCTAATCTAACTTGTAACAAATCTAACTTGTAACTAGTAATCACCTTCACACATTGCTCTAGGATTATACTGTATAATTTTACACCTCGAGTTATGACTGGTATATAACGCACTTGCGTATTGCATAAAGCATTACATATTTATTCACTTAGATCAGTGATTCCCCATATTCTTAGTTATTCCTGAACTCGACTTTGAAATACGTAGAGCAATGACGTCACGTGCACACTCTAAAAAATAAAAATAAGAAGAAGGAATTAAAGTTGTCATAGATATTAATAGGATAATTTTTATTTACAATGAAATGTAGGTATTGGAGTCTGAGCCTATAGTTTTAGAACCATTAATTTAAGGCAAGCAAAGGTAAGTTGGTGACAGCACAATCTACTGCAGGAAAATGCAAGAAAGCCTAGTTCAGCCAGTACCTCATCGTACGTTACATTTCCACCTCAAAACTTCAGGAAGATTAATAGCTGTTCAAACTGAAATAACACAGATTAATATGAAACTCTAAAGCACAGCAAGTGTTTGCGAATACCTTCATATGAGGAAGTACATGTCACGTAAATGTCCATACTTCCGAAGCGCTTACAACGTTCATTGTTATTAAAAAAAAAAAAAAAAAAGTTCCGTTGCTTGCGTGCCTGTGTTTCAATGCAACAGAATAACAATGAGGTATTGAAAATGGACATGTCATGTATAGATCATTTTGTTAAATGAACGGAAGGTTATACGTATGCAAAACCTTTGCCTTGCACTAGCTACGTAGACCCCCTCTATATTCAATTTCTCTCTTCTAGATGTTCCGGTACAATGAACTTAAGGATTACCTAATTTAACCATATTTGTCCACAAATTTAATCCTCATATAGACAAGACTACTGCGAAGAAGCAAAATGAAGGAATTTTTCACACACCGATCACATTTTTGACGTAAACTTACGTGGTTTTGTTCCCACTTGGAAGTCTAAAAACAAAAATATGCTGAATAATTCAGTGGTTCTTAAGTGAAACCACATCCGTTCATATTCAAAGTTTATCGCTACACGCTCAGGGAAGAAAGCTTACCTAATGCTAATTCTCGTATAGCTACAGATTTCTGAAGTTGTATAAAGCTTTCTTAGGGATGAAAGTTTTTCACCGACATGATTTTCCTCAAGAGCCGCCACTGGTTTGTCAAATACAAGTAATATTGGATGTATATTACGCTGTGCAAAATTCAGTATGGCGGACGTAGAATACCATAAGATAAAAATACAGATTTTCCACAAGGAACCTAAATGGTTCACGTAAAATTAAGGTTGCCAACTCTGGAAAATAAAATTACTGGTAGTCTCTTAAAATTGAATTGAATTGAATTGAATAGGGGGATTAATGGGGACGTCAGCATCAAGGCTATATGTCCCCGTCACGATTTACACGGTTGCTCTCGACTAAAAGATGGAAAGAGAAACAGGTTAAAAGATTAGTGCGCAATAAACAAAAGTGCTGCTAAATAAAAGGAGAAAATGAAAAGGAAAATAAAAGAATAAATAAAATAAAACACATAACAATAACTATATATAGAATAACAATAAAAGCTAACAGAAATTAAAAATTTAGCAGCAATAAAAAGCGACAACACACTAAAACAACTCAGAGAACGTGAGCAACCCCAGAAGCTTTAACAAAGTCAAGTACCCGGCGAACTATATCACTTGAATCCCCCAAAGCGCGGGTAACAACAGAAGGCAATCCGAAACGTTCTCTGAGAGCTGAGTATTCAGGACATTCAACAAGAATGTGCTGAATACTCAGCGGGACTATACACTCCTCACAGTACGGACGGTTCAATCTTTGCAGCAAGTAGCCATGCGTCAGATGAGATCCCTTAAAATTCAATATGATATTGGCTTAAGTGTGAAATATCTCTGTTCGGACTAATCCATGGGAAGAAAATGAAACGGGAAAGGAAAAGTAAGTTCCAATCAGAGCGCTTTAGTGCCCTGCTTCAATGAACTATGAAATGTTTAGATTAGTGAAGCAAAGGACCATTATTGCACTCGTAGCCACGTAGGTGCTGGAAAGAGAAAGTACAGATGCTGGATCGACATTAACACATAAAACAGTGGTTGAGGCCATTGTCAGGAATGAATAACTTTTTTAAAAAAAACAAAATTTGTCATTATGCAGCAGCTAGGAGGTGAAACTTAACAATGCAATGAACATTGTACTAATGAAATGCCTGAGTTATTTGCCAACAATCAATGGACAAATTATCACTATATTTATGTCGTACAATTATTACAAATTATACACTATTGTTGAAAAGAATATTTCATAATATAAATAATTATTATGTAGGTATAATGTAAAGGAAATTTTATCTGTAAAGGCACTGCTGAAGAATGTTGATGTTTGATGTTTTATTCTGGATTACCGGTTTAGTTCAGTGCAATTAGACCAAAAAAGGGCAAAACCCGGACATACAGACAAAAAGCTGAAACCTTTTCTAAAATGATCATGATACTCTATTCAGCAACTCAGAGAAAGTCCCAAAAAAATCCCGCGTCGGCTTTTTTCAATATGGCCGCCATATTGGGTAACCTATTTCCAACGCCAATAGTTTTCATGTAAACCATAGCAACAACTGACTATAAGACAGTTGTAAATACAGCAGAAATATAAACTATACATAGTTGAAAAGATATTTACTTAGTTGTTCTTATTATGTGAAAATTGAGGAAATTTACACTTTCCCGAAAGGGGAAATTTCATAAAATCTCTCAGCAGAGAAGTGAAAATTTGAGTTTTTGGATCCTTATTAGTTATTACAATATTATAGGGAAAACAAACATAAAATATGTACAAAATTATTGGCTACACCCTTCTCAGTAAAATATTAAAAATATATTCTAAAGCTGGGATTTTTAAATTAGATTCATGCAATGCACTAAATTCTCTCTTGACTAGGATTGCCATATGTCCGTATTCTGTAAGAACTGTTTGCATTTTTGGGTCCGTGTCTGTGTCCGTATCGTACAAAGCATGAAATAGGAAAATGTCCGTATTTGACAGTTCTTGGAGCTCCCCGAAAAATTCCAAGTCGGAAATCGCTAAAATCTCGGACGAAAGGATTTGTGCTTTCATCATTTAACTTATATTTTAGTTACTAGTAATAAGGTAGGTTATGTTTCTAAAAAAGTGTCTCGTTTTTCCATTCCAGGGTTCTTTTGGTTATATTTAATATACGCAATTTAATAGCATGATTTATTATGTTTGTGTTAATGAAAAAAAAAATAAAATATGTTAGTTTAAAACAGTATTTTAAGTTAGTTAGTTTAAAACAGTATTTTAAGTTAGTTAGTTTAAAACAGCATTACAGTAAACAATTGTGTGATAATCTAAAAAGGTTATTTTTAGATAAGAAATTTCAAAATATTACCGTAGTTCTGTGTTTGGGCACCTTATCTTTGATGGGTCGTCATTTTAAGTCTCTCTCTCTCTCACTGTGTGTGTGTGTGTGTAGAAATAGTCGGAAAAATTAACGTGTATCTGCAATCATTGGTTAATTTTTCTGTAGTCAGAAAGTCAATCCAATTCCTAGATAGAGATTTTTTCCAGTGGTTGTATATTGATTTTATTTTTTTTAAACATACATTTATCCATTTAGTCATCATCATCCAATGGAAGGCAATGGTAAACTACTATGGATTCATCTTGCCCAAGGACCTTCTGGTCAAAGACCTGCATTTGGGTAGAACATTACATCATAATCAATTCAACTAAATATGCGCTAGAACTAGAATCTATTTTACCAAAAGAAGAACTCCGGAAGTTTATAAAACAAGCCTACTTCACAATTAGACAAAGTGAGAAGTTTTGGTGCAGAATTTTGAGTGACCTGACCCGGGGACGAAGAATTTCACCTTCAACACTTGCTACGTGGGTTCACTCCATGCCTGTATCTTCAAAATTAGTGGAAACTGCAGAAATTCACTGATGTTCGCCTTCTCCGAACAGCATTTTGACTTGTGAAAGTCAAGTCAAACTTGTGACGCAAAATATGTTCTCTGTTAAATCAACTGGTTCCGGGAACATATCCATTCGAGAGATAATTCCAACTTACATCAATATCTACTGGTTTGCTTCCTGATGAAAATGTTTTAAATTGCCGCGATAAAAAAGATTGAGGGAAAGCAATTCAGTGAAATTCATCTGAAACACAAGTCAAGTGTGAAGTCTTTGAGCAACTTAACAAGATCAGTGACTGTACGTAATGAAAAAAAAAAAAAAAATGTGTAAACCCCCACTAGCTTCTGCATCGCATGGTATGCACAGTTAGGTCTGAAGTAGGGATGGCCATTCCCGGAAAAAGAGTTTTCCGGTTTCCGGAAATCACATTTTCCGTTTTCCGTTTTTCCGGAAGATTTTGAGAAATGATGAGAAATGAAGGAAATGTTGGAATGAAGAAAATGGGACGAAACGGGAGAACCCCGAGAAAACCCACCAACACAAAATTCTAGCTAGTTAAAATATGTGGCCCTTGCTGAATTAACCTAATATATTTCTGTGAAAGTGCAGTAGGAAAGTTAAGTCGAATATCTATCATATTTTATTTTATGATGACGATTGTATAGCATGATTCATTTTAGATTGCCAGCTGAGATTTTGATCAGAGATCCCGAGAAAACCGGGGCTATCTCTTTCCACCTAGAGGCCCTGCTATAGCCACCCTAAGCCCCTTCCTTAATCCGGCCCTGCCCACACCCCAGAGATGAACGCTCTACCACTGAGCCACGTGCTCTCCGAAAATCAATAAAGATATCCAGCCCTAAATTAAACACAGAACCCATAAATAGTGAATGTTGTTAAGTAACTTCTTGAATTATAGAATCCTCTACAGGAAAACAAAGGTGATATTTGACAAAGCAAATCATTAAAAGTCAAAAAATGAGAATTTCCGTTTTTTTCAAAAAGCATGGGTTTTAAAATGAAAAAGCTCCGTTCCAAAAAGATATTTTTTTTTTCATTTCTACATATAATAGACCAGATAGTAACAAAGTGAGTTTGAGGATGGGTATATATAAGAAAGAGACTAAAATCTGTAGTGGACCCTTCAAGTAAGTTAAGGCCATAATCTAAGTATATATTAGAATTAAAAGGTTTTTGATAAATGAAAAGGCGATACAAATTGCCCGTAAGAATTGGTTCTTCCAAATATTGCTCAGAACCGGAATCCCCCCTTTTAAATTTAGTAAAAAAAAATCTCGAAGTTGGCAACATGACTTTTAGACATTCGCACATCCTCTGAGAAACGCTGGACCAGACTGAGTCAGCGTTAGCGGGTTACATAGTTAAAAAAAAGATACATAGACTTCAATATTTAAAAAAATCTTCAATAAAAACTGACGTGTAGGCGCACAATTTAAGAGAAAGATTACATATTCCAAACTCTAATATTGACAGCATTGCAAATTAACAGTGAAGGTCAAAGCAGAAAAGTATCTTACAATGAGATTGCGCAAGTTTAAGGAAGGAAGAAAGATGATTCCATACATAAGATAAGTTAGTAAAAGTACAATAGCATTTGTTTTTATCAGACCCTGTGGAGCATTAAACAACTTGTACAGTCCGCAGAAAAGAGCCTGCAACATGAGTATGTACATTTATTGTGAAATGACGAAGTCTTTTGCTCCAAAATAAGTGTGCAGGGGAGGACGCAGAGGTTTCCCCTGCGTGATTCGTGCCACTTAGAAGTTATGTTGATTCCCTGGGCTGTTAGGCGTAGTTTCACAATAAACTTACATGCTCATGTTGCAGGTTTTTTTTGCTGCGGACTGTACAATCTCGAAAAAAAATAGACATCTCTATTTTAGCCCTTTAATTGGCAAGCATTGATAGCATTACCATTAAAATATTTAGTTTGCTTTTATGGTTGAACCATGTCTTCCTGATCATAATTTCGTAATTTTTAAAGTATTTTTGTACTTTGGTTATAAAATACAGGGTGTTTATTTTAAAGCAACATTGCCATAAAATAGCTCTTATGTGTAGCTACTGGGCATAATTGCCCTATTATAGTAAAATATCATAAGAATACTCTCAGTAATTACCAACAGTTTCATTGAAATATTTTCCTACAGCTACAGAGCAAGAAACCACAAATAAAAAAATAATAAAAAAAAGAACTTTCGCGGAACGTAGGAGATTAGAAATATCCAAAGGAGTGATCCGCAAATCTTGTATATGAATATTGTATGAAAGCAATAATGCCAATTAAACGATCACTGAAGTTACAATTCGTGCGAATAACGCAATAGAATGCGATGTTGCTTGAGAGCAACACTGCCAAATAAAGGGTTAATCTCCATGTATGTACACTAAAACTTCATATTAGATTATATTTTGAGTTTAGCATAGCTTTCAGCAACAAGGCTATATGAAACGTGGACCGAATCACATGAACTCCTGCCGGGAATCGAACCCGGCCAAAGGGGCGTACGCTAACCGCAATGCCACGAAGAAGCTGTAATTCCGGCTTCACTAATTTAGAATTTGATATAGCTCTGAATTAGTGTTGCTCACGAGACGAGATAAGACTAGAAATAAGGTTTTCTCGTTGTCGTCTCGTTTTCGTAAATTGTAGAACTATCGTTTCATCTTCTTTTCTAAATTTATGTAGAATTTTTTTGATCTAATTTTTTTCTTAATTTCATTAGAAGTTATTAGTAGGGGATTGAATAAGTGAAAAGTTGCAATCCGTAGGCTTTTCTTTGCTACAAGTGGCAATCATTGTTTTTGTGATTCTTAAAACTGGTTTTAACAGAAAATTGCGTTTGCCACCCGTCAATTTCTTGGAGTCACCAGAAATCAAAGATGGCGGACAAGATGGCTGCCCAAAAAGGAAGTAAGTTCATATCGCATAAGCTTTTCTTTTCTACAAGTGGCAATCATTGCTTAAATGATTTTTAAAACTGGTTTTAACAGAAAGTTGCGTTTGCCGCCCGTCAATTTCTTAGAATCACAAGAAATTCAAGATGGCCGCCCAAAAGGGAAGTAAGTTTAAATTGGCATATGGCATCAAACGTGGTGTCGATTTTCATGCTTTTGCGGCTGTTGAACTAAAAAATTATGTTGAAAATGTTATGAGACATATACAATGTAAGGTATTTACATGATTGGAAAGGATATCAAGGAAATTAACATATACACAAGCGAAAAATGTGATTACATTTCAGTAAAGTAAATTTAATGTATTTAAAGACATCAAGTCTCAGCAATAGCATGTATTCCAAATACAGTATAACAAGTTTTCTTTAGTACAAAAAATACTATAACTACGTTGTTTAATCTTGATAATGTTTCAAGTTTTAAATTTCCAATATGTATATATATAGGGTGTTTCAAAACAACAATGACAACGTTTGGAAGGTGATTCCTTACACCAAGATAAGATAAAAAGTATAGACCAACCTGGGTACACAAATGCTTCCTTTCGGAGTTATAGGTTGCTGAAAAAATGAACTTTTAATGTCCATAGCTCCAATCCTATGGGATCTACCGTAGTCGGGTCAAGACTTTATTTAGAAACTAGTAGTGCCCTATCCAAATATCCATGTTTCAGAATCCTGCGGTACTTCCGTAATAATTTTTCTAGAGGTAGTTGGTGAGTACTTCAAATTATATGCCCGTAGTCAAACTCCTCTATAAAAATTGTTGTGTGAATACACAGGTTTCTGAAACATGTACTTTTGGATAGTGCACATTAGTTCTTAAATGAAATCTTGACTCGACTTCAGTAGGTCTCATCGTTTTGGAGCTACGGACTTTTAAAGTTCTTTTATATATATATATATATATATATATATATATATATATATATATATATATATATATATATTTCGGCAGCCTATAACTCCGAAAGGATGCATTTGTGCACTCAGGTTGATCTATGCTTTTTGTCTTATTTTGGTGTCAGGAATCACCTTCCAAACGTTGTCTGTGTTGCTTTGAAACACCCTGTAAATACATATATTATACGAACTGATGTAACAAGCGTTCATTTTGAGTTGTTGGGTTCATACTTCAAATGCAGTTATGTGCCGCGCGGTTACTGAAGAGCATCCGACTTCTGAATCTCAATCACATGAATAGTTATGCAAGTAAGCAAGTCATTAACTCAAGATCCAGCACATTAAACATAAGAATACGTATCCACAACAATATTTATTCAATGCTATACCACAATGTTTGTATATAATTAGACCACCAAGTACCGGTATTCCTGTATCATAACGAACTTAATAATATAATAATATAACTTCACTTATTTAAAGAAACGAAAAGTTTACTTCGCTTCAGTTAGTTTGACAATATAATTGTATTCAAATCGTCTGAATATCAATCTTAATTAGTAAGATGCCAACGAACTTTATGTAAAGAATCCAATACTTGAAAGTATAATTTGAAGACTTTTCCTGAATGAAATCAAGGAGCAAGTGCTTAATATCTTGTAGAAAGGACGGGAATCCCTCATCAATTTGAGCTTGCATAAAATATCTACTCTCAAAGTCTTTATAGATATGTTTTACATTGCCATCAATTATATGCTGCTCATCTTCGTGATTTTTAAAGGAAAGCCAATTTTTGAATGTCATTAAAGGTCTCAATACAACTTCAGAAGTTATTTTATACAGTTGCAAACAACGATTGTAGTGCTTTCTCTTCAACACAGAAGCAGTTGCCGTTTCTGACACTATACCATCCTCTACCCAGCAGTCTTCAAGGCCTGAACTGGCATAGTGCTCCTTAGGAGCGGTCAAATAAACCAGTATCGAATGAAAGCTACCTAGTAAAGGAATAACATTTTTTGTTTCATTTGATGGGAGTCACATCAACATTTTTAATTTTGAATGAAGAGCTTCATCAAAGATTATTACAACATCATTTTGGTTTAGTTTCTTAGAGATCATCTTACACTTGGTAACGACAGTCCATAATATGTCATACTCGTGAGTTGGATTAGATATTATTGGGTACTACCCTATAGTAATTTTGGGCTGTTCACCTTCTGCAATACACTGGTTAAATACTGTTCATGATGGCACTACATTCTTTACATCATTTTCTCTACATGATCGACTAAATAGCCAAGCGAAGTCCAGATTGGTGGAAACACTGATATACGCCGCCTTATGCAGAGTCGTTTTGACGTATGATTAGAGTCATACTAAAGGCCTGACTACTGCAGGAAACATATTTTAGTCGAACTCTATGGCACTAATCACGCGTCAAATCGACTCTGCATAAGGCCCATAGTCTTTAACAGAAAAGTTAATATTTTTCTTTGGAATTGTGTGCTTTGATTTTGAAAATGTTTAAAGTCTCCAGACACACTTTTCAAAGTGCTATTTTTTCCTAGTGGCAAAGACAGAGACAACATTAGGTGAACCTTCTTGATATGCAACAATTTGTGTGGCATGAAATGTTTCTCTTCTATCTAATGTGTCCTCTAAAATGTCAATATTATCTGCTGCATAATAGATAAACCGATTTGGTACAAGATTTTGAGGAATCCCTACATTATTTTCTAAAAGCTTGTTCACAGTTTTTTCTGTAATAGTAGTGTCAATACGCCGAATCACATCATAAGTAACACAACCTCCAGTAGCATGTAGTGTGTTAATTAGCTTCTTTGATCTGCTTGATGAACAAGTAGGCATGTGCTAATTAATATGTTTTAGAGTTATTTTTTTCCTTTCCGAAGATGCATAAAGAATATCTTGATCTAGTTAAACTATCTGTCTGTTAATTTTGGCTGTGGGAGGTTCATCTTCAAAAATTTTATCGTCATCTTTATCAGATCAGAAATAATTTCTTGAAAATTTATGCTTGAGCCATCGTGATCCATGGCACCTTCTACAGCTTCGATTGTGCTTAATTTTCTTGGGTAGACAAGCGAAGGGAGATTTCTGCATATTTGTTTTTGAAATTGTATATTGTTTCCATAATATTTGGATAGCATTTTCTTCATATCTTTGTTACTAAGTACACGTATGTGAAGTACATATGTGTGAGTTATCCTACCATATGTGAAGTACAAGTAGTTTCCACAGTATTTTTCAATTTAAATTCCCTCTCTTCATTCCTTCGACAAGTTGGATGATAGTGTGCCTCCATTGCAATCAAGTCTTCTGTACTTATTCGACATCGAAATAGTTAATTGGAGTCTGCAAGTCTGCGGATAGTAGAAGCACAATCAAATGTTAAATCTTGAGATATTTGCCATCTTCCCTTTTCTGACAGAAAATACAAAGCTGCCAATTAACATTACGGACTAATGACCGCATAAATGCTTTCGCAGGCTGAAAAACCTCTTCACCTGTAGTTAGAAGCCTATCATCTTGACTCTCTACTTCCGCCTTTCTTGTGTTCATCTTTTCTTGTTTCTTCATCAACCGATCAATATGGTCTTGGTGTGTGAACTGACTAGCATTTTTTAAATGCCAAAATGAGTTCTCATATAAAGGCAGTCTAACAATCCATCTTCCTAGGTGTACAATAGTCTTTAAATTCAGTGTCAACAGATGATAATGTTTTCCTCTTCTCTAAACATTTCTTCACTTTATTTACACCATTTAACGTTGATTTCATTAACTCATTTGTTGTCACTACTGCCACATACGAGGCATAATACAGGATTATCTTCTTCAAAACGAGGTTTCTTGATAGAATGAGAAATTGTTGCCAAAGGCTCCATTATGTAGGTTTTATAGTAGTTCCAATCTAATTACCATCATAAGAAAAAGCAAAACCTACTTTTTAAAGATAAGAAACAGTTAGAAAGTTTAAATTATGGGAAAAAGATTCTTTTTAACAAAAATCTATATAAAAGTGTAAACTTTTCCAGGAACAGAACTCCAGTCGTCTTAAATGGCAATATATAATTTTAAATGAATGTTCCTTAAGTTTTACAGTAATTTTATTGTTTGTCAAACTTTTCTATGTCTTTCTGTATGCATCTGGCGCTATTTCTGATATCATTTTTTAATCCTACGACTATGAAAACATAGAAATCGATACCAAACTTGATATTACATAACAACTAAATTTGTTTTTGTTTTCGGACCACCATATTATCCGCCATCTTGAATATTTGGTGACTCCATGAAATTTACGGGTGGCAAACATGATTTTCTACTTACATAGGTTATGAGAAATAATAATAATAATAAAAAAACAGTTGCCACTTGTAGCAAAGAAAAACCTACGGATTGCTTTTTGAAGCCTTGTTTGTGAAAAATTTTACCCTACTATATCAGAATTTTTCTGCATCACGAAAGGCCACGAAGAGAGTGATATGACAACATATAAACCAAAATTGAGATTGTAGGAATATAACGAAGAACATTTAACAACGTTTAAAGATACGCAAGTCATTGCTCATTATACTGCAATCACTTTACCAATGAATAATTTTTATCCTATAAATTATGAAACATTAAAATAGGGTTGGAGTTCTACGCAAGTAAGACTTGAGTGAACCAGAGTTGCTCACTCGAGAGATTTCTCGTTTCGTCTTGAAAATAAGACGAGAATTATCGTGTTTTTAATCCCGTCTCCAATTTAAAAAGGTACTATTTGTCTCGACTCTCGACTCGGTTTCAGGACGAGACAATAAATTTCTCGTCTCGTCCTGCAACACTATTTTGAATCCATTTTTTTTTTTTTTTTGACAGTTTCGACCTGATTATAATGAAAAATCGTACTTAAAATTGCTTTCGTCATGATTTACCATCCTCAGAGGAAGCATCGGTATTAGGGTTGCCAACTTTGAAAATGGAGATACGAGACACACTCCTGGAGTACATATACTCTTTAACATTGTGACATCATCACTCGTCAAAAATGTGAACACCCTGCAAGTGGTTACTTCACATAAAATTGAGCGATTCGTATTTCGAATTTAATAACTTTGGTTACTTTTGAAGCATTTATTAAACTAACTTATTCCAGTTTTGGTTGAGTCAGCACATGTAATTTTTGTAGTCTACCATCAATGATACATCCTATTTAAAACAGAAAAGCAAATATAATTGGCAATATAATTATGGTATGCACAAAATATACTAGGAAAATAAGTCTTACCAATCTCGCTGGTAATGTCTCATATTGTCCACACTTTTACTGGATCATTTATACTGGTCATAACTTGGTATACTGGTCGTAACTTGTTGGGGAGAGTGCAGGGGGCAACTGCCCTCCAGGAAAGCTCCCCGCCGTTCGAGGGGGACCATTTTAAGACAAAATTTTCTTACTCAATATACGACACGAACATGAAATTATAAATAAAGCATCAAATAGGTTCACTACATTACATACTCTCCGTTGATTACTGTTATAATAGTGTGTACAGTCGTAACCATGTGATAGTGTTTATAAACAGAGAGGAACCTTTTCTTCGTTTTATTTCTTGAGCGGAATAGTAAGTTTTATCTCTATTTTTTGCATATACAATCTTGTATTGCCGATAAAAGCATATGAAGGGTAAGTTTAAAAAAAGAAGGAATGTCACAAAAGTGCATTTTCAAGAAAACGGCGTTTTAATATTGAAAACCGCGTAAAAAAAGAATAGGGTTAGTCAAATCTTTTGCCTTTTTTACATTGACATTTCTACATCTACGCATGCATAGCATACCGGTATACAGTCAAATAGTACCAAGAGTCACCAACAAATGGGACAAAACTAAAGCACACACATGGACATTCCTTGTTTTTTCCCCTTACCCTTCAAATGAGTACTATAATAAATAAATGCAATATGATTTAATTTTCTAGACGATTTTGCGTCCCAGAATCATTAAAGAACGAACATATTTCCCTTTTTAAAGGAAAATTTCCCTTTGTTTGCTAACTTTCGTTTTACATCACATATTGTTATCTGCGCTGTTGCCAAATGTACGAAATCAAGAAGCGCGAAAGCGTACTCTATACTTTGCCTTGTTTCATCGTGTAGTTATCGGTAGTTTTATCTTGGGTGTTTTTTATAAACCATTGAAAAAAGTGTATTCTGTCTTTCTTTATCCTGTGAACTCGTTCTGACGAAGCTGTTTACTTTTGAAGAATCAGCGACATTATCTAATGTGTACAGATGTGAGATATAACTACGCAAAGAATATTGACAAAACAAGTTACTGCAAAGATGGTACCGGTATTAAAAACTTTCCGTTTAGTTTTCACCCTATTGTTTACATTTTGGTTTTTGTGTACGTCCTACTTGAATTCATGATTGATAAGCGAGAGAGAATGGTTGATCTCCATCTGACGTAATGGGAATATAGGGAAACTTCTTAAATAATATCATTAACGTTTAATACAAAAAAGTCCAAAAATGGGACATATAGAAATCAATACACATCATTGAGCGAAACGAAATGATATGAGTGAGTCTAAATTCTCATGAGTAGATTCTGAGAAACTCGATAAATACGATTTTCTTTTGTTAACCTAAAAAATGACGCTATATGATAACCACGTCACATATTAAGATGAAACTAATACTACAAGCATGTTCTCATCAAGTTTTTCGGTACCACTTTTAGGATGACAAAATACAGGGCGAACCTGAAAGATGTGCACAAATTTCGGGAGGTGATTCGTGACGTCAATGGAAAACAAAAAAGTCCTCTTGCATATTGTCGAATTCCGCGTCGTGTAAGAGACACAGAAATGCCAACTTGGAATCAACAATCGAATCGTGACACTTGCAACGGAACAGAAAGATATTCACATTCTTTGGGAGATGATTTGTAACATCAAAAGAAAACAAAAAGTTCTTTTGCATGTTGTCGAATTCTGCTACGTGTAAGAGTAACAGGGGTGCCAACTTGGAATCGAAAAGGGAATCGTGACAATTGGAACGGAATAGAAAGATGTGTACATACTTCGGGAGGTGATTCATGACATCAAAAGAAGACAAAAAGTCTTCTTGCACGTTGTCGAATTCCGCGTCGTGTACTCTGTGCACATCTTTTTATTCCGTTCCAACTATCACGATTCGATTTTCGATTCCAAGTTGACACCCCTGGCATTCTTACACGACGCGGAATTCGACAATATGCAAGATGACTTTTTGTCTTCTTTTGATGTCACGAATCACCTCCCGGAGTTTGTGCACATCTTTCAGGTTCACCACGTACAGAATGGGTAATAAGATATAGCTCAAAACTACCTTGAACTCTTAGGGCCTTATGCAGAACCATTCTGAAGCGTGATTAGTGGCATACTAAAGAGTTAGACTAACATATATTTCCTGCAGTAGTCAGGCCTTTAGTATGACTCTAATCATACGTCAAAACGACTCTGCATAAGACCCATAAACTTTATTATTTTCTTGTTTAACTATAAAGTGGTCTAGAATTAAGTTACGAATCAATCGATTGATCACATCAAGATGGACAAAATAAATATGCTAGAGTCTTAATTTTGATGTGTAGTTCTTGCGAAATCGAGATAAACTATAGAATTTTATGGCGTTAAAAAGTATTCTTCCGTTGCCAATCTGATGGAGTTGATAGTTTTTATTACGCTCTAGCAGGTTTATTTATATAATATGAAAAATATAGACTGTTAAGTAGCACGTTGTATATGCAATTGAATTATTAAGTGAAATGGGTGGGGATCCGACCACAGAATAGTATATATGAAGTTTTATCTCAGAAATATACCTCCAGATGGCAGAAGAAGTTTGTTTGCTATGTATCATTGTATTGTGTTGCATGGGAATGTTGAACTTTGTTTTCTAGTTTACTTGAAAGGTAAAAATATTGACTTAGCTTTGTAAAAATTGAATTTTTTGAGTTTTACGTCTCACGGTTATGCCGGCTAGGCTAAAGGAGACGGTCATGATGAGGAATGAATGAAATGGTGAAATAAAGAAAGTGGGAGGAGACGGGAGAACCCCGAGGAAACCCACACACACGGTTTGTCCGCTACAAAGTTTACTTGGAGCAAGCAGGATTTGAACCCGGGACCCCATGCACCAGAGGTGAATGCTCTACACTGATAACTATTCCTTAGCAAAATATCATAGTTACGCCAATGAATATTTTGCTCATAAGACGAGACAAGAACCTTGTAGAAGTCTCGTCTCATGAACTTTTATAGAAATCTAGTCTCGTTTAAATTCTTGGAAAGCTTTTCTCGTCTTGTAAATAAATGTACAAAATTTATGCCCTGATTTTCTTCTAAATTTGACCTGACGTCCCTCAATCATACCCTTTAGCCTAAAGGAGACGGATGATTAAGAGAATTAAAAAATGACGGAACAATTAGTGGAATGAGATTGTGAGAGGAAACAGAAGTACTCCGAGAAACCCACGGAAACGACGTTGACCACCACAAACTTACTTGCTAGAGCTCGACCTAGGGTCTCCACATATCAAAGGTTAGCGCTCTATCACTGAGCCACCGTACCATGGGCGGAGTTAGGAATTGTCTCCTGGGGGGACACGGTTAATACAAATGAGAATTGAAGGATCTTATAGGTTGCATTTTTATTTTTTGTCAAAAAGTTGGGGGCAATGATCAACCTCTTAGCCCCCAGTGGCCCTGCGTGCCGAAGTCGCTGACGCTCTCGCCTTTGGTGTGAGCGGTTCCGGGTTCGATTCCCGGTGAGGACACTCGGTCGAAAAAGTGTAACAGCTCTTTCAGGCCAGCCATCTTGAATGAAGTTTTTCCTGGGTTTCCCTCATTCACACCAGACAAATGTCGGGATGGTACCTAACATAATGGTCCTAGGCCGCTTCCTTCCTTCTCAATCCTTTCTTCTTTCCCTTTCATATGATAATGTGTTCGCCGAGGGACATCATCCTTCATGTACATGATGGGCTAAATGGCCTTAGATACCGAAAGCCCAGAAATCTAATTCCTAATCTTAGCCCCCATGCAATCAAAATTGGGTCAGATCATTTGGTCGTCGTTTGAGTGCCACGAGTAGTAACGTAATACTAATAATTTTGTGGTGGGGTTAACAAGTTAACCTGTTAACCCCTACGTGGAAGCAAAATTGATCTTAATTGAACCAGATCGTTAGAATTTAACCTATTACCCTCAGTGTAAGCGTAATTGACTTAAATTGAGCCAGATTGTTAGATCGCCGAGAATCTTGTTTGATTAACATGTATAGTGACGTAATAAGCAAAACTTTATACAGGGTTAACAACTTAACCTTTAAGCTTTCATGCAATAAAAATTGAACAGAATTGGACCAGAATGTTTGATCGCCAACAATTAGCATCTGATTGCCACGTGTACTGACGTAATACGCATAATTTTGTAGGAGGGCTAACAGATAAACCCTGTTTCAACGTGTATGCCAAAGAATTATTACAAAGAAAGAGGTATTACAGAGCGAAAACGGCTGAAATTTATACTACTTCCGGTTTCAATACTGATTTCCATAGAGCAAAAACGGTAAGAGATGGAATTTTTTTGCAATCGATTCAGCTTCCCAACAGTAAGTTTTATCTCCTCCCTTAAGCCCCTATTGAATCCGGAAGTGGTTAAAATTAACAACTTCCGGTTTCAACATTTATCATCATAGAACAAATATGTTAATAGATAGAGACAAGCTGTTTTCTGCAATCGATTCATTTGTTTGTTTTTTTTTTTTTTAAAAAAAAAACGCCATCACATCCTGCAACATGTTACCAAAAATTGAAGTGGATGAAATTTACTGCAACTTCAGGTTTCAATACGGATTTCCGTGGAGCAAAAATGATAAAGAGATATATACTGTAGATGCCTTTTTTTTTTTGTTGTTGTTGTTTGCAATTCAACTTCTGAAGAGTAGATTCTATCTTCTTCCTTAACCAGCTACTCAAACCACAAGTGCCTTAAATTATCGATTTTCGGTTTCAACCTTTATTACTATAGAACAAAAACAGTACGGGTTAGTGAGTAATACCCTTCTGTTATGGATTCAGTGCCCGAGGAACAGGTTCTATCTTTGATCTTATTAACAATGGCGTCTCTGGCATGTAAAAGTTCGGAGGGGGGGGGGGAATAAAAAAGATTTAAATTTTAGTACCTAGCACAACCTGTTTATTATCTTCGAATCCATTTCTTACCTTTCTGCTTACCTTTACGGATCCCCTGAGACATATCAAGAACTCCGCTATAATCGTTTCACAGCTTGAATATTATATTCCAAATAAATATAAATTATTATTATTTATATGTTATTCTGTCGTAAGTAAATAAATTTAATTAGAATAGAATATTAAATATTTTGTACTTCATGCGTCCCCCCCGCCAGAGATGCCCGTGCTTTTAGTTATTTTAGCTCCTCCCCACTCTCACTCAGTATTTTCATTCCACATACCTAGAAGTGTCATTATACAAATATTAAAGGAAGGAAAATGAACTTCATTAAAATTTGTTGGCACCCAAATGGAAAAAATAAAACTGCTTATTCACGCGTGGTGAATATTCCCCCCCAAAAAAACAAAATCCTAAATACGCCACTCATTATATAAACCTAATAAAGTAACTGGTTCATATTAGCTTTGTTATCTTAAATAACTTAAAGTAAAAATATAATTGACTGAACTAAGCAACATTTGTTTATAAATAATAAACCTTCATATTGGTAGTGTTTGATGAAACTAATATATTCAGTTAGTTGGTGAAACTGTTAAGCATTTATTATTTTTAAATAAACGTTGCTTTGCTTAGAGAATTGCATTTGATGTTTTAAGTTATATAAATCTATAAATATAACACATTTAATAATGATACATTACTAAAACTCATTGCAAGCTATCTTTCTGATACATAACGAATTATTTCTAGTGACATACTCACCTTTCTGCAGTAAAAAAAAAAAAAAAAAAAAAAAAAAAAAAAAAAAAAAAAAAACTGGTGTTCTACAAGGGAATGTGCTTGGTCCCTTACTTTTCTTATTGTTCATAGATGATTATCCCGATCATCTTCAATCCACACCCAGTAACATTTTCCTGTTAAGCTCATCACAGAAATCTCGACAGCAAAATTTTATTAAGCTTCAAAATGATCTCTCTCAAGTGAATGCTTTTTGATATAAAACCTGAGATTTGAAGTTAAATGTTAGTAAATACAGTTCTCTTACAACCTATCTCAAGAAAAATCTTATTAAACAAGACTACACTATAAGTTTATTATTATTAGATTTTAATGGGACGTCAGCATTTAAGTCATTTGTCCCCGTTACATCACAATCGCACAAATACGGACCGCTATATAAAAAAAAAAAAAAAACGAACTCATTCTCCACCCCGTCGCCTCTCTCCACCCCGAGGCTCTCGTCAGAGCCTCAGAAAACCTGCATTACAATGAATGCAGATCCAGGATCCACTACGAGGAAGTGAAGGTTAGCATTTGAGCACTCTCAAGGGAGCGCGCCTTACATCCCTATACTATTTGTAATATAAATGTTCAAAATGTTTAAGGACATAATGATCTTCGTGTTACTTTTGGTAATATGCTTACCTTCAGTGAGCATATTAATGCTGTTAGAAAAATATATGCGAATGTTACGAATGATGTAGAAGTTTACAGGAAATCAAAATTTGATGGTACTAGCTATTTATTATAAGGCTTTGATATCTCCTGCAGTGGAATAGGTTACTGTATGCCTATTTGGTCTATGGCCTGTCCCATACATTTTTCCAACCTAGAAATTATTCGTTGTGGAGTTCCATAGCTACATAGGTCCAAACGAAACTACTGAGAAAACACTCAAACAGTACCATTATACAGCACTCGTCAAAAAGAAAAAAAAAGAAAAAAGAAATGTAAAATCAAACTTTTGCTTTTGCTTTCTGCTTCCTACACGAAGTATGAGTTCACACAGAGTATGTTCCAAAACCTAGACTTGCAATAGTCCAAAGGTCTCGCTCATGTATAGGCCTCTGAATTCAACATTCGAATATTTGTTAACATTTTTGTTGATATTGTTTTATTTTTTCCATTGCTGTTCTCACTTGTTTCTGATTGATTTTTATCATATTTTGCTATTACTAACGTTACATATTTCAGCGTAAACTGGCCAACATGCTGTATCTGGAACTATACATATAAATACATAAGTAAATAAAATTTAACTTATGTTCTGTTTTTCAATTAGACACTATATATACATTAAACAATAACCAGTAATTCATTACGACTTTAATTCCTCGCGCCTCGTGCTAATCACACTCCGTTGTGGGAAAATTTCTCATAGCATGTCATAATATACATAGTGAAGAAAAATATAGTACACTATTAATTTTACTTTCAAATTAGACGTACATAATAGTAATAACGAAACAGTTAACAGAAAAACGTTATAAATGCTCCTTCCTCTTCATATGTAAACGAAAGTCTTCCGACTTCCGTCACCACAGTAAGAGTAATACCTACACTACAACATTCTTGTGAAAATTATGAAATCTCTGATCTTAAAGTAAACCGAGACAGTCAGAAGCCAAGTTTTCACGATGCTAGAATAACTTGGAATGTTGATGGATATCAGGAAGACAGAGCTAGTTGTATTCATTTCAAGCCAAGTCCACACAAGACGTAATAAAAGAAGTTGCGAAAGTTGTCTTGTTTGAATAACTTCATTTTTCACTTTTCTTTTTAACAGTAATTCTTTTTAAACTTAAGCGTTTTGTAGAATTATCAGGATACTATCTTCATGAAATGTGAATATTATTATCAGCTACGTATGAGTATAGAGACTTATTACCTGTCTCTGCAGATCTGTTAAAGTGGAGATATAATTTGTTAAAAAAATACTTGAAGTCTACACTAATGAGAATTCTGCCATCTAAGATAGCTTAAAATACTTTACCATTTTGATTTGATTTTGAGCTCAGCGATCCTTTGGGCAGTGAGGCTATGTGAGAGGTGGACTTTAGACGTTAGTGAATGATTACATTCTTGTCTCGTAACCGGAAGTTGCCAGGTTCGAATTTTCACAGCCGGTCATAATGTCTGGTGTTTACCACAGATTTTCATTTAGTCTCACCAGGCGAATGCTAGAATGACGTCTGTAAATTATAAACCCTGTCAGACTTTAACCAAAAGAAAATATTTTTCATCGATTATTATTAATATTCTTAGTAGAAAATTAATCCCCTGATTACTTGGAACAATGTTTAATAATAATAATAATAATAATAATAATAATAATAATAATAATAATAATAATAATAATAATAATAATAATAATAATAATAATAATAAATTAACTATCTATTAAAGTACTGCGAACTTTATTTTTTAAATATTGTATTGTTAACTGAAAAAATATTATTCTAATGTGACGATTAAAATACATATCTGAAAAATTCTACAATATTTAATAGTGTATATAACAAGAAAACAAGTGTCTAAAGATAAGACATATAGAAATCGAGAAATCTCATTGGCCTGAACAAAATTTTATATAGCTGAGTGCACATTCTCAAGGTTGGTTTTGGAAAACTCGAAAGAAGTTATTTTTTGTAAACAAAAAATGCTGTACGATATTCAAGCGAACTATTAATTTAAGATGAAACTGATCTAGAAGTATTATCTCGTCAAGCTTTTCATTATGATACAAGGAAATACACAGTATTGTAAGTGATATTAGCGCAAAATGATGTTTAACTATAATTTTCCCCCAAAATGAGGCATATGGATACTTACAAATTTTATGGAAACACCTGGAAATAAGTTAGATGAACGGGTTGGAAATGGTCTGTTGGTGATCGCAGCGGCAGCCTATGTGTTAAAGTAAATTCCGTACTACGTGAGGAGCAGTAGAACGGCAGTGTGCAGTCAAATGAGCAAACGGTGATAGTACAAGATAGATCACATTTCTGATTTCTGAAAGCGGCAAACTGTTGGCTCAGTTATGTGCTGCGATCGCGAAAGTGGGAAATGTGTTGGGTACATTACAAAAAGCAGTATTCAAGGTGATGACGGCCTGCAAAACTCAGAGGGAAGAGGAACAACAGTCGAAAGAAAGTGAATTACATGTCTCTGCCAAGCATTAAAGTGATTGTCAATCAGAACCACCGTGCGACTGCAACGTAAGTGACAGAAAAACTGAAGCAGCACTTCCCACAGGTTGTATCGACAATCATAGTCTGGCGCGAGTTACATGACATGGAGATGTGAAGTTGGGTCGAAGGGACGAATTTGCAGATAAGAGACCATCACGGTTTAGCACGACGCCAATGGTGGCATGAACATACAATACTGACCGCTGATAATTGGAAAGTGTGATATGGCCGGATGTATCATTGTTCACCTTATTTCAAAACACATGTTGTTGGACACGTAAGGAAGCACATGACCTGAAGTATTTCCGCCTTATTGCGAAGCACGGAGGTGGCTCTGTGATACTGTAGGTAGCAATATTCTGCTTTTCAGTGAACTCTTGTGCTGATGTTTACTGGACGCATGATCGCCAGTGATTGTGTCGCCATTTTAAGGGCCCTGTGCATCCTATGGTTCAGATATTTTTTTTTTCGGGCAATGATACCCTATACCAGGACGATGTTGCACCCACCACAGCGTGGTTGGCAAAATATTAAGATGACGTTGAACACCTCCCTAACTCACTAAATCCCCAAACCGAACGTGATTGAACATATGTGGTTCATTTTAGAGACACGAATCATGCACAAACTTCAACTTCCATCTTACTCACGGAAATGAATGACGCACTGCACTGTAACCAATAACCGTAAAAATAAGTGCCTCCTACCATAAAAAATATACGGTTTACCGTTTTTTTAAAATAATGGTAGGAGACCGTTTTCCTGTTAGATGCTTGTGTCGGGCATGCGCATTGGAGAGAAAAAGCACATGTTCGAAGCGAGGATTGGTGGCGCGTAGGTTCGGATGTGTTGTGCTTTGTTTTGTTTTGTTTCTTTCTTTTGTTTGTTTGTTTGTTTGTTTAGTGTGTGGTTTTCTGGTGTGATATATACAATAGGCTTACCACTGTTGAAGATATCCTGGAAATTCATTAAGCAAAGTAATGTATGGGAAAGCACCATGTTAATATTTGAACTTTGTTCAGTGACAAACAAAACTTTAGTTGGCTATCGTGGCAAGCAGATCGCTCCAAAGTGCAACGATTCGAAACCAAGAAGCTGCTGGATGTATAAAGTCTTATGATAATGTAGCCAACTACGAGTGGTTTGTGAAGCTAGAATTAGAATCACAATGTTGAAATACTTTTTTTTTTTTTTTTTTTAAACTTTTAGGAAAAGTGCTCCGTAGTTTACCGTAACAGCATTACATAAATTGTGTTGCATCAACAGGAATTTTTCATGTTACAGAAACAAAAGTATACTGTCACTCATGTGTGCCCGAAGGAGGAGCAGGGGGTCGCTCCCCTAGCTAGTGAAAACGTATTAAATTTCTTAATACAAATAAAAAATATCAGGGTATATAGTAACCAGGGAGTTGAGTCCCCTAGAAAATTTTCATCGGGCGCCTTGCTGTCATTATTTTTTCTGGATAAATAAATTGTTAGATTTGAAAAATATTTCTGTAAATGTTTTTATCTTTAATTTTGTTCTGAGTACCTATAATCTGTTCTGGTGTCTTGTTAATACATTTGAGCGTTTAATAGTCTAAATATGCAAAAGTTCGATACTCTGGAAGTTTGGTGATTTTTTTTTTCTTTTTAGCATTGATGCCACTGTTACATAATTATGCAAACACGTATTTATTAATTTGAGATAGCGGATACTGAATACTGTAGGCAGTGTTGTGAGAAGTCATATGGTTTTAGACTTGTTTAGTCGTACTTCTGGTCATTCTAAGCTATGTTGTCGAGTGCCTGCTTGGTTATCTGAAACCGTAATAATGCGACTAATCGAATGAATCGCTGATTAGAATATTTGCGGTCTATTAGTCTACTGGTACTCATAGCGAAAATACATGCAATAAAGCTAGTCTTAACACTGTAACAGAATATCGATTTATGAATATCTTAAAAGGGCATGGATGTTTGTTCCAAATACATCTTCAAAGCGTGCGAAAACTCAGCTATAAAATTCAAGATTTTTTTTTTTTTTTTTTTTTTTGTATGTAATATCGAATCCTCTTCTGGTGTTTTGTTCAATACATGACAAAATTAGTAATTTTGAAAAGAAAAAGCAATGTATGTTCAAGATGATATCAGAAAAAGGGTTCGATATTACAAACTAAAAATTAATTTCAACTTTTATTCTTAAGGATATTATGCACGTCCTAGGTGCAACGCTTCTTTCGTTCACTTTTGTTTACTTTAGTTAAGTAGTCTTTAACAGCAGTGGACCAGTGTGCACTCTAGTTGCATCCATCCAGAAAAATTATTGCTAGCCAGTGTGTGTACTGATACAGTTTCCAGCAATTCGATGAAAATTGGGTCAATATATTGACCAACAAGAATTCTTACTGGATCTAGCAAGAGGGCACAGGTGTGTATTACCGTAAATCTTGTACGGTAATAACACACCTGTGCTTTTTTTTTTTAAAAAAAAACGACCCCTAAATATTACGGTAAATTACCGTAAAATATACGGTACCAAATTTGTTTCTAAACACGGTCAATATTATTTTGCTTCTAAATATACGGTCTGCCGTTTTTATGAAAAAACGGTGGTCCGTAAAATTTAGGGTAATCGGATGGCAGCGAGAGTTGACGGTAATCGGTCAGTAAATTTAAGGCGAAATTTTTTACAGTGTGCAAACGAAATTGTGTAATATTCCACTTGCTACAAATTCGCGACATTTATGACTCCATTCAATTCGCATCAGAGGTATTTTGAAGGGAAAAGGTAGTCCAACACCATATTAATCTAGTAAGGAACAATTTTTCGTTTGTTTCCATTAGAGTGATAAGAATGTAATATATATCAATCGAAATACGGCATCAAATTAAAAAAAATACATGATTAAGGTAAAACTCTCATATGTACTTTTGAGAAACTCCAGTAAAATCAACTTCTATGGCGCTAAAAGAATGTTATTCGTTGCCAGTAACAATCAATAATTTTTAATTTGGAGCGATGTTATATAAAAAAAAATGTTAACTAGGAATTTGAATGTATTGTTATTTGTTTCCTAATAACAGTGACACACATATTCCTAACAGTGATGCACGTACTACTTATAAATTAACCTTTTAATGACCCTTGGCCCATGCATCTAATGCTTGATTAAACTAACCTCTGCTAAGATTATCTACGCTTAGGGCGTCCAAACTTTCCGGTTTAGCCAGGACAGTCACGGATTTGCCCCAAAAATTGTCCAGAACCACAAATGTTTCGGCCTTTCTACAAGACATAAGCTAATATCATTCGTGCATTTTTTTAAACTGCTTTTATTAGCCATCGATACTCAACTGATAGAAACAATCTACTCTCTCACTTACGTTTGGATTGTGTTGACCTATTGTAATGCTTTCTGATGAAATTTCAGAATTAATTACAAGTGAACAACTATGACTATACTGTAATTTTCATTGGGTATCTCAGGCTTTAATTTTAATTTTCATAAAGTGTCCCAGTTTCTAAGTCTGAAAATTTGGGAGCCCTACCTATAAATCAACTCAAGCTTTAGTTAACTAGAAGACGTGCTATTAAACATATTATTCAGAAATTAATTCAGCTGACTTCATCTGAGTGAATTTGTAGTCTTTGTGGACGGGGGAACATTTGGGAGAAAAATAAGGTATAACTTATTAGGACATACTCCTTGTAAACGTAGGTTGCAATATGCATTATGAATTTTCTTTCTCTATGAACCTAAATACAGGATTAATCTCCATACTAAGGTATTATTTAAAAGTAACGTTTATTGTAAAAGTACTTTGTACACAAACAAGAAACATATAGCAATATCTTTAAAGGAATGGAGAATATTAGCAAAACTTCACGTTTTTCGCACAGGAAGAATAAGTTTTATGGAAAAAATTAAAAATAAATGTACATTCAGAGTGCAAAATTAGTTGAACCCATAATTGCTATAACTCCATTAGGTCCGGTCCAGTACTTTTGCTGGTATCACAAGCGTCTTGACACATGCAATTTAACTTAAAGGTACCTTTGCAAGCAGTTGGTAAGCCTGGGAGCACCGAAACAAATTTTTGCTGTGCAAATGATGAACTGAAAATCTATACTTTAAAATCAAATTCTATTCTTTGGAGCGTGTAACATGAATGCCATGCATCAAAGATATTATAACCCTAAAAGCACAAGATATGCTAGGCATGTGCCATTTAGGAGTCCCAGCCACTTTTTAGGTACCGGACACATGACACATATGATATTAATGTGCTAGGTATGTATTTCAGCTACCTACAGTTTTACGTACTTTTACACCTAATTGATATTTGCAACTATGTACCACATTTATATATGTGGCTCAGTTTCACACTCTAACAGGCAATTGTTTTTATGTCGTCACGGTACGTCCTTCAGGTACATACTGTCTCAGATATCTTAACAGCACAAAATGCGCTAGGCATGTACTATTTAGGTGATCTAAATTCTCCTCCCACATTTGATGCATTTGTTGCCTTATTTTTCTAGTGATTGTGTACTAGAAGCAACAAACGCATCACCTTTATTAGATGGCAACTGTCGCCGATCATTTGAAAGTGAATATGGAAGAACCATGAAATAAAGTAAATAGACACTCGTTATTTTGTTATAAAATTACATGGAGAGCAGATCTTATCTGATCCCAAACGGTTATAGTCGAACATATGCGGTTAAAGGAGTACTCTGATTAGCCAAATTCAAAAGGCCTCAACAATTTATCCCTCTACAAGCGACGTTCTCTTTATCGCTTCCGTGGTCAAGTCGGATGAGCTCGCGGCTAGTAATCCAAAGATCGGTCGTTCGGGCCCCTCTGGGGTCATTTTTTTTTACTGGTTTAAAGTGTTTTTTAGACTAACCTTAACGTAAACACATGCATATAGGCGATCTAACATAATTTGGGGGAGTAATTTTGTGGTTCATTAACGCTTATGGCATGAGGAACATACCTATAACATACTAGGCACCTTTCCCAGGTACATGTCAGGCATGTGACTAGGAGCGGACATAGACTGTGACTATCACTTGCCATCCATGTGATTTCTTTCTCAGAGTACATAAGGCACATAGTGGACACAGTCCCATATACCTGAGAGAACATGACAGGCATATGCCTACTATGTGATTGTGCTGTTAGGGAACTCGTTGTCTCTATAATGTATTATTTGTCTGTATAATGAATGATTTAACTACATACTGCAGTTGAGAAAAAGAAAAAAATAATATTGAATGTTGAAATTAAATCAAAATATCAAATTTGGAAGAATTAAAGGAAATACTTGTACGTTCCTAAATCTATATCTCCATGCACAGTCCTACTCCAATTCCCCATCCTTCTTGTCATTCTAATATCTCTTTCCTTCTCCACAGAAAACAATCTTGCTAATCAGACAGAGTACTACTTGAAACTTAAATATGTTAAAAAGTTCGGTCAGTCCATGACTCGAAATTGGATCTTCTGCTTAGAAATCCAATGCATTAAACAGTGACCATCATCAATCAGATCCTCGAGTTTACATAAAGACTGCTTAAATTCCTTTCGTGTAAGCTTAGACGAGCCATTAAGACCCTAAGAAGAGATGATTATCAGTTGAGTTAAATAATTTAATTCATCAATTTTTTGTTTGGGCAATTGTTATTGCAATATTATTATTGTTTTATTGTTATTAACAATCACAGCAACCAACCCCTATCATTTTTACAGATTCAACCTGTTTTACATCTGTTCTGGTGACGTAAAAGAAAATGTGACTTGCGTGAAAATTTATTTATGCACTGCATGAGATATAATTTTCAATTGGATGGTGTAAAACCAAAGTGAACCAGCTCCACTTTCAGCGAATTTGCAGATATTGGTAGTGTCTGATTCTTGAGTAGGCACAGTACAATGACTACGCCGTAGCAGCACTCGTAAAGTGGTGTACTCTTGTGGTAAACTAGTGAAGCTTTGAGTCAAGCTCATTTTCGTTCCGCCAGAGAGCACCAAGTACAAACTGCAATCTTGCAGCTGCTGCATTGACATCTAATTCAAATATGGGTAAAAGAAAACCATAGAACATATTTAATGGAAACAAGTGAAACAGAGGAAGAAATTCATACCAGTGATTCAGAGTACATACCACAGATTGAAAATACAGATGCGTAGAATGAAATGTTATTTATTTATAACCAGGGCCGTGCCGTCGGGGAGCGAGCGGGGTGACGGCCCCGGGCGCCGAAGTAAGGGGGGCGAAAAAGGAAAAAAGATAGGAAAAATTGCTTGGAATATATGTATGGGGGCGCTGTCGTATACTCTCGCCCCGGGCGCTGATTTTCCACGGCATGGCCCTGTTTATAACCAAATTATGGTGAAGCTCATAAGTTCTGCTTGTTTCATTTCAGACCGAAGTGAATCAAATGAACAATTAAGTAGAAAATAGTCAAACAACAATAACCGTAAACAAATATGTAATAAAGGTAGGGCCTATGTTGATTTTCGTTGATAATTTCAATTATTCATTTAAAACAAAAAAGGAGGTAGTGAAGATACTATGTGGCCCTTATATTATATTTTACAATAAGCAACGAATGAAATATTTCATTAATATGAAAAGTATTGATCAATTTTCCCTTCTGATCCAGTGGTTAGAGCGTGCGCCCTTGGAGCATGTGATACTAGTAGATTTCCGATAGGAGAGCATAAATAGTTTGAATCAATTAAAATGGTTCGGATTACACTTTAAAGTGCGAAGTCACGTTTCATATAGCCTTGGTGCTGGAAAAGAATTCTAAGCCTCAATAAACAGTGTTCCTTGATTTATTAATGTAATTGCAGGAAAAGTTTGCTTTAGTATTCGTATATATATATATTGTAGTTTCCATAAATACGTATAATGCATTTCTACCCGTACTTTACTATAAATTAAATATATTTTTTAAATCTATACCTATACACTGTGCTAATAATCTAATCTGATTTATTTTGAAGAATATCATTATTAAAAGAAACACGAAAGACTTTCAACCTTTCCGTGGGACAGTCACTCAATATCTGAAGAGAAACAATGGACTCCACTTTTAGTGGTTGTATTTTCGGTGTGACATTTCCCAGCGCAATAGTTCAAGGGTACTTTCTGCCATTCTTCGAACGAGATAGCGATTATGCTGTTGTATTATCTTACTAAGAGCCAGTTTCAAGCTTTCTGGAAGAATCATATTCCCGAAATAGTAGTTGTTAACAAGAAGTTTGACATTCAAAAAAAGATACCTAAAACATCCTGTTTCAAATCATAATTTTATATTATATTAATTTATGATATTTTAGATTTGCTATAAATGTATCTTGGTCTAGGATTTATTACTTTATCTTGTCACTGATAAGTAAAGGAAAACCTTTCTATGTTGGCATCCTTCAGTAGGTCTTATTGTCCGTTCGTTTTATTGAAAAGTTTCCAACTTGGACACGTTGCCAAATAAGATCAATTATATGTATTTTGAAGCAAAATGTATTATAGATTGTAACATAGGTGTTTGTAATGAAGTGAGTAACTAATTATTTCCTACGTATTGGTTTGTATTTTGAAAATAATATGTAGTAAATCTATTTATGTAATATATATATATAAATCATGTAATATGGTTAACGTACGTGCCTTGGGCACAGGATATTCAGGTTCCATTTCCGGTGAGAGCTAATTTGCTTCAAATTCTGCGTTAAATTATAAGTCCACATCTTACACATACTGAGTGTTGAGAGGTTTGACTTTAAACTAAATATCGATCTTAGTTTAGTGTTCGCACAATGGTTTCAAGGTTGCAATTGCAATATGCTAGTTACCTACAAATCACTACGAATTAGTGTTGACAACGAGACGAGAGACATTGAACTTTCGTGACGATACAAGAAGAGATGAGCATTTCCCATAGAAACAAATGTACTTTTTGAGACGACGAAGCACTATTTTTACTGCAACTTTACGAGACGAGATAATCCCCAAACTTGTCTTGTAGGCTACAAGATTAAGCATATCCTTTATTTATTCTTTTCTCCCTTCCTCTGCAACAATATGTAGTTAAAAGATCGTCAGTTTGACGAAATAACGAAACATTCATGTTATCTCACTTTTCTAAATAGCGAAACACTTAAAGCGGCCATCCTTTTTTTTTTTTTTTTTTTTGGATTACTAACAGATTCATACACCCTCGTAATTGAATCTGACTATCAAGCTATGGGGAAAAATTGTGCTCTTCCTCTTTCGTTTTTTACAATTTGCAAGATGGATACGATTCTCATTCTGCAGTGGTTCTCAGAAATTCTCAAACGCGTGACGGAAGTGCAGGACAGCACATGTTTAACTACTCCGTTTGGACGAGACTATCAAATCCTTTGCAATGTAGAATATAAATATCGCCGATCTATTCATATACTCACCGACGAAAGACGGAACAAACAACAAATAAAACGCTGTGTACATATAGGGCGTTTCAAAACAACACCGATAACGTTTGGGAGGTGATTCCTAACACCAAGATAAGACAAAAAGTATAGACCAAGTGGGGTGCACAAATGTTTCCTTTCGGAGTTATAGGCTGCCGAAAACATGAAAAAATGAAATTTAAAAGTCTATAGCTCCAAAACTATGGGATCTACCCTAGTCGGGTCAAGACTTCACTTAAAAACTAATATGCGTACTATCCAAAAATCCATGTTCCAGAAACCTAGAGTACTCACGAAACAATTTTTATAGAGGTAGTTGGTGAGTATTTCAAATTATATGCCCGTAGCCAAACTCCCTCTATAATATATATATATATATATATATATATATATATATATATATATATATATATATATATATATATATATATATATATATATATATATATAACGCTAATTCTGTCGTGAACTATGTTACATATGCCCTGATTCTAAATGTTTAAGCAATACAAGAGATTATCTGGAATAATTCAACACATTAATGCACTTCATATATATATATATATATTATTATTCTTCAACGTATATCTCATTTGACACCTTAAAATATTGAACATTCAGTCTACACAATATGGTTCCTCGTTACATTTATACCTTTCTAGTTACTATAGCAAAGACATTAAAACAACTAAACAAACCGTCATAGCAACGATAACAAAATCTCAGTATAATACAAAATATTTAAATTATTTCTTTATATAATTTCTTCTTCTTGATAGCTTGTGCCTTTTTAATAACTCATTTCGCCCGTAAATACAAATAATACTTAAAAGTGCATAAAAATTATACATTATCGTTGCATAATGGCTCCCAAATTACTCGGACTTCTTTACATTGATCACAATTAAAGAAAGAATCCTGGACCGTTAGACATTTCGTATACAAGTTACCTTGGTTTTTGAATAATCCTCGTATATATATATATATAAATTACAATTCTTAAAATAACATCATTTTCATTTTATCTCAGTATCATTTTATCTCAGTATTTATTCTATAATCAATTTTATTTTAACTCTATAAAATTACCGACGATAAGGAGATATTCAAAATATGGTGCATTTTTTGGTTATTTTTAGGTTCTAAAAATTCTTTAATTCTATGCCATTTGTACATATTAACAATAAATTTGTTGTACATTAAAATACAACTTAACCAATTTCATTTATTCGGGCATAGTTAGCATAAATTTGATAGACAACGTTTGTATCGATGCGTAGAT
Source organism: Thermobia domestica (assembly GCF_964235325.1). Taxonomy (NCBI): domain Eukaryota; kingdom Metazoa; phylum Arthropoda; class Insecta; order Zygentoma; family Lepismatidae; genus Thermobia; species Thermobia domestica. The sequence continues at coordinate 101,738,125 of NC_137461.1, forward strand.
GTAATTCATAGAATATCAACGAAGTAGCATTACAATAAAATCAAAACAGTGTTCAAAGTGAAACAAAACAAAAGCAATTAATATTACAAAAACAATAACACTTTCAAATATATATTATTATTAGTTACTATCATTTAAAATATTTAAAACATTGTCATTTAAGTTTAAATTACTGTTTTTATATTCTTGCGAATCCATTGCTAACGTGGCTTTAATCCAATTCACTTCAACTCAGTGGCGGCCGGTGGATTGTGGTTTAGGGTGTTGCAGTACGAACGATAAGAGACAGAAGATATAAAATTGACTCATTGACTAATCACCATAACTTTAGATGCAAATGCTATGTGACACGTTAAATGAAATAAAATTTTGTTTTTAAAAAATAAAAAATGCATAACATTTTATCCGATTAATTACCTTAATTAACTAGTAAGTTCATTCTCCTCTCTTTGGTTGGAGCAAATCTCTCTAATACATGCTGGTTGAACTCTGGTATTCTTATTGTCAGGTCTTTATCGATGGAAAGCATAACCAATGGTGATAACCTTTCTTTCGACATTCAATTCCTTTAAAGTGTCAATCCTTTTTCACGTTGAAAAATACTTTTCGTCTTTTGCTGACGCCATAGGTACAGTTAATATTAATTTCAGAAGCTTTGTAGATTCACTAAATATTTTTCTAGATTATTGCGAACGATTTATTCTAGCAAACTTAGTCTCTGACAGTAATCCGAATTCCTCTTAGCGTTGACTGAAGAGAGTTCGTAACAGTGATTAGTGTTATAAAAAATGTCCATTGAACACACTTTATTCACAGTTTATCCAGGAAAATTTAAAATAAATTGAGGAAATTTATCTAGTGCAAGCAACATTACTGCCATAAAACATCCTGTAAATTTAAGCTGGATTTTTTTTCGAACAATCTCCTGAATTGTCCTTTGCTTGTTTTGTCTAAGCCGTAATTGCAAGTTTTTCCTCAGTTGAAAGCTGGTCAATATTTTTTTGTAAGTTATTTACAGAAGTCACGGTATACAATTCATTCAGAATTTGTAGGTTATTTACAGAATTAAAGCACACACAATAAAATTAAATCTAATAATTAAAAACCACAACAGTTGATACAAAAGAGGTACTGGTATATGAATTCCGAATGTCACATATTCATACATCAACACACACACACATGTGCGTAAAAGAAAAAAAAATACATTCCAAGTCATCCGTCTTGGTTGTTACGCAATGCACGATGAACACAATATACTTCAACATGAGGCGAAACAATGCTTTCAATGCCATATGTTCTGGAAAGGAAACCTCGAAACCCGCCAGATGTAGGATCAGCATGTAGGCCTATACCTAACAGAAGGTAAAAGTCGAAGAACATCAAAACAAACAACACTGCCAGTTCTACACCCAGTGTTGGGAAGGGTTCGATAAGTCTATGCAATATATACACCTTTCTTATTCTGCATCCGGAAAGACGATAAGTAATTCTTAATTACTGTCACCTATATTTAAAAAAAATGATAGAACGATTGTTTTTAAGAAAAGAGAGAGTACATGATGAGGCGTAAAATGAAGTATTTAGCCTACATCAATCGTTTCTCTGTTAAACAAGTATAGTTCGTTAGGAAAGTCTACAATGTTAGTCAAGTTTCGAAATTTTTGGGAGGTCCGGACCTGGCGTACCCCCTCGTGGCTACGCCCCTGAGCATTGCTAACTAGTCCCAAATTCAATGTGCCGTTCGCCATCATACAGTTTTATGTGGAAACTATGAAGAGTATAAAATATACTTATTTTATAAAAGAAATATGTATATACTAAAATACTATCCACAGAGGGAGGGGGCGATTCTACATACTGGCTTATTAATATTTGAGTTGAGTTGAGTTGATTTTAGTTTAGCGTCCCTTTCAGCAGCGAGGCTATATGAGACGTGGACCTACTGATTAACGTGGAATCCGAACCACATGAGCTCCCGCCGGGAATCGAACCCTGGTCTTCCACGCCAAATTATTAATATTTGAATCACAAATGACTGTAGAAGAAGCCTTCATTATCAACATAAGCTAAGAATTAACTTGTAAATGCGGGTCTACTTTCATTTGTTTTCTGCTCTACTAGATATTTTCTTTCTTATTTTGTAATTCTGCAATCACTTTTTTGATTGTCATTATAATGATTTGCTTCAGTATGGTCCTGTAATTTAAAAATATGAATGCATAAAAACAAATTCCATTTGTTAATTACTAGTGAAATAAAATTCAGAAATCTTATTTAGGGCGAAAAACCTTCTCGTTCACTGGAAACCGTGCTGTGTTGCAGAAGCACTGCAACGACCAGTCCCTTTAACTTTTGAGATAGGGGAAAGGAGACTTAACATTCGCTCCAATTGCCGCGCTGAAGGAATCTGGTCGTTGTATGCTCGCTGCAACACAATATAAATTAGAGACACTGTGAAGGATTATTTTTCGCTTTTTAAAAACGGATTAACGGAACGGACAGTTACAGAGGTAAAAAATATGTTATTTAAAGTGTATATATGCGAGTACTAAAAAGTATTTTTCTGTTCTTTACTACTATTGATATATATATTGAAATACTTTGGTCGTTGCGCAACGCTGCAACACTAACACTAGCCGCCACTGCTTCAACTACATTTAGGTTAAGAGACATTACTAAAAGATTCGATTAGGTTACATTGAATAGCACAATCTTGATTACAGTCCTGTGTGTTGTTTACTTCACTAATTCTTTGGTTTCTATTTCGAAAATATCTGCCACCTAGGTAATTATTACGGAACCTGGCAGTGCGTGAGTAATTAACTCGATTATGTACATTATTTCTACAAACGGTACTATATTATTTTTGTTCCTCTTCAAGTTAGGTTCTGTTGTATTGCCGTTACGAGTAAATTTAACATTATCTCTTGTACTAGGATCACAATTCTCTCTAACATGTATATTTCGAACAGGAACATAGCTTGATTTCTATTACTATTACTTTGCAACCTAACCTGACTTTCATAATTTTGAACGACCATAAGTAAATGATTGACATTTATGAGTATGAGTAGGGGAGTAATGGGGACGTCAGCAACGAGGCAGTACGTAGTGCTCTCTGAGATCTGAGTATTTAGAACATTCAATAAGAATGTTCTGAATACTCAGGGGTACAATAAACTCTTTATAATACGGACGGCTCACTTGATGTAACAAATAGCTATGCATGAGATGAGTGTCCGATGCGCAGACGCACAAGGAGCACACCTCGACTACAGGAACAAGACGTACGCCACTCTCCTAGCACCGACTTAACTGCATGTAATTTATTCTCAAGGGCCTGGTCCCAATCTGCATGCCAGTGAGAGCGCATCAAAGAATAGAAATGGTTCTGAAGATAGGAACAAGGAAGGCTATGCTCCAGTGCAACCCAGCCAAGGCGGCGTTCATCGCAGCTGCGTCAGCACGTTCGTTTCCCAGGATGCCGACATGACCCGGCACCCAGCACACAATGACGACACAACCCTGTTGCTGCAATTGGTGGCACCTCACAAGAATGTCCTGCACCATAGGGTGCGTACTCAATGCATTCTGTAGACTCAGAACCACGCTTTGAGAATCGGTGGAAACAAGCACACGACGTAACGAAAGCGTGAGAGCATGGTCCAAGGCAAGCTTAAGTGCAAGTAATTCAGCAGTAAACACGGAACACAGGTGACGCAGATGGAATTTTGAGCTGCCATCGGCCGTGACAAAGGCACAGCCTACAGAATCCCCATCTTTAGAACCGTCCGTAAAGAACACATTAAAATCGAGGTACTGATCTAACAGTGCGGCAAACTCCTGCTCATACACCTGGGGACTAGTAGCCAGTTTCGAATGTGTCAGTTTCGAACTTAAATCATGACGAGGTATACAAAGCAGCCATGGTGGAACAGCACAAAAGTGAACCAACGAAAGAGGGAGCCACACGAAATTGTCAGCGAGGAAACTCTCACACGCCTGGATGTACCATGGACATGTCGACCGAGAATGTGCAGCATAGCGCTCGTAAATCGAACCACCACGGAGACATGGTCTACAAGGGTTGTCCGGAATAGAGTGCACATGTGCAGAATAATTAAGAACAAGTCTCCTGCGATGATACTCTAAAGAAGGTTCATTGGCCTCAACATACAGGCAGAACCAATAGAGGAGAAAGTCTGACTCTCAGGCAGTACCAATGGTCGGCCGCTACGCGGCGCGGTTATCGCTATAGACGAAAGAAAGGAATCTACTTTCCACTCTGCAATCAGCTGGCAGCCAGTTTGGAAAGTTTGCGATGGGATTTCGCAGTCTTTGATGATTGGAGCTCTCTTCTAAAATTCCTTGCCGTAAAAAAAATCTGCACTTAATGTAATGTATAACAAGTTTTGGAATAATATTAATAGAATGTTGCACAGAACAACCGACTTCCGAAGTTCGAGCATCAATATCTGAAATATTATCTAAACAATCAAAAAATACATCACCCCACATTCTACGTGTAGACTTAAGTTTTTCTGCAATGGTATTTTCTACATGTGACAAAATTCTATATACACTTTTGAGTGGATACGTTAATTAGTTCCTTTTAGTTTTGGAGCCATAGTCCTTAATCAATGTTAACTCTGCTGCATTTGGAAGGTCTATTACATCTCTACGCAACAAAGTTACACATTTTGTACAGTTTGTCACTTTAGAAATATGACGTACAACATACCCAGTCAAATAGAACACTAAGCACTCCTTACTAAGATTCACCCCGGTCAAAACTGGCATCGTGTTTTCCCAATCTGCTATATCACTATCGCTCTCCTTTAACACTATTTTGCTTTTTACGATAAATTCCGCGTCTTGCTTTATTTTCTTGTTACGCAGTTCTGTGTCTTTAGTCAGAGTTCGTATTTGGTGCACGAATGATGTTAATGGTGCGTCGGTCATTTGTTCACAATCTTGTCTAGATTCCAGAGCCAATTTTATAGGGACGTAAACACATTGTAGCATATGCAATTGTAAAAAGTCAATTGTTGATGGATGGTCGTTGCAGCTCATGGATCGTAATATTCCAAAATGCCGTTCCAGGGGATCTTGTGTAAACTTAGCTGTCAAAACATATTTAAGCCCTTTCTTCCACAGATATTCTGACACTTCCAAAGTGCTTTGAAGTGTTACTCTAAGCGACTCTTGTGTCCCTTGAGAGGCAAACGTGTTCTCGTTACTGCTAAGAATGGTATTCCATTTTTGCAAGACGGAATAAGATATGCAACCTTTATAGAGTGCATTTTTTGGTGTTGTTGCATTCAGGGCGTCAATCAAACTATTTACATCTCTTGTAAATTCTTCTGTTGGTTCACTTCCTGTAAGTTCTTTTATCTTAACGACATCTCTGTAAAACTTCATTCCGTTTGCCATAGAAGTACTGAACAACTGAAAAGCTATTCGTACATTCATCCTTTGAAATGAAAAAGGATTTATATGAGAGGAAGTCAGTTTGGGACAAACCCTCATTCCTGCATATGCGGATGTAATGTTAGTTTCATACATTCGCCTATAAAAGTCGTAATTCATGGTCTGGTTGCAGTAAAGAGCTTCTCTTTTGTCGTGAAAAGAATTTCTCATACCTTTTATTATATACACAGCATCCGAAAAGGCTCAAAGTTGTCTGGTTTCGTCAGCAGGATTAGGAATGCAGCATTTTAAGTTTTCTTTCTGTCCAGAAATCCCTAAACTTCTCCAAACTTTCTTGTTTGACTGACTATCATCTGCGGTAAAGCCAATAATTCTTGCACCAGCCCGTTCAAGTTGTACAACAATTGTTATTTGTAATATTTTACAAATAATATCTCCAGGAGAAGCATTTTTGCTTGCGTAAACAGCAACCGGCTGAACCCAACTATGCATATGAAGCACAAACATGAACACTAGTGGGTGGTTTGCGATATCACCTCTGCTTTCTTCTGGAGTGTAATCACCGAAATCTACGAAGCCCCACTTTCAAAGAGTTCGAGTTGAAACGCACTTCTTCTCGCAGTTTAACTTCGTCAAATATAACGATACCAAATCGTTTGCTTTCGTCTTCTTCCCCGCGAAAATAATTTTCAATAGATTTCAAAGCGTATTCATCGATTCCGTAAAGACATTTAAGCCCCTTCACAAGCTTTCGCAAATGTTCTTCAGGAGGAAGTGGAAGTAGTTCGTGCTTTAAACAATGACGATAGCCTTTGGGAGATTTAACTTTCAACAACAACTATCTAAAAGAAATTCACTACTGAAGAGCATACCTTTGGTCTTTTGAAGGTTACATTGCTTCAAGATTGTATCAACTACAATTTTCTGTTTTTTAGAAAGACGTTCGAGTATGTGTGAAACCGAATGTTGTTCGTTAGTTTTTAGTAGAGCAATTTCTTCAGTTGAACAATTTCTGTTTTTGCCCTACGAAGATTACTTTTTGTTCTAATGACCATGCGATTTAAATTTTTAATTTTTGTCTTCAAAGCAACATTCTCTTTGCGAGCATTCCAGTCATTTCCACATTTGCAAAAATTTTTATGATCCGGAGGGGATAAGTCACTTTCATTACTTTTCGAAAATTCGTTTTGTTGCCTGCTATTTCTGTCTGCACCAAATGAATCTCTTCTTGAGCGTTTTAGATCACGTTTTGAAGGAGATTGACGTCTTTGTCATGGGTTTTGAGAGGTATTTTGGCAGATTGGTAAATATGTGGGGGAATGCGCCAGGTTTTAATTTTCATCTCTGTCTCGGTATTTCAATGGTTTCTCCCTTTATTATAAAAGAATCTACTTATTATAATAAATTCGTCTGCAAAATGAATATCACAAACGAAACACTTTCCTGTAAGATTTCTATCACTTCGAGGAATAGCTCTTACCCACTTCGAAAATTCTTCTTCGTTTTTAGGAGGTGCAAAAAAAAATGTTTGCATCCCAAACCGCGATATCCTGACTTACAGCCAGGAACAAAGCACGTAGGCATTTTAACTTCGGCTGTCCGTCACGTCGCACAAAAAGCAAAGAAACGTACACACACACACACACACACACACACACACACACTAAGAAACTTGTACAACAGATTCATTTACAAAAGTCTCCACAACACAAAAATTAAAATGATCAAAAAACAAAAAAAGAAAAAAGCCACCAAGCCATTACATCACAACGCGCTTTCTTCACAATACGCGCTCCCGAGAATTGCATCTTTAGCGACAATGCTGCCGCCGAGCGTGGGTGGACAATATTTCAGTGCTATAGTCTATTCAAACTACGAGGAGAGCTCAGACTTTCTCCTCTATTGGTTCTGATACAGGCTTGCAACGGGACTAGTATGGTAGGCGCCAGTAGCAATCCAAATACCCAGATGGTGCACTGTATCAAGTTGTCGCAACAAAAAATCACGATTAGATCCAGTCTAACTTGGACCGAATTAGACTACGGTACAAGCGGAGCATGAGTGAAATATATACATCGTGACGAGATTAATAATTGCTGAAGCTTAAACGGTAGTAATATTCGTACTGAGGCGATAATACGCGACTCCTGTTGGTAGGGATTCACTTGTTTCAAATCATTATACACGTCTTTCACAAAATCGGGAAGGCTTTTATCGACTGTTGGATCAATGAGTGAATGAATGAATTGGGGTTAATGAGGACGTCAGCAACGAGGCTATATGTCCCCGTCACGATCAACAACGTTGTTCAGGACTGAAAGATTAAAAAGGAGTTACAGGCTAAAACGAAGACAGTGCAAAGGAACGAGAGAGCTGCTAAATGAATAGGAAAAAGTAAAAAGCAAAAGTGGAAGATAAAAGAATAAATAAGATAAAACATAACAATAACAATATACAAAAATAAACTTAAACCGTGAGAAAATATAAAAATTTAGCAGCAATAAAACAATTACAACAGACGAAAAACAGCTCAGAGAACGTGAGCAACGCCACTATCATGCACGAACTCAAGCACCCGGCCAGCAATATCAATATCATCCCCCAAAGCACGGGAAAGGAGACAAGGCAGTCTGTAACGTTCTCTGAGATCTGAGTATTCAGGACACTCCACAAGAATGTACTGAATACCCAGGGGGACTATACAATCCTCACAATACGGAAGGTTCCGCCTCCGCAGCAAGTAGCCCTGCGTCAGATGAGAGTGCACTTCATCTCGGCGACGATGGGACGAGAACGTGCGCCACTCTCCTAGGAGTGGTTTGGCTGCGTGTAATTTATTCTCAATGGCCTGGTCCCAAAGCGGCTTGCCAATGAATGAATGAATGAATGAATGAATGAATGAATGGGGAGTAATGGGGACGTCAGCAACGATCCTATATGTCCCCGTCACGATAAAGAAACGTTGCTCAGGACTGCAAGAGTAAAAAGGAATTACAGGCTAAAACGAAGACAGTGCAAAGGAAGGAGAGTGGTGCTAAATGAATAGGTAAAGGATAAAAGCAAAAGGAAAAGATAAAAGAATAAATAAGATAAAAAATAACAATAACAATATACAAAAATAAACTTAAAACATGTGAGAAAATATAAAAATTTAGCAGCAATAAAACAACGACAACAGACTAAAAACAGCTCAGAGAACATGAGCAACGCCAATACCATGCACGATCTCAAGCACAAGGCCAACAACATCTCTATCATCCCCCAAAGCACGGGTAAGGAGACAAGGCAGTCTGTAACGTTCTCTGAGATCTGAGTATTCAGGACACTCCACAAGAATGTACTGAATACTCAGGGGGACTATACAATCCTCACAATACGGACGGTTCAGTCTCTGTAACAAGTAACTGTGCGTCAGATGAGAGTGTCCGATACGCAAACGCGCCAAGAGCACTTCATCTCGACGACGATCGGACGAGGACGTGCGCCACTCTCCTAGGAGTGGTTTGACTGCGTGTAATTTATTCTCAATGGCCTGGTCCCAATCGGCTTGCCAGTGAGAGCGCATCAATATGTGAAAATACGAATGAAAATCGGAGCAAGAAAGGCTATGCTCCAGTACAACTCCGGCCAAGGCGGCGTTCTTGGCAGCTGTGTCAGCACATTCGTTTCCTCGGATGCCGACATGACCCGCACCCAGCAGACAACGACGACACAACCCTGTTGCTGCAATTCATGGCATCCACAAGAATGTCCTGCACGAGAAAGTTCATACTGAAGACATTCTGTATACTCAGAACCACGCTCTGAGAATCGGCGCAAACAAGCACACGACATAATGAAAGCGTGAGAGCGTGGTCCAAGGTAAGCTTAAGTGCAGTTAATTCAGCAGTAAAAACGGAACACAGGCGATGCAAATTGAATTATGAGCTGCCCTGGTCGGTGACAAAGGCACAGCCTACAGAATCCTCATCCTTAGAACCGTCCGTAAAGAACTCACTAAAATCGGGGTACTGATCTAAAAGTGCTGCAAACTCTTGCTGGTACACCTGGGAACTAGCCTGTTTCGAATGCAAAGACAAACGTAAATCATGACGAGGTAGACGAAGCAGCCATGGTGGAATAGCACAAAAGTGAGCCAACGAAACAGAGGGCCACACGAAATCGTCGGCAAGGAAACTCTCACACGCACTGATGTACCATGGACGTGTAGAGAGAGGACGTGCAGCATAGCGCTCGTATATCCTACCACCACGGAGACACGGTCTGGTGGGACGATACGCTAACGAAGGTTCATTGGCTTCAACATATAGGCTGGCAACGGGACTACTTTGGTAGGCGCCAATAGCAATACGAATACCCAGATGATGCACTGTGTCAAGTTGGCGTAACAGAGAATCACGAGCAGAGCCATAGGCAATACAGCCATAGTCTTACTTGGACCGAATTAGACTACGGTACAAACGAAGCAGAACAGTACGATCCATGTGCGGTGGGAAAGGACACGGAGATTCAGAGCTCGAAGACAAGAGATTTAAGATTTCGAATATGCGATGCCCACAACAAGCGAGGGTCAAAGACCAGACCTAAGAAACGGACTGTATCAACGAAGGACAAACGTGTGCTATCGAGGTACAAGTCCGGGTCAACAAGGCAAGTACCCTGCCGGCAGAAGTGAACACATTGGGATTTCTCGGTGGAAAAGCGAAATCCAGTCTCATTCGACCAGCGAAAAGACGATTGGGAGTCAGTTGAAGCTGTCGAGTAATGCCGCGAAGGTGGCGGGAGCGACAGAAAATAACAAGATCGTCAACATAAAGCAGACCAGACACTGGAGCCTGGATCTGCGAAAGAACGCCGTTGACGCCGACAGCAAACAACGTGACACTAAGGACACTTCCTTGTGGAGCACCATTTTCTTGTACAAAGCGCTCTGAGAGATTAGATCCCACACGCAATCTAAAGTGTCGCTCGTGAAGAAAATTCGAGATGAAGTGGGTCATATGCCCACGGAGATCCCAGTCGTATAATTGTTTTAGGATTTCGTAACGCCATGTGGTGTCATACGCCTTCTCTAAGTCAAAAAATATAGCTTCAAGATGTTCGCCGTTGAGAAAGGCGTCTTGAAGCTGACCCTCAAGATAAGCGAGATTGTCTGTAATGGATCGGGAACGACGAAATCCACTTTGAGACTTGCTCGAAGTGAATTGGATTCTAAATACCACACCAGGCGCTTGTTGACCATGCGTTCAAACAGCTTACAGACGCGGCTCGTGAGAGCAATGGGTCTGTAGCTCGTGGGGCTAGTTGCGACTTTGCCTGGCTTCAAGATAGGAAGAACTAGAGCCTCACGCCAAGCCGGTGGAAAAAACTCCTTGACCCAGAGGAGATTATACAGTTACAAGAGAGCAAGCTGTGTATCGCGGGAGAGGTTGCGCAACATTTCGTAGGGTATACGATCAACCCCTGGAGTATTGGACGATTCACGAAGAGCAGAATCGAATTCAACAAGGGTGAAAGGAGCATTGCAATCTTCGCTGTTGGCGGTACGGAAGTTTATTGGTGTCCGCTCTAAACGGGCCCTAAGGGGAATGAACGTAGGAGGATAATGTGCTAACTTAGAAATAGAAGCAAAATACTCGCCCAACGTGTTAGCTATCTCCGAAGGGTGAGTAACTAAGACACCATTCACAGTCAAGGCAGGATCATCAACAGGAGGAGTATTGCCAGTAAGAGAGCGGACCCGACGCCACACTGTGGACATCACTGTTCGACTATTGATGGACGAAACGTAATTCAACCAGCTTTGGCGCTTCATAAGATGTTTAGCTCGAGCACGTAGAATGCGGAAACGCTGCAGATTGTGGTCAGTTGGATGACGATTAAAAGTGGCAAGAACGTGCCGACGAGCGAGGGTAGCCTCACGAATGTCCGGAGACCACCAGGGAACACGCCGGCGGGAGACGTCACCTCCACATTCTGGAATGGAACCATGAGCAGCATCAATAACTGCTCGCTGAAAAGCTTCTGCAACAGCACCTACAGGGAGATCAGTACGACAATGAAACTCACTGAGCTCACGAAAGTTACGCCAGTCAGCACGCTTCAGATTGAAGCGGCGGAGAGGTAAAGGAGGAGCAACAGGGAGACCATCAACAAAAAAGGGAAAATGATCACTGCCACAAAGGTCAGCATGAACTCTCCATGTCAATGAGGTTAGTAGACCAGCACTGCACATGGAGAGGTCGATACAGGAATATGTAACATAAGCAGTGGAGAAATGAGTAGGACTGCCATCGTTTAGGATGAGCAAGCCACTCTCCTCAAGAAATTCCGTTACCTGACGGCCACGACCGTCAGTACGGACAGAGTCCCACAAACGATGATAGGCATTGAGGTCTTCTACAAGCAAGACTGGCGGCTCCAGCTGATGGTTGAGCTGAAGTAGGTCGGCGGTGGTAACGGTTTCTGAGTGAGGAACGTATAAATTACAAATTGTAAGCGGGCGAGGGAAAAATACTCGCATCGCAGCTGCTTGCAGGAGGGAGACAAGGTGAATCTCCCGAGAATGAAAAGAATCAGAGACAGATTGCCACGCCGCCAGCAGCGTAGTCAACATCTGGCTTATCACACCGATACATAGCGTACCCAGAAAGAAGGAAAGACTGGGTAGGTTTAAAATGCGTTTCCTGCAAACTGATGAGAACCGGCGAGTGGTAGAATATTAGTTGTGTCGATTCCTCACGGTGACTACAGAAGGCATTCAGGTTCCACTGAAGAAGCGCGAAACTGGAAGATGTCAACGTTTAAGGCGAACCTTCCCACGAGGACCAATAACAGCCCACTCCAAATCCATCAGTTCGTCCTCCACCATGTCAGATTTCAGAGAAACTGCAGGTGGCTTACGAGCTGGCGTAGATTTTGCTCTCTTTGGAGTGAGAACAGTCTCGTTCAGCCGGCGAATATGTTGACTAAGGTTCAGGCCCAAAGCTATAACTGAAAATACATGGGATCAGATTGTGATTTGTTTAAGGCTTATGTTTTTTACTTAATAAAAGTAAAACTCAACATATAACTTTTAGTTTAAAATAAGTGCCTCTTGAGAATAGTTCAACATGTGTAAAATTTCTAGGTATTTATATTGACAAGTTAACTTGGGAATAGCATATTCATTGTATTTCTGGTAGACTCTCAAGGGTAATATACCTGTTAAAGCAACTAAAAAATCGTGTTCCTTATAAGTGTCAGATCAGCATATTTTGCTTTTCTTCAGAATATAATCTTGCATATTATTTTGGAGAAATAATTGCCATGTAAATAACATTCTTCTAATATACGAAAAGGCATCATAGTTATTTCAAACGTAGACAAATTAGCTCATTGCAGACCTTTGTTTATCAATCTTAAAATTATGACAATAGTCAACAGAGCATTCCTCTATGTAAAAAGTAATCATCAAAATTTACAACTTAGACAAGATATCAATTCATATAATACTAGAAGCAACAAACTCATGAATGTCCCATATCAACGACTGTTCAAATCGTTAGTTATGAGACACTCGAAATAAAAGTATAGAACAAGTTGCCTGCAACAGTGACAAATAAACATATAGATAGATTTAAAAGTAAGTTGTACAATTGGTTAGTTGGAACGCCCTTTTATTCTTTACAGGAGTATTTCTAATGTTCAATAAAAATGTAACGTATTTCCTAATTTGGTGTTGAGCTAGTTTTAATTTAAGCATATAGTTACTGTCATTCATTTTGTAATGTCACTATATCATTAATTTCGTTATAGATTATTATTCATTTATACTTATGTACCAATATTACCATTTTGAAGTTATCTATTGCTATGTATAGCTTAACGACAATAAAATCCATTATTATTATTAGTATTATAGTCGAACCAATTTGGCTATAAGAAATCCAGGAGGAGAAAACGGAGAGATTTTCAGTATCAGGAAAACATATTTTTAGATTGATGTTCAGGTAATTTTACTTTAATAATAAATGTTTTCAATGAAAGCTATTTACAGAGTCTGATGGTTATGTAATGATAAAAGTATTGTAGTTTCAGAAAGAGCTGTGTGTTTACATTTTAACAGAACAATTTTTACTTTCTTTAGAAATAAGGTGAAGATAGTGGTTACCTCAAACCATATTTATATACAATACTTTTACCGACGAAGTATTATGGTAGGATTAACAATGCACCAGAAAATGTGCTGAATTCCACCCATTTACAAGCTTACAAGTGTGGTATGTACTATTTCTAGGAAACAATTAAGTAACATTAAAATCCTAAAAAAAAAAAAAAAAAAAAAAAAAAAAAGTATTTTGTCATGAAACGAAGGGTAGGCACAATACATGGACTTCATGGTCTCTCTAAAATAATGTGTGATAACTGTCCTCTATCTGTATAGCTACTTATTTAGAGAGCGCGAGGAATTTACATGGTTTAACATAATGTTTTGTGAAATAGTTCGTATTTCAGGACTGACCTCTTGTATGTAAACCATGCGCAAAGACACTCTTCTCTAATTAACCAAAGGAACTAGTCCAGAGATGTTAAGTCCGGAGGAAGAGGCGAGCAAGTCAAATTACCGAAGCGGGATATCTAAGAATTGGTAAACAATTAGAACCAGACATGTTTGTCGTTGCACCACCTTGGAACCAAAGTGTGCACCGATTATCGTGCCTCTCACAAGAAAATTTCGTACTTTGACGTCGTTCGTCGTTAGATATGAACAATTCCACGTAACACAATAGTACGCTTCTCATGCGATATCCAACAACAAATTCGTGCGGGCGAAGGGCATTTAGTGGACATTATTTTCAATACACCTGCATAATATATTAAATGCAAGTATGTAACGTTTCACGTCACTCACTACAAAACTTGTTGCTAGTTTTAATTGTTCTGTCCCTGAAATTGATACATTTGATATATGCCCTCTTGCACTTAAACTACAAATCACAAGACAGAGATTCATTTGAAGGATGAGTATCTTACGAATGAGTTAATCCCACATTCATAAAATTTTGGTGCAAATTCTACCTGGCCAAAATAACCAAAAACCTTGGAAATGCAGTCGACGTTTATTCATTTGTCTCTTTTCACGTAGTAGCATCTAACGTATGTTTGGCATATCCTTTGTCTTTATGAAAGTTTTCCCTTTTTCATCCATAATTCTATCAGACTGAGAAAGATTTCTTGAAAATGGCACCCCTTTCTAACGAAGAGATATAATAAAGGCTGGTATCGATGTGAGTCTTTGTGGTCTTTTGCTAAGTCGGTGTTCTGAAACATTACTTAAGTGCTTACTTGAAATCAAATGAAGACTGAGTAGGCATGTCCATTACCAACATGTAGTTATCATGAAACTAGTTCTCCACAGACTGTTCAGTATGAATGGATGCTCAATCATGTTGATACACTTAATGTTCGTTCGCGAACTGGGTTTCGATTGCAGACAGCAAATTAACAGTTAGAGCAGATGGACTGAAATCTGTAATATGTAATTACATTTGTGATTCACAAGTACTTTGGAAATTCGTGAACTCTATAAAATGGTCTATTTTGATCTATTGAGATGTAACGTTATGCCTCCCGACTTTATTCGCCTATCATAAGTGGTAGGTGACATCATTGTGTCTAGCAGGTACTTTTGATCGCATATTTTACATTATGTATAATGCATGTGTAGCACATTTAATAATGATAATGTTATTATACACACCACACATTAACGTAGATGAAACGAATCAATGAATCAATCAAATCCACAAGAAATATTATTTACATTACGGACGATCGGTAACCTTGTAACTGTACTCTCCCAAATGTATTTGTGTTTAGTGCAATTATGAAACATATTACAATATTTTGAGCAGTATCTAATCATTAAATGGCTGGAGCACTTCGTGGTAAAATTATTATCTCTGAATTCAAGAAGTGAGTGAATGTGAGTTAATTCTGTGAACATAGAGGAGACCGGGGCTTGTTGTGACAGTTATGTTTCCATTAAAAGTGCTAAGAATATACACGATCTAGCGACGCTGATTGACGCCTACAGTCACGAATTCACAGTATATTGTTTCCCATCAGTGTGAGCTGCGCCGAGCCAGAGCAAAGAAGAATGTTGGTTTTGTGGAGGTCTTGATCTATTTTTGAAGGTAAGTTTGATTTCTGTTTTCTTCAATATAAAATAGTTGGAAATATTAATGGTATTTTCTAAAACTAAAGCAACTATAATACGCATTTAAACGGTTTTGTTTCTTGGTAAAGTAAAACTGAAATACTGAATTGCCAATAAAAGCAAAAAATACCCATTGGGGTTAGTTGTGACAAACTGCTAGGGGTAAATTGTGACAAATGTCACAACTGACCCCGCAGAAAACCAGACAATGGAAGTTCATTGTCTAATTATAGGGCTGCAAATTGAAAAAAAGTTCATGTTGTTTTTTGATTAATAGGTGAACTTAATTCTTTGTTCCTAGCTCACTACGAATAATGAATTCGTTTTTCCCTGTCACGTAAGGTTTTCTTACAAATCAATGTCAAAATTTGGGCCTTCTTCCGTATTCAATACTGTTTTATTATACCTTATTTCTTATCTTCTATCAGACTAAAGAGCTTATTATCCTAAATAACTGAACATGTTTTGTTTAATGTGAATGCAGACAGACAAAGAAAAGAATATAAGATTCTCTACATATACAGATTACTACATATATTCATATAATATGGAAATATATACATAAATATATACGTTGTAAAATGGAAATCAACACAGTCATATAACATACTTATTTTTCACATCTTTTTAGCACGCTTTCTCTTATAAGCTTTCCTAATTTTCTTGTGATTTTCTTCTGAAATTTCTCTGTGCAATGTGCAACAGTAGTCAGCCATCATGCTAACACTCCAAAGTGCCTGATACCTTTTCTCCATATCCCTCGTGTCTTGGCGGAACCGTTCGCCTTGTTCCTCACTTAATTCTCCGAAATTTGGTGGAAAGTAATTAAGATGAGAATGCAAAAAATGCAACTTGAGATTCATGTTGCAACCCAGTTCTTGAAATTTAACTAACATATTCTCAACAACTTCTCTGTAATCAGCACTTTTCATGTTTTGCAGGAAGTTCACAACCACGCTTTTAAATGCTATCCAATCATCCTTTTCAGCATTAGTCATTGTTGCCTCGAAGTTCTTATCCTTCATTCTAGGCTAACGAAGACACCTTGTTTCACTTTGGCACATGTAAGTGAAGGAAATTTGTTGCATATGAACTAGAAACATTCGCCTTCCATGTCGAGTGCCTTAACAAATTGTTTCATCAATCCTAATTTTATGTGAAGGAGAGGAAGTATAACTTTCTCAGGACTGACTAAATTTTGTTGAATGATGTTTTTTGATCCCGCCTTCAATGTTTTCCGTAATGGCTACTGTTTCCTTCTCCAGTGGTCATTTCGTGCCCTTCTATCCCACTCGCAGATGTAACATGGTATTTTTGTATACCCACCTTGTTGCACAAGTACAATGCTCAAAATCTTCAAATCAAAATCTTTACACACCACCCAACCATGTACCTCGTATTTAATTTTATTAAGAATAAATTGCACATTGTCATATGTTTCTTTCAGTGACACAGAATGAGTAGTACGAACTGAGGGGAACTTATTTCCATTATATAAGAGAACAAATTGTAAACTTGTTTTATTCGAGTCAATGAATAATCTCCAATCACTAAAAAGGCAAGGGAAATTTAATTTGGTCAACAAACCGGACACATCTAATAAAACACGACAGAACCTTCTTTTGAGAAATACTGCACAAATTCTTTTTCCCGATATCTGTACCAGGAAAATGTTTCACAGGCCAGCAAGTTATTTTCATTAAGTCTGGAACCAACAAGTTCAGCAGAGTCTTTAGACAGATTTATGTCTCTAAGTAGATCATTGAGCTGGAGTTGAGTGAGTGGTATAGGGTCACGAGATCCGCTAGGGAGGTTCTAAACTTCATCCTCTATTTCAATATTTTCCACTGAATCACTGTACGATCTAGGATCACTTACAAACTCAAGACTTGATCGAGGTGTCGGAACAGGCAAGTCTAGGCCGTGCAGCACAGGTCTCATTGCAGAGGGAATATTGGGATACACTATCTTTGTCTTGTTTCGAGTATTGTGTCCTACAATTTCACAGGAACAGAACTAGCTGTCGTTGCTATGGTTTTCGGGTTCTCTCCACACCATTGGTACTGCGAATGGCATAGATGGCCGCTTTCAAGTGCTCCAGCTCTGTAACGATTCCACACAAGATCTACACAAATTGTGTTTATCTTGATCTCCAAGTTCCATACGGAAGTATGCGAAATATGCCCGTCTTACAAAATCTGTAATTTTCTGTCTCTGTGTGTAACAAATTTACCACAGATGTAACAAAATAAATCTGGTCTATTCTTACAACCACGAGATACCATGGCAACACAGTATTCAACACAACTACAAAAAAATAACTAGCCTACGATATTAACATTTCATACTATTAAAGCACATCTAAGATTTGCGATAATTGAACATGAAATTTATTTGAAATGAGATAACAAGGTTCATTATAGAAATATTTTAAATATTCATACAGGCAAAATTTTAGTTAATTTAATTAAATTAAATTTCCTTACATTTAAGACACATTCATTTTTATTACCGCCTGGATAATTTCACCACGTGCTTGTGACAGCTAGCGTCAATCAGTTGAATTACGCTTAAACATGCATACTACAATCAACATATATAAATCGTGAATTGTAAGAAATTCTTACGTGATACGAGAAAACTAGTGCCAGTTTCGGCTTCAGCATGTTCAAATCACTGGCGGATCCAAGGGGGGGGCGAAGGGGGCGACCGCCCCCCCCAAAGGCTTGGATTTTACTTCCAGCATTTATAGTTGAAAAATACAAATATGGTCTTTTCCCGACCGATTCAATCTGTGTGACAAGCCTAGCAAAGTCTAATCAAAATGTGTGGTATTTAGTAGTATTTAATACAGACAAATTTGAAGTGTGAATACTTATGTCCCTAGTTCCTTGAGGCGGCCACCATAAGCCCCAAAGGAGTGAGAATATGATTCATTCGTTGGACGAACAGCTGTAGGAAGGAGGGTAAGACTCCTCACTCTTTGAACTAAAAAGATACATTTTAAAATTGTGTCCTAGAAAAAGGATATGGAAATGGAATTCGCATCCCGAAACTTCAAGTACCTGTACCTTGAATAAAGAGAAATATAGAATCTTACCTAAAAGCTGTCTGAATTTGAGACTTTTCGGTTGGTTGATTGATTGATATGTATTTACTTCGTTTGTCAAAAGCGATGCTTTACAGAACGAGAACTAGAGTTTAAAGTTGGATCTGAACCACTATAGTGCCTTCTATGCTCATTCACCGGGCATCAAATCACAGAACCTCATGCATCAAAGATACGTTCGCTAGCTACTAGATCAACGAAGAGAGCTGTGACTTTTGGGGTTAGAACACGAAAACATTAGGAAGGGACCAGGGATTTATTGTGACTTTTAATGGCATTTCATCTTTTCTTGGGAAATAACACAAGCTGTTATATAAAAGACGAAGTCCTGAGTGAGTAACTGATCGCACAGGCCAAACCGCTCAAGCTAGAAACTTGCAATTCGGACTGTAGATAAGATTTCTGGCGTAGGGTATCACTAAGGAAGGATTTCTTGGAAATTCGAAGGGAAGGGGAGGCCATCTCTCCGAATCCCTTAAGGATGAAAACTTGAAATTTGGTATTTGAATTTCTCATTTTAAATAATTTGACACATGTTTCAACGTTTTTTGATACTTTAGTAAAATGTGGAAAAAGGGAGGGGAATTAAAGGGGGCGGGGTTTGCAATTATAAAAATAAGATATCAATATCTAAGAATCTTTGAAGGTTAGAAACATGAAATTTGGTGTATGGACTTCTCACTCAAAATAATTCAATATGTATTTCAGCGTTTTTGATATTTTACCTAGAAGGAAAGAAAAGGGACGATTATTATTATTATTATTATTATCATAAGATGCTCATATCTTGGGATCCTTTACGGTTAGAGTCATGAAAGTTGGTAGTTTTATTTTTCATTTAAAATAATTAAACATACTTGAGCGGTTTTTGCCACTTAACGTAGAAGAGAGGGAAAAGAGGTGGGGGTGGTTCACTAAAATGCCTTACGAGGTGTTTGAATTTCGTGACAGAGTTTTAGCTCAATCCAATGCTATATAAAAGAGATACGTAGAAGGAAGAACGCGAAAATTGTGCCACGGTAAAACGTAGGAACATTTGCTATACTGTGTGAGGCCGTATTCAGAGCAAATTGGGGTCTGGGGGCGAAGCCCTAAGGCGAAGGCTAGTATAATATAATTTTATTGTTGTAAGCATAGCTATAATTATATTATGTTTCTAACAACTACATTTAAGAAATTACCTAATAGAGCCAATTTCCAACCCCGTTTTCCTAGTCTGGTATAATGCTTTTATTTTCTTTACGTGCTCAATTATACCACTGCAAAAGAGGGAGTGTATTCGTACAAAATACCCTATACAAAGCATCAGCCGAAAGAACATTTTAACACTAAAGAGATTGAAGACATAGCTACGGTCCCGGATGGGTGCAGATCGACTTAGCGACCTGGCACTACTATATACGCACCAAGACAAACGTAGATTACGCTCGTGTCATCGACAGATTTGCCAGGAACAAGATAGGGCGTAGATTTGAATTTGTGCTGTAACTTTCACAGAGATGGACTGCAAGGTGACTAAGGCTGTTGTTTGGTTTTTGCCCGTCGTGGTATTTGCTCGTAATTATTTTCAACTCGTGGGTACTCCACAAAAGTCATGAGCCTGAGTATAAGTTGAACTCCTTGGATGTATCTGAATCGCAAACAAAATCAAGAAAGATGAACGAACTCGAAAAAGTTTCTGAAATTGCTTTTTAAAAGTCTTTAATTGAAACAAAAGGGCACAACCACAATCGTAAAAGATGCGTACCGGTATATAGGCAATATTATATTTCTAATAAACAGTTATATATTATACATATGATATTTGTTTGTTTAATGTCCCACGTGTGTGCCAGAATGGCTAAAGGAGACGTGGACCTACTGATTATAGTGGAATCCGAACCACTTTTTCGTTCAACTGTACCCCCACCAAGAATCGAATCCGGGATCACGCGCACAAAAGGCAAGCGTGTCAGCCATTAGGCCAAACGGGGTCCCTATTATATCTGAGATGAAAGAAAAACAAGTGATACGTACTTTATTCTCTATTGGTAATTTCGTTTAAAGGTGATATTTTTTTTCAAAATTAAATTTTAATTTGCATTAAAAATATCTGATATTGTCAAATAATATCGCCAGTCGGTATGTTTTAGGAAATATAGTTTGTGTGCTGTAATGAACGGAAACATCACTTTGGTTTTACATTTCTGATCTTCTTTCGTTCATTTGTTGTAGACTTTGCTAATCTTTCATAATCTTTCAGTTGTTTTTTTTTTTTTTTTTTTTTTTTACTTGTTATACATTATAATAGCTTATATTGTTATTCTATATAATTTTAATTCGTGTAAAATTTATACACATTTCGTGCTAGATCCGACAAAATTTGTGTTGAGTTTGTGTAAGAGAAAGTTTAATATTGATATTTTTGTTATTACATTATTTGCAGTATTTTACTGAATAAATTGTGCGTTTATCTTCGTAATGATTTATATTGTTAAGGAGTACTGCAATATATTATTTTTATGTAGGATTTATCTTCACAATTCGTTTCTTTGTATGTTAATGCTGTAGGTTAACTTCAAATCGTCGCTCTGGATTCCTGTTTGTAGTACAGTACAATGCTTAAATGCAGCTATGATTAGTATTATGTATTAGAAAGTATATCCATTTCATTCTCCTGTACTTGATCTGTGCCCTTGAAAGCGCAGGCCATAATTCTTTTAAGGCAAAAACCATAACATCCTTATTTCGGGGGGAAAGCCACGAAATTCAAGTTCGGGCAACCACTACTACGAGGAATAATCACGGAGCCACTAAACATCCTTGGAGTTCAGTTTGAATATTATATTTCTTTCTTTTCAATTTTCGATTTGCTGAATTATATCTGATATAAACAGTAATGAAAGCAATATGTAAAGATTGCTCCCCTATATTTTGGCCTCTTTGAAGACTATGTGCCACATACTATTAAACATCACTTTATAATTAATGTACCGTATTTTTTAAGCTACCAAGAAACGTATACAGAAATATCATAATGTATTTTGTTATTTGTTGACATTTTGTATTATTCTTTATGCATGTATACATTTGATATTGATTTTTGCGTACACCGAATCTGTCGGTTTTGTTTTTTTTAACTGCTGTTCCGCAATTGTTATTCAAAATATAAATGATTAGTGCAAATTGTACACTTTTCCGCTAAAATGAATGCCATAGTCAATACAGTATTTTCTTTTGTGCAACTACTGTGCAAGACAGCGCATCTGATATATTGCGGTAACTAGTAAATTATGACACCGCCATGTCTCCGAAATGAAAGTGCGCATTTAATTTAAATCTTCAGAATACTTTCATATATATATATATATATTTAAAAAAAACTTACAAATTCGGGTATCAAAATGGAATCTGGGAATCAGAATTAGCTAAATCAGGTTTAGATACCCCCTCAAGTCCCGCATTCATATGCGTCCGATTTTTTCAAAGCAAAATTCTGGTCACCTTGAGGCTACGCTCATCTTCCAGGAAGCGAACCGCCCCCCCCAAACAATCCTTCTGGATCCGCTAGTGGTTCAAATAGATATAAAACACCCAAAAGTATAAAAACAACAGAACCTATGTGGCCCGGTGTTATTTTTATTAATTTTACATAAGGGGTATTACTAATGTTTTGTTAGGAAGTGGATACGTTATTAGTATTGGGAAGAAATTTCCGATTTCTAACGCATAAAATCATGAGCACACTGTTGATTGTATATGCATCAATGTTTGCATATTTATACTGGTTTCTTTTGCATATGTCTCTCGTGGATGAGTGTACTCAAGGGAACCCGGGTTCGATTCCCGGTGGAGACACAAATGGTTCGGATCCCACCTTAGTTGTAGATCCCTCCTTAGGACGTCATCACCATCTCATGGAAAAGAAAGGCAAACCGCCATGGGTTCACCATGCCCAGATACTTTGAATCAAAGACTGGCCTTTGGACAGAACACCACATCATTAACAATAACATCCTTTTGCATGTAATTTGCAGCAATTTGAATTTGCATTTTAATGTTTGCTTCAATCTTTCTCGTTGCAGATGGTACGAACATATAAGAGAATGGCCAGATACCAATTGAAGTGCACATAGATGCAGCACGAGCATACCAAGAAAACAAGGGATCTTCAAGACGAGTGCAGCATAATATGAGGTTAATAGACAGTCACTGTATAGATTCTACAAGAAGCAGTTTGTTGCAAGTAATTAGAACCTAGGACTCAGCTTAATTTGCATGGAGAAGAGATTCGACCGACTTAGATTTCATGGTAAAGGTCCTACTGGAAGTATTGCAGGAAATAATCCATCAGGTTGGATGATAGGAGACCTGTTTGTGCAATTCATGGAGCATTTTGTCAAACATACAGGTAGTTCTCTTCAACATCGTGTTCTTTTGCTGTTTGATAACCATGAATCTCATATCTCAGTGCAGGTAATCAATTATGCCAAGAAAAATGGTGTAATTCTTCTGTCATTCCCACCTGACACTCCCATAAGCTGCAACCCCTGGACAGAGGAGTATATTCTTCATTTAAAAAGTTAGTTGCAAATGGAATGGATGCATGGATGGAAAACAATCCTGGGTGTGCATTTAGTATCTATGACATTCCGACTATTGTGAAAACGGCATTTCCTCTTAGTGCAAATGCGTCTTATATTCCTAATGCATTCAGAATAACTGGTATATATCCATTTAATAGAGACATTTTTACAGATAATGAATTTTTGGAACCTCAGGCAACTGATCTTTACATTGAAGATGATGACCACATTATAAAGTTAGCACTAGGATGTACTTCGCTAACATCACTTAAGTTCAACATCATCATCCTCAACGAACTTTTCAGGTCATAATGAAGAACAAGGACCAACTAACATTACACAAGAAGTGAATTCAGAACTCCCAGATTTACCTGTGAGGAAACAAACCAGCCTTATCCAGCAACAAACCTTATCGACTGTTGTCAATAGACCTTCTACAGGTAAAGAAAAACCACAACTGTCGTCTATGCAAGTAATGCCTTAATACGAAACGTCTAGAAATGACAGTAACCCTCATCAGTTAGTCCCAGCGTCCTTCGCCCGTTACCAAAAGTTATACCCAGGAAAACTAAACGAGGAAGGAAGAAGCGAGTGTCCGCTGTACTCACTGATACTCCAGCTAAAGAAGTATTAGAAGCAGAAGAAGGAGCAAGACGTGAAAAGTCTCTGAAGAAAGGTATAAGCCGTAATATTCTGAATGGCTCTATGAAAAAAGGGGATGAAAATTTCAAAACGTAAAAATGATAGTCACGATGATAGTGAAGATGATTGTTTTTGTCTTGTGAGTCTGGAACCATTTTCTAATTCCAAACCCAGAGGATCGTGGGTTCAATGTGTTGACTGTAATCAGTGGTCACACGAAGCGTGCACAGAAGGTAATCCTATTTATGTATGCCACAATTGCAACTCCGACGATGATAGGGGGTCTATGTGGTCTAGGTTTGCATCATAAGTCATTTATGAAAGAAATTGTGATTCTATTATAAAACAGAGTATTAGGAAGGAAGTATTGTTGGCGCATTTAACTGTGTACGATAACGATAATTTAGAAAGAGTATTCACATGAGAAATTGAAAGTAGTTTCTTTATGTATGCAAAATATTTTTCTTAGGAAACATTACATTTGAGTTATGTTTAGCACAATTTATATCAAAATTACATTGGCGAAATCGGGCACATTTCTTTCTGTCACAACTTACCCGACCAAGGTCACAACCTGCCCCAGCAAGGGGCATGTTATGACAAAACATTTGTGTTTGTTTTTTCTATTGTATTGTTCTTATAATGAAAAATACAGATGCAGAAAAAATTAGGGAAGTAGTCTAATGTCCAAACTTTATTTTAAGACAAAATTTTCTGACAATTAATAAAAATGAAATCCTAGAAAAAATAAAAACCTATTTTTGTCAAAACAAGCCCCGGTCTCATCTACAGCTTTACATCTCTCGAAAAATATTTGTAAACATGGCGCCTAGAAAACGCACTGCAGACTCTGGTACCATTCCCATCAATAAAGACGATCTTTGCAGACAAGTTTGCGAAGAAGTCAGAAATGCTATTCAAACTCCAGAAATCATAAAAGCGATTGTGGAATCGATAACTGAGTCTGTCACAAAACTTGTAGTGCAGCATTTAGAGGAAACAATAAATTTCAATACAGAAGAAGTTATGGAACTGCGAAGAGAAATTAAGCAAAGAGACGACACCATAGAAGAACTTAGAGATAAGGTTGACGAACTAGAACAGTACCAACGATAAGATAATATCAGAATATTTGGTATCCCAGAAACCCAGGCAGAAAACACCGACAAAATTGCTGTTTCCTTGCTTGAAGAACGTCTGGAAATAAAAGTCGCCGAGGAGGAAATATCCAGAAGCCACAAAATTGGTCCTAGAGCAGCTGACAAACATCGACCCATAATCGTGAAATTCACTAGTTACAGGACACGGTCCTTGGTTTTCAAGAACAAGAAAAAACTTTAAAAAAAAAAAACCACACAGACATCACAATAAGAGAAGATCTGAGCCAGGCAAGACTAGAGCTCCTGAGGAAGGCTTCGAGCAAATATGGAGTTAAAGAGTTTTTACGCAAGACGACAAAATCGTGGTTGTGAATGGTGATTCTAAGCATTTCATAACAACATTGCAACAGCTTTCGAAACTTACCTTTTAAACAAAGTGAGTGATTTAAAGTGGGATATTGTTTACGAGTTACTTCGGGTAAACTTCCATAGTTGGTGTGCTATAATTTTTCAATTGCGAGGTACTCCAACTACGGAAGAAGAACTTGATTTATGCTTATCACAATTTTAATACAGAACAGAAATGGTGTGTAAAATTTCGTGTGTAAATTGTGAAACTCGCATGCCAAAGTTGTTAAACCACCATTGTAACGTTCCGTCCAATGTATGCCAACTTTGGAAGAAGAAGCGTTTGTTTACTCTTGTCACAATTTTAATACAGTAAGACTACAGATAAAATAACCTGTTCTAAAATGGCTCCATTTTCTATTTGATTGGTCGTACTATACTCTTGATAAAGTAATGTAAAATCAAAATACTAAAAGCACAACAAAATGCTTTGTGAACTAAAACAAGAAAAGTATAGTAAATGCAGATTGTTAGGTTATTCCACTTGTTTCACTCATCCAAGTTTAAAGGAGAAGCATTACATTTTCAAAAATATATGCAGAGGTAAAGAAAACCAAATGTAACCTACTCCAAATAAAGAGCATGACCTGTATATAATTTGCATTCACAATGCTATAGCAAAAAAGTCTTCAGATTTATCTCCTGAATGTTACTACAAGTGGCGTAGGGAAGGCGGGGGCCAGAGGGGCCGCCTCCCAAAGAGGTCCGACAATGTACTTAGGTACTTTGATGTTTGTAATTTTTAATACATTTTTATGTTTATATATTTTTTGTTTCTAATTACTCTATATGTACCTATAACAGCACTTGCCTCACCCAAACACACATCCTGGCTACGCTACTGACTACAACATATGTAAACCTTCTGCGGAGTGGGTATGTAAGTTAATGTAAAGAAACTGATGCTATGATTGTTATAGTGCGGTTACTGGGGGAAAGTGTCGTACCTAAGGACAGTTGTACCTGTGGACAATGGTGTTTTCAATAGGAAGATTTGTGACTAAATTGGGTTTGGTTGCCTTTCAACATTGCTTCTTTCACATTATCAGTATAGGCTTACGACGACACTTGTGTTTGGTGATTTTGCTCTGTGGGACCAATTTGAAAATTTTTGGAGTTAAAAGTAATATATTGAGTTAATTTCTCTCATTAATATTACTTTTATTATATGCAATTTTAATGTATTGGGTTGTTAATCTATATTAGCAATTATTTGGCTTCTTATACACTAAGATTGTTTTCAGTAATACTTATTGTAGAACCAATGGTAGCCATTTCTGGAAAATGTGGCGGTGGACAAATCTTATGATGTACCTATGGACGTCCGTAGGTACATACTTAGATTTTAAAAAGTTTTCGTCTCTTTACAGATGCCACGTAGCAAGGAAAAGAAGAAAAGAAAACAACCGTCCAATGAAATTTTATCTAGTGCTGTGATGGACGTAATAAAGAACAGATTAATATCCGTGAATCGGCCAAGAAATTTAATATTTCAAAAAGTTGTTTAGCTTTCCATGTTGCTCAATTTAAGAAATCCTCAACGAAAACATATGCTTACTCACCACCTTATGATAATCATAGGGTGTTTAGTGATGAACAAGAAGCTATACTAGTTGACTACATAAAGCAATGTGCCTTTATGCAGTATGGACTTACACTAAAAGACATTAAAAAACTTGCGTATCTCTTTGCGAAGGAGAACAAAATTCATTATCTTTCTACTTGGGACAGGGATCAAACAGCTGGTGAAGGATGGGTCAAGTGGTTCAGGGCTCGTCATGAGGCTGATATCTCACTTCGAACACCGGAAGCTACCAGTCTTTCAAGAGCTACATTCTTTAACAGAAAATGTATCAAAATGCTTTGAACATTATATAAGTGTAATGGAACGCTATCATTTCGATCCCTCAAAATGTTGGAACATAGATGAATGTGGTATATCAAGTGTCCATGTTTCGCCAAAAGTTCTCGCTCCAAAAGGTGTAAAGACTATCGGAGGAATGACGTCGGGAGAAAGGGGAGGGAATGTAACAATGATTGCAGTTGTAAGTGCGATAGGAAATAGTGTGCCTCCTATGTTTATATTTCCAAGAGTGCATTTCAAATCCCACATGCTGAAAGGTGCTCGCCCTGGTTCTATTGGTGATGCAACACAGTCAGGATGGTCCAATGAAGACATGTTTTTTTTAGCTTTTTGAATCACTTCATAAGCCATAGAAAACCATCACCAGAAGATCCTGTACTTGTACTACTCGACAATCACGAAAGTCACATGTCTTTCAAGACAATCTGTCGTGCTACAGAGACGGGAGTGTTTATGGCACCTTCCATCCTCATTGTTCACACAAGCTCCAGCCTCTAGATAGGACAGTTTTCGGTCCTTTTAAATCATACTATAACAGAGCAGTAGCAGATTGGATGTCATCAAGCAGTGGGTCAAATCTAGATGATAAAACATCAGGTAGGCCAGTATCCATATATGAAGTAGCTGAGTTCGCGGGAAAGGCATACTCATTAGCGTTTATTCCATCAAATATAACGAGTGGTTTTCGAGTGACAGTACTTTATCCACTTAATCGGGACATTTTTCTGGATCACGAATTTTTACCTTCGTCAGTGACTGATCGCCCAGAACCATCAACGAATCTCACAGAGTTTACTGAAGGTGCTGAGTTTTCGGCTACTTCAGGTTCAGTCTCTGGATTTACAGATTTCTCTACTGTAAATGAACCATCAACATCGAATAGTGTCACAAATCCAGTACCTTCCGGAACCATTGAAAAACACCCTGTTGTCACGCCGGAACAGATGCGTCCTTTCCCGAAGGCTGGAGTACGTAAAACTGTAGGGACCATTAAACGTCGCAAAGGAAGATTAAGGATTTTAACAGATACTCCCGAGAAAATGGAAATTGAAGAAATGAAGAAGAAGAGGAAAGGTAAGCAACAGGGATATAGAAGTTGTAAATCCATACCGAAAAGAGTGAAGTCAAATCTTAAACTACTACTTGATAACAGCTCTTCAGAAGAGGAAAACCTTGAAGATTTATTTCAACTATATGAAGAAAGTAGTGAGGGAGAGCTTGTTGACCTATTAACTGAACATCAAGACTTAGCAAAGGACCTAGAGGGTGGTTTCAATCCACAAGAACTTAAACCTGGCGATTATATCTTAGTTGAAGTGACAGGCAAAAAACATTCGAAGCATTTTGTGGCTAGAATAAGAGAAAAATCGGGAGATGGTTTGTGTGCAGTGGAGTATCTTAAAAAGTGTTCAAGCGACGATTCACCAAAATTCAGAATTGAGAAAGACCCCAGCATTTATGATGTTGTCTTAGATCAAATAAAATTGAAACTACCTAATCCTTATATCGTAGGTGGTTCGGAGAGGCAATCAAGGCAATTGTCTATTCCAATCTCATTTATGGGATACAACTTGGGTTGAGTCATTCTATAGAGGATACGAAATCTAAAAGTAGACCTAAAAGTGTTTTGTTCATTTTCCCGACTTATTGCATTTTGTGAACAATGTTTTTTTAAATTTAGAGAATCAGTTTCTCTTTGTTTATCATATTTTAAGACTCGTTGTTATGGGCTTGTATTTGCCAATTATATGAACCAAACTTCTTACATTTTTACACAACCGTGTTTTTTCTTATTAATGGATCAAACTTTGCAATGAATAAAAACCAGAAACACGCAGTAGATGTGTTTTCTATTACTTATTGCCTTCTATGCCTTTTGTCCTCAGGTACATCACCCCATGTCCATAGGTACATGCCCCCGTTGTACCTCAGGACACGAAATTGTAACTGTACCAAAATTTTGCTTAAAATATTTTTCGTATAAACGCAAATTCTGCGTTAGTGCATTATGTGACATTCATCTGAACTTGTACACTTTGTGTGGTATATGTTTCTCATTGATTGTGCTGCCGCCTGGTGGTGCTAAATGACAGGGTAGAAGAAGAGGAAAAGGAAAGAAATGAGAGGCAATAGTTAGTTTTTCGACGTAAGTGTGTGTGTGCATAGAATGACTCGACAAAAATTCTAGAACAAAGTCGAGCCTAGAACCCAATATACTTTGAAAATATATAGGTATAATATACTTTTTTAAGAAACTTCGATATTCGTAAAACCACGTAAACAATCAGTAAAAATAGTGTTGTTGATGTGGAAGTTTTGGTGATTTTTACGTAAGTCGTCGTCAAAGTAAATCAGCCCCAAGTAATATTTTACAACGACAAGGGGGCGTGATCGAGATTACGAGCGAAACAAAGGACTTCGCAAGTTGTACTTGAAGATAATGGACTCATGATGATTGACTAATGTAAAAATGTTTGAATAACATAGTTTCTTCAACAGTAGTTGCATCATAATGCTGTTATTACGTCAGCCAGGATAGACTGTTTCATAAACTCTTAAAATTGGAAGAAAGGACAATCTCTACAAGAAGATTATTCCGGATTCGTAGTGTGTCTACCAAAATTTGATTACAGTAACAGGCGCCACGACGAATTAGAACTGTTCTTGTAAACGATTTAAAAACGTTTTTACGAACTTGCTACGTAATTGGGGCAATATATTCAAAATAATCAGTGTGTTACAGGTATGTTTAATTATTGAATAAATGGCACTCTAATGTTTAGATTTGTTTGTTTTCTCTTTTTCTAGATCGCATGACGAAATAAGATTATGGTTGTTATGTCACTTATAAGTAAACTATGAAAGTGGGTGATGTTCTCATCTATTTTTCATAACACGCCTTAGGTCTTCGCCCAGGTGATTCCGTCCGAATCTGGACCATTACGGTGAGGTGTGTCGCGCCTTCCTTAAACGATTGTCGTGGAGACGAACTTTCTGAACCCACAAATAAAATAGTGCAAAGCTATATTATTTGAGGGCGAAGAGTAGAGAGTTCTCCACGGTGGCTGGTTAAGGATGGTGTGTACCGGGCAGCGCTATGCTGTACCGTAATAGAATGGCGTTCCCTCTCAGGGACGGATCAATTAATAATAATTCACGTTTTTATTAATTGATTCGTAACGGATGTAACATCTGGGAGAGGACCTAGGTGTTGTGATATTTGACAGGTTTTATTTCTCATGATATGCTATATGCGCTAACTTGAAGATATTGGTATTTATTGTGTCTGTGAATTTGTAACTTGTAGTCATGGCAGAAAGTGAAAATTTAAGTTTGCAAACTTTGCTTGAAGCTATTAATAAAATTAACGATGCTGTTAATGACACTAAGCAACAAATGCAATCACTTAATGTTAGTGTTAATGATACTAAGCAACAGCTCAATGATGTCATTAACGAGTCGAAAACTGAAACCCAAGCTCAGATAGAAAAATTTTCTAACGACCTTACAGGTAAATTAGACACATTAGAACATAGGATGGATGGGCAAATTCAGACGTTGTCGACTGAGTTAGTACAAATGAGAAGTGAAATAGACAGGGTTAGTCGCACTTGTGCGGATAACTTTAAAAAACTGTCAGCACAGTTTCAGGAGAAATTAAACGTAGAAGAAACAAAAGTTGACGAGGTTAAGCTTGCCGCGAAATATAACGAAGACAAAATACGTTTAGTCAATGCTAAAGCTAATCAGTTAGGAGATCAAGTTAGGGACACCGAGGAACGTATTATAATGATTCGAAATAAAGTTAAGGATTTAAGTTCCGATGTCAATTTAGTAAATGATAAAGTTGAGCGAGCGCAGGAAAAAGTAGGAGAACACGAAAGTAGAATCATGAAGTTAGATCAAAATGTTCGCGATATTTATGATGTTAGTATTGCAACCCGTGAAATAGCTCATCATACCCAAACAATGATAGACGATGTTAAGAGTGAAGTAGAAAGTAAGTTCGATATAGTGAATCAAGAGGTCAGAAACTTGCGCGTAAGTATGATTGAAAGTCAAATTAGGTCATCAACGCTTGTGGGAAATGTAAAACCCGAGGTGGAAATTAAAGAAGAAAAAGTTGACACCAGTGTACGTAAAAACACCAACCCTTTTCTTGATTACGATGTTAGTTCTGTGTTGTGTGAAAATGATTCTTCGGATTCTCACAGTGATAATAGCTTTGTTGGGGTAAAAACAATCAAACGGAGGAAAAAGCGAGAAAGAAAAGTAGCTATAAAGTTACGAGATTTAGAATCTTTCGAGAAATTCTCTGGTCACGAAAATGAATTGACTGCCACTGCATTCTTACGTAAGTTTGAAGATCAAGCTTCGCTTATGTCAATTTCTAGTAGTCACTATTTAGACATTATCAAATTTTTGTTGACTGGTTCTGCGCAAAATTGGTACATAAACAATTGTGGTTTTTTCACTTCTTACGATCGTTTTGCCGAATTGTTCAAATTAGAGTTTGAGAACGAACAGGTTCGTGCTAACAAATTAATGGTACTGCAATACAAACCATATGATGCAAAAGTCGACGGAAGTGTGTACAATTTTGTGTCATATAGATGTAATAAGATTCAAGAAATTAATCCCGACATAAAAGAATCGTTAGCTATCAGTATGATTCTCAATTTGATTCCATCCTACTACCGACGTCAGTTAACAACTTTGTCTACTATGAATTTGTCTTCTGTATTGTCCGTTATACAAAGATTAGAAGCAATTCCCAGGTCTGATAACCGTAACAACAGCAACAATCATAGGTTTCTGAAAGTCAACAAGGTGTCTGTTAATAAGAACGGTAAGCGTAAAAGTAATCAGAATAACGTTAATGACTGTGATGAGTGAGATCAGGTACATTCGAACGAAAATTCAAATAACAGAGGCAATCGGAAAAGAAAGAATTCCTTTCGTAGAAACAAAAAGAAAAAGTGGAATAATAATAGTAGTTCTGATAGGCATGAAGAAAGTGTGTGTTTTTGTAATCATGGTTCAAATGTAGATAATAACAATGCTGACGTAAACCAAAGTGAAGCCACTAGTGGTGTGACTAATAGGCCAGTGAATGGTAATTCCCAAACGAGAAATTCACCTCAGACCGGTTATAGTAATGGAAACTTTGTAAATTCTTTGAATTTTGGGAATCCTACTGGGTTTAGGCCACCGAGACCGAATTTTATGAATGCCACTGCAGGTAATTTTGGGTTTCAAAATAGATTTCCTTCCCCAAACTAGAAACACCCTGCCTGAAGAGTGCTCATAGCAGGGAATTAATTCAAACGTGTAGTAATGAGTTAAATAATGCACTCCTTCCAAATGGTCAGACTGTTTTTGTAAACCTTGATAAAAATTTAATAAATTTAGTACAGTGGGATGATGTTTTCTCATCTGACGAAGAGGAAACTAAAGATTTTTGTAAAACTAATGTAAGTTTGTGTGTCACTGCTGAAATTCTTGTCAAAATCATGAATGAAAATCTGTATGCTCTGTGCGATTCAGGTGCTTCGGCTAGCTTGTTAAGTTATAATACGTGGAAGAAAATATCTAATATAGTGTCAAACGATGTATTACAACCCGCTCCTCAAATTGTTCTAGTAGATTATAGTGGAAAAAGAACAAAATCTGTTAAGGGCGAGGTTACCCTCTGTGTAGAAATTGGACCTGTAACTTGTGATGTTAGATTTATTGTTGTCAGTGACCTTAATTGTAATTGTCTGCTAGGCAGAGATTTCTTATCGCTAGCTAATGCGAAATTAGACTTTGGCGAGAAATCTGTTACTGTAGGTTACGACCCTAACACTTGTAAGGTACCAATGAAAGAGTATGTGCACGGATTTGGTAGTGACCCCCTTCTGAATAATGAAAATAAAGGTAAAGTAAAAATACTTACTAGGGAGAGCGTTAATAAGGTTGGTATTCATTTAAAAAATGCGAATTGTGTTGACACTGATTCTGCTATTGAAAGCGAGAACGAAGATGTAGTCGAACCTGTGCTAGAGTGTCCGATAATTCAGAATTTAGAAATTCATAAGAAACAGCTGACGCAGGAATGGATGGATAGTTTGTTAGAAAACAGTAAAGCATTTGAACATGTAGATAAGTATAATATCAATAATGATTTAAATGTAGAGCAAATAAAACAAGCACGTTTGAACGAAGCTGCTGAAGTAAATTTTTTGTATCATTTTTATGGGGAACAAATTCATAAATTGGATGAGGAAATCCAGAAATCTCATAATAATGTAAAAGTAAATCAGGATATTTGTAATTTAAATAAAACTACTTGTAGTACCCAAAGTCACTTTCCTTCTGTTACTGAAATTAGAACAAAAGTTCTTGAAATTGAAAATTTATCTAATGTTCAAAAACAGCAACTATATGATTTGTTATTGAAACAGATTGGTTTTTAGCGATTTGCCAGGTAAATGTAATAAATTTGAATACACTATCGAAGTTGAAACTGACCAACCGATTGTAAAACGTCAGTACCCATTACCCTTTAAGTATAAAGAAAACATTGAACAACAAATAACTGAATCGCTAGAATGTGGCGTGGTGGAAGAGTGTATCTCCGTGCATTGCCATCCTTTGTTATGTGTAGCTAAGAAAAATACTAGTAAACTTCGTACTGTTGTAGATTTAACTCAATTGAACAAATTTGTGAAATTAAAGCAGTTAAAAGTCAATAAGATCGATGATCTTCTAATCAAATTTCAAGGAATTCAATTCGTTTCTTGTTTAGATTTTGTTGGAAGTTATTTACAAGTATGTTTAAGTGAAGAAAGTAAACAATACACAGCCTTTTGTTGGAACGGTAAAATGTATCAGTATACTCGAGTTCTGTTTGGTTATATAAACGGAGGAGCTGCTTTTATGTTGTGTTTGCAAACTGTCCTTGGGGCAGGTTTGTATGAAAAGGTAGTCTCGTACATTGATGATGTCTCAGTAATTTCCATGACTTTTGAAGAACAGTTACAATTTTTGGATCAAATATTTCAGAAAATTTACGAGGCTGGCATGACTTTAAATCTACAAAAGTGTACTTTTTGTAACACGAAATTTAGTTTTTTAGGGTTTGACATTAGCCCGCAATGCATTACAAAAATTCCTTATGTACAGTGTATCAAAGACCTACTGAGGCCTAGAAATTTGAAAGAATTAAGAGTTTTAGGTTTATTCCAGTGGTGTGCCAAATTTGTTGAAAATTTCGCTAAAAAATCTGAACCTTAGTTTGGTTTGCTAAAGAAAAATAAAAAATGGATCTGGCTGGGATCAATCTTGTGAAAATAGTTTCAATCAATTGAAAAGTGATTTAGTTCAAGAGGTGATGCTTGCACATCCTTTGTTAGATCATGACTTTTGTTTAATTACAGACTGTAGTTCAGTTGCTTTGGGAAATATTCTTTTTCAAGAAGTAGATGGTAAGAAACATATTTTAGGATTTTATAGTAGAACGTTAAAACCTGCAGAGAAAAATTACACGGTAACAGAACGTGAATGTCTTTCAATTGTAGTCGCGCTTAAACGTTGGTCTCAATTGTTGTATGGAAGGCATGTAAAAATGTACACGGATCATAATTCATTGGTTTATTTGCACAAAATGAGACAGTGGAATTCTAGACTTGCTCGTTGGAGCTTACAAATTCAGGGATTTGATGTACAAATTGTGTATATTAAAGGCCGAGATAATCAAGCTAGCGATGCATTGTCACGTATTATTCTGTTTCCTGAGGTTGAAAAGCATGAAGTTAATAAGTACGAAGTGTTGACTTCTTGTTTTAAAGATTTGTCTGTACAAGATTTAATCAGTAAACAAAGAGAACACCCAGAGTATGAAAATATCATGAAGTACTTAGAGAATCCCAATGATCCTTATGTTAAAGTTAAGAATCGTAATATTGGTGAATTTTACAAAATTGAAAATGGAATTTTGTTGAATCGTAGTTATTATTTTCCTAATCAATGGAAAATTTGTATTCCTCCTTCACTTGCGAACGACGTAATTCAAAATTATCATGAACAAGGGCATTTTGGTTTCGAAAAGGTTTTAGGTTTTATAAGCGATTGTTGTTATTGGAAATCTATGCGTAGAGATATCAGCAATTATTTGCGTGATTGTGTTGTCTGTAAACGTACGAAAGTTGAAACTTCGCCACCAGCTAGACCATTACAAACTG
Organism: Thermobia domestica; assembly: GCF_964235325.1. Taxonomy (NCBI): domain Eukaryota; kingdom Metazoa; phylum Arthropoda; class Insecta; order Zygentoma; family Lepismatidae; genus Thermobia; species Thermobia domestica. The sequence goes on from NC_137461.1 coordinate 101,773,672, forward strand.
TAGCTGTAAAGAATGTAAGAGACATGGTCTCGATTGATTTGTTAGGACCTTATCCACCTTCTCATACTGGAAATAAATTTGCATTGTCAATTTTAGATGTATTTAGCAGATATTACACAATGTTCCCAATCAGAAATGTAACGACCAAATGTGTTTTGAGATGTTTAGAATATTACTATTTTGTAACCATGGGAATTCCAAAATCTATATTGGTAGACAATGGTGGATGTTTTGTATCGGCAAAATTTAGATCTAAAATGGAAGAGTATGGTATTAAAATTCACTATGTAACTCCTTACCATCCGAAGAGCTCAATTGTAGAAAGAATCCATAGGGAGACGAATAGGTTGTTCAAATTATTGTGTAACGAAGAACATTTTTGTTGCAATCACATTTGAGTTCAGCAGTAGACAAAAAAATTCGCAAGTTTTTCATGCTTTACAAAGGTACCCTGTTTTGTAAAAATAAAATTTCAGATAGTCTTTGAACTTGTAGATCCTTTAACTGGAGAATCTTGTGGCGTACATTCTATTGATCGTATGAGAGTGTGGAGACTCACTCAGAAAACAAGGAATATCTGGTTAGAATTAGCTAAGAAACATATTCATCAAAAAGAATTTGATTCTGTAAAAGAAATTAGTGAAAAAACTGATTGTTGTGAACCGGAAACTTTAGTGAATGTGAATTCTTTGAATGTAACGAAAGTTAGTTTGTCTGTTTTCAACAAGAGCGAAAGTAATAAGTTCAATGTTCAGTTGTTGTTGAAAGAGCTATTAAAATGTGACACGTATTTGCAGTATTTAAATGATAAGCTAGATTGTCGGTATCGTACTCTCATATTAGCTTTAAATCATTTGCTGAATCTTAAGCTAAGTAGACGTGGCATATATATATATATATATATATATATATATATATATATATATATATATATATATATATATATATATATATATATATATAAAAGTCACGGACATGATTGTTTTCTAAATGCTAATATGTATGAAACTGTTGTTCATAAGTATTCTCATGTAAAAGAAATATGAGTTAAAAACTCGTTTACATAAATTATCGTATTGTCTTGTTGATGCTTTGCGATAAGTTATCGAAACTAACTGTAAGATCTTAAACCACCAATTGTACGAGGTGAGTTGTTTAGCATTCATGTATTATTACAAATGTAAACGATGAAAAGCTCTAATTTTATTAGAGTGAGAGCAAGTTTTTGTGTGTCAGTGGAATACTGTAACACGAGTATTGAATTATGAATGGCAACTCCCCCCTTTTATTTTTAACCTTTGGGTTCATTTTTCTAGGTTATATTCCTACCTCACTAGAAGGTCTTGTTGCCATTCCAAAGGGGTAGGATGAAATTATAAATGTATAATGGGGAAGGGAGACTTAAAAATTTAAGTGGATAGGCGCTTATTAGCGTAAAAGTGTGGCAGACTTACTTCTATCCGGCCTCACTCTTGTTGTAACAGTACAAGAGTGGTAATTAATTTATTTCATGTAGTTATTATATTTAAGTGATGTGCAATCCTTGTATTTTTGAATAACAATTTTGTTTTTGTAACTTCTTTGTCAGAATAGCGTGAGAAGTGCAAATGCTTCGTCATTTATGCAATTTAAGTATGACATGTGTAGAATAAGTTTATTCATTTCCTTTAGTGGAATATTGGAATATGTTAATAAAATAATATTTGTTCTATCTATTTGTTGAAAAGTTGAGTAATTCGTAATGATTATTTGTCTATGTTCTATAGTTTTTGCATAATATCGTAAAGTAAGTAATGTGAATATTTTATGCTTAAATAATGCCATGATTTCGTATAATGTTTGTGTTATTTTTAATAATAAGAGCTCATATAGTAATATTGTAATTCAAATATTAAAGGTATATCATGAGAATTATTTGTATATCAATTGTGAGTCATGCACATATAAATGTTTAACTTAGTGATAGTGCCGAATGTAAAAAAATTATATAAAAGCCCCATAAACTTTTATGTAAGCGTATAAATGCCCCACTCGTTTGTTGTTTTACTACGCTAAATGAAACTTTTTCATCTGATGAAGTGTAACTCGGCGAAAGCTCTTATAAAATTCCTTGTGAACTAGTGTTCATCTTGACTTTCGAACAGTGATGATTATTGAAGTGAAACTACAGTCAGGGTTCTTGAACGTTTTCCATTATTCAATGGTGCACGTACATTCCTTTCGACCGCCAATGTAACTGTACCAAAATTTTGCTTAAAATATTTTCGTATAAACGCAAATTCTGCGTTAGTGCATTATGTGACATTCATCTGAACTTGTACACTTTGTGTGGTATATGTTTCTCATTGATTGTGCTGCCGCCTGGTGGTGCTAAATGACAGGGTAGAAGAAGAGGAAAAGGAAAGAAATGAGAGGCAATAGTTAGTTTTTCGACGTAAGTGTGTGTGTGCATAGAATGACTCGACAAAAATTCTAGAACAAAGTCGAGCCTAGAACCCAATATACTTTGAAAATATATAGGTATAATATACTTTTTTAAGAAACTTCGATATTCGTAAAACCACGTAAACAATCAGTAAAAATAGTGTTGTTGATGTGGAAGTTTTGGTGATTTTTACGTAAGTCGTCGTCAAAGTAAATCAGCCCCAAGTAATATTTTACAACGACAAGGGGGCGTGATCGAGATTACGAGCGAAACAAAGGACTTCGCAAGTTGTACTTGAAGATAATGGACTCATGATGATCGACTAATGTAAAAATGTTTGAATAACATAGTTTCTTCAACAGTAGTTGCATCATAATGCTGTTATTACGTCAGCCAGGATAGACTGTTTCATAAACTCTTAAAATTGGAAGAGAGGACAATCTCTACAAGAAGATTATTCCGGATTCGTAGTGTGTCTACCAAAATTTGATTACAGTAACAGGCGCCACGACGAATTAGAACTGTTCTTGTAAACGATTTAAAAACGTTTTTACGAACTTGCTACGTAATTGGGGCAATATATTCAAAATAATCAGTGTGTTACAGGTATGTTTAATTATTGAATAAATGGCACTCTAATGTTTAGATTTGTTTGTTTTCTCTTTTTCTAGATCGCATGACGAAATAAGATTATGGTTGTTATGTCACTTATAAGTAAACTATGAAAGTGGGTGATGTTCTCATCTATTTTTCATAACACGCCTTAGGTCTTCGCCCAGGTGATTCCGTCCGAATCTGGACCATTACGGTGAGGTGTGTCGCGCCTTCCTTAAACGATTGTCGTGGAGACGAACTTTCTGAACCCACAAATAAAATAGTGCAAAGCTATATTATTTGAGGGCGAAGAGTAGAGAGTTCTCCACGGTGGCTGGTTAAGGATGGTGTGTACCGGGCAGCGTTATGCTGTACCGTAATAAAGTATGGGTTTCAAAAATCGGTTATTGCTTGGTTTTAAAAAGCGTTCAGGAGCTGACAATTTTTGTGTAATAAAGAACGAATGTCTAAAGGTTTTTAAAGCAATCTGGCTCCCTTGGTGTTATTTTTTAAACAAATAAAAAATAAAATTCAAAAAATGTCCATAGGTACGACACTTTCCCCTATATTCAAAAGATTGATATCGGTTTTTAACACTCACCCATAACATAATGTCAGTGTAAACATCATTTACTAAGCATAATTGTAAAAATTCACTACAGCACAACAAGCATAAACCATGCTAAATAGTAAGCACGGACCTTTTGCCGCAAAGTTTGTACTCATTACCGTCTACTATATTGATACGTTTATTCTTTTGCAATTCTTACTTTCTACTTTTTGTTTAGGTGTAATATTTATAATGTGTTCAAATTTGTGTATCTTAAATGGTTGTTTGGTTGCTGCAGGTCAAGGTAAGCTAATAGAATATCTTAAGTTAAATATCTACATATATTTACATTGTCATCCATGCACTCAGGTTATATTCAATTTTTATGCAATACCCAGTAGATTTCTAATTTAGGAATAGAACACTATATATAGTAGGAAGCAATACAACTCTCACGAACAGTACTAATGAATCTTTTATACTGCATAGACCTCCCGATAAAAAATCAACGAAGCTTAGCATTGCTCAAGCAAATGTTCGTTCCCTTGCTCCAAAAATTGACGAATTGCGAATCTTGGCAAACGAGGAAAAATACGATTTTATTGTGATAACTGAATCATGATTCGATAGTGCCCTAAAGTCATCAGCCGTTGAAATAAACAACTATCGTTTGTTGAGAAGTGGTCGGACGGGCAGGCAAGGAGTAGGAGTTGCTGTATATTTCCGTAGTAATTTAAATGTGAAACTGTTTAATGTTGATGTCTCGCATAAAGACGAAATTGACAGTGTATGTCTCAAAATTACCAAAAATTCGGTTAGGTTGGATATGTGTGCCATATACAGACCACCCAGCGTTGCATACACTAAATTGGCGATGCTTGAAGAACTAATCACGAATGTAGGTTCTATGACTGATAATCTGCTCATCATAGATGATCTGAATTGTGATTTCCTTACGCCTTCGAAGCGTGACACAGCTTATTTATGTTCAATACTTGATAGCTTTCAACTGCCGCAAATCTTAAACGAACCAACACGCATCACTGAAACCACTGAAACACTTCTTGAAGTATTTATTACTAGTAATATCAATATAATTCACTCCAGTGGAGTAAAACTACCAATCGGTACTTCACATGACTCTTTAGCATGAATATGTTTGCAATTAGAAAAAACAACAAAAGACAAGGGCAAAATAAAGACATATCGCCATTTTAAGTATTTTGATCAGTCTAAATTCACTAGTGATATAGAACGCATAGATTGGAAACCAATTGAAAACCTACCTTACGTTGATAAGAAAGTCGAATTCTTAGAAACGCCATAGTTAGCATTTTTGATAAACATGCCCCTCTATGTTTTTCAGAATTAAAAGAAACAACAGTCCGTGGTTAACTGACAGTTTTTCAATAGTAATAATCTGAGCTCCAAGGATGTATGGAATAAATTAAGAACCCTCGGTATTAGTAGTCGAAAAAATTCTCAAGCATTACCAGATGATCTTGCAGACTGCAATGAGATTAACGCGCACTTTGGTGAAATTTGCAATGATAGAAATATCGACGAGAATGCAGTTCAAAACCGCATAACTGTATATAATAATACTAAGGGCCATATGCATAGTCGAGCCCGTAGGGGTCCCCTAGACGAACCGTACCTGTGGGATGCCTCAACCTTCCCCTTGACTATGCATTGCACAAAGCTTCCAAAGTGATCCCTCAGGTACGGTTAACACTGAGGGTTGGTTTGTCTAGCTACACCTCGTGCGAGGCTAAAATTGTGTCAAAAAAGTTGAAGGTAACGCTCCGAAGCTCAGTTCGGTCTTTGGAAAGTTGGTGAAGTGAACACGCTTACAGTTTGGTTCCAAGTGTTGTATTTAGGATTGTGTTCCTTTTGTGTTTTCTATTCCTCTTATTTTGGTTTTCTTTCTGTGTATATAGTGTTCTTTTGCTGGGCGTTCTCCTTTTGTGTGTGGGTTTCTTCTTGAAACCCCAGCATGGCTGATGATGCTAATTTGACTTTATTGCCTCCCCGACCTTCGGATACTTTAGACGTCAACATGGACACCGATACTAATTCAGTTGTTCCCGAGTCAAACCCCTCTTGCACTCTTACTGCGGTCCAAGAAAACACTTCCGTACTTGATATCCAACGCCGAAAAGCACCTACTGCTACCTATCGTAATAAAGATACTAATTTCACAGAGTTAGAAAAAAACAAATACCAATCTACCCATTTGGCCCCAGATTATGTTTTTCTCAAATCAACTATTGATGATATCGGAAAAAAGCATGTTATGGCTATCAGTAGGAAATTATATCTTGCTGATATTTCCGGTATTGATTCCATTACACCACTTGGCCGCAACTTAATTAAACTTCAATTCCGTTCTGGTGCCGAAGCTAATACTTTCCTGGACCACCCCCTTCTCAATCAAAATCAGTGGGATGCTTATATCCCGAATCACCTCTTATATTCTACTGGCGTTGTACGGGATATAGATATTGATGTCACAATGGACGCCTTACTTACTGATTTCTTTTGTGACGTACAGGTCACGTCAGCTCGGAGAATCTATCGTACAGATAATAACAATGAAATTCAACCCACTAAAACTGTCATTCTCACTTTTAATTCCCAACTTCTCCCTGAGGATATTAAACTTTACTATGTTCGCCGCACTGTATCCCCATACATTCCCACGATCCGTCAATGCCTTCAGGGCTGTTATAAATACGGACATCTTAAACGTAATTGTCGTTTAAATAAACTTCTTTGCAAAAATTGTGGGGCTCCCCACGATTTAGACACGTGCACAAACCCCCTCAAATGTCTTAATTGTGGCCAAGCTCATTCGGCGGATAGTCCAGACTGCCCGGAGCGCACCCGCCAGAAGAAAATAATGGAACTTATGGCCCTCAATCGACTTTCTTTTAACGAGGCCTGTACCCTTATTGCCAAACCATCGGACAAATTGCCTCCCTATCAATTCTCAGCTGGTGTACACTCTACTAACCATCGTACTTCTTCTGTGTTACCGTCAACATCATCTTTATCATCTTATGCCGGTATTGTATCTTCTACATCCACGTTTCCTCCCCCTCTTACCATGGCCCCTGAAACACCTCCGTGGAAGAAAAGACGCAACATGCCTGAACCGTCTTCCCCCCCTACGGAATCAACTTGCACCTCGTATAGATACTCCCCATCGTCGGAAGTCTTTCACTTCCTCTCCCGCATTTCCTTCAGCCGTTCGTTTGACGGCTCCACCTGCGTTCCAGGACGTTTCCAAACTTTTCAAACGAAAGATTGTACGGCCAATATCTGATCACTCTTCTGCCTTACCTGTTCGGCCTTTGCCTCTTTTTCGCGGTCAGCAGCCATCTTCCACCTCATCTTCCCCTTCGTTGCCGGCTTCCACTCAACCTTTCACTTTCAGCACGGACGTCAAGGATTTCTCCACTCGCTCTCCTCAGAAATACAAGGATGCACTTCGAAAATGTTTATCCACTTTTTTGGTGGCCCTCTGGCAAACAAATATGATGCTCATCTAGAACCTTTATTATCCACTCTTTATACTTCTCTTGACATCCACTAAAATGGCGCAGCAGCGACTTCGACGACTTACTGTCCTACAATGGAATTGCCAGAGTGTCTACGGTAAAATTCATCATCTCTACCATCTAATTAATATTTTTTCCCTGATCTCATTTTACTCCAAGAAACCTGGTGTAAACCTACCTTTCCCCTACAACTCAAGAATTACACTGTAATGAACCACTTTCGCCATGACCGCCATGGAGGCATTGCGATTTGTGTCAAACATGGTCTCCCTCATAAACTTTTTCCCCTTCAGTTCTCTCACAATAACCCTCACATCCAAATGCTTGGAGTCACGGTGGATACTGTTCACTTTGTTAACATTTACATACCGCCATCGATTCATCCCGATCTCGCCTTTTGGACTGATTTTTTTCAAACCAATTCACATGCTGATTACATAGGTGGCGACCTTAATGTTCGTAGTACCCTCTGGGGCAGCAATCGCACTGATGTGGCTGGGAAAACCTTCCTTACAGCATTAGCAAGTTCTCCGTATCTTTTTCTCAATAATGGATCTCCTACTAGAATTTCTATTACTGGTAATAGCGCACCTGACCTCACGTTAACCCGCAACCGATATTATATCGACACAGAATGGCATACTTACTTCACTCCTTGTAATAGTGATCACTTACCGATACTTTTCACTACTCACCCCCTTCTTCCTTTTCAGGGTTGTTCTCCCTCCTCTGCTTCAGCATTCAATTCCAAATTACAACATATCGCCACAAACCTAAACTGGACTCATTACTCTCACAATCTTGCTAAACAGATTTCTCTTTTGCCCCTTGATGCATTTCCTTCTTGCAAATGCTTGTGCAAATGAGAAAAACAGGGAAAGGTGTTTAATGAATATTTTGATAGTAGCTTTGCTTCATCCCTTCTCACCTCTCCTTCCTTCCACTACCCTCTTCAACCTGTTTGTTCTGAGTCTTTGTCTTCTATCAGTCCCACACCGACCGAAGTACTTTCTCTTCTCCTGACATTGCTCCCGCAGCGCGTCTTAGGGTCAGATATCTACACTTGCTTCCTACGCAGTGTTGCCAGTTTGCTTTTTCAAATCCTTTTGGATTTACTAAATCTCTGTTTTCCAGAAGGTGTCTTCCCCACCTGTTGGAAGAAGAGCTACTATCACTCCTATTCATAACTCTGGTAAAAATAAAAATGGTTGTCCTCCTATTGACCAATTTCTTTATTATCACCTCTCTCACTTGTTTGTAAAAAGATAATCTAAAACAGGATCTTTGAATTTGTTGCTCCATTTATAAACTACTCACAACACGGCTTTTTGCCAGGAAAATCTTGTCTTACTAATTTATCTGTTCTTCTGTCCCATGCTGTGGACAGCATCTCAGAAAATTCTCAACTAGACATTTTGTATTAGTCCCTGGCTAAGACTTTCGATTGTCTTCCACACTATCTTCTTGTATACAAACTCAGTTCTAGATTCAATATACATGGTAAATTACTCAGTCTTCTGGAAATCTATCTCATTAATAGGACACAACGAGTTTCAGTTTCAGGTTACTCTTCTGACTTTATTCCCGTAACTTCTGGAGTTTCTGAAGGCAGTGTTCTGGGTCCACTTCTATTCCTATTATATATGGACGATCTGTCTTCTTTGTTCACAAACAGCTCAAACAATATTCCTCTATTCCTGATGATTGCAAATTCTACAGCCAAGTTTAATCCGAGTACGATGCTTTTGCTCATCAACATGATGTTTCAATTCTTCTCAACAGATGTAACTCTTGGAAACTTAGCTTAAACATCGAAAAATGTGCTTCTCTCCAAAAAAGGGGCCTATTAACCACATTTACAAAATTGGTCATAGAACATAAATCCTGTCACCTTTTTCAGAGATGTTGGTGTTATCATTGACAATAAGCTTACTTTTGCGGATCATATAAGCACAATATCTAGTACTGCTATGAGAAAACTGTGACTCCTTTATCGCATCACTGACATAAAAAAATCCTAATTCCTTAAGCTTGTTCTATAAGTAATATGTTGCTCCCACTATTGAGTACTGTTCTCCTATCTGGTTTATGGCCTGCCCTACTCATTTTTAAAAATCCGTAATTAATTTCTTTTAGCCACTGTATTCTACCGAGTACCTCTCCTCCGAACACTTCCAAAAATGACGTGTTAAAATCCCTCAATATCAATCGTCCCGTAGTGAGAAACAAAATTTCTGACTTAATATTTTTGCAAAAAATTGTAAATAGCCATATATCATGTGAACAGTTAGTAAGATCAAATTTCGCGTACCCGCTAGAACAACATAGCCTAGTGATCTCTTTTACACTCGAACTACAAGAGTTAATATTGTTCAAAGATCCCTTCTAAACCGAATTGTCAGTTCTTATAATCAGTTATCAGTTACCAGTTTTTTCAAATGAGTATACCTTCAGGTCATCTATAAATAAGCTATTTTTCTAATGTTGCTGTTGCGCTGTACCATCTTGAGCTCAAATTGTTATTCAATTGTAATGATATCAAACTGTTAAAATGTTTCAGTGTAAAATGGCCTAGTGCTGTATTTGAAACCTATTATAAATAAATAACTTATTTGTCTTGAAGAATCAACAAGAGGTAGTTTACTCTCGGAGTAAGTTTTTTACGACAATTTTCTCAAAAAATATCTTAGTTGGTTTTGTTTATATTTCATAAAGTTGTCATTACTATCCCCACTAAACGGAATAATCCATTTTCGTAAATCAATCAAGGAGTAGTTTACTCTTGAAGTGGGTTTTTCTTCGAATGATCTTCTCAAAACGACTCAAGCGATTTTCTTCATAGTTCATAAAGTTGTCACAAATAACCCCACAATACGGAATAAGCCATTTTCATAAATCAATCAAGAAATAGTTTACTCTTGAGGTGGGTTTCTCTTCGAATAATTTTCTCAAAACGGCTCAGGCGATTTTCTTCATATTTCATAAAGTTGTCATTAATAACCCCACAATGCGGAATAAACTATTTTTCGTAAATCAGTCAAGGAGTAGTTTACTTTTGAGGTGGGTTTCTTTTCGAATGATTTTCTCAGAACGACTCAGGCGATTTTCTTCGTATTTTATAGTTTTCAGTAACAACCCCACAATACGGAATAAACAACTTTTTTTTATAAATCAATCAGGAAGTAATTTACTCTAAAAGTGGATTTATTTTCGAATGATTTTCGCTAAACGACTCAGGCAACTTTTTTTTTCATATTTCGTACATAAGTATATAACTAATAACTTATGATGCTGCATAATTTGTTTCTTATGAAAATATCAAGGAGAGTTGTTCACTTGAGGGATGAGTTTTCTTCAGACGGTTTCCTAAAAGTGCTTTATAATTGTGTTCATGGTCTGAAAATAAATGTTCCACTACTAAATACAGCATAACCTGATGTACTTTAAGAAACTGGATCAAGAAAGGCCTGTATCTTTTGCTTTAAATTCATAATTATCACAATTGAAATAAGTGAATATCTATTCATATAATACGAAACACGTTTTTGGATTATATAACCACTGTTCATGTACACCCCGTGATTACCAACATAATTTTCATGAAGTGTTTATTGATCTAACGTTTCCCTGTTTACAACGGTCTGATACTGAAACATGGGTTTTAATGGGTGGATGGAGCCTATAAATGTCTTAACACTGTAGTAGTAAAGAAGACAATGATAAAATGCCAAACAAGGTCTGAAACAGTGCTGCTATGGATCTTAGGCCCTATAATGCAAAGTTGGATTTAGCATTTTGTTCTAATAATTGATTTCTTTTCACATTTGAAGTTTTATATATTACTTTTCTACTCAGAACGCATGTATTGTTTTGTATTACAATTCGATAATATTTTCTAATGATTTTCAGATAGTGTGGCTCCCGAATTGGGATAATGGATATTATTGAAAAGTTACCCAGTAGCATGCACGATAGCACAATTTTCCAAAACAATGGTTCAAGAAGATAGTTGGAAGAAGGTCGAATGCAGAGTCTTCTACTCGGTAACAATGTGTATCCGTGTAAGAGATACCTATTCACATTCAAAGTAAACCCTCGGACAGAGGCAGAGCGAAGGTATAATGTAGCACATAAGAGAAGAAGAAATGTATTGAGAGGTAATTTGGATTGTGCAGAAATAAATTTCCGTGCTCGAAGAAGAAATTATGTGTAAAAGTAGAAACAGCACGTGTACAATATCTCAAATCGTTTGTATAGGCCAGATGAATATGAACCTTACTTCCTTGGTGAGGATATGTTGTAATAATGGGGTCTAGAAATTGAGCGTGAAGAACATGATCATGCACTGCTCTGCGCTTTCATTGTCAGGCATTTTATGTTAATCCTTTTTCTTTTTATCGAATTTGTAAAAGAAATGTAATTAATTCTTTTCAAATATACTGATACATCTCCATGTGTGTACCTGAAAACACTAATGATCTACTGCTTTAACTTTCTTGTACTAGACTTGCTAAACGATGAGCGATGAAGAGACATAGGCAACTATGCCTTGAGTAGGATTCGAATCCGCAATAGGAATATCTCACGATCCCCGTTCATATACATTTGATTTAGAATGTTCGACTTTGCCTGTCAATAAAGGAACTTTGTATATACACAGTGATTTAGAAATTACATGGAAATATTCTACTAATTGTACTCTGTAGGCTAAAAGATATGGATGATTGAAGTGGATCATCAAGGTATCATTTGAAAAATAAAAATTTGAGATAAAAGCGGAAAACCCATGGACAAGATTTTGTTCCCCGCAGCACTCCAAACACAGAAGCCTTGAAAAAAATGTGGCCGAAGTTAGGCTGGCAAGGATAGAGTCTACAGGTTAGTAAGCATTCATATTTTACATGCATAGTTCATATTTCCAATTCCACGTTTATTTTAAGATTTATGATTTAAACAGCTTACTTATAAATAACTGCCTGAAGTGAGTACTGCGTTGCACTCTATGCCTACCAACAAAATGGAATAAAGAAGTGCAAACAAATGAGCCTCAAAATTAAGTTCTGCATTTGATCGTTTGTAGTGCGTGTAAAACTTTTAGCCAATTAATTTGACCAAATGACTATCAAAGATAAATTTGATACAGCATTTGATGAAAACTATGACCACGTATATTGGGCTTTAAACACCCTAAGAAATAAAAAAATATTCATTTCTGGCAACTTTCTGTGAGTTAGTTTCGGGAGGCTACGAACGTACCAAACTAAGGGATCCGAGATATGGACATCTTACTATAATTATTGAAGTCTCCATCTCGTTTTCTCTTCCGACCAACGTTTGTTTCCCTCTAACAAGCAAGGTTTTCCGAGTGCCACACACCGATTTGCTTGAAAATCTTGCAGTGAAGAAAGGAATCAAACGTAAGACATATGTGTTATATATATATATATATATATATATATATATATATATATATATATATATATATATATATCGGCCAACGTGGGGGATGAAGGGGCAAACACTCCCCTATAATGAGAACACAGTGCAATACAACACCTTTCAGCCAGTGTTTCTTCCAGACACGTTTTTTGGGGGGCACTGCCCCCCGGAGCTCCGAGAGTGCCCCCCGGAGAGACCAAAGTAATACATCTATAATATAATAAATAGAATAGTACCAGCAGTGGGAAATAAATATTTTCAGAAGACAATAAACAGATAAACAAACGGTTTTAATCTTGCTACTTTAACAAGGTGTTCTAAAGCTCGTGCCGATAGTTGTTTTCTTTTTCATATTTAGCGATTAGGTGGTATCTTGTGTCTGTAACTGCCAACCTTGAACGGAAGAGTAACAATTGAATGTCGTGTTGCACGCATATCTGAAACGAATAACACATGTAAGTTATTCTGTTTAGGTTAATATTGGCGATTATAGTTTTGTGCTTTCAATTAGTGTGTCTTGTTTATAGGTGAGTGATTTGTTCAGTGTGTCTTCTAACAAGAAAAGGAAAAACGAAAGTCAAACATCTATCTTGAATTTTGTTATAAAGGAAAAAATGTTGGACATTAAGCTTGAAGCATCTGTGGACCCTGGCCCATCGAATTCCTTGTCGACTGACTGTACAAGTTTAAGTGATAATACGCCAGATAAAAGTAAGTGTAAGGGAAATGCAAACGGACTAGAACAAGAGAAGGATGTAAGTATTGATGTTGAGCAGTCGAAATGTATTTCAAAGTGTTCAGATGACAGGGCAAATATAAATGAGCAAAACGTTTGTTCTGTTGAGAAGAAGTGTTTGTATAATAAACAGTGGGAACAACAGTATGAGAGGCTGTACGAGGACAAAGTACGTGGAGGTGCCTTTTGTAAATATTGTGAGCGATATATGAAGAATGACCCTAATGTGCAGCAGAAAACGGGAGGTGTTTTTGTGACTCATCCATTCACAGCATATAAAAATGCATTAGGAAAAGACGGAAAACTGGAAAAGCATAATCATTCAAAAGCGCACATTGCAAGCCTTGAGATGGACAGGCTGCGAATGCAAGTAAAAAATAACCCTGTGTACTCTCAAGTTCTTCGTCAAAGTGAAGGCGAAAAAGATCGAAACCGCCAATCGCTGGGAATGCTTGTTCGTGGATTGTACTTCTTGGTTAAAGAAGAAGTGCCACATACAACAAAATATGAGGCACTAGTGAATAATTTGCTTGTACAGTGTAGTCCAGAACTAGAAACGTGGAAAAATAAACAAAGTGAACGCTCTAACTACTGCAGTGCTTCCGAATTGTTGAGTTGTGTTGGTGAAGTCCTACGTTTTAAAGTGACTCAAAAAATCAGAGATAAAAAGTTTTCGATAATGGCTGATGAAAGTACATCAATAAATAATAAAGTGGCCCTTAGCATGTGTTTGCGATATGTAGAGGACAGTGCTCCGGTTGAAACATTTTTGGTGCTGGTGACCATACCTGATTGCAAAGCCTATACCATTGCTAATGCTATAGACACTGAAATGAAAAATCACAATTTGAAATACGAAAATCTCATAGCGTTTAGTTTCGATGATGCGTCTAACTTTTCTGGCAACAGTTCTGGTGTTCGCAGGATTCTGTCAACAAAAGCTGGCAGAGATATACCGTATATTCACTGCAGAGCTCATTTGCTGTCACTTGCTGCTGCTACGTGCAGAAACTAGAATCCCAAAGTTAAAAGATTTTTCCATACATTGAAAGATGTATACAATCTGTTTAGTAGATCACCTAAGCGGGAAAACATTCTGCATGAAATTCAGGCAATCATAAACGATCCTATATTAAAAGTACCTGAATGCATTGAAGTACGGTGGCTAAGTCACTATAGAATTGTGAATGCAGTGAAAAGGTGCTTCTCGGGAATTTTGTTGGCTCTTGAGCATATTCACAAAGAAGGGGTTGATTTTGCGTCACTTGCGGGAGGAATTTTAGGCGAAATAACCAACAAAAGCTTTGTTATCACACTTTGTGTTATGGATGCATTACTAAGTGCGTTGTCTTACTTGAGTAAGCAGCTTCAAAATGCAACCTTGTCATTTTCATCTGATGTCTATGATCGATGCCACTAAAGAACATCTTACGAAGATAGCGGATGAATGTTGTAGCACCAATAGCGATTTGAGGACTATGATTTTGGAGGTCATGGAAAAGCCTGAAGAATTTTCGAAGACTATTGTGGAAGACGAAGATCCTGAGAAAACGCTTAAGGACCTGAAGAGTTATGTGTTGCAGGTTGTCGAAGAGATATCAAATAGATTCAACGACCGCGCCCTTGGCCTAATGGAAAGTGCATCCTACTTCGAAAACATAGGCATGTTTTTAAGTATCAAGTGTGTAGGTGATGTAAAGAAACTGTGCAACTATTTCGTCGATGTTGATATGGAACCGTTATGGGCAGATATAAAGTCATTCCAATTTTTCCTTCGGTCACTGATGAAGAGCACTGAAAATGCTTGTTTGGATATAGACCCCGTTCTTCCAAAAGTACTTGAAGTGAAAATTGGTTATGAAAATTTACATAAAATATGTGAATCGGTCATGTGTGTACCTATATCAACAGCCAGTGTTGAAAGGTCTTTCAGCACAATGAACAGGATATTAACAAAATTGCGATCTCGTATGGCAGAAGAAAACTTGAAGCACTGTATGTTGATCAGCATTGAGGGTGAAGAAGTGCCAAATTCGAATTTTATCAATGAGGTAATCAATTCATACGCCAAAGCAAAGATGAGAAGAATACGTCTTCTTTAATGATTAAAAACAAACTACGAAGTGAATTTTTGTCATACGGACGAAGTTACAATGTAAAACTTTTATAAATGTGTATTGTATTTAATATTATTAAACATTTCTATTGTATTTGCCAATTAGATTTTTTTGAACCGAAAAAAGAAAACTTTTACAGGCCATGAATAAATATTTTAACTTTATGGTGATGATTGGGATCATACACTTCAATATTTTCGTGGACAAGAAATAACAATATTGACATTTTTACATAACTTTAGAAAAGAAGCTGCTAAGTTATACCGAGACCACATGAAAATAATATGTGCCCCTCCGTATACTATGTGTGCCCCCCGGAACATTTTTTCTGAAAGAAACATTGTTTTCAGCAATTCCATAATTAGCAACGCACAATGCAGATTTGGTTGAGACTCTAGCAGTGAATAAATATCGCCCAACGTAGGGAGTGAAGGGGACAAACATCCCCTAAAATGCGAACATAGCGCAATACAAAACGTTTTACCAAAGCCACAAGTAGCAACGCACAATGTAGATTTGTTTCAAACATGAGCATAACATGGGACGTAAAACGGACGTGAATAGATCAGGAGACACAGTGGCTTAAAGCGGTAGGACCTCACCTCTGGAGCAAGGGGTTCCTGATTCGATCCCAGGTCATATGAGTTTGTGGTAGACAACACCATGTGTTTTCTCGGGACTTTCCCTTTCCTTCCACGATCTTATTCCATCAATTATGTCATAATTTATTTCACTGTCTCCGTCTCCTTTAGCCTAAAATGCACAATTGTGGTCAGATGTAAAATTAGAAATTATATTTCATTGTCATTTACTTTACTGTAAGCACAACTCCCTAAAACCCTGCTCGCTAACATGCAAATAGCACAAAAATGCATTTATTATTTCCCTTAGACTTTCTACAAAGGCCAATAGATAGGCCTACCTTTATATTTGCTAGGACGGTAGTGTTGACATTCCCGCTGCAAATGTACAAAAAGAAAAATGGTAAGATGTTCTAAGATTCAACTGAACTGCCATTTTCTCTATTTCATGTTTTGAGAAACGATTCCACATAAAATTTCATTTCATTTATAGTAGGCGATAAATTCACAATACAGCAACTCAAGTCTAATTTCAAATATTTTCAGATCACAGTTTTCTGTAAGAAGTGAAGCTCTTCCATATCTCTCACATGACGCACAATTCGGGTCGAAAGAATAGCAACTTGAAGCAGAAACTGCAAGAAGTCAAGAGTGTGCTGCAAGTCATGTTCAAGTAAACTTGATTGAAGAAACTCATCTGCCAGCATCCCGAACTACTGTTGGAGATAAACTACCTGAATTGTCAATTGAACAGGAAAAATTGTTTAATGAAGTGCCAATTACAAACAGCCGAAGATTAGTTGATATGAGTATATTTGTAGAAAACATTCGTCATATCGAAAGGCATGTTCATTTGGGGGATATATGGTGCATGAATCATCTATACATTATGGTATTGGCAGTATATTAAAGTTCAGGTCTGTAAGGAATTGTGTCCAAGAAACATATGTTTCTAAAGCCGAGAAGAAACTGTTCATATTGATACCATTTGGGGAGCACTAAGCATTGGTATTAGGTTTGCGCAAAGTCAAGAGCTTTTTTTTTTTTTTTTTTTTTTTGAGTTATGCAAGCTCCATGATGCAAGGTGTGCAGAAGTAATGGACAATTTGAAAGTAGACGTAATATAGAAAGCCATTGCAGGAGAAAAGGCTGCGGCCAACACTAAGGGAAGCGTTGATGAGAATGAAAATGCCATGATTGCGGTCATTATTGATGGTGGGTGGTGTAAAAATTCTTACGGACATGGCTTCGATCTCAAGAGTGGCATTGCAGCAATTATTATTGGTAAACAAACTAAGGCAGTATTATACGTGGGCGTCAGAAACAAATATTGTCGTATTTGCAAATTCTCTTAACAAGAGAAAAAAAGTCAAAAAAGAAATTGGAATTCTTCATAATCTTCAATGGAATCAGATATTATAACAGGGGGTATAAGGTGGCTTGCATATCATGCACTAACATAATTGTTGATGATGACTGTTCGACAATAAAAAAGGTAAGAGAAGAAGTTATTTCCCCTAGTAACAAACTCAATGAAAAAGTCGAATGTAGAAATCATACACTTAGAAATTTAAAAAAGACACTCATTGCAATTAGTGAGAACAGCAAAGCATTCCCAGGCAAAAGTGGTTTACTAGCACGAAAACTTCTGAAGTCAAGAATAGTGTTTCAACACGTGTTCGTCGCCACATAAAGTAATTCGGGTCCAAAACAAATGAGTTTACTGACGAGGGAGTTAACAAATTTAAACAGTCGATTCATGCAATAGCACTGCACAAGTTCGATGACCACACATTATTTGGAGATGATAATGATTGTAATTTGAAAGGCGACAAAAAAAAAAAAAAAAAAAAAAAAAAACAATTCGAGTTATTGAGAGAAGTAGGGATGTATACGCAAATACTGTACGTGAAAGAATGATCCGACTAGTAGCATTGACCGATAGTCTGCTTTAGAATAAAACCAACAATCCAGCAGAATCATTCATGTCATATGTATTCAAGTGTATAAGCGGAAAGCGTATTGATTTCGCTAGAGGCAAAAGTTATATAAGAAGAGTCTCAGCTGCTCTGCCGTGTCGCGACAAAACACTGTAACTTGAGTTACATTGTTTTGTCGCTATAAGCATTTTTGAATTTCCCGCCACCGATATTTATGTTCACCAGACCCAGCATTGAGCTTAGTCAAA
This sequence comes from Thermobia domestica, assembly GCF_964235325.1. Lineage (NCBI taxonomy): Eukaryota > Metazoa > Arthropoda > Insecta > Zygentoma > Lepismatidae > Thermobia > Thermobia domestica. The sequence goes on from NC_137461.1 coordinate 101,791,865, forward strand.
TAATTTTGAAAATATACCAAAGAGAATTTCGATGTAAGTAGGAAATTAGCTGGTCTGTAGCGACTTTACGGCTCTTTTTCTCAAAACTGCTACGCTAAAGTTACAGCGTTTTGTCGCGACAGGGCAGTGCTGTACTATCATTTAACATTCCATCACAAAACTGACATGGAGACGTTTTTAAATCGAAGTACAGTGACAGAAAATGATCACCACTCCAAAGCCTACTAGTGAAGCGTGCGAAGAAACTAAGCAGAAATAGGCAATGTAACTCACGTAGACGGTTAATTGATGCATATAATGGAGATTCTGAAACAATGACAGAATCTCAAAAGCAATTTAATCTTGAACGAGATTTGGATTACTGTGCCTGCGATGGAAATCCGCAATAAATGCAGGCCCTGGTTAGTGAAGATTTAGTAAATACATTGAGCGTGGAAAAGAAAAACAGAGAAACAGAAGAGGACACAAGGATGCAAGCAAAATACCAGAAGAGGAAGGAAGAAAGAATGATACATATAACAGCATGTAAAAAAAAAAAAAGCTTGTAGACCGACTGGAACAATGCCAGCACCACTGGTAAGGGCATTATTATACTCAACTACCTATTCAAATCAACCCACAAGCTGGGGTGGAGAACATGAAAAGACAAGGATTCAGAAATATGTGGAAAAGGTAGGCGTTACCAAATATGCCAGTGTGAGAAGAACCGAAAAGAAAGAGTCGTGTTCCAACGGAAACCTAGTGGAGCAGTGTTTCAGACGAATTCTATGGATTGTGAGTACAGACAAGTAAATATAAACGTCAATTGTAATGTAAAGCCCGATCCCATAGGTATAATTAAATAATAATGATTTTAATGAATTGGTAGCACTTATTGTAGACCAGAGTGAGTTATATATGAAAAAGGGCACTCCTTTCCAAACTAATGTGCAAGAAATACGTGCGTTCTTAGGAATGAACTTGGTGATGAATACAATATTGTTCCATCCTTGAGAGATGATTGGTCTACGACCCTGAACATAGTTAATATCATGCCTGGAAAACGTTTCAAATTAATAAGAAATGCGCTACACTTCGCAAATAATGAGATGCTCCCAAGAACTAACCAAAATTCTAATACAGCACACGGGCGTGCCCGCCGGAGGATGAGGGGGACGAGTCCCCAAGAAATTTTCCAGGAGGGGATTCTCCCCCCCCCCGAAAATTCTATAGCAGGAATACTTCCTCAAATATTTTGGAAAAACTTATAAAATACTGGATCAACGTGCTTTCTTCTGTTTTTACTGTACGGACTTGAGAAACAATAAAGAAACGTTCTTACTGAAAACATGGAAGACACTTTCACTATGTAGGGTTCTGCAACTGGACGAAGGTTAAAAAGAAATACCGTATACACGAAATTTCACAATGCCATAAACTGGCTGTACTGTGCTACAAGCAGAAAAAATCTAATAGGAAAACAAACAAATTTCAGATGAACAACTGAAAGCCAGAAAATACCTGGAAAAATAATTTCAAGTATACGCTATCTTGCAAGATAGGGACTCGTATTTAGAGGACATGACTCCAGGTCTGGGAATTCCTTTCATTTGATGAGCATTTTCCACAACTGAAGAGCTAGATAGATGGAAACATGAAGAGATGTAATTTGATGAACGAGATTCTGAAATCATGGGTCAAGAAATTATTTTCACATATGTAAGAAAATCAAATCTCTTATGTTCTCTATCATGTCTGATGGTTCACATAATGGAGTAGTGAAGAATAATTAAGTATTTGTGCGAAGTGGGTTGATTAAGATCTCTGTCCTCATAAAAGTTTTCTTGGGTTCTACTTTTAAAAAAAATTACTGATCCGTTTATAGCTTGTTATTCTGGATGCAATGATGAGACTCCTGTTTTCCATTGCTCAACTCAGAGAACAAGCTTATGATGGCACTAGAAATATGGGCGGTGCAAACATTGGTGTTCAATCTATCATATGTAAACAACAACCTCTTGCCTTGTACGTACATTGTGGAATTCACTGTGCTAATCTTGTAATTAAGGATGCCTATAGTGCATCAGCAATTGTGAAAAACTCTTAGCAGTGAGTGCTTGAACTGAGAGTACTTTTCGCAGTCACTTCCAGCGAGTTGAAGGTTGTCTGCTCTGATCGAGGTTAATGCTGATGGTCTCGTTTCAAACGTTGAAAACATTAAACCATTGTGTCCCACTAGGTGGCTTTAAAGTACAATGGTATGTTGTATACTTGTATTCGAGCAATAGTTGGTTTATAAATAGGTACAAGCCAGTTCATTTTATAGAGGAAGAAAATAATATAAGATTAATATATGTTTTTAAGAGATATATAATTAGAATGTTGATATGTAACCAGAACGACGAACTGATGGTTGTCATAGTAACAAACAAACAAGATTATAATGTTATGTAATATCATGGAATCGCTGTTATGTTGTATTTGAGCTAATGTTTTACGAAGCATCTAAAGATAAAAAAGAAGGATTTAACAAGGTAATTTAAGAATCGGTCAATTTACGAACCAGTGAGTTATATAGTTTGTGATTGATAAATATATTTTATTACATTTAAAAGGTGCCGAAACGTCGGGAAACTGTGATTTAGATTGGAAGAACAGTAAATCTTTATCACCATTGACCGAGACGTAAATTTCACTTTACTTCGTAGAGGAACAAAAATATACAGGAGCATAAAGATGAGTGTCCCGAGAAATGATTCTATTGAGAATATAGATACGGAAGATGGAACGAATACTTCTAAGAATGTGGTTAATAGAATGTCATAAGAAACAACTCAACCGCACGTTACCTTGGAAGTAATCCTTCAACAAATGCAACAAAATAATTACAAGAACCAATGATTGGACCGAATGCAACAACGAGGTGAGCATAAAGATGAGTGTCCCGAGAAATGATTCTATTGAGAATATAGATACGGAAGATGGAACGAATACTTCTAAGAATGTGGTTAATAGAATGTCATAAGAAACAACTCAACCGCACGTTACCTTGGAAGTAATCCTTCATCAAATGCAACAAAATAATTACAAGAACCAATGATTGGACCGAATGCAACAACGAGGTGATGAACAGTTGAAACAAACGCAACAACTAGGTGATGAACAGTTGAAACAAATGAAACAACGAGATGATGAACGGTGGGAATAAATGGAACAACGAATACAACGATTGGACCAGATGCTACGAGATAATGAACGGTGGGAAAAAATGAAACAACGAGATGATGAATGGTGGAAACAAATGCAACAACGAGATAATGAACGGTGGGAACCAATGCAACACCAAATTAATCACTTGAACCAACGATTGGACCAGAGGCAACAGAGAATTGAGGAACGGTGGGAACAAATGCAACTACAAAATCAGCAATTTAGTGTGAAAACGGAGTTACAAGAAGGCCTGCTAATTATTGAAGAAACTCCATTATCAGTCAGCAGGAATGCGATAAATGACCTGATCATTCTGCAGATCCTGAAGTTGCATCGACGAAGAAATATGATATTATTGATTTGAATGTGTGGATGAAATTAGCTGAATGTTCGCAGAAACATACAGCGGTATTGGTTGGATCAGATAATCCTAACTTCTTTCCTCATTCGAATGTTTTTGACTGCTTTACTGATACTGTGTGTAACGAAGATTCTGGTATGTATCAGTGTGCGAAAAGTTATGATCATTTTCGTCTTGGGAACGCTATTGACTGTTTGTATTCCCCGTATATTCAACATGATATTAATCCTGTGGTTCATGTAGCAGGAAGTAGATTCTAATATTCGTGAGGGGGCGCGGTGGCTCAGTGGTAGAGCGTTCACCTCTGGTGCTTGGGGTCCCGGGTTCGATCCCAGCCCCCGCCAAGTGAACTTTGTGGTGGACAAACACCGTGCTCGTGGGTTTTCTCGGGGTTCTCCCGTTTCTTCCCACTTTCTTCATTCCACCTTTTCACTCATCTCTCATCACCGTCTCCTTTAGCCTAATCGGCATAAGCGTGGGACGTAAAACTCAAAGATTTCATTTCATTTTTCTAATATTCGTGAAATGCAGAAAGAAAACGTGTGTTCCTACTAGTACTTGTAGTGATTGGTCGATTGAATTGAATCTGATTCAACGAAAAGACCAAAATGGTGTTAGTAAACAATCCGATGATGTTTTCACAAAACGTGATGCAGTACATTGACTGCAAAGTTGTGAAAATCCATCAATGGTGCAATACAGTACTAGCCTGAATCAAACTAACCTTAATCGAAACCAAGTTCGAAGTGTCCATGTGAGATTAAAGTGTGATCCCAATGTAAAAGGTGATGTTAAATCCATATGTACCGGTATGTAACCGAACCTAATTACAGAAGAAACAGAAACCATGGCAGGACAGATTGCCGTGGATGTCATGTAAAGGACAAGTACAGATCCGTTAGGAGGCACGATATTTCACCACCAGTGAAACGAAGGAGAACAACCTAATTTTACCGGTAATACAACACAATCTAATCACAACCGAAATAATATGGTTTTCCAGAAACGTTGCGTAGATGGCAGGAATTACGGTAATAAAAGTAAGAACCTAAGAACTGTAGAAGTAAAGAACGCGGAAAGCCGTATTCCGATTTATGATTTTCAATGCAATTTGAATGAATTTGTTGGCCATGTAACTTAGGCTAGCGTTCCGATGTCAGATAAGACCGTATTGATTTTGCTTTAAATACCGTTATAATTTTGTTTGTTATTCGTACCTTATTTGAATTCTATAAAGTTAATATAAATGATATATATAACAGATGGTATTTATTTTCAAAAGGAGAAAACTAAGAGTTGTGGAGATGTATAACGCATAATGTTATATTTTAATTTATGACATCAAATCTTTAAATTTTTATTTAAGATAACAATTTCTTTATTCATGTTAATGTAGATTCTGATGTTATGTCTTGTTTTCGATATTATCAATGTTTTCGTCTTCGTTTTGTATTTCTTTTGTATATATTTGTGTTATGATTATTTCTTGTTTAAAGCATTACATAAAGATGGTCCTTACTTCAGCGAAATGACAACAAATTGAGAGCCAAAAGAATAAATGGTATATTGTTTTAGGTATCAAACAAAAGTATAACTGAAATAACTTATAAAAGATATCTTTGTAAACTTTCTCTTTTGATTGTGCTCGAACAATTTTGATTTGTTAATTAACATCTTTAGGGCTTAAAAACGGACGTAAAATAATTTATAAACTGGACTTCTGACGTGCCCATTCGTCGATATAAAATGTAAGAATATAATTAATTATAAAATTGAAAATAAATATAATATTATTATTGATATAAAATAAATATAATGAATTATAATTATGATACGAAATGTAATTTGTATATACAAGGGTTGTCTAAAATATGTAAAAGTTAACGGTCCAGAGTTCTTTTTCTTTTAATTGCTAAACCAATAAAAGAAAAGCCCGTTGAGCGCCATATACAACGGTATGTTGTATACTTGTATTCGAGCAATAGTTGGTTTATAAATAGGTACAGCGGGGGACACTTCTAAATGGTACACCTTAGCCGTAAATCTCCATATGGCTGTACCATTTAGAAGTGTCCCCCGCTGTACAAGCCAGTTCATTTTATAGAGGAAGAAAATAATATAAGATTAATATGTTTTTAAAAGATATATAATTGGAATGTTGATATGTAACCAGAACGACGAACTGATGGTTGTCATAGTAACAAACAAACAAGATTATAATGTTAGTAATGTCATGGAATCGCTGTTATGTTGTATGCGAGTTAATGTTTTACGAAGCATCTAAAGATAAAAAAGGATTTAACAAGGTAATTTAAGAATCCGTCAATTTACGAACCAGTGAGTTATATAGTTTGTGATTGATAAATATATTTTGTTACAAAAGACTCTTTCAAATAACGGGAGCTGTTGATTACATAAGAAAATCTACGTTGGAAGAGATGAAGACTGAAGGAATTGTCAACACATCTTCAGGATCAGCAACTGGGCTTTTAAGGCTTTTTGAAGAATGCGTTTCTTGGCCTCATAATGGCTAGAGGTATTATCAGCAGTTTGGAGCTATCAACAGGACACTTCAAGGCCCATTATCAGTATCAAAGAGGGAAATAATGCAACTCACAAATGGAGACATGAACTTGAATAATATGCTGTCACTAACCATAAATTCATTGTATAGCCATGAAACCTACAAGTCAATAACATAGCCTGGAAACCCCATTAATTTTCATACATGTTGTCAACAGTATTATAAATAAGATTTTTCGTGATGTTGGAATAGAATCTGTTACCCACCATTGATAGGATTTATTTCAAATTACAGCACTTAAATTCATGTCATGTGACATTTTGAAAATTTGCGGAAGGGAGCACTGTCATCAGCCTTTCTTTAAATTAGACCCACAATGTTGAGTAAAAGGTAATGTAACCCCAGAAAATTGTTGGTGGTCACGCCTATGTAGAGCCTTCAAGATACGATCTGTGATAAATCACTTCAATTTTCAGAACGCGAGGAAACCAAGCAAACAATCCATAGGTGAACACATGATTATGTTTAAAGGACGTAACATAATGAAGCAATACATAAAGAACAAACCAATAAAAATGTGGCCTAAAGATGTGACTCAAGACTGGTTACTTACACTAGTGCGACCTGCATACGGGAAAGAAAACGACCCCGAACTATGGACTACGAGAGTGTAGTTACTATGCTAACTAAATCTGTTTAGAACTTACGTGATCTACATTGATATTTTAAAAAATTATTTAAACTCAATGCACAAAGAAAGCAAACATATTTATGCAGAACGGTGCAGTCTGACAGAAAGTATAAGGTGTGATCAAAAAATACGGTGAGTGATTGTTTTTAAGCACCAACTGCTGACGCTTCAACAATTTGATGTAATTTGTCTGATAGCCTGATCCGTTGAGACAGGCAGCGTCAAGTTGCAACATGTTATGACTTGTCAGTCAGTGTCCAGAACCGTTAAAGCGAGGTTGCTTTTACCGTGTCCGTTACGAATCATGGATTTCGAACAACTCGTGAACATTAAGTTGTGACTCAAGTTGCAAAAAAGTGCCAGAGAAATTCATGAAATGTTGAAATTAGTGTATGGCGATAATGCTTTAACTCTGAAGACTATTTACAAGCGGTAAGAGCGATTTAAAAACGAAAATGAGTCGGTAGAACACGAGCAACGTTCGGGACGTCCATTAACCTCGAATACAAATGAGAACAAGCAAAAAGTTGCAAAAGTTGTTCGTTCAAATAAGCAAATAACTATTCGAAAGCTTAACGAAGAACTTAGCATCCCGTACGGGTCTGTGCGAAACAAGGAAAATGACAGTTTACACGGAGTTGAAGGATCGTCCTTATTCAGATCTGGACCTCATGTCCAACGTTGTAACTCTATGTGAAAGTTGGATCTATGGGTATGACCCTGAGACGAAAAGTTAGAGTTCCCAATGGAAAACCAGTGAATTTCCTCGCCCTAAAAGGACACGTCAGTAAAAATCGAATATCAGTAATACTCATTGTTTCTTTTTCGATAGGAAGGGCATAATGCGATCAGAGTTCGTTGCAAGGGGAACCACTGTAAAAGCCGAATTTTACAAGGGTGCACTGCAACGTTTGCGAAACGATGTACGAAAAGAAACCAGAAAATGGGCTAATGCCTTCCTTCTTTATCACAATGCACCGTGCCACACCTCGCTTTTGATTCGCGAGTTTTTTGCTGAAAAAAGAGTTCCTGCCTGTCTCAGATTTGCACCATAAAACTTTAACTCTTCTAAAAATTTAAAACCATGTTTAAAGAAAAATGTTTCGACTTCATTCCTGACATTGAGAGGGCCACGACAGAGCAGCTGAACGCCCTTCCAAAAATGCTTCCAGTCGTGGATTCAACATTGGGTTAAGTGCATTGTAAGCCAAGTACAGTACTTTGAAGGAGATTGAATTAGTGTATTACTTTATTTCTAATAGTTATTCTCCGTATTTTAAATCACAATCTCTAAAGGCGAAGAAATGAAACGAGGGAAAAGTGAAATCTTGTTAGCAAATGGAATAACATGTGCTAAGTGGATATCTAACAGATTTGTAGTGCTGCTTTACGACCTTTTGCATTCCAATTACATAACACCAACCAGAAGACAAACGAATAACAATTACATGAGTGGTGTTGATCTCATGGATCAGAAAAACCTTACCTACGAAGTTGACAAAAATCGGGACTACTTGAGAATCTTCCTAGATTTGATCAATATATCGGTGATTTACATACTGCTAAAACAGAACATGAATCCTGAGTACCAGGACATTTCATTGCTAAGACATAGACAGATCATAGCAAGATTCCTCATTGGAACTTACACGAACAGGAACTGTCTTCGAGAGGTCCAGTTCGAAGCAGCAGGAATGTTTGCAGCTTCCAGACCAGATTATAAGATGGTGAAAGTGCAAAAACGAAAAAGATGTGCCCAATGTGCAAAGGACAAAATCGAAAATAGGACTGAAAAATGTGTAACACGTGTGCAGTACACTTATCCTACATATCATCACGTCATTGTTTTATCATTCATCAGGATGAGAATATACACGGGAAAATGAATAATCTATATCTTCTCCAATATTTCTAGTAGATTTCTTTGTAATATGTTCCAATCTTATTCGTTTATCTTAAGAAAAGACATATATTCCTCTATAATTGATAACAATCTTTTTTTTATAATTTACCACACGCTTGTACTTCATTCGTTAATATGTAAGTAAAATTACTGTCATAAATGAAATATTGATGGTGCTAACATTGTGTGGAAGAATTAAAACCTTTAACAAAGACACATAAACTAGAATGGTTTATGCTTCGTTATTTAAAAATCCTTTATCGTCCATCGGATTTTATTTGTCCTAGGCCATACCCGGTTAACCTTTTAAGTGAGGAACTTGAGATAATGATTAATTTCTACGTTAGCTTTAGCTTACACAGATAAAATATATTTTTTTCCTCACCTACAAACCTTATAATCCTGAAGGTATTAAAGAAGCTTGAAGGGAAATCTTTTGCGGACATAAACTATCAGCGGAAGGACGAGGTGGTCATTTGCAGCAATGACGAATGCTATGACTGTTAGGGCTGAATTAATTCCTGTAAATTTTAACCAGTTCTGTCATCGGATTCCATATGTTATTCGCAGTGAAGAACTGGAACCTTAACCTTAAACTGGCACCGATGCAAACACCTCTCTTCGACGTAATTACACCTAGGATATATACAAAGTTAGTAGGTGTTATGGAAAACGATGCCCCCCATTTGAAAGTTTCCCTGATCTCTGCTTCAAGCTTTGCTCTGGACGGAGGAAATTTACTGCGTCGAGTGCACTGACCAAGACCAGGAAACTAGTATATGTCAGAGTTACATTTCGTTCATCAAAGCCAATTATAAAGGACGTGTTGTAATCTTAGTTACTTAAAGAAAATTTGTACATGTGTTGACAATAAATATGTCTAAAAAGTTATGTAAATTGGATACTTAATACAAGGCCCTATTTTAGCAGCTCTTGGAGAAATATGTCCCTACAAATTTAAAGTATCAAAATTCTACTTAAAAATCAATGTTGATTATTCTTCCACAGCTGCAAAAATGACTTATTATAAACCTTCGAATTTTAATTCAGGAAATGTTCCACGTTGTTTGCACACATGAGAACCATATTGCTGTTACTGGTTTAAAAATTTCTCATAATTGAAAATACACTGAATACTTATGAAATAAATTATGAAGGGCAAGAAAATTATCTAGCTAAGTACGGAAATAAAATTGTATAATTAATTTTTATTCATAACAAATTATATAAAGCATTTTAAAAGAGAAAATTGCAATGAACTTGTAGTTACAACTGATATGAACATAATTTACAATTTTGTTAAAAGTTGACTTTGTAATAAATTTTTAATAGTTATGTAATTCTCAAACTATAAATAAATTTCAAATTTTCATTCAAGGATGCGCTTAAGGTTTACACGAATAGCTTATGAAATATTAAATTTGTTATTTTGGGTACATACAATGCTTACATATAAAAAATCAAAATCGAATATACAAAACCAATATTTATTCTTTCTACACATAGCATACATCACTACCTCACTCTAATACTAGCCCATACATACAGAAATTTAATATACTATTCATATTCTATAATTTACATTTCATTACGTACAACTAACAGAGGTCAAACCACAATTTAACCATCTCTTCTGGGAACTAAGAGAAATATCAATTTTACAAAATAAGTATTTTTATATATTGCGTTATCCGACCTGTATCTGATCAAGGAGCACAATTCACGTCTAAAAAATTGGAAGCAATTTTGTGAAAATAATATAAAACGTCATAACTTCATGTAGTCGTTTTTCTAACGGAGTCCTGGAGAGGGTGCATAGAAACCTTAATCAGTTGATAAGAATGCAATATCACGATGATTATAATGCTCTAAATAATTCTGTATGGAAGTCATTAGGAATATTTTCCCTAGAATCATTTTTATCATGCTCAGCTTATGTATATTTTCGTAGAATGTATCCGTGGCCAAGATGTTTGCAAGAAATAGACATTAAAAACACTATATTTCAAGCAGAATTTTGTATAAAATTAAGGAAGGAAAAGTACAAAAGAAAGATCTAAGAAAGAAATAATATTAAAGGAACATTACTTGGTTCTAATAAAACCTCATTTCCAACCTTCAGGAGTTAACATTATAGGTAAGTATATGCTACGTTATTGTGGTTCGTACGTTGTGGATAGTTTTATGAAATAGAGGCATAATAAAAGATTTAAATGGAGAGGAGATTGGAAGCCAAAACTTTCCAGATTTCAAAATTTTTAATTGTTCTGAAGAGAAAAGATACTTGATGAGGAACTATAAAGTGAATTAAATGAGACATAATAAATAAAAGAAAGGACAATATGATTGTAATTTATGTAGAGTAGCTTCAGAGATTCCTTTCCAAATGTTAGTTGATAACGTTAGGATACGATGGATAGAAATTAAAGATTTAGATTTTGTTCTATATAAAAAGTTTAAAAGAAAAATTATTCCACTGATAAATTACAATTTATTTCTTTAGAAATGGATTTTTCTCTCGGGGTGAGAGGAACATGCAGGAATCTTATTTTAGATTTTCCCTAGTATTATTTTTTTATAATACAATATTTTGTTTCAACTTTTGTATACTAATATTTAATCATTTTCCAAATTTTCATTTACGTCAATTAGTTTGTCATGTTATTTAACTACCTTATATGTGGTAGTAGTGATAAGAATGATCAAGTTTGTTACTCATTACAATGTACCGGTATGTATTTAGAAAAATTATTCTAAATTGTGAATTATTATTTTAGTATTGTCGTATTCTCAATACTCAATTTCATTCATTGTGATATAGATATTTTCAAAATTATTCACTCAGAAACTTCGATGATTATTACAAATAGTCAGATTATATTCATAACCTCGTACATGTTTACATTCCCATGTTTTGATATAACGTTGCTATGGAAACAGACGTGTGAACCCCTGATTTGCTGAACGTTTGGGGTTGAGGTTGGGGTCAAATCGATGGAGTTTTAAATGGAGTCAGTTTTGTGGAATTCCTGCTCCAGCATATTATGCAATTTTCTTCTTCTAGCAGATGTAAGATACTGTATACATCTCAAGTGTAATTAATAAAATCCGAAAGTGAATATTGACCTGAAGTTGTGAAAGAAAACCTACTCAATGAAACAACAGGAAAAATATCAGTGCAAAAATATCTTTAAATTCTTCAGTAGACAAACAGACTAGGATTTCCTCAATTACATAACTTGTTTTATCGGCTTGCTGGTTAGTAAATCTTGGGCAGTACCGAGAGCTGAACTTTATTTTGGTTGAGTTTCTTCAAAATTAAGGTAAAACTAACTATAAGGTTTTGGAAGTTATATTGGCAGAAAACAATTCAATTTTACAATTCATAGTATAGACGAAACTCTTCAAACCAGTTTTATTCCGTGGAATAATACTTACTATTCATACATAGTCACAAATATCGATGGAACAAGTAGTTTAATGGATACTTCAATTTAATATAGAATCTTTCTTTGCTGATACTTACAAAAATAATTCCCACATACATATTTAGATTTGATATTGTTCCTATTTTCATTCTGGTACATATGTATGTTTAGTGTCCTAAAATACGTGGTTAAACTCTGGTTTGTTAATATCTGGTTTATGTGAATTATAGAACACGAAAAGTACAAGAAATTTCTATGTATGTATGGACCCATATTAGAGTAGAATAGTGATGTTATAATGTGTAAAAATTCATTGGAAAATTTCTTTTAAAATGCTCATATATCATTTGCTGTAAATCAAAATTAACCTGATTATTACATAATTTTATTTCCGTATTTAGCTAATTTCCTTGCATTTTATAGATCATTTCTTCAGTCAAATAGAATTCTTCAGTCCATTTGCAATTATGGAGTTTTTAAAACTAGTAACTGAAATAGGACTGTAATAGTATGTGTGCAAAGAGAAGCGTGGAACATATTTTCTTAATTATAATTTGACAGGTTTATAGTAAGTAATTTTTGCATTTGCGAAGGAATATCTTATTTTAAGTAGATTTTTTAGATCTGTAGGGACATATTTCCTAACAGCGGCTAGAATGGCGGTCCTATATTAAATATCCAATTTACATAACTGTTACATGTATTTATTATCAACACATGTACACATTTTGTACAGCGGTGGACACTTCTAAATGGTACAGCCATATGGAAATTTACGGCTAAAGTGTACCATTTAGAAGTGTCCACCGCTGTACATGTGCACGTAATAATAATCCGATAGTGGGTTATGACTCCAGCCAGACCAAAACTACTAGCATCAGAGAAGACGTGTAGAGGGCTTTTCAGATTATAGTGCATTAAACAAAAGTCTACTTAACCTTTGCAAAGAAATATTGGTTTTTACGTATAAGTCCATCGAAATGGAGCCTGTTTTTGAAAGCAAGACGAAGTGAAGTCTCAGAACTTTCAGGAAAAAGAAGGCAAGAAGCATCTAACAAAACTATTCAAGGCAAAAAACTTGTTTTCGAAAGTTGATAAATATGAAATCAATGATCTTTTGAGAAATGTTTATACCTTGGTACGAAAAATTATGACTCAGCACTGTCCATGAGGAATATGTCAGTTCTTTTTTCTGGGGATAGTTTCAAACCACATTCTCTAACTCGTGGAAACAACTTTCTCGTGAATCTGATACCTTGAAAATCATTCACTTCCCAATATGTCATCGACGTATCCGAACACTTTCTCAGATCCTAAACCTTCTAGTCATTTTTACCAACCTATTCAATCCTGCAGCAGTAGTTAGTAATCCTTGCGATAAGAACATGAAACGAAGATCGTAATCCAGGAATGGAAAATACCGTGACGTACTGTTCTCAGACACCTTTATCTGAAAGAACCCATTGATGAGATCAGATTAAAGTAACAACACCCGCTTAAGTGTGGAAAAGTCACGTCAATAAACAAAAGGAAAAGCTGTCTTTATTCACCTCATATTTAAAATAAATTGGAAGTTTTATCTTTCTTCTTCAATTGCTGATTATATACGAAGATGGCAATAAACTATACTGACAGGACATAATTCTTAGAAGTAGAAAAAACAGTAAAACAGGGCACACAAAATGAAATTTGCTGCTCATTACATTACCTGTTCACGTTCCATGTACTACTGAATTACACAAATTATATTAATTCATTGCTGATAAGCATGGTAAGCGGGCTTTTCAATACAGGAAAGATCAAGAATTGTTACCACAACTAAAAGTACAATGATGCAACTATATCGTAACTTCATTGAGGATACGAGATCTGAAGATATATTGATTTTGAAATAGTGGAGTATTTTATTGATGATGGGGATGATCGAAAGTGTTTGGCTGGCGCGTCGACAGCGAAGTCTTTTGTACCCTTCTGTGACATTAGAAATAAGAGAGAAAAAAGAATATTATTTCCGGAAAAATGCAGTTTAAAGCATAATAAAAGGTGTCAGTTCACTTAAGAGTTAAAATGTTGTAGCATTTAAAAAAATGTGCAAACTCAATACACCAACACAAGATCTGGCTAATAAACAGACATGTTAATCTACCCTGCTTGGGTAACTCGGCAATAGGTAAATACACGTGAGGCAGTCCGTAATTAGTACTGTATATGACTGCAGGAAAGAAGATAAAAAGGAAGTAAATGCTACAACAAACATAAAACCACCATGCGGATACAAAGAAGCACTAGATAAAATGAAAAAAAAAAAAACACACACACAAAAAAACGTGAGAAATGCTTTCACAAAGCAGTCAGGACTTGAGCATGGTGTAGGGAGGAGAAAACTGTAAGGATCATCTGGGCATCATCTGCAAGCAAAGTAGGCATATCAGCTCGTAATTCAAGAGCAAGAGGAACACTCCACGAGATGATGGCGGATAGTGAGTAAAGCACCACAAAGGGCGCAGGAAGGTAGATTCTGCCTACGCAACAGATAGCCATGGGTCAGATGGCTATACCCGATACGCAAGCGTGCAAATCTTTCTTCTAGCCGTTAAGGACGAGAACTCATGGCAAACACCAAGCCGAAACTTGACAGCCTGCAGTTTATTATGTAGGTGCTCGTCCCAGTCTGTCTGCGAGCGCTGAAGGAGACTACAGTCGATGATCTGAGCTGCGGAGCGGTAACTGGTAGTCACATCCTGTAAAGGCAACACGCTCAGCACTCTCGTTCCCTGGGATACCAACATGACCAGGTACCCAACAAAATTGTCCATCACAGCCTGTCACACGTAAGGAGTGGCAGGAAAGTAGAATTTACTGAACAAGTGGGTGCAAAATCGACACATCAGTAAGACTACATAAAGCACTGCTGGAATCAGTGAACACATGTCAAAAATGGCATCGACTAATATAATGCAGAGTCTATAAAATAGCTACTAATTCAACAGTAAACACCATAGAATTCGAATGGAGCTTGAAACGAGCGCTATGACCAGTCGTAATGAAGGCACAACCAACAGAGTCTGCATGTTTCGAACCATCAGTGTAGGGTCGATACTGGTCCAAAAAAGAGAACTGACAAAATTCTTGACTACTTAAACTGCGCTTCATTAAAACTAATGACTGGTAGAAGAACTGTCCACGGAGAAATAGGTAGAAGTCCAATGGACAAGGTATGGGGAATCCATTCAAGAGAAACGACAAAGTCTATAGCAGTAGGCCAAGTAGCAGTAGGGCGTGCTTGATAACGGTCATAGCGAGCACTAGCTTCAAGGGCGAATGTTGAAGGGCGACCAACTTATATATGGATATGGATGTAATACCACAGGAACAGGCAATCCCGACGATATGAGAGATAAGGTTCATGAGCCTCAACATAGAGTAGGAATAGGGCTGGTCCGGAAGGCTCCAGGGGCTAGTCGAAGTCCGAAATAATCAATAGTATCCAGAACGTAAAGGTGAAAGAAAAGGTTAAACCAGTATTGGCAGACTATCGGTGAAGGCCAACTGCAACTGTAGAGTAATAATACGGAGATCATGTGAGCGACAGTAGATCGTAAAACCAACTACATAAGGCAGCATGAACAGGAGTGGAAAGCTGAGACATCACGCTGTTCACCGCCACAGCAAACAAAGTGACACTCAACAGACTGCCCTGCGGAACTTCATTCTCCTGTGGAGACTGAGCAGAAAGCGTAAATCCAAGCTTGACTCTAAAATGACGTCGTTGAAGAAAGTTCTGGAGGAAAAAAGCCAAGTGACCACGTAAGCCCAAGTTGCCGCAAAATGCCATAACGCCAAGCCGTGTAGTAGGCCTTTTCTAGGTCAAAGAAGATTATCAAATATTCTTAATGCCGACAGGCATCCTGGATGACACTTTCAAGATGCGCCAGATGATCAGTAGTTCAACGGAAAGTGCAGAAAGGCACACTGGAGATTGGAGATAAGTCCATGGTGTTCAAGAAACCAGATTAAGCATATATCGATCATCTCAAAGTTTACACACAGTTAGTCAAGGAGATCGAGATCGGTTGGTAGCTTCTACTGGAAGTAGTAGGTTTGTCAAGGTTTGTCAAGCTTCAAAATAGGAATAATATATGCTTCACGCCAGGCAGCAGAAAAAAAAAAAAGCGAAATACGATTTACAGTTCAAGATGTTGCTTGCCATCTGCAGGAAAATGCCAAAGCTTTTGAGCCAAATTATCATCAGTAGGAGCACGATGAAAAGTACGGAGAGCTCGACGTCCAGCCAGAATAGCGTGAATTGCCTCAGACCCTCAGAGGTCTGTGCATTTATTGAGAACCAGCATAGATAGCAATAGTCGTGTGCTGCTGCCAGCATACTCTGCTGAAAGCGTCTCGCAATAGTCAACAGAAAAACGGGATTTGACAGTAAATTGAAAAATTACAGAAAAACGACCCAATCAGCTTTATGAAAATTATAAGCGGTGAAAGGGGCTGATGGGATGAGCGGAAATCCAGTGGCAATGATGGGAAAGTGGTCACTGCACATAAATCGTCATGCACTCACCACGTTAGACGGGCTCCAAATTGTGAACAACAGCTGGAGGGGTCCAATTGAGAGCACGTACCGTACCAGTGCTGAAGTGAGTAGGAGTGCTATTATTGAGGAGCAATAAATTAGCGTTGTCAAGGAAAGTGTCAATTTCTGCACATCGAGGCTTATTTATGGTACGAATTAGTCACCTGCAGAAATGGAGGTGGAAGTTGACGGGCATTCAGTTCAAGATCCCAAAAAGACAAGGAAAGCTAAAAGTGCAGATCACTGTAAACATATGAGAGAGCAGATACACCAATTGCCACATCACCTGCTGCACGACCAACAGTGAGCTGATCGTGATAAGAAGTGCAGCGAGAGAGAACTGAATTGCTTGTAGCAGTAAAATGAGTTTCCTGAAGACAGAAGATCGCAGGTTGAAACCATGTCAACACTTGTTTAAATTCTTCATAGTGTATAGAAGCGTAGAATAGCCATTCAAATTCCATTGGAGAAGGGACATATTTAACAAGCGTCATGAACAAGAAGCGGAGTGATGCACTTCCCTTTCTTACGACCTTCAACAGTAAAGCTATAAAGCTCCTCCACCATACTATTCATGAGACTCATCACCCCTAGGCAGACTGCGTGATGTTTGTTTCTTCGTCCTAAACGGGCTAGAAGACTCGGTGCGTGGAGATTTCTCCTTTTCCTGGGTAGAAGCAGCAGCTGCTGAAGAGTCGGAGGAAGCCTTTGAAGATTGAGATTGGGCCTGAGGCTGCTTTTTGGATAGGTGTCAAGCAGGAAGTAGGCTGTTCGACTGCTTCAAAAACAGGTCTGGCAGTGAACAAGAAGTAGAGGCAGTCGGGTTGGAGCCGGCGGCTGGGGGCTGCAAGGCAGAAGTTTGCTTAGACGACCGTGAAATGAAAGCATCAGCCTGTGTAAGGTTAGGCTGCGAGGCAGAAGTTTGCCTAACCGACCGTGAAGTGAAAGCATCATAACGGTAGGCTGCGGGGCTGAAGACCTGGGCTTGGAGAGCTATATACCAGATTTGCCAGATGTAGCAGTGGCACGGGAATCCTAAGAGACGGGCACTTTGGGAACATCAAGATCAGTTTGAGTAGAAATGTGAACTGTTTGGGTACCTTGAGGTCGAGTTGTTTGCAATAGTGAGAAGTTGGTGTCAAATGAAACCCTCGGTTGAAGACAGCGTTTGGCCTCACCAGCTGAAATCATCTCGGTCAGAAATTCAACACGTTCATGTGACCAGGCTGAATGGCCACCTTTACAGTTAATATCTGGCTGTACATGGGACCGGACTATGAGCAGGTATACCAGTTTCCACAGTGTAGAAGCATTACATAATGGGGCGGAATGGCCAAAATGCTGACAGCTGAAAGATCGTAATGGTGATGGAATATAAGGTCGGACCTTTAAACGATGGTAAGCAATTCAGGTATGTTGGAAGGATAGGCAAGTCAAATGTAAGGATGTAGGAATCTGTTGTCTGCAATGTACAATTTTTCTTGGTGGAAATCCGGTGCACAGCAGTGACGTAGCTATTAGATCTTTACGTATTTCCACCTCCGGTAAATTTCTCAGGTGAAAACATAATGACACCCTTGCTTCTATTAATTGACCATGACGTTCAACGAGGACAGGAACATGCCCTAATTGGGTACAAGCTAACAGCAGTCAGGATTGCTTGTCTGTGACAGTTTGGACTAGTGATGTCCCATTTCTCGATTTTCGTATATGTCCAGGCGGAAAAGTACCCGTTGCAACATGCTGTAATTGCTGATACACAATCAACGGTGACAGTTTACTAAGGGCTCCAGCAGTGTTAGCTGATGTATCTTTGATAAGTAAACATCTTGGTTCCAGACAAAGCGTTTCCTCTGTGCTGCGGATAGTGCCAATATTCGTGTATTGGGTATGATGAGAATCCATAATTTGCGGAAGCCCAAAATCCTCTCTTCTTCCCCGCTTTCGTTCGGAGTGGCCAACAAGGCTGGCAGGTCCAACCTGCGTGACCCTTGACAGCGAGCTGAACCATGACTCCAAGGGGAAGTGACGAGGAAGCAGAGATACTTTCACAGCCGATTGATGGGTACTGGCGAAAGGATCCACCTTCTACCGTCTAAGAAGAGGGACCAATGGTTCTTTGGGTTTCTGCACTGTCGATTCCCAGCATTTTCTTTCAGGGCATCACTACATCTGTTCGTACTGGGTGTCTCACCTCCATCCAATGGCTCCGGGTCCAGGCGTCATACAAACACAAAGCCAGTGAGCATAACCAGTCCACAGCGAGGTTGACATAGAGCAGTCCACATACAAGGCTTATTTGGAAACTCAACCGCAGATGTTAAATGCCTGGGATCTGCCCGGCACAACCCCCAACCTGGAGAACCAGTGGCTGACTGCTCTTCCGAGGAACTGAGCGAGGAGGCATCACATCCCGACGCCGATGAGTGTTTTTCTTGTGGAAGATACTCTTACTTACTGAAATTCATGAAATCAAGACAGCTAGTGAACTCACGCATAGCCGTATTAATGGATTATAAAGAGAACAAGTTATTTTTTAGTACAATTCAAGTGAAAAATTTTCGATTGTCATTATCATCATTGTCATACGCCATTCCAGGTATGCGTTAGCATATTTCAAGGAAGACACGAAAATTGGCTATATTGAAGGACAGCTTAGGAAAGTGTTTGCTTGAATAATCAGCTACCAATATGGTAAACGATTGTGCAAAAAAATTATGCATCCACTCACGAACCCGTGTTTCCCCGAAAGGCAAGAACACAATATTTTCGTAACTGGAAAGTGGAAACAAATGCCTGTCACTTTAGACCATGGTGAAGAACATATTCCCTACTTTCGATTCTAGACTCATACACCACATCTCATTCGTTACTTGTTACTCTGGATTAATAGGGAAAGTTCAAAGTCAACTCACTACAGACCTGGTTGTACCCACAACGAACACAAAGAAATACTTGTATCCAGAACGAACACAAAGAATATACAACTTAAAATCAAATTAAGCAGC
This sequence comes from Thermobia domestica, assembly GCF_964235325.1. Lineage (NCBI taxonomy): Eukaryota > Metazoa > Arthropoda > Insecta > Zygentoma > Lepismatidae > Thermobia > Thermobia domestica. The sequence continues at coordinate 101,811,554 of NC_137461.1, forward strand.
TGCCATGTAAATCTATATCAATTGCTTCAGTCCCAAAGAGAGCAAATTTAATTCGATGTTTTCCTCCAAAGATATTCTGAATCTTGAGTAATTTAAATCACTTGTAATCCATGTGCAGTAGACTGCTATGAACCACAACAGGTATAACTACTACTATTATTATTATTTAAAAAAACTGCAACAGCGCGTTGCAGCAAAAATATTGTAGAGAAACTATAATTCTTATCAGCCACTGATTATCCTGGAGTGACCAGTCGCCAGAGCCTCGTTAGCCTGCACTGCAATGAATGCAGTTCCCAGGGTGCACTGCGAGGAAGTGAGGTTGACATTTGAGTGCTCACTACGGAGCACCCCTTACACCCCATTTCTAAAAACTTGTTTATACTTCAATAGTCAAAAAGCTGAAACTAAAACACTCGAACCACTTGTAGATAAGTGTAGCTGTTGGATCAAGTACTTAGTAGCACTAACAGACAGTGATGAGATCCGTTACATAACGATTTATCAGAAAGCTTTCATTCAGATTATTATTCTCATTTTCACATCAATAATTCTAATGCGAAAAGGGTGATGATCGTTCCAAGGAAAATATATCGGAAATGATTCATCAATGTACAATGAATCAGCAAAGACATTATATTATTTAGATTTCTTTGACAGATAACGTTGAATGGAAGCGGCACTGATTAGACGATGTTTCAGTTCAACTCTCAAAGCTTAGTGGAAAGAGTGTGCTATGCACAGCAATACGATTTATATACAGAGCGGCCCAAAAGTAGCTATACAGTCCCGTACTGACCGGCTCATGGCATTTTATATAATTTACTTATCCATACAAGCAGTGACTTACAGTTTCTTTATTATTTGCTCTTAATCTATTTTCACTCATACCTTAAGCTTGGAACAAACAGAAGCAAGTAAACTAATTATCTTAATAAACTAAAATATCATATTTTGCAAGACTGTATACATACTTTTGGGCCACCCTGTACAGTGGGCGGGAATTAACTTTCTATTGAAAATTGTTTACAACTTTTTAAATACTTAACCATTTTCTATAAAACAAAAAGAATTTTCTTCCTTACAATGGTAGTTATAATGTACTGCTAAAATTCTACATAAACACCACCATTATTCACCAGTTTCCGTCAACGGTTGGGGATGTTTGTGACAGACTTCAGTACCTAGGTAGATACTCTAGCGGAACGTTTGTAAGAACTTGGAGAATTTGCTCCTCCAATTCATTAAGAGTTTTTGGTTTTGTTCGATAAACTACTACTATCGTCCGCCCTCAGAGGAAAAAGTCGCAAGACGATAGGTCAATTCAAGGAGACCCCAATCAATGTACTGGAAAATGGACGTCGAGCCACGCACGGACAAACGAAATGGAGCGGGATCCCACCTTGCATCAAGATCAGGTTGTTGTTATTGTCCCAGTGAACATAATTTTAATTTTCATACATAGCAGGGTACCATTTCCTATTCATTGTGTACTCAATGACATATAAAGCCACAACTTTCGTAGATATAATGCCAAACCACATTGTGACCTTTGAACGACGATGGCTTTTTACGAGGGGTGCTGATAAAGATTGGGTCTTACCAAGAAAAAATTGAGCTAGGAAGCTGAAATTAGCAGGATATATAGGGCAGGATCTATATAGACTATGTTGCAAAATCCAATGTTCTATGATATAAACATCCTTTTCTTTTTCATTTCAGAAGTGAACATGGCAGCACCTTCAGCAAGCTTCAGTCCAGAGGAGCGTCATGAAGTTTCTCTTGCTCCTAGGAAAAGGTGCGACGCAGATCTACGATGAAATGAAACAAACTTTTGGGGACCGACCGTGGGCCGTCATATACAACTTTCAAATGGATGGCAAACTTCAGACACCGGCCATTTTGATGCTGAAAGTTCGAAACTCAGTAACAGGCCTGTTTCTGTGTGTGTTCCCGAAAATGTGCAAGCCATCCAGGACATGATAACGGAAGATTGTCGAAAATTAGTCAAAAGGATTGCTACATATTTGGGCATATCAGGTGAAAGAGTTGGTACAATCTATATATATAAAAGAGAACGTACAAATCCTTTGTTAGCTCATCACGCTAATACGGCTGAACCAATTTCTTTCATTTTTTGGGGGGTTATTAAGATTTGGACCCTAGATGGTTTTTATCATATCACTTTAATTTTCAATTACCAGTGTCTTGAGATAATTGACCATTCAAGTGTCCATAACGTAGAAATCCTTTGTTAGCTCATCATAGCTAAATCTAACCGTATTTATATGCAACCCACATGACCGTGTCACTCGGCGGGTTAACATAAATGACAGGCGATATAATGTTAACATTTACTGCAATCTTCTATGGTTTTTATCATATCACCTGAAAGCGAAAAAGTAAAAATTATCTAAGTAACAAAGTTTATTGCGTTCCGGGGTGACCCCAGCGAAGCGGGGTGAACGCTGCTAGTTATTTATAATGATGATATGAGAAAAGTTGTAGCAAAGTAAATCCCCAAACTTCTGACGAAGGAACAAAAGCAGGAAGGAGTGAAAACTTCGCGAACAGTTTTGGAACATTTTGCAAGAAGTGAGTTGATCTTTTGGAGAAACTCGTGACCAGTGATGAGACATGGATCTATTGTTATGATCCCAAGACTAACGAACAGTCTAACGAATGGAGGCACAGTTCTTCTCCCCGGCCAAAGAAGTGCCGTGTGCAGAGGTCTGAAATAAAACTGGCATCTTTTGGAATAAAGACGGAGTTCTGCTGATGGACTATCTTCCAGTGAGTGAAACGATTAATGGATCATATTACTGTGGTCTCTTGAGGAAGCTGCAAGAAAACACCACGGACAAACGTCGTGGTAAGATCTCCAAAGGTGTTCTCCTTTTGCACGACAATGCCTCCTCACGCACGGCATCTGAAACTCAGGACACATTGGCCACCCTAGGCTTTCAAGTGTTGCCTCATCCCCCTTATTCGTCTGGCTTAGCTCCATCTGTTCCCGAATCTCAAAAAATATCTAGAAGGACACCGTTTTCAGTGTGTTCAAGCGGCAACTGATGTTACAGATGAGTGGTTACAGCAGCAGACAAAAGTCTTCTATTTACAAGGACTTTAAAAAAGTTGCAGGACAAATGTCGCAAATGCATTGATCTACTAGGGGAATATGTGGAATAGTGTGGGAGTTTCAACTTCCTAGCTCATTTTTTTCTTGATAAGGCTCAATCTTTATCAGCACCCCCTCGTACAAGAATCATCCTCGGATCCTCTTCTCCCCAATAATAACAATTGTACCGGTAACAAATCCCCCAACATGAAACATGGCTTCATCTGACCACAGGATATTACAGAGAAAATCCAGTCTTCACATCAAGGAACAATAATTTCCTCATATTCAACCGATGATCACAGTCTTCCAACGATAATTCCTGACAGTAATGTGGTTTCCATGGACGAAAATTCAACTCTTGCTTCAGAACAGATCGCATTGTGTGTAGGATTAAACCATTTTCTTGAGATGTCTGTCTGTGATTTCTGAGGACTTCGAGTGAACGTTTACATTTTTCTCCGACCTAGATGCTGAGGAGCGACCGTGTATCTTAATATCTGCTATAGAACCTGTGTTTATTAGCTTCGAATGACAATTCCTTATAGTCTTTGCATCTATCAAGGGACGAGATCCTTTCACACTTCGCTACCATCTTTATATTTGTACCACCGGACTGCCATACTTTGCACCGACACGCCAGCTGAGCCCGCTGACCAAGGTTGGACGTTGTGCCATGGTCCGACACTGATACCTGTAATTACATGAATTCTACCATTGTAAGAAACCAAATGCTTTTTGTTTCATAAAAATTGGTTAAGTATTAAAAAGTTACACACAATTTTCAATAGGCGATTATTTCCCGCCCGCCCTGTAGTTATCAAGAACGTATAAATTCGATAACGATTAAAAATTCAATCTAGTTTAAATAAAATTATTAAAATTTTCGCTAATTTTCCAAGGTGGTGAATTCATTTTGTTCAAGGAAGGATTAGGAGTTAACACATTTGCAAAAACAATTTATTCTTTTTAACAGTAAGTATTATTAAACTTTCGAAATACACATCTCAACAGAATTCATCGACTTTTCATTTCTAACTGTTATTTATTATTTTATACAACAATCACTTTCGGTTAAATCTATAATATGCAGGAGCGTCATTTCAGACTTCGCTTGGGGGGGGGGGGGCAAGGTCTCTTCCAACATAAGATATTTACGTTTTGCACTAGTATATTAGTAGACAATCGATTAAAGTATATCGATTCCTCAAACTCCTTGGGGGGGGCCATTGCCCCCTCCTGCCCACCCTAAATGACGCCTCTGGTAATATGCCTAAACCAGCGATATTCGAATAGAGCTGTGGTGTAAATTATGAATACGAGATTTTCGTAAATGCCTGTTCATTATTGTGATGCAAGTCACCAATTTTACCTGAAATTTTATTAACTGCTTTACAATGTATTTTATACCATTCATACGATGGAGTAGCAGAGATTGTTATGACCCAAATGTAATGTCGTGTTGTGGTCACAGATTGTGTTGTGATGGTCCTAAGAGTAATTGTTCTATTATAGTGGATTACACAGTATTTGTTTACACTTAGGTCCTATTTATAAATCTTCCCTAGGTGTTACTCGACCAGGGAATACCCAAAGGTCGCATAGAAACTATAATTATAAACCCCACATAATATTATCACGCCCCTGCGCAAGTATCTAGGTGACTATAGAACTGAAATGTGACAATGCTGTTTTGGCGTATTAAGATAAGGTGAGAGAGCTGACCAATGTAAGAATATTTTCATCGTAATGTTACATAATCATAGTCACGCCATTATGAATCGTCCTCCAATCACGTAGCATTATCATCTAAAGCAGACGATAGCGCTTCACGTTGACTGGAAATGAGTTCATGTCGTAGAAAGCACTCGGCTGTTGCCACACCACGCTAATAATCAAAAGCCATACAGCTGGGAAACTTCAGGCGTGTGCGCCTAATTCCAACACAACATTAACCTACGTGCTTCCAGGTTAACGAGGGTGAACATGGTGATTGGGCTAGGCCAGGAATGATAGTGGCGAAGGTATAATCAAAAGTAGCGAAGTTGAAATGTTATAAATTTTGTTTAGTTCAGTGGAACTATCATAACGTATGAAAATCAATTACTGTTTAATTTCTTATACATACAAAAATTCTTTACATTTATGTCAGAACGTCCAAGTGTTGACGGTAAACAATTGAACTCCCTGAAGAGGACGAGGATTGTTGGGAATTTGCCCATACTTATTTCGGTCTTCATTCGTGACACATCAGGTACTGTAGAAAGAATTGAACATCTTGCGTACAAGATGGCGTTAGTATCTCAAATCGCACAGTATATGAGTAGCAGCGTGTCAATCCTAACGTCATTTCTGGCAGCTAACAGTTGAACGTAGTAGATGTGCAAGAAAAGTTGGATTTCTTATAATCTGACGTAAGACGTAAGATATTAAGTCCTGAAGGTGAGTGAACTTTCTCCAAAGCTGCGCTACATTTTCCGATACAGACGCAAATGCAGCGCAGACCCTTGAAGAAATATGTGCTGTTTATTGGCAAGATACACTATAAAACGGAACAGTCAAAAGATGGTTTACGACTCGCTTTCGTTCTGGAAATTTCGATGCCCAAGATGCTACTCGCAGTGGGCGACCAATCATAGAGAAGTGAATGAAATTCTAGAAAAAGTCGAACACGACCGGCACATACGCAGTCATGGCATCGTTAATGATCTAAACATCCATCACCCAAATCTGTTAAACCTTTAGGAGAGAGCTCGACGTTTGGGTGCCACATGGCGACTCAAAAAACCTCTACTCCATTGAATTTCTATCTGCGAGTCTCTACTAAAACTAACAAACTCGAGACATTTCTGAATAAGTTGGGGCTGCATTGCAGTACTATCTGATATATCTTAGCTTCGGCGCAGGTCGATGTTCCAACTCCGAGAAGAGAGGGCGATGAAGTATAACCGGGAAGAACACTGAACTAGCTCCTGACTATGTTCAGCATTCAAACATTTGGGAACCTATCTGGCCGATATTTTCCTCATACTCTGCCAAAGACCTATATCCTCAGCATTTTTTCGTCAGAAGGTGTAAATTCTTATACGAAAGATCAATAGTTGTATTAAAATATAAATTTAAAAAGTGAGATTAAGAGCACGTTTTAAAATTTAAGGTAACGTGCTAAAAAGAAAAATCGCCACTACTTAAAGGAGAAAAATCGAACGAGAGAAGATAAAAAAAAGTAGAGAGAACATATAAGAGTAAGAGGTAGTAGCGTCCGCTCTATACGAAATCCTGATGTTTATAATACGGTACGCTGAAATCGTAAGTTTTCTTTCTACATGTGGATTTGCAATATATAACAACATGAAGTACTCCCATTTGAAAAAAAAAAAAATGCAATCCAGGGTGTCTATTGAGTTTCATTTTCAAAATTCCAGTATATACAGTATAACTATCAGCAAAATTCCAGTACCTAATACAATGATTTTTTAAAAGTTCTTTAGGAATAATCACACTTTTAATGTCTTCAGGTATGTAGTTTTACCATCAAAAGAATATTTTATTTTTAATAAATTTAATTACCCTTGATTTTTTTCGAAATACGAATGATTTTTAACATTTTTTAAAGGGCCTCGCAACACCCCTCACAGCCCTCCACTCCACCCATTACTTTAAATGCCTAATTACAAAATCTATACAACTCTTGCTTTGGAAAAATTTACAATCTCAATGAATACAAAATTGTTTCTAAGACTATTAAAAGAATTACAGAAAGTATTGACAAATTACCAATTTCATTATTTTTCCAATATGTGGATCAAATTCCAGTACCTTTCCAGTATCAAAATTAAATTCCAGTATAATTCAAGGATTTCCAGTATCAGTAGACACTCTGCAATCTTATATTCGGTTGGCAACACTGTTAATCTGATGACATTGAAGAGTATATTAAACCATGTCCCGCTGTCGATATTTGCATGGTATGAATTTTCAGTTTCTTAACTATTAATTTAAAAGTTACAAGGTTGTATCAAAATAAATGATACTAATACAAAAATCGTCAACTTTTAAAATAATAGATAAAAAGACGCTGAAATTTTGTACGATGTGAATGTTGCCAACCCAATATAAAGTTGATTTCTTTTCAAATGGTACTAAATCAAAATATTATATATATTTTAAATATACTTGTCAAGGCTCTTCGCTAAGCTCGTATTTTAAAAAAAAAAATTATAGTGAATAACTCAATGGTGATGAACTGTATCACAAATTTGAAAAGTAAACCACGTAGTGTCTATAAAACGTTATCGCACAAACTAATAGTCGTTTCCAAACCTTTTCTTATAGATCAGACACTTGAGTGTACAGTTTTTGATGTCATGATTGTTGGAAACTCAAATTTATACACTATACTAAAGGTCTTCGAAACAACTCTTAGCTTATACAGCATTTTGTAGATAATATCTGGCTTACTTTCAATACTTTTCATACTTTTCATTGTCTAAGACAGAGTTTCTCAACCTGGGAGTCGCGACCCGCGAATATAAGCGGAAGAGATACATATAACGATACATATAACCTAATACCGAAAATATTTTTAAATATTATTTTGAATTTTGTTCTCATAAGCATATTATTTTTATACATATTGTTCCGAACAACAAAAAATAGGTCTACTAAATATTTTCAACAGGTGGAAAGTTGTTTAAAAATCAATTTAAATGAGAAAGGTACGATATGAAACTAATGGGAGCTGCATATTGAAATACCAGAAAAATACAAATGCAACAAAACCTGTATATTGAAATACAATTAAAATTGAAAGCTAATGAGATACCTGAGCATGGTGTGATTTTACTAGTGCGGCAATGTCCGGTTCAATCTTCGTGACGCACATTATCAAGTCATTTTCAACTGATAAGCGATTTCTTGTCTTTGTTTTAATGCTTACCATGGAAGAAAAAACTTTCGCACAGGTACAACGTAGCAAACGGAATTATTACTTTTAAAGCAGCAGATACCAGACCAGGATAATCTCTCCTCTTCAGCCAGAACTTGCCCAAGTCTTCGTCACAGAAAACCAGTTGCAATGACTTGTCGCACAATAATTCTATTAGTTGGTCAAGAAGTTGTGGACTTAGATCAGTTACTTTGATAGCCTCTTCAATAAAGAAGTTTAATATCCATATTGAACCAGCACTTTCATCGTAGGGAATATATTCTACCGTCTGCTCTTGAAGTCTTTCTAGATATTTGCATATTAAACTGGACAGCCCTTCCATATCAAAAGAATAACTGCCAGTTGAAATAAAGTCTTGCATCACAGGAAAACTGTCAAAACTGTGGGTTTTAACTTTGGATGCTCAAACTCATAATTCTTCTGAAAAGCATTTATATGTCTTGAACAAATAAAATAGTCTTGTTCCGTTCTTGTAAGGTCAAATTTTAGTCATTTAGATGGGCAAAGATGTCGGCCACGTAAGCAAGTGAAACAGCCATGTTTAACAGTAGTATATACAAGAAATGGATTCTAGTGTACTATTATAGAAATAGATAGATATCGTGAGATCTCCGCAATAGGTATATTAAAAATCTTACACAAGGTTATTACAACCACAAATTATAAGGGGGTCGCTGACAATAGGATGTGATAAAATGGGGTCGTGATAGGAATTAGGTTGAGAACCACTGGTCTAGATTATTTGCTAAAACTAAGAGATTGTGAACGAAAACTTCCAATAATATACTCACTATTCAGCTGCAAAGTACGCGCCAGTATTACAAACACACAATGAAGGCCTCTACAACAGCAATAATGCTAGTAAGATGCATGGAACAATGTACAGTCAAAGTAGGAGGACACGGTAGCTCAGTGGTAGAGTGTTTGATCTTTGGTCTGTGGGGTTCCTGGTTCGATCCCCGGCCAAGTAAGTTTGTGGTGGACATCATCACTTTCATGGGTTTTGTTGGGTGGGGGTACTCCCACTTCCCCATTCTGCCAATTCTTCCATCACCATTCACTTGCTTTAATCATCGTCTGCCTTAGCCTAATCGTAGGACGTTAAATCGAAAGATTTCATTTCATTTGTATAGTAGAAGTAACTTGGGAACCAAGGCCAACTATGGCCATGATATATTTTTCGAAGGGTAACAACGAAGTTACAAGGGGTTGAAAATATTACTTTTTCGAAAGGTTTTATTTAGAAAAATTTCATAAGTATGTATCATAAACAATCACGCAGATGGTTCTCAATACATGTAAAGATTACAATGCCATTCACAGCAATTTGGTATCTCAAATTGTTCTGGAGATATGATAAACACTGGTAGAGCTTGCGGCACTGCTTAAAATTAAATAACTGCGAAAACATGCAATTACAACTACCAAAACCTGTCGCTGCAATGTTACACAATAGAGTCCACAAACTCGACTCCCGATACCTTGCCATTCCAGATAACTTAACGAGAGAAGCAGATCATTATCTTAAAAACAATGTAACGTGATGGCTGTTAATACCTAGACCGTAATCGCTTCCATCACCTATATAGTGTAAACAATATAGGTACATTTTAGTCATTGTATTAATATAATTACGGTACATATGTATTTATGTCCGCATGTTTTCCTGCTCTGTTCAAAGATTTTTACGGTATTCAATTTTTGCAATCCTTGTCCTTTTCCCTTTGTGGCACCAATTCTTGAAACTGTCTAATTTTATAACAGATATTGTTCTTTTCTGGTAGAATCTACCCCATCCCTCTCTCTCAGTAACGAAGCACCTGAAAAATGTCAGGTAGCCGCTGTCAATCACCACTCACATACTTTTTAATTCGTGCTAGCTGTTAGCAAACTTGACTGAAGGTTTATCAATGTAGCCTATGTGCTCTAAGCTTTCACATTCGAGTAATATGCTGTAAAATATCATGAGTTGTGAAGAATACATCCTTTATTCCGTCAAGCTCGATAATACCGGTAACTCGTCCCCTTTTAGTCCACATCAGGTTGAATTCGCATGACTCTACTGTAGAAGCAAGTATATTAGCAACCACTTTTAGATATAAATCCCCACATGTATGTCATTTAAAGTACAGGGCGGTTACAAAAATTACAGGCAAGAATTAGGCGACAATCTCTGGTTCTCCACAATTCTTTTACTTTTTAATTCCCCTGATATGTAATTATCCATAAACTTTCCCGTGTTGGAAAAACAAAACCAAGAAAACATAAAAACAATGATACCAAAGTTAGTAAGTAACTAGAATAATGAATAATATACAAACAAATACAACGTATCGTATTATGAAATTATGGAACAGACCTAATAAAAATTTCTGAATAAAGCAACAAATTAAACAAGTTTCCTGAAACTTTAATCTTTAAATCAGATTTTTCTGGAATTGTGTTCGCGTCGAAAATGAATTTACCATTGTAACGTTGATCCACCTACATTTTGCAGATGATTCACTACGATATTCCACAAGTGAAACGCAAAAGATAATGCACGTAGTAGTAGAACGTAAGTTTGCTATACATCATACACTTAAAATCTCATATGTTCGTACATCGAAATTCTACGACTCTTGACAAAATTCCCTGATATTTCCTTGTTTTCTCAAATTCCCAGGTATTTACAGGTTTTTTGGGTCTGTCGCTACCGAGAAGCAGTATTGTAATCGCCACTCATGTTTCTCAGATCTCCAAAAGGTTTTAAGATATCGAATTACTGTAAACGGAATTATAATCTTCACAGGGTTCCCTACTTATTTGGCAAGTACGAATGCCCTGACATTTCCAAGTTTTCCCAGGTCGTAAGGAGAGGGATGTTTGAAATGTTTGCCAAAATGTAATATCTCATGATTTCCTTATGTTCACAAGATGAAACTTCGTATATGAACTTTCAATGAGAAATAGGTGACAAACCGTTTTAGAAAATTCCGCTTTTCTCAGGTGAGAGGGGAGGGGCAGGAAATGTGTATAATGATTTTCTTAATACGACATTATTGCAATATTTCTCGTCTTGTATATTACAATAATATAGACATACTCTCTCATGATCACGAGAAAACAGCTAAACTGTTTGACATAGCTGAGTTTTGACATATTTTTTTTTTTTTCACGTCATTTTCATTAAATTACGTATTCTAAGGGGTAAAGGGAATTAAACAAGTAAGCCGAAAATTGAGTATTTCACGATCTCCTCATGATAGGGAAATGGAATTTAGTATTAAACTCTACACTGAAAATAAGTTGACATGTGCGCCAAAAAGACCTGAACCGTTGAAAATGAATTTTTAAACATAGTTAGCACATACGTTGACCTGGCGTTTATCTTTGGTTGAAATCCGTTCCCTAGGGGTAGAAGGAATGTGGCAAATCTTTTTGCAACCAATAGTGACTGCACCATTTGAAATGGATATTTGAAGATAATAAACACGTAGCTCGAGCTGGATTTTTATTATTTCACTTCCATTTAAATATGCATCCCAAGTGGGTTGGAAAGGGAGTTCAAATGTACTGTCAAATATATGCTATAAACCTATTCTTCACGTGCTAATGATGGGTATTTAAGCTACTTATTAATAAACAATGAAAAATATTTAGAAAGGAACACATTTTTAATTACAAACACTTTACTTCTAAAATATCTTACATATTGTACTATTATCTTTGTCATACTAAGTGCAGATAACTTGAAATCAAATATTTATATTCATATACAGTTCATACTGATATATAAGTCTCGATTCACCAGACTTTTCCTTTTTTCTTTCGGGGGAGAGGGTATGCTTTTACGGGTTTTACTGCTTTTTAGGGGAAGACTTTGGTTTCTTCATGTATGAAAATGAGTATCAAAAAGTGGTAGCCCATAATGACAAACACAACAAAACTAAAACTGTACCGGTTTTGCATGTTGAGTCCTGTTGTCCTGGTTTTGCATACAGTAGACTAGACTGCAAGGCAAAGACCGATTTGCTTACTATTAATATTGACGAGCAAAACAAAGGAAGTGTCATCTTCCTCTTGTATGCAACACCAAGACTTAGACTGCATGTAGAATCACATCTCGAAGTTTTTCGGTCTATTTTGGAGTCTCTCTCTCTCTCTCTCTCTCTCTCTATATATATATATATATATATGGAATAACATGGAAACAAACTGCCCAACATACTGTTAAAATTCGATTCTGGAGAGGTTTTTCTCAAACACTGACGGTGTGGTGTATATATAAAAGAAAGAAAGAAAAAAAAACATTTAACGAACCAAAGTACTAAAATAAGAAAATCAGACCTATCGGGAAAGTACCGATTACACGGCACCTGACTACTATACTGCAAGAGTTTTATTCGCATGATTTACTATCGTAACTCGCTAAGACGTAAGAACAAGTATTAGCAGGTGTTTTCTGTTTTGATTTATTGTGCAAGAACGAGAGAAATATACAGAACTTTTCAAACATCGTTATTCTTCGAAAAGGCAAAGTGTTGATTCATGTTTGCTGTATGTAATTTGAGATTAATTTTAATATTGTAATTCTGCACTGAAAGGCTTGCTGGTTTTTAGACTAATTTATTTCAATTTTGGAAGTGTACTTGCAGATATGACCTAATCCCATCTTTAAAGGATGAGATCTTTCCCAGAATATATAAGATTGGAGAAAGAAAAGTCCGGGCTTTTTGATACGTACCATGCAGGTATTTATTTGGAAAGGAGTTTGTGATACTTGTAGTTTCATTTTTGAAAATTGTTCTTATCGTGCTAAATGACTTAAAATTATTGGCAAAGTGGACACCGAACCTTTGCGTTCAACAGGATCCCCAGCGGTGTTGAACCCGCAATCATGTGTTCCGAAGTGAGTTCGTAACCGTCGGAAATCCTGGTCTATTTAGAAACAGCAGAAGAAACCAGCTCCTCGCCTCATATTACATATAATAAATATGTCGAAAATCAGTTTCAATTTGGAAAAATTCACATTACTCGTTACTTATTCATCATTTGCTCCTAGTAAGACAAGATGTGATTCATTCTCGTAATTAGTTATTTCATCATTGCAGGTACAGAATGCCGAAATTGGTGGGATCAGGTAGGAAAACCAGAAACGTTAAAACTTGAGGGGAGCTCAAAGTGCACGTGTAAACACTACAACAGTGAAATCAGTTGTAAAATTGAAAGAATAAAACCACATTTGAGTAAGTATGAAGCTCGTAAAAGAAATGAATCCCACCTGTTAGGAAAGTTCTTGGAAGTATCTTCTGTCACAGAAGAATCTGCTTCCAGTGTTTCTCCCTTCACAGAGCCACTTCTTCCATTCCTAGTATATGCTCAATCCCCCCCAAAGAAGTGCAGCGAACAATGAGTAAATTCTAGTAAAAATCCCTGAAAGACAAAAGAATATATTAGATACGCCAACAGCAAATTATTTCTACGCAGCAAACATTTCTTTCAATGCTGCAGAACTAAAATCAATTTAAAACAATGATCGACATATTAGGACCCGGTTATAATCCTTTCGCGAAAGCAATTGTAACATTAAATGGTTGGTTCAGTGTTCGAAATGATCCAATACCAAGGAGTTAGCACCCATACATGAACTGAAAACTTTTCTACTAAGCGCGAGTGATTCTGAAGAAAGAAAGAAAAAAGAAAGAAAAAAAAAAAGCAAGAAAGTGCGTGGCTGTAGTTGACTGCAATTACAGAGTCTAACAGGGACTTTGGAATTAAGGTTTTCGCAGTGGTAAGACAATGAGAACAAAATGGAAAAAATAAAAGTGGAAATTCTACAAGAAAAAATCCCACACATTATTATGTACAGGTGCTCAGCCCATCTTTTAAATCTAGTTGAAAAGAACGTTTCACCTCAAATAGTCTTCAAACATATCGTTGAAGTACAAAATATTTTCGAAATACACATTAGGCTCATGGGTGGCTGAAAGAAAAAAAAAATGACTGATGTCGCAGATTTCTACTTACACGCGATGGAATTCTCATCCTGATTGTATCAAGACTTTCATTGGAAACTACCACAAGTATAGAGAAATAACTAGTGAACAAAGATAAAACTGATAAATCGATGTAAAAAATTTTAGACAATGTTAATATTTACACCGAAGCTTTGCATCTGGAGAAACAGCTGAAAGTTGCTGCTGCTGCGTTGAACACACTGCAATGTGAGCAGGGCTCATAGTGGTCTGGTCTCTTGTAAATAGTTGAAAAGTGACCAAAAGCACACGAAAAAGTGACCAAAATCTCATCATGCCCTTTTTTTCCTTTGTCAATTTCTCCATAACCTCTCTCTTTGTTTCTTGTTTTGTTTCTTCTTTTCTTTACTTTTTTTCTTTTTGAGCTTCCTCATTTCATAGGTTTTCTAAGTATGCTTTGTAGTTATGGTAAGCAGATTTAACAGATGTAAGAAGCTTCTGAGTAAGTGAAACCAGTTCTGGCCTAAGAGCTTAAGCATCCACCAACCATCCACTGTGCTGTAGAAAGAATAAAAGTTGAAGTGAGAATAAAGCTGACTGTTTCACATGTGGCAGCAAGTACTGAAGCTTTCAGAAGAGTAATGAGTAACAAGTGTCTGCCTTTTTCCATTTATTTTTATATTTTTCTTAGAAAACTGCCAATGCAAAACATAAATCACACGAAAAAGTCACTTTACCTCCCACAAAAGTAACTTTTAGTGCGACAAATTTGAAAAAAAAAAAAAAAAAGTAATTTTTAGTTTAAAAAAAAAAGTAACTTTTAGTTAAAAAAAAAAAGTGACTCGCTATGAGTCCTGTGTGAGTCAACGACTTTATCACGTGCTGTTGAAGTCTGGTTGTATTCATTAAAAAGCGCTACAACCATCTTATAGTTATTTCTAAAAGAGATTTAATCAAGCACTCCAAGCCTTCCATTTTCGTGTCAATATGACGGATCCTAATTACATGGGACATCGCTTGAACAGTGGGCAAGAACGCATAGCACAAGAATGAAGTTCGGGAAAAATCCAAATACTTTATAGGAGTTACGGCTTCTAAAATTAAAAGTTCCTGAGAATTTCGCCCCATCTATGTTGCAAGGAAGTGTGATAAAGCAATTTCACCACGCAAAGGAAACCATTGATATAAAAGCAGAAATGTGTACAAAATTGTCAAGTGCGTTCTGTGATATTTTTGCTTTCCTTCATTCAGCCCCAGCATGATCAGCATCAAATTTTCTTTTTTATTTACTATTATTATTATTATTATTATTTTCTTTCGAATTTGAAATAGACTTGGGGTAGAAAAAGGTGTTAAGTTAGTGAAAGTTTACAGATTTTTGAAATCAAGAGATACCGAAAAATCTAACATTGACTACAACGATTATGTGCCTTTCGAAGAATGTTACTGTCTGTATGTGAAATTATTTAGTGAGTAGGCCATCTATCTATGTTCTTCAAGTTTATTTGTGATTATTAAAAAACAACAAACTGAACGTTCATGTTGTTTCCGGACAATCAGTTTTCAGATACGAATTTCTATCTATGCATGGAAATAAATCAGTCAATCATAGATGCTCCATAGTTCATTTGTCTTTTGGTAAGCGATGGTATATTTGTTCGAATATAATGATTTATGTATGAAACGTCGTTGGTTGTCATAGTAACTCACAAAAACAAGTCTCCTATATTTCAAAATTCCAACTCAATGTTTTCACATAAAATTTATTGTTTTAACACGTTCAGGTTTACGTTTGAAAGAACACTATATAATTACGTAAATGAGTTCACCATATTAGCTAGTTAAATTATCGTTTGAATAAATAGGCCTATATATTCGAATAGTAGGCAGTCAAGAATGTAAGGTGAACTCAGATTAGCTCCCCAAAAATTATCTCGCTTTAGCCCCTGTCCTAGTATACGGACCTAAACGGATGCGAAGATGTTTTAATGCCGATACTCATTATGAAATATAATATTTCAGTACAAAACCAGTGACGGCTTCAAAGTTCTATTTATATTTTCCTAATTCTGCTTACAACGGCTGACACATTTCCTGAGGATCACGGACAAAAGCATCTCGCGCAAGTACATCCGCTTGAAGCGAAAGCAGACAGTACCCACTAGGCTTGTAGGAATTTTTCCAGCCCCTATCCTCCCCAAAAAATAGTTTTATTGGGTAAAACCACGGTTGGCTGGTTTAAACAAACAAACAAACAAACAAACAAAAAAAAAAAAAAAAAAAAAAAGAACGAAAAATGTTTAAATCGTGTGAACTTCATGGTAACGTTTCCACATGGCAAACCATCCGCATTACGTTAATCTAGTTTTCACCTTTTAATCAAGGGGTCCCGTATTCAAATCTCGGTCGAACCACAACCCATCTTTCAAGTGTAAACAAAGTAGCGATTCGAGGTGTGTCTTTAAGCGAAAGTCTTCTCCGTGATAACGTTGGTATTTCATAAGGATTTTAAGCCTAAACATACGAAATGAAACCAAATTACATATTTCTACTTTAATGAATGTCTGTTGCTTTATAAAGAAGCCAAGGTTGCTTAAACATATTTATAGAAATTGGCAAAATTTATCAACTGCCTATGTAGCTTCCAACATCAGCTTGGATTTCACTTTGTTTTAATTTTTTTGAATAATACCTACATACCAAATTTGTAATTTAATACCTCAGTTTTAGCGTGGTGATTATGATACATTGACCTTAAAATTTTACACATAAATACATTTAAATAACAGGATTTTCCCAACGGCTAAGGCGGGACTTTCCTGATTTATACAGAAGTATATAATTCTGCATAATGTTTTTACTTGTGTAACTGTTTATCTTTTTTCTCCTTCTGAAATGACTCTTGACAATTATATTAACAAGTAGGCCTATGTAAAGATCAGTACAACGTATTTTTATCAAGAGTCCTTCGTGAGTGAGTCGGCAATCGCATTTGTGACCAATTAGCCCCGGTTTCGTGTCCAAATGGACAATTTCTCTTGGATGTAAGCCGCGAAGCGGTTTGGATTCCGCTTTAAGCTTATGTGACCTCTTCCAGCATAACCTTGTTGTTGCATAATAACACCAAGGCGAAACAAACTAATTTCTGCCCATATTTAATATAAGTACATAGAGTAAATTATTTAAACCAAAAGAACCTGATTTAAACAAAAACAACAACAACAAAAAAAGGGGGGTTTAAACCAAAAAAAAAAAAAAAAAAAACTGTTTAAATCGGGTTTAAACCAAATGTATGTAGTATTATTACTTCAAAATATTTCACACACTCTTTCTGAAATAAAAAAAGTAAAACGTGAGAGAAATACATTTATATGATACTCTTAAAGGCTGCACATCAAAAGCTTTGTTTCGGGTGGTTCTAAACATTCTTAAAAATTTTCAGTGTAGTTTTAACTTTCATATACATTGTATGAACATTTCGAACAAATTTTTCATTCATTGATCACATACGTAATACTCGGTTACCACCCATCAGGTGCTTCGGACCTACAAAATTGGTAAAGTTTCGAATTATGCAATGCACTGACTGTTCCTTAAGCTTGTTTAGAATCGGGAAAGTACCGAATTTTCTGTTCATGGATTATATGTATAACAGACTGTTCTTCTGAGGGTCTAGTTTTCTAGGTTCAAGAATATATAACCACCATCACGGTTTACCTAGTCTTGAAGGTTTCTTAATTTTTAACAAGAGGAATTCAACATTTTTTTATACGAAAAAAGAAAAACTATGGAATACATTTAAGAAGAATGGAAAGAATCAATGACTGTTCCAAGTCACAAGAAAGGGGACAAAACTGATTTCGAGGAATTTCTCATCTGTCAACATCCTATAAACTCCTCCCAAACATTGTATTAACAAGATTGATCCCATACACAGATAGAATTATGGGAGATTATCAGTGTGGATTTAGATGAAATCGATCAACTATCGACCAGATATTTATCATTTGACAAATACACGGAAAGACATGGGAATATATTACCCAGTACATCAACTACTTATTGATTTTAGAAAGGCATGCGACTCGGATAGGAGGAAAATATTGTATAACATTCTTACAAAATTTGGAATACCGAAAAAGCTAGTTAGATTAAAATGTGTTTAAATTAATCCCCGAGTAAAGTCCGAGTAGAAAAATTCTTGTCCACGAGTTTCCACGTTCAGAATGGCCTGAAATAAGGAGATGCGATATCGCTATTGTTATTCAGCTTTGTTCCGGTGTACGCTATAAGGGAAATCAAAGATAGCAACCAGGGCCTAGAGCTGAATGCTATTCACCAAGTTATGGCGTATTCTGATGTCAATCTGATAGGAGAACAATCGAAAGAAATGCAGAGGCCTTATTAAACGGTTGCAGCGACATTGGTTTAGAAGTAAATGCTGAAAACTAAATACATGGAAGTTCACCGGGATCGTAATACAGAAAATTATGGCTGCGTCAAAACATCAAATAATACTTTCGATAAAGTGGATACTTTCAAATATCTAGAATCAATATTACCAGCCCAAAATCATATCCACAAATAAATTAAATGTCGACTGTAACCAGGAAATTCATCTTATTCATATCTTCGCAAATTCTTTCTAGGAATTTAAAGCTTAAAATACATAAAACGATAATCATGCCTGTTGTGTTTTATGGTCGTTAAAGATGGTCGCTTAAGAACGCAGACTGAAAGTATTTGAGAACAAAATCCTCAGACGAATATTCGGATCCAAGAGGGACGGGAATGAGGAATGGAGAAAACTTCATAACGAGGAACTACATAATGTATACGGTATACCAAAGACCGCTGGGGTCGTCAAGTCTAGGAGGCTCAGGTGGGCAGGTCATGTAGCCAGAATAGAAGAGTAGGAGCGCTTTCAAAGCTCTAACTGAAAATCCAATTGGAAAACGTCCATTAGGAAGGCCCAGGCGCAAATGGGAGACCAATACTAAGATGGATCTCGCAGAAATAATAATACAGAGTAGAAATTCGATCGAATTGGCTAAGAACAGAAGTCAATGGTGAGCTTTTGTGAACGCGGCATTGAACCTTCGGATTCCATAGGCCGTAGAGAGAGAATACATTTAAGCACAACTGCGCAGCAAATATGATTCAGTGCTTAGCTTTCACGCTTCTATCGGGAAGTCCGAGATTCAACCCCGCATTTGACCATTTTGACAAAAGTTTATCTTAATTCCATCTGTGAATGTAGAGATAGTGCATATACTGTGGGTCCTGGCCTACTTCCTATGTTATCGTTTTTAAATCGTTGTTATTACTAATTACCAGCAGTGTCGGATTTGCGAAAGGGGTTAGGGTGGGGATGTCTATCGAATTGAAGCCTGTACCCCGAAATTACGGAATTTCTGAGTATCTAGTGAAATATGTGACTTATATTACGATTATCACATTTTAGAAAGGTCCACTGATCGTAAAATACGTTAAAAAAAAAAAAGATTTAACCATTTACCGTCTAACGTTCCCATTTTGGGAACATATACATTTTAATGTCCTAGAGAGACCACATATTTTATTTTAAGCTCTGTAGTAAAGCAAAATGCTTAATCTTAATCGTAAGGTCTTCTTAGGTTAAGGTAAGGTAATCTTAACCACATCTTACGATACGGTTTTGAGGTATCCAGCATTGTAGGTAATGACGTCATAATTTTCAGAAATTTCATTTAAAAAAAAATCTCTTCAGTTGTTTTACAAAAAGTGATTTATTTTTGTTTTAAATATTCATTTATCCCGTTGATTCTGACTTCTGGAGGATACAAATATTACAGTTATGTACCTTTGTTTTCACTCAGTTCTGGTTTATATTACAATGTCCCAAAATGGGAACGTTGGCATGTTTCGCTAGTTGAATTTACGGGCTCACGGTAAATTCATTGTTACTTTTTTCTCTGTAGTTTGCAAGTATGGAGGAATTTTAATTCTCAATACTGCACGACACTCTTTTGTTGATTGTCACTGAATACAATGGGTTGTTGGTTTGCTGTTCTTTTTATCGGGTTGAAATGAAAAGAAATTGATGATCTTGAAGAATTCTGAACTTGCAGTTTGTATCTTCAGGAAGCTAAATGGATTCCAACTTATTTTATGGGTAAGTTTATGTTTCTATTTATACTTTTTTGTAATATAACTCATGTCACACCAATTTGAAGTTATAAATTATCACAACTCTCAGCGTTTCCTACTTCATGACAGTAAAATACACTAAATTTTGCTTATGATCAAATCAGAATTTTTAAGTGTTCTTTGTACATAATTTACAACTCTGACACTTGGGACTTTTTGTTGTGTTCTGAACTTGAATGTAGCACTCAACATTTACTTCTGTAAGTTTCGAAACTTTAAAAAAAGCATTTTAGTGAAATTTTTTTGTGCTCAGAACGAGAATATCCAAATTGCAGCTTTGCTTTATTACAAAATATTCCTATTTTTTGTCTTTTCACAAGCCAGAAATTCCCCTATTTGCACGAAGCTCTGGATTATGTTGAGTCTTCCAACAACGGGGAAATGGGCACCGTTCTGTTCACTCCTGATTCGGGAAGTACGAATGAGGAAAGCGACAAAGAACTTCCTGACAATATCCTCGACAATGAACAGTTACCAAGTGAAGTTGCTGGCGAAATAGAAGTGCACACTCCTGAAAGAGTAGAATTCGAAGACACAAGAGGGAAGTAATTCAATACATTTCGAAAAAGAAACAAGTGGTGTGCAAAAAGTGGAAAAAAATGAAACAGTAGGAAAGTGGTTGGAGCATTTTGGTAAGTCTGAAGGGATTAGGATTTAGATTTCTGGGCTTTCGGCATCTAAGGCCATTTAGCCCTTCACGTTTTGAGGGATGACGTCCCTCGGCGAGCACACAATCCGGGGAAATGGAAGGAAGAAAGCGGCCTGGGACCTATAAGTTAGGTACCACCCCGGCATTTGCCTGGTGGGAATGAGGAAAACCCAGGAAAACCTCATCCAGGGTGGCTGGCCTGAAAAAGCGTGTTACACTTTTTCGACCGAGTGCTCCCACGGAGAATCAAACCCGGGACCGATCGAATCGGCTCGTTCGTAAGTCTGAATTTGAGATACTTTTGTTGTTCATGGATTCTGACGTAATCAATGAAATTGTGAAACAAACACTCTTGTATGCTTGGAGGAATAAAATGACCATGGGTTTGACATTTCTACTGAGGACATGTGCCAATCTTTTAGTTTACTTTCAATCAGTGGTTACCATTTTCTACCAGGGGAGAATGATTACCGGTCAATGTGTGAGGACCTTAGTGCCGTGCCACAATTTTTGGGAAAACAATGTTCCGAGACCGATTTCGCAGATAAAGAAATATTTACATCTTGCTGGCAATAACTGTTCAGCAGATTCGAAGGTAGGAAAGTGATTCCTTTTTACGATAGTCTTACTTTCAACAGTTTTGTATTTTCCATCAATTCTTGTGCATAGATGATTCTATGGTTCCATACCATGGGCTTCACTCAGCAGAAATGTTTATCAAGAACTAGCCAATTCGGTTTGGATTCAAGATACGGATGCTATGTGGCCCGGGGGATATCCATATAACACAGAAATCTACTGCGCCAAAAGTAAAGATACCTCTACTCTTGGTATTCGTGTTTTCCAGGAAATGTTATCAATTGTCGAAAATCCATCCCATCATGTAGTCTTCTTTGACATTTTTTTCACTAGCAACTCAGTTAGAAAGGATTTCGTGCATGCGGCACAGTTAGACAAAATCGTACGAGTAATCATCCACTAATGTCAACGAAGGATCTCAAGAAGATGGATCGTGGAGCATTTGACTACCGTTTCGACGGAGAAACTCTACTTGTAAAGTGGAATGATAATTCAATAATAACGGTTGCAAGCAATTACTTCACGATTCAACCGTTGCAAAAGGCTACAAGGAGAGTGAGAAACGAGAATAAGAATGAAGTGGTTCAACCAAACATGATACGTCATTACAACGATGGCATGTGAGGAGTTGATCTGCTCGACAGACAAGCAGCAAACTATCGTCCAGGGTTACGTTCCAAGAAATGGTGGTGGTGCTTATTTGCAAATAGACTAAACTTGGCAGTTATTGCAGCTCGATTACAGAAGAACTGTTGCATTAGCACTGCTAAAGTCCAGTACACCCTCAAGGTAATATCTTAGAGGCTCAACAGCACCCGTTCTGGGAGACATCCGATTTGATGGAATGAGTCATAATCTGGGTGACACTTCATAAGAAAAATGTGTGTTGTGCAAGAAAAGCACTAGATTGATGTGTGTGAAATGTGGAAAGAGACTACACAGAAAAGTGTGTCACCAAATATGCATGGCAAAAAGAAAATATAGTGTATATACAATTCAATACATATATCTATATAAAAGGTGTTTACTAGATTACATAATATGTTCTTCTGTTATACCATGATAATAATATCATGTATAAATAATCTCCTAACCTATATAGCTTTTAAGAAAGAAATAAAATGTGTTTTATATTATAGTCTATCGTAGATATTTTCTATTCTTTAACATGCGAACGTTCCCATTTTGGGAACATAGCGTATCTCGGAAACCCCAGAAGATAAAACAAAATTTCAAAAAGAATGTGTTGTTGTAACACTAAGACAAGTTATACACAAGATTTTATCAAAGTTCAACGAGTGCTTCTTAGTTCAGCCCTTAAACGGTTAAAGAAGGGGAAAAAATTCCAAGATTTTGCTTCTTGCAAAAAGAAAAAAAAGTAGTTTTTTTTATTTTTTATTATTGCATTTTCTTTAAATCTTGGCTTTCAGGCTTGCTTACTGCTTCATTACTATTTATCCATGTGAACATAATGTACGAGAAGGGAAATTCAGGATAAAATACGGAATTTTCCCTACAACTAATCCTTTCTTTGAAATTTGGTTTCTCCCTGAAGTGGCCTCGACTATAGGTACCGTAACATGATCTACCCTGAAAAATGCTATGATCTATACGTAATGTGTATGCCAAGTTTCACTGTAACATCTACAATAGTTACGAGTGAACGATAGAGCCTATTACAAAATTTCATATATTGTATAAAGAAAAAGTAGGATATACAAAATAAAAGTTTCCAGAAACAGTACTATTTATTTGAAAAAATGAAATGAAATCTTTAAGTTTTACGTCCCACGCTTATGCCGGTTAGGCTAAAGGAGACGGTGATGATGAGAGATGAGTGAAATGGTGGAATGAAGAAAGTGGGAGGAAACGGGAGAACCCCGAGAAAACCCACGAGCACGGTGTTTGTCCACCACAAAGTTCACTTGGCGGGGGCTGGGATCGAACCCGGGACCCCAAGCACCAGAGGTGAACGCTCAACCGCTGAGCCACCGCGCCCCCCTACTATTTATTTGAGTACCATGGTTAATACATCACTCTCTTCAGAATGAAACAAGCTTTCAAGTGGTATTAAAGCATATGTTGACAAGAAAAGGAAAATTTGGATAAATAGGAAAATGTCCCGGCTACTGGCAGCTATCCGAATATAATCTACACTGAAAAACTATTACGGCCTATACGTAATGCGTATGCCAAGTTTCGGTGCAATATCTGGAGGAAAAAATATTTCTCCATCTTATTTGCAAATACAAATGCGATTCTTTCGGAGAATAGGGGCCGCGGTGGCTCAGTGGTAGAGCGTTCACCTCTGGTGCATGGGGTCCCGGGTTCAAACCCTGCTCCCGCCAAGTGAACTTTGTGGTGGACAAACACCGTGTGTGTGGGTTTTCTCGGGGTTCTCCCGTTTCCTCCCACTTTCTTCATTCCACCATTTCATTCATTTCTCATAATCACCGTCTCCTTTAGCCTAACCGGCATAACCGTGGGACGTAAAACTCACAGATTTCATTTCATTTCATTTCATACTTTCGAAGAATAGACCTAGTAACAATTATCTTATCCTTCTAATGTACCCAAGCATTACATTCAAATTACACTACCCAATTACCACCCGCTAATAAAAATGCAAAAAACCCACGTAAATAGCAGCTAAAACAATACCCACTTCCCTTATTTGGCTCAGAGCTAAATTATACAAAAATTTGTGGATGTAAGGAGGGGAATCAGGAGAGAGGAAGTGGAAAACGCTATAATATTCATTTTTTAATATGTGCGCAAAAACTGTAGACATAAAGCACCAACAAATAGTACTGATGAACTTTCTTTTCATTCCATTTTTGCGAAGCAAAGGGTGCCTTTCATTTCAACTCAGGCAAAAAAAAAAAAAATAAATAAATAAATAAATAAATAAAAAATAAAAATAAATAAATAAATAAATAAAATAAAAAATAAAATAAGACTGTACCATCACCATCCCAGAAGTTGTCGAATTCAGTTCCAGGCAACAAAATGAGAGTAACACCCGGAGTTTGTACTTGCACTTTCACTAATTTTTCTGTGGTTTTAATAGTGTGTATCTATTTTCGCCTAAGGTTATGCCGCGTTACCTCAATCTTTACCCCCCCTCCTCCCAATACCGTCGCAAAGACCTTTGCATGGCCGGTTTCACTGCAAAAACATTGGTTTATCGTACCTGTCTGCATCTCGATCATCTGAAAGCGTTTTTTTTAAAGTGGGATGCAGCACCATCAGAAATCACTTGACACGGTTTGGGAAATCGTAGATACTTACTTTCACGTATTCGAATCTTTTTCTATAACCTATATTTTCGTTTTTCTTCGAGTATTTTTAGAATCTTGTCTATGGCTATGAGTATATGAGCCGAATCGTGTTTTCTGTCGTCCCTTATTACAACAAAATTGTCAGTTGTTTCATATTCCGGTGATAACTGAATTTCACTTTGGAAAATAACAGCCGTTTTCAACGAAGTCCACATGAAGTAAAATAAAATTTGTATCTTGAAATTTTATACGATGCTTTTCGGTAGCAATTAATTCTCTTTGGATTTTCTTGATGTAGTCATGAATTACAATTCTTACAGTTAAACCAGCAAATGTACGATAGGAAAACAGAAAGTGACACAGTTTTTTTTTTTTTAAACGAGATCATTGTTTTCCCATATTGCGTACTAACACCTTCATTTTCAACAGGATCAATAATTAAAGACTCGACACTTATTCCTTCCACCCCAGGACATTCACCACATCAGGCCCGCAACCAGCCACAGAGGTTTGGGGGTGACATCAATATGGTAGGGGGAGAAAATCAATAAAAATTCTCTTAGAAATAGCTAAATTGTGTTTTTTTGTATTAATAATAGCATTTTATGTTAAGGTTTGGAGGGGCCACGAAAAGTTTGGGAGGGCCAGCCCCCCCTAGCCCCGTCTAGTTGCGGGCCTGCACCACATTCCTGAAGAAGAAACTGTAATTTTCTACGGATCATACTACTAAAGGAAATAGGTCACTCATGACAGCTTCAATAAAGCCTGCACCTTTGATTTGTTGCAACGCAGTAGCAGCTAACTTAAAATTTGCATAATACATACACACACTTCCCTCGCAGGTTGCGGACTGACCCACTTTAGTCGAATACTATAAAATTCCGAGTGACCCATTCTTATGCTGGGATTGTTCAGTTTAAAAAGTCCGTAAATTTCTTTGATGGAACGCGTAAGAAAAAGTTTCGATTTTTTTAAACTTTTGTCCTTTTTCGATCACTGTAACGACATCGCACTTAATTGAGACTTTGTCTGGAGCATTCCAAATCATCACTGAGGTAATAGTTCAGGATTTTTATAGATCATCAGAATTTATTGGATGGCCATTTCAAGTAAATTTAAAATTTGTGTATTTCGTAATCGTAATTTCCATCTCAGATTATTTCCGTTTAAGAAAACAGAGAAGTAGGGGGAGGCTCATTTTACTATTTCAAACCGCCTTTTTGATCAAAATAATAAAAACCAGTCAAGAAAACCTTTTATTCTTCATTTAATGAATGTGAACCACAAACATACATCATCAAATCATTGCACTTTTATTGTTTGCAGTGTTGCTAACTGTGACATCAAATTTAACGAAACTTCGCTAACTTCAAAAGGCTGTAGTTAATTCATGAAGCATTGGTCGAGATTGATATTTGGTGTGTTTATTATTCATGTAAAGTTGAACCATCTGACAAAATTTCAGAATTTTGAAAGATGGTGTTTTCGAGAAAATGGCGATTTTTTAAAATTTAACAATTTCTCGAATTTTTTGCGGCAAAACGGTTGCACACAGAAGCGATACAAATTTTTTTTTTTTTCGGAAAGTGGGTAACTAGCTCTTATCAACCGTGAAAACAGAATTTTAAAATTAGAACCGGAAGTGCTCGAAAAAATTTGCAAACTTCGAATTTTCTGATAAACTGACGATCATTTGTTAATTTATCTACAAAAAGATACGCATGCGCACACCAAACTATAATAAAATATAGTTTATTTATATACCTCTGTACATGCCAAAATAAGAATCATAACTCTACCTGTCTCCATAGCTGAATGGTGGGGCTCCGAAGTTGACCATTTTCCATGTCTTCTGCAATTCATAAATTGTACTCCCCGTCTTTGATGGCCCATTACCTGGCGGGAAATTTTTTTTTCGAAAAAAAAAAAAGTTTCTTAAAAACATGTCTAGTTGCTATAAAAAAAAAGGTTCAACAATATCTGAGATGTTGATGGTACATGCTCTGCCTGAATTGAAATGGAAGGCAGCAAAGGCAGAAATTTTTACACTACTGCACAACAGGTGGCTTCGTTTCAAGCCCAAACTCGAAGGGACAACGTAGAAAGCAAAGAGTGGAAAATACATTTTGTTATAACGTTCCTACCCTCTGCACATAAAAGAAAGAAAATGTCTTTGAAGCAAGCAATAGCGGATGATAACTGACCATACGTGACACAGTATTTATGCTAAAAGGGTTAATAAAACCACTTTCTTTGACATTTAGCTCCTGACTTGGAGTATCTGCCCGACATGTTTTGAGAGAAGTTAAAGAAATCCTTAGTTAGAACGACTAGCACTTGAACCCTGAGTAATAGTGGATTTTATTCCTATTTTATATTATATAGAACTAACCACCTTTGTTCTACAAAATTGTCTACTTCGTTTTAGAAATCAAAAAATATAAGCGAGTGCCAAGGGCAAAGGTGTCCAACGAAACATGGATGGGTCTTCTTACATTCCATTGTATGACAAGAAAACTCGTTTCACTCCAAATATGTACAACACAACAACAATGCGTAAATAGTATTTTACGTAGGAATATGGCTTTAAACTTACATACAAAATTAAAAAAGCTCAATAAGACCCACTGAGTTTCGTTTTTCACAACCCTGGTGCTCACCTACTCTTAGGAACGCTACTGTAATCATATCCAACCCAAGTTAACCCATGCTACACATACCAAAGCATACATAAGTCAAACAAAACTTACGCAAGGGCTTTGGCAATGAAGTTAGTACCAGTTGAATAAAATGAATGAAAAAAGTTCGATGACAAAATCACAGGGTAGATATCAGAAGTATCTGTGTGGCCGCCATCTTGAATCCAATATGATAGATGTGTTTAGCTCGACGAGCAGAGCCTTCCTGACCAACTTTCAACCTGTTCCCACTTCTGATTCAAAAGAGGTAAAATATTTATTTAAAATATATATATATATATATCCACAAATTATTACATCTCACGGGTTAACTGCTGTATCGCCAGACCAACTTTAGAAAATCTACCAGATGAATTAGAGAATTTATTTTGGTTTGTGAGGAAGAGGGAGTGAAAGTGAGGTAAGGGAATAGTTCAAGTTAAGAAAATACTTGTTAGTTGTTTTTGATGGAGCTCCTTCGTGGCTAAGCGGTTAGCGTACGCGCCTTTGGCGTGAGAGACCCGGGTTCGATTCCCGGCGGGAGCTCATGTGGTTCGGATTCCACGTTAATCAGTACGTCCACGTCTCATATAGCATCGCTGCTGAACGGGACGCTAAACTAAAATCAACTCAAACTTGTTTTTGATGATGTAAGCAGCACTATATATGGAAGAAGATGGGACTATTAGGCGGAGAGATACACTTGTTATGCAAATGGTGCGTAAACGACAAGATTGTGACATATCGTGTATGAGTTTTATCGAGTTATACAAAAATAAGGAGTCAGCTGTTGAAATTGTGTGAAAGGCACGGACAACTAAACATCCGAAGAGTTTGCCGTATAAGTGCGGAATCGAATTGAAACTACAGAAAAGAAGAACATCTAATCGAATCTCACCTAAGTTAGTACATCCTGGTAGGCCTACCATTTGGATGGCATGTAGTATCTCCCCCAAAGCTGTGCAACATATAAGTCATACATTTTATGACATATAAATGGTTCTTCCACTATTCTCGGTTATACGTATACCCACCCCCGCTGACGCGCCTGCCCTCTATGGACGCAACCCATTGCTATCGCTAGACCCCCCTGTTGCGCTCCTGCCCTGACTCGATTAGATAGCATTCGTGCTTTTTTTTGTGGCCACCTAGCACAAGCTGGTTCGTGCTTTATACACTAACTTTTATGCCATACACCCACACTGTATTTCAAACAATAATTGCTACCAAGTGAGCCAGGGTCACAACCTAGTATTTTGCGGAGAAACTAAATAATATTCCCTTTATTATTCTATTTTCTTGTGGCCCGGCGATACAGCAGTAATGCCCATCCCACGCTCGGATCAGCGTAGAGTTGATCTTTTATCTTTGATCTTTGAAAGATAAAAAACAATCAAAAGTGTGGGACACATAAGGCACAGCAACGCAGTGTTTTTTCAATATCTTTGTTTACCCGCATTTACTTAGCAACGCAATATTTACTGCGTGCGGGTCAAGTTTAGTACACCGTTCGAAAGAACTGTTCAAAATTCTCTGAATAACTCCTTTCTTATTTTCCTCCAAAAGATTTACACACATTATCTCATTTGGCATACGTACGGTACATTAAATTAACGGGTTTTCGCAATGATACGAGTTTCAATAGCACATTTAATATTTTCACAATAGTAACGTACACTTGTTAACATAAAATACAGCTTCAATAAAGTGCCGAAATATTTCGCAGGTGGAAAATAGCATTGGTTATAGTTACGGAGCCGTACTTCCCGTTTATGGAAGGACGAGAAACGCCATACTTTCAGGAATTATTCATTGACTATCTAGGATGTTAAAAAGTAGGCAATAGACTGAGTTCTCTCTAGTTCGCTCTTCGCGGAGGTGCCATTTTTTCTGAATAGTGTCGGCAAATGGAAGTTGTACATGGGTCTGAGTACATTGACGTAGTTGCCCTTGTACTCAAGGGCGCTTCTCAGGGGGGCAAGGTGGGGCGCTCTTCCCCCTAAGAGAAAATCGTACTTGAGAATATCGAAACCCCAGTAGAATTTTTACATTAGTTATAACCAAATTTGAAACCTCGCTTATATTCCCCCCCCTGGAAACCACAACATGGGCGCCCTTGCTTGTACTTAAGGTGTTTTTCTAGGAATATCGTTTTTTTATATCGTATGGGAAGAATAATAATGTGCCCTTGTACTTAGTGTATGACTATGTGTGGGGGGTATGCCTGTGGGGGATTTAAAACACATATCGCATATCCCGTGCACGTGGATACTTGTTACTGTTGTATTACGTACAAAAATGATTCTATTCGATGTAGAAGTGGTAATACAACACATAAGAAACGCAGATCACGGTGTATTCTCACTCCATGTTGGTTTGGGTTTGTTGTGTGTTCTATTACATGATATAGAATCATTTCTGTAGGTAGTTCAACAGTAAGAAGTACTCTCGTGCACGGAAAATGAGGAGTATCTATTCTTAACTATTACCACGGGAAGTATGGCTCCTCAACTACAACCGATGCTATTTTCCACCTGCGAAATATTTCTGCACTTTATTGAAGCTGTATTTTATGCTTACAAGCGTACGTTACTAGTGTGAAAATATTAAATGTGCTATTGAAACTCGTATCACTGCGAAAACCCGTTGAATTTTCTGTACCGTACGTATGCGAAATGATTTTACACTAGTATCCCTGCACTTTTAAATCTAAAATCGGCTGTATTATTTAGTATTAAATTTTGCCGTTTGCAAAAACGGCTTGTGTATAGCCCGATCCCCCCAGTTCTTTGTCACCGGATCTGGAAGTCTCTACTACTACTACTACTACTACTACTACTATTGCTGCTGCTACTACTACTACTATTGCTGCTACTACTAATACTACTATTACTACTACTCCCACTATTACTACTACTTATATCGAGAACAGAACTCAACCAACCCCTGCGGGGCTTCTAACCCGTCCCTACTACTACTACTACTAGTATTGCTACTAACTACCACCACTACTACTTCTACTACTACCACTACTGCTACTACTACTACTACTACTACCGCTACTATTACTTATACTAAAGCCTCCTTACCACAAGATTTACATCTTAAATCTTTATAACATATGATTCCGATTCATTATGAACTAATATGAACCGTTAGAATCACTATGATACGTTAAAAACCACTGGGGGGAGCGAGCTATACTCAATCCGCAAAAACTCATTCCTTATAAACATGTATTGTCTAAGCATGCAGAGTATAGAAATTTACCTGTAAATTTTGCTGGATGTGTGCGCCTAAACTCAACCAGCATCATTTACTTCCTACACCTATAGCAAAATGAAATATGCACACATTACACTAATTTACATGTTTTCTTCCCACTTCTACATTGCAAGACTTCGTCCATCCATTCGAGCCCTATTGTATTTCTATTCCACGTGCACATTTACTATACGGATCCACACAGAAATTCATACATAAACATATTAGTCTCAGCTATAAAGTCATGTTGACTTTATCACTAGAATTGTTTCAATATACAAATTGGGGTAAGCTTTACAAAGCCCGCTCCAGCAGGTATACTCACTCAGACACGAGAAATTACACACTAATAATTTTATGAAAATGGATCAAAACTGACAACCTAACCCCTACCCTACTTATATCTTACTCTACTCTACCCTACCCTACTCTACTATACTTTTTAAAAGGGTCCTACTTATCGATGCGCAGCTGAAGCGTGTCTTGTAAAGTGTACCCACAAATTGATTTAAAAGTTACCGTTTAAAACACAGAGAAAGTCTTGTTCTTTTCTATGTGATCAAAATGCCCAAGTGCCATGAGGCTGAGGAGCTGGTTCTAAATAAAATTCCTTACACTAAACATTATAATAACTAACGAGGAATAATGGCGTTAGACACGTACAAATTATTCTAAGTAAATTCAAGGGATTGAGTATAGCCCGCTCCCCCCAGTGATTTTTAACGAATCATTGTGATTCTAACGATTCATACTAGTTCATAATGAATCGGAATCGCATGTTATGAAGATTTAAGATGTAAATCTTGTTGTAAGGAAGCTTTAGGGTAATAGTATACAACAGTGCCTCATGATATGTGCGCGTGGATACTTCCTACTGTTGCACTACGTATAAAAATGATTTTATTACATTTAGAAGTACTAAGAAGCATCCACGTGCACGTGACATGCGATATGTGTTTCAAATCCCCCACATATACTCATACACTACGTACAAGGGCACATTATTATTCTTCGCATACCATAAAACACAACGAAACGCAACGCAAACCGACGTACATTTTATTTTATATTACTCAGTAATTAAATGGAAGTCGCCTTGTTACCTCATTTTCAAGTTCCTATATCCTCAATGAATAATCCTTAAAAGACTGCACTTCGTGAGTCCTCGCTAAATGATGAGGCACTCTCGTATACTATATCCAGCTTTAGTATAAGTAGTAGTAGTAGTAGTAGTAGTAGTAGTAGTAGTAGTAGTTAGTAGAAATAGTAGTAGTAGTAGGAACGGGTTAGAAGCCCCGCAGGGGTTGGTTGGGTTCTGTTCTCGATATAAGTAGTAGTAGTAGTAGTAGCAGCAGCAGTAGTATTAGTAGAAGTACAGGAGTAGTGACTCTTCCAGTTCCGGTGACAAAGAACTGAGAGGAGCGGGCTATAGACAAGCCAATTCAAGATTCTATCAAACACAAAAAAAAGTCTAAAAGTAAAATTCTTGAACAACTGAGAAATTGGAAAAACACATAAAGAGTTTCCCACATTCAAATTCCTACATGCTTACCCGCCATCTTGATTCCAATCACCAATGTTGTCATAGTGTTGCCAACACTCAACGAGAAAAAGTGCCTAAAATCAATAGTTAATTCTATCCTCTTCATCTAACAGAAGACTATCTTCGTCATCTCTATTCCAACAAACCCTTGAAGCCACACGTCACAGTTTCACCACCCCTACTCTGCACACTCCGGCCAATGATATCGCAATGTTTTGAGCCAACAATCATGGCGGAGACGAAACTAGCTAATCAGACGATGGCGAAAACGAGAGTAGCCAATCAGACTTGCCGATGCTCGGTTGTTTTTTGGCTTGATTAATTTAATAGGATGAAGATACATATAGGCAGATCCTCTAATTTATAAGATCCTTGATTCCAATGATTCCAAGCCTCTAAAACTCGAGTTACTTCATCAACAATAAATAATTCTCCTTCTTGAACACATTACCTGAAATGGAATTTAGAAATAGATATACTACTTTATAATCTCGAAATTTCTTAAGAAAGAAAAAAAAAACGAAATAGAGGATAGTCATTTTTATGCTATTAAAACTCAACTCCCCGAAAAATTCCGTATTTCTAAAGAAAACGAAGACAAACCCCTCCTACAATATTTTTCTAGATCCGCCACTGGTCACACTAAATGAATCAGGGGATAATACATGTGTAAGAACTGACCGGTACCCTTTCGAATCTTTAAATTTTCTCACATCCAGGGGCGGATCCAGGGGGGGATCGGGGCGATCGCCCGCCCCCCAGAAGACGAAACTTTCTTATTTTATATATATAAATAAAACCCATCCCAAAGTTTGGAGCCCTTAAAAGTAGCAGTGACAACCCACCGCCCCCCCCCAGAAGTCGGTCCTGAATCCGCCCCTGCTCACATCTCGGACTAGAACTCGTATACCTGTGCAATTATTTTAAAAGACGATTTCAAAATGAGCCTAGATTCTCAGACCATTGTATATTGTTTGAAAAATAGGTTACAGTTCTAAATAACGAAAACAATGAGTTGATCTCGAGTATGGTTCGAATATGAATAACTTTAGTATGAATAACGAACTTTATTATATTTCATCGATGAAATCTTTAACACAACATTTATAAAATACTTAGGAATTCCTTGAATAAACCAGTACTCAAGGAACTTTGGTCAGCCATGACAGGTAGTCCAGACTTTTAAAGCCCACAAAGAGACAATTCCGAGAAGAAAGTAATATATATATATATATATATATATATATATATATATATATATATATATATATATATATATATATAT
The DNA here is from genome assembly GCF_964235325.1 of Thermobia domestica. Taxonomy (NCBI): domain Eukaryota; kingdom Metazoa; phylum Arthropoda; class Insecta; order Zygentoma; family Lepismatidae; genus Thermobia; species Thermobia domestica. Next base: position 101,845,045 of record NC_137461.1, read on the forward strand.
ATATATATACAGGGTTTGTCCGGAAAGTAGGCTCCTTCTGCGTCGATGCAGCGCTCCAGCGCGATTTCCAAGCATTGAAGGCGTCACGGAAGTCATTCTCCGGAATAGCCTTGAGAGCCGCGGTGCAAGCTGCTTGGATCCCCTATGTAGTCTCAAAATGCTTGTCTTTCATCGGGCGTGTCAGGCGAGGAAACAAAAAAAGTCCGGGGGCCACATCTGGGCTGTAGGGCGGCTGCGGAAGCGTTGGGATGCCGGCCTTGGTCAGGTAGCTGTTCACAAGAAAGGCGGTGTGAGCCGGGGCGTTGTCGTGGTGCAGCTTCCAGTCGGCTCCGATGTCTGGTCGGACCCGATTGACCCTTCGTTTGAGTCTCTTGAGCACTTCCACGTAAAACTTGGCGTTGACGATTTGTCCAGGAGAGACAAATTCATGGTGGACGATGCCTTTGATGTCAAAAAAGACAATGAGCATCGTTTTCACTTTGGATTTGCTCATTCTTCCCTTTTTTTGGGCGAGGAGACGCCGGCGTGTGCCACTCGGAAGATTGCCTCTTTGTCTCGGGATCATACTCAAAGATCCATGATTCGTCGCCTGTGATTACGTTATTCAAAAATTGGGGGTCACTTTCACACATGTTCAAATTTTCTTGGCAAAATTCCACTCGCCGCAATTTCTGGTCGTCAGTGAGCACTTTTGGGACAATCTTCGCGCACACCTTGAGCATGTTCAAATGCTCCGTCACAATTTCATGAACCACAGTTTTTGGTAAATTTAACATCTGGGCAATTAAACGAATACTTAGTCTGAGTTCAAAACTTCGCGCACACGAGTCACATTGTCGGTGTTTGTCGAAGTCGAAGGTCTTCCAGCACGGCCTCTTCCCGGCCCTCCGAAAAGGCCTTGTGCCACCGAAACACACCACTTCTTGCTTAGTGTTGCCACGAGACGAGACATTTCTCGTGTCCCGTCTCGTCTCGTCTCGTAAACAAGACGAGACACGAGACGAGACGGAACCCTTTTATACGAGACACGAGACGAGACAGACTACTTGTCCCGTCTCGAAAACGACGTATCGTGAAATGTCTCGTCTCGTCTCGTGTCTCGAAAATGAAAAAGCTGGCAGGAATGGCCAAGATTGAAATTGCCAATGCTCATATAGATTGCAAAAGGAAAATCCCTTTTGTGAGAAAACATGTTGAAAAGCCTTCATAGAAAAGTGTCCTCTGTCTATTGAATGAATCAATCGTGATACATGAGCTTCCAGGAATATCATCCTTAATGTCTTGTCCCCAATTCCCCGTGCTGTAAACTGAGGAATTCTCTTTTTTTTTTTTCATTTCTGGCTGGAATGATGACAAACAAAATTAAAGACAGGGAAGATTTTTACAAGGTCAAGAAACCGAACTACCACCCCATCTATTCAATTTGAAAACTGGATAAGGTCTACACTCATTACAGGCTGTAGTTGAAAGTTCTGGTTGAGATGGCGGATTCTCTGGTGGCGGTATTCTTTTTGCTATATGAAACGAAATTAACCGAAAACGGCAATTGAAGTATGTCATCTTGCAACTAAAATTTGTCTTCTCTCTCGTTCTCTCTCTCTCTCTCTCTCTCTCTCTCTCTCACACACACACACACAAACATACACATAAAAATGCACTTTTACCATTTTACCAATCGCTCGCTTATTATACAGCAGTCATGTTGTAAAATTCACCTCTTCGTTTGGAAGGCGGGCGCAGGACAAAAAAAGCAGATATTATCGACGAACCCTTCAAATTGTTTGCTTTTAGCAAATTTATGATACTAACAATAACACTTTAAATGAAGAGGTTTCACAGGGTGACCTTCGTTTTGTTACGCGGAAATGTTTGATCTGACCAGTGTGCGAAACTGCCCTCTGCTTCCAAGGTTCGTTGACCCTACTGTTCCTTTCCTCTTTTAAGGTCGCGTCATAACTACCCTTCTTTGAAAACCGAAGATGCAGTAAAATTGTGACGTCACGGCGGGAGCAGAAACAGCTTTCGCCCAAGGTCCTTGTCATTCACCCTTGTTTGTTTCTTTGGTTTTTGCAGGAAAGTGAGTGATTCTTGCTTTCCTGTATTAAGAAAACATTAATTACTGTAGTGGTCGTGTTAGCCTATAAGCATGTCGAATTCTACACTAAGTACTTGTCGCAATTATAGTAGAAATACTACGGGTTCCAAAGTTATTTATCATGTATTTCCCTCGGTTCCTTTGCGGAAAGTTTGGCAAAAGAAATGCTGTCGGAAAGACATCTTTAAAGTTGAAAACGCCAGCGTCTATTCCGATCATTTTATTCCCGAAGCTTATGGACATAATTTAAAATGTGAGCTTCTAAATATTCTACCCAAGAAAAAGTTTAAACAAGACGTGCCTTCACTAAACTTACCTTCACTATACGGAACCGTGTTGATGTAAATACTGAAAGAATTAAATGTACGTAAGTTAGGTGTTTAAAGAAAAAACAAATCAGACATTGGTGTGCAGCCAGATGAAATAACTATTGTGACTGAAATAAAAAATAACTCTTTGTTTATGTTATTTTTCGTTTGTTTTGTGGAGAGTGAGGGGCATAAACCAAAGGAAGAGCTCTCCTTTTTGCGTAAAAAGAAGGAAAAACTGAAGTCTAACAGTATGTACAAAGCCAAAATAATATGTTTACAAACGAAGTTAAAAGAATTGGAAAGCAAATATAATAAAGAATTAATTTCAAAGGCCAGTTCTAAAATATAATATTGTGATCGTTTCAATAAAGTGATTAATAACCGGTGGTGGATATATTACGAAAAAGTTTTATACAGGACCAAGTAAATATGCTAATGAATGGCAAGAAAAAACTAAGATGGATTGATTAAGATATCATTCGTGCATTAACACAACACGCCTCATTGATAAATTATGCAATCATCTGTGGTTACAAGTTCGAATCCCCGTACCCAATGTGTCGACATTTCGACGTCCTATGCAAAAATTACAGTTTTTTCCCGGTATTCCTACCCCAGTTTTGAAAATTTTGACTTAGCAAGGACGCTACTTAAAGAGCGTGGAAAAATTTTCAGTGCTTATATTTGATGAATTGAATGTTAATAGGCGTGTATGCTATGACCAAAACGTTTATTTATTTTTAGGACCACACAGAAATGTACAGGTGCCAATGATTCGAGGCTTAATAGATGTGTGGAAACAGCCAGTGTATTATGATTTCGATAAGACTATGAAAAGTAAAAATTACTCTTCGAAATCATATCGAAAGTTGAAGTCTCAGGATTCAAGATAGTTGCGATTCTTTCGAAGTTCAATGGTGGCAATATGAGGCTATGTGGTGGTCTCGTTTCACCTTCTTCCAGGTGGATGGAAGCAATAAAATAGTATGAAGTTATATTTCGAATATTTCACAAAAAACTGTAAACCGAAGAAAAGAAAAAGAATGTGATTGGCTGACCGTTTTATGTCCTAAGAAAGACACTTCGATCTTGAAACTATTCGACAAGGCTAAGACATACTTCAGAATTCGGTTTTTGAGTAGAAAAACACAGGAACTGCGCAGGAGGAATGTTCTTTAAGACAGTGGATGCAAAGCTGTTCTTCAAGTGATACTCAATGCTATAGTGAGTACATATTGTATCTGTATGTAGTCTTTACTTTTATTGCATTTAAAATTTTCCTTTGCAAATCGCTAAGGCGGAACATAGGCTTACCACACGATATTTGTCCCAGGCTTACCACACGATATTTGTCCCTGCTTCACCACGGTGTCGTTACACTACAGCTGGAGAAAGTGGCTACGCAGAAACAGCGAGTTATGAAGGGACCTGTAAAAGCATGGAACAGTACGGTCGACGGACCTTGCTCTGCTTTCATGTTGAGAGGAGGGGAATACTTCCCTTTCCTAGTGAATAATATTCATTAGGACCTAAATTATCTTTAGAAATGGTTTCTTACAGAGTAAAGAACATTTGGTATAATATTCATGGAACTCCATAGAAAGCAGAAAATATCATGAGAATGATCAAAATTCGAACATTGAAGAACATAATTAACAGAAAAGAAATAGGATACCCAAACCATAATTTTAAACCTGCTATAAAATGTATATCATATATTTTTACTAATTCCTTACTCCCATGAAAGTATCCTGGGGAGGATATTCTCTCCAATTTTTTCAGACTGAAATCCTTTTATCCCGTACGATTTCGCCCCCTGACGCAAGACGAAAAAACAAATGCTGTTAAAATCCATACACATGACCCTTCCGGGACTCAACCCGGAGCCCGGAGCCGATGGTCTATCGCCGCAGACCGCTCAGCTTGGTATGAAGATGTACGTTGTATGATTGCGAATAGATCACGACAATATAAGAAACTTTAATCCAAAATGGCCACCCAAAAATCAACTTTTTTTAGACCACTAGCTAATCTGGGTGTACTGTCATGAGTTTGTTACAAACGGGGCAACCACCATATAGTGGCACACACCCCGCGGTTATGGGAACAGATTTGTACCATGGAGGTGAAGACTGGCCCCAAGCATTCTTTGGTCCGATGTGTCGTTCAGCTCCCATTACTATGGCACTTTAAGTAGAGCTTATTGTGCAGTAACATATAAAATTTCAATCAAATACTTTCCATTACTCAATAAAATTATTTGGTTCCGAGCTTTTTAAAAAAAATAATAATAATTATTGCAACAAATCTAAACATGCTAAAATGGAAAGTAGTTTTTGGATTGGTATGGAAACCTAAAGGCTGGAATATATGAAATCAAAGTGTACACACATATCTATCTCTCTATTTATCTATATATCTTTCCATCTCTCCCTCTCTCTCTCTTCTCTCTCTCTCTCTCTCTCTCTCTCTCTCTCTCTCTCTCTCTCTCTCTATATATATATATATATATATATATATATATATATATATATATATATATATATATATATATATATATATATGCAGGCACTATAAAGCAAGTGGGCTGATAGTATACGATAGTGTCGTGGATGGTGACACCTTTACATCGAACTTTGCTTGTCGTGTAAACATTATTTGACATTAGTGTCTTCATCTTCGACGTACCTATGAGCAATTTACTGTATATTCGTGTATTGAAACTGGTGAAACAAATTTCAGTTTCAGAATGTAAAAAAAAAAAAAAAAAAAAAAAAGGCAGGGTCGAGAAGCCTCAGACAACTAACAGCAGAGATATATTATCTTGTAAACTATTTGTCCTTGCCTTGTGAGCTTATTTCAATTTATTTTTAAGACCTTTAGGCAACTTTGGCCCACCCCGAATGGATGATGACGGGAAAATTAGTGGAATGAAGAAAGTGGTAGGATATTAGACAACTTCGAGAAAACACACACATTCGAAAAATGAAATGAAATGAAATTAAATCTTTGAGTTTTAGGTCCCACGGTTATGCCGGTTAGGCTAAAGGAGACGGCGATGATGAGTAATGAATGAAATGGTGGAATGAAGAAAGTGGGAGGAAACGGGAGAACCCCGAGAAAACCCACGCACACGGTGTTTGTCCACCACAAATTTCACTTGACAGGGGCTGAGATCGAACCCGAGACCCCAAGCACCAGAGATGAACGCTCTACCACTGAGCTACCGCGGCCCCTACACACATTCGATGTTTGTCCACCACAAAGCTCACATGGCACTAACCGATATCGAACCGACTATACACCAGAGGTGAAGGCTTCACGGTGTAGTTACCGTGACATTTCTTGTCTTTGTGTTCTGGTTAATACTTGTAACTTAGTTGTATCTTGATTAGCATGGTGCAGCCTGCTACATTTAACTTTCGTTCCCATGGTATGCTGCTATATTTTTTACGAGACAAGACGAGACAAAACGAGACGGGACGAGACGAGACGGGACGATCACATTTTTTCGAGACGAGACATGCTTTGCACGAGACGAGACGAGACAGCCTGAAGTCTCGTCTCGTCTCGTGGCAACACTATTCTTGCTAAAGCATCATCTGGGTAAGCCTGCTTGATCATATCAAACGTCTCTGTCGCAGATTTACCGAGTTTAACACAGAATTTAATCGCGTACTTCTGCTCTAACGAACGCTGCATTTTCGGCTTGCACCACTCACAGAAACACGTCGCGCGAAAAAGCCTGTCCTGACTCTCCGTGTGCTCGGAGACAACTGACCAGCCGCTCGTTCGTTAGCTAGGAACGCCCTCTACCGGATCCAGTCGGTGCGCGCACGCTCCGAAGTACAGTCATGGCGGAATAAAATCAATCCTATTACTTCCCGGACAAACCCTGTATATATATACCTGTCATTATCATCTGAAGTATAGAATATAGGCAATATTACAATGAGCATTTGACTTGCGATTACCGCTGTGGTAGCACATAAGGACAAATATATGTCCCATTGGATAAAACTCTTTAATTCTTGTTGATTATTATGACCTATTTTTAAAATAACTATTCTAAAATAATAAATAAACTTACCTCAACAATATTTCGCTTCCTCTTAGTGAATAAATAGAAAAAAAAATATGGATGTTCTCAATACAAACGCATCGAAGGGAACAATCATGTGAGTGAAAAGTATATTTATACTCATTGTTGCCAGAAAAAAACACGGAATGAGAGAAAATAAACATTCCTAATTCTAAAACCTCATTTACTTTTAAAATATAAGACATTATGGGCCAGTCCTACAATATCCTGATATTCTTTTTGATTACTATCAGTCAGAATTAGATATCAGGAAGTTGTCAGTTACTTTAACCCGTGGTTCGTTCTACAATATACTGTGCCTGATATTTTCTCTGTCAGATAGTTAACCCGAAGCAAGGTTTTTACGGACCATTTGATTGGTTGGTTTTCTATTGATCATACTGAAAACAATTGAAACGTCAAATTTATAACTAAAATTTATAACGTTAATTTCGTTATATATTACACTCCATTTTATAATACTACACGTAATAACACAGTCTGAGCTTTTAATTAATACATTTATTTGATATTCCACCTCTAAAAATATGTAAATTAGATTAATAATTTAGATATGTTTTTATATATCATTCAATTTCAATAATTAAACTATATTTTATATAGAATATATTTCTTCATCTTCTAACGACACAAATTACATGGCGCTTATGTGCGGGCACTTGTAGCCAATGGGTACTACTTATTGTTATAAATTGGCATATATTCGAGCTAAAATGGTCTTCTAGGCCTCGCTATATATTGAACAATCTCCTCATCGTCCTCGGACACCATCAACAATTCTTCGATTTCGTCCATGATTCACTACACGTCAACTAACATGTAGCTGATAGCTGTTAACAGGCAATTGAACTTCCTGTCAAAGTACCAACCAGCTGATAGGGTTTATCAGCCACCTGATTGTTATCAGGACATTGTAGAACACTTATCGGAAAAATGTCAGGAGGATATTTATATCAGACAGATATCAGAAGATGGTAGGATTGGCCCTATGTGGGTAAAACAGGATTAAATGTAAAAGGGACAAATACCAGGGGCTGCTAAATATGCGATTCGAAGTTGCATTGGTCGCTGGAAGTGTGACGTAATGCGGAAGAGAGGAAATCGCATCTTCTGCTTTTAGCATATACTTTTTGTATACTCCGAGCATATTCTAACTTCATTTGATTGTTGAAACTACATAGAGACAAAAATATTACTAATCCTAACATTACAAACACGCAGGGTAAATTGCTATATTATAATAAATTTGTATTAATGTTATCATCCACTCATTGTTGTTGTTTTATCAATATTGATAGGAAATGTTAGTGGTAATTCTAATTGCAGCCCTCAGAAGTCACAGATCCCGGAACGCACTGATTGCTTTTCCTTGCACTGTGTTTCTTCATTGTTTGGGCTTTATTATTTTTTTTAGGTTGAGATTGTTCAAATAAATGTTCTTGTTTTTACGTGTTTCTACTATATTTTGGGTTTAGTTCGCGGAAAATGTGCCCGAACAAAATTCGTAAGCGCGAGTGCCAGGAGGCTAATAACGGCAAATCTCATTAAAGGATCTGAGCCAGAACCTGACTAAGCACGAGCCTAAATGAAGGACGTGAGCCCAAGCAAAAATGAGTACAAGCCCTACTCACTCCCACTCGAGTCCCACTGAGTGTTGAAGTCTGAGCCCAATAAGCGCTTGCCCGAAAGAGATCAGAGAACACGAGCTTCAAGGAACCTAGTTAGTGCAAGCCTCATTGAAAGATATGAGCCCGGGGCTATAAGCACGAGCTTCAACGAGAATAATGAGCAGGAGGACACTAAAGGTAATGAACCCAAGCCCATATTAGTGAAAACTGCAATATCAGTGAGCTCGAGTTATATTGATGGTACTGAGATCGAGCCCAGCTGACGGAAGTAAGCCAACACAAGTGAGCAGGAGTCCAATCCAGATTAGTGTGCCCGAATCCAAGCAAGTGCGTGACCGAATGAGACTAGAGAGCGCAAGTTCCAAGAAGCCTAGTGAGTTCGAACCTCATTAAAGAATGTGAGTCCTAGACCAAGAAAGCTCAAGCCTCAACGAGAATAAATAGCGCGAACCCCACTGGAAATATGGAACCCGAGCCCACATTAATACACACTGGTATCAGTGAGTTTGAGCCCCATTGATGAGTGAGCTCGAGCCCAGTTGAGGGAAGATAGCACGCGCGAGTGAGCAAGAGTCTAATTAAGATTAGTGACCCCGAACCTAACTAATCGCGTGCTCGCTCGAAATAGATTAGGGTGCGCGATCTCCAAGGAACCTAGTGAGAGTGAGCCTCACTGGAAGATGTGAGACCGAGACCGAGTAAACGCGAGCCTCATTGAAGGATATGAGCCCGAGCTTGAGTAAGAGCGAGTCTTAACGAGAATAGTGAACGCTTTCCCCACTGAAAGTAATAAACTCATTGCAAGCCCCTAATTTGATATGAAGGGGTGGTAAGAATATTTTCTCCGGATCCACAAGACGTTCATTAGCCACGTTCATCTCCCCTGGGACCAGTTGCTTCCTTGGCGGCCATTTTGTGATGGTACTGATCTTTGGCTCGACTATCCCAATGACAAAAGAAGCAGCAGTGCTTTGTGTAACCTCCTTGTAAACGGGTGAGGATGGCAATAACCTTAAGGTCAGCGCATACAGACCACTGGAACTGTTCGTACTTTATTTTCTGCAATAGGTTTCGCATGTTCTCGTATGTTTCTTTCATATGTACAGCATGAGCAATAGGGATGGCTGGCTTTTCATTGCCATTGTGTAGTAACACTGCCTTGAGACTTATCCTAGAGGAATCTACGAATAGCCTCCAATCTTCAGTGTTGTAGTTTAACTTCAGTTGTCCCATAAGCGATGGAATGTTACTGCAATACACCAAATCACCATCCTTTGTAAAATTAGGAACTAGGCTCACCTCTCTTTTCCTATACATCGATATATTCACATCTTGGTTTAGTAGATTTCATTGTTGAAGTCGTGATGCAAGCAACAGGGCCTTAGACTTCGGAAGGTTTAAGTCTCTGACGTAAAGAAACCATCCTATGGTGATCATTGTTTCCTTCTCTCCTTTAGGATGTTTCTTTCCAACAAGAAGAAAAAATAAAGAAAGAAAGAAAGAAATAAAAACGAGGTTTAACAGAAGGATTAATATCCTTACAATATGTATGGAAGATATCCAACAATTATGTAAATTAATTTGGTTTTATTTAAAAAACAAGTAACGAGTATTCAAGGACAGCGCCAATGTAAGAGTCGTTGCGGGAGATTGCGCGCGAGTCGTAGGAGGCGTGGTTTTGCTCTGACTACCTCGGACCGGACGGTGAGCTATGAGGAACCACGTCTTACGGTTTAGTTTGGTTGGAGTGGAGTGAGGATCTCCTTTTCTTCTTGTGGTTGTATGGTCTGCTTGTGTTACTGGCATGGTGTAGCAGTACGTATTCTGTTGAATGAAAGTGAAAAGAACAAAAAGAGGTTTTGAATGCCACGAAATATCAGTCATTCTATATTGAAAGTTTATTTTCAATGTTCGGGAGTAAAACTAACAGTGCATTATTTTTAAGAAAAGAAAGGAGAGTGAAAAAGTTGTGTTTAATGAGTCACGGAATAGTGGGACAAACAGGTCCGATCATCAGAAAGCTTGATATTAGTGTTGTAAAAAAAACGGTTTTTTCTGTGAAGTTTTTTTTCAATAAAAAACATTGTTCTTTTTCATGTTTTTTTTCAAATGTCTGTTTTTTTTCTGGCAACTATTATTTATTGATTTATGTTCCAGATTATTGAAATAATCAACAGAACTTGAGTCGAAGCCCTCGTAACTTACAAATCGTTTGTTTCTTTGTACCTATACGAGCAAAATTATGTGATTATTCCTTTCGGACCCAGGTCATTTTTGGCGTTTTCCTACATTTTCAGTTAGGCACTTATTGCTCAAAAACCATTCATTCGATTGATATGGTTAAGGCCTTACTTTTTAGAAAATGGATATGGCTATTTTTTGGTGTAAGTTGCATTGCAGTGTTTCCAACGGGTGGGAAATTATGAGGTAAATGTAGGGGTGAACATTTACAAAAAATTCCGTAACCGAATTTCATTTTTTTTGTATTTAGCACCACTTCTGCTATATGAGTTCAAATCACCTAAAAATTTCTTTGGTGTGTTGACAAGGTACAGTGAAATCCTGAAATCACTGGCTTCCATTCAAAGAGGGAAAGAAAAAAATCTCTGTCATCATGCATATGAAAGTTTGACACTTTTTACGCCTCAGAAGCTAAAATCAACAGTTATGCCGGGGCTACAGCTTCTCTAATTATCCTATTGAAACTTTTTATGCTGCGTTCTGTAGGGCAAAGAGGAAGCTTTCAGGTAGTGGTACGTTTGTTTCAATGTAGCCACAAGAGGGCAATAATAGAGGTAAAAACGGAAATTTTCCGAATTTCTCACCTAAAATCGGGAATTAATTTTTTTGGCTGGAAACACTGCCATCAGACACACGAAAACTATCTGAAAATAAACCTTAGTACTCCAAGAATATATCCTACAAGTATCATGGCGATATATAACAAAGTAAGCACGAAATTTAAAAAAATCTCTCATTCTACCTCAGAAATTCACCATTTTCTTACCATTTCCAGAACATGGTTTATTATAAACCTCAACTGTACTTCTTCTAATTATTCTAGTGAAACTTTTTATGATGCGCTGTGTAGGCTAAGGACGAAGCTTTTAGGTACTGGTACGTTTGTTTGAGTGTAGCCAGCAAGACGGAAATAATACAGAAAAAAGGGAATTTTGCCAAAATTTGCCCACTAAAATCTGAAATTAAAATTTTCTGTAGCTTGCAGCGCTGCTATCAGACACACACACACAAACTATCTTAAAATAAGCTTTGATATCCCTCTAATATATCCTACAAGTATTGTAACGATATCTGATAAAGTAAGCATGTCAATAAAAAATATCTCATTCTACCTTAAAAAAAAATCACAGTTATCTTTCCAATTAGAGAACAAGGTCTACTGTAAACCTGAACTGTACTTCCCCTAATTATCCTATTGAAACTTTCTATAGTGTGTTGTGTAGTCCAAAGACGAGACTTCCAGATACTGGTAAGTTTGTTTCGATGTAGCCAACAAGAGGGAAATAATAGCGAAAAAACATATAATTTTCCCAAAATTTCCCCCTAAAATTGGATTTTTCTGTAGCTGGCAACACTGCTACCAGACAGACACAAACTACGGTATCTTAAATTAAACATTGGTACACCACTAATATATATCCTACAAGTATTATGGCGATATTTAAGGAACAAAGCTTCTAATTACCGAAAATATATTACGGTAAACAGAAAAATAGGGAAAAACTAGATAAAATCAAGGGTTAGAACCTAAATACGAATTTTTCGTGCGCCCCCTAATTACTCCATTGTAATGATCTGTACTTGCGTTTGTTAAGTAAGGACAAATGTTCGATTGGCGTAAGTTGACTTGCACTTGCACATATAGGTACGGATTTATAAACAAAAATCACGAATTTTTTGCCGAAATTTAGGGAAATTTTAATTTCCCTAATTGGCAACACTGCGCGCAGGCCAGTCCAATTAATGTCAACAGTTAGGTATCCATCCGAGGTATCTACCTGGCAAGTATTAAGGAGGTCATTCTACAACGAAGGAAGCTACAGGGAAAAAAGAAGTAAAGGAAATTCGAAATTAGAAAATTCTCGAATTTTTGATTGGGGTGAAATTTGAGAAGGAAATTCGACACCAGAAGATAAGAAATTAATATGATAAACTATGGTCCAACCATATTTGGTAAGAATAATATCCCGATATCTTAATTAGTGCCCACACAGGAGCGGATTAAAAATGTGATACCCGTGTGTGCCACTTTGGCCACCTAGTGTACATTTGATTACATTTTTTTGAATACTAACTCGTGTTGTTGTTCTAGTTATAGTCTCGATTAATAATATCGTTGTTGTAAGCAATAACTTTATAAGGAAAATTTTCTCACCTTTTTACATCTTAGTTCCAACACTGTTGGTGAGAAATACAGGGTGTTTCAAAATAAATTTTGGGGTCTTAAGTCTTCGTAGTACTTATTACATTTTATGTACAATTATAAGCATTGCATCAAGTAAAAGAGCACCTCAAACAGTCCTTGCTACAAGTGTTCGATGTGAGATTCATTTGTCACACGGTATACATCTAGTCGACAGGCGAGAAAGGCCCATAAACTTTCCGCCATATGGCACAAAACGCATTCAATTTAGGGGAGTCTCGTTTCAACTGTATCTCCTGAGGATTTGCTGACGGCCAGATGCAAACATTGTGAGTGTTCACATTAGCTCTTAGGTGAAATGTCGATTTATCACTGAAGACGACACGATCCAGAAAATCTTCATTGTTATGCAGCAATATTTCACTTGCGAAACTGGCACGTAAACCGTAGTCTGTAGGCTTTAGACCTGCAGCAACTGCAAACGATAAGGAAGTAGTTGCAAGCGTCTCCTTAATATTCTTCACACAGACGGTTGCACTGTACAGATTCAGTCTTTATTAAAATACAAAAAGCTTTCTGCTCTCTAGTCTCCATCTTTGTTACTTGCTCTTTCTAACGGCAGACAGAAGAAACAATGCATGTACATGCGTGAGTACAAAACTGTTTGAGTTGCTCTTTCATTTGATATAATATTTATAATTGTAAGTTAATTGTAATAGATACTACAAAGTTTCAAAACCCTAATATTAATTTAGAAACACCCTGCATTATTTCAAATTGAGTCATCCTATATTCATGTCTTGTATATACATATACAAGAAATGCCATTATTATCAACTACTAACTTTCATCATCATACACACGGAAGGCCCTAGGCAATTTGTCACCCCGTGGAATGACATAATTTGCCGCCTCCCCCTTTCTCCAGAAAGAACAAATTTTAAAAGTCATGATTTTAAGTATGCTACTCCAGCATGAACAACGAAGGGGAGGGTAAGTGTAGTCGCACTCAGAAAGGCTTAAATACTTACTTAAAATGCAATCCCGTTGTGTCTGTTTTTTTTTTCTTTAAATATGAATCTATTATGTTAGTGAAAGATAAAGTAAACACACCTGCAGAAAAACGATGGTAATCCTTTTTATAGAATTCAATATCGAGCTTCAATCTCAATGTATCGGTTTGCAATTCCAATGCAACTAGTTCTTTTATCTTTATTCCTTGATTTTTCTTCTACATCTGTTAACATTATTTAAAAAAGTTGTTTCTATCTTCAGTGATAAGGAACTCGTTTCTGACAAAAACAAGACTAGTTGTCATATCGAAACTGTGATAACTTACTAAATGGAACAGATATTCGCTACTATTCGAGAATTGAATTCTTGCATTTGAAAACAATCAAGCAATTTGTGCTCGGATTGATTCGACCATTTGCTTTAGCATTGTCCATGCAACCTTAAAATAATGCAACCTAAACATAATTTATGAATGTAGTATTCAAATAGGTCATCTTAGTAAATGTAACTACCATCATCATGAAGTCTGTTTCCATCAAGAAATATTTAATTTAAATAATATACTTATAACTAGAGATTGGATGTTAGGCAAATTGCCTATTCTTTAATGCTAAAGATATGATCAAAAATAACGTTTTAAAGTTTATATCAGGGATTATAGTTTCGATTTAAGCCAACTTTATTTTGCCTATTTCGCCCCTCACTGCCTAAATAATTGCTTTAGTGCCTAATGTTGCGTATTCTATGCATTTTCTTTGAAATAAGATTTAACTGGGAAATATATACACCCTCCATTCCAAAAGAAACCGAACTTTTAAAAAAAACAAAAAAGCAATGTACATTTTGGAACAAATCATTTTTATTAATCAATGTATTCCCCTTCTGCATCGATACACATATTTGCACGCTCCAACAAGTTGTCAAACGACTTCTCCATGTCCTTTATTGGAATGGTCTTTAGGACGGCGGTCGTCGCCTTCTCAATGGCATCAATCGATGCGTGCCACTTTCCTTTCATCGCCAAATGCAGTTTCGGGAACAGATAGAAATCGCACGGAGCGAGATCTGGTGAATAGGGTTGATGATGCAACCGAATAATGTGATTTTTGACCAAAAATTCAGTTACAAGTCGCGAACGATGTGATGGTGCAGTATCGTCCAAAAGAGTCCAACTGCCGATTTCGCGATATTCGGGCCGAATACGACGAATTCTTGCCAGCAAACGCTTCATGACGCCCAAGTAAAACTCTCCAGTGACTGTCTGTGACGATTTTTTGTTATGTTTGATGAATTCACGAACTTTTTCGATGTTTTCTTCCGATAATCCGGTTCTGGGACAGCCTGATCTTTCGTCATCATCCAGCGTCTCTCTACCCCATTTTAATCGCCTGAACCACTCGTAAACTTGCGTACGGGATAGACACTCATCACCATATGCATTTTGTAGCATTTGGTGCGTTTCACTAAAAGTTTTACCCTGTTTAACACAAAACTCAATTGCAGCTCGTTGTTTGAAACTCATTTTCCGACCGATGTACACAACACACTGACAGTTGAAACGCAATAACTTTGTTGCCGTGCATCCAAATGTCATGACATTTATACCAGTTGTCAATGAGGGACTACGCCATCTACCGGTAGAATATTACAACAGATGGCACTAGTGGTACTATTTGTTTTCAAAAGTTCGGTTTCTTTCGGAATGGAGGGTGTATAATTCACACACTGTAAATAACACAAGCACATCGTACATTACAATCTCTCTCTCTCTCTCTCTCTCTCTCTCTCTCTCTCTCTCTCTCATATCAAGCTTCATTCTTTACATATAGAATGAAAGAAGACATTAACAAACAGGTATGTTGCTATATTCTTTGAACACTATTTATAACGAATCTATTTTTTAAATGGTATTGAGTATTTATCTTCATTATTTCGAGTTACATTTTAGTGCCTATTTTACTGCTTATTTTTTAAATTTTAAGTGCCTATTTGCCTGCCTATTTTCCAAGTTTTTAATACCTAAACATCCGGTCTTTACTTATAACAGATTTTGCCGGACCCTCCAAACTTGCCGCTCCATGCAAATGCACGTGTTACAGATATTGTAGAGCCGGCTCTGCATATCATTAGTCGACAAATTATTTATATATGATATTTAGAAAAATACTAGTAGGCAAATTAGTATTAGTTTTTACCTTTAGACAAGTTATTTGAATTTTATACTGTTCGTGACATTATTTTCGTACTTATTAGAGGCCTGCCTTCACGAAAAAAACAAAATTTCATTTCTACTTTTATTTCTTAGTTGATATTGATGAAAACTGCTGAAACCCGAATTGTTAATGGGTATGTAAATTGTAAAATATTTGTAGCGTATTAGTATCTAGCGTTTAATTTATGTTGCATTTTACGGTGATTACACGTACATAAAAATATTTTATACTTAAATAGACGTAAGATGCATTACAAATGACTATTTGAAAAAAAAAAGACGAAATTTAGAAAAAAACGAGAGGCAATGTTTTTTTTTTCTAAAAGAACGTACATTTCTGAAAAAAATACGAAGGTTTTTTTTTCTATTTACACCACCACTTGATATATTTTTAATTAGAATTACTAAGTCCTTATTAAATGGCAATAGCCTTCTGTAACGTTCCCATTAACATTAGCTTTCGTAGTGGTGTAGTGGTTGCATGCTTATTTTCTTCAAAGAACAAAAAGGGTCCATTCAGAAGGCTCGTGAAGTTACAGTTAACCCGGGTTTTTAGAGATCTTTTGAGCGTCAGTAGCCTTCAGTTTCTTTTTTTTACATAACTTTTATATATTTCTTTTCATCAGTGGCCTAGTGATAGCATGCTGTATATTGTGAGAATTAAAAATTCTACTCAAAAGGTTTAAAGCATAGTCAAATCGTTTGCTAAGTGGTCTATGGAATGCTTATAGCCTTCCATAACTTTTTCTTACCTTTTGAACGTTCATAGTGGCTCAGTGATCACATGCTCAAACCGAGAGAACAAAGATATTGTTCAGAGAGCTTGTAAATGCCTAAAAATATCATTCTCATAACTTCTAACAAATTGTCATTTGCTTTCGTGCATTAAATTTCATGCGGCATTTGCATCGTGGCTCAGTGGTAGCATGCTGACAAACAAGTCGAATAAGTGGAAAATCAGTTGAAGTAGCCATTTCCTTTCGAAAGTTTCAATTGTCTTTTATTAATTCAGACTTGAAACTAGGCTAACATTACTCCCTAGTGTTTAGGCATTCCTTATTAAAAATTGTAATTAACGGCATTCAAATCAAATTTGTTCTGAGAGCGTGAATGAAAAGCAAGTCAGTGAAAGGTCTATAGAAGCTGCCAAAGGAGTTAATACAGGAGGTAATTTAAAATACGGAAATAATTTATTCTGCGTAGGGATGGTACCGAGACCGAGACTAGTCTCGGTCTCGTCTCGGTCTCGTCTCGAATTATCGAGACGAGACCGAGACCGAGACGGACTTTTATATACCGAGACGAGACCGAGACCGAGACGGACTTTGAAATACCGAGACGAGACCGAGACCGAGACAGGCCTCTATAAATCGAGACGAGACCGAGACGAGACTTAGGTCAGTCTCGAAAGTCTCGGTCTCGTCTCGAGTATTAATAGATACTAAAATTGCCTTCACTCAAAATTTCTTTCGTTGCTGTGTTAGATAATATGAGAACGGTTGACTGATGTACAGTGGCGTATTTAGGGGGTGGTTACCGGGCTCAAACCCCTCCCGAAATAAATTTATGATCATTTTTTGCATTGTACGTACAACGCAAATGTTTCTTACTCGTTCTTCAAGCCTCCCCCGAAACAAATTCCACTGCTCATGCAAATAGAATTCTCTCTCTCTTTCTCTCTCTCTCTCTCTCTCTCTCTCTCTCTCTCTCTCTCTCTCTCTCTCTCTCTCTCTCTATATATATATATATATATATATATATATATATATATATATATATAAGGTCGCGGTGGCCCCCAGGGCCGCCCTACATACGTTCCCGGGGCCCAACTTTAATTTTAAATGGAAGCAAGGGGTGAGTGGTACCTCATTCGATAGATCTTTAAAAACTAAAGAGTGCTGTTGCGAAAGATTGTTCAATGTTCATATGGGTCACCGTTTTCAAAATTACCACCAAGACATGGTACCTGCATCAGATAAAACGTCCAGTATCACTAATATGAAAACACCAGAACAAATATTCGAATAGGAAATCACAGAGGGTATTTATCATTCTATAACTCGGAAATGTTGCAACAGTCGAAAAGATGATTAGAGTGAAAGTGCCATAATGGAAAGGAAGAAATCTAACTTCTAGAAATTTATCCTAACCTCACTTCGTAAGTGAGTGAAGCGGGAAGGATCGGTAAAATTCCAAATGAGAGCCTTAGTTTTAGCAAATTTTATCTACGAAACAAAGTTATTTGAAATGTGTTTTTATAAGGGATAAATGTCTCTGTAATGGGATAAAGTCAATGAAGAGCTAAGAATAGAAGTCAATGGAGAGCTTTTGTGAATGCGGCATTGAACCTCCGGGTTCCATAGGCCATAGAGTTAGTTAGTTAATGGGATAAAGTATGTAAAATTCTTGTTAAATGGTATCTTCCATTTTGATTGCAGGCAATGGTTTGATGCAAAAATGAATCAACTGAAATGCGAAACAAATTTGTCGAACAATGCAATTTTAGAACAATGTTTACAAACGTTGGTTTTGTTCAACAGTCGTCTGCATGATATTGGTTCGCTTCTTTTCCTTCTATGTCTTCTTGCATGGGATAGAATATGAGTTTCACTGAGATGTCCACAGTTACATTCCGAATATCTTTCAACGGTAATTTCAGTTGTGATCCTTTGTAACGAAACGATACATACTGATGCAGATATATCCCCAAAATCTTGCACGCATTGCGTTAAATTATCAGGGGCGGGCAAAATGTTGTTAAACTTGAATTTCACCTTATTTTTATTCATCTTATTTCACTTTATTTTTATTCATTATAGTACCAGTCATTAGTACACACAAGTGTTTCAGACAAACTATATCTATTGCAAATAAAAGTGTTCTCATTTGAGATTTTACCATTCATTCCCGCTTCACCTACTTACGGATAGAGATCGGAAAGATAATTTTCTATCATTTCCTCTTGCATCATGTCAATTACACTTTAATAATATTTTTCTCCGTTGCATTATACTCCAGCCGTGAAATGATAAATTCCCTCTGTGCTTTCCTATACGAGTATTATTCTGTTCATTTACCTCCAACTATTTTCATATTAGGGGTCTAGTGGTACTGGACGTTTTATCTGATACAGGCACCATGTCTTGGCGGCCATCTTGAATACGGTGACCGATATGAAAAGTCTTTTGCCACAACGCTTTTTACTTTTTAAAGATCTATGGAACGAGGTATCACTCGCCCCATGTTTCCATTTAAAATTTAGAAGTTTGGCCCTGGGACCCTATGAGGGGCGGCCCCGAGAGACGCCACGACAACACCATTCGGTGTGCCCCATGGCATTCCCTATTTGAGTTTTTGTTCGGTTCATTTATGGTCAACCGTTTTCGAGATATCTCAGTGAAAAGATTAAAATGGGCTATCCTGTGTATATATATATATATATATATATATATATATATATATATATATATATATATATATATATATATATATAATATATAGCCGCGGACCCAGTATATGATCAAGGGAGGGGCTAAACCATGGTTTGCCGCTTTATCCAGTGTAAAGAAAGTAGGATTGAAGCCCATTTTATCGAGTGTATACCTGAGCGTTAAGGGGGGCTATAGTCCCTATAGCCCTCCCCTAGGATCTGTGATATATATATATATATATATATATATATATATATATATATATATATATATATATATATATATATATATATATATATATATATATATAAAATGCTGAAATTTTGTACGAAGTTGGGAAATTCTTCTAAATGCTCTGCAATACCACTAGATAAACAAGCAATGTTGCTAAAGCAAAATAAAGTTGTATTTTCTCAAATTGCGCTACGTAAAGTATGTTATTACATATTTCTAATTTAGTTATTTAACAAAACCACAATAGCCCATACATTATTTAGTGTAACAAAGGACAACACAGTATCACTAACATCAACATTTTGGAGATCTCTAATAACTCAAATGGCATGGCCGGTGCAATGCGGATCAACTGTATCTTAGCGTCAAATACTATGATCATGGAATAATATATTTCGAATGAATGAAGGAACGAAGTTACAAGAAACGAAAAATTTAAATGTTTCTAAAGACTTTACTTTAGACGCGCTGACATATCACGTCTCATCCTGTAGATGCTTCCAAAAGACTTAAATGTTTATAACACCATTTACAACAATTGTTATTTCAAATCATTTCAGAGATCCAAACACATTGGTAGTGATTGCATACTGCTTAAAATGATGTAATTGTATTTAATTTTCATAATGATTATTGCTTTCCTTTGCTTCTATAACATTACAAAATAGTTTTTGGTGGTTTTAATTACAAGTCGCAATTACATTACTTTAGGCAGTGTTGCCCACTTAAATATATTGCTAAATATTATTCTAAATATGTGCAAATAACGTAGATAAACTGCAAAATATTTTAGAATTACTCGTAATTTGTTTTATGGTGCAAGAATGCTTTCAAGAGACGACGTTTTTCATAGTCTTTGGGTCATTAACGTCATAATGTTAATGTTTAAGTCTTCGTTCCAGCAATACATGTAAATGCAAATTGTAACTGAAATTAAATGTAACTGATACATTTTCAGTAACACTAATTCAGGGGCGGATCCAGGACCGACTTCTGGGGGGCGGTGGGTTGTCATACTGCTACTTTTAAGGGCTCCAAACTTTGGAATGGGTTTTATTTATAAATATAAAATGAGAAAGTTTCCTCTTCTGGGGGAGTGATCGCTCCGATCGCCCCCCTGGATCCGCCTCTGCACTAGTTGTTTCCCCTAAGCCTTAGGCCTGTTGTACACTTTATATTAAGACCGTGCTTAATTAAAAGTTCTAATTACACCCTAATCACATTTCACATGTTTTAGTTTGACCACCGACCACCTCAAACTCGATCCATACCATATAGCTATATGCAATTACTCAAGGACTTACAGTTAGTAATACACATTGTTCATTCTTGTTTTGTTTTGTTTTAGTTTAACGTCCCACAGTTATGCTAGGGCGGCTAAAGGAGACATGGAGCTAATGCTTATAGTGGAATACGAACCACTTCAGTCGTTCAACTTTATCCCTACCGGAAATCGAACTCGGGACCACGCGAACCGAAATCAAGCGTACTAGTCGCTAGACCAAATGGGGGTCCTCACATTGTGTTGATTTAAGGATTTAGGATTTAGGATTTAGATTTGTGGGCTGTCGGCATCTAAGGCCATTTAGCCCTTCACGATTTGAGGGATGACGTCCCTCGGCGAGCACACAATCCGGGGAAAGGGAAGGAAGAAAGGATTGGGAAAGGAAGGAAGCGGCCTGGGACCTATAAGTTAGGTACCACCCCGACATTTGCCTGGTGTGAATGAGGAAAACCCAGGAAAACCTCATTCAGGGTAACGGCCTGAAAAAGCGTGTTACACTTTTTCGATCGAGTGACCCCACCGGGAATCGATCCCGGGACCGCTCGCACGGAAGGAGAGAGCGTTAGCGACTACGCTACGCGGGGCCACTGTGTTGATTTAAATCATCCAGTCAGTGTTGCCAGATCCGAAGATTAAAAAGTAGAGTGTCTGTACTCCGAAAGTAGCGAATTCGAACTATTTGTAGCCCAAATATATAGAAATGAATACTGATGGTGCTAATGAAATAATTTAATATGAACTGTAAAATGTGCTGCACGTATTGCAAGAGGAAATTATGATCGGCGGACGAAAACAATTCTAGACTGGATACCACGAGACAAAAACAGTCTAGGAAACCTCCGCATACAAGAAGGTGTGACGAAATCAAGCACCACTGAGAAGTAACCTGGAAAAGAATTGCCCAAGTTAGATAGTTGTTGGAGAAGACTTGGAAAGACCTTCATCCAGCAATGGATTGATAATGGTTGATTATGATGATGGTGATGATCTTATTATATCTGGACCTCGGAGGTAAACTAAACCAAGTCATAATTTCGTAATTTTAGAGAAGCGGGTTTCTCAACTAAGACCTATAGTACTGTTTTTGAAACTTACTAAGTAGTTACAAAGTAGTAAGATACTTTCAGACCTACATTATTACACCACTAGAAAGAACATAGTCTATTAAAAAAAAGTATTGTTAACTCAATTTCGACCAAAAAGTGACTTAGCATAGTCTACCTCTAAAGTTCATATATATATATATATATATATATATATATATATATAACTTTTACTAGGTAAGGTAGGATAAAAATGGATCCAAAATTTAATGAAAGTCGTATAGCGAAAAAAAATATATTTGACTATTCAATCCATCAAGTTGCAGCAAAACTAAATAATAATAATAATAATAATAATAATAATAATACAGAAGAAAACTAGAAAGTTAAGAATCACTTGTTTTGGCGAGTGAGAAAAAATAGATACAGATAACTCGAATTACCTATATACTTATATAATATGTATGTTCAAGTTTCGCAAGTAATTTTCAATCAATATAAAATTTCAATGTAATGAACGCACGATTAGTTTTCTCGAATAAAGATTACATGCACCGTTGAGAGCTCAGGAATAAGATTAATCTATGCTACGGCACTGGATATGTGCTTACGTAATGCTTTACGACATTATGAACTTGTATAACAAACAGAATGCACTTAATATGAGACGCAAACTATGCGAAACATCGGACTTTGAATCTAACTCGAGACCTCACATAGCAAAGATGAGTGTAGTAGCTCCCACCAAAAGGTTCAGGATGTTCGTGTTATAAAGTGTCGATTAAACACGGAGATGTGAAACGGTAATAAAGCATTTCATCAATTTGAAACAAAATACGTATATTGTAGTAATAATTTACCCTATTTGTTAAGATAATGAACGTTATATTCTGTTTTTAAAATGACAGTCAACGCAGAATGTATTAAATAATAAATGAGAAATTGTAAAATATAAATTTCGGTACGATTTAATAGACCTACATTCGTGCTGCTATGGTGTTGCGTTATACGTTAGGAGGTATTGAACAATTCTGATTCAAAGGAAGGAAATGAACTACTGTATAGTACTGGGGTTAATTTAATAGAGTTTAATTGTATAGGCAGTCCTGAGGCTATATGAGACAAAGTCTATTGCTGAAAGTGAAATATGGGTTACTATTAGGGTTTTAGGGTGATATACCCACTGATCATCGAATCTGGAATACACACATGGAAAGCATTAGCACTAGCAAATTAGCTATGAAGAGGTACACCATACCATAATTCTAAGTCAAAATGAAAGGAAAAAATAAGCGGAAACGACAGACTATACGAGAATAATACTTTCACTATTTTAATTTCACACGATTTATTTCGAGACTTTCGAGACGAGACCGAGACTTAGTACTCGAGACCGAGACCGAGATCGAGACAAGCATCTGTTGACCGAGACGAGACCGAGACCGAGACGGTGATTTTTTACTCGAGACGAGACCGAGACCGAGACCGATCCTTATCAACCGAGACGAGACCGAGACCGTACAAAGTCTCGTCTCGTCTCGTCTCGATACCATCCCTAATTCTGCGAAGTGAGTGAATAAATTGTTTTGTTTGGTAGTTAATGTGTGGCGTTCAATTCTTGTACGTAACGGTTGTCTCAAATAGAACTCGTTTTTCACTCCGCTTTGTATTGGCGAACATCCAATTTAATTTCGATAATCTTATCCATCTGGATTTTGAATTACTTACTTCCGTTGAATAATTTGTCCTCCCACATTATCTTTCCACCATTTTTTTAACTGAATCGATTTTGTATTTTTTTTTTTTTGATTTAAATAGCAATTCGATCAATCCAGTATTCCTCTTCAAAGGAAAAAAAAAATTATTTTATAATTTTTTTTCTTTTTCCTTTCCATAGCAATTAAGTCTCGTTATTATATCCTTCGAGTTATTGATAACGACTACTCTTACATTGACGTTTTTTCCAAATTGGTGCATATTGAAAATTAATATTTGATTACTTCTAGATATTGAGAATAGAAGAATATTAATAGGGTATTCAGGATTTAACTTTTGATGGATTTAAAGATTTTTGAATTAACTTATTGAATTGGAAGCTAGATAACTTGTTTGACTGTATAATTGAAATTCTAAATTAAATTAAAATTGGATAACGTTAATTAAATTCAAATTTTGAGAATTCTATTTAGTGATTGTTTGCTATTTAACGAATCGACTTAGACTTTGTTTCCATTAAAAAAAATAATAATAAAAGGAGAGAATTAGTTTGTAAAGGAAATCATTCGCAGAGAAGGATCAGACTTACTACAGTTTCAGATATTTATAATAAATATTGTTTGATAGTTATTATTTTTTATTTATACTATTAATTTATTGGTTGTTAACGATAGTGTATATGCGTCAATCTAACGCATTGGTGCATATACACAGCCCTCTTTTTGGTTATTTAATAAAATTGTTATTAGAAATTGAATTCTTCTTGTGTTATTATTGTTTGTATTATTATACTGATTTCTGTGTTCACCTGGAAGAGGAATATTGGGTTCAATTGATTAAATTAAGTAGACATCACACCACTGGAGGACGGTTGAGGTCTTTACTCTGCGAGTTCCGTCTTCTTGGGTTTGCTGGATTGGAATCGGATTTTTTATTTATTTTCTTTTTCCTGAATTCTATGTTCGGCTGTACCCCAGGGGGGACAGGGGCGTTACACTGATCAGATCATTCAGCTACTTATCACATGTGGTTCATTAGTGTCAGGCACTGGAGTGTAATTGGGATCTGACTGTGTACTCGAAGATTGTGCAACATCCTCACAAGCAGCAGGTTCTTCATCGGATGAAACACTGCACAGGGTGTATGAGTCTGGTGGTACGGGTACAGGCAGACAAATATCATGTTTCACAGGTCTCCTCGCGGAATCCAAGTTAGGATACTTATTTTATGCTTCATGTTTTTTGAGAAACCTTTTATATTAGTCAGGCAGAAGTAACAGTCTGAAACATGATCACGAGGCTCGCGCCAAACCGATGCCAATACGGCGGCGAATGGCATCGATTTATGTGTACCTTTCAACCATCCTGTGAGAGTACGCGCACACGAGTTACAACTTTGTTTCGGAGCCCAAACGCGATCCTGGTCGCCGATTTTACACCCGAAGTACAGATGGTAGGCTGTCTTCAGGAACGGTGACAATGGCCTACTTTGTCCCTTGAAAATCACTTCCCCACATACAGGATTGAAAAAACACGATTTTTTTTTTTAAAAAAAGGACGTTTTATATGTTTAAAACATGCTTTTTCTTGTTTAAAACGTTTTTAACGTTTAAAACAAAGTGCTTTGTTTTAAACAAAAAAAAACACGTTTAAAATGTTTATTTTGTTTAAAACAATAATCTAAATAGGCATATATATTCCATTTTTACACGCTCACAGGTATTGCTTGCCATCTATATTCAACCGTTAGATCAATTTTCGGGAACTTCTCTAATCTCGATCCGTCCAAATGTTCAATTCCGGAGAAAGAAATCGGAATTTTCCCGATTTCTGTTCACTGAATATGTAGTTTCTTTGTAATACGTTCTACTGGTCGTCTGCATTCTTAATCTTTAAACGCCCATTGACGCAACTGCTGTATAAGGGCTTTAAACCTCAATGGCTCAGTCCCTAATTAAGGCTGGAAGATGGTTTTGGAACCAATTTATTCCTGAAGGATGCAGCTTTCCGCTGGTGTGTATTTTATCTAGGTGGGGGTACCATGTGGCGTTGGGAGGAGGGTAAATAACGTGTTCTTTTGTTTCTTTTTAAACGGTTTTTTGGAGCCATTCCCACTCTTGGGGGATAGATTCATAAAAATTGGTACGTGAAGCAATGAAGTAGGCCACTATATGGTAATATTGTGTATTTGTACTTCTTGCTTATATGGGGGAGCAGGGAGGGGGGCAAAGTTAGCCAATTTTTGGAGTTTCAGTTTCTTGAGGTAAATTACATTTATTTTTACAACAAACATTAACAGCTCAGCCCCTAATTAAGCTAGAAAGATGATTTGGTACCAAAGTATTCCTGAGGAATGAAGCCTTCCGCTAGTATGCATTTTATTAGGGATGGGCACGAGTCGAGCTAAAACTAAGCAAATTCGAGTCGAGTCAAAGGTAATTTTCCGAGTCGAGTTTCGAGTCGAGTCGAGTTTGATTAACGGCTCGCTCGTTTAAACTCGTTTTGAAATCATGGCCTGATTAGACTGGAAAGCGAAAGTCATAAAAATGTAAGCAGTAATATGGAACATTTCTAGTGTTGCTCAGAAGATTGGACACTGCTCGCATCTCGTCTCGTCTCGATTAACAAGACGACTATGGATTTTTATAACGAGACAGCCTCAAATATAAGCACCAATGTAAACACCGGTATGTACTGTAGCCCTTACCAACAAGGCT
Source organism: Thermobia domestica (assembly GCF_964235325.1). NCBI lineage: Eukaryota > Metazoa > Arthropoda > Insecta > Zygentoma > Lepismatidae > Thermobia > Thermobia domestica. Next base: position 101,871,216 of record NC_137461.1, read on the forward strand.
GAGACCTGCACGATCTAACTTTTGAGCCAAAGCAGAAGCCCAAGCCAGGTAGTGATGTTAACTGGCTCAGTTCGGTTCAACTCAGGAGCAGCTCGAGCCGGCTCGGTTGAGATGAGGCACAGACTCGGCTCAGGTGAGCCATCGGCTCGAGCCGGCTTGGTTGGGTAGGCTGTTGGCTCGGTTCGATAGTGAATGAGCTGTGAGCAGAGCCGCTGAGAACCCGAGCCGAGCAGGTTTGAACATGTTTGGCCGACGCAGTCTAACTTTTAACGATTTTTGGTTCGAGCCTGGATACTTGCTCCTCCGTAACTGAAACCCAGAACTCCGTGAACGATGTCCTTGTCTCCTTGACTTCACCTTTTCCGAGGTCAGCAGTCAACTAGTTTTTAGTATTCAGATACAAACCGCCTATCATTCATGTTGATTTATGCATAATAATAATAATAATAATAATAATAATAATAATAATAATAATAATAATAATAATAATAATAATAATAATAATAATAATAATAATAATAATAATAAAGTTGTAGTAATTGTAAGTATTACTGATAATAATTATATTGTCTATGTAGGATACTTGAAGAAAGTACTTGAAACTACACACAGCATTTGGCTCGACTCGACTCGAGTTTCGAGTCGAGTTGGAGAAAAATTTTTCGAGCCAAGTTCTCGAGGCGAGCTCAATGATGTCGGTTTCGAGTCGAGTCGAGTTTCAATGAAAACTCGTTCGAACTCGCTCGTGCCCATCCCTACATTTTATGTATGTAGGGGGTATTTATGTACGGCCGAGAGAGGGAGGGTGAAGTTCTTTTTTAAATTTTTTATCAATTTTTTCATCAGATTTTGGAGGTCATTCCTCCCCCTTTGTGGTACATCCACAAAGATTAGTATGTAAAACAATGAAGTAGTTCCCTACATGATAGTAACCTGTATATGTACTTGTGTTTATAGAGGAAGATTTGGCTAATTTACATTTAGTTTCAGAACGGTTCCATATAAGGCAAGATATATTTTACTGAATTGGTCTAGAAGCATAATTCTTGTTCATATATGTATATGATGTGTGCAGCAAAAATGATTTGTATATGGACGTGGTGCTGTCGTGGGAGAGGGGAGAGAATGTCTAATTCAATGAGTGTTTTTCTGCACATTTTTTAATACTTCCTACATAAAACGAATTGATTACGCAATGGCAGCAATGGCTACCATTTCTTATATTATTGGCACAAGTATGTGGTCTACACATTAGCATCATTTTGTCAGTGCAGGTGACTGTAAGAGTTGCCAGGGCCCCGCAAGTCAAGATTTTCATATTTTTTAATGATTTTTATGTCTGTTCGTTTCTACAAATACGGCGGGAATTTCACGAATGTTACATCGTTGGAATCTGTGGTCTATAAGCTTTCCAACTGTGTATAAATCATGACTGTGTGATAATTAGGAGGGTCACCAGAGCCCCGAATGTGAGAGCATACTATTTTGTTAATTGGTAAGGCGCCTAAAGGTTAATTGTGTTGTTATACCGTAGAAACTCATCATTGTTAGCTATCCATGTTGCAGATAGAGATGTATCTTAAAAACTGTTTAGTTAAAATAAGTCATTTGCTCCTTGTAGGCTAGTCACTGCTCTTTTCTATGAGTTGTATTGTGTTTGTCAGAGTATTTCTTCTAGTTTATGATGTGAGAACTGTTCATTATTATGGAAGTGATAGTGATCAAAAAATACTCAAGTTTTGAATTTGTGAATTTGGATCTTAGAATAGTGTATAGTATGTTTAACCTCAGTTATTCTTGGAAATTAAGAAATGTTCAAATACTTCACCTGAATATCTGTTGGTTTAATTATACGCACATTGATGTGCAGAATTTCGTCTAGTAATTGCTGCTATAATAAGAATATAACTCTGCTTGTAATTTACTCTATGCACAAATCCTGCGGAGGATGGGTTGTTTGTTAGAAAATTAAATTAGCTTCTTCAATCTGATATTTTAGTTGTTTTAAACATGTCCAACCACCATCGAAAAAAAACATGTTTAAAACAATTTGTTCAAAACGTTTAAAACAAACTGAATAAAACAACAGCTCTCGTTTAAAACATGTTTTAAACACTTGTTTTAAACATATCAACCCTGCCCACATATGTAGCAGAATGAATCTGTTGAATTGTTGCAAGTTCTCGGCATGTTCGTTTAACACAAACGTCAATATTTCACGCAGAAATATTTTTCACCTACGGTATACACAGACACAGCGTAACACCTTCTAACACGAAGATCAACTCGAAACTGAAATATTTGTTCGCAAGTTGATTACGAAACCTTTCTCCGTCAATAACGCCTAGGTTTTAGTGTATGTAGTTTGGAACGACAATAAATCTTTGCAACCCAAGGGGAGGGGGTACGTTTCCTGGGGGTCGTGAGCTAGAGAAGAGAGTGTTCCCGGGATATAGCCTAGTAACAGTTCTTGTATTATGATAAAAATTCAGAATTATGCACTCCAAACACGGAAAACACATATTAAATACGAAAAATACGATTTTTCTGTCAATTATGGAAACAGCACCCCGCCCCAAAAAAACTTACGTGCTGGAACTTTCTCGATGAGATATTCGTAATCATCGTCTCGAAATCTATCCGGTACACCCTTTCATCCTCGTAAAAATTCAGAATTATGTACTCCAAACACGGAAAACATATATTAAATACGAAAAATACGATTTTCTGTCAATTATGGAAACAGCACCCCACAAAAAAACAAACAAACAAAAAAAAAAACCTTACGTGCTGGACTTTCTCCATGAGATATTCGTAATCAGCGTCTCGAAATCTATCCGGTACACCCTTTCACCCTCGTGGGAAGGTTTTCATGCCGACCAGTGTTATGAGAAATGAATGAAATGGTGGAATGAAGAAAGTGGGAATTACCGGGAGAGCCTCGAGAAACCCACGAGCACGGTGTTTGTCCACCACAAAGTCCACACGGCGCTAGCTGGGATCGAACCAGGGACCCCAAGCACCGGAGGTGAACGCTCTACCACTGAGCCACCGCGCCTCCGCCTCCAATGAATTAGTGAGCACGAGCTCCCAGCAGTCTAGAGAGTGTGATCAGGGCCGGATTTAGGGGGGTACACCGGTGCACGTGCACCCCTTCGTTGTAAATATACACTATCTAAAATGAGAAGCTAGCAGTAAAAATACTAACACTTTCCGAAACTTTCTGCCATTTTTTTTTTTCCGTTTGGGACAAGAGAAAGCAGAGCTTTGCAAAAGCAATACATTAAGTCGATTTTCTGAAGGCTGAAGGAAAAGGATTCACAAAGTAAAACAATATAACATTTGTCAAGTAGGACAGAAAACATGCGACCTTCTTTAAAATAACCGCCCCCTCTCCGTTATATGTGTCAGCGCTGTCAAGGGTAAAGAATATTGTCACATGTCACTTTGAAGAGTTTCAGTGTGATTGGTTAGTTTGGTAATTATTGGTGAACCCCCACTCAGAAAATCCTGGATCCCACCCTGAGTGTGATCCTTATTGGAGGATGAGTCCTAGCCCAAGTGAGCACGAGCCTCAACGGAAATAAGAACGCGAGCCCCATTGAGGGTAACGAACACGAATCTATAAGCTGCACATGTAACCATTTTAAACGTTAAAGTGAATATTTAAATAAGAATAAACGCAATGAACACTACATGTTGGCATACGGAAAACCTAGTTTTGAGCGAGCATTACTGGCGGAAAAGAGAGCAGCCAATCAGGTTTGTCTCGATTAATATTATTATTATTATTATTATTATTATTATTATTATTATTATTATTATTATTATTATTATTATTATTATTATTATTATTATTATTATTATTATTAGGCTTCAACGAGTTATGGGGACAAAATGGGCAAATCCTCTTTTCTAACATTTTTGCTCGTCCTACAGAATCTGCATCCATGACTAGCTATTTAAATTTCTTTCAAGTTCTTCAACTTCATATGTTTGAAAAATAAATTATTTTCTCAACCTTTTACTTCTGTTCGTTCTTAACAATTCCATGCCAATTCGATATATGCAGAGAAGAAATTGCATGAGAGCGGAACATTTTTTTTCTTACAGGTAGCTTATGAAGTTTGTGTTGTAAGTCTGTCTCATAATCTTTCGGTAAGAAATGAATAGAATAAATATTAGCATTGTTTACATCGATTCTGTCTGCGCGTTTACACCGAGAAACTCACTGTCGTTGTACCAACATTTTAGGAAAGGGGTGCTATGCTATACATGGAGTATTCCTTTCTCAATTCGAACATTGAGCAACAACAAAGTTATTTTTATTCATTTTTGTCTCAATAATTACCCATTCTTTATAAATTTCACGCATCGATACCGCTTACTGTGTTCCCTACATTGTGTTTGTTTCGTGCTCTCTTTCAGGTGACGTCACGTCGCGCAAGAATTCTGGGTATTTTTTCTCTCGATAGCAGAAAATGTGCTACCTGTAATACTCTATATACATTGGACAAATATATCCCTTGTGCCTGAAAGGGTTAAGGATACCACACCATAGTTTATCTGGTAGGATTGAAAAATAAAACTCAGGCAGCAGGCCACGATACTTGAGTCCATGAATATATGTTGCAAACCGCTTACCGTGGTGGAATATTGTATGTAGATTGAATATTATAACTTCATTGTGGACTTGGATTTATGTAATTTGTTTGTAGGAAATCATTTCACTGCAAGAAGGAAACTTCGATATAGTTACAAAATCGTCGCGAGATAGCAGCAGTAAGCACATGCACGCTACGGCCATCTAGAGCACATTTAATGAACTAGCTGCACAAGGATCCTGTTTGATTTACTTACAGCAAAGGATTTGTTTTCGAGTCAGATGTTTAATGAATACATCATACTCAGTGGCGAAGCGTAATACCACAATAGGGTAGGCCCGACAATATTTAATGTATTATAAAATGTTTAAAATTACAGTCAGAATGTATTAATGGAATATTCTCATTTAACTTCACAACAAATATTTTGAAGTAGTTCATATTTTCTTCTGTCTTGGATTTGCAGGGGGAATGAGGGGGAATTGCCTCCTAATTTGCTGTTTTCATTTCCTCTATATTTGAAAATGTAGAGGAAAAAGAAAAAAAACACATTCTTACAGTTAGCTCTCAAATTTTTTGGATAAGTGTTTGTTAATTGCATCTCCCACTTTAAAGTATATACAATACTGCATTTACTTAATGCACCACGTGATAATGACTTTACTAGAAATGTTGATGCTCAGAATGAATTTAATTTGAATCAAAGCAAGATATTTAATATTGTATTCTACGCAGTGGCATATTTAAGGGAGTGGCTTCCGACCTTAAGCACTCACCAAATTTTATCGCAACTTTTTATTGTTTTACGTACTGTGTATTGCAGAATTTTCACATTTCCAGGAATAAAGTTAGCAAAGCCCTTTCCGCGATAAGCAAAGCAACCTGAAACAAAATCGTAAATATCCCACTGATTCTAGGAAATGAAAAACTCAAGTAAAATTACACACAAATATTAGTTTATCCTGTAAGGTAGCGTTTGGCAAATTTATGTATCAGACTTATATTCTACAAGCTGTTATGGACCAGGCCCCATATAGGAAAAAAAGAACAGCTGCTCTGAATGACTCCTGAAAGTATATACTAAAATTAAACAAGTTATTAGCAACAGAAATACACAATTCTACACAGAAACTTCTTACTCTCTGTTAAGGAAATCACTTTATAGCATATTAACATTGAAAGATGCCTTCAACTCTAAAACTAAACTCCCAGAGGGGAGCCTTCGCGCCTTTCCAATAGTGTGTGCAATCCCCAGCGATAATAGCTTCGCTCCCTAAACAGCATAGCCCGTAAGCCTGTCTAACTAGCTGGTGAGGCTCAGGAAGAAGAATCCGAGTGTTTCCAAACTATTAATTTGTTACCGAAAAAAAAAAAATGTTGAAGTATTAAGAAACCAAAGATAAAGAAGATATACGGTAGAAAACAGGGTAGGCTCAGTCTCAGAGCCTCATAGTACTCTTCACCACTAATACTTTTGGGGCTAATTTTAAGTTTTAGTTACATTGAGGACGCAGATATTAACAATGTCTTCGAATTTTTTTTAACTTAATCACGATAATCTAGAAAGATTATTCTTGAATAAATAAATAAAAAATCGAGATTTCAAGGATCTTTACACCTAACAAGCAAACTTCTGATGGGAGCAGAAACAAAAAGTAAATCTTTCTTCCTTAATTGTACTCAGCATGTCAAAATACGTGCTTCTGTAAATTTTGTCAACTCAACTGCAGTTGATTTAAGTATTGCAGAAAAAAAAAAGAATTTAGCCCTTTCCACTCGTTGTCAATTTTTTAAATTATAGACATCCCTAGTAGCAAAATCGGTTGGCCCAACGTTGGGAAAATGGCGGCGACTTACCAACGGTGGTCCAATGTCAGGTTTGGCCGCTGTGGCAATCATTTCCCAACCAAACGAAGGTTAGACCTTCGTTTACCCAACCAATCCCCAATCATCTCCCAACGTTGGGTCAATCAAACTCCAACGACATTGAGAATGTTGGGTCTTCATTCACCTAACCAAATCCCACCAATCTTCCTCTGTTAGTCCAGCCAAACCTCGACGTTGAATGGTGGTTCAGCATCCAAACACTGATATTTACCTAACCAAATCTAGCGTAATTTTTTGACGTTCTCCAACTTGTTCTCGTGGCGGGTGGGGTATTTCATAGAGTTAGGGTCTTTAAATATTTGATTAATTTTTAGTTGTATTTCGACCGTGCAGAAAAAGTGGACACAGCAGTGTATAGGACGCGAACCCCAGTTGCGCGGTTGGCAAGCAGGCATGCTTCCAAATTTATTTTTTAACTACTTATTACCAGGTTGTTACTTAATTTTACTTGTTTTTCCACTAACCTAGAACGACAAGGACACGAACAGAAATATCGAGGACAGTTAAAAATCCAAAGTCTCTCCTCGCAGGAAGCGAACTCGGGACCCCGTATACCAAAGACGCACATGCTAGCCACTAGATCAGCAGTGGTTGCAACTCGGCCAGAATCATACATTTTACAAGTGTTGGATGTTTGACAGTTGCTGTGTGTTCTAAATCTTTTTTAAAAAGCTCAATATACACTGTGTATAGGAAAATGATTCAAAACACACAACACGAACTCCTCTTTTGTTTTCGTAATTGGAACACAACAAGATGGCGGTGAAGATCTGCGCATGGTAGAGTGTGTGGCAGATACACACTCTTCCAGTATCAAATATGATAGAGTTAGCGATCATTAGCCAACGATAAAACAAAGTGGCTGAGTGGTGGGAAACGTGCTTTTCGTAGAGTGGTCTCCCGACATTAGGCAACGCTAAAGTGACGTATTTCTTGATTGGGAAAACAATCAATGCTAGTATCGTTGTGTGAAGGTCGGGAGATTAGTTGGTTGGCCAACCATACACTTAACCAACGCTAGGCCAACGAATTTTTCCGCAATAGACTCGCACCGACCTTCACCCACCGTTTTGACCAATTCTCACTAAATTCCCAACGGTCGGCCAACCAACCTTGCTACTAGGGATTAAGGTACATCTACCTCTCAATCCTTAATCAAAACAGAGATAGAAGTTTTACTTCATTTTAATTTTAAGTAAGTAAATTTCTTAGATATAAATCTAGTTGGAATACTACCAAAAGGAGGGAAATAACAGAAAAATTCTGAAAATTTCCTAACTAAAATGTTCACTTCCTGGTTTTATTCATTTATAACTTGGTAACATTGTCAGAGGTAAACGAAAAAAAAAAAAAATGCATACGTTCAAGGGTGTTATAAAATAGAGGATCTGCCCATACGTATCTTCCTCCTATGAACTCAATGAACTCAAAAAACAACCGAGCATCGTGTGACCTGGTACGTCTGATTGGCTACTCCCGTTTTCGCTATGATTGTTGGCTCGAAACATTGCGATCTTCGTGGTGCGGAGCGAGTGAAATGTGGCGAAACTTTGATGTATGGCTTCACGATTTTGTTGTGTGGGTAGAGCCTGTATTTTATAACATCCTTGCATACGTTGTTATATCTTTAAAACATTCTGTGAATATTATTTCTTACTTCAATAGCACCTGAGCAAAGATACACTGTGCTATTATTGTAATAAATAAATAAATAAATAAATAAATAAATAAATAGAAACTTGAATTTTGCGAAGTGGAAGATAATTTTCATCTACTTATACACAAACGATATCTATCGCTATCTGTTTATCTGTATAATTTATCTATTATCTATATAAATAAAGTTATCTCATGTAAATTGTTACGCTTATAATTCATGCTTGATTAGTTCCATATACGAAGCTCGTAGGACCTTCCTCACGTTTCATCACTTGCAATAATGCGGTGCAAGAAGTCATCACCTTCCTCATTGTAACGTTAAAGGTGTAGGCGCGCGCATTCCTATGTCACTTTTGAACCTCGGTCAGAGCATGGGGTACCCATCTGGGTGTAATTTTTCGCATGCCAAGATCTTGTGTTAGCATGCGGAACACTGATCCGGAAGAAATATTCAGCTCCTGCGCCAATTCACTACAAGTCCAGCGCCGATCACCGTAAAGCAGTTTCTGTAGTCTTACAAGATGAATTTCGTCCGTAACCGTTCGCATATGCCCTCCACCGTGCATTTTGTCTGTTGACTGTCCTCCCGCCTGAAATGCTGCAATCCATCTCGCCACTGTCCGATACGGTAGAGCAGCTTCACCACAGGCCTCGTCCTAGCATTTAACCCTCGTGCCACCTGGAATTTCATAAACACACGCTGTATTGCGTTAGGGCGGTATTTCACACGAAAATCACTTTAACAATATCTACTCGCCACACACACCGTAATATGGGACCGCAGCAGCGTTGAACTGACTCGTACAAATCCTCGGAACACACTACTTACGTTATTTGTCTCCTGCACACACGACACTCCAATCGTAGCAGTGTTGTCAGTTCGAGTTAAATGACCCTCGTACAACGAAATAAATTAGGAAGACGCTATTCTTTTCTAAATGCTGAAAAATCTCTCTATTGTTCCCTTACATATATTGTATCTAAGCATGACATACGAAAAAGAGAAGAGAAAACTTTTAACTGCAACTCTAATGAGATATTCCAATCAAAATTTGAATTAGATACTTAGATTAGATTATATTATTTTGGAAGTACTTTTGTGAGAAACGTGCGTTTTCTTTCGGTAGTTTCATACCAAAACAAATAGTCTCTTATTTCTATTAAATTATCAACCAACCAATGTCTACCTGTGCCAAGAAGGTTGCTACTTTTTCTTGATATCAATGGTACATTGATATATATGTGATTCTTATTGTCAGATTTTAACACTCTTTTTATACGAGATGTGTCTATAGCAATGAAAGGAACATGCAGTATCGCATATGGAAGGTGTTTTAAGAATGTAGTCATGAACTTCCTGTTGGTAATAAATAAACAATTATATCAATGCAAAGAATAAATAGGCTACTAAAAAGGGGCGCCATTTACGGGGCAGCAGGAGTCAATTGCCCACCCAAGACTTTGGGGAATATATACTTCAATCAATTGTTTACTAATATATTAGCACAAAATGTGAAAGTCTTATGTCGGTGGTGCTCTTGGCCCCCTCAAGTGAAGTCTGAAATGACGTCCCTGCTACTAAATGGTATAGAGTTAATAAAGAAAATAAATTTGATAAATTGTACGTAAAATAAATTATTCAAATTAGAGACTTTTATCTTTGTATAATGTAGACTAGATTTTTTAAATGACTACATAGCTAAGCAAGTTTAATAATAAAATTTGCTAAAGTTTAAAGTTTATATTAAAAAATCAATATTGCACATTTTGGTGCGCACGAGATATAGGCCTAATTTATTTCTGTAGCTGATATAATAATTTGGAAGATACCCTTTACTTGTGATATTGCATCATTCTGAGCCACATTCCGCAATGGTTTGCGACAACGCAGAGAAAACTGCGTTTACGTTTGCGATACTCAGCATTACACTTTTAATTGCCTGTTGCATCTTTCACTTTGGACTTTGCATTGCGATTCGCGAAATTTGTGAAGACTTTTACGGAATGAGGCACTCTATCAGTGCTTAAACTAGAATACTTTTATTATCATTAAGTATGCTTACAAGCTACCAGGTCAGACGAATATAAAGCAATATGCGAGTACAAATGAAAAAAAAAAAAGAAATGAAATGAAATCTTTGAGTTTTACGTCCCACGGTTATGCCGGTTAGGCTAAAGGAGACGGTGATTATGAGAAATGAATGAAATGGTGGAATGAAGAAAGTGGGAGGAAACGGGAAAACCCCGAGAAAACTCACGCACACAGTGTTTGTCCACCACAAAGTTCACTTGGCAGGAGCAGGGTTTGGACCCGGGACCCCATGCACCAGAGGTGAACGCTCTACCACTTTTTTTAAAATTAAATACTTTATTGTACTGTTATCGATGGATTACATCAGAATCAATAAACAAACAAAAGTTGTACTCTTAGCAGTCAATTACATCAGAAAGCATAAACAAACATACAATGGACACATTAATAAATTGCTGCAAGAAAATTAGTAACCTTTTGTTTACGAATTGGAAATGCAATAGTGTGCATGCGTAACAAAAGTTGGTGGATGTACAAAGTCACATTACCATTAAAATCATTACATAAAAGAATATCTATAGTATGGGACGTGATCCACAGATTTGCATTATGTTTAGTACAGGGATAAAAGTGATAATCAGGAAATAACATTAGTGACGGACAAGTGATAGTAGAAGGAGTTGTTCGGGATATACGGGCAATAATTTTTTGATAGTGAGACCAAATTGTAACGTTCTTTGAACAACTATCGAGCCGGTGTTGTAAAGTATCGAGAGCATGACAGGTGCCGCAGAAAGAGAGGCTGCGGATACCCAATTCATAGAGTCTCCCGTTTGTAGGGTATATATTATGAACAACACTGTACCACAGAGATTGCAGAGCAGGGGACAATATCGGTGCATTAATGTTCGCCCAGATTTTCGTCCAGTTTTTCATTGTAATGTTCTGCTATACGGGGAACAGAAACTGTGATAGAGTGAAATTGATTATATAATTGCTTTACGGAAAGGTCTTCAAGGTGACTCCGTGCGATAAGCGAGTAGCTAATATCAATAAATACGTCCTTGAGATATGGCACAATACTAGCCCATGGTTGTTTATGCAGGGGAGCTTGTAGCTCAATATGACGTAATGTTACACACAAAGCCTTGCTGGAAAGGGAGTCGGAATATAAACATAATGTTTGACACACGCGATTCAGTAACAGCGAGTAGCTCTGAAGTTGAATATTTTTAAGACCGAGGCCGCCAGCATCTTTTGATAAACACACAGTCTCGTGACTTACTCTTAGGCAGTGATTATGCCACAGCAGTTGCCCTGTGTGTTTTCGTATCACACTGAGGTATTTCTTCGGCAAGGAAAATAATTGTGTCAAAAACCAAAGACGACTAAAAATAAAAACATTTAACAGGTAAACTCGGCCTGCAAGACTTACATGCCGGGCTTTACTTTGGTGAATGAGTGCAACCAAAGTACATGTTGTGGTATGAAAATTGTATTCTATAGTGTCTGCTATGCGACGTTGCCAAGTTACACCTAAGATTTTGATGCGATCAGTACAAGAAATCGTAGAAAAATACACGTGTTGGTCAGCCGGATTTATACACATCAGGCGTGACTTTTGTTTATTCAGAACAGCACCTGAAATGCGCTCATAGTTCGATATGAGATTTTCAACACGTGACAGTTCTTGTGGACTGTTAAGAAAACAATGTATATCATCGACGAATGCTTGTAATTTTAAGGTTGTTGCACCAATCTGTATACCTTGAATGTGTTGTTCCAGTTTTAAAAGAAAGGGCACGAGAACCAAGCTATACAGAATGGAAGACAGGGGGCAGCCTTGTGCAATGCCTCGACGTACATTGATGGGATTTGTAAGTGCACCATTAACTTTTAATTTTACATATCGTTGAGTATAAAGAAATTTAATCAAATTAAGAAAACTGTCTCCGAAACCATATTTTGCAAGTACTGTAAACATATAATCATGTGACAACCTATCAAATGCCTTATGGAAATCAAGAGCTAATATAGCTGCCTGTGGAGAACTAGTTTTCTGACACCAATGAATACCTTCTCGTATATTACTTAATGCTAAGTACATAGGTTTGGTATGCTTTAAGCCATACTGATCATTATGTAAGACCTGATTTAAAAACGGTTCTAAACGAGAGGCAAGACAACGTGACAAAATTTTCTGATCAACATTAAGGAGGGTAATCGGTCTAAAATTATCAAAATCATGCGCACCTGCATGTTTAGGTACAAGGACCATAATGCCAGCCGTAAAAGAAGAGCTCCACGTGGGTGTGACTCGGAGTTCGTTATACATTTCTGTGAGAAAAGGCGTGAGAATGCCGTGAAATTGGCGGTAAAATTCTAGTGTAAGACCATCAGGTCCCGGAGATTTGTTTAACTTCCCCGCAAAAATAGCTTGGCGAACTTCGCGTTCTGTAAAGGGCTCATTGAGGATGTTACGAGCCTCCGGGGTGATAGAATCGATCGGATGTTCGAAGCAAGGTTCAGAGGATTGGGTTGGAGCGGGGGAATATAGGTTCTGGTATGCATCATACAGAGCTGAGAGTACGCGATCATGCTCGTGAACGTCACCGTTAGGAAAGGTGACCTTGGAAATAAGGTTTGGTTTACCTCTTCGCCTTTCACGGCTAACTGTATGTAAAGAGGCAACTTCATGCTGAAGCATTGTCGTTTTGCCTCTCGTGAAAAAACCTTGATTCTTTTTACGATGTAAAGTTAGTAGGAGTGCCTTAATTTCCTTAATACGAGGAAGTACGTCTACTCCTTGAGCAAGTTCTTTATAATATTCACATAATAAGTTATAGTAGTAATTATATTGCTCTTTAAGAAGAGAGGACCTGTCTTTACTGTGCTGTTTACAGATAGACTGAAAAGAAGGCTTAAGTTGATATAACCACCATGAAAACAAACTTTTCTTGTGAGGTTTAAATTGCATTAAATAATTCCATCTATTGGTAATGAGCAACTGAAGATCCTCGTCAGTTAAAATGCTGTTATTGAGTGACCAAACAAAGGAGGACTTTAAGTACTTACGGATGGGTAAATCAATTGTGCAAACCACAGCACAGTGATCAGAAAAGCATACTGGTTGAACGTTTATGGAGCGCACAAAATTAATTAAGGTGGTACTGACATAGATCCTATCCAAACGTGAGGATCCATTTTATCGAAAGAAAGTGTGCCCTGGGGTGTTACCTTTATAATGACGCCATACGTCAACTAACTTAAAGTCTTGAACCAATTTACGCAGTGTAAGAGAAGTATTGTAACCAAAACTTGAGTCTATAGGATCTAACACTGCGTTGTAGTCTCCTACACAGATCAAATCTCGTGTACCAGAATGTAACTCCGTGGGAACGTCAGTGAGATAGAAAGAGTTGCGCTCGGAACGATTATTATTGCCTGAAGGTGAATATAAGTTACAAAAATGTATATTTTCATAATTGGCTGTAATAATGCGACCTGACGGAAATTTAGAAAAGTCGGTTAAAGAAATATCTTTACGATATAAAATAGCTGTGCCAGAACCAGTTTAGGAAGGATTGATTTCCCACATGTGATTAAAGAGATAGGAGAAATGATCAATATTGCACTCTTGAAGGAAAATTATGTCCAGATCTGATTTGGTGATGTAATCGGCTAATGCTTTTTGCTTAGTAAGACTAGAAATACCGTTGATATTAATGGTGGCTATACGCGTTGCAAACATAGTTAATGGCCACAAAAGAAGAAAAATACACCAAATAAACACTGCACCAAGAAATGGCATAATGCACTTGACACAACAAAGACGGGTAATGTCTGTCCCACATATTCCCATCCTAAAGTGGGAGGTGCTATGATCACTTCTCTGGAGGGGCAACAACATCGTTTACCTTAGTGCTTAGTTCACTTTGATGGGGATCTGCTCGTGACCTCGTGAAACCAGACACACAATTATGGTTCACAGGGAGAACACTTTTAGTTTTCTGATGTTTATTGACTCGATCGGGTTTATCACGAGGTGAGGACTGAGATCGGCCTTTTCTACGCCTCTTTTCGGGTAGAGCGGAAAACTGGGATGCTTCTGTAGTTGGAGAATCCATCTCACATGAAACACTCATTTCCTGGCGGGAGTCATCCGTGATCGCTGACAACGGAGTATTTACAGCGGTTTCAGGTAACTGATCCTCTTCCGATTTTGCAAATGCTGGAGCAGGAGGAGTTTGTTGTGGAAGATCCGGAGAAGTCGTCACAATGGTACTGGAGGTTGATGAGTCACTCTGAGATGTTGTATTGGATTCAAGGTTTCTCTGGGAGACAGTAGCGGGAGTACTAGTGATAGGTGCATTGGTAAAACTCTTGGGGACATCGAGTTGACAAGTAGGTTCATTTATAGTGAGTGCACTTGGAAGAGTAGGATCACAAGTCATAGTTGGCGATGGAAGGTTTTCCTGTAAAGTCGGAGGACGTTTCTCACTTAATACGGGAAAGCTGGTAAATGAATGAACATCCGGTAAAGTATCCACTTTGTTCAAAGAACCGGGCATGGGCGGTGATCTAGATGTTGGAGCACTGGTGAGGGAAGCCGATACGGCTGGAGGGAGACGGCGCTTCGCACATTCCATCAAAAAATGATTCGGGGAGTCACAGATAGCGCAGGTTTTAACTTGGCCTCCATACGTTAACCACAATCGTAAACCACATATAGTCACATAAGAAGGTATAGGGCGCTTAATACACATGCGTATTATCTTTCTACCAGTTCGGACTTCGTAGATATGGCCAGTAGAATACATTTCATCTGTAATGGATTTGATATCACCATACTGAGATAGGACACGGGTAATATGTTGATCTTCTAATTCGGTGGGTACCAAATGTAAACGAACTGTCACCACATTGGAACTTGCGGAATCTATTAAAATATTGTATGTACCAAGCTCATCTGAATAAGTGACCTTTCCATTCACTCGAAAGAGAATTTGTTCACAAATCACTTGCGATATTAACTTTAGATATAACTGTTTGCGACTATAATCGAACTCAATACTGACAACTTGATCTGGAAGCAAATTGAAAGTATTACGAATCCATTCATGTAACACTAATGTATTAGGCTTATTTACTACATCTTGGAATGATAAACGTAAAGTATTCACTCGAATAACTGACATGGTTCACTGAGAATGGAAAACAGTACTTCGCACTAGACTATATAATGAAATTAGCAAATAGCAAACACTAAGTACTTGATAGCAGAAAATACTCCACTTGACAATGCGGCGTGAGTTGAAAAAAAAAAAAAACACTCAACACTGCCACTCGCACACCTACAGAGACAGCGGTGTGAACAGCACGGCGTCTGGCGAGCAACTACCACTGAGCCACCGCGGCCCCGCGAGTACAAATGAATTGTGCCTACATTATAATAATAGTATAGTACATTTAGACTTTGTTCAGACATTAAAACGTTCCTGAATCCAAAACAAAATCACTACAAAAAGTATAAACATATAATGTAGTTTTTATATTATAAATGAATGATTGATGATACAAATTGGTAACATTATTTCAGCTGGCAATTCTGGTTTTACCATCGAAACCAGGGATGTTACAAAATAGAGGATCTGTTCGTAGCTATATTTGATCCTGTAACTCGGTGAAGCTGACAAACAGCGAGCATCGCTATATGTGGTTAGCTTCCTTCTTTTCCGCCATAATGTTCGCTCAAAACATTGGGTTTTTCGTATGTGAACATGTAGTGTGTATTGCGTTTATTTTTTATTTAAATCTACGCTTTAACGTTCAAAATTGTTGCATGAACAGCTTACGGGCTCGTGTTTATTAACTTCAATGGGGCTCGCGCTTACTAGAGCTCGGACTCAAATTCTCCAATGAGGATCGGACTCACTAGTCTCCTTGGAGCTCACTACTTTCGTTGGAGCTCATTACTTTCGTTGGGGCACGTGTTTACCTGGACTTGGCGTCACTATACTCAGTGAGGTTCGGGCACGCTATCATCAATGGGTTCATGCTTAATGACGTCACTGGGATTTGCACTCATTTCTGGTCGTGTTCATTACCTTCAGTGGGGTAAGGGCTCACTATTCTCGTTGAGGGTTGAGTTTACTCGGGCGACTTCATTATTTTCAATGAGACTCGCACATACTAGCTTCCTTGGACCTCGCACTCACTAATTAGTTTCGGTCACGCACTTACTTAGGCTCAGGCTCCTACACCCGCGGGACTCAAACTCGCCAGAGTCAGTAGGGATTATACTCATTTGTGCTTGGACTCACATCCTTCATTGAGGCTGTACTTACTTGTGGTCGTGCTCAAATCTTCAATGAAGCTCGCGCTTACTCGGTCTCAGCTTCATAGATCCTTCAATGAGGCTCGCACTCACAAGACTCCTCGGAGTTCACACTTTCTAATCTCCTTCGAGCACGCGCTTACTTGGTCTCTGGCTCACTAACCTCAATTGGTTTCATGATTGGGCTCACTTCCGACATTTTGCTTAATTTTCAAGAAATAGCACATTGCAGTTTCTAACTTTAACTTACGGGACATTGATTATAAGTTGAGCCAACAAAGATGGCTTAACGAGGCTGTGACGTATGGCGTCATGAATTTGCAGTAAGGGCACATTCTCTATTTTATAACATCCTTGATCGAAACGGCGGCCTTTAATTTGGGATAACTTTTAGTTTTCACTGCCGTGGAATGCTAGAAGCATGGCTCTTCCTCTTATTAGTTGAACGTGTTTCACACTACGATTTCTCTTATTGTATATATAAGCACTCTCCTGCATCATACATTATATACTGTGAGAATTAAGATCTTAGAGAGGGAAAGAAAAAAAAATCAGGTAATAGCTGAGCAGCCATGTTGTTTCTGCAACAAAACAAAGAAAAATAGATAAATTAGTATTGAATTCTCATAGCATCACCAGTACAGTATAACCTTATGATATGCGTCGGCGAAAGACAATTTACACAATCTAAAGACATGTATGATGAAAATTCTAATAACTTTTTACTTTTCTTTTGCTGTCAATATGAGAACCTATATAATTGACATACTTATTACTTATTTATATTTGTTACACACACACACACACACACACACACACACACACATATATATATATATATATATATATATATATATATATATATATATATATATATATATATATATATATATATATATATATATATATATATATATATATATATATATATATATATATATATAACCGCGAAGCCGAACATTATAATGGGTAAAAGGCAGAGAACGATCACAAGAATTTCGTTCATTGTTGAAAGAGAATCTCGGGCTTTAAGTCCCATTACATGAAGGGGAAACGGAATAAATAGCAGGAATACTTGGAGAGAATTTTAGCTTTATTTGAGCGACCATTCTCTTAGTCCATGCTCTCTTGAAGAAGAAGGCTTTCCCAGAATTAAATTCCTATTCCTATGCCTTTTCAATATCGCTGTCCTTACTACACAAATGTCGTCTCAGGAACGACATCGCTTCTCTATAGGAATGAACAGCTCAGATTTGTAGGCGCATTTATTTTGTGGAAAATACTAAGACTGCCTTATAGACCAATTTAGAAACAAAATGGACGAAATGAATATAGCGAGAACAATAAGCCAGAATGTTGGGCATGCATTGGTTTGGCTTAGCTCTGAAGCCGGAAGGCTTAACTAGTACGTTATTGTGTTTTATTAGATCTAATGGGTAATACTCTCCCACGAATCATGATTGGGCGAGAAATGCAATATCCTCGCAACACTCAATATAGGAAGTAGTTTATATTCTATGTATTACTTATTATGAAGTGTAAGATGTCTTTGTGATTAGTAAAACTGATATCAGTGAATATTATTAGGATTTTGAAAATAATTAGGGTTGATGTCATGAATATTGGGTATCAACAAGGGCACACGCACAGGAGGGTCCATTCGGTTCTGAGAAACATTTTTTTCATTTTCTTAAAAAAATATACTTCGTTTAGAATAGAAATGACTGATGTGGCCAGGACCGAATTTCCGGGCTACTAGATTCTGGCTACGGGCACAAAATTATTAGAGGCGCACGTTGGACGAAAACTTAATAAGCAAGACAAAAATGCAAATGTTGAATACTATACTACTACTACTACCGATAATAATAATAATAATAATAATAATAATAATAATAATAATAATAATAATAATAATAATAATAATATACATGTTTAAAGTAAGGTTAAACGCCCTCCAAGTAATAAATCCTTTAATGTGTCTATTGGCTTCAATAAACACATTAATATTATTTTGCGTTATTTTGTGTTATTTTGCAGTAGACAGTTGCATAGGAGCGGGCTCGTAGCGTTGCTGTGTTTGTGTTTGGCACGCCTTATCAAAATTCATTAAAATTTGTACAAAAATGTTGATTTGTACAAAACTGAATGATTTATATAAAAAAAATTATAGTAAATTATTAAACCCCATGTTATATATGTATGTGCTGAAACTTTCAAAATAGAATTAAATTTATCCCATTTCAGTCCACTATACCTTTCCTTACCGATTTCAATCCCACAATAGGCAATACATATAACCACGCAGACAGTACAAACAGAATTGAATGTCATGTCAAAAGATAGAAGCTTATTTACTCCCTCTTCAAGTAATTATGATGTTCGAACTAGGATGGAGCAGAGAACGATTTGTTAATTTGAAAAGGGAAGAGATTTTACCCTTTTATGTTTTACTAACGTTGACTGGAAGCAACAAGGGTAATTCTTGTGCAGGGGGGGAAATCGTAACCCTTGTTTCCAGACAACTTCGAAATTTATACCAAATATATCATAGTACATACACTGAGAAAAAAAATGTAGGTGGCGTATTTAAAAAGATAGGTTACATGTGTAATTCCTGTAGTTTTTGGACCTAACGTACAGCAGACGTGTAACTGGAAACGCATGTTTTATAATACTTTCCGTATAAGAGTTTCATCTATACGTACTTTCCGTATGAAACAATATAGGCAGTCAGGATCTCACATACAAATGGACGTATATAACATATAGCTGAGGAATGTAACATAAGTATATGCATGTGATATACGGAAAACTGTTAGATGTCAGACATCCTGCAACGGCATGATGTAATATCTAAGGGCAGAGTCTATGTAGCATACGAGTAACGTATGTTCCGTGCTGATTTCTGTAGTAAGCAAGAGGATACCGTATATTTGTACCATATACCGCTGTCTGGAGAACGGATTTTTCTCAGTGTAGTTGTATAAGTTGAGAATGGATGCATTTCCTTATTCTCAGCCGAATATCATTCAAAGCAATGATGTCAATCTGAAATGTTACAAGATTCCATTTCAATTGGCTGATTTGGAAATTAAAGTCTTTTTCAACTTGAAGATTTTATGAGAAGTGGATATTCAGCTTAAAGGGACATCACCCAATTGGCCGACTCCGATTTCAATGAAATTTTTCTAGCTGACAGAGGACATATATGTATTATTTGTGATGACAGAAATTTTTGCCATGGTGCATATTTTCTATTTTTTAATAAATTTTAAGAGTTGTGATGTGGTTATTAGAGATTACTGCAGAAGTCCCTTACTAACCTTTTTAAACGGAGCGTTAATGAAAGAACAACCATGTAGATACATATAAGGCCTAGGGGAAGTTGTATGGTAGGTATGACCTTGACGGCAGCCATCTTGAAATTCGCCATTTTAAATTAAGGTTAAGTTTTTCAAATAGGAATAGGGTAATATGATGCATAATTTCGGGCTAAAATTTAATCAGGAAAACAATGGTGAAGCTAGTTTTGAGATACACTCATTTGGGGAAAAGTTATAAGCATTTAATTGTTCACTTACTACGTGCGAAAGTCCCTTACCTCCGCTTCTAACCCGCGTATTAATAATAATAAGTGGATAAAAGCTTCGGTAATACATATTATGCTAGAAGGAAGTGATACGGTAAGGGTAACCTTGACGGCAGCCATCTCAAAATCCGCCATTTTGAATTAAAGTGAAGTTTCAAAAATGAAAAGGAGCTTTTAAAGAGTTGAGATATACAGATGGTGATCAGAAAAATGGAAACACCTGTAGTTAGGAACACGTCAGATGTATGGGTTGGCAGTGGTGTCGTGGCGCCCGCAGCGCCGGACCGCTGGTGGTGGTGTGTTAGGTCGGTCTCCATAGTACGTCAGGCGCAGTGGAACAGCAGTGTCCAGTGGCTGCAGCAGACGGAGGTAGTGTAAAATGGGAGACCTCTCAGATTTTCAAAGAGGGCAAATTGTTGGTGCGCGGTAATGTGGAGTGAGTGTGACGG
Organism: Thermobia domestica; assembly: GCF_964235325.1. Taxonomy (NCBI): domain Eukaryota; kingdom Metazoa; phylum Arthropoda; class Insecta; order Zygentoma; family Lepismatidae; genus Thermobia; species Thermobia domestica. The sequence goes on from NC_137461.1 coordinate 101,891,776, forward strand.
CAGTGGCTACTGTGTTAGGTGTGTCGCGTGGGACAGTGTCGAAGGTGATGACGGCCTACACAACACACTGGAAAACCACATCGGGGAAGCGGAACAGTGGGCGGAAGAAAATCATGAGTGACAAGTCACGCAGGGTATTAAAGCGCATTATCACGCAGAACCGTCGTGCCACTGCGGAGCAAGTGACGGAGAAACTCAATCAGCACCTCCCCCACCCTGTTTCGACAATCACAGTCCGCCGCGAATTACATGACATGAACTTACGAGGTCGTGTTGCACGGGCCAAACCGCTCATCAGGAACCATAACGCTTTCGCACGCCGCAAATGGTGCCGCGACCATGCAACTTGGACCGTTGAGGACTGGAAACGAGTGATATGGTCGGATGAGTCATCCTTGATAGGAATCGAACCGGGTCTCCCATGCCAAAGGTGTATGCTAACCTCTTAGCCACGAAGAAGCTCGATGTCATACTAAAGAGTTCGACTAACATATATTTCCATGTAGTAGTCAGACATTTAGTATGACGCTAATCATACGTCAAAACGATTCTGCATAAGGCCCTATGTGTTTAGAAGTAGAACCTAACTGTTGTTTTCTTTACGATTTTGTAAACTATCTTAACGCAAACTAATTTGTTTGTTTCTTTTGACTAATACTTTCGTCAAGCATAATGTTAAATAATATTTTTGTTGTAATACATAGGTGATTCTTTTCCCACAAAATGTTCCCCTTGTTATATTGTATTGTTACAGAAGATAAACGTGGCAACCGCACTTGATCGCACGTGAGAGTTGTCAGAGCTCTTCTTAGCGCGGCCTTACTCTAACTCTATGGCCTATAGAACCCGGAGGCTCAACGCCGCGTTCACAAAAGCTCTCCACTGACTTCTATCCTTAGCTAACTGCATCCAGTTTCTACTTTGTATTCCTATCTCTGCGAGATCCATCTTAATATTGCCCTCCCATCTGCGCCTAGGTCTTCCTAATGGTCGTTTTCCGATTGGCCTTCAATTCAAGACTTTGAAAGCATTTCTACTTTCTTCCATTCATACATGACCTGCCCACCTAAGCCTCCTAGACATGACGACCCTAACAATGTTGGGTAAACCATCTAAATTATGTGGTTCCTCGTTATGAAGTTTCCGCCATTCCCCATTCCCGTTCCTCTTGGGTCCGAATATTCGTCTCAGGATTTTGTTCTCAAATACTTTCAGTCTATGTTCTTTCTTCAGTGTAAGCGACCATGTTTCGCATCCATATAGAACAACAGGCATGATTATTGATTTATATATTTTAAGCTTCAAATTTTTCGACAGAATTCGCGACGACAAGAGATTTTGAACCGAATAGTAACACGAATTCCCTACTTTTAGTCGACATTTAATTTCTTCGTGGATATGATTTTTCTCTGTTAATATTGATCCTAGATATTTGAAACTATCCACTTTATCAAAAGTATTATTTAATATTTTAACACATCTATAATTTGCTGTATTACGGTCCCGACGCACTTCCATGTATTTAGTTTTCTCTGCATTTACTTCTAAACCCATGTCCCTGCAAGCGTTTAATAAGATCTCTGCATTTCTTTCTATTGTTCTCCTATCATATAGCTTCGAACAAGTGAATAGCTTCTTCTACATTTCCTACGAAATGGAAGATTAGTGACGTCTGTCCCATTCCCAAAACAGGCTGTCCTACAGACCAAATAAAAAATTATCGACCGGTAACGCTACTATCTGCCCCATTGTAAGATATTTTAAAATATTATATACGAAAAAAATTATTCACATGTACGGTCAATAATATCTCCCTTTCAACATGGTTTCATGCCAAAGAGATCAACTATAACGAATCTCTCAGAACTTACACATTTTATAGCTAATCAAGTTGATAAAAAGGAACAAATAGATGTAATTTATACAGATTTCTTCAAGGCGTTCGACGTAATTAATCATGATATACTTCTCAGCAAACAAGTGACATTCAATTTTTCACAAAATCTTCAACAACTTATAGCATCCTATCTTTGCCAACGGAAACATCGCGTTCGATACAAGAATATTTTAACTAAGGAATATGTGGTAGGCTCTGGTGTGCCTCAGGGATCGAACTTAGGACCTCTGTTATTTATTAACGATTTACCACCTGTAATAACATCTTCCCACAAACTTTTGTTTGCTGACGATCTAAAAATCTATCGCAGTATCTCCACGGAATTAGACGCAATTTCTTTGCAAAATGACGTTAATGCTATTTCCCAATGGTGTGAATCAAACAAGTTGCTACTAAATATTTCGAATTATGTAAAGTAGTATCATGCACCAGAAAAATAAACTATGTACGCAATGTGTATACTATTAAGCAAGCGCCAATTGAGAGAGTGGATTATGTTACTGATCTTGGAGTCACTCTGTAGTCAAACCTATCATTCGATATTCATGTCAACAGAGTGATTGGTGAGGTTTTTAGGAATCTTGGCTTTGTGATGAGATTAGGAGGTGATTTTTCTAATACTAATGCTCTCAAAACATTATACACTGCCTATGTACGGTCTAAGGTGGAATATGCAGCGATAATATGGGGTTCTAATAGTAAGAAATATATAAATAAAATCGAAAACATTCAAAATAAATTTGTGCGCTTTTTGACATATAAAGAAACAGGTATATATCCAAAATTTGAGAACTACGAAGGTCATCGAAACAAATATTCATTACAATCTCTTGAAAACAGAAGAAGTCATTTCATATTATCTTTCTTACATAAAATAATGCATGGTGCAATAGATTCAGAATATTTGTTATCAGAAATAAAAACTATCGTCCCACATAGAGCAACGAGACCCTATAATGACATATTCCATCTCTCAGCCCAAAGGACTAATGCATTATATGTATCGCCTGTCAGAAAAATGTGTATATTGTATAATAAGATGTCACAAGAACACCCAGATATAGATATTTTTAGTTACAAACAAAATTTTCATTCTACATAAATTTGTTGTATCATGTATATCGTGCTACCTGTATTTTAACGTATATTTTGCTTTCATATTATTATTTTATTATATGTGTATTTTAGAGTGTATTACGATAGAATTGAGGTCATATTATTATGTTATTATATGTGTATTTTAAAGTGTATTAAATACACTTTACAATAAGGAAAAACTGTAATTAGGCATTTGCCTGTTGTTTTTCCGAAATAAATAAATAAATCATCCCCTATTAAATTTACATCATCAGCATATGCCATAACCTGGTGAATACCGTTCAACTCTAGGCCCTGGTTTCTATCTTTGATTTTCCTTACAGCGTATTCCAGAACAAAGTTAAATAATAATGGCGACAAAGTATCTCCTTGTTTCAGGCCATTTTCGACGTGAAAGTTCGTGGACAAAAATTTTCCTACTCGGACTTTACTTTGGGATTCATTTAACCTATAAATAGTCGCGCCATTTTTTGTAACGTAAGCACTCGCGTGGGGGTGCCACAGACCCCCATATTTTTTGTTGTTGTTTTTTTAGCTGTTAATTGAAATATTGCGGTGAGAATTGCTAGAGACATTTCTTATAACCTTTCTTTTCGGGTCTTGATAGAATGCTTATTCTATTTTAGGAAGGTACTGTAAATGGCAGCAGTATAACCAACTCTATTTTCAAGAAAATCATTAAGGAAACTTGCTGGGGGTCCAGGAGACCCCCACGCGAGCACTTACGGGTTAAACATATCTTAATTAATCTAATTAGCTTTCTCGGTATTCCAAGTTCTGTAAGAACGTTATATAATGTTTCTCTCCTAACCGAGTCGTAGGCCTTTCTAAAATCAATAAATAGTTGATGTACCGGGCTACTGTATTCCCACTTTTTTTTTCGAGTATTTGGCGAATAGTAAATATTTGGTCGATAATTGATCGATTTCGTCTAAATCTGCACTGATAATCTCCAATAATTTTATCTGCGTATGGGGTCAATCTTGCTAATAGAATATTTGAAAGGTTTTTATAGGATATTGGCCATAGAGAAATACCTCGATAATTATTACAGTCAGTTTTGTCGCCTTTCTTGTGAATTGGAACAATAACACTAGTTAACAAAGGTTTTGTTACATACAAAGGAAATACCTGTTATTAAAGGAACTTTTTGCGCTGAATTCGAATATGCACTCGGTTTTCTCCATCATGTACGATTTTCCCGTAACAGAGGGATTTTCGGGAAAATCCCTCAAAAATTTCCCTTTTCGTTTATTTTACACCCCAAAATCTTGTCCCCTTGCATATACTAACATAGAAATTATACCTAAGTATACTTTGATTCATATTTAACAAACCCTCCAAGTTTCGTAATAATCGCTTTATTCTTTCTAGAGAAATAAATATGTTTGTATGTATACCGTGTGTACTGTTTATTGCACCTTATGGCAATGCTTTCAGATCTCTTAAGTTGAGGTAAAACGTTTTGCTTTATTACCACAAACACATATATAAAATATAATACAATATAATTTACAAGTGTGACAATTTACAATAAACAATAATACAAATGTACCAAAAGGTCATGAAAAGACTATCAAAACTATCACAATATATGAAACTTCCATTGGGTTACAAAAACGTACACTACTTCCTTCTTTTGTAAGAAATGTTGCATTCTCTAACAAGACCCCAACAATAGTCCCCCATCATTGAAGGATCCCATCGTCCCTGGTACCTTTTCTCCATTGCCATTATATCTTGGTGGAATCTTTCCCCATGTTCGTCGCTGAGAGCACCTAGGTTAGCAGGAAAGAAGCTGAGGTGGGAGTGCAAAAAGTGGATTTTTAAAGACATCCTACAACCCAAATCTTTGTATTTCTGTATCATGTCCTGTACGATTTCTGTGTAACTCTCAGCTTTGTTATTGCCCAGAAAGTTGCGCACAACACACTTAAATGCTGTCCAGGCAGCTAGCTCAGCACTGTTTAACTTGCTGTCAAAGCTATCATCAAGCATTAATTTCCTAATTTGGGGACCAATAAACACTCCCGCTGAAATCTTAGCATCACTCAGGTTAGGGAACTTATCTCGCAAATACTTAAAACCTTCACCAGATGTGTCCATGGCTTTGACAAAGTTTTTCATAAGTCCTAACTTGATATGAAGTGGCGGTAGTAATATCTTATTAGGATCTACCAAAGGAGCGTATTTGACGTTGCATTCTCCAGGTACGTAATTCACTCTAGGTTCCCATTCCTTCACTTCATAATGTTTGTCATCAGCTCGGCTATCCCATAAACATAAAAAACATTGGTACTTCGTGTAACCGCACTGCAGTCCTAATAAAATACCAACTACCTTGAGATCACAACATATTTGCCAACAATGGTCCTTGTAATTTATAAGATTTAGCAAAGTTGACATGGTGTCATAGGATTCCTTAATCTTCACTGAGTGCGCAAGTGGTATAGAAGGTTTTTAATTTCCATTATGTAAAAGGACAGCTTTAAGGCTGACCTTTGACGCGTCGATAAATAACCTCCATTCTTCTGGAACGTAAGGAATTCCTAGCTCCGCCATCAACCCATTTATATCCGTACATACGCACACATTATCTTGCATTGAGAAATAGCTTGAAAATTGAACATGCCTTTTCCTGTACACTGATATGTTCGTTTCTGCATCCAATAAGTTCCACTGCTGGAGCCTTGATCCCAGAAGTTCCGCCTCTTGTTTTGTCAGGTGCAAATCACGGACTAGGTCATTAAGTTCACATTGCCGGATGAAATGTGGCTCGCGAACACACAGTCAGGGATGAACGTTGGATCCTTGGATTTACATGTTGATGTCGATGGTTCATCAAGGTCATGATCATCATCAGAGTCTTTTGGCCATATCTCTTCCCAGTTGGTAGGGGGCTCGGGAAGTGGAAGTTCATCCCCGTGCGGAATAGGTCTAATTGCGGATTTAACGTTGGGATAACTTATTGTGTATTTGCTTTTTTTAGAATGTCCCTTAACTACTGTGAGACAAAAATAACAATCATCTAGATGGTTGGTGGGTTCTCTCCACACCATTGGTACAGCAAATTTCATGAACCTCCGTTTCCCTTTGGCCTATGCAAGTAAAGTGACGTAGCACGACGCACAAATTATGTTTGATAACATAACATAACATTTGATAACAAATATTGATAACCATTTCATGAACAAAACGAAAAAAACTTGGAGAATTGTATATATATGTATTAAGATATACATATACTGTACGTTTAAAAAAATATACGTTGGAAGTACATTCTATTTTTATACACGTTTCTAATTTACAGAGAGCAATACAAGTGTGTTGTTGACTATTGTAAATATTCATTTTTATGTCTGTGTTTGTAGTAATAAAGCAAATCGTTTTTACCCCAACTCAGGAGATCTGAAAGCATTACTATCAGGTGCAATAAACAGTGCACACAGTATACATACAAATATATTTATTTCTCTAGAAAGAACAAAGCGATTTTTACGAAACTTTTAGGGTTTATTAAATATAAATCAAGGTATACTTAGGTATAATTTCTATGTTACTATATGTAAGGGGACAGGAGCTAGGGGAATAAAATATCTGAAAAAGGGAAATTTTTGAGGGAATTTCCCGAAAATCCCTCTGTTACGGGAAAACTGTACGTGATGGAGAGAAACCGAGTGCATATTCGAATTCAGCGCAAAAAGTTCCTTTAAGATCAGGTGATTTTTCTCATGTAACAAACAAAAAGTTTAAATTTGTTATCTAGTGTAATTGATTCTTTCCACTCTTGTGGCAATTCTTCCTTGTTCCAGATAAGGAGGATGAGTTTGTGTATCTTGTTCCACAATTTTTCGCCTTCAGCTAAAATTAACTCAGCCGGAATTTCATCTACACCCGGAGATTTATGTTTCTTTAATTTCTTTATAGCGGTTTCTACTTCTATTCGGTTGGATTCTGGAATATACGGTTCTGTGGTGTGTATCTCCTTTTCTCCACTCACACTACTTTTGGTTGCTTGTTAAGCAAATCGTCAAAGAAATCTTTCCATCTATTTAAGATGCTATCCGTATCAGTGAGAACTGTACCGTCAGATTTCTTTAATATATAAGCACGAGGTTGATAGCCTTTCTTAAATTCGCTGATCCCCTTATACATGTTCCGGATGTTTTTATTTTTACTATTCTATTCAAGTTCCTTAATTGTAGCTTTCAAAAAATCGCGTTTCTTTGTTCTAAAAGTTTTGGAAGTTTCCCGCCTGGTATTTGCGAAATTTTGTGTAGTTATTTCATTCGGATTTAGTAGCCAGCGTAATTTTGCCTGTTTTCTCTTCTCTGCTAGTTTAATGCATTTCTGGTCGAACCAAGGTTTGTTCCTACGTATTTCCGCGTGTCCCAATTTTTCTTTTGCTGAAATTTTAATGCTATCTCTAATTTCAATCCAGGTATATTCAACACTACTGCAGTCCGAATCTTCTAAAGCCGAGAATCTATTCGAAACTTCAATCTGGTATTCCTCTCTTACCTGGCTCTGTTCTAATTTCTTTAAATTGAATCTCTCCGTTTTCGGACAATGAATATTACCTTTATTCAACGATAATCTCTCTCGTATTATCGCTGCTACCAGGTAGTGATCAGTGTTACAATCAGCCCCTCTAAACGATCGGACATCAATTATGCTAGATTGCCTTCTTCTATCTACTAAAATGTGATCAATTTTATTATGTGTTTTCCCGTCTGGTGATGTCCAAGTGTAATTATGAACGTCGCGATGTGGGAATTTTGTACTCTTCACGATTAGATTTTTCTATGTTGCAAAGTTCACGAGTCTAACACCATTGTCATTACTTTCTTTATGCAGACTTTCGTTCCCTATAATCGGTTTGAAAATATCCTCTCGTCCTATCTTCACATTGAAATCCCCTAATAGAATTTTTATATGGTATCGCGGGAGTTGGTCAAATATCCGTTCCACTTCTTCGTAAAAACTGTCTTTTATATCGTCATCCTTATCTTCAGTTGGGGCATGTACATTTAAAACAATAATATCACACCACCGTCCCTTAAGAGTAATAAAAGAAAGTCTTCAGTAACAAATTCAATCCGTTTAATTGCTGGTAATATTCGTTTGTGGACGAAAAACCCTGTTCCTAACTGGTGATTTTTTATTTCTTTTTCCGTAAAAGAACGTAAAATTTCCGGAATTCACAGCTCCATTTCCTTCCCACCTAACTTCCTGAACTCCTACTAGGTCCATTCTGTATTTCTCTAACTCATTTGTTACGGATTTTAACGCGCCTGCCCTATCAAGACTTCTAATATTCCAAGTTCCAAATCTCATGTCCATTTTCTTTTGCTGAGGTCGTGCCAAGTTATCAGTCCCTGTCCGAAGCTTTTGTGAATATTTCTGAACAAGTGCTATTTTTACATGATGAGGTTGTTAGCCTTACCCAAACCCCCAAACTGGAAGACCACTCCTAGTTGACTGTAGGCGACTGCTTATTCAGTATATTCGCAACCAACCTCTATATCTAAAAGCCTTCTCGATCCGCAATCTGAGGATGCGCCATGCCGTGGCGACAGCAACCCACATTACACGGACCTATATACTAGACCTAAAATAAATCGACACGTATTTTTTGTTTCTTTCGAAAGATAGGTTAAGGGGCGCAAAGGGCAACTTTTCAAAAAAGGTTCCCCTTGACTAAAAGGGGAACATTAAAGAAACTAAACTCTGCCGATGCAAAGATGAGTTCAAAGTAGGAAATACGTGTTTTGTTATTTTTCCGAGAAATTGGTTATAGGGGCAATGGCCCACTTCCAAATGACAAAGAACTGCACAATCCTTATGGAAATTGCATTTCGGTGAAACTGCTTCAAATCGTGATATGCTGTAGATATGGTGTTCCTGAGAAAAAGTCTCAATTTACAAAACCATCCATCACTGACCGTTTGGCCACTACAGGATAACTTTTTTTTTTTTTTTTAAAGAACTGAAGGTAACGGTATTCTCAAGGGGCACATTCTACTTTTATACACGTTTCTAATTTACAGAGAGCAATACAAGTGTGTTGTTGACTATTGTAAATGTTCATTTTTATGTCTGTGTTTGTAGTAATAAAGCAAATCGTTTTTACCCCAACTCAGGAGATCTGAAAGCATTACTATCAGGTGCAATAAACAGTGCACACAGTATACATACAAATATATTTATTTCTCTAGAAAGAACAAAGCGATTTTTACGAAACTTTTAGGGTTTATTAAATATAAATCAAGGTATACTTAGGTATAATTTCTATGTTACTATATGTAAGGGGACAGGAGCTAGGGGAATAAAATATCTGAAAAAGGGAAATTTTTGAGGGAATTTCCCGAAAATCCCTCTGTTACGGGAAAACTGTACGTGATGGAGAGAAACCGAGTGCATATTCGAATTCAGCGCAAAAAGTTCCTTTAAGATCAGGTGATTTTTCTCATGTAACAAACAAAAAGTTTAAATTTGTTATCTAGTGTAATTGATTCTTTCCACTCTTGTGGCAATTCTTCCTTGTTCCAGATAAGGAGGATGAGTTTGTGTATCTTGTTCCACAATTTTTCGCCTCCAGCTAAAATTAACTCAGCCGGAATTTCATCTACACCCGGAGATTTATGTTTCTTTAATTTCTTTATAGCGGTTTCTACTTCTATTCGGTTGGATTCTGGAATATACGGTTCTGTGGTGTGTATCTCCTTTTCTCCACTCACACTACTTTTGGTTGCTTGTTAAGCAAATCGTCAAAGAAATCTTTCCATCTATTTAAGATGCTATCCGTATCAGTGAGAACTGTACCGTCAGATTTCTTTAATATATAAGCACGAGGTTTATAGCCTTTCTTAAATTCGCTGATCCCCTTATACATGTTCCGGATGTTTTTATTTTTACTATTCTATTCAAGTTCCTTAATTGTAGCTTTCAAAAAATCGCGTTTCTTTGTTCTAAAAGTTTTGGAAGTTTCCCGCCTGGTATTTGCGAAATTTTGTGTAGTTATTTCATTCGGATTTTGTAGCCAGCGTAATTTTGCCTGTTTTCTCTTCTCTGCTAGTTTAATGCATTCCTGGTCGAACCAAGGTTTGTTCCTACGTATTTCCGCGTGTCCCAATTTTTCTTTTGCTGAAATTTTAATGCTATCTCTAATTTCAATCCAGGTATATTCAACACTACTGCAGTCCGAATCTTCTAAAGCCGAGAATCTATTCGAAACTTCAATCTGGTATTCCTCTCTTACCTGGCTCTGTTCTAATTTCTTTAAATTGAATCTCTCCGTTTTCGGACAATGAATATTACCTTTATTCAACGATAATCTCTCTCGTATTATCGCTGCTACCAGGTAGTGATCAGTGTTACAATCAGCCCCTCTAAACGATCGGACATCAATTATGCTAGATTGCCTTCTTCTATCTACTAAAATGTGATCAATTTTATTATGTGTTTTCCCGTCTGGTGATGTCCAAGTGTAATTATGAACGTCGCGATGTGGGAATTTTGTACTCTTCACGATTAGATTTTTCTATGTTGCAAAGTTCACGAGTCTAACACCATTGTCATTACTTTCTTTATGCAGACTTTCGTTCCCTATAATCGGTTTGAAAATATCCTCTCGTCCTATCTTCACATTGAAATCCCCTAATAGAATTTTTATATGGTATCGCGGGAGTTGGTCAAATATCCGTTCCACTTCTTCGTAAAAACTGTCTTTTATATCGTCATCCTTATCTTCAGTTGGGGCATGTACATTTAAAACAATAATATCACACCACCGTCCCTTAAGAGTAATAAAAGAAAGTCTTCAGTAACAAATTCAATCCGTTTAATTGCTGGTAATATTCGTTTGTGGACGAAAAACCCTGTTCCTAACTGGTGATTTTTTATTTCTTTTTCCGTAAAAGAACGTAAAATTTCCGGAATTCACAGCTCCATTTCCTTCCCACCTAACTTCCTGAACTCCTACTAGGTCCATTCTGTATTTCTCTAACTCATTTGTTACGGATTTTAACGCGCCTGCCCTATCAAGACTTCTAATATTCCAAGTTCCAAATCTCATGTCCATTTTCTTTTGCTGAGGTCGTGCCAAGTTATCAGTCCCTGTCCGAAGCTTTTGTGAATATTTCTGAACAAGTGCTATTTTTACATGATGAGGTTGTTAGCCTTACCCAAACCCCCAAACTGGAAGACCACTCCTAGTTGACTGTAGGCGACTGCTTATTCAGTATATTCGCAACCAACCTCTATATCTAAAAGCCTTCTCGATCCGCAACCTGAGGATGCGCCATGCCGTGGCGACAGCAACCCACATTACACGGACCTATATACTAGACCTAAAATAAATCGACACGTATTTTTTGTTTCTTTCGAAAGATAGGTTAAGGGGCGCAAAGGGCAACTTTTCAAAAAAGGTTCCCCTTGACTAAAAGGGGAACATTAAAGAAACTAAACTCTGCCGATGCAAAGATGAGTTCAAAGTAGGAAATACGTGTTTTGTTATTTTTCCGAGAAATTGGTTATAGGGGCAATGGCCCACTTCCAAATGACAAAGAACTGCACAATCCTTATGGAAATTGCATTTCGGTGAAACTGCTTCAAATCGTGATATGTTGTAGATATGGTGTTCCTGAGAAAAAGTCTCAATTTACAAAACCATCCATCACTGACCGTTTGGCCACTACAGGATAACTTTTTTTTTTTTTTTTTTTTAAAGAACTGAAGGTAACGGTATTCTCAAGGGGCACAACCACAAATCACTGACCGTTTGGCCACTATAGGATCACTGTTTTGAAAACAACCGTAAATGACAACATTCTGGTTTTCGGTAAAAATGTATAAAACCGTTATATGTTTCAGATATTGTGGTCCTGACAGAAAGACTTAATGGGTATAACCGCTAATCACTAATCGTTTGGCCACTATAGGGCCACATTTTTGAAAAGAGAAGAAGGTAACGTTATTCTGGATTTCGGTGGAATTACTTGAAACCATGATATGTTGTAGATATTGTGACCCTGAGAAAAAGTCTTAATGGGCAAACTACCATTCACTAACTGTTTGGTATATTTTTAAAACGACTAAAGAATATAGGACGAGGATCCTATATGGCCTAAAAGTTTCTTCAAGTATGTAAGAACAACGTTAAAATATACTGTAAGTGTATGATATCTTCTTGTCGCGCATCGCTGTCAAAAAGTTGCAAAATTTGTGAATTTAGCAACATTTGAGAGTTTAACATTTTAAAAAAATTTTCTTAAAACAAGTAAGATAAGAACGCTACTCACCATGAGGAGATGGTTACACTTGGAGTTTCACTACCCAACCAGCCATGCAATGATTAGGATGTATTCTTTACAATTGTATTTACAAATTTATAATATCACATAATTTGTCCCCTACAAATTTCTATTTTTCCCTTTATTTTTGTTCATTACTAATGACTTTAAACTCTTATTTATACGGGGGTAGTGGTGGCACAGTGGTGGAGCGTTAACTTGCATTGGGTTCTTGGTTCGTTTCCAGCTCGCAGCAAGTGAGGTTTGTGGTGGATAAACACTGTGTGCGTGGGTTTTCTCGAGATTCTCCCATTTCTTTCCACTTTCTTCATTCCACCATTTCACTCATTTCTCATCGTCACCGTCTACTTTAGCCTATCTGGTATAATCGTGGGAAGTAAAACTTTAATATTTTATTTTTCTTTTTTTCTGATTTATGCAAAAATGTAGGCATGGATAATCTTGACAATAGTGTAGCTCTGATGAAGCCGTCTGTAGCACTATGTCTACATATTCTACCAGTTATTGAATTTGAACCTATCAATTGTGTGATTCCTGAAGTAAACAGACAGATACTCAGCAAAGACCAACTGTATTTACTGGACATATCAAAAGTCATCCAGTCAAGGCACTGTTCTGAAGACTTTACAGTTCGTTACTCTGGCCATTTAGCACATTTAAAATGGCTCAGTACAGCTAATAGAGTTCTGCGGCTATACATTAGTGTGGAAAGTCCTTCAGATAATGAATCAAATGGTCACCTTTACCTTAAACTTATATATACCTATGTGGTTTGCCATTAAGTTGAGCAACAATTTGACCGAAAGTCCACATGTTTACGAGACTATTCAGAAAACGCGGTATTTTGCCAGAAGAGCCAAAACAAGCTGTAGACCCTGTTATAGAACGGAATGCTTACTTTGCTCATCCCGAAAATTTGCTTTTGGCAATGGTCATTGATGACAGAAACCACATTCGAGACGACTTTTGAAGGCAAGGAAAGTAACTTGTGAAAGTGATCCTATTAGACATTTTTGCCACCGAACATGAACTTTGTACCTAAAGATTACACCGAAATAATACAATGAGATGCCTGTAATCTTACTTCTTCTTCTTTGTTAAGATCATTGACTACTGACGAAATAAGGTAGTTTATAAGCAAACACTAAGTTAGTTATGAATTTCAAGAAGTTCCCATGTCATACTCATGCTGTCGGAAGATGCGTCAAGCTTGTGGTGGAAGCTTCCGGTATAGTGTGCTAGAGACGGCTTCATCAGAGCTACACTATTGTCAAGATTATCCATGCCTACATTTTCGCACAAATCAAAATAAATAAATAAGTAAATAAATAAATAAAATAAAATAAAATAAAATAAAAAATGGAATCTTTTAAGTTTTAGGTCCCACACTTATGTCGGCTAGGCTAAAGGAGACGGTGATACTGACAAATGAATGAAATAGTGGAATGAAAAAAGTGGGAGGAAATGGGAGAATCCCGAGAAAATTCCCCCACACGATGCTTGTCCAGCACCGAACTCACTTGTCGCGAGCTGGGATCAAACCAAGAACCCCATGCACAAGAAATTAACGCTCCACAACTGTGCTACTCCTGCTCCTGCATAAATCAGAGTTTAAAGTCATTAGTAATGGACAAAAATAAAGGGGTAAATGTAAATTTGTAGGGGACGAATTATGTTAAATTATAAATTTGTAAATACAATTGTAAAGAATACACCCTAATCATTGGATGGCTGGTTGGGTAGTGGAACTCCAAGTGCAGCCATCCCCTCGTGGTGAGTAGTGTCCTTATTTTATTTGTTTTAAGAAAATAAAAAAAAGCACGTTAAATTCTCAAATTTTGCTAAATTCACAAATTTTGAAAATTTTTAACAGCGATGGGCGACAAGAAGATACTACATAAATATAGTTTATTTATTTTAAAGTTGTTTTTACATTCTTGAAGAAACCTTTAGCCTATATAGGGTCATCATCATATATTCTTCTGTCCTTTCAGAAAAATATTGAAAATTTATTGTTTTTATTGGATTTTTTAAATTTAAACGGCGATGCCGTATCGGAAGATATATAAATAAAAGTTTTTCTTTTTGGTTTTTATCTTGTCTATACCAACGGCAACTTTTGCGCACTATAGCGTTCCGGAAATAGAAAAAGGATTTTTTCGAACCACCCTACTGGCCACTACGAAGTCACTTTTTTGAAAGCAACCAAACAGTGGCGGCGGTTGGACGTTAAAAGTGGGGGGGGGGCAAGACTTGATCTTAACAATTGTATATCAATGTTAGATTTCCTGGTTGTTTCTAACAATAGTTGATGAAATGTTGCATAACTAACAGGATACTATCTTTTTCACTTAAAATGCCGTATATGGTATTTCTGTTTTATTAAGTAAATTCGTAAGAGCAATACAGGTAGGTACCTAGCCCTTTATACTCTTAAACAACGAAAGTACAAGAAGAGATTTGATTCCTTGCTCATGAATATCTTACAATTCTGTCTTGAAAATTGTGTGATCAGATTATTTAATAACAAATTTGCAAAACAAATAAATAGAAAGGATATTATTAATCATAGTAATGAATAATGATGCTTGTTTTGCAGAAGTTATATTAAAACTGGGAATTAATGAACAACTTATACTTTTAATTCCACACATGCCATTAAATGAATGTTTTTACTCTTAGAAAATGAAATACAGTAAGTACTGCAAGCATATGCTATGACATTTAAGGAAATATGCAATTGCAATATTAACTGCTTTGAATTGCAATTAAAACGCAATTCCTGTAGCTTTCTTAACTCCACGGGAAGACAAATATCCAATACGTACTCACGCAACGGCAAATATCATATGGCACCATTTTTTTTTTTTTTTTGTATGAACCAGTAACACACACAAAACCTTTACCAGGGTGTCCACATTCTTGTAAATAAGTGAAAGTCAGTGAAAGGTCAATGAAGTAAAATGTGTCAGGTGAAGTCAGGGAAATGGCAGATTGGTCACGGAAAGTCAGGGAAAAATCGATTTAGGTCCGATGTTCAATTACTGAATTTATGAAATAGGGTTGACTTCTTTACTGTTACTGGATGCAAAATGTAGTGTTCTCTGATATAGTTGTTGAAACTAATTTTCTGCGAAAAACACATATCTAACTGCATCCTGGCATATTTGCTCAAAAGAGTAGACGCTGTTCTAGAAGAATTGCATGGTGCCAAGAGGATATCTGAACAAGTGGCTGAGAACGCGAAGAAATATTATCTCCGGCTCACAGTAAAAGCTCAGAATGAAGAATTTAAAGAACATTCGAATGAATTCATAGCCAATGATAGAGATTGTATTGGATTTGATGAGTTTTTTACTTAATCTTAGGAAATGGGAAGAACTTCGTTGACTTATGGTCAGTTATGAAATTGTGTTTTATCTTCTTTCACGGAAACGCATTTTTTGAAAGTGGTTTTACAATAAATAAAATTCTCGTTGTTGACAACTTACAAGAAGAATCTCTGGTGGCTCAACGGATCATATATGATTCTGTGATGAGAATAGGTGGATCATCAGGATTAATAATTACAAGAGGTATGATAAATTCAGTGAGAAGTTCAATGAGACAATACCATGTGGATCTGGAAAAGAAGAGAGAAATAAATGCTGGAGACGAGAAGAGGAGAGAGAAACAGAAGATTCAGCAACAACTAAACGAGTTGGAGGAAGAAGAAAAGAAAATTAAACTGCGGAGACAAGAAGAAGGATATTCATATCAATGAGAAGAAAACTATGCGAGAAAGAATGAAAACAAATTTCTAAATGTGTTGCATTTAACAACTGTCCCAGCAAAAGTATGTGTGCCTGTGTGTATTTTTTTAATAATCAGTAAAATCATGTATGAACTGTTTATTACTACACTGAGAAAAAAAAATGTAGGTGGCATACTTAAAAAGATAGGTTACATGCGTAATTCCTGTAGTTTTTGGACTTAACGTACAGCAGACGTATAACTGAAAACGCATGTTTTATAATACTTTCCGTATATGTGTTCCATCTATACGTACTTTCCGTATGAAACAATGTAGGCGGTCAGGAACTCACATACAAATGGACGTATATAACATATAGCTGACGAAGGTAACATAAGTATATGCGTGTGATATGCGGAAAACTGTTAGATATCAGACGTCCTGCAACGGCATGATGTAACACCTAAGGGCAGTGCCTATGTAGCATACGGATAACGTATGCTTGGTACTGATTTCTGTAGTAAGCAAGAGGATTTCGTATATTTGTACAATATATCGCTGTCCGGAGAACGTATTTTTCTCAGTGTATAGGCAATATTATAATGCTATGTAATTGGTATTATAATGTGTAAGCATATAATGTGTCAGTCAGTCAGTCTGTCTGTTTATAGCTAGTCATAATGACTAGCACCCTTTTAAAGGGTTACGTCCTCTCTTAGGGAAGAGTGTTGCGTAAATAGAAGATTTAAGGGATTTTGTGACGGTCTCAGAGAAGTTCTTTATATAATAATTGCTAAGGTCTTAAGGATCTTTCCGAACCTGAACTGGAGCAACTGATATATCAAAGTAATATGAGTACCTAGTGAGAAGGCATACCATAGATAGATAGATTGTGAAATGAGCATGAAGGGTGAGGCGAGGCGTGCTATCACATCACAACACTAAAAGTGTTAGTGCGACAGATGAAATCATCTTCTCACCTAGGGGCTGCTCTAGGCTTCAAAGTAGACAATGGGAGTTCTGTTAGTAGCAGATGGATTCAGCGTGCAAATGATGGAAATATGAGTGGAAGATGGTCATGAACTTTATAGTCTATGAGGAGTTCCTGGTCTAAGGCGTCAGGAGGTAGAGTGTAGCAGTAGAGAGTATAGAGTAACGATAGCGGTGTAGGGTAATATCGAGATGGAGAAGGATGGAGAGCTAAGTGGTGCATAGTATTCAGAAGTAAAGGGTGTTGGGTGTTATAACGAGAGCATATGTATGTGAGACGTAAAGTTTCAAGATGAAACTGAAGGGTAGGAAACTGAATTCGGTTGTACAAGTCTGCTGTGGGACTAGGCAATTTGACTCGATATGCAATGCGGAAAGCATGTCGTTCTAATACTAATAACTTCATAAATTTTGCGGGTGGCCGCAATCCATGCAACGTTTCCGTAAGTCAGTACAGGCCGTAAAAAGGCCTTGTATGTGTTCAGAATTGTGTTCGCTTTTAGTCCCCAGGACGTTCCGGTGAGCCTTTTTAATAAGTTAAGTCTATTGTATGCTTTAGTTGTGACTGTTTGAAGATGTTGTTTCCAAGTGAGATGTTTATCGAATGTGAGCCCCAAGTAAGTTACAGTTGATCGTGCCTGGATGGGAGTTTGGTCTACTTGTAGTGAAAGGCAGTTAGGATTTCTTCTGACTCTTGATGTTCGTTTCGGAGGAATGAAGACAATGGCCTGCGTTTTTGTGGCGTTGATCGTTAGCTGCCATTTGTCGTACCAGCGAAGAAAATTGTTAATTGCTAACTGTAGAGCAGTGTTGATGGATTGGATAGTAGGTCCTAAGGCAAGAAACGCAGTGTCGTCGGCATATTGAAATAGGTGTATTTTATCAGGAAGTGGAGGCATATCGGCAACATAGAGAAGATAGAGAAGTGGCGACAGAGCCGATCCTTGAGGTACTCCACAGTGAAGGAAAATAGGATGTTAGAGGCAGTTATTTATTGAAACATATGACAGACGGCCGAATAAAAAGTTGTATATCAGTCGTATATATGGAACAGGAAATCGAAGATGAGCTAATTTGTATATAAGTGCGATGTGCCATACCCTGTCAAATGCTTTCTCGAGGTCAAATAATACAAGACATGATGGTTTGACCGAGTTATAGTGTCGTGTAACCATGGTGGTTAAGCGAAGTAGTTGATCGTTGATCGAATAACCTGGGCGAAATCCTGCTTGATGTATGGGAAGTAACTGGCGTCTTTCTATGTATACATGAAGATGTCTTACGAGAATACGTTCTAGGATTTTACTAAAAGTAGACGTTAATTGAATTGGGCGGTAGGAGGATAAGTTGGCAGGAGGTTTCTTTGGTTTTGGAAACATTAACGTCTTAGAAGTTTTCCTGGTGACAGGAAAATAGCCAGTTCGCAGAATGAAAGTAAAAATCGTGGCTAACAGAGTAAGCAATATAAGCGGGCTTTCTTTTATATGGCGATAGGTTATTGTATCAAAGCCAGGTGCACTATTTCTTTTGTTGCGAACAACTGTACTGATATCTTGAACTGTGATTGGCTCGGTTAGAGGTTCATTTTGCGGAAGAGTATGAAGGGCATGAGGTTGTAATGAAGGAGAAGATGGATTGACTGTGTCAGCTGGATGTCTATATGAAGATGTGGAACTGAGTGGTGTGAAGATGTCTTGGAGGAAATCAGCGAAAGCGTCAGCTTTGGCGGAATCTGTTTGTATAGGTAAGTCACCATTTAATAATGGATATGGTGTTTTAGCATGTTTTCCGCAAAGAGCATTAAAACGTTTCCAGTACTTGCTAGGATGAGTGACGTCAGAGAGTGAATTACAGGTTTTAACCCAACACCTTAGCTTGTAAGCACAAATGTAATTCTTGACCATCCTCTGACTGAAGTTGCCGGTGATGACGGAGTGATTCTGGATTTTTTGTACGTTGATAGTCTCGATAAAACTGTCGAGAGCGAGTGATAAATGTAAGATATTCTGGTGGCAATGTTGGTCGATAAGGCGTTGATGTAGTTACTGGTATGTAAAGTGAACTTGCTTCTTGGATTGAAGTTGTGATGGTATGAATGTCATGATACAGTTCGACTTCTGATGTAGGAGGTTTTAATGGTTCTATTGCTGCCGATAGATATGTTCGGTATTGTTCCCATATAATGTTTTTTTTTTTTAACTGTTAAACCGCAGACGATAACGTCGTCTCTTCGGGAGGGATATATATGGTAAACATTGGTTATGATTGATACACATATATGGTCTATGAGATTCGACTACAACAATAATAAAGAAGTCACTTTATTCATACAGAGGTGAATTATTATTGTTGTTGTGAACCATGTGATACAAAACAAGAAACAGATATGGATGGGGAAGGTTGAGATGTAAGTGCTGAAGACAGACAGTGGTCAATGTATGGTTAGACATAAGGAGTATTGAAATAATGAAAGATATGCTTATTTGAAGAGCTGAGCGAATGATGAGATGAAGTGCATGGACGCCACAGTACACAGGGAAGTGTTAGTATTCACAAATGAGCTTATCTTCTGTGTTGGGGCTACTCAACACTGATGGCAGACATGGGGGAAGCCCTTGTTAGAAGGAACTCACTGTGCAAACGATGGGTATATGTACGGATTGAATTCTGATGGATGATAGGTAGCGAAGAAATGATGGTCAGGGTTCTCCGGATGCTTCTGGCCATAGATGGAGAGTAGATGCCGCAGTGGAGGATAGTAATACTTAGGCGAGGTGGAAAAGCTACTATCAATAAATATAGTGTCCATAAGCGTATGGTGCTGAGTTCTCCATTTCTTATCTATGTAGCGGGAGCGAAGATCTTCCAGATGGCGTGTGATGTGCGGAAATGTGATTCTTTCGTATAAGAGACGTGTGGGACTAGGCAAGCTTATTCGAAATGCGAGTCTCAAAGCGTGGCGTTCTATAATACGTAGGCGCTCGTAGAAATCGTCATTCGCACTAACCCAGGCGGTGTGACCATGAGTGAGACATGGGCGAAGGAAGACCTTGTAAGTGTTTAGGACGGTATCCGCGTGCAGGCCCCAGGTAGTACCAACCAGGCGTTTTAATAGATTTAAACGATTTTGTGCTTTCTCCTTAATAGATAGAAGGTGAGGTTTCCAAGATAATTTGGCATCAAAGACTACCCCCAGGTATTTAACAGTAGAGCTGGGGTTGATGGGTACACCTTCTACGTTAATAGCGAGTAAGGATGGATTGCGGCGTACTCGACTGCGTCTCTTGTTTGGAAGTATCACTAGGGCTTGTGTTTTGGTACAATTCAATTTTAACTTCCATCGATTGCACCAGTTGCTAAAAGCATCTATAGCTTTTTGCAGAGAAATGTTGATTTGGTGCATAGTTTTGCAACAAGCCAGCAGTGCAGTATCATCTGCAAATGTGAAAGTGTAAATAGGCTCAGGCATCACGGGCAGGTCACTAACATACAATATATATAATAATGGTGATAAGGCTGAACCTTGTGGGACACCAGTACAAGGAAAAATTGGAAAAGATAAACTATTGTTAATGGAGATATATGCGAGACGATTCGTAAGAAAGTGGTACACCATACGTATATATGCGGCCGGAAGATCGAAGAAATGTAACTTATATATAAGACCATTATGCCACACGCGATAAAATGCCTTTTCAAGATCGAAGAGAAGAAGGCATGAGGGTGCAGTTCTATTATAATGGTTCGTGATGATGGTGCTAAGGCGTAACAAGTTATCGAGGAGGCTATGTTCAGGTCGGAAACCTGCTTGGTGTTTAGGCAACAGATTATGAACTAACAGATGGCTATGGAGTCTCCGGACTATGATGCGCTCAAAGATTTTCCCAAGTGTGGAAGTGAGCTGATTGGGCCGATAAGAAGCTGGATCTGTTTTATCTTTTTTAGGTTTCAGAAACATAAGTACTTTAGATACTTTCCAATCAGATGGATAGTAGCCAGTTCTGAGGACAAAATTGTACAGCGTTGCCAAAATATGAAGTAAAATAGCAGGACCTTCTTTAATATGGCGGTAGGTAATGCCATCAAACCCTGGTGCCGTGTTTTTCTTGTGACGTATCACGTCTGTAATATCCACTGGCGTTATTGGCGCCGTTAAAGGATGCTGATCATCCAGAGTATGGTCCATGTTAATTCCAAGGTACCCATTATGAGGGTTTGTATATCTGGCAATGCGCCTGTAAAGAGTTGATCCATCTCGGAAAGAGGGTTCTGGTGTGAAGGTGTTTTGAAGAACTTGGGCAAAGGCATCAGCTTTCGCAGAGTCCGTGGTAAGTGCAGAATTCTTGTCGAGTAGAGGGTAGTGAGGAGTGCTGGTTTTCCCAATTAGCCGGTTGAAATGTTTCCAATACTTAGTTGGATGGCTCTCCTCAGCTAAAGCATTAACTGTCTTTATCCAGTTGCGCTTTTTAAATGCTCGGATGTAATTTTGAACCATGCGAAGATACTGACGATGAAGTCGCAGTGTGGCTTCATTACGGCTGTGTAGGTAATCCTTGTACGCTGTTCGAGCTAGAGAGATGAGAGAGAGATAGTGAGGTGGTAGTTTAGGCCGGTAAAGATTACCTGTGGTTTCTGGAATGTGATTTGCACCGCTGGTTTGAATGCTTTGCGTAATGCGATCTAAAGTCATGTCGAACGTAGAAATGTCAGATGGAAGTTGAATATCTGCTAGTGCGTCGTGGATATCCTGCCGGTACATTATCCAATTGGCACGGTCAAAATTTGGCCGAGAACGGAGAGTTTCTTGAGGTGGTTTCGATCCATTAGGAAAAACTATGTCGACCTTTACAGGATCATGATCGCTACCAATAGAATCAAGATATGGGACTATACTAGATGAGGCAATTACCACATCAGGAGTTGTATTAGAGGATGGACGAGTTGCCCTAGGCAGTGGGCAAATTTCTCCGTTCGTGTGAGAAGTAATGAAATCAGAAAATAACCGTTTTTCAGTAGCATTTCTGCTATGGTAGTTAATGTCAGCCATGACAATATAGGAGCGAAAATTAGTATCCAGGTACGTGAAAAACGATGTAGGTATGCGAACATGCGGTCGAACGTATATGGTTGCTACAGTGATAGGCCTTGATTTAAAATAAATGGTGACAATATTATGCTCCGGTAGAGGTTCAGGGAATTTGTGATTAATGGTTTTGATAGGTAACTTATGTTTAGTGCCAATAGCTGTTCCGCCATTTGCTCTCTGCCCCGGTGGTCCATCGTGGCGTGTGAATTGATAACCAGGAAAATAAACGGATTGTTTTGGAGTTAGGAAAGTTTCATTTAAGAGAAAACTATGGACCTTATGTTCATGTAATAAAGCAGTAAGTAGGTCTTTCCTGGTACAGAGTGACTGGATATTGAGGTAAAGAAACGTTATAATAAAGCCCGTATCCATGATGTATGACAGTTAAACTTGGGTTGTAAGAGGATGAATTTGAAAATGCACTGTCTGTCCAGAATAGGTTGCTTTGACATCTAGGTTATAGAGTATTTTAGTTGCATATACAACTTGATGGATTATGTGGGTCCGCAAGAAAGGATGGATGTTCTGGAGAGCAAGACTAAAGAAGCGGATCATGTCTTCGACTGTAACGGGTTCTCGAAGAGAATTGTGCGGAGGCACTGGCGTATCTGGTGTACGTAAAGGCACTACTAGTTCGGGTTTAGTAGGCTCTGCTTGAGGTTTGGCCTTACATTTGTAGCTATATGTAGGATGCGCATCATGGCAAGTGTTGCAATTTGGTGGCGCTGCTCCGTTAGGGCAGTCTTTAGTAAGATGGTTTTGACCACAGTAACCACATTTAGAGGTGTTTGGACAGTTAGGTGTCAGGTGCTGGTTATAAACCTGGCACTTTTCACACCGAATCGGAAGAGGTGGAGGTGTACGAGACGGTTCTACTTTATGACGGCGTTTAAATATGTAGGCACCATATTGTAATAAATGGTCAATAGCTTGCTGTTCGTTTGTCAGAACTCTAACTAGATAAGTCGGGCCAGTATTGTTGGGTATACGGATACATTTTTGAATGTTCACGCCTTCAGCAGTAAGTTCTTCTTCCACTTCCGAGTCAGTTATCTCGGGATCGACACCCTTGATGACGACAGATAACAGCGGTGGTTTCCTTGGTGGTGGACCTTGCGTCTGGCGTTTCGGTTGTAAGACACTAATATTTGCATTCTTGCCAAAGATCTCAAAGGAAGCCTTGTTACGAACGTGTCTATGAAAATCGGGGTTCTTGGACTTGAGAATGACACCATTGTTAGTGAAACGGATCTCTGTTATTTCCAATCTTGGTACGTATTTAACAAGCTGTTGAAAAATATGCTTTGAATTCTTGAATTTTGTATCAAAGTTTGTGAGAAGGAAATTATAAATTTGATCCCGAGATGGAAGTGGTGTAGGGTCGGAGCTTGTTGAAGGTTGGATGTCCATACGCAAATCCTGGTCATCATCAATATTAACATTGGCCGCCTTAGGAGCAGACCCCGAACGGGGACGCTTATCAACCGACTTATCCGAAGTATCCGATTCCCGCCTAGTGCGCCTACGTTGATCCCTAGGCTGGGGAACTACAGGTGGTAGCCTATGCATTGGGCCAGCGGCCCTACAAAGTGATGGAGATAAGTGCAAATGTGTAAGTGATGATCGGAACCAGCCAGCAAGAAATGAAATGAAATGAAAGAAGATGAGAACAAAAATACAGGTTTGAACCCTCCAAAAGGCGTATAGACCTCTTATCCACCCTGTAAAAAGCGTACTTGCACCGATCTCAGAAATACGTATTGCAATACTTCGTCATCGGAAGGTGCAATAACAGCTTTAAGACAGGTTAGGCTTAACCCAAAGTAAGTATGCAATAATGTGTATTTTTTCATATCTTAAGTACTCTATACTGCACACTTCCGTTTGTAAGTTTAGATTTTGTGTAATATGTAGGCCTAATCAATATCGGCCTAATGCATATGTTTGTAAATTTACATTCCTTTGGAAATAAATTGAAAAAAAGAAAGAAACAGAAGCAAGAAGAGAACAAGGACAACTATGGGGAGTGTGGAGACTCGAGTTTCTTTCTTTTTTTCTATATTTTTAAGTTATTCAGGGATCAGGGAAATCTGGAACTTTCGTCATGGAAAGTCAGGGAAAAGTCAGAGATCCTTTCTCCAAATTGTGTGGACATCCTATTTACATTTCCAAATGAAATTATATAAATTAGGGCGTCTCTTCAAAAAAGTGGGGGGGCAACTGCCCCCTCTTGCCCCCCCTAATCGCCGCCCATGCAACCAAAGATAGTGATGTCCTGGATTCCGGTCAAAATGACAGAAACCGTAGTACGTATGTTGTAGATATAGTTATCCTGATAACGTCTCAATGATCTTGATCACAACCACAAATCATTAATCGTTTGTCACTGCAGCGGTACTTTCTTGAAAACAGGAAAGTATAACGATGTTCTGGATTTTTGGTAAACTTGAGCAAAAGTAAGATATGTTGAAGATCTTAATCATGAGAAATAGTCTTAATGGACAGATGTCATGATCCCGAGAAAAAAATGTCTAGAGCTTTCCAGGGTCTTTCTTTGTCCCGGAATATGAACATCTGAATGTTGTCTATGCTCAAATGATGTTGGCTGCTACTCTCCCCATCCCTTTTCCGGGTTGTGGGATAGGACTTTTTAGGGTTTCATACAATTCTACCAAAATTGCAGAGTATCCTTACCTTCTGCTGTTTTAAAAAATGTGGCCCGGATCCGAAAGTGAGCTTAGCTCCCCTTTAGGTTTCAACAGCGTAGTGTTAGATATGGTAGAATGTCTGTACGCAGTTACCTTGAAGTCTTAAGAGTCTTAAGAGTCATAAATATTGGTATGATCACCATCCATGTCATAACAAAGAGGAATTCTGGGCCAAGTTCTCGCAGATGTTTTGCAGAGATGCTTCGGAGTTACGAGCGTGAAGGCGTGTTCCACAGCTGCTCGTAATTCCTGCGTTATGTGATATCGAGTGTTTCTTACTTGTTGCTTTATGAAACCCCAGAGACCATTTTCTGATGTCGTTAGATCGGGACTTCTAGGAGGCCAGGCAAAGGGAGCTGGTGAAGATACACAACCTCTTCCAATCCAGCGGCCAGAAGCGTCTTATTCAGGTAATTGCCCACGTGTATCGCGAAGTGCGCTGGTGCTCCATCCTGGTGCTCCATTCCAAGCAATGTTACCAGACAATGCCAAAAACACCAATTAGGGGTACGTCCACTTCCGGACCACGCTGTATGACATATCACAGTTTGAAGTAATTACACCGAAATCCAGGATATCGTTACCTCCTACTCGTTTAAAAAGAGTGGCCCTATAGTGGTCAAACGGTCAGTGATGGATGATTCTGCCTCTTGAGACTTTTTCTCAGGATCACAATATATACCTCCACATATCACGGTTTTAAGCATATTCCATCGAAATACAGAATATCGTTACCTTCAGTTCTTAAAAAAAAAAAAAAAAAAGTGATCCTGTAGTGGCCAAACTGTCAGTGATGGATGGTTTTGCAAATTGAGACTTTTTCTCAGGATCATAATATCTACACATATCACAATTTCAGTTATTTTCATCGAAATCCAGAATATCATTATCTTCGGCTGCTTTCAACAAAGTGGCCCTGTAGTGGCCAAACGATCAGTCATTGGCCTTTATGCCCATTAAGACTTTTTCTCAGGATCACAATATCTTCAACATATCACAGTTTTATTCATTTTTACCGAAATCTAGAATGTTGTCACCTTCTGCTGTTTTAAAAAATGTGGCCCTGTAGTGGCCAAATGGTCAGAGATTGGCGGTTGTGCTTATTGAGACTTTTTGTCAGGAACAGAACATCTACAACATATCACAATTTCAGTTATTTTCATCGAAATCCAGAATGTCACTATCTTCGGCTGCTTTCAAAAAAGTGGCCCTGTAGTGGCCAAATATTAGTGATTGGCGGTTATGCTCATTAAGACTTTTTCACAGGACCACAATACCTGCAACATATAACCACGGTTATGCCGGTTAGGCTAAAGGAGACGGTGATGACAAGTAATGAATGAAAATGGTGGAATAAAGGAAGGGGAGGAAACGGGAGAATCCCGAGAAAACCCACGCACACTGTGTTTGTCCACCACAAAGATAACTTGGCGGGGGCTGGGATCGAATCCAGGACCCCAAGCACCAGAGGTGAACGCTCTACAACTGCGGCACCGCGGCTCCCTTAAAAAAAGTGGCTCTGTAGTGATCAAACGGTCAGTGGTTTGTGATTGTGCCCCTTGAGACTTTTTCTCAGGAACACCATATCTACAACATATCACGGTTTCAAGCAATTCTACCGAAATGCAATTTCCGTAAAGATTGTGCAGTCCTTTGTCATTTCGAAGTGGGCCATTGCCCCTATAACCCTTTTCTCTCAAAAACGACAAAACACGTATTTTTTACTTTGAAGCTATCTTTGCATCGGCAGAGTTTAGTTTCTTTAATGTGCCCCTTTTAGTCAAGGGAACCCTTTGCCCCCTTAACCTATTTTTCGAAAGAAACAAAAAAAATATGTGTCCATTTATTTCCGGTGTAGTATATATGTAGGTGCCAAGTTTGAAGAGAATCGGATGACGAGAAACCCTTGTGAAGCTATCTCCTTTACATTTTCACTTTTTGGACTTAACGGGTTTTTGCCCCAAAGTCTTCAATTTCTCAGAAATAATATTATAGCCCTATAGTATTCATGTTTTGTATATATTTTATTATTTTCTGTTTCAGATAAAATATTCATTCACCAAACAATCATTCTTGACCTAATATAAAAATAATTATTCAAACACTATTTCAAGCAAACCAAAATTACATTACTAGTGGATACATTTTATACATCTTCTACATGTGACTGGAAATTATTTTATTCTGTGTTGTCCATCGAGAACCAGCTGTGGATTCCCGGTGAGTCGCGCACTACTTTTTGAGAAACACAATTTTATACATTGAAAGTAAATTTGAAAATTATTTAACATACTACGATTTTACAGTCTATCCTTCAAGTACCAGGATAATTTTGAAAATAATAGTTCCGATCTTTGTTGGTTACGTATGTTAATATTCTTTTTCTTTCCGCTCCTTCAAACTTATCATACTTACTAGCATGATAAGTTGAATAATGTCACTTGTTGTTATTGAACTTCTTTGAACAAACCCTTAATATTATTAGACATATTAAACGTGTAATACTACTTCTGTCTTCTACGAAAAAAAAAAAAAAAACACAAATCCTCCCAAAAGGAGTTGAATAAACTCGGAATTGGTGTCACAAAGCAACGTGCTACTGTGTTTTACATAAGCAGTCTGAACCACTCAAACCAAACTAGTTGATATGATATCACAAATATCGGAGAGCAAACACTGACGTTACTTTGAAGCATTGGCGTCTCTGGCATGTAAAATTTGGGGGGGACATCAAAGGAAATGATCTAACTGCTAGTGAGTATCTAAATAAATTAAATTAAAATAAAATATTGAATATTTCGTATTTCAAAATATTGGGGGGACGCATCCCCCGTCCCCCCGCCAGAGACGCCCATGCTTTGAAGGCTCGCTCAGAGGAATTTCTGGCTGCTTGCATAAGCAAATCGACTCAGCAGCTTTTTGCGGACAAGCAGAAATCTGAAGGAGTGTGCTTTAATGAGGAGTGAGGAACAGCAGACAAAGAAATTTTTAGAATGAATTAGACCTAATATCTAAGCTTTTCAAAGTAACACTTCCTACAGTAATTCCACTTAGAGTAAACACTCACAAAAGTACTTAAAACTTTTTATATATAGAACTTATGTGGTTCACTACATTTTATTAAAAGTGTGCAATCTATTAAATTTAATATCAGGGAATCAAATAAGCAAAACATACTTATTATTCACTTCAATACATAATTAAACCATGTAATGAGTCTTGCAAATGTATTCCTTATTTACGACAAGCGGATTCTTCTTTGTCATTTGGATGCGAAGCGCTCAAGACTCTGAATTAAAAAATCACCACATGAAATATCTTCATGATCAATAGAGAATGTCATGGAGGTCTAATGATGAGTCTCCGAGCCAATTTCTTAGTGGTCTCTATTCGATTAGTTGTGCTGATTGACCTTCAACAGTAGCTGCTGGCACAGGCACAGTTTTAATACTTTTACTAGCATCTTAACCTAGAATTGAGCTCAAAATATATTATAATATTGGTACAATGTCATTCACACTTTTTCTAAGAACTTGAAAGGTTTAACATCTGCTTGTAAATGATTTTCATCTTTGTCATGAAAATTGACAAAGATTTCTGATCTGATTTTTCTATTAGCCGAATACGATCAAAAGCTTCCAAGAATGAACACAAGGAGATTACATATACTGCATCTCTGACAGTACTGAGTCGGTATATTTAAGTATTTCTAACATTTTCTTCCTCTACAAGGCCTTCTTTTACTTTACCAATGATAGCTTTAACAACTTTCTGCCAGGATAAATCTCGAAGTATGGAAGTTAATACAACACCGTCAAAGCCCTAAAAGAATCAGTCTTAAGGATGATTACATCACTTCAGAAAACACTTCTACATCAACGGCTGATACCAAATTGATTCCGAAACGGACGAGTTGATTCCCATTAGCTGACAGAGGATTTACCCCTAGCGTACGAGTTGATTCCCATCTGGTGAATGCGTATTTACCCTTAGCATACGAGTTGATTCCCATACCGTGCGATTCCGATTTCGCATACCGTACCGATTCACGTGTGCCAACCACATCTTGGCTGCTTGTGAAGCTGTAGTTAAGCAAACTATCCTAAATAATTCAAACTTTAAACTTTTGAATAACTCACTTGACAGATGCAAGTTGCAATATAAATTTGATAAATTTTATACAGTGAACTAACTACAGAAAAAGAAGAAAATTACTTTTGACTCACCATTTCCGCTACTTGGAAGATGCTGGAGTAAATATGTCAACTTCATTTGCATCACTAATCACACCACTGAAAATATTTTCAATCACTGAACTCAGTCATTCACTAAACACAGTCAGGAAACACAATTACTAGCAAAGATGCCGCGGACCACCTATTAAGAAACACTAGTTCACATGCATTACACATTTTTATTATTTTTTTATAGTTACTCTCATAATTTACGTGCTAAGTTGCAACTGTTAAGCATAAGTAATGGAATTATGTACTACCATGAGCAAAATAAATGACGCGTCTCTTTATTTTGAAGTTTTTTGAAAATATCTCCGTTTTCTTTATATGTTCGAAATTTCGGAAGGTTTCCCCAACAGGACAGGTTAATAACAAACCCGTTTTTAATATTTGTGTTAGATATTAGCTTAAAATAAATAAATTAGAAGCAAAAAACATTAAATCGACAGAAATCTCGAGAATTACCAACTCTGCTAAAGTGGGAAATTTTCAAGAACGCGAGGGAATTCTGCAGTTCAACACGAAGCAGCGACATCTATGTCATTGAGAGAAATGTGGATTAAATCTACAAACTAAACTTTTAACGAATATTTCTAGTATGTCTTATTATATGCATTATCTGCAAACTCCAAATATATGAATATATGCTAAGTATTAACATAAAGATAGAGCAAATAGTGGAAATTATCTATGGAAAAGGACGAATTGGTAGCACGATCGTAATGAAATATCGTCTTTACCGGAACAGGCTCAGTTCAGGTAAAAAAAAAAAAAAAAAAATAGCTCAGTTATTTAAAGCAACGAGTCTGTATGCTGAAGGTAGCGGGTTCGATACCATAGAAGTGCCGTTGTCATTTTTATCACTACACTACGGTTATTTTATTTATTTTTTATGTGGGAAAGAATCAAATTGTAACGCATGTGTAAAATTCATGACGATACCAAAAAAAGAAAAAATGCCGTTGTCGCACTTGCATTAGCGTCCCTAATTTTGTTTGCAGTTTCGTAATTATTTCCCCTGTGCTCACTGCTCACCATATGCTCGCTGGCGCATAACGAATGTTTCCCAGTAAATGTTAATTCTAATTTGGAGAATTTTATAAAGTTTCACAATATTTCTCACTAGATAGTCTTCTATCTACGTGTTTGGATATTTTGATAACAGATGTCCCTATTAAATGTTTAATTTTCCCTAGATGTTTAATTACGGAAAAGTTTTACAATGTATTTGTATTGAATTGAAATTGTTTTGAATTTACTACATAAGGTAAGTAGACCGAAGGAGGAGAACTCAAGTAATTGATATTCTACGTAAAAGCAACCTATTGTAGAATGATGATGCTTCTTACCTTCAGCACATAATCTTTACGTTAGAGAGTCAGACAGAGAAAAATCCTGGTTTTTCCTCCCCTATGACCACCCATCTTAAACCTCTACATATCATTGTTCGTCTCACAAAATTTCGGTGCTCCAAAAACATTCAAATAATAATAATAATAATAATAATAATAATAATAATAATAATAATAATAATAATAATAATAATAATAATAATAATAATAATAATAATAATAATAATAATAAATAATCCTGAATATGCCATCCTTACATAATGTAAGGATATCTTAGTTTCCTAGTTTAAATCTTAAATATCTTAGTTTAAAATGCTTTCTTTAGTACTTATTTGAGCAACCATGTAGGAGGGGGTACGACTTTTTATTTTGCCCCTCTCATTTCAGTACCCTTCCAACAGAAAGTAATTTTTGATAAGCAGGACAGACAAAATGAATAAGAAATATATTTACAGCATCCTCTCCCCTTTCATGATTAGAATATCACGTAATATTTTTTATTCTACGAAAGATGGCCCTGTGCGGTTAGGGGTAGGTAACTAAAAAAATACCAAATATATAGCGCCCCTTGATTGTAATATTACCGCTTCTTTATTTGTACCAGGGAGCCCCTACACAATCAAGGGTGACAAAAGGAATAGGAAGAGTGTCTATTGATTCCAGTGGTGGATCCAGCACGAACTCCTGGGGGAGGGGAGGGGAAGTAAAACATTCTTTTGATGATGTGAAGCTGTCACAAAATACCACTTAACTAAACTAAACAATAGTGGGGTGAACCGGAACCCAGTCAGTTTAAATTGATGTAAATGTTTAATTTTTGGCTTCATATTAAAGTTTTGGTTTCAAATGAGAATTGCAGTCCAAGTGGTCAATGATCAAATCTCGTGGGGCTCTTCAGTGTAGTCTAATACGACCCCCTTATGAGAAAAGGCAAAAATATTAACATGTTTATAACTTTCGAATTTTTCGTCTATTTTAAAGAAATATTTTGCTTCGTATTAAAGTGTTGGTTCCAAATGACAATTTCAGTCCGAGTGGACAATGATCAAATCTCCGGGGGGGGGGGCTCTTCAGTATAGGGGGCTACGGCTCCCTTATGGGAAAAGGCAAAAATATGAAAATACTTATAACTTCCGAATTTTCCGTCTATTTTAAAGAAATTATTGGCTTCATATTAAAGTCTTGGCTTCAAATGACAATTTCAGTCCGTGTGGACAATGATCAAATCTCGGAGGGCTCTTCGGTGTAGGGGTTTCGGCTTCTTTATGGGACAAGATTCACGTAGTTGATATTGCAAAATTGTTTTGTATATATGAGTGGAAACTTGCACCATTTGGTTAATTTTACCTCTTATGTTTTGCAGATTCATATTCCAAGCAATAGTTACTTCGCAGAGCTAAAAGAAGGCACTTACTAGTTTCATTAAAATAAAATGTCTTTTATGAGAGGAGCAGACGAACGAACAGGCACCCAAACGTTGGTTGAGTCGTACGGTTGAAACTCGTTAAGCTCGCTTCAATTATTATTATTATTATTATTATTATTAATAATAATAATAATAATAATAATAATAATAATAATAATAATAATAATAATAATAATAATAATAAAGCATTGCAGGGACCTTTGGTGCAGGGGGTCCGTGGCTCGATTCCACTTCGTGCCAAGTGAAATTTGAGGTGGACAAATACCGTGTGCATGGGTATGTGTTTTCTTGAGATTTTCCATTTTCCTCCCATTTTCTTCATTTCACCATTTCATTCATCATCATTCTCCCTTAGCGTAGGTGCATAATCGTCCAACGTTAAACTAGATATTGCAATTTCAATAATAATAATAATAATAATAATAAAAATTAATTCAACTGAAAGGACTGTAATTTATGTGGACAGCAATTATCATAAATATGCAACCATTATAACAACAATGCTTTGAGTAGAAAGATAATCCTTTCCAAGTCTTAACGAATGCGCACGAGATAAGACATGTCTCGAGAAAGAGACGAGACGCGCTTTGTGACATCCAAGATAATACGAGGCAAATGTTTTGGACACGAGATAGCTTATAAAATATCTCGTCTTGTCTGGAATGTCTCGAAAACAAAAGTCTAAGTTTTAAAATTATTTTTCAAGATCTATTCTCTCAGAAGTAGTTCTCTGCCTTAAAATTAATAACGGCATTTGTGATTTAAATAAAGATAAACAATGCCTAAAGTTAATAGTTAACTTTTCGAAAAGAAGCTTCATTAAGGGTGAACCTGAAAGATGTCCACAAACTTCGGGGGGTGATTCGTGACATCAAAAGGAGACAAATGGTCCTCTTGTAGTTTTCGAATTCAGCTTCGTTGTCGAGATACAGGGTTGCCAACTGGTCGTGTTTGAGAAACTCACTGGGAATAAATTCAAGTCCAAGAATAAACTACTACTCATATATTTTTCAGGTCAATTGATTTATACCATGTTGTAAGGTCAAATATTTATTTATGAAGTGTGTACAAAATTCGCCAGTGTCTTTCCTGAGAAAATCGTCGAGAAAAAGTCACCTCCAAGAATAAACTACCCCTCGTAAATTTTTCTAAGAGAAATATCTGATACTGCAATATAGGGTTGTTAATTAAATATTGATTAATGAAAAATAAACAAAATTGTTAAAACCATTTTTGAGAAAATAGCGTTTTTCGATTTTCGGCTGTTGGTAAACCACACTTATTTTAGGTGGTAGGAAAAAATGGAAAAGCTCCTGTAAGAATACTAAGTAAACCCTAAGTTTAAAATTTGGTGTAGATAAGTTGAACGGTATGGCCTCTAGGCGAGTGCATATAAAAGTGTGCCGAACGGACGGACCGGAAGGACGGGTGTCGAAAACTCACACTTTGGGTATGTAGACGCCATGAAACATGTAAATCCGTTGAAATCTGAATTTGATATTATTTTCACAATCACTATATTTTCTTCTCTCTTTTGTCGCTCGAAAAAGAAAAGCCTGAGTTTACCACAAAAAGCTAGGGAGTTTCTCAAAAAATATTCAATTACAGGGCCACCGCACTAAACTTTTTCAATTCAATTTCTTAACTGTGTTAGGCCGCAGTTGTTACTGAAGTGTGTATTTGGATAATACGAATAAAATTATCGTACTATTCAAATACATTGAATGTCAGATTATCGAATAAAAAACTTCGATTGAAGAAAATCCACACTACAAAACTAACTCACACTTTGAGCACATTTTCATTAGAAATATAATAGACCAATTAATGCAATCATTGTTTATGAAATATGAAAAAATCAAATGAGTCACTTTGGGAAAGTCGTTCAAAAAGAGCACGTCAGGGGTAACCTACCTCTTGTGAATTGTTTCGAACAATGAGTTAAGATATACTTTTGGTTATTAATGAAATATTTATTTGCGAAATTTGAACAAAATCGCCTGTCGTTCGAGAAAATTGTCGGGGAAATAACCTTGACCCCAAAAATGAACTATCCGTTGTAATTGTTTTTCATAGAAATGACTTATACTGAAATATAGGGTTATTAATGAAATACTTATTTATGAATTATCAATAAAATTGTCCGAGTAATTTCTGAGAAAATCGTGAGGGAAAAATAACTCCCCGTATAAACTATCTCTTGAGGATTCTTTCAGGGTAAGCGAGTTATTCCATATTACTAGGTTTTTAATGAAATATTTATTTCTGAGTACGAACAAAATTGCTTGACTCATTTTTGAGAAAACGGTGGAGGAAAAACACCCTCAAGAGTAAACTACCCCTCGCATATTTTTCAGGACAAACGAGTTTTTGCCATATTGTTCGGTTATTAACGAAATATTTATTTTTGAAATATGAATAAACTCTTTTGAGTCGTTTTTGAGAAAATCGCCCAGACAACACTCCACCTAGAATTAACTACCCCTTGCATTTTTTTTAGGACAAACGAGTTATGCCATATTGATAAGTTATTAATGAAATCTTTATTTATGAAATATGAACGAAAACACTTGAGTCCATTTTGAGAAAATCACTGAGAAAAAACTCACCCCTTAGTATAAACTACCCCTTGTAGATTTTTCTCAGATAAATGCCTTATACCACAAAATAGGGTTGCTAATTAAATATTGATTTATAAAAAAAGAAAGAAAACAAGATCGTTAGAGTCAGTTATGAGAAAATATCTTTTTTCTATTTTCATCGTACAGGAAACTACCCTTGTTTTGGGAGTAGGAGGGAAATAAAAAAAAACTATAGGAAATACTATGAAAATCTTAAACTAAAATTTGGTGCAGATAAGTTGAACGGTATGGCCTCTAGGCGAGTGCACAGAAAAGTGTAGCGAACGGACGGACGAACAGATAGACATGTATCGAAGAATAATCTTTTCGGTGTTAGGGGCTATAATACGTGTAAATTCGTTGAAATCTCAAATTTGATTTTTTTTCGAACACCATACTTTCTTCTCTCATTTGTCACTTCAAAGTAAAAGGAACTCAGAACTACAGATAAGAGACACCCACTTTTACACATAGACATTTATTGATTTAAAACTGTTTTAGTTTGTGTCATTTCACTTCTAATTGAAAGGTTTTACAATGATTAACGGCATACCAATGACGAGACGGAAGTTTTCAGCAAGTAAATGCATTCAGAAGTCTAGACTGCATTACAGCTATGAGTCTGTTTTTACTTCTGCAATTGTTAACAGCTGTAATTTCGTCCAAACGCTACATGAAATAATTTTTGGTTGACGTCATTGTGTTACTATTTTAGTATTGTTCTCTTCAGACTTGGTTGAAGTTTTGTCTTAACAGTTATACATTTTTTTCTTATTTCATCGTTACACATAAGAATAAAATGTTGTGGTGACCGGATAGATTCGAACCTACGAACATTGAGTTTTTATTCTTCAAACAATTTACCAATGGACCAAGCTTTGTCCTCACGTTAACCTACGGTTACAGGGTTTATTACGATTTAAATAAAATGGCTGGCTGTTAGAGTTTCCTGCTGACATATTTCGATAAAAAATTTTCATTGCTTCGTAGATACGTAGAGCAATGTTTAGATACACATTTTAGGAGAGTGCATTTTAATTTCATGCCAGAAAAAAGCTGGATAAGTTTTAATAACATGTTTCATATGTAGTTCTCAATAATAGACTTGTTGTTCGGGATGACGTTCCAAGGTTTAGAATTGACTAGCAGTTTTTGCTATTAATATCCCTTCTAGCAATATTGGCAGTGGACAAAAGTTAGCCCGTGTTGAAGCTTTTTGCTCCTAATTTAGTTATTTTACTTTATTATTTAACGAATATATTGAAAATTGTCAGAGACACGTATGCAGTAATTTATTTCGGGAGGGGTCCGACTTCAATATTAGGATAAATTATAATAAAATTTTAAAAGATAATCCCCAAAATTAGGCTAAATTTACAGAAAAGTTGGGGTTTCAGAGGGGTCCGGACCCCCTGGACCCACCCCTAAATGCGTCCTTGTTTGTCAGTAACGTTTCCTCATTTTGAAACCCTCAAAAACTTCGGATAGACTATATAAAGGAAAACGAGTTATTTTCGATGAAATATCACTTCATGGAGACGCGTCAGTTTTATTGCACATGGTGGTATCCCACGTTCACAAGGGCAAGAATTCCTTTCCTCTGATTCTCTGCCATTGTGCGCTATCGAAAGGTTAGGTTTGTAACATATTACTCCTACGAACAAGCATGACTGGCAGATAGGAATACTGAACACAACTCCAGAGAAATGCATGCTGAACTTACGTTTATAGCTACGCTTTGGTGATTTGCCCTCAAGGTCAATCGAGTGGTAATTCAGTTCCATCTCTGTTCTTAAGCCATGTTCGTATTACTTCGAACAGTTTTGATAATGAAAAGCATGCCTCTTAATATAACAGACTTCTTTCGCGTAAGAAATCAAAACTCAGTTGGTCAGAGCAACTAGTCTGTACGAATTAGATTGTTAGTTAGTTAGGAGCTCAGTACGAGTAAGGGTTTTTATTACTATTGTTTTTATCTTTTTTATGTGAGGAAAAATCAAATTGTATCGATCGGGCATCGCGATATCAAATGTATTTGATTAGGTAGCTTTGTCTTAGCTAAACTTTAAACATCAGTAACCGTCGAAATTATTTCACTAACCGATCACTTAGTGAACATTTCAAACACGTCAAACCAGTGGCATAACATGAAGGTTAACTTCTCCTCCGCAGTCCTTAGTTATGCGTCCGTACTTTCAAGGGCGGACTAAGGGCCGGGCGACTGCCCGGTGCGCCAGAGAAAGAGGGGCACCAAAACGAGCCTCAAAAAGTAAATTTTATAATGTGCTTTCTACTGACGTTTTTGATTTATATTCTTGTAAAGTAGTGGCAATTATATGATCTTTTTCCATTTCACTATGGAAGAAGAGAGTTTCATAGTACTAAGGGGGCTGTATCGAAAAATGAAGAGATGGATGTAGAATAAAGAGTGCCGGGAATTAAGTATTGTTTGTTTGTTTGCTTGAGTTTAGCATTCCACGGTTATGCCTTAATGGGCAAGGGAGATGTGGATACTAATTATAGTGGAATTCGAACCACTTTTATCGTTCAACAGTAATCCACCGGGAATTGGACCCGGTACTACAGAAGGCAGGCGTGCTAGCCACTAGACCAGGGGGGTGGAGTTGGTATTGTTTATAGCGGGCCATATTCTTTGTGAAGTTTTCCTAGGTAATGGATTTCTTTTTGAAAATGGGTTTAAAACAGGGGCGTCATTTAGGGAAGGCAGGGAGGGGCATTTGCCCCCCCTAAGTTTGAGATGTATATAGATTTTATCATTAGAATAGTAGTAAATCGGTGAAAAACGCGAAATTTTACTTATATCAAGAGGTCTTGCCCCCCCAAAGAAAATCTGAAATGACGCTCCTGGTTTAAACTATTAAAAACACTATGATAAAATGTAAAATATAGGCTACTACTAGGGGAAGGGCGCCAAAAAGTCACTTGGCCCGTGTGAAAATTTGGCCTGCTCCGCCCCTGCGTACTTTCTGTATATTTTTTGGCCTTGCAGAATGTGCGACCCCACGCCACATTGTTGCGGGTGCGCTATTTACGCCTACCCTTCGAACGTAATTCAATAACTGTTTAAGAAATTCTACCATCAGCGTGGAAACGGGAATATATTTTTCTAATAGTCCCATAGAACTTTCACTCAGAACGCCAGATGCAATTTTTCAGAGTGGGCTCTGGCTAAGTAGAAGGAAGATCTGTTTCCTAAGTAAGTTCCTTTCAGAAAGTTTGCTATTTCTTTAACAGTGATG
Source organism: Thermobia domestica (assembly GCF_964235325.1). NCBI lineage: Eukaryota > Metazoa > Arthropoda > Insecta > Zygentoma > Lepismatidae > Thermobia > Thermobia domestica. The sequence goes on from NC_137461.1 coordinate 101,929,496, forward strand.
TAAATAAACATACTCATCGTTATTAGCTCGACACCAAACCATCCTGGACAAATCCCTCTAGAACAATGATCGGCAAAAGTTATTCTGCCTAATTTTATAAGCGACTCAAGGGTGAAACACTTGTTAACGAAAGCAATGTTGTGTATATACTGCCTTGTTTCTGACAAAATATAAAGTCTTTTGTAATCTTTAGACACTTTTCCTATTCTTTTTGTCACCCTTGGTTGTGTAGGGAAGCCTCGAACAAATAAAGAAGAGGTAATATTACAGTTAAGGGGCGCTATAAATATATTAGGTATTTCTTTTGTTACCTAACCATAACGGCCTAGGGTCGTCTTCAGTAGAATAAAAAATGCTACGTGATATTACATTCACGAAGGAGGAAAGGATGCTCTAAATATATTTCTTATTCATTTTGTCTGCCCTGCTTCTCAGAAATTATATATCTTCTGTTGAAGGGTGCTGAAAAGAGAGGAGGGGAAATAAAACGTCGTGCCCCCTCATACATTTTAAATTTTGTGACGTGGTTGCTCAAATTATTACTAAACAAAGCACTTCAAACTAAGATGTTTAAAGTTACAACATTATGTAAGGGTGGCATATTCAGGAATAATAATAATAATAATAATAATAATAATAATAATAATAATAATAATAATAATAATAATAATAATAATAATAATAATAATAAATATGAATGTCTTTGGAGAGCCGAAATTATGTGACACGAATCATTATAGGTAGAGCTTTAAGATGAGTGGTCATAGGGGAGGAAAAACAGGATTTTTCTCTCTCTGACTCTCTAACGTTAAGATTATGTGCTGAAGGTAAGAAGCATCATCATTCTACAATAGGTTGCTTTTACGTAGAATATCTATTACTTGAGCTCTCCTCCTTCGGGCAACTTTGCTTATGTAGTAAATTCAAAACAATTTCAATTTAAGACAAATATTTATAGAGAAAATTAAAAATTTCATAGGGAAATCTGTTATCAAAATATCCAAACACGTAGATAGAAGACTATGTAGTAAGAAACATTGTGAAACTATAAAATTCTCCAAATTAGAATTAAAATTTACTGCAATTAACATTTCCAATTCGTTATGCATCAGTGAGCACAGGGGAAATAATTACGAATCTGTTTGCAAACAAAAATTAGAGACACTAATGCAAATGCGACGATATTTTCTCTCTCTCTTTTTTCTTTTTTCTTTTTCTTTTTTTTTTTTTTGGTATCGTCATGAGTTTTACACATGTTACAATTTGATTCTTTCCCAAATAAAAAATAAATAAAATAACCTTAGTGATAAAAATGACAACAGTACTTCCACGGGATTCGAACCGTCTACCTTCGATATACAGCCTCGTTGCTTTATCTAACTGAGCTATTTGCTTTCTTACGTAGGCTGAACCTATTCTACACTAAAGACGATTTTTCATTACGATTGGGCTAACAATTCGTCTTTTTCCATAGGTAATTTCCACTATTTGCACTATCTATACGTTAATACTTAGCATAGATTCATATATTTGGAGTTTGCTGATAATGCATATAATAAGACATACTAGAAATATTTCGTTTAAATTTTCGTTTGTAGATCTAATCCACGCTTCTCTCAATGACATAGATGTCGCTGCTTCGTGTTGAACTGCAGAATTCCCTCGCGTTCTTGAAAATTTCCCACTTTAGCAGAGTTGGTAATTCTCGAGATTTCTGTCGATTTAATGTTTTTTGCTTCTAATTTATTTATTTTAAGCTAATATCTAACACAAATATTAAAAACGGGTTTGTTATTAACCTGTCCTGCTGGGGAAACCTTCCGAAATTTCGAACATATAAAGAAAACGGAGATATTTTCAAAACACTTCAAAATAAAGAGACGCGTCATTTATTTTGCTCATAGTAGTACATGGGAGAAACTTGTAGTAGATTTTCCGAAGATATTCATAACGGGTAAGATATTCATAACTGTTTGTCCCGCATTTTTTGGGAAGTGGTCTTCTCGTTTCTCATTTTAACATAAGTTTCAGTCAGAACACCCTTCAATGTTTCTATCAGATGGAAAAGTTTGGATGGGGAGAGTAAAAGTGAGTGTTCAGTTTAGAGTGGAATGCTTCGCAACAGTTAGTAGCATGTTCAGAACTACTATTAAAGTCGGCCCACATTATGGGTGAGAAGTCTGTTTGCGAGAATATAAGTCTCAAGTAAATAATCAAAAAATTCATCCAGTGTTTCATGTATACGTTTGAGGGACATTAGATCTTGTACGAAGCAGTCTTCAATTTGATCTGGTGGGAGAAGAGGTAGTCCAAACAAGGTTTTGAGAAATGCTCCTAGTTCAGAGTCTTTTGATTTAAAATCATTTGACAGGATTGAATTTTTCTCAACCATGACTGACCGAGATGAAATCTGCAGCACTTTCTAGTCGTTTGGGGCCAAACGTAAGCAATTGCTTGATGGATTGCGGTCTCAAAGTCAACGTATATAATGTCTCGATTGGTGATATTTTTAATTAAGCACAAAGCTTCTTTGTATGTCTCAGAGGTTTGGTTTGAAAAAAAAAACTAACGGGAAATAGTTTTTTCTGATTTACACCGTGAATTATAAATATTTGGTGGAACAGCTTAGGGCAGCTCTTGAAAGTCCCATCTAGTTACATACGAAGTTTTCGAATTCTCAAGAAAATACAAATTACTTTTACACGAGAAACCAACAATATTCTTTTTTGAGTCGTTCACAAACAAAAAGTTTTCACCCCTGTTTGTGTTGAAAACACTTTTCTCTATGGCTTCGTGCAGTTCTTTTAAGTTATTAGGGAACTTCGGCAGCTTGCGTGAGCGAGCAGCATTAATAGTTTTCCTAATTCGAACTAAATCACGTGTTGTGAGTGTGTCGATATCACTATTAGCTAACTCGATGCGTATAAGTTTCGAAGGCGTTTATGCAAATTACTAAGTCTTTGCCGGTTTAGTGTACCAGAGTTATCTTTTTCATGATTATGTTCTAATTGCGAGCGAACAACACAATTTAAAGAGTTTAGGGTTACAAACACTTACATGTTCTTCTCGTACATTTATATCTTTCAACCCCACCGACGAGACACTTATGGAAACAAAATTTGTAACCATATATCACCAACAGTTGCTTGCCCTTTTCGCATGGCATCACTTCAAACTCCATCGCTGGCACACAATGAACTGGTTTCTCGCAAGTGAGTAGCGACACCTGCAGGAACTGTGTGAAAGCAGCTCGGGAATCAACACGGACAGTGAGGGTTAGTAGTGTTGGGAATCAACTCAGATGTTACCGTTATGGGGTGTTTACATTTAGTCAATTTAGTCGCACGACTAAAACGACTCGCTGCATTTGCCACTAAATCGAAGCAACTAGGCCGAATCAGATTGATGGATGTGTTCAATTATTATTTCAACTACAGAAAATAGAACGTCTTTTAATTGAGTTGCCAGTCGATTAGTCGCCTTCGATCAACAAGCGATTAAGTTGAAGTCCCGTTTACACGGTCGATTAAGTTGAAAGTGACGTCAATTCAACTGAATCGAACGCTAATCGACTAAGTGTAAACGCCCCATTAGACAAACTTGTCGAATGCGGAAATCAATTCGTTCACTACCAAAACCCCAAGGGACGCAAAACGTCAGCAGCGACATCAACACGGAATTTCCCAATTTGAAAAGAGAAAATGATATATCCTTCAAAAAAAAAAAAAAAAAAAAAAAAAAAGTAATGATTTCACTGCTACTGATGACACATTACCTCATCCTAAGTATGTGACCTGAGAGGATGATTTATGAACAGTGCTTTTTGTGTTAAATAGGCTTTTGTTTACAATCAGATTCGATTGCGTTTGCGGCGAATAATTAAAAGTTACAGCTCTTGTAGTAAATAAATGTACTCTTCGTATAATATTTTACGTCACAATAACTTAATTTAAAACAGGTTGAATCAGTGAAACTATTCGGCTGGAATGAACTATACTACTACTACTACTACTACTACTACTACTACTACTACTACTACTACTACTACTACTACTACCACTACTACTACTACTACTAATAATAATAATAAAGTGATAATAGAATTATAATAAGAAATACCTAAATAATAAAATTTGAGGGAAAATGTAATTGAGACGAGTGATTCGAACCCGGAATTGACACTTGACACCTTATAGTGCTACCATTACACAACAAATTCTTCAGTTGAAGCAGACAAATTAAATTGGTAGATAAGGAAGCTACACATTTGGGTTTGATATTCTTGCACGTCTTGATAAAATTCAAGAGATTCAAAAATATCATCTGCCATCTTTTCTCTTTACTGCGGATAGAAGTTGGGCCAGATTTAAACTGTCTTAGTCGTAACTTGAGGAACGTTTTGAGGTATTTTCCTCATTGAGGAAGGTATATGTAACCTGTTTGTGAGTTGAAGAAGGAAATGAGTAACTAAACTAAGAAACATCTCTTCATTTGGACTCTACAATCTCGTGTAGTCTTATATGAAAGGTTTTAAATTAGTTGACAGTTTTTTGCAACATTAAGTGACTAATGATCGTAGATTAGTGGTTACTGCATTGAACTTTCACTGAGAAGGTTTGGACTTCGAGTCCCGTCAACTCTAAACTTTTCAAAAGGCATCAATTTCAATTCATACTCAATGTGATAAGCAAGATCATTTCCTTTGGAGAACGAAAGAAATGTTTGAATAATGAGAGTGAAGGGAAATTGAAGTAGGTCAATCAATGGAGACAAAGATTTACAAACGTATTTAATCAAACGTAGATTTTACATTTTCAGGTTATTTTAGCCATTTCTAACTCATGTGTGATCAGTAATTTTCTTGCTTCTCAAATGCAATGTCTAATGAAATAATACATTATACACACAACGAGTTATAACGTCATTGATATATGGCATTCATTTGGATAATACGCTCGAAATGGAGATTTATCTTAGAATGGAGAAATGGTTTATACATCCCATACATCATACCTTACAGCAAAGACTACTTCAGGAATACCAACTACTTTCAGTTGTGTGTTGGGTTGCATATCCTTCCAGGAGTTTGAAATACTTAAAGAGTTTCCCTCTACTAATTCAATGTAAGCATGCAAAGGATCATATGCTTGTATGGTTGACTGCACTAATCGATAAATCTCGTTGAACTAACGATAAGTATGTGCAGATTTTATTTTTTCTATAAATTATGATTAAGCTGTCCTGAGCTTTCCGTCAATACAAAGTTAAAATAAAATAAATAAACACAATGGAATACCAGAAAATATATTTCTTTAATCACACATACAGTATCTTGGTGAAAAGCAGTAGCGGTTCTAGAAAGGAAAAACCGGGGAGAGGGCAGCCTGGCCCCAGATTATGATAGGTATATCATGAGTTCACTATACACTTTCAAAAAATATATAAATAATAGCTTAAATTATTTCTGTCACTCAAAAACTAGGGTTCTTGGCCCCCGGCCCCGGGCTAGAACAGCAACTGGTGAAAAGTATGTGGAATATATAACTATAATTAGTTGTTTCCCCCGTTTAGTACGCAATCGTCTTCCTGGCTAGTCTAGGAATTGCTGGTAGGCTAATGATATCTCTTGGCGTCAGGTAGAATACATCTTAGCTAGTGACATCTATTAGTTTTAGTATGAACTATTACGATTTAGTGTGACTGAAATGTATCTTGCTTTTGTAATATGCAGGTCATTTTGTCCTGTGTGATGATAAGGAGACTTTCCAAAGATGAGACATACGAGGAAGGACCCAAAAGAAACCGGACTTTCGTTCTAAAAAAATAATTTATTACATTTTTTACAAAATTCTTTCAGTCTCCTTCAAAGTACTCTCCATTAAATGCGATTCATTTTTTCCATAATCTTTTCCACTGTTTGAAGCACCTCTGGAACTCTGGAACTTTTATATCGTCCAATGCGCTCTGCGAAATTGTTTTTACAGCCTCTACACCATCAAAACATTTTCCTATTAGATTTTGTTTAATTCTCGGAAAATGTCATCATGTTGGTCAAAAAGTTTGGATCACTTTCTATCAGATTTTGCAAGTCCTGGATCAAATTCAGACGAATGATTTGATCCTGTGTGAGCAGGCGAGAAACAAACTTAGCAGCAACATGTCTCAGTTGCAAACCCTCACGCTGGCACGAGCTCCAACTCACTCCTGCCTGTTTTGAAATATCATCGATCATGAAACGACGACCCTCGCTGATTTTGGGGCAGATTTGTTCGATGTTTTCGTCGTTTCGAAATGATGAAGAGCACCCAGAACGAGCACGATCTTCAACACTCATCTCACCACACTTAAAGCACCCAAACTACTCAAAAAATTGTCTGCGGTTCATAGTATCCTTCTTGAAAGCCTGTTGAAGCATTTGGTAAGTTTTCGTTTCCGATTTTCCAAGTAGGAAGCAAACACACTCCTTGTTTCTTTGAATCTGCCATAACGATTTCGCAGGTGGCAAACGAGAACAGTTGAGAAAAACAATAATACGATCAAACGTTAACCTCCTACTTAGATGCCGCTTGGCCAATTGATCTGGGAAGGTCTCTACTAGACCCACCTAGCAGCAGAACTCTCTACTACGCCTAGGAACGGCAGCACTCTTTCAATCCGGTTTCTTTTGGGTCCCCCCTCGTATATGAATCAACAGACGATAACAAGTTAAACAAAAATACATATCTGAGAGGAAATTTTTATGCTTTATTTTCGATAAAAAAAATAACTTTTTATGGCGTTTGAAAGTCTGTCGTTTATTACCAATACTAATATAATCGTTTTTATTCTATTGTAGTAGAGTGTATCAATTATTATTCATCTTCTAACAGTGTTATACATACTTTTACTAGTGTAAGAACTAGCTGTAATTGTGTTTTAACTAAAATAAATGACTTATTTGTTGAGGATAATCATTTTGCAATATTACTACAGAGAGAAAAAGAGGGGCCTTGGAAATTTTTTATTTTCTTCTTCCTTATACATCAACTTTAGCCGTTTGTTGTTCTTTATATATATATATATATATATATATATATATATATATATATATATATATATATATATATATATATGAGAAACAACAACGGGTTGAAGTCAAGGATCAAGTCAAGGCAAGGAAAGAGAGAAGGGAAGGCCTTCCTTGAATCAAACTAATTTCTGTTCCTTGAACGCAGCTCACGTTGTTTGCCAGACTCTGCGTTTTGTTGATGACCTGCCAGGTATGAACCCCTGACTCGTTCATCAAAGTCGAGAAGGTTTCAAGAAACATGAAGCATCAGCTTCTGGCTTTAAACATTATTCCATTGGACAGGCAAAGCACAAAAGGATGCGAAGATTAACCGAAAAAGATGAAACACAGAAACTGAGATATCTTTCCAGGCTTACATCTTAATTATTTCTCTCATCACTTGGTGCACATTCTGGTTATGTAACTTTTTTTGCTAAATGTATTGTTACTAGTTTTGCAGGTGTATTTTATACCCAGTGTATTAATATTTCATATCAGCTGAGAATTAAAGAAAACGATTTAAGGAAGTGAAACATGTTAATGAACGGAGTAAGGGCAAGTGCAAACCTTATGTATTAGACATACGTTCATTGTTCTTTGGCAGGGCTTGAAAAATCTTGCTTGTAATTACTCGCCAGCCAAAATATCTACTAGACATTTGCATTCACAGTGCTTTTACAAATAAACATAAACCACTTTGCGACACAGTAAACTTATCAATACCATTTTTGCTTTGTTTAGTGTCATGTGTTTTACAAATAAAAGAAGAGTAACAGCTGTCATTTATTCTTGAATTCACGTTTTTGACTGATCGGACTTTACTCGCCAAATGTCTCCACTGGCGAGCAGGCGAGTGAATTTTTCAAGCCTTGTTCTTTGATTGGTTTGAGTTTAACGCTCCGTTCAGCATCTAGGCTATATATATATAAGGTTTTCATCTGTTCCTAATTAGGCGGGACATCCCGAATTTTAAGAAGGTTTACAGCCTCCCGATTTATGCCTAAAAGGGGTACCAAATTATTCAGCACTCTTCCAAAATATGCGAGTGACATTTGAAAAATCGAGATTTCAATAAAATTCTATCCAAGGGTAAAAGTGGATCTAATCTAATCTAGTGTCGCTAATCTTTGTTTACACTGTTTAATATGTAACTTTTATTCACCTAATCAATGCTAGAGTACTATTTAGTGTGTCTGTGGATGAATTTTTCATTGTAATTTTTACTCATGAATGCATGTATTTTTCTATTATTTTTAATAGATTGTTCTGTGTACAAAGGTGAGTATGAGGAACCGGTGCTAAACAAACGCTCCATAAATAATAGATATGTCCCACTTCAAACGTATCGAAAGATAACAACTTGGCTATAAGAGACGTGAACTCACAGCTTAACTTAAATCCTAATTACGTGAGTTCCCATTGGAAGGTACATTGCTGTTGCAAAAACATACATAGGAACAAGTACACAACATGTTTCCAATATATGACTAGGTAATAGGTAAAATAATTAGTGAAACACTTACGATACCTTTAGATTATTTTTCGGATCCTACACAAATGTATTATTTTGAAAAATGCATATATTTTCGTGGCAAGTTCCATAATCAATGCTCTACTTATTTCCGTATTTAATAATAATAATAATAATAATAATAATAATAATAATAATAATAATAATAATAATAATAATAATAATAATAATAATAATAATAATAATAATAATGTACGTTTTGCTTGCCAACAATAGACCAACAAATAAAATTTAGTTAAAATAGTAAAGGGCGCCATAGACACACACACTTGCATGACCCACTTTCATGAAAGATTTGCTTCATCATGCATGTTGGAATATTTGTTTTTTGCCCACACAGTACCAACTTATTGTCCAACTTAACGACCTTGGCATTACGGAGGAAAGAGTCACGTGATTTCTTCCGCTGTTTGATTGGTGGACCTAAATATAAAACAACCAACTTGCGTGAACGAGCACATATACGGTAAACATGCATGAAGAACGTCAAAAGCATCATGCATGTTTACATAAGATTTTGGAAACTTTCAACATGCATGGACGAGGCCATACACGATCTCAGATTTCTTTAAAACACCATATTCTTACGTCGGAAACGGCCGCCAGGTTCTGAAATTCAGCCTTCTTAATGGTGGTATGCTATGGAGAATAGCCTATTCTGTGAGGGTTCATTTTATATAGCGGCTTGCTCACCCGCAAATTCTTCAGATTCAAGTCCAGTCGTGGTTTCGGGTCCATGTTAATAGTAGATCCTGTACTTCATAACCTCGTTGTTGTATAAAGACAAAACAGACTCAAACTTTATATTCAAGCCATATGTACACAATCTCAGTATTATGACTTGCAATAAAGTTTTTAGCGATACAAAATTCACATGTGATTGGTTTGATGCCGTCTATGGATAAGAGTACAAGGAATTTAAAAAAGCATACGTTTAAGTCCAAATACTGTATCGTATATTCTGCCCTACCATCAGCAACCCTGTCTCGTACTGTGAAACATTACCAATACAGGAGAAACCAGTCGTAAGTGAAACTGATAGTCAAGAATGAAAACTGAGTTTGAAGCAACATAAACTGATCGGGACAGTGTACGATAAAAGTTGAAGATTTCTATATATCGGAAACACGAAATATAAATAAACATCTTTTGCAAAATGTTAATTCATTCTGTAATTAACTTATAATTAATGATTTGATCACAGTATTTGAAGACATGAATACAAGTCAGATGACTTTCCATAGTTTCGTCTGAGACAAGTTGGAAAGCATTTCTTCTCATAGAAAACAAACTAACATCAATACGTGTTGGTTACATCACTGACGCTAAAGAGATTCATTCAACAATCAAACTTCCTCCTCAATACATTGAGCATAAGAAGTGGAAAACATGTGCTAATTTCAAGATTATTACTCCTTGCATTAGGATGCAAACTGAATACACGAATTATACTGCTTCCTGTGTGAATGGGATAGGTGTGAGACCAATAGTCACTACCTAGTTTAGGGATGCAAAAATTTTCCGGAATCCGGATTCCGGAAAAATTCCGAAATTTAGAAAATTCCAGAATTCAGAAAAATTTCGAAATCGGAATCTTATAAATTCCGGATTTTTTCCGAATTCCGGAATTTTTCTTACATCGGAATTTTTCCGAATTCCGGATTTTTTCCGATTTTACTTTCCGGATTCCGGAAAGTAAAAATTCCGGAATTGGCCATCCCTGACGTAGATATTCCGAGAGATTGGCCTCTACAGATACATTACCATTCCGGAAAAATTATGTATCTGAAGAACGTCTAGTTAAAGCATTGAATATATTAATACTTTTATTACTTCACATATAACGTGTCCTCATGGAAAAAAACTTTATGAATGTGTTGAATAAGAGCAGAGAGGATTCAAATACGTAGAACAAAAATTTCCAAAATTAAAGAGAGGGGTATTAATCGGTCCTAAAATTAACTTACGAAGTCTTCCAGTAATAGGACAAAAAACACGGTTTGACATTGTTCTAAGATAGTAGCAGACAACTTCGTTTAGAACAATAATTAAGATCTCAATCACAACGAACTGCTGAAGAGGTTAGTAGAGAGTTACAGAGAGATGGGATCCAGATATCTGTAAAAGTTCACATCTTCACAGTTATGTTGAATTCTTGAAGAGACACTTCCTAAGATCTAGCGATGAACATGGTGAACGCGTTTACCAAGAAATATCAATAATGGATAAAATACAGGAAGGCAAATTAACACCAACACTAGTAGCAGATTACTACTGGAATCTGAAAAGGGACACTTCAAGTAAATACAGAAGGTAATCGATGTGAGAAGTTCACACTTAACCCTCGGACTACCAACCGGGGGAGCGGGGTAGTTTGTGCCCACCTCAGTATATTTTTTGTAATTCCACTTCTAATCGTTTCTTTAAAATTGTAAGAAAATATGTTATTGGTCAACTTATTTAGCTAAAGCGTATTCCTTACGGACGTTCAAATTGAACGTATGTATGTCTCATAAAATTTTCTATTTTAAGCTGATGGGCACAAAGTACCCCGTCCGTCCTTTAAGTTTAACGTCTCACGGTTATGCCGGTTAGGCTAAAGGAAACGGTGATAATAAGAAATGAGTGAAATGGTGGAATGAAGAAAGTGGGAGGAAACGGAAGAACCCCGAGAAAACCCAGGAGCACGGTGTTTGTCCACCACACACAAAGTACCCCCACCCCATCCGTTGGTAGATAATGTGACTGCCATTTAGAATTGCCACTCCCAAATGGCGGCATAATGAATAGTTGTTAGTCTCATCCTGTTTACTGTTCACCTCAGTCCCTGTAGATTTTTTGTGAGAGTTTCTAATTAGTTTCTTTGTTTCTTTGCGAGATATATTTGATGAACAGAAATATAAAATATTCGTTGTTATTCTTATCATTTAATAGTGTAACAACTATTCAATTATAACTGCATACAATGCAAATATTTATTATAATTTCAAATATATAACTAATTTGTCATCTTCTGTTTGGATATTATAAATAGCAGAGAAGGGAAGTAGTATTCTTGTAAGTTATAATGAGTTCACAACTATCATATTATTACATTTCGTGCTCCAGGTCACATTTCAGGATTCCAATGTTACTGAAAAACTGTGTTTATGCAAGAAAACTGATCTCAGACTCAGAAGATCAAAATTTAAATAAATAAACAAAATGTTAAATTTGTTGCACAGTGATCGAGTGTTTGAGTTTGCTATACTCAAAAGTTTATATTGCATATTAATTTTGGTCGCTTTGCTTATTTATTCAATAATATAAAATATTAATGAGGTACGTAAAGGAGGTTTCCAATGAATTAATTGAAGAATAACATTTACTTACGTTGATGTATTAATTAATATATGCAACAAATACAGAGACCAACATCCTTTTTCTACTGCATATATAGCTAACCAACTGAACTGTATGGTTTAAATCTCAACGCTCAGAACGTTCTACGATATTATTAACGATTAATGGAGGGAAAATGTGCAAAGATGAAACATACCAATCGTTTGTATCGCATTGATTGGAATAAAATGATATAGTTGAGTGTAAATCCTTATACGTATTTCTCGAGAAAATCGAGATAACTTTTGTAAATCCAAAAATCGAAGATAGCCAAGATACCTATTAAGAAGAAATTGATACTAAAGTATATCCTCATCGAGGACAGTCTACATCAGTGGCTCCATTGTTTCTTCCAGACGTTTTTAAGGGGGCACTGCTCCCCCGGAGCTCTGAGAGTGCCCCCCGGAGGAGATCAAAGTAATACGATTATAATATAATAATAAATAGAATAGTACCAGCAATGCCCTCCGGAATACGAAGTGCTCCCCCGGAACATAGTTTCTGAAAGAAACACTGAGTGCCTCTCAACCTAATTCTTATCATGACCCTCATTTTATTACATTATCTTGCCAGCGACCCCCTTATAATTTCTGGTTTGTAATAAGGTTGTGTAGGATTTTTTAATATACGTTTTGCAGAGATCTCACGATATCCATTTATTTCTATAATTATAGAATCCATTTCTTGTAAATATTGGGTACAGTAACTTCCCTAAAAGCGACTGGATTTAAACCAAATTTGGTCAGTTCATTCATATTACAAATATCGAATCCGATCGGTCATACTGTTTCAAAATGGAGAACGTTTGAAAAGTTTAAAACTTCGTAACTTCCCTAATTTTGGGTTATATGATTTCGACAGTTGTAAAAAAAAAGTTATTGAGTATTTTAAATGACTTGATATTGTGCGTCACGAAGATTGAACCGGGCATTGACGCACTAGAGTTCACTACTAGAGTTCAACCAGCATGTATTAGGCAGATTTGTTCCAATCAAAGAGAGAAGAATGAACTTACTAATTAAATAAGGTGATCAATCGGATTAAATGTTCTGCATTTTTTATTTTTAAAAACATAATTTTATTTAATTTAACATGTCACATAGCATTTGCATCTAAAGTTATGCTGATTAGTCAATGAGTCTACTTTATATCTTCTGCCTCCGATCGTTCGTACTGCACCACCCGAAACCATAATCCACCGGCCGCCACTGATAAATACGTAAAATACGAATATACGACTCTTTAATCGTAAAATAGAAAATTCCTACATTTCAGAGGCCTAACTGAAATCTTATCACAATCCATAACCACGTCAAAAATTCCTACACCGTTGGATTTCTTCCTCAACGTGGTAACTCTGACGACACTTTTTTTCATCATTCTTGACTCACTCAGTCTTGTTTTTTACATTCTTTTTAGCAGATAGCAATGACATTCGCATTTTAGCTTACCACCCACTATTCTAACCAGAGCTAGCCGGCTGAGATTTTCAACAATGTTTAAAAAAGTACGAAACCGCTACATTGCAAAGAGAAACAAAAATGGGAGGAAACAAATTTCAAACTATCCCAAATATCAGTTCAACCACGTTTTGTGTGTACGGGTGATGACCATCAACAATCCTTGTTATTCTCAAGAGTCTAAGATGCGTTAAATGAAAACTATTACAGATACTGGTTTAATATCTTTAAAGGAAGGCAATGTTGACCCAGATCTCAAAAGATATTAAGGTCACAATGTTCACTTTGGGGAAAAAACCTGCAGCATAAGACAAAATACTGTTGTAAAATCAACATGAAGTTTTTGAAATAAGTTGCGAAATAACTTTTGCAAATATACATTTCTCTTGGCTTCAGGGAGAAATAAGTAAAGATTAATTTTTTTAACGTTACAAATTTATTTTAATGATTATCAATGAAAAACTAATTACTGATAAATCTAATAGTTAATTTTTAACGGATTAATTACAAATCTGCATATGGCACATAATTTAAGGAGCGAAGTTCTTGTCCTAGCCCCAAACTTCATTGAGAACGACTCACAAAGTTCGTTACGTTGTGGCGCTTCTCCTTTACGTCAAAAGACTAAAATACGTAACAATAAATTTGGTTTGAAACGTGATCTACTCTGAGGCACCAGTATATACCTTACAACTTCGCGTTGATACTATTGTACGTGCTGTGAGCGGCCTCTGTTTTAAGACACAATTTTGAATACAGTGTAAATTCAATGAAATTGTATAACTATATTTTGTTTGTACTTTAATAAATGCAACATTAAAATTTCATGTAAGATGTTATGATTTGGACTTGCTACAAACATTCGCCTTAACATTGCTATACTGTGGCTATGAATCTATCAGCAGCAAGAATATTGACACATTACACTTACCAGATATTGACAAGCCTTGCAGTGATATTGTTATGTTAGGCGAATGTTTACTAATTGCTATCACGTTCTAATTGTATAAGAAAAATGATCTATCATTATGTCCAAAATGAAGCAATATTATTTGTTTGAAATATTTATTTCCATCTTCGGAACACTTTATGTTTTGTTTATTTTTGTTGGCCTTTATAATCCCCATTTCACTTCACTTTATATGGAGAATAACAGGAGATGATATCAGCTGTAAATACTCAGTCCTCTTGTCTTCTCAGTGATTTAAAACAATTTGGAGAGTAACATTCAATGCTATTTTACATCTGTAACTTTACAAACTGAGTAAATAGGTCTCGACATACGTTCTGAACATTACGCTGGATAGTAATATTACATTTGTTGCTTCACGGAATTTGCCTCCTTGGCAAAACGTAATAATAAATCTTACATACTAAGATAATATTTTTTAACACTTAAACTTGGCTTAGAATTACTTTAATATATATATACTGTTAAATACTTTCATGATACTATTTATGAAATTGAATAGTTGCTTATTTAACTAATTTTCATATTTGATTTAGCGTGTAATTAGAGCTCAGCTTTTGTTCACAATTTCGAGATTTTTTTTGAAATAGTAAATACAAATGTTAACAAGTTGCGTATTTCCTCATCACTTAGTTTGCAAAGTAGCTTTTTGTTTGGTATAAGAAATGAAACATTTGTAGGACGTTTGCTTTAATTTGCTGTTGAACTAGTTCGCAATGTTATTCAGAAAAAGAACTACACTGTTAGCAATTGCATTTCCACTGCTGTAATATATGAAACATTGTTTAGCACTGTGTCAATATATGCAAAACTCACATCCGTAAAAAGAAACTATTAGGAAAGCTGTAAAGCAAACAAAACTCTCTAACTGCTAGTTGCTAAACAGCCACGTTTTCTTTAAATGTTTGTTGTTCTGTAAATAAAGCACAGAAAAGACAAATCAATGCTAAGTACAAGTGAAAAGTGCTTTCGTAGAAACTCGTTCTTGATTTGATTTTTTCTTTATTACTATTTAAATAGTATTTATTATTTTTCATGTCCAAGATTAACCTCAAGCTGCTATTTAAACAGTATTTGTTATTATATTTTTTATTGTGGCCAAGATATTGACTTAGAAATCTGTGCATAAATGAGTTGCCAAAAACCTGCACAACACATTTTACAAGCTTATACGAGTATACCAGGTGAAACTCTACTACCACGCTAAGATTGATCCCGATTTATGGCAAGTATGATCCCATTCGGATGAGCTCAGTGTATGAAGTTTTGTTTTCAAAAATATGACTCGAAATTTGACTGCCCATAACTCGGAAACCGAAAGACCAAACAGCATAAGAGATACACAGTTTTATAGCTGGTCGAGGTCTATCACCATGTTATACTTACCAATAAGATGAGTTTGGTTGAATTCTTACAATATAGTATTCTTGATTTTTTAAAGGACAAATTAAATTAAGAATATAAATTATTTGTTATGACCAAGCCTTCTTCCCTCTGTACTTTATAGGTTACAATCGTGTATAATTAAATGCTATAATTGTTTACTTTATTTTTTTTTTAGGTAGCACAACCACACGAAACTCCATACCATATTTATGAAGTTATTTAGAGTATTCGTTATAGACAACCATTTCGCAGTAGTGACACCTAGGCAGACAAATGATAATAGAGCTAGGGGTATTTATTATTGTGACTGTTTACTATTAGGAATCAGCGTAACATATCAAAACATTTGCCTTTTTTATAAGGAACTCCCATTGTGCCCCTTGCCTTCTAAATCAGTTTTACAAACATATTAAGCAAGGTTTAGGACAGCGTGACGCACAAACTGACATGTTTTCCTTTTATAATTAGGATATTTCTTGCATGAGCTAGTCTATCTACAGTTACAAACAACTTAAGCCAACATAGTAAAATAGATACGAATGCAAACACAATGCACAAACTTACTAAATAATGAGAAGTAAATATTTTTTCTTGTTTTAAGATATTGAGCATTGAAAACTACGTGAAATTTTACATTCAGTCACCTTGTATTAGTCTTATATCTATCACTTTAAAAAACTTCGTTGTGCTCTCTTTCTACAGCAACAGTGTTTTTTTCGTTTCAAACTTCCACGTCTGTTGATGACTCTAGCACTCCTATTCGATGTAATTCTGTTGAAACATTAAGTTATCGTAAGTGCATTAACTTGTATGGAAAATATTTGTAAATCAAAATTTGTCTATCACGTACCTGTAATTTTAGTTTCTAATTTAACGTCTTGTTTGGCAACACTTTTTCTTAGCAGCTCAGCAGGTTTTCAAGATACTTTAAATGCTATAACACAAAAGTCGGTAGCTGAAGTTTGTATAATTGTATTCATGAAGAACGTTCATCATCTGCTCTAATTTAGGCTGGCATTATTAAGATCTACATTCTTGGACACTTTTATAGTGAGAATCCTATGAGTCTGCTGCTGCTGGCCGACATAGCAGCGTTGTATTATAGCGGCGTAATCTCGCAATGCACAATTTGCCAGCTACTCAAACTAGTGAAATTAGATGGCCCTGAATGGTGCTGAGTACTGTGGACGACGAGTGAGTTAAACTTAGATAATTTCCCAGTTGTGCTGCCAAAATATGAATTATAGAATAGATTGTGAGATCAACTGTAAGAGAATAATAACTGTATCAATTCTTACTTAAGAATTCCATGCTTTCTGTAATACACGAAATAAATATTTGCTTCCTGTACCTCTTTTGTATCTCATAAATAAACAGAGGTAAAATTGTAATATCAAAACTACAGAGCCAAATTAATTTGCAGACACCTGAACAAACAACCAATTAACAATGGAAAAATACATCTACATCTAGCTTCATCGGTTCTTTCATATTTGTTAAATATGATGCCATTATGAGCTTTTAATGATTTCATAATATTATTTTGTGGACGTTAATTTAATATTTATCAACCTTACTTAATTAATGTGATGTTTCCTTAATGGATGCTTCCTGTTTCTCTGTATCTGATAATATGAGTAGAATTATTGTCAGTGAAATAAATAATGCATTTGAAATGTCAGTTAAAGTAAATCCAATTAGCAATATGAAGAAAGATTAAAACGGAAGCAACCAAACCTGCCACAATAGTTTCACACGTTGATTAGGTAATTGGATCGTAAATGTCTACTGTTGAAATACCCATTATATTCCTTCATTATAACGCACTCAAACTTTCAATGAAATGAATTATTAATTCCTTTCGTTATACATTACATCTCAATAAACTATATGTTTTTGAAATGGCTTCAACAAGCTCTTGGATTTTATCTTAATACGACACATTTCATTTCTGCATTTTTATAATGTGGTGTGGTATCAAGTATGTTTGGTGCTTCAGTAATATTGAAAATAAAATGATCCTTACATCTACTGTTGTTTGGGAGATTATAACCGATCTACCCCTAAATGAATCACAAAAATTATATCAACTTATTTGGATTCTGCGTGGAAATTTTGGATTTTAATAGTGTTGCCTTTAGCGTGTGCAATGTTAAATTCAACATGGCATCATACGTCAAACGATAAAGCATACATAAGTATAAAGTTACTATAATTTTTGCACTTTCAGAGTGCACAAACTAACTCTCCCATACTACTATGCATTGATAAACACAGAATGTTTATTCAAGTCGAATTGAAATTATGATTTTGTAACTGTTCTTACACAACATTTTCTATTTAGTAAATAACCAATGAATCTGCTTGGAACACATCAATATTCATATATAAATATTAGAGTAGTTTAGGTTTCCACATCATGCTTTTCGAGTACTATAATTTTTAGTTCAGAAGTGCTACTACTGTATTAGCTTAGATATAGGACTATTTGTAATACTATACTACTACTATACAAAAAATCGAAATGTCATTTATTTATACAAAGTTTTATGTCGGGAAGGTGCTGAGATTAGTATCTTATCTACGGAGTTAGATGGTTTCCAGCAGATAAACCAATCATAATGTCGTTTACAGCAATTTGATATCTCAAACCATTCGGGAGATATGATAAACTGGTAGGGTTTGCAACACTGCTTAAAATGGCTACTTACGTTTATTATATCTCAGGAACAGTTTGAGATATGAAATTGCTGTAAACGGCATTATTATCTTGTCAGTTGGAAACAGCCCTTAGATAGGATAATTATCTTAAACTTTTTCGAAATGAAGCCTGCATAAAAATATGTTTTCGATTTCCTGTAACTTTGTTGCTATTTGTTTGAAATACATATCTTAGTCATACAGTTCGACGCTAAGTTACTTTAGATGCATCTCGTTCATCTCAGTTGCTTTATTATTGTTGCAGAACTGTCGGAAATTTTGATATTTGTGATACTGTAGCATCCTTAGTTAGGAACGTTGAATAAAAAAGTGAGGTATTTTAATGTTTTGTTTTACATGTAGATTTAAAATATGTAATAATATGATGTCGTTTGAAAAAATTCAAACTTCATATTGAGATAGGAGCATTGTTAATCTGGTGATATTGACTAGTATGTCAAACGTTTTTCCAATTAGTTCGGAAGTTACAAGGAGGGTTAGTCTAAGTAGTTCACCATATATATAAAGTATCCAATTAGTATACAGGAAAAAGCCTGTAATATGGACGTATTAATGTTAATCTTTTCTTTTAAGTGATGTTCAATGTTTAAAGTTATTTTTTAAATAAGACATTTAAATTAGCAGCCATCTGGACGATTTCATCTTTGATCCTAAAATAAATAGTTTGGCATATTAAAGGCAAAAGGACTATTGGAAACCCATGACTATTCTTTGGTTTTCAATCTTAGTGATTTAGTACTTCAATGCTGTTAAGTGTACTAATATTTGTTTTCAGGAAGTTTGGATATTTTAATAACTTACAATTATTACGGTAATTATGATGCCACATACAGTACAGCCACATTTCTGTCTTTTAAAAAATTACCTAGAAGCAGCCATAATTTCAATTAGTAAAATTTCCGTAGCACCACAAACAATAATTGCAACAATAGTGCTTGCTAATCTGTTGAAATTGGTCTACCGTGTAATATGGAGATTTACCAGACATTTAAAAAGCAATTGAGTTACCAACGTAGTCTCCACAAAAGAAGTAGAATTGCAAGCGGAAATAGTTTGGCGTAATAAAAACTATTGGATAAATGATGGTAAACTATTGGTTGGTCAACAAAACTTTAAATTAACATTGACTCAATGTATTTTCCCATTATAGTATTTTTGCAACTATAAATTCCAAACCATGACCATCATTAACATGTATTGCCTATCAACTGTAAGTTTCATTCCTTAGCGATTTACTTCAACGAAAATGGAAATAAGCGTTTTTGTTTGCGATAATCGGTTTTGCAGTTGTAATTGCTTATTGCATCTTTTGCATTGCGTTGCGATCTGCAAACTTTGCGAAGACGGATACGTAACAAAAGCGTGGGTTACTAGAATTCTACACATACCGTGCTCAGATTTTAAATTGGTTAATATAGTTTATTTCTTTTTATCCACTTTGGAACCGAAGAAGGAATAAAACGTAAATATGGGAAAGAAAATTATCGTGTTCTAGTTGAATCTTGTTTTGGAAGTGAAAATTCATACGACTTTCTGTCGGATTCTGTAACAATCTTATAGGCAAGTATTTCATACAACAGTATTCCCACTCAGTACAAAATAAACAAAAGGAAAGGAAGAAGATTAAAAAAAAAAAAAAACAACATAGAAAAGCATTTGATTTAGTACTGGTAATAAATGGGGTCGGATTCACTGTGCATTCTGTCAAGGTAGATTCAAAAACGTCCACGCTGTACGAGTTCCCTCTCTTTTCACCATTTTCCCTAACTGCCCACCACGCCGTACGTTTGCTGCTTTTCCGGCAGCGAAATCCGACACCAGGTGAATATTAAGTGAGATTTATGCTTGCAAATAATAGCTTTTGCACTCGCTTTTTCATCTAATTTATACATCACTGAGTAAACGGGAGAAGTTTAAAATATCACACGAGATTTACAAAAAACAAGTTTTAAAAAACGCTATAGGCGGGGGTCTTTTTGTTGGTTTTCGAGTGAGGTGGGAAGGGTAGGATGAGTAGAAGATCAGTCGCAAAAGCCGGAAGTCATCTTTGTTGACCCCACTTCGTTTTAGCATATAATTTCAATTGAAGAACGCTAGCGTTGCCAGAACATATAAAAATGTCGGATCTTACTTTTTTTATGTTTTTAAAAGTGTGAAAGTAGTAAACCAGATTTACTATATAACTGTTTTCTCTTATAAATTCACAATTTCTTTGGTACCTTTCGTTACTATCCCTTGTGTTACGAGCAAACCTTTAAAATTCTTTCACAAGCATACATTGAAATTAAAAGAAATGACTAGCATTGAGTTCCTTGCTATGTCCTTTAGGCTAAAGGAGAGTGCAAGTGAATTATGAAATAATTGATGGAATAAATAAATAGGAGGAAACGAGAGAACCTCGAGAAAACTCATGAATACGATGTTGTTCAGTACAAAATCATACGATTTGGGATCTAATTAGGAACTTCTTGCACCAGAGATGAGCTCCATATTTTATTTACTTTGTTTCACTTTTATTATTTGGTATTTGTATGGAGTCGTAAGCATTATGTAAACATGATAAGATTCTACTAGGAAGAGAGGGAAGGTAACATACAGTTACGTTTTACTGGCTTAAAGCAATTCATGTCGTAAAGAAGCTTCTTAATTATATTCAGCTTATTTCTTCTTGAGCTTCTTCAGTTTATTTCTTAGTTTTAAGAAAGACCTAATATGTATAGACCAGCGGTTCTCAATCTAATTCCTATCACGAGCCCGATTTAACACATCTTCTTGCCAGCAACCCCCTTATAATTTCTGATTTGTAATAAGCTTGTGCGGGGTTTTCAATATGTCTATTGCAGAGATCTTATGATATCCATCTATTTCTGGAGAGAAGAATATCCTGGTCTGGTATTTGCTGCTTTAAAAGTAATAATTCCATTTGGTACATCGTACCTGTGCGAAAGTGGTTTTTCTTCCATGGTAAGCATTGAAACAGACAAGAAATCGCTTACAGCGTTGCCAGACTCACGGCTCGGAACTATTCCAAAACCTGATCGAAATTATGCTAGATTCGGTCAAATTATGCTAGATCCTCGTAATTACTAATTCAAAAGTTTTTAAAGAAAAGAAAACCAAAATTGAGATACAATAATGCAACTTAAAATACGCAGAGCGCAAGAGTGCGAGGATAGAAGTGTCAATACTTCACGCACCAAATCTTTAATTCAAATAAACTAGTGTAGTCGTTGCCAGACTCATAGTTTGGAATTATTCTGAATAACCCTGGGTGGAGCTAGAAAAGAAAAAGCAAAAACAAAAATGTATCTCTGGAATGGACTGGGTCAAACACATGGCGAAAAGCCTTTGAGTCACCTGCATTTGTGTGCTATGTGTTTCATCTTAACGTCAAGAAGCTACCGTCTCCAATAAAACTCATTTTCAGAAACACTAAATTGTTTGTATTCTCTAAAGGCATCTGTAAAGGAATGATCTCCCGCCGTTTCGAACTTGCTTCGAACAATAAGACTGTCTGTATGATTTACAGACTGTATGAATCAATGGGAGAGCATACATTTCTGCCGTTCTTTTTCTTCCCACGACCATCTTCTTTCTTATCTCCATGTTTTGCGGCTTTTTGATAAACTTGCTGAAATTATGCTAGATTTGGGCAGGATGCTAAAAGCAAGATGCTAGATGCTAAAGACATGCAATTTATGCTAGATCTAGCATCATTATGTTAGATCTGGCAACGCTGATCGCTTATCAGTTGAAAATGACTTGACAATGTGCATCACGAAAATTGAACCTGACATTGCCACACTAGTGAAATCCCACCATGCTTAGGTATCTCATTAGCTTTCAATTTTAATTGTATTTCAATATGCAGCTTTTGTTGCATTTGTTTGTTTCTGGTATTTCAGTATGCAGTTCTCATTAGTCTCATATCGTACCTCTTTCATTTAAATTGATTTTTAAATAACTCTGCACATGTTGAAAATGTTTAGTAGACATATTTTTTCTTTTCCTTAACAATATGTATAAAAATAAAAAGATATGTCTCCCGATGAAACCCTCTCGCGACCCCCAGGTTGAGAAACCCTGGTATAGACAATGGAGTATGTGGCATAAGCAGTATTCATAAGCTAATACCAAGTTGGACCATATTATGAAATTGCTGTAAAAGGTGGTACGCTCTGTGTTATAAGAATATTTTGTAATATCATATCATATTTGTTCTACCTGGGGTCAAGTTCTCAAAGGTCAGAGTTGTGTAATACTAGTGTGAAATGAAAATCAAATATTTTACAATTGAGCGGCTTGAGTAAACAAAATGGCCATCTCCCTTAAAATAACAGATATAATCATCTGACGTTAAAATGAAAGATTTCATTTCATAATGGTTAAAATGAGTTATTAGTTGGGATGATTTGCGATCGAAACACAGAACAGTATGTAGGCAGTTTAATTTCGGAAATATGTCTGCCGATGGTAGAGGAAGTTTGTGTGCTATTTTCATTGTATTGAACTGTATGCAAATGGTTAACCTTCTTTTGACGTTTATTCGAAAGTTGGAAAATATGACATGCCATTACGTTCGCCATAGTACTTCAATTGCATATACCTGAGCTCGTAGCTAAGCAGTTAGCGTACGCGCCTTTGGCGTGTGAGACCCGGGTTTGATTCCAGACAGGAGCTCATGTGGTTCGGATTCCACGTTAATCAGTAGGTCCACGTCTCATATAGCCTCGCTGCTGAACGGGACGCTAAACTAAAATCAACTCAACTGCATATACCATAAAACCATAATAAATCATAGGTATCAGCATTAGTATTGGGAAAAGACATTTGCTATTATTCTAGTGTAGAACATATTACAAGACTAGTAGCTTTGAGAAACAGACCCTAAGGGATTTATTTGTCCCCTATCAAGTTCCATTCTGATAAAAAAAAAAAAATGCTATTTAGCACAATCAAACAAGAGCAAAAACTCCATTAGACTTACAAACTATGGAGAATCAATATTAAAACCAGAACTGTCACACTTATAATTTCCGGTAACAATATATAAGGATAAAGTCTTAGATGGAATATGTTCTTGAGATGCTCAATTAATATCAAAACCATCTTTCGGTTTATAGATTTTGCTCTATCATAATCAGAATTGAAACCGGAAGTTATAGCAGATTTCTGCCACTTTCAATTTCATTAAGAGAATAAGAGCTGAGATGAAATGCCAAAACCATAACTAAAAATCGTTTCTCACAACCTACTACTATTCTTGTTTGTTGCGGATCAATATTGAAACAGGAAGCCATAATCCGCGCAGTACCAAAGAATCCAGTGTTCCCACGAACAGTTGTATGTCGTTGTGGTTTCTGTTAACTACACAGAATAGATGTTGTACACTACAATAGTGTTATGAACATTGCACATGAACAGACGAACAGTGGGACATCCTCTTTCGACGAACTTTTCTTCTACCTGTATCCCATGATGGCTATGATGGCCATGATGGATATCCATATCTGGCGCTATTGTGTCACTAGATTGCGACATCTGCATTTTGAATTGCTATGTCAATCCGGCACCAGGTGTTACAGTGGAGAGTGCCATTGAATTTCGTTCCTGTTCGTGTCTTCTACGCCTCGACGGGGATTGGACCAGACAACGGTACATGAATAAGGTACTGGTTCCGATTGTGGCCCATTTAGTGCATGTTCTGTCTGGGACTACATTCCTCACGTTGCACACAGTTTTAGACTTCCAGGATGAATACAAGGTTGCATGTTTTGTACAACGTTTGCTTGCTTTGCGAGCAGAAGAATTCGGGGATCAGCTTCTTCTTGAGACTACTGAAGATCTTCATAAGTCATAATTTCTTTAGGAGTTAGACGAATGCATTCGGCTTTCAATGTCACAAGCAACTGTTTATTATCAAGTTTGTGGAGATATATGAGATTTCTAATTTTTAACAAGAATCTCGATGACTGATGTATTACTCAGAACAAGCATGTAGAATTTTTAATTATTTGGTTTTCTGATTGGTCATTTTGTTTTAGCACAGCGAACCATAGTTAGACCCTCGATTAATACTCTCAGTATTTTATTTATGGATTTATCCTTGTATACATAGATTACACTATATTGTCACTATGTGATCCAGCTTACAAAGATATATATACTTTGATATCTCTCCAAAAGCCTTTTTCTCCCTGTTAATCCTGACTAGTCACATCCAATTAATTACACAGACTGATGGTTGTAGTATATTTTCTGCAGTAGACACTTTTTCTCAAGATTTCTGCCAAGAATGACCTTGTTATATTCATGGTTCCGTCACAATTAGCTAAAGCTCATGGTAGTAGTCCTAAGGGTGTTGCAGAAGTAATCTCACATCCACTTTTATCTTTCCAGCTGCTAAGATCAAATGCCAAAATACCTTGTTTTCTGCTCTCCAAACAACCTTCCTTATTGTAAGTCTTAAATATCTTCGTCGTTTATGTATCACTAAAAGTCTTGAGCCCCAATTTCAGAAGACGGTCACGGAATTTGATGGATATCTCATTGGGTTTCGTCGTCATATTTAAAATTGATAAAAGCAATTTTTATCTTCTCTTTGGCATTTAGAAGAGACTTCTCCAACTTCGGTAGTAGCAACTATGCAAGTGAATAGCGACAAGAAGTGTAAATCATCAAAAGGAATTATCCTACTGCCATCCATTATGTAAACAAATAACTGTACATCCTTTCCATCTTCTGTAGCCTAGGAGATTCGAGATCAGCATGTAATAAACTACCTATGTGATCAAAAGTATCCAGGCACCTGGCTGAAAATTACTTATGAGTTCGTGGCGCCCTCCTTCGGTACTGCTGGAATTCAATATGGTGTTGGCCCACCTTTAGCCTTGATGACAGCTTCCACTCTCGCAGGGATACTTTCAATCAGGTGCTAAAAGGTTCCTTGGGGGATGGCAGCCCATTCTTCACAGAGTGCTGAACTGAGGAGAGGTATCGATGTAGGTTGGTGAGGCCTGGCACGAAGTCGGCGTTCCAAAACTTCCCAAAGGTGTTCTATAGGATTCAAGTCAGGACTCTGTGCAGGCCAGTCCATTACAGGATGTTATGGTCGTGTAACCACCTCCGAATTTTACTATCAGCACTACACACGCTGACAGATGACGTTCATCGGGCATTCGTCATACCCACACCCTGCCATCGGATCGCCACATTGTGTACCGTGGTTCGTCACTTCACACAACGTTTTTCTACTGTTCAATCGTCCAATGTTTACGCTCCTTATACCAAATGAGGCATCGTTTGGCATTCACCTGCGTGATGTGTGGCTTATGAGCAGCCGCTCTACCATGAAATCCAAGTTTTCTCACCTCACGCCTAACTGTCATAGTACTTGGAGTGGATGCTGATGCAGTTTGGAATTCCTGTGTGATGGTCTGGATAGATGTCTGCCTGTTACACTTTACGACCCTCTTCAACTGTCGTCGGTCTCTGTCAGTCAACATACGAGGTCACTTTTGCGCTGTACTTGTCCCTTCACGTTTCCACTTCACTATCACATCAGACACAGTGGTCCTAGGGATGTTTAGGAGTGTGAAAATCTCGCGTACAGACTTCTGACACAAGTGACACCCAATCACCTGACCACGTTCGAAGTCCGTGAGTTCCGCGGAGCGCCCCATTCTGCTTTCTCACGATGTCTAATGACTACTGAGGTCGCTGATAATGAGTATCTGGCAGTAAGTGGCAGCACAATGCACCTAGTATGAAAAACGTATGTTTATGGGGATGTCCGGATATTTTTGATCATGTTTCTAATCCAGTGTATGTTTCTAAGCCATGCTCACCTGTAGACGGTTGTTATGTAATATCTAAGCACTGACCTGGATGAAGACTATATCAGGAGCCCCAGAGCAAAAAGCGCTGAGTCCATAATAAAAAAAATCCAGGAGAGCAGAAAAACTAATAGCTCCTAAACTGTCACGGACTTAAGTAAACTGTTCGTGTGATATTTAATTAAAGTACTACAAGTTGAGATGGCATGATGACAAAAATCAGTTTTTCAGTAATAGCCGAGTTATCGTTAAAAACATTTTGGACAAAATGCATTTTGATGCGAACACACAGAAAATGATATATCTGAGACTCCATAAGTGAAATACAAAAGTACATTTGAGCATATTTTATTTACAATGGTACACACAACAGTGTATGAAGCATGTAGAGGTATAATTATCTCAGTCTGTATGCGAATATTAAAGGGTTACAAACCATAAAATGAACATACATACTACAAATAGAAAACTTTTGCTATAAGAATACACATACACATTAATATTCTCAGAAGTAATATGCTCTCAATTTCGTGTTGTGTTTCATACGATTTCCACTTCATCTTGCAAGCAGTCGCATCCGGACACACTTTCGTTTTCAGAACAACTTGCACGCTGTGCATCCAGTGCATCACTATAGAACTGCAGCACACGTTCATGTCTCAAGTGATCTCCAAATCATTTCTTCAGAAGATTTGCAACGTTAGCTTCCTTTTCATCTGTGATTCAAGTTTCCAGTGGTAGTGATGGGTCTGATACACTGGCAACCTTCATCCTTCGTTTCAGTGGTGACACATACTGTTTAGAAGGATCGTCAAAATTGTAGATCAGAATTGCCTAACGCTTTCACATCCCTTAAATGCCAGTCGACGCCTAGAACTTTCACAGTCCCAATTTCGCAGTACATTGCAGTGTAACTATCAGGATTCAAAATGTCGGGATGTTTTCGAAAAGACTTTTCTAACACTCCAAACAATTGGTAGGCTGGGAGATAGAAATGCCTTCGCACTGGAAAGTGCATAGTAATATTATTGACTAAAAAAGATCTTCGCAACAAACACAGATTAAGGCATGTACAACATATGTTTTTTATTTTGACCACGGACCGTCGGAAAAAATAGAATGGACTTCGTAGAAGCGTCAAACTATCGCCGTACAGACGCCTAGTGATATCAACAACATTCCTAACCACAGTAGACTCATTCATACTGATAACACGAGAAACAACTTATGAGCTGATGTGACTACACTTTCCTGCATTATCAAATAGCGCGTTTTCTTGCGGACAACACGGTGGACATATCGCTTTCTGCGTCAAATACTGTATTTCACGGCCGTTTTACGCAGTGGCACAGTGACTTTTGAACCAAATGGGTAGCACAAATCGGTTCAGCGCTAAAGATTTATAGAAAATCCGCATCAAAAAGCACATCGTCCGGGCATGACCTTAGTGCGTTTTGATCTGGAGCTCATCATATCTTTTCACTTCACCGGTCCTTTGATTTAAGTGTCTACTATTTCCTGGAGAACTGGAATTCAAATAAATAAATAAATAAATAAATAAATAAATAAATAAATAAATAAATAAATAAATAAATAAATAATTGGTTCCTCCAAGCTGTACAGAGAATTCTCTTCTGGCGATGTGATTATACAGTTGAGAGTCATCAGTCTGCAGCGAAGTCATTTCTAGGTATTGAACCGATAGGTATCTAGGTAATTTTGTTTATCGTATGCAAAACCCATGGTATCATCTCTTTAATTATAGCCAGGTGAAGAAAACTTTTTCGTTCTCTAGAGGTTCCAACTAGACAAAGAACAGTTTCTATTGTATCAATATAGCTCATATAAAATTATGATAAATCACAATTTTTATTTCAATGAAGTCCTGGTAGTTCCTAAAGAGATTCAAAATACGAATACAAGAATACATTGTCTAATACAACTTGTAGTTCCTCCTGACATCATTATCATGAAGTAATTGAGTCTGTGTGATAGCGTTGTTACATTTTAGGATGACATTTTGGATACTTTCTTTCATCTATCTAAAAAAAAAAAAAAAACTTTCGTTACCAATCTCATCAAGGCCACATAGACCAATTTTATCTACTATAATCTCTACTTTCCAGTATTTTATTAATAGATCCCTCAGTTGAGATTCCGTTTTCCACAGCCAAGTCTCGTGGACCAGCATTTTTAAATATCCTTCCCATAGTTCCTATCATGTTCAGGAATTTTCCTTGCCTTTTAGCTCTACCAAAGAAACTAATAAATCAACTTGAACATGTACTGGGTAGTTTGAACAAATTCATCATACAGAGCTTATTAATAGCAAAGGAGTCGTGGCCTATCACGACAACGTGTGACCACACATGTCACTCACTAAACATTATTTGAGCTTGGACGGTAGGCATTGCCAAACCCACCATACTCGTCTGATCCTGTGGCGTTAGAATCCATTTGTTTTGCTCTCTTCAAAACTTTCTTTGCTTGGTATTATGTTTAATTCAGATGAGATTGTAAATTGACACCTTGTTCAATTTTCCACCGATTAATAGTAATCCTTGTATCAACATAAAACTCACTGAATAACGGCAGAAGATTGACGAGCCTAACGGAAAATTGATTTTTATTCATTATATAAATAAATTATCTTTGGAAAACATGGAAAAAATATGTCATGAAGTTTCGATAACGAAATAATAAGGCACGAAATAAAATCTCAAAATCAGAAGAAAATTAATGACAAATTGAAATGCCATTTTGAAGTACAGTGTGGACCACAATGAAATTTACCATTATAAAGATTAATAACAGCGTACAGAGAACACGTATGCTAACCACACATGAAGGATCGTTGAATATTTTTCTTTTTGTTATTTGGCAACATACACATGACATCACACAATATGGTGACCTCGTACTATATTGAACAGCATGTTTTCACTGCGAACGAGTATATCAAAACTAAATGACCTATAAGAGTGCAGACAACATTCTAACTGCAGAGCTACATCCTCCAAGTCAACAATTTTGAACTTTGTGAAGACGTAGAATACGAAAGGGACAATTCAAACTTCCAGGAAGCACATGAATAACTTTAACAACACCTATGAGTATCGAATGAGTAAGATAAGATGTTTTGCGTAGTACTCGAAAATCGAGCCAGCGTAGATAATAATCATTCTTGAAGATTGCTAGAACCTCCGCAAAAAATTTAAAAATGAGTTGTCGAATGCAAGGTGCCTTACATCTTTAATGTTGGTGTTTCCAGTACAGAGTTATTAAAGTTATTAAGGCTGAACCTTATTGTAAAAATGAAATGGAATCTTTGAGTTTTACGTACCGCGGTTATGCCGGTTAGGCTAAAGGAGACGATGATGATGAATAATGAATGAAATGGTGGAATGAAGAAAGTGGGAGGAAACGGGAGAACCCCGAGAAAACCCACGCACACGGTGTTTGTCCACCACAAAGTTCACTTGGCGGGGGCGGGGATCGAAGCCGGGACCCCAAGCACCAGAGGTGAACGCTCTACCACTTAGCCACCACGGCCCCGAACCTTATTGTGGTCCACCCTGTACAGAATTGGTAATTATACACTGAAGTGAACTGTACTAAGTTGGTAAGTGCTCAGTAAAATGAATATCACATTGTTGCAACAGAATAAAGCAAAGTCTTTCACACTTTTAAGTAATTGTAGAGTTAAATAAGAGGGATCTGACATTAGTGTGCAAATCCGGATAAGTGATTGATTCATTGAATGAAGTAATGGTGAATAACAGAAACTATTAAAAAAATAAACAAACTGCTAACTCTAGGTTGTTGTTGCATGGTTGTAAGTAGCTTGTAAGGAGAAAGACCATAATAGTTGAAACTAGCATATATTACTCGCTTCGCAGAGTTCAAATAAATAATTTAAATGCACATCTTTGTATGTCACCGTTCATCTCAGCGACCCTAAAAAATGTGGATTCAGCACAAATATCGGTCATTTTCGATGATTTTTTAAATATCTCTTCCTCTCCCTCCCCGAAGTGGCGGGACTGATTTTGGATTTAAACCGGATCGGAAAAGTCACTGTTCATCTGAATGATCCCGAAAACTATGGATTAAACACTAATATTGGTCATTTTCGATCATTCTTATATAGAGTTCCCCCTCCCCTTCCTCTGTGCTGCGGTACACGGCATCAGAATTATCACTGATAATCTCAGCTACTGCTAAAGCTATGGATTCGACACTAATATTAGTCATTTTCGATCATTTTTAAATGTTTATCCCCCTCCCCTATGTTGTACCCTTCCTCTCCCCAACTATCAGGGCTGAACTTGGATTGAAACAGCATAAGAAGTGCCACTGTCTCTCTCATCGACCCCGAAAACTATGAATTCAACACTAATTTTTGTCGGTTATTTTTGATCATTTTTAAAATTCTCTCCCTCTTCCCCTCCCCTACGTTCCATCGTCAAAGTGAATAGCCTAAAGTAATCTCTGCCTCTAAACTCATGCATGGTGAAAATTTGATTAAGATCGGGCGGGTGGTTCAAAAGTGATGAAGTCAGACAGGCAGTCATTTTAATTTTATTTTTTTATGTATATCATCCCCCTCTACCTCCCCTACGTTGGCTCATCAAAGTGAAACAATAAAAAAACACCCAAGGGCCGACCCTCATATATGTTGAAAATTTGATCGAGATTGGTTGGGTGGTCCAAAAGTTATTAAGTTTTATTAGTTTTTATTTATACATCCCCCTCCTCTCCCTCTCCCCTAGGATATATCGTTAAAGTGAAATTACAAAAATATTTCGAGATCAGAACCTCATACATCTTGAAAATTTGAGTGAGATCGGTTGGATAGTTTAAGAGTTATTAAGCTTAGAAAAATAGTCTCTTTCAATCTCATATAAATGGGTTTTTATATATCTCTTCCTCCTTCTCCTCCCCTACGTTACTCCGTCAAATTTAAATCATAAAAACGATCCCAGGGCTGAACCTCATCAATGTTGAAAATTTGATCAAGATCGGTCGAGTGGTTCAGGAGTTATTAAGTTTTATTTATTTTTATATCCCCTTCTTCTCCCCCTTCCCTCAGTTCTAATACCAAAGTGAATAGCCTAAAACCAGCCCAGCCTAGAACCTCATCCATGTTACAAATTTGATGGAGATCGGTCGGGTGGCTCACGAGATTTAGAGTCACAAACATAGTGATTTTCAATTATATATATAGAGAAGATTACATGCAGGAAACGTGAAACTGTGTACATAAATTACATTATATACAAGGCTATGTGAAAAGTGATAAAGTAAAGTAGCAGTGGCGGCCGGTGGATTGTGGTTTCGGGTGTTGCAGTAGGAACGATCGGAGACAGAAGATATAAAGAGGACTCATTGACTAATCAGCATAACTTTAGATGCAAATACTATGTGACATGTTAAATTAAATAAAATTCTGTTTTTTTAAAAAAAAAAAATAAAAAACAGAACATTTTATCTGATTAATCACCTTATTTAATTAGTAATTTCATTCTTCTCTCTTTGATTGGCGCAAATCTGCCTAATACATGCTGGTTGAACTCTAGTATTCTTATGAGCTCCTTCGTGGCTAAGCGGTAAGCGTACGCGCCTTTGGCGTGGGAGACCTGGGTTCGATTTCCTGCGGGAGTTCATGTGGTTCGGATTCCACGTTAATCAGTAGGTCCACGTCTCATATAGCCTCGCTGCTGAAAGGGACGTTAAACTCAAAATCAAATCAACTGAACTCTAGTATTCTTATTGTCAGGTCTTTTTCGATGGAAAGCATAACCAATGGTGATAACCTTTCTTGGGACATTCAATTTCTTAAAAGTGTCAATTCTTTTTAATGTGAAAATAAACTTTTCTTCTTTTGCTGACGCCGTAGGTACAGTTAATATTAATTTCAGAAGTTTTGTAAATTCACTAAATAATTTTTCTAGATTATTATGAACAACTCATTCTAACAAACTCAGTCCCTGACAGTGATCCGAATTTCTCTTCAGTGTAGACTGAAGAGAGTTCGTAGCAACGATTAGTGTTATAATATAAATGTATATTGAACACGCTTTATTCACAATTTATCTAAGAAAATTTAAAATTAATTGTGGAAATGTATCTAATGCATACAACATTACTGCCATAAAATGTCCTGTAAATTTAAACCTTTGTTTTTTCGAACACTCTCCTGAATTGTCCTTTGTTTGTTTTGTCTAAGCCTTAATTGCAAGTTTTTCCTCAGTTGAAAGCTGGCCATTTTTTTTGTAAGTTATTTACAGAAGTCATGGTATACAATTCATTCAGAATTTGAAGGTTATTTACAGAATTAAAGCATACACAATAAAATTAAATCTAATAACTAATAACCGAAACAGCTGATACAAAAGAGGTACTGGTATATGAATTGCGAATGTCACATTTTCATACATAGGGCTGCCAAGTGGCCGGTTTTTCATCTTCGTGGCCGGAAAAATTGCTGTTATTTTGATTAAAGCCGGTGACGGGTACAAACTTCTCACCAGACCCTTTATGACCGTTTTTTTAAATTTGTATCTAGTTTGAAGCAATTTCATCTAGTTCGAAGTATAGATATTGAAAAAGTAGCTCTCATTCTGTAAAACCAAATCTGTTACCTTTCACCATCTATCAACGATTAATATATTTTGTTCACCTGTTTAGATAATTTTAAAGATATGACAGGGACTATATCAGGGAAAATTTGAAATTTTCTTTTAAGTAATTTTGTACATTTATTAAGAGTGGAAAAGGACTTCTTAAAGCAATTTCCTGTAATTAAATTAGAGACTATAGGCCTTATGCTGAGTCGTTCTGACGCGCGATTAGTGCCATTCTAAAGAATTCAACTAACATATGTTTCCTGCAGTAGTCAGGCCTTTAATATGTTGCTAATGATACGTCAAAACGATTCTGCATAAGGCCTTATGTGTTTAAAGAGTAAATTTCGTTTTCCAAATTCAAAATTGTCACGTAAAGATTATTATACTTTTGTTCATTTGTTTCGATAATATTAAAGAAATGGCAGTTACTGGTAAATACAATCAATTGATCAATGCCGATTGATCAATCAGTTTCTCATTTATAGCACAATGTATCTATTAAGGTTATTAGTGAATGTTCTAAGCACATACAGAATATATGTGCTAATGCACTTTTGTTCACTATAGTACATTTCCTTTCCACGGATAGGTCCGAACAGAGATACTGCACGCCTAGACCTATATCATAGGGAATTTTGAGGAGGTGCCGGTTTTTTATTTTACAGAGTTGGCAACTCTATTCATACATAAAAAAAAACACACACACACACACACATACACATGTGCGTAAAAGAAAAACTACATTCCAAATTATCCGTCTTGGTTGTTACGCAACGCACGTTGAACAAACAACACAATATACTTCGACATGAGGCGAAACAACGCTTATCAATGTCATACGTTCTGGAAAACAACCTTGAAACCCGCCAGATGTAGGAACAGCATATTAGCTGGGAGGGGTCCAAAGTATTTGAGGAGGATCCAATACGTCTACGTAATATCGAACCTGTCTTATACTGTACCCAAAAAGACGATAAGTAATTCTTAATTACTGTCCCTATATTTTTAGAAAAAAAAATGATGGAACGATTATTTTTATAAGAAAAGAAAGAGTACATGATGAGGCGTAAAATAAAATATTTAGCCTACATCAATCCCTTCTCTGCTAAACAAGTATAGTTCGTTAAGAAAGTCTACAAATGTTAGTCAAGTTTCGAAATTTTGGGGAGGTCCGGACCCAGTGGTCCCCCATCGTGGGTACGCCCCTGATCATTGCTAACTAGTCTCAAATTCAATGTGATGTTCCCCATCATACAGTTTTATGTGGAAATTATCAAGAGTATAAAATATACTTATTTTATGAAAGAAATATGTATATACTAAAATACTATCCACAGATGGGGTGGGGGTAGATTCTACATATTGACTTATTAATATTTGGTTTACAAATTACTGTAGAAGAAGCCTTCATTATCTATATAAGCTAAGAATTAACTTTAAACGTGGGTCTACTTTCATTTGTTTTCTGCTCTACTACATATTTTCATTCTTATTTTGTAATTCTGCTATCACTTTTTTAATTGCCATTATATTGATTTGCTTCAGTATAGTCCCGTAATTTAAAAATATGAATGCATAAAAAGTTCCATTTGTTAATTGCTAGCGAAATAATATTCAGAAATCTTATTTAGCGCGAAAAACCTTCTCATTCAATGGAAACCGTGCTGTGTTGCAGAAGCACTGCAACCGGACCAGTGCCTTTAACTTCTGAGATAGAGGAAAGGAGACGTAACACTCGCTCCAATTGCCGCGCTGAAGGAATCTGGTCGTTGTATGCTCGCTGCAACGCAATATAAGTTAGAGGCTCTGCGATAGATTGTTTTTCGCTTTTTAAAACGGATTAACGGAACGGATAGTTACAGAAGTAAAAAAAAAAAAATGTTATTTAAAGCATATATGGGAGTATTAGAAAGTATTTTTTCTGTTCGTTACTACCATTGCTGATAATATTTTTTTCTTGAAATATTTTGGGCGTTCCGCAACGCTGCAACACTAACATTAACCGCCACTGGTAAGTAGTAGGAAAAAGGCCTAGAGACAATCCTTTGAGTCCAATGTGGTTAGTTTGGCCATTCGCGAACTCAACTTGATGTCTACTGTCACAAATCCATATAGAGAATTTTCTCCAATGGTTTTAAATAGGGAGGACAATGTCGTGTATGGTCATGAACCTTTTAGAAGCTTATACTTAGTAAAATCAAAAGGGATATGACGTGATGGATAATGAACCGTACTCTGTTATTTATCAGTATTTCTTTACAAGATGATGATATGATTTAAGGTATTTTACAAATACTCTGTCAGGCAAATGTGCAACAAAGATAAAAAAGTGTTAGAATTAGATTGAATAAGATTTAACAAATATTTAACCACGATTTTCATGAGGATATAATCGTGGTAACTTCTCACGTATGAATCACTACGTTTTACATGTATAAACGTACAAAGGATTGCTAAAACAGAACGTATGTTGGTTGACCTTACAAATCCATCTTCAGTAAATAACATAGAAGAATTATATAGCAACAAATAAAGTACTTCCTCAAAAACAAAATAAAATTTAAAATGTCTGAACAAAGCAAGTTTTAATTAAAAATAATAATTGTATAAAAGTTTCGTCAACTAACTAAACTTCTTTGCTTCATCAGACATAATACAATACGATAGAGAGTTGCCTCTTCGTATAACAAAATCCCTGAAACTGGTTTTGAACGATGATTAGCTGCTCAAAATGTACTTCATCAAGAATTTTTACATCAAATTCTCAACACGAGTACTTAACTCTTCTTTGTATGAGGATCACTTTGAAGACAGACCAATTATGCACAATGTAATACTACAAGCTGTTCATAGTCTAAATCAATAGTAAAATCTCACCATTGTTTATTGAAACTTGATTTTAGGAGGTGCAACTGGCAACAACCTTCATGGATGTATGGTCAAAACTAAAATATGGACCACCATATAAAATCAATGAAACAACAGAAGCTTATCGAGGACTTTTAACGTTCCTTTAAAACGATCTCTTCAGACGTATCTCTTACCTTACCATTCACTTATAACATACTTTAGAACTCCGACAAAGTGGGACAACTTGATTTCCTTCCGTTCTATTTCGTTCCGGCTACCCAAAAATTAAGTGTACAATAGGAACACCACATCCGACAGTACGTCCACATTAAGGTGAACTTTCTGAATATTTTCCTAAGAAGTATAAGAAGCTAAGACATCTTGACATGAGAAACATAAATTCATTCATTTGAAGAAGGGACTACCTACCTCTTTATCTCAACCAGAAGACTCCCAGCTATGACTTGACTATTTACGGTGATGCTGAATTGTCTATTACCTTCGCTTTCCTCACTGAAGAATCAAGAACAATTTTCTCAACCAATATCATCCAAAGGAATTTGGACCTCAAGCTTATTTTATCAAGAGCAACGATAAAATTCTTAATGAATCTCGTCGAAACAAGCAAGAAGAAACTTATACCTGTGTCATCAAGAGTGTTGGCATATGAAGGTCAAACATAGCATATGGAAGTCAGATGAATCTTCGACTTGAACAGACTTTCAAAAATCATTTTTTGCAATATTATTCACACTCTCAACTCTGCTGGATTCACTCCACTGGTACGATTATTCTCTACAGATCCTCTCCAAATTAAGAAACTGATCTCAGACTTTATCACCATTAGAGTTGGAGCAAAGCAAAAACATTACATCAATGAAAGAATTTCGCAGACCACTTCCACCCTCCATGTTGGAATCCCTGTTCCTATAATTAAGCATAACGCCTCTATAAAACCAAACTAGTATGCTACAGATGTACTAGTTGGGAAATTCATGACACTCCCTGCAAAATACCGCTTATCAAGACTTTTTTGCTTCCTGCAAGCTGGAAAACATCAGATTGAACGTAGTATTATTTTGAAACGAGCATAGAAATCTGGTCCTCAAAAAATGCCAAAAACTCTCACTGAGTTTGAATGTTCTAATCATACACGCAAGTCCGGCATTTATTAGAGCCTTAGAGTCACATACCTTACTCATCTCCTGCTGAAATATTAGCAACAGATGCTGAGGATAAACATTCACAGGAGCTACCCAGAATCCGGCAACGAGAAACTCAAGTACCTAAAGAGAACATACTTGATGTAGAAGACGTATCTACTCATCAAGAACCTGATTGGTGTCACCATTAAGAGCTCGTTATCTGATTACTTCTGTGATAACCGACACAACTTTTCCTGCAAATCTACCACATTTACTGAATAGCATCACCTCCTACCAAACGCCTACTGAAATGGAATTCGAAGATCGTAACATTAAATAGAAGAACTTATCACCTCTCTTTTAATTCAAATTAAACAAGACTTGCATTCAAAACATTACTTCATTATTTTTTATAATAAAAAACCCGAGATCTGTTGTCTGGGCACTGTTTTATCAACCGAGCGACCTCATATCACACGAGCGTACAAACTTCGGTCCTTATAAGAATCATACACAGTGTTGCCAATAACCTCTGAAGAAAATAGGCTAGATGGTCTTCAGAAATAAGCTCTTTTACGCATAAAATGGCTAGATTTTGAGCCGCTAACCTACAACCTACATTCTAGATTTTAAACCCCTTTTATGTGTGTAGGATTATAAGCGAGTTATAGTGAAATTTGAAATGTTGGATTTTATTCAAAGCTGAAGACTAACAAGCAACATACATGACTTTAAATTACAATAAAATCCATCAACAACTTATCTGATTTGTGAAAGTCAACAGCCATAATTATCAGTTGCATTGAAATAAATTATCATCGATGACGTCGCAGCTAGCCGAGGCGCTCGAATTGGATGCATTATCGTTGGTTGTGTTTGTATATACTACCATTGTCCAAATTTTCAGTACTACTTCCTTCGGCAGATCATTATCCTTATTTCTCCGTATATCCACATGAATCATCATGATTGCATTGTGAGTTTTCAAGGTAATTAGATATCCTATTTGTTTCCTTTATAAACAAAAACAATCTCTATGGCTTGAAGAACCGAAAAGTTTACTAATTGTTTAATTAGAAAATTTTCTTGCAATGAAATGCGAAAATGAAAATAATAAAAAGTAGTAAACAGTGCTATTACGGGAGCGACATTAAAATTATTTCTGAGTTGATAAGTATCGTTAAGTAGTTGTAAATCTGTGGGTGGAGAGAGAGAGAGAAGAAGAATAAAAACCAAGTGTTTGTTGCATATAATAATATGTAATGACAAACAGGCTAATTTTTAAAAATTACATTTTATTTTCAAAGAAAAAGTATTTTTAGAATTAATTTAACGGGTAATAAAAACCCCAAAATGGCAAGAGTTTCATCAAATAGATATTTAAAGCTATAAGCATTTCGTACATTTGTAAGGCTAAATGCCTCTCCAAATATACTAGATTTAGCCACAAATAGGCTAAATTGGCATCACTGGCCATACACAGCCGCTAATCTTTGGTCACCCGTATTGCCAATCAGGGCGCAACAGCAACAAAGACAAGAAGAACACCCGTTCCTTCAGAAGACCGTTTTACCTTGTTCAGACTTCTATACACACGTATATCAATTGCCAACATTTTGGTCACTCTCTGAGCAAAGTAGTAAAGAAGCTAGAAGACCCTTCTATCTCTCATGAAAAATTGATAATTGACTTGACTTGAATGTAATTCATAGTATCTAGCGAAGCCAAATTGGATAGTTTGCAAAAAAGCTGCATGTTATTATTTTCTCTTTAAAATATCATTGTTTAAATCAGCAAGCAGAATTAAATATTAATTTCTGTACCAGGGGGTGTTGATAAAGTTTGGGTCTTACCAAGAAAGAAAAAAAAAGCTAGGAAGCAGAAACACATATACTATTCCACACATTCCCCTAGTAGGTCAATGCATTAGCGACATCTGTCCTGCATATTTGTAAGTCCTTGTAAATGAAAGTCTCTTATCTGCTGCTGTAATCAATCATCTGCAGCTTCAATTGCAGCTTGAACACTCTGAAAAGAACGACATTTCAGATGGTTTCTTTTTGAAGTTCGGGAACAGAGGATATTCGGATGGAGCTAGGTCCGGTGAATAAGGAGAATTAGGCAACACTTGAAAGCCTATGCTGGCCTATGTGTCATATGTTTCAGATGTTGTGTGTGAGGAGGCATTGTCGTGCAAAAGCAGAAAACCTTTGGAGATCTTCATCAGAAGTTTGGGGATCCACTATGCTGCAACCTTCCTCATATACAGATCATTATGAATAATGGTACCAACTCTTTTACGTGGTATGCCCAAATAGATAGCAATCCTTTTGACTGATATTCGAAAGGGATCGATTTCCGGAACAGACACAGAAACAGGCCTGTCATTTGGTTTCGCGCTTTCAACATCAAAATGGCCTGTTCTGAAGTTTGCCACCCAGTCGCATATGACGGTCCACGGTCGGCCCCCCAACGTTTGTTTCATTTCATCGTAGATCTGAGTCTCACCTTTCCCTTGGAGGAAGAGTAACTTCATGATGGTTCTAAGCTTCTCTGGACTGAAGCTTGTTGGAGGTGCAGCCATGTTCACTTCTGAAATGAAAAAGAAAAGGATGTTAATATCATAGAACATTGCATATTACAAACTAGTCTATATAGATCCTGCCCCATATACCCTACTAATTTCAACTTCCTAGCTTATTTTTTTCTTGGTGAAGCTCAATGTTTATCAGCACCTCCTCGCAAATATGGCTTATTACGGTTTTAATTTAAATTTCACTTTAGGCTTCTAACAAAATAAAATATAATTTCTGGCAACACTTGATATTTGGTATATATTCACCTATCTCTCTCTCTCTCTCCCTATTTATATATATAGTCTGTATGGGTGTGGTAGTTATAGTTATTGAAGGCTTAATATTGAAATATTGCCCTCTATTTTGAGTAAAAAAATAGTCATACATATTTGCCTTTTTGCCTCTTTTTTTCTACCATTATCACAGCTTTCTTCCTCTTTTTCTCTCCTACCGCACATCCTAACTAGCAAGGAGGAAAAATAGGTAGAAAAAACAATTCTCTAGTTTAATTAGAACATAAAAATGTCAAGTAACTCAAGTTGTATTGGTGAGACATTCTACAGAATAGCACTTTCTGTACCAGGCGGATAACAATTTATTGTTCTTTCGATTTGCTTTTTCGGGTGGTGTTAGTATAGGTGAATAGAGACGTAAGCTAAATAGAAATTAATAGTAGTCATAGTTTACATTTGAGCTTTGCAATAAACGACATTTCAACTATTGTGAAACATAAACAGAGACAGATTAAAAAAAAAAAAATACATATAAATGAATGGCAGTTAAAATGAGAGAGAGAAAGAAAGAAAAGAAAACACCCGGGACGAACCATTATTTTTATTAACAATGCTAATTGTACTCTGTTTACAGAAAGTGTAGAACAATATTTTAGCACTGACTCATGTTCGTTTGTTTGTTCCCGACCGAATTCAAGACTAACAAACAAAAGTGTAAACTATCAGAGAGACAGAAAAACAAAGGAAGGTTCCCTCTCTCATTCACATCAAAAAACTGTTATTTTTTTTTTTGAAAAAACAAAAACTTCAACCAACTTCTCTAGGGTTTTATTTTTGTTGTGATAGTATTTAACAATGAAATATTGTGCGTAGGTGAGGCAACCCTTCTATTGTATTCTTTTCTATCTGCATGAGTCGTGAAGTATAATACTTTACTCATATTTCATATAATTTTTTCTTCGCAAACATACCTCGTATTTTAACTTCTATTATTACTATTATTGTTATTTAAGAGAGGGTTTGTTTGGAAATATGGCATTAGGTATTTTCAGTGAGTATTTTTGTGGTTGTTTTCATATTGAATAAACGTTATTTAAAACTAGCGTTATTTTCCCCTTCAACGATTATTAAACACTCCTTTCTCCTTCCTCTTTTAAGTTTTCATTTTGCAAATACTTATCTATTGTTCATGTCCGAAACCACTGAAAACTGAAACCGTTTGTCTGACTCCCTTGCTAATTTTAAACAAAATGAAAGGTTTTTAATAAAGCAAATAAATTATAACATATTCTATATATAGTAAACACACTGCTAAAATATGACCATTTATTTTTTTAATTGCTGGGCTACGTACTTAATAGTTTTTTTTTTAAAACCAATATTGATCTTAAGGGAGACTCTTATTGCACCACAAAGTTCAGGTCAAGAATTGCTATAGCGAAGAAGCATTCAACAAGAAAATATCACTCTTTAACTAACAGGCTTAACATTGAACTAAGAAAGAAGTTTGTCAAGTCCTTTGTATGAGTTATTGGACTGCATGGTGCAGAAACATGGACATTACTGAAGTTAGAGAAGAAATATGTCGAAATGTAGTGTTGGAGGAAGATAGAGAAGATAAAGCGGACAGAGAGAGCAACAAACGAATATGTTTTAAAACGGATAGAAGAGGACAGGACTCTTTTAGCCAACATACTGTATTTCGTAGGAAGGCAAATTGGATTGGACACATATTGCAAAGAAATTGTCTTCTTCATACCGCCATAGAAGGGAAGATGGAAGAAAAGCGAGTAATAGGAAGAAAAAGAATACAATTGATCAAAGATTTATAAAACAGAAGAAAATATTGGAAGTTAGAAGAAGAAGCTGAAGATCGAGAAACGTAGAAGAAACATTTCCAGACTCAAACCTAAAATTAAAAAAGAAAAATGCCTTGTTAGTCCCAACACCTGTCAAAGTAAGGATACATAATACTAATACTAATAATGTAATATACATATTAAAAGTGTTATAATTAATGATTTTAGTACTTCGCTTAAAACCATTACAAGAAAAAGATCATGAGTGCCACTGATAGAATTATAAGTGTGAGTGTTAGGAATGTGTGCGTTACTGCTACAAGAAATCAAAAAAGAAATAGACAAAACTTTAACTTACCAGGGTATTTTGTTTGTATACTGTACAAAAGAAAAATTAAAATCTATTCTAGCAGAATTGAAACTATTAACTTCATCAAATTGTCACCTAACTACATATCTATTAATAAATTAAAAATAGTTTACTTTCAATTTCTTTTTCGAAATATACGTATGAGAATGTATCCTCCAGCGACTTATTTTGCTGAGCTTGATATGACCTGTTGATTCGTATATTACGGCCAATATTTTATGCAACATTATGGTTAAATAAAAATTAAAACTTAAAAGTGAATCAAACTTTTGAGCTAAAATCTCTATAATCGAACTGTATGCTGTCGTCTTGATAATGTCATAATAAAAAGATTGATCAATGCTATAGCGTTGCAAGGAACTTTGGAAAACGAAATTGAGGGCAGCCGCTAATAATCAGTAAAACAGATGAAGAATAATTGTATTTTAAACATGGACATACTCAGAAGGTAGATTTTGGGGGTTCGCATCTACCTCCCGAAATCCCGACTGTTCTGAATATTTAGTCCAATTTTAGGAGTGATTGTACACATTCTAATATAACTTGGACTCCCCCAAACCTTGTACTCCTCTCGAAATAAATTCCTTCGTACATGCCCGATTTTAAAGCTTAAAATATATAGTCGAGCTTGATATACATACTAGTATGCTGGTAAAATAACGACCAGTTAGCAACCTTAATAGTGTTTACTTCAATATCACATTTATTTTAATCGATGGCATGGTTATGGTATAACATCAATTATTAAGTCTAATAAAATGCCCTAAGCTGACCTAAGCTCAGTTGATTTTGCGATACATTGACTCACTTTTGTTCTCATACACAGGGCTTGAAGATTCCTAGGCGCCAGGTTCCATAGCAATTGAAAATACGAAGTCTGGTACTTTGATAATTGAAGCCAAAACACAAAGAATTGTGCGCCAAATTGGATTTGTATTATTGTACCGTCTGGTTTTAGAAAGTGTGCCTAAGTGAGAAAAACAGTTGGGAGCACCTTCGATATACATGGAAGAGTTTGATCCAAGCGTTGCTACTATACTAGATGTACTACCTATCTGCAAGACGTTGCTCTTCAGTTTCTCGTTGATAAGAAATTCAACACCTTCAGTCTAGTCACATTCTGGTTTTCTGTACACTGAGAAAAAATTGTAGGTGGCGTATTTAAAAAGGTAAGTTACATGAGTAATTCCTGTTGTTTTTGGACTTAACGTACAGCATACGTATAACTGAAAACGTGTGTTTTATAATACTTTCCGTATAGATAAGTGTTCCATTTATACGTACTTTCTGTA
Source organism: Thermobia domestica (assembly GCF_964235325.1). NCBI lineage: Eukaryota > Metazoa > Arthropoda > Insecta > Zygentoma > Lepismatidae > Thermobia > Thermobia domestica. Next base: position 101,972,722 of record NC_137461.1, read on the forward strand.
TGAAACAATATAATCGGTCAAGATCTCACATACAAATGGACGTATATAACATACAGCTGAGGAATGTAACATGAGTATATGCATATGATATACGAAAAACTGTTAGATGTTAGACATGCTGCAACGACACGATGTAACATCTAAGGGCAGTGCGTATATAAAATATGGATAACGTATGCTCCGTCGTGATTTCTGTAATAAGCAAGATAATTCCGTATATTTGTATAATATATCGCTGTCCGGAGAACGGATTTTTCTCGGTGTAATATAAGAGGTGATCCTCTACTATCCTACTAATTTTGCTTAATTTGACTATGTTCCAATTGATCCTCGGTAGCCATTTTTCTTCTTATGACAGAAATTTAACGTTATATCTAACGCTAGTTAATTTTAAATAGCAAGGTAGTCTGTAACTCTACTCTGTAACTGAACGTAGTCTGTATTCTTAGTATCTCCAACCTGCATTTAATTTTGAACGTTACCTTGACCATTCCCAACTCAATTTACAGACAATGAGGACCTTCACTTATCTTGTCATGATCGGTGAAAGAAGTTTCTAGCTGTTTGAGAAAACTCAACGTGCTGGTCAAGCTTGTTAGCGGTAGCATTCCCTGTTCACCTGTCTATCATTAATTAAACCTGTAAGTTTCACCGTTTAATAATAATAAAAAAAAGTTTCAGTCTGCACAACTGGAAGACACGATATTTGGAGATAGGCCCAGCCAGTTCAACACATCTTCAATTGATTCTTAGTGTCTTTTTTCTGTCAGATATCAGACACTTTTTGCAGGCTTTCACAACGCTATCCAGAAAAGGGGAGTGGAAACATTTAAAGACTAAGAAGTTAGAGAGTTTAATAACAGAGAAAATAATTACGTAAACATTGTCATGAAAGATTTCTACATCAAAATAAATAAAAAGAGAAAACCTAAAACAAATCAAAAAGAAATTTCAGAAATTGCGAAAAAGACAAACATTGAAACCTCTTAGTAGTGTTCACTGTAGCTAACAAAATTTATGTTACGAATTTTCTCTAGGAAAAGTGCCCCTTCCCCTCCCGCTCAAGGAAAATGGACATGGCGGCATCCAAGTAGAGGGATAAGCAAAACGGAGTACATTTTGTCAAACACAAGATACAATGTTGAAGACTGAAATATTTTGAATAGGCTCAACGTAGGAAGTGATAATCGATTTTTTTGGTGTAAGCTTTACCTCTGAAAATCAGAAAGCTTATAGGACAAGAGGAATATATGTAGAAAGAGATTTTTCAAGAGCAGCATGCCGTCTTTAACTGGGACTGAAAAACTATTTTGACACACCCGAATAGGGCATGGACATTTCAAAAGCTAACAGGGAGAACCCGAACATTCTACCTAGGTAAAAATACAGCTACGAGGATAGGAAGTATTACGAGAAAGAAGAATGAGAAGGTAATCTCCAAGTAAATACAATGATATAATTTAACAGGAATCTCTACAAAATAATTGAATAAATATAGATCTTTTTAAGAAGGCAAAGCAGGGGCTAAGCAATGGACTGAAGTAAATCGAAGTGCTGAAAAGAAAAAAATGGTACAACCACGAAAACCAAAAAGAACTTAAAAAAAAGATTTAACTATTCGACAATACATTATATTGATGAGATGAACCTAAAGTGAAAGAACGTGAACAAAGAGAAGCGGAGATACACCAGTGCTGCAAGAAAAGGCTGAATTTGACATAAGAAGCATAAAACGAGGAAAGGTAACAGGAGATGAACTTATTAGATGTAATACGTTGTAAAATAAACTGACCAAGAATCGGAAAAAGTTAAGCGTAGCTTAATGAAAATTATAACAAATGATGAAGTTTTTCAGAAGTGGAGAAATGTTATAATTATGCTCCATAAAAAAGGACACAAATTATATTTACGCACTAATAGACCTATACATTTTCTTCTTGAGATTTACTGTACAAACTGTTATTCTTTTCGGAAATACTGACGCTCATATTAGATAAATTTAAACGTCTCCCAACCAAGAAACTGACCGCATTTAGAGGTCTTACAGCACAGTAGATTATATACAAGTGGTAAGGGAACATTTGACATGAATTTGGTGTATCACTTGTACCTATTCCTATTTGAAAAACCGACAGATGAATCCAATATGGCGGATCCAAGATGGCGTCCAGAAAGTGTTTCATGTGTCAGAGAAACAGAACTTGATCCAATTTGTTTTGCATATGGCCACATTCATGTTTAGTTACATCTCAAGACCCTAAAAGCAATTTTATGTCCGAGCATTATAGCAGTGTATAATTAAATTCCGGATATATGAAGGCCTATAAATAAGCAAATTACCGGTTTGGGCCGCTAAAATTAGTACATTGCACATTGGGCGGCGGAGAACTTTGCATTTGAATTAATATTACACGAATCCTGCGAGGACACTTCACGAATGTACTTTGTTAGTCTACTTGTTCACATGAGATAACAATAAAGTAGAAATTAGCAGACGTAGGCTGGAATGCATTCGTAAGGAATATTTTCATATTGAAAAGCAAAGACTAATAACTCAAAAGCACAAAATTCTCACTGAGTGTATGCTGCCTATTTTGAAATATGAGTTAGAGACAGGGATACGAAAACAAACATTCAACATCTCCAGATACACAAAAAAGAAGAGACAGATGTAACAGATGTATGCTGGGAATCATCCACATAGATAGGAAAAGGCCAAGAAGAAATTATAAAATATGGAGGAAAGTAGTTTCTGTACTGGAGACTAAGAAACAAGAAAAAACTAGAACACGTCTTTGTACAATGTACTGTGACGAATTCAATAAACACTGTAAATTAAGGTGGAAAAGAGTTGCACGAGATAGATGTTTGCCAAAAAAGGAGTTGGAAGATTTTCATTCACCTGTGGATTGACAAGAGTAGTCCTGTGAATATATATAGACAAAAAGTAGAGTATATTGTGACAAAAAGTATAGACCAACCTGAGTGTGGAAACGCTTAGTTTCGGTTTTATGGCCAATCGAAAATTTCTCGATTTTTCTAAAGCTGTAACTCGAGAACGATATGTCGGATCAAATTCGGATAAAAGGGAATGACTTTACTTTTAGTCGTAGAATCCATAAATGCACAATTGGACTTGGCACAAGTGTGACTCCCAAAGAAACTGAAGAATTCCTGGGTTATTTTATTAGAAGTTGAAAGTGGTAAATAAGCAACAATCATTTACAATCTTTCAACGAATAGAAATAATTCTGCATTGTTCGTTAGAAGAACAAAAAAGAAAGGTTAGATTTCGAAAGAATCAGAGATACACATATTTGACTTATCAACTTTGTCTTAGTACATAATAAATTCTCATAGGAAGAAGGGAAGTGAAACAGTGTGTAACGTTTTACGATTATGTCTTTTAGACTAATAGCGAGAGAAGAAAATGAAAGCTAATTATTGCGAAAGAATTCGTGAAGTGAGAGTGTAGTAGAAAATGCCCTAGAAAACTCACGGACACATGTTGTCTACCAGAAACTTACATGGTCTGAGCTCGAACGAGAGACCCCTCACACCAGAAATAATTACTCTATCACTGAGCTACCGTGCACTTCGCTTTGGAGGAAAAACTATGACTCCGATAGGTGTATTGGTCATGTAAATACCGTGTGATAAACCAATGTAAATACAGAAAGGACTGACATTCAAAATGTGGAATTCGAAGGTTTTTTTGGTCAAAAGTGGTAAGCGAATTTCTTAGATCAGTTATTTTTAACTGGTGGGCCGCGTCCCTCCAAGGATCGCGGACAGATTTTCAATGGTTTACCGTTAATGTGGTCTTCTTATTTATAAGGAAGAAATAAATGTAAACTTTGTTCAAAAGGCTGTGATATTTGTTCTAGGTTAATTCTAAGGAAATTCAAATCGAATGAATAACATAAAAAGACTTACAAGTCTCAAACATTATTAGTCGTATCATAGATAATTAAATAATTCAGACAGTTTTCTAATTGTGAAGGGACAAGGAAATAAAATTCTACGATGCTGAAATAGACGGCAAAACATGATGTAGTGACGGAAGACTGTGTCATGGAATGATTAGGGTAACTTGAATTCATATTGATAAAGTCTAATCTATGTGGGGATATTCTCTTGGGGCCTTTTGTATTACCAGATTTTACATTACGATGTACAGCAATTGGAAGGTGTTTTAAGATCTATGTAGTCATCATTCAGATCCATAGCTAGGAGGTAGTTAAGGGAGCTCAGCTTCCTTAACCTTTCAGTTACTTGTATACATGAATGTATACATGAATATAAAGAGAACTCAAGTCAGCTTCCCGAAAATGGTCTCGCCCCCCTCCTCCTGTCTTAATTTATTGTCTACAGGCCTGTCAATAATAGTGAACTAAGTGTATAGACTCCTCCTTTGACTCACAATAAGTATTTCTTAACTTTAAAACATTCAGTGATACGTATTTTGAATCCAGAAGAAATTGATACAGAAATTCACTGAATCTTTGTTAACAGTGATAATACCAGCTTTAATAACCCAAAACTAAAGAAAATCCACCAAAATCAACAAGGTGCCCTTTAGCCAATCCATATGAACCACAAAGAATGAAGCATTGTCATCAAAATTTATCAAAAACATGTACCAATTATAAATTTTGGACTACACCATTTTTGTTCCTGACCTGTTATTCTATAATTGCACCAGCCGCGTAAATCTGTCTTCAATATTGGGGGGTGGGGGGGACGAGTAAGACAGTACACATGACATTTTTTTAAGTGATGTTCGAAATATTTATGAAGTAGAAGAACAATGCTGTAGAAGATCAGGAAAGCAGAGTTGTCTTCGACATTGGAAGGCGGGCAGATTTGAGGCTTATTCTGGGGAACATCAATTTCATCTCACTTTCCTTCTTGGCAATCGGACACAAATCATCACATTTCTCAGCAAAAAACACATTTCAAATCGAATTATTGGGGGACAGTTCCCCCAGTTCCAAGATTGGAAAGGACATGTCCCCCTTACCCCCCGGGATTTGCGCGCCAGTGAATGGCACCACTACTACTTTTGCCAGATAGTCTTTCAAATACAGATATTAAAAAGCACTAATATAGGATCGTAAATTCTTCGATCAGAAAATATAGAGCACGAAGCATCTTCTATTCTTCACAATACAGCTGGATTTATCTTGCTACAGAAGCAATTTTGGAGAAGCTAAAAGATTTGACATGTGCATTGCAAAGAAATGAGGCATTCGAACCAACTCTAAAACAAGAAAATGGCAAATTAAAAAAAATATATGTATTGGTGAATTTTATCATGACTAACGACTGGTAGATCCTAAAGAATATTTTAGAATGACTGTAATGGTTCTTTACACATTGTTCTAGTTCAGTTAAGAATCAGGTTTGATTGTACGCATAACGTTAAGCATTTCTTCAAATTCTTTAAATTCTGCTCGGGACGAAGAAGGTAACAACACACTTTGATGCTAGTGGTCTACTGTGCCACGCTTAATTGCATGCATGGAGAGCATGCCCGCGACCGTTCGGTCTATTTAATGGACGGGTACCGCTAAAATGTGTCGCAACCCGCCCGTAGTTCCTCAATACGATATTGATTTCACATGCACAAAGTGCGCCGTCAGAATTTGCCCCTTAATTCTGACTCGCCTAACCCCCATTCACTGAGGGAGTGGGATACGCCCACTGCGCGGCCAGACCGAAGTCCTGAGTGCCTAACAGTAGACCTACTGGTTGAGGCAGACTGCTAGCGAGTCAGTCCTACCATGCTCTGCAGGCATGGCGCCCGAGCGTTATAAGGCAAGCTCACCTCCCGCCCGTGTTCACCGTTACCCAGATGCCTGGGATTGGCTCCCACAAGCTACCCAATCCCACGGTATGACCACAGCCCGGCAGAGTACAACCAGAGTCCGGGGCCCCAGACAATGCCCAAGGGGGCTTGTTCAATCCCGGCCCTGCCTACCTCTATCGTTCAACTGGCAACCGCCTTGTCATGTAGAGGTGAGTTTGGTTCCGGCCCATGTCCCACAGAGTTTCCTCCCTTTAGCAGGATCAGAACCGTTACCCAGATTCCTGGGATTGGCCCCTCCCCCACTTCCGTTCGGTCCCCCTGCAGGCTGGAATCCGACACTCCCCCCTCGGTAGGGTCGTCCAGTGATTCTTGAAAATGAATATAACGAAGATTTATGAATAAATGATTTAACGGGGACGTCAACAATGAAGGTATTTGTTCCCGTCACGATAAAACCAGTAGTCGACAAATGCTCCTCAAAAAACATCCAGAAGAAATCTTCTAAAAAATATATGGTGCAAACAAGAGTTCTAAAAAAAAAGTAACAATAAAATATGAATTGCGGAAAGATCAGAAGAAGAAATAAAATATCGAACACATGACAAGAAAAATATAAAAATAGAAATAATAATAAAGAACATTGCAAAATAAAATAAAATAAATATATATATAAATAAAAATGATAAGCTTCACAACGCATGAACTATTCTAATCTAATGAGTAAAGGAAAGTTTATCTAAGGGGTTTGCAGAACGAATAGTTGGTTTCCTTCCACTTTTTTATTCCACCAATTCTTCCATCGTCGTTCACTTACTTTAATCATCGTCTTTCTTAGCCTGAAGGACATAATCGTGGGACGTTAAACTGAAAGATTTCATTTTATTCTTATTCATATAATGTGCTGGGCTATAGTAGATATATGAAAGGTAAGGAAAACTCTAGAAATAAGGATAGTTTGCAAATAAGCAAGATATTACCGTTCCATTATGTTGATTCTTATGCCTTGGAGTGCATCGTCATTTTTGGAAAATACAGCTCTTTATTGCTGTTGAGTTTTACTCTTACTTGGATGCTGCGTTCCATTATATTTTTTCACATATATTTTCACTTCTCTTACTAGTTAGTGTTAATGATAGTTATGCATTTGCAGCCCTGATAATTTTCTGTATATTTTTTGGTAGATATCTGTCAAAGTAACCATTATTCTTGCAGTCAAGTTGCTCCTATCATTTTCCGTTAAATGTTCTCAAAGATACATAACTATATTTCTTTTTGGTTAAAACTGTAACAATAATACCCGCCCAGACGCTACACACGCATAATTTTCTTCCTGCCGTCTGACAAATAATGTATTCATTTCTTTATTTTTCCTATAAATTTTAAATTTTACACATAGTGGTTTTTGAAAGCAAAGTGAAGATATGTATATTCATTATTATTCTTGATATTTGGACGAATCTATCGATACACCATTCACCAAATTGTACCAAGCCATTTAGAATGTATGGGAAGTTTGAGTTTAATAATATGGTGCGTTTATTGTCCAACATATCGAATTTTATCGAATGAAATGTGGGGTGTTGAGTGTATAAGAAAATCAAGCTCACTTTGGCTCATTTTGTAAATATTTCATCTTTGGGATCTCTATCTCTATCCGAAGTTCCTTTAGGGCTTAAAGATTGACGTCCAGATATTGTAAATATAGTAACTTATAGAAAATAATGTAAATAGAGTGTTATTTTTTTTCATGTACTTAAGTAAACCGTATAAACTTTATGGTTCTTATGCAGAGTCATTTTAACGTATGGTTAGAGTCATACTAAAGACCTGACTACAGCAGGGAACATATGTTAGTATAACTCTTTTGTATGGCAATAATCACTCGTCAGAACGACTCTGTATAAGGCTTTATATCTCTTTGTCTCACAACTTAAGTAATGTAACTATTACTTTACGCCCTAAACTCCTCAAATGTATATTTTCGTTCCTACTTTTGATATTGCTATACATTTATTAGCACATCATTCATGAAATTCTTTGATTTTCTGTAGATTTTACATGGGTTAATATCACACAACTTTGTATCACATGAAATACATGTCAGAAACATTGCCTAATTTCTTGTTAACCTTAAAAGTAACATTAATAAACTTTCAGCATGTTCTGTTAATATGTCGCTCTGCTACTTTCAAAAACTCTAATCTATAGAAAATGATTTAGCTAATAACTTAAAAGGATAATAACTGCCATTAAGAGACCCAATACAAAAGAAACGTATCGTTTCTCGGTCTGTTTCTCTGCTTGTAGAAATTAATTAAATCTTGCCCTAATTTGTTAAGGTTCTTTGTGTTAGCTCCAAATAAGATAATCTTTTGTTTTATCAGAAAGGGTTACCAGAAAGAGAAGAGGTAAGAGTCGACTGATATATATATATATATATATATATATATATATATATATATATATATATATATATAACTCTGTGTGTGTTTTCTTTTGTTAAACAACCAATAAGATTATCTCTTTGAGATCCTTCTTCTTTCGTTGACCAGCAAGGCTTAAAATATAACAAGGGTAGGTACCAAGAACTGATAGCCCGGCATCCATTTTCTTTTGAAAGCTTTCAGATAGTGGTAGCCAACAATGGTTAAGATATTGCAAAAGATTTCCCCAGATTTTAACAAAGTGAGACGAACAGTAACAAAAAAGAAAAAAGTAACGCTTTGTAATTAATCGTTTTTCTTTGCCTTGTTGTTTCTTTGTTTCACATTCATTCTATCTATATCCTCTTATGTCTAAAGTTCTTCAAAGACTCATTTTAGTTTGGAAAGATACAGTCCTTTGTGTTACAAGAATCAGCGCCATCTTTGAGATCTCTCTTTCTTCTTCTTCCCGTCTTCGATTGTTGTCGTGCTGGAAGTGGTGGGGGAATGGAAACTCATTTAACTTAAGGTTCTTTAATCTAAGATGAAGTGGAAGGAGAGAAGCTAACACCGATACACAAAGTCTTCCAATTCTCCCACACAAGAAATTTCGACGCATTAAAACTACCAATTCTTTACTATCAGCTTGAATACCTCGTAGTATTGACAATTTCTTCCGGGTAAATTTAAGAGGTTTTCCACAATTTGTATGGTTCAGCAAGTTACTATATCGTATGAGATTAAGTAGAGGCGTTCAAGATATATAGGGCATGAGGCTCGCAATGGGAATGTACGTGGATTGCAGGGAATTTTTGTTTTAAAAACTTTGATAACGAGATCATTGGGCTGCCCAGGAGAATCAGGCGAAGTTATTTATCCCTTCCCTAAATGAGGGTAATCATGGTTTGATTACCAGTGGTCGAAGTGAGACGGTATGCGGTGGTATGCCATACTGCCTCTGGTTTTTCAGTGATGAATTCATACCGTCTCTGGTTTATCAATGATTATAACATACCGACACTGGAAAGTAGATGCTAAATACCTTTAATAAATTCGTTTTTATAAACAGTAACGGACGAATAGCTTTGCACGTAAAAGGTTTTATTTCTTATGTAGAAATAATTACTAAGTTCATAACACCGATATTTTTCTTACCATTTTTCCTACCTTTTGTTTTTAAACTGAAGCGTCTGCAAAGAAGTTCACCTAGTTTATATTTTGATGTGTCATATTGAATTGTTTCTCTGTTGTGTAAGTGTGTGCCTTCCTGCCTTAATGCATATAAATGTCGTGTTTTGAACTTGGGCGCGGTTTAGGGGTTGTCTGCTGTGACAGCGGACCTTCCGGGTGTTTAGAGTACCCCACAGTCGAGTGGGGAACCAGGAGTTTTCCTGCAGGAAATATCCTCATTCGGTTTTTGAGCATGTTCATGTATAATTCTCTATAATACAACATAAGGGAATATTTTTTTCCCCAGAAAGTTGGAGAGGATCAAAGTCTCTCCATGCCACCCTCCGCGTTACTACATAGAAGCTCTCAATGGTTTTCAGTCATTATGTAAATAGAAATGCAATTTTTTAGGCAACATATCCTCACTGCATTTCGACATTTAGGTAGCCGGTATGTTGAGCCAAAATCGTAGGGCCTAATAAAACATACCGCCTCTGGTTTTCTCCACCTCGAACACTGCTGATTACTGATAGAAACACTCAATTTGTTACTATTGACTTCCCACCACGAAGAAATTTAAGAATTTCTATCTATATAAATAAGAATGAAAGTGACCATGTTTTTGACTTAGTATCTCCTATCTCCTGAACCAACTAACCGATCTCAATCAAATTCTCACCAGGATGCTATTCTAGCCTGGGATGTTTTTTTTTTTATTATTTCATTTTGGTGGTGCAACTTACGGGAAAGGGAGGAGGGAATATATTTAAAAATGATCGAAAATGACTGATATTAGTGTCAAATCCACAGTTTTCGAGGTCACTGAGACCAACAGTGACACTTCCGATGCCGTTTAAATCCAAATTCAACCCACAATAGTAATATTTAATTTTTACTTATATAGATTACTAATATTCTCTGATTTTTACTTATATAGATTACTAATATTCTCTGATTTTTACTTATATAGATTACTAATATTCTCTGATTTTTACTTACATAGATTACTAATATTCTCTGATTTTTACTTACATAGATTACTAATATTCTCTGATTTTTACTTATATAGATTACTAATATTCCCTGATTTTTACTTACATAGATTACTAATATTCTCTGATTTTTACTTATATAGGTTACTAATATTCTCTGATTTTTACATATATAGATTACTAATATTCCCTGATTTTTACTTATATAGATTACTAATATTCTCTGATTTTTTATTGTATTTTGTTTGTTTCAATCGATTTTAGAGCGCTTGAGTAACAGTAAAAAGTGACTGGCAAATGGAACATATTACTAATATTTCTTATTTAAACCCAGTGGAGTGGGTAGTTGACACTAGTTTGAAATAAGAATGTGTAGATCCTACTTGGTCTAGTAAACTAGAAATAATTGTGATGGGACCACAATTACCAAACTAAAATCTGTGTGACTGTCAGTACCAAACTAAAATCTGTCTGACCCGTCACACCTTACTTATAGTAGATTATAATCCTAATAAGTTAAGTTTAGTAAGGTAGACAAAAATCTTGCTTAAATTAGATTTGAACGTAATACATCCATGTGCGGATTGATGTTTCTTGAGGACGAACTTTCAGTTTTAATATGTCCATAAGGTAGTATTTTAAATAATCACTGCACTGAAATGCTATATACAGTGGCGTATTTACGATTTTGTTTCGGGAGGGGCTTTGCTAACTTTCGGGGGAGCTTTGCCTGGAAATGTGAAAATTCTGCAAGATATTTCATTTACTTTACTATACTAAGTAAGATTTCGGGGGGGGGGGGCTTAAGCCCGGAAGCCACCCCCCTAAATACGCCACTGGCTATATACATTACATATCAAAAGTGACTGGTCACTGAATGGTTTGATTGGTTTAAGTTTAGAGCAGCACTAGCCATATGAGACGTGGACTTACAGTTTAACCCTTTCCGGCCCAGTGGTTTCAGTGTGAAACCACAGTTTTCACTCTTTTCTCCGTGTAGTCTAGTGGATTTAGAAGGAAACCATGTTTTGAAATTTGCAAGCCATCTAAGGACAGGAGTTTAAACTATTTCCAGGATTTTCATTCGTGCTGAAACTGTATAGCCAAAAAACAAAGGGTTAAGGTGAAATCCGATCCACCGTAATGCATTCAAATTTAAAGCTTCTCCCAACGGGAGTCGAATCAGGGACGCCGAGAACCAAAGGCGCGCGAGCGCTAACTACTGGACCAGCAGAAATGACCCTACTAAATGGAAATGATATAAAAAAGACAATTGAGTTTAAAAGTTACAGTAATCTAGTTACGAGGAATACTTGATAATGACCGCAAAACGTCCATTACATTTGGTTGACTTTAAATAATGGTTATTTATTTGACTTATTACTTAGGCATTTCTTCTGGTTGTCTTATTTGTTACCATTGTTATTGAGTTAGGTCCGCTACTATTTCTGTTCGGATATTTCGAATGTTATCTTGAATCTACAAAAAAACCTTTGTCATCTCTATGAAATATCATAGCAGAAATATATTTTTCGTGCAAGAAGAAAACGAAATGCATTACAAGATTTGGAATTTATTGACGAAAATTTCTGAAACAATATGTAAAAGAGAAAATAACAAATTTTCTAAACAGTATTGAGCTTTTGGAGATAAAAATTGAGATTACATTTAAAGTTATTTAAAAATAAAATGATGAAACTCTATACACACCATAATCCTGTCGCTGTAGAACTACGATTTCTGGTGAAGAAAGATTGTGACACTTGGTTTTCACAGATCTCTTTTGAAAGAAACTTAGTATCTTTCGGGGTGTTCTGCGCAGAGACCGAAACAAATAATAGTTTGACGGTGCAAGGTCTGGACTATACGGTAAAAGCAATAAAATCTCCCAGACAAGTTCACTCAATTTCTGACGAGTCGTTAAATCTATATGTGGTGTGGCGTTGTCAGTGTGGCATACGACACTCTTTCTGTTATCCAGTTCCTTCCGTTTATTTTGAATAATTACTATTCGCACTCGTACTAATTGTCGATAGCACAGATTCTAGTCTGTTCTGCCTGAGGCAACAGTTAGCGATGGGCCATTCCTTTTATCTCACCAAACGCGTAACACAATCCTCCTGAACGTCAGATGAGCTTTGCTACAGACTGTGAAGTTTCTTCTCGTTTCGACTACGATCTCTTTTGTAAATGGTTGTCTTAGGTTATTGCCATCACTCGTGATCAACCGCTTCAGAAATAACTCGAGTTCGTTACATTTTAGTAGAGATTCGCAGATAATAATTCGATAGAGTAAATGTTTTAAGAGTCAGATCATGTGGCACCCAAACGTTGAGCTTGTTTTCGAAGCCAGATCTGACACTGTTTGCCATGGTTATTTGATCATTAATACTGTCACGACTGCTTCAAGTTTTCCTCTACTTTTGCCACAATATTACATTTTTTTCTGTAATTGGTTGTTTACTGTGAAAAGCATTTTGGATATCGAAATTTCCAGAAGAAACTGACTGACTCATCCTTTGGCTCTTGATTTGCCCTGTGCAGCGTTTGTGGTTTTATTGAAATAAAATAAAATGCAGTGCAATACCTTATATCTAATTAAAAGATTTCCAACATCTTTTGTACGTCTACTAACGTTAACTATTAGCTATCAAATGACGGTATTCCTAAGTCGCTGTGACTCATATGCCCTGAGATTTGGGACACTCGTGTGTAAAAAGCTCACTACATATTATACTACTTGATAGTTTTGTTAAATTTGAAATTCATTTAAGTAGACTGAAGTTGCTGGAGTCCTTATAGGTTATAGGCCATATGGTTCAATGTTCGATTTACTGCTCTGATTGGAAGTGCTTTGATACATGAACTGTCATGTAAACAAGTGACAGTAATAGAAATGGTAAATCGGAATTACGTAAATCAATCATGGCGGCTAGTTATGTACGTGCTATTCTATCCATAAGTAAAAGTCCTACCTTACGTAACCTAACATCTTTCCTATTCTACTCTCGAGGGCTTCTGGAAAATTTTCTACAAATTACCACTAACAGTAGCGGGAGATTCTGCTATTATAAAATTTTGAAGAATAGGTGTTTCTATGCACAAATTACGTTTCTTTGTCTAGGTCTATTCGTTTATTTTTCATTGCATTTGAAGAAGTAGTTTTGTGTAAAAATTGGACATTTCTCGCGAACACTTTCGGGCAAAGATATTTTAAATATAATTTTAAGCACTTCATTTAGCATCTAGGGATGAAGCACCATGTTAATTGGTTTTCCTAATTTGAGTGTCGTTACACATTTCTCAGTAATAAATTTCGTGGAAGTTGTCCATCCACGTCTGTTGCTACCAGTAATGTTGATACTATGCGTGAAGTGATTGAGAGCTATCAGCTGCAACATTCCATGAGATTCAGCCTTCCTTGAACCTTGACATGATAGCTATACATGCGATTTTGAATGATTATCTGAATGTACGAAAACTTTTAAGCCATTGGACCTCGCAAAACTTGACCAAAGCTCAAAGAGCAGGCTTGTGTATATTTGTGTAAAAAATTGCTCAAGAAGTTCAAATAAGGTAAGCGAAATTTGGTATATTACATCGTTATAGAATGCTATAACTCATGTTGTAATCATCGCATGGACCTATTCTCTCACTACAATACACATACCCTTAATGTCAATGTTGGCTACATCATGACTTTATTTATATCTTCAGTAATTAATAACTTTTCATTACTGAGCTTCAAAACTGCAGCAAGCACTTTAAGACGTGAGGGTGATGATTGCAAGTCTTGATTAATTTTCTTCCCGTTAAACATGTTATATGTTATTACAAATATTTCACTTTTAATTACATTAACATTAGCTGCTTCTTTGTGATCTTGAGCTCATTTTTCAAAAGTGTGAACTATGAAAGTCAATCGTAAATAAATAAATTTTAATCTGCCAACCACGCCATCAAAATCAATTGTTGTTTGCGAAATCACTTCCATTAAATAACATAAATGAACTCATAACCTTGAACACTCTGTAGCAGACGATAAGCATTTATTTATTGGTTGCAAGTTCTAAGTTCTAAAAAAAATATTCTTAACTAAAGCTACTTATACACAAACTTGTCAAAAATAATGATACTAATAGATTGTTGAACTAACCAGTGGTTCCCAACCTTTTTTGACTTACGACACACTTCAATGAGGAATGAAATGAAATATTTAAGTTTTACGTCTCACGATCATGTCGGCTAGGCTAAAGGAGACGATGATGATAAGACATGAATGAAAATGGCGGAATGAAGAAAGTGAGAGGAAATGGGAGAACTCCGAGAAAACCCACGCACACGGTGTTTCTCCACTACAAAGCTCATTTGGCGCGAGCTGGGATCGAACCAAGGACACCATGCACCAAGGGTGAAAGCTCTACAACTGAGCCACCGCGGCCTCCCACTTCACTGAGTGCCCAAGACTTAGTGACATACTTTTTGCTTGATGCTTTATTATTAATAAGTTATAGAAGTGCAAGACTATAAATTTCTATGAAGTAGTGATTCTATGTAATAAAAATTACATTACTTTTTTTAACCACAAAATTTCCCATTAAATCTCAAAGTTGATTTTAACTAATTATTTAATGCTTCATAATATTTAAATTCTAAAATTTCACGACGCAGTGGTTGGGAACCACTGGACTATACAACTATATTTTCATGTACTTTTTCGCTGCGCTTATATTACTTTTAACTCCACACTTACCTACAAATATTAATTATTGTGATGATTTTTAAAATTTTAAGTAGTTCCTCCTATAAACTAGTACGCCATGATTTTGCAGGAATTTCTGCTTTCTATCCAAAGTTAAATATTTTCTTTCAAGCTTTAAATCCCCTTCGTAGGGAAAAGGGGATAAGGAGTTGTAGGAAGTAATGTTAGGACATACTGTAAGTCAAATCTTTGTGTGATAATCTGTATATTTCAACCAAACCCTAAATACTTTATTTATATCAGTTTGGAGCTAGCCAACATAGTGGCATCCATACCACCCGGAAATTCTCTAAGGACGTCTCTGGAAACACCAAAGTTTGTCTTCTTTTCTTTTTTCTTTTACGTAAGCGAATTTATATTATCATTAAATTTTACCTTAACTTTATCTTAAATCATTGTAGTCTATAGCATTGATTTAAAATGTCGATAGAAGATATCTTCGGTTTGTAAAGATATTATATTAAACCTAGACTCAATATTCTCATAAAGGGTCCTATCTAACTTCCGAGCAGAAAGTTTATCCATAAGTTATGTTTTGGTTCTCTCCTTTGGGATAGTAAAACTTGAGGAAATTCTTGTTGTTGAAGTGTTAGAAGTTTCACTTGCGACAAGAACCTTTCTCTCTGAGGAACTGGTTTGGCATCTGTCGATGGAGGTTTCCTCTCTCTCTTTCTCTAGTCTTCCGTTATAATTTCCCTCTCCCTCTCTGAAGAATAGTTGACTCTATGAAGAGTTCTGCCACAGTACTTCTTGGCTGTAGCTATTGAAAGTTATTGGAAGTTAGGTTGCTACATTACAAGGACACTTTTTTCAGTTACTAAATAGTTTTGTGTACATTACTGAATATGTTGAGTGTTTGGTTTTAAATATTCTAATGTATCGCTTTATACGGTAGGGACATGTACTAGTATAAAGAGGCAATTAATAAATGTACAGTAATAATATTAATGGCATAAACACGTAAAAGTTAAAAGAAGGAAACCATATACTATTTAACTATTCTATATCTATTTGCTTGAGTTTCAAGTCCTTTTAATCATTGAGACTATGAAGCACGGAACAAGATATTTAACATGGCTACGAAGCTGGATCGGGGCTTGAGTATGCTTCATTGGAAGATGCACAAACCATTATGTAGAATCATCCCTCACACTGTAAGTATTCTCCACTCGACTATTTTATTACCAAGGAAGGTACCACGGGCCCAACTACACTTGTCCGTGATCCGTGAACATAAATTGTAATAGTTTATTTGATTCTACCACGCGAACCTCACTATTTCAAAGCGAGGAATAGCCAAGCTCATTTAGCTTCCCAAATAGTCTTTTAAGTCCTCATTAAGTAATATAGTAATATTAATCTCCTATAGGTTAACGAAGAAATCGATTTAAAAGCATACTTTAAAACTGGAAGTGAAAATTTTGTAAATTAATATAATTCCTTATATATACACACAGACATCTAAATCAGTTTAAACACGGGTTTATAATAAACTAATGAATCCTCATCTTCTACAAAGTTCCATTACCACAATTCTGTACTCATTAATTCTCACAAGGGAACATCTTATATTGATAGTAGCGTTGCCCAATCAAACAATACGCAATCGATAGAGGACTGAAGAAAAGTGAGAAATCCAAAGTTTTACGGGCCGACACAGAGAAACACAGGAGATACAGAGGAAAGAAGGAGTTAGAATCATGGGAAGATAGCAATGCAAAAGATACACTGGCACAAAAAGAACTTCAAAATCATTATAAATAATCAAAATGACATTTACACAACAGTATAGTAAGCAAACATTGTACCCACTTACATGCTTAATAACATCATATGTAATACAGGTTGCAAACGAGCACCAAATGAAGTTTTGTTAAATGGCACGGAACACAAATTACAACATGTAGCAAATCTAATTGTGAATAGAATCATACCTGTGACGGTTTGACGTACAGTGTTGCCAACGTTTGAGGAGAGGCCTATATGAATTCCTACATGAATCTTGAATGTAGAAGAGTACACACAATACATAATTCAAACTAGTTAAAATAAAAATAAGAGACCACAAACAAGAATATAATCAATAAAGTACGAAAATAAGGGACGAAGCACAGTGCAGTTTTACCCAATTGGAAAATCAGAATAATACCAAACACAACACTCAAAACGGAAATCAAGAAATGGTCGAAAATGAGTTAAGAGCCAGAATTATGTAGCCTGAAAAATGTAGTTTGCATGGACTAAATCCCACAGTAAGAAGAAGGTTGGTCACTAAGAAATTTAATGCTTAATATTTCGCCTACAGGGGAAGAAATAGATAACTCAGTGGAAAACAAGGCAATTGTGTAAAATTATATAAAAAAACTAACTTGCATCCTTTTTCCCTTGTAGTCTTCGATTGTTAGTAACTCTTTTTAAAGATTCTCAATACACTTACCGTAGCTAATTTGACATTGGACTTTGTTGAATAATGAGCGAAGAAATCTTGTTTTGAAATTTCAATTCACGCAACACGTAATAAGAAGGAGTTTACAACACACAGTATGTCCGAAATAGTCAATGGCAAGTACTAGGATAATGACAACGTGCTCATGTCTCACCTTTACAAAAGACAGAAAGTACGACTCAAACGAAGAATTTGAGGATGAAGCAAACCAATCAAGTTGCCAGACATCTATGCGCTGAAGGCGTGAACTATCACTACTTGACAAAGTAGTTGATACCTATTATCGTCGGTGAAGGGGGCTAAGTGGAGTATCTTGATTTTATAATTTTAAAGGAGAGTAATTTACAATATTTTGTTTAACATTATGCAGTGCTATGCATTTCAAAATTCACAATTTTCATAAAGTTCATATCTCCGTTATTATAAGGAATTCAGCTATGAAATTTTCAGGGTTTTTAGAGCAGATTAAATAAGAATAAAAGGTAGTCGTAACTCAAAATCGCGATTTCAACCAAAGCCATTTGCCCCTTTAAAGACGATATGATCTTGAACCAACTGAACTTCAAAAGGTCGTTGTGAAAAGTATCAACAAAAGAATGAAAGATGTGGTTAAACAAGCGAACTATATTGACACCGAAGGAAAGAAGCGAAAATAATTTTGGTACACAGTCACAAGGAAAGTTGAAGTTCCATTTTCTGAGAATTAATGCGTGCTGTGGTAATGAAACTGTGTGCACAGATTTAACTTAACTAGTCAACCATAAACCAGTATTTGAAACCGGTCTATAAGTCTGTACTAGTAAGATTTTGATAAATTTAACCGAATTTCTCGGTGACCCATAAAAAATTCACATTTCTATGTTACTCAGTTCATAAAGCATACTTTCTGAAATTAACTCAAGTGGCTTGGACATACCTCCTTTGGGCTCGTGAGGTTCCTGTTTTAAGTGCTAATTTCTTAAAACTCCATCTTACTTATCTTACTCAAGAATTTCTCAAAACTTCATGTTATTTATAGTTTGAGGTTTAAGGTGAACATTTTAAGGAAAATTTCAAGTTTTAATTTGCTTCCAGATAACCAAATTCTTTCGAAAAACTAGTAGAGTCAAATCATTCATCTCTACTCGTAGGAGTTGCATTTCGCGATACTCTATCTTATCGTTAGCCTAAGATTCAAGTTGAACATTTGTAGAAATATTTCATTTTTATGTCTGTTTTGTGAATCTCGTAAACGACGAAGACAGATCCTAGCTCCCCTTACTCCCTTAGGAATCACATTTTCTAAAACTTAAAAATATCCTCAGCCTAGAACACAAGGGGAACACTTGTACAAAATTTCAAGTTCCTACTAACAACTGTTGTGGAAATCTGTTGAAAGATGAAACTGATTTCCAGCTCCCTTTCGTGCTTTAGGAGTTCCACTTCGCAAGATCTCATCGTAACATCTAGTTAGGGTTCAACAAGATTTAAACAAAATTTCAAGAGTTTATGCCTGACAGCTTTGGAGCTCTTGTGAAATGCGAAATAAATCCAAGTCTTCTTTCTACCCTTAAAAATCACGTTTATACATGATTTCGAGTTCCGAAGCTTAACAGTTTCGGTGTTTTGGTAAACGGCGAAAAAATTCCAAGCTTTTATTTTTCCTTTAGGGGGAAAGTTGTGTACCTTTGCATGCAACTTTACTTCATGTTCAACTGATGGCGATAGTAGTTTTGGAAGTAATTGGAGAGTTGGATTGCTTACTTGGCGTGAGTTGCATTAGAAACTTCTCCAGTAAATTTGTCAAGTTTACTTTGCAGGCTCATTTCATATACTTGCAACATATATGAAGCATTCACGGAAATTAAAAAAGAAACAGTTGTAAGAAACTTTACGAAGAGTCTCAATAGATCAAACATTAGGCTCGTTTGTTTCTTTGGTGTTGATCTAAAAACCATTGGGCAAGACTTGATTCGTTTTGGGGATGATAAAATCATCGTTTCATGACTTAATTACATTGATAAAATTAACATTTTCTGGCTTCTTAATCGAGCCATAGAAATAGGTTACGCGTCTTTAAAATATTTCTGCTAAGATGATGGATTTAGGAGAGTTTTGTGAAGTTAAGTTTAATTGCTTTGACATAAATTTAAGAAAAATCATTGTTTAAATGATTCATGTTGAAATTTATGTATTGAATTGGATCATATAAGTTTAACTTGATATAAAACAAATATAAATTATTTTGTTGTTGTTTTAAGACACTCTTTCTTTCTACGTCTTTTTCTCAAGTTGTGCGTACTAATATAAGTTGTAAATTAATTTGCTTCCGATTAATATACATAATTGTATGAATATCAACTTCCTTCAATCATGCTTCAATGATGTTTTAATTATTGTTTGACATTGTTCCGTTTACAGTATTAAAAAATTTAGGTAACCTGATCATATCACAAGAACACATCTATTATCTTTTGCACGTCTGTTGATATGAGCAAAGGCAAGTTTTTATGCATTTGCTTCTGAAGGCCCCTTCAAGACTGATGAACTTCTTGCGATAGGTGGTCACATTGCAGTGTTTTCCAAATGTGATTGTTATGGCCAATTATGTCTTGGGCTGTCGAAAATATATTCGATACCCTAAGCATCATGACTATAACAGATTTTTGTACTTTACTGAATGAATGAATCCGTAACAAGTATGGTGCATCAGACAAAGCCTGTGTGGCAATAGATATAGCGTATAAGATTTTGAAGTGAGATGGTAATAATGAGTTACCATCTGTGGTTTTCACGTAGCAAAAGTCAAGCCCGTTTATCATTTATCATTTATAACAAGTGGTAGTATTACAGTATACACCGTGTGAAGGATTTTTGTTTGACTTTAGGCAAACAAAACTATTTAACAAGCTACATTTTACAAGCCTAGAATTAAATATTACATTTTGGATCAAATTAAATGAAGTATATTTTAAGATTAATAAATCTTTGAAAAAAGAAAATACTTAAGTCTTTATATTAATCGAGTAGAAAGTCATTTAGTTTCGTTTTGGCAGTGTATTGCACATAAAGAACAATATTTTGGATTTGGATTCCAGTTCAGATTTGCTTTCAGCATCGAGGCTATATGAGACCTACAGCTTAATGTTTGATCCAAACCACATGAATTCCCTCTGAGAATCGAACTCGGATCTACCTCGTCGAAGACTAGTGTGCTAACTATATTGCAAACAGGACACTCTATATTAATATTTGCATCCTGGGCTTATATTAATAGCAATATGGGTAGTCTATTAAATAAGGATGATACCCATAATTACTCCTATTGAGGGACATGGGATTTTGGGATCATGCGAGGGGATTACCTCCATCAACGAACTCGATTTTTACCAAGGATGTTATAAAATAGAGGATTTGCCCATACGTATCTTCATCATATGAACTCAATAAAGCCAAAAAAACAACCGAGCATCGTCTGAGCCGGCACGTCTGTTTGGCTACTCTCGTTTCCGCCATGATGGTTGGATCGAAACATTGCGATCTTAGTGGTGCAGAGTGAGCAGGATAGGTGTGGCGAAGCTGTGACGTATGGCTTCACGATTTTGTTGTATGGGCAGATCCTCTATTTTATAACATCCTTGATTTTTACCTTTTGGTACTCTACATCCTGGTCAAAATTAATGGTGATTCGTCATGTAGTTTTTAAGATTTTGTCTGACAGAAACACGAAGATAGGAGTTTGTGATACATCAAGATTCTTATAAAGCTATGTTGGTTTGGAGTCAAGAAAAATATTCTCAGCTTTTAAACACAGAACCAAATTAATTTCAAGAGACTTAGAGATTTTAATAAGTGTTAATACAATACCGGCTAATTATCTCTTTTCATTAAATTATATTACTTCACTTTGAAGGGATTACAAAGATTGACACGGGCATCCTTATATAAATAAACTCTATAATAGTTTATTTCTCCAAGAGTTCTCAGTACCCTTAGCATAAAGAGAATTACTAGGAAGCTAACAGTTTGTGTTACATCCCGCCATAGGCGCTCACGGCAGTCTTTTAGGATTACACGTTCAGTTCCTCAACACTTGGAATTGAAACGAATTGAGAGACAGATTGATTTGAGTGACAATAGTAGTTAGCTGACAGTTCTTTAGAATTATCTTTCATTTGCAAAAATATAAAGTTTGAGCTCAATTTATTACATCAATTTGTAATCAATTTATTTCAAACTCATTTAGCTCAATATCGTCACTTTCATGCGTCCTATCACACATGCATTAGTGTCACAATTTCGTTAATATCACATATTAATAAACAAACCAATCAATTATACAAAAAACAAAAAGTCGGAGAATAAAATAAGGTACCTCAACAACATAAAAGATTAAATAATATTAATTTTCTTATCTAGTAAAAATTTTAAAAAATGAACCTACTTTAATAAGTACCGGTAAAAACCGAAAATAGTAATAAACCTCTCAATAGCAAAAAATGATTTGTTACTATTATCTACAAAGAAAATTGGAAGTTGAGCCAAACCGAACAAATTAATACGTAATATGAAATTAGTTTAATTGTGATTTTATGAGGCATTGATAGCATAGCATGACTTCAAACATATTATCTCCTGCTTTTAAGTACTTCATTGTTATTATATTTTAGGTTTAGTGTGTATTTTAAGTAGGTTATTTTTCCTTAATTTAATTTAAGACTTCCATTATTTTTCTTTATTCTAATTAACTTTTTTCACTTTTGGTATCCAAAATGCTTTCAGCAGTGGGCGACTAATCACAGAAAAAGTAGATATAGTAGCAAAAGTCGAGCAATATCGCAATAAGTAGTCATGACATCCATTACAAGTGTTAAATCATTAATGACCTAAACATCCATCACAAATGTTAAATCATTTGAAAAAAGCTAGCTACATTCTAAGTCCCTTCCTTGTATCGTCCCTCTCGAGACAAAGGAGCGTATCTCATTTTTTCAACTCTTACAGGAGACAAGTTTAAAGATGTTATTCTGCATTTATTCTATCGTGTTCTGTTAAAATTTAATTTGATCTCGTAAGTTCTATACCTGAAACGACTCGAGACAAAGGAGCGTATCTCATTTTTTCAACTCTTACAGGAGACAAGTTTAAAGATGTTATTCTGCATTTATTCTATCGTGTTCTGTTAAAATTTAATTTGATCTCGTAAGTTCTATACCTGAAACGACTCGACACAAAGGAGCGTATCTCATTTTTTCAACTCTTACAGGAAACAAGTTTAAAGATGTTATTCTGCATTTATTCTATCGTGTTCTGTTAAAATTTAATTTGATCTCGTAAGTTCTATACCTGAAACGAAGAAAATCAAATTAAATTTTAAAAGAAGACAATAGAATAAGTAATGAGAAAAGGTTTAAACCCTGGAAAATTAAGAAAATAAGATGCGTCCTTTTGTCTCGAGAGGGACGATATGTAACCCATCTTACTTTATTGATTATCTGCTTACCGAATATATTTCAGGATAACCTTTTTCTATAATCTGTTGCAGGAATTATTTGACTTTTCAAAATAATTCATTAATTAGAGCGTGTGATTATGAACATTCCGCAAAACAAGAATATGTGATTCCTGTAAATTTCGGTGCCTGGTGACGAGAGTGAAAACAATTTTTTTATATCATCTAAACGTTACTTCGTGAACGCAATTTTAGCAGCACACAACTCATATTTTTGTTGTCACGCCGCTCATCAGTACAACCATTTCCTAAGGGTGTTGTTATCAGTGGTCATAAAGTTGTAGACTGCCTTCCAGAGACTACGTTCAAAATAAATTAACATAGATCTTTAATTCCCTCGGATCTGTGCTTTCAGCGAAATTAATTATCAATTCATTCTGACGGAGAGTAATATGGGTAGTCTTACAAGAACAATACACAATTTTCACGTTCCCATATAGCAAATATATAATTGGCATATAGAAAATAACCATAACAGTTTGCAAAAGGAAATATATAATTTATATGTAGATAGATAAAAGTCCTAAACTTGCACACTTGGTGAAACGGGATGATTCTAGTTTGTACGAGACATGATCACCAAGAAAGCTTGATACCAATATATGGAGCACTTCCGAAGTCATGCTTTCGTCGTTTGGTGGTTAGCATCACGGGACTCTATAAAGATGCTTATTTTAAGCATGGGTTCGAGTTCTACCTACTAGAAATTATAGTTTTAAACTAAAGAATCTCCATTTTAGTGCAACGAACATTCAGGTTTCATGTATCACGGATAGATGCAAGGAAATTATAAATATGTCACAGCTGCGTAATATAGGAAATTAAATCTTATATATTAAACTAAATTACAACTCTTTCTCATCTTGTCTCTAATGTGAACGTGATCCCAGGTTTGATTCTCTGTGGAAGAGAAGAAACAATTAATATCACAGTCAGTTACTTTTATTAATCATCCATCTCTGTTAGTGTAAAAGGTATAACCGTGGAGCATTAAACTAAAAAGTATCATTTCTGTACTTTTTCTATTTATTTTATTTTTCTTTTTGGTTTTTATCTCTAGGGAAAGTCAAAAAGTAAATGAACGTTTGAGAAAAGGCACATTTATTCTAATGATAGAAAACTGAAATATACATAATTTTTCTATATATCTTTCCCGCACTGCAACGCACGTTTCCCAACATTTCACAAGTGTTTTGATTCTGTCGAAGAAGAAGAAGAAGAAACAAAGATTTTCGGTTACGCCTGTAACCAATTTTGCAGCGCATCAATGGCTTCTGCATCAGTTGCAAATCTTCCCCTGAGCGCTTCCTTCAATGCAAGATGGAATACACTGAACCATAACTGGTATGCAAAATATTGGCGATTTCGTCTACTGTGATTCGTCTGTTTTTCACCACCATACCCTCAACGACTTTCAAATTGTCCTCAGTCGTTGACATCGATAGCCTGCCCGATCTTTCCCCGTCACATGAAGAACTTCTTCCCTGCCATGTTTAAATATCTGCTACACTGCAACGATTAACACTGGAATAAGAGTGGCACATTGCATAGAAGTGTTGCAGAAAACACTAATTCAGCGCTGGATACTAGCAGTGTTACCAAACCTTAATGCAAGAAATTGCGGGTCCCTTCACTTTTTGACTTTTCTCGTATATTACTGAACACAGGGCAATATGGAAAGCTCTTAATGAAATATAGCCTACTACTTATTCAGAATTTTGGACAGTTGTTTAATATTGCATTATGTAACAAAATAAATTGTCTCTAAATTATATCTATATTATAGATCAATTTAGCACTGTAAAACTTGCTAGTTATGTTTGCTAATGAAATGTTGGCGTTTTTTGCCATCTCTTAAGTACTTGGAAAGAAAAAATCAACTTTGACTTTAAATTCGACATGAAGTAGAAAGAGTGTTGTTCTTTATGTTGATTTGCTAATAAAGAAAAGAAGTTTCAGTGGCGATCATCTATTTATGATGGCAGTCTAGTGTTTATGATTGGAAGTGTGCAACCATAGAGGACTGTGGTTGTAGAGGGAATGGATAGAAACCCACTTCGTGGAGATAGGTTCAGTTGTTTGCGTCAGTCAATTGCTAGTGGAATCACGCAGTGTCTATTCCTGGTGTGTGACCATATCGAAATATGACCAACGTTTACGATATAATCACTATGCATACAGACATACAGTTCACATTGAGAATCTTTTTTAAAAATCAATTAAAAATGAAGAAAAACGCAACTAGAAACATTTCTTTAAAGAAAAGTAAACAAATAAGTCAAGGTTTATTGTAAGCTGTTTCACTAGAAATACGAATATTTTTTTTTCGTTTAAATACTTGAAAGGAGCAGAACGGGTTAAAAACAGAGCACTTGAACTTTTAGAAATGGGCCCAAAGAAACGAATTAACGAAAATCGATCAGGAAGAGAGACAGACAAAAACAGCAAAAGTCGGACACAGCATCATATATATATATATATATATATATATATATGATATATGATAGATAGAAACATAGAACTCTTGTGACAGTTAACAAGACTCAGAAATAGTGTGTTTTCCTTTCTTGTTGCTAATGACATGAAAGTTGTCAGCAAGGAAGTTGGAAAAGCAGAAGTCCATTTCTTCATTATTTTTCTGTCTCTGACGAAGATTTCTAAGACAACAGAATAGAGAAAGAGAAAGAAAGAAGAGCTGAAGGAATCGAAGAAAAGTCGGAAAATACAAATAGATTTTCCTTTCAAAGATGTTAGTGGGTGCAACAGAAGAAGAAATAAACGGGGAAAAAGCAATTTGAAAAAAAATACTTATCCTGGGTAGAAGAAACAGATGGACAGTTGAAATAAGTCCAAGCACCTACCAAAAGAGTGGAAATTGTTTGATTCCTTTAGACAGGTTGGCTGAAGAAAGGAAAAAAGAAAGCTTAGGCTTTAATGGACTCCACTTGACTTTTTGTCTTATTTTTTCTTTCATTTTGTGTCACCACAACAACTTCAGCAATTATTATTTATTGATCTTTATTTGCTATATTATTTTCCTTGTTTATTTCCTTTATTCGGTGGTTTTAGTACAGTTAATACTTGAAAAGAAAACTTTACAATCAATAAATATATATTTTTCCAACCACCTTTTGTATGTTTATGACGTGGTTAAAACGGTTTTGATATTTCACGCTCTCTGTTTAAACACACAGTTACGTTAAATCGATTTACAGAGCGAGTGTAGGTATAATTAATGTCTTTGTTCTCTTGCAGTAAGGGAACTGTGAATTTGAACAGAGCAGTTATTTGCCATCTTGTTTATATGCCACTCCTCTCCGTGAATCCTGTATGTTTCTTGACCCCTTCATGAATCCTTCACACTTCATACCCTCTCTTTGAGCTCGTGCAGCATTGAATTGACAAATCTTCAATAATAATAATAATAATAATAATAATAATAATAATAATAATAATAATAATAATAATAATAATAATAATAATAATAATAATAATAACAATAATAATAATAATAATAATAATAACAATAATAATAATAATAATAATAATAATAATAATAATAATAATAATTATTATTATTATTATTATTATTATTTCCATGTTATATTTACTTTCACGAAAAGTTCTGCTTATCATCTTATTGCAGTATTATTTTTTTCCACTTTTGTTCTTAATATAATTTAGAGCTCCTTCGTGGCTAAGTGGTTAGCGTACGAGTCTTTGGGGTGAGTTACCCTGGTTCGATTCCCGGCTGGATCTTATGTGGTTCAGATTCTACGTTATTCAGTAGGTCCTGTCTCATATAGTCTCGATGTTGAAAGGGATACTAAAATGAATCCAATCCAATTAATATAATTCAACTGTCTTTGTTACAACATTTGTAATATTTGTAATTGTGAATGTAATTTGTCAGTAGCTTGCATCTTCTTGCTCACTCTTTACGCCCCACAGATACGCCTCAGGTTGGGAACCACAAGAATAGCGTGTTTGGTTATCTTGACTGACGTTGCCGTCAGTCTCGTTACGTTAATGTTTCAACGACAATTTTAAATATAGTCTCTGACCTATCTCATTTCGAATGATTTTCTTGTCAACCGACTATTTAAAACATGAGGAGGAGAGTATATCATTTATATATTATAGCTTGTTTAAGCACAATTTCCAAGTAAGTGAATCGTGTTCTTTATCCGTTTGAAAGAACATGCTATCCTGCTAATCCCTCTGTAAATAGCAGGATGAGTTATAAGTCTTTTATAAGTCTTGCAATATTATGGTACACAATATACCTATATTTATTTCAGGAAATGAAAACAGGTTAACATTCAAAGTATAGCCCCATGAGTTGGACTACTTTCTGGAACCACGAGCCTTCCTGCCAGTTCCCCGTTTCCATGTCGACACCATGCCTTGTCCTTAGAGGCAAAGAAGTCAGATACTAATGTTTCCCCTCTTGCTGGTTGATGAAGCATCGTCATTTAATACCATTTCATAGGTCGAACACCCGACTACATGATATGGTAAACCAAACGCCAATTTTCTGTAAATGCAGAAGCAACTCCTTCTGCACACTTGTGTTGTCACTGGCCTATACCGGAGAATTTTGGACATTAATGTATCTATCCAGGTGGAACCATGTCTTATCAGTCCAGTACCTATCAGCGAGTTACTTCCCTTTTGGCGTTACAGATTCTATGAACCAACGACAATAGGCTTGTTTTTTTCGGGCATCCATGTTCCCAGACAGCAGTTCCTGGGCCGTTCTAACTTTATAGGGGTACAATTCCACAGATTTCCGAAAGGATGTGTGTGCCTGTGAATAGAGGGCCCAGACTGACTAAATTAATGGAACTGATATTTCGTACTCGTAACACACGCAGACTGCACATCAATCAACTGTTTTTTCTGTTAACAACCTTGGACAACCAGTTCTCGATGCGTCCATTACACTATTTGTCTCCTGAAACTTGTCGCTACACCATCTTGATAGCGGATTTATTTGGAGTATCTGTTTCCTAGTTCTCTGTGAAAATCCTCTCGGTCAAAGTGCAATCACTGATGAAGTTGTACTCTACCACAATGAGTATACGCTGTTGCAACGTATAAACCCATGGCTGTTCAGTTATTCACCGCTTATAAAAAAAATCATAAGATTCTCCATTAGGCTGTGTAACGTTTTGAACATGGTGTATTTCAGTTTGGGGAATTCAAATGTCGTAATCAATATTGAACCCTACTTTGAAAAATGTAAATTTGTTTTGTTATAAAAGTATTGCGTACTTCAACGTTGAAAATCTGAATGAGATCTATTGAAATAATTGCTTAGTTCATCGCTGATATTGCACCACGTAATATGTTTAATCGTTGCTTACAAAGATGTAAATTTAAGCTTCTTGAATTTTTTGCTGGAGCCCATCAGCTTTGGAACGACGTAGCTACAAGATTTCTGTCTTGTTCCTACATATGCGTGGAGAGGGAGAATATCGCAAATTAAGTTTTCGATGACTAACTAGTTTCCTAATCTTTTAAGACAATCTGAAAGTAATCTCTCATTGGATTGGCTGATTTTTTTCCCTTCACAACATTGTTTCTTCTTTTCTTTTCCTGTTCTTTCTACTTTCTTGTATTACGATCTAGAAATCTTCTGATAAGAGAAAAAAGTTTCTGTTCACATTTTCAACCATTTTTCTAATCTCTAACGCTCGTTTTCCAGTTCGTTCCATTCGTCTTAGTCACGTCTAATAATACTCAGTTACAACAGAAGCAAGCATAAGGTTGTCTCAGCAATTTGATTTTCTTTCCTATGCTTGATTTGTACATAAATGAAATTGCATGAACCAACAATAAGAAAACGTATGGATATCTTTATTCAGAAAGTATCAATACTACAGTTGCACTTTTCGTTCGCTAGTTCTTACTCAAAGTACACCTTTCGCGAAGGTCTAGTGTTATATTCACACGAAAGTCAAAATCTAAACCTGACATTTTTTTTAGTACCAATACAAGAAAAATATAGAATACTTTGGAGTAATATTTATATTTTACATCTAACGTAATAAATATATCTGCTTCTAGTTGTTTTGTAAAGTAAGAACGTTAATTGAAGCATTTGTTACATGTGATTTTCAAACTGAAAATAAAGACGCCTCAAACGTAATGTTAAGCATTAAAAGTATTTATTTTTTCAGAAAGGACCAAAGGTGTTTTGCCATGGGATACGCATTACTTAAAGGTTGGTTAATGGGTAATTGGATATGCAGTTGTTCCTTGGGTAGGGAAGAAACATGACTTGGGGGAGATCATAAGAATTTGTGGTTATGAAATGATTTTGAGTATCTGTAACTTAGAGAGGTCGGGACATAATTAATATAATTATGTGAAGACGTGATAGTTTTTGTTCTAAATAAAGTGGTGATTAATTATGATTATTATTCATTTTATGTATGATTTTAAATAGATGCAGTTAGCATACTGAACGTAGATATTAAACATATAGTTGTTTGTATCCAACGTTCTTTAATGTGGTTTTATCTTAGATTTCCTCATCCCCTGAATAATCCATAAATTTTATAAGTAAAGGCAAGGAAAGGGAATAGCAGTATTTACGATTCTTATATTATGCGACCAAACTATGAACGTTACGAAAAATTATTCTAAGGTAACAAATGAACAAATCGAGATATGGATATAAATCACTACAAACATTGGTGGGAACACACGTTCTCTTTCTGAATTTCATGGGTACTGGAACCAAATTTCTTCTTGCTACATGAACCAAGTCGCGTACATATCATTAAACGGTTCTACTACAATTACTTCATCTCCTGGAATAATATTATTTTGAATATACCGTGAATACAAGCAATTAATAGCATTCACTAGATGAAGATGACCATAACTTTTCGCGTATTGATGCGTACTAAAATCTTCGTTACACGCATCATCAGTAAGGCAATCAAAAACATTCAAATGGAGAGAGAAGTTGGGATAATCTGATCCAACCAATACCGAATTATGTTTTTGCGAAAGCTCAGCACATTTCACCAATGCAAACTTAGGATCTGTATTCTCTATAGTTTCTGTGAAAGGTTCAGGTTCACTTAAAGCATTCATGCTAACCTGTGACGAAATTTCTTCGGTAACTGAGAAATCTTCCTGTAACTCCTTACTTTGGTTATTATACTCAGTGATTTCAGTTTCTACAACTTCTACAGAATTTTGAACTTCGGTGAACCTATGTAAAATCTGCTCCATTTTACGATCACTCTGCTCTAATTTCGAATGTAACTGTTGATTCGTTTGCTCTATTCGGGTATCCAATTTAATGTCCATCTATGACAACTGTTGATTTGTCTGTTCAATCTGTTGCTTCATTTGCTCCCCAAGTTGTCTGATAAGCAGTGGTGCCTACCCCCCTCATGTCCATGACGCACCCCCCTCAATTGTCTATCCGTAGGTGTTCTTTCATGAAAAAAAATCTTTTCGATTAATTTTTACACCCCCTCAAACATATTTATATAGATTTTTACCCTCCCAAATATTTCAATGACGCAGTTTGCGTCATAGCCCCCCCATGTGGGCACCCCTGTGATAAGGTCAGCTATGTTCGTTCCGGTAACACTCATTTTAATGTTTCTGTGTTCATAAGATATAATCCAGCGGCGGGAACACCACATAAAATGTAAGGTGCCGAGTTCGATCCCGGGCGGAAACACTATTTAAAATGTAATTCTCCTGGGCGGATGACACCATTAAAAATATATCCACCAATATATTTATCTTCTATATTTTTAGGGTTACACTTTAGCTCACAGTCCGAATATTTATAATCTAGTCTACTACTTTTACCAAAATCCACTTAAACCCTCCATCTTGATATTACCTTTCATTATAATACGTAATGAAGTAAACGTTTACACCTTTTAAATATCATACATGTTGATTCTACAAGATTGATCCTTTGTTATGTTTTATGTTTCTCGTTTCTATGACGACCAATAACACATATCGTCAGATTACCATGTCGACATAACATCAATCAAGGTATATAAAATAACAGGTAGCCCCAGTTCGCGATTAGCGTTCTGATTGGCTCCCGGTCTGTGACGTCATGTGGAGGTATCCGTGAAGATTTTTTTTTTCGCTTGCCTGCTTGTTACACTTCGAGCTTTACTCGTAAAAATGGATTCAGAACATAATTATGAACTTCCTTGTCTTTCCAAATACAAGTAATGAGATTTTTTCTACTCACAGATGAGACAATATGATTTAATAAATAAATAAATACCACCAATAATGATTAATTATCTATACAAATAAAAATCAATATAATGTTTGCTCGCTAACTTATCCTAGACCTTTGGGCCAATTTTTATAATTTTTAGTACATGAGTTGAAATGGCCTGACTAAAATTTTTATTACACTACTTTGATTAAAGGGCGATTCCTAAGGGGGAAGAAGAGGTTCAAAATTTGTAAAATATAGTATCTCACGAGCCTATAAAGTTAGATGAAACTTTGTATATAAACTCCTCATTAAACTTAAGGGAAAACATGTCCCATTATTCTGAAAATTTCTGTTTGAAGGAAAGGAAAGGGCATTTTCTATTCATATAAATAAAAATCATTACAACAATGTTTGACTGCTACGTAACTCCTCATCGACCAACTTAAAGTATCAAGTATTTTTGGTACTTTAATAAACCCAGGGCTAATTCAAGATCTTATCATTTTTCAGCTCGGGGGTGAGAGGAGATAGGAAAGAGACGACAAATAATCGAAAACAGTCGAAATTGGTGTTCAGTCCATAATTTTCGGTGTCACTGAAATGAATAGTGACCCTACCGATTCCATTTAAATCCAAATTCATCCTCTTTGAGCGTGGGGAAGGTGTGACATTATAGATTTTTGTCATTACACTTTCATTGAACGTGAATTCTAAGGGGGGAAGGAGTTCAAATACTTTCCATAAACCAATCCTCTCCATGGCAGCATTTCAGGTAGTAAAATACATAAACCAACATAATTCAAAATATTCAGAGATTCCGGGTATGTAATAACAAATTAGGTTAGGTTGTGTTAGGATATGTTAGGTTACGTTAGGAATGTAATCTACCCTAACCTAACATAACCGAACTTAACCTAACTTAATTTGGTTAGGTTAAGTTAGATTAGGTCAGAAATCTAACCTAACCTATTGTATTTCGTGTGTATTAAGCAAACTTTCAGATATCACTGCAAAATATTTCCTTTATATTACTAATATTCGTTTATTACTCAATACAACACAATTTACATTATATATTACAGGTTACAAGTTGCACAGATAGGCCTATCTATAGAGTGGTATATATACATAAAAGAACCACCTTCACAGGGGAAAATCTGCAGTTATTTGTCCTCCACTTTACCCTTCGATTTTTTGGAATTTAGTTTCCGTGGCTTAGCTCCCTCTGTAGGTCAGCCCTTCAATTATAAGAATAATGGGAAGAGTGCACTTTGAGCATTCAAGTGAATTTGTCTCACGATTGGCATTGGAGGGAAATAAAATCAATGTAATTTTTGCGTAACAAGTACGGTTCGTTTAGACAAGATTAATTAAGGTTATGTTAAGTTCGGTTCGTAATAGGTTCCTATGAATGTTCTGCTCAACGTGCACTTTGAGTACTTTGCCAGAATAACGATTCAGATACTCAACAAAATTTAAGAATATCATTTAAACTAAAGAATATATGAGAGTATACATTTATATTCTCGTTGGTACCCTCTTCCACTTCGCTTTACGTACATAAACTCCGTAAGTTTCAGCAACAAATGTCAATAAAAGCAAAATAAATTATTGTTGTTACACACCTGTTTTTCAACTTGACTGGCATCTAGCTTATTTTTTCCCCATGCCAGTTTGGTATCAATAATGAAGAAACAGTGTCAGATCTTAAACACTACTTTTGCGGGAAACCTACAAGCTCATTTTTCAAATCCTTTGATAATCCTGCGATGAAAAGTGAACAAAACAAATTCGTGCGTTATCTATATTAAACGTGTTCTTTTGCTTATAGCGGGAAATCTATCTTCTTCGAAGTACATCATTTTTAGGGAATCGATGGAACATTAATTCATTTGTATTGCATCCTCTGTTATTTCAATAAGCTACTGCGCAATTATGATTTTTGCCCATCTTGAAACAATAGCGTAATTGTTCATGCAGTATTTCACTTGTTATGTTGAAAAAATACCGCAATACCTCCACGTGACGTCACCAGCCTCAAAGTATCCTGGGAAAAACGAGAGCAGAAAAGCTGAATCAAGAGTCCCCTGAACATCAATAATAATAATATCAGAAAGAAATTAATTCTATTTCTTTTTTAATTTTCCTCTTCTTCTTCTAACTAGCTTGTACATATTTCAATAGCACATATTGCCCGTAAATACAAGAAAAGATATTTAAATTTACATAAAAAATACACAATATTGTTATAAACGAAACCTCACATGCAGCTTCATGCTCTTAGTCTTACTTTTTATCAGCACCGGGTACAGTCACGAAATAAGGAATATGTATTGTGTTACAAATGACAAAAGAGAGAGAAAAATATCTCCAACTTTGTTCGTATGATTTAAATCCATTGAAAGACCTGCGTCAACCAGATGGCTGTCCAAAACATACCCAGTGATCATTGAAAGCAATCTTGGTTTCCACATTAAGCTTAGTGTTTTCAGATGGAGAAGGAAAACAGTTCTTGAATTTGTTTTTGACAGAAATAGGGAAACAAGCAAAACAATTCATTCGCAATAGTTAACAAATGACCTATTACTTGTTATAATAAATTTACATATTAAAACATTTACGTTCTTTCTCAGCAGTAACATCGTCTGTAATTCTCCCAAATTTATCCCATCCCCGCAAAAATACATAGATGACTACTTAATTTGTAAGCCTCTGCCTCTTTTTTTTTTTTTTTTTTTTTTTTTTAAAAAAAAACAAAAAACAAAATCAGCCTGTGTCCGCTTACTTCTCCTGCCGCAATTTTGTCCTTTCCATCAAAAAAGAATCTTTTAGATAGTTTAACGTCCCACAATCATGCAAAGGGAGACATAGATTTGGTAATGAATGAAGAAAGTAGAAGGAAATGGGGAAACCTATGCACAATGTGTCTGTTTACACCAATGCTTAGCTGACGCAAACCGGAATCAAAACAGGAGATCCCACGCACCAGAGGTGAGCGCTCTACCACCCCAAAAGAGGATTCAATCTTTGTTATGTCAATTAATTATTAGGCTTGCAAACTGTGCTATGTATAAGTGTCGGAAATCTTATAGAACGGCTATGTCCACTCGTCTTTCTACGACAGAACAAAAGTCGTAAGAGATATTGAGAAGACTCTTTTTCGCGATTGATTCAGCGTTCCAAGAATATGTTTAATCTTATCCGTTAATCTTGCATTCAAATCGGAAGTGGTGTAAATCAAACGTTTTTAGATTTAACGTTGATCGCCATAGAACAAAAACAGTAATAAATAGCAACAACGCTCTTGAAACGATTCAGAATGGCAATGAAATACACAATCTCCTCACTCAGAACTGTAATAAAACCGGAAGGGGGGAAAATTTACTAGTATTCAATATTGATCTGTATTGAGACAAAACGGTAGTAGATATCAAGAAGTTATTTCCCTAAATAGGTTCTACGTTCAAAATCTACGATTCATTTTCACTCGTAACTACTAAAAGCGAAAGTGATAATATTTGCTTATACTTCCAATATTAATATTTTTATCAATAGCCAAAACGATAAAAGACCTCAAGAAGCAATACTTCGGAATAGATTCAGCGTCCAAAAAATAGATTTCACCTCCTCTGTATCCCTATATTCAAACTTAAAATGGTGCAAATCTTGATCGTTGATTACCATGGAACGGTAATAGGAAGCGATAAATATTTTTCTGAAATTCATCCAGTGTCTTTAGATAAGATTTTTATCTTTTCCTGTATCTCCAATTGATTGAAATTTACTACTAGTTCTGGTTCAAATATGTGTTTATAAAGGGAAAAAGTGGTGGGAAATATTGTGATACGATCTTACCTAATCTATTTAATGTCGAAAGTAAAATTTTCAACTCGACTTCTGTCAGCCAGAGGTGGTGGAAATATACTATTTCCGGTTTCAATACTGATTACAATAGTGCAAATTTATAATAGAGAGAAGCGGTTTTCCAATATGAATTTAGTATCGTTGGAATAAGTTCCTTCTTCAACTTTGTTCCTCTATTGTATCTCGAAGTCGTAGATTATACCACTACTCTTGGTTCCAATATTGTTTCCTATTGAGTGAAATTGGTTATACGAGCCGACAAATGATTTTGTTATATATGGATAGATCAAAAATTGACTTGATCTGTTTTATTTCTCTACTGAAACTGGAAATGTAGTTATTTCCCTTTAGTATTGGCCCCTTAATAGTAATAATTGCAAAAGATATCAATAAACTACTTTTGATACGGATTCAGCGTCAGATGAACATATTCATTCCTTCACAATATCCGTTTATTGTAACCGTAAGTTTCAATATTGT
Source organism: Thermobia domestica (assembly GCF_964235325.1). NCBI lineage: Eukaryota > Metazoa > Arthropoda > Insecta > Zygentoma > Lepismatidae > Thermobia > Thermobia domestica. The sequence goes on from NC_137461.1 coordinate 102,008,386, forward strand.
TGATTCAACCAATTTAAAATTGAATTCACATAGTTTGGAAGTGCACCGTGGTTTCATAATTGGTAAACAAAACTGATGTGTTTTAAATTGTTATTCATCCCAAGGTCTTCTTCACAATTAACGTTATTAAAGGAATTATCATGCTAAAATTAAAGTTCGTGTGTGCAACTTTGAATAAGAAGTTATGCCTTTCCTAAAAAATCTTACGGATGCATCCAAAGTTATAAATCTCGCCTGTTGGTGTCCTTGTTCTACCCATACCTAAGTTTTATAAGTGCTTAAGGAATATATAATGAAAAGTGATTTTGGAAATACAGCCAGGATTTGTGCCAGAAAATTTTGTTTACAGGAAAAAATAAAAAAGTTACACTGACATTGCTCGCTAAAGACTGAAATTTGATACTGACACTGCGGGAATGCAATTTGACACTGCTCGCTAAAGAACATGTCCTTCATAACAGTGGCATGTAATCGCAATTTAATTTATATTACCTCCGTGGGAGGGAGCAGGTTAGTCTTCTCCGAAAGGGGTGGACACTACTCTAAAGTGTGCCTGGAAGAAACACTAATTTTTTCATACAATACGATACACATACACAACAAGGCACTGAAGAACGACAATTTTGGAGTGTGAACACGCTATTGGTCTAAAAATGTGTTTTTTACAAGAATTTTTCTTTTAAATTTGAAACATGTTTTGTTCCAAACTAAAACTAGTACGAAGGTACAACCTGTTCTTGCGCAGAACCAACAATATATATATATATATATATATATATATATATATATATATATATATATATATATATATATATATATATATATCGCTATGTAAGGGGTGTCCCTTGTTTAGGGTAACTTCGCACACCCGCTAAATGCATTCTATGTGACCGTAAACACGCATTAGTGAATTAACAGCTCCCTACGAGAATGTTAGCTCGTGCCGACTTTACAACAAAGTCATGAAGTGACGTTTCTATATTATTATATAATTTAGAATGTTCAACTGGATAATGGAGAAACTAAATGAGACAGAGAAACTAAACTTTGCACGAAGCAACTAGAGAAAGGACGACATCTACCCGTGTATTGCCGAACATCACCGGATAAACAGTGTTGCCAATTTAAGAGAAAGTTGTGTTTTTATAAATCGAATGACCTAAATTGGATATCATCATTGGAAGCAACAATGGAAATAAAGATAACAGAGATGGTAAACGCAAATCCGTGTTGCGAACCTTTTCAGAAATTACGTGAAACTTGTGTTAAGTGCAAACGTCGTGGCGCACACAGTGAGTGAGGTACTAACGTTTTGTAGACCTTAAACTAAATATTTGCAAGAACTGTTTACGCTGACTCCAAGTCTAGAAGGGTCTGTTGAACAATGTTACCCTCAACAGAAGAGCAAAGTTGAGTGGAAAATGTAGAATAACTCGGAAAAGATCACTAGTGCAGTATGGTTTAAAAGCTATAATGCAAGGTGTAGAGAATGAGGAGTGCAGTAGTTATCGTAAGTCACTTTTGATGTCATCATCGCTATCAGCGACTTCGAAACCCCACGAGTATATAAGCCCATGCAAATTGCTCTGTTTTCATATTTTGACCAGGTTGTTAGAGCTTAGTCCACGAATCTCTGCTGCGGTTGACGTCAACGAAGAATTTCCTCAAAGGCAGATGCTATTGAAGTTACCTAAGTATAATACTTAAGATACTTCAATAGTATCTGTCTTGGAGGAAATTCTTCGTCGGCGTCAATCGCGGCAGAGATTCGTGAGCTAAGCTTTAGGATTCGAACCCACTGTACAGCGTTGAAATCTTTTACAAACCTTATTTCTCAGTTTTAACAGGATACCAAAACTGAGTGCGTGGCCTTAGATCTCACATAACCACGGTACTGCTTCTCATGCTCCACCGCCTTGCGTTATAGATCTTAAACCATACGACACTAGTGATCTTTTCCGAGTTATTGTACATTTTCCGAACTCTTCTCTTCTGTTGAAGGCAAGAGGTTGACTTGGAGTCAACGTAAACAGTTTTTGGCTAATATTTAATTTAAGGTGTACAAAACATTAGTACCTCATTCCCTGCGTGCGCCACGGTGTTTACATTTAACACATATTTCACGTGATTTCTCAAAAAGTTTGCAACATTGATCTGCGTTCATCATCTCTGTTGTCTTTATTTTTATTGTTACTTCCAATGATGATATCCAATTTAGGTCATTCGATTTATAAAAACAAAACATCCTCTTGGGTTGGCAACACTGTTTATCCGGCGATGATCGTCAATACATCGGCAGATGTCGTCCTTTCTCTAGTTGCTTCGTGCAAAGTTTCGTTTCTCTGTCTCTTTTAGTGTCTTCGTTATCCCAGTTAGACATTCTAAATTTATCTGTGAAACAAGTAATACATGCTTTTCTTTATATTTTGAAGGGGAATTAAAAAAAAAATAGATGATCCAAATCAAGGTTTTAAAGCGTCAAATGCCAAGGAACAAGTAAATATTTTAGGTTTATTTTGCTCTGTTCGTGAAATAAGTGTTGGAAGTTCTGTAGAATTATTTATTTCGTGATCGTATATATGAAATTATTTTAATTCATTAAAAAGTAGCTTAATGACCGTAAATATACTCTCATGCAATAATACGAAACAAATATGCACTTATCATCCTTCTGTTACTCAAACATCTTGATATATTAATTTTCTAGAGAATTAGAAAGAAAACTAGTTGACATTTCTAATGCAGAATATATGTCTTAATTTGCTCAAAATAGTATAATATACAACGCACTTAACCCGAGAACATGAGTTTAGCATGTTTAGTAGCTTGAGGGAAGAGTATTCTTCACATAAAAAGCACCCTTTAAAAGTAGTAGGTAGACTCTGTTTAGCACAAGAAAGTAAATAGGAAAATAGTATTTCAAACGCTTCCTCTTATTGTATGCCTTACTCTGTTAAGGAATTCTCATTTCTTGAAGCCAAAGAACTTTATAAAAATAAACCAAAGAAAAGCGAAAAGCTTAACAAAGAGAGAAAACAAAATAATTTCACAAAGATTGTGTATTGAGACCTTGTGAAGCGTCAGCAGTTATTCTCTATTGGTTCCGGGTGCGATTTTCCCACAGCTATTCGATAAGGAAAATCAATATTGTCGAATGCCCGGAAACTGTCCATTAGCTAAAAGTTCCTTTTCCGGAACAATCACTCAAGAGACGTTTCAAAAGAAGAAAGAAGCCAGCAGTTGACGCGGATTGTTTGCAGCGAGAAATCGACTGGAAGTGTTTCTCACAGATCGACAGATAAAGAGAGCGAGAGAAAGTTCCTGTAAAGGCTCTTGTAAAACCAACAGTTTGCGAAACTGCAGATTCAAAGACAGCGAAATGTATCGGACAACAAAGTATTCCTTGCATTTACTATCTACTCTATTATACAATATGCAAAGAAAATCAAATTAAAAGTCTTAAGTTTAAATCCCTGATGAATTATTCTTTCTCTTTATACAATACCTTTATCACAAGAAACGAGAAGTATTGTTTACTTGGGCTCTGAATCTCGCTGGGCTTGCGCCCGGCAGTTGCACGGACATCAAGCAGATTAGCTTTTTCCCACCATAGAACAGATTTTTCCCATCATAGAATACGATGCAATCCCAACTATTCAAAGTGTCATTGTTCTTACGTTTTATAGTCTTCGGAGAAATAAATGCTTGTCGCTATTTGCAAGCTAGATACCATGTTCCGAGAGAATCATTATTTCAAAATACCATTAGTAAAACTTAGTCTACATCATTTTTTAGACATTCCAAATGAAACAAGAGATCATAAATCTCGTATTTCACAAAACGTTTCGCATCTTATTTTTGAGACGATACAAGACTACACAAGGCATGTCTCGTCTCTTGCGCAATTCTAGTTATAATACAAATGCGGCTATCTTTTTGTAACTATCTCAAATCAAAACTTCTAATATCGCTGTTTCTTTAGCAATTTTCATATCGAATATTTTAAATTCAAGTCTCAATAAGCTCTCATGACGAATTCTCCATTTCTAGACGTCTCTCAGTGTCCTTTTTGCGTTTTATTTTTTCGATGACACTGCAAAGAAAAAGTTGATTTTTAGTCTTTGATATCCAGATTAGCAAAATTTAACAGTATTCTCTATCACACACAAGATTTTTCTATACCACGCTACGTACAAGTTAGTTGTTTATCCAGAACCAGTCTGTATAGACGCAAATAGATAGAAATCCTGTGTGTTCTCCATCGGCACGTACAGGATGCAGAAAATCATATTTATGCTGCCATAAAGATTACCTCGTGTGCATGGACAATAAACAATTCTATTCTTGTGTGGCATCAGCATCCAAAGGGGGGCAGGGGGCCCGAGCCCCCTGGTTGACGAAAACAACTTAAATTTCTCAAGATTTTCTTAATACAAATGAAAAATACCAAACGTAATATAGCAACTAGAGATGCAAAAAAGCCGGCTTTTTTGAATCGATGGTTTTTTTCACATAAAAAGCCGGCTTTTTTGGGAAAAAAACGAGAATTTTGGAAATTTTGGCTCTTTTCAACCTCATGATTTTTCTATCTAAATAGCTTTCTTATAGTATATTCTATAGTTAGATAAGAATTCCATGACCTGAATGTCATATTTCGCTCTGAAATTCACCATCAAGATGGATGGAGCACATGTTTTACGAATTAAAGCTAACATGAAGAATGTAGTATTTGAGGGTAATTTTAGAGGCTATTTAACTTTATTTTAACTTTTGAGTTATCGACATCTTTTTTCTTCTCTAGTTTGTCATCCGTGTTTCATTTCTAAGAGCTTTTAGTACTCTAGCTTCTAGCGCAAAAGTTAAACTTGCCCGTTTTTCTATTTATCCGTCAAAGCGTACGTTTTTCAATATATCCGTCAAACCGTACTTCCACATTTCTGTTATACTGTAGCTGTGAAGTGATTTAGCATTAATTTTCCGGACACAACCTTGAATACCAATTTATACAAATAATCAGTAGCGGATTTAGAAAAGTACTTTAGGAGGGGTTTTTCTGATTGTTTCGTTTCCTAAAAAGTCCTAATTTTATTTGGGAAGTGCTTGAAGTTTATGAGTACAGGCATAACTAATATTTCGCTTCGTTTATATGTTTAGCAATAATCTTCCGGATACAACTTTAAAAATCATTTTATACTGAGAATCAGTGGCGGATTTAGAAAAGTATTTTGGGAAGGGTTTCTTACTAATGTTTAGTTTTTTTAAACATTCGTAATTTTTATTTGACGGGAGCTTAAAGTTTATGAGTAAAGGCATAAATAATAGATATTTCGTTTGTTGCAGACATTCCGTAACTTTGGGGAACGGGCTTCAGTCCGAAAGACCGCCCCCCTAACCTTCGCAAAACCGTCACTGCTGGTAATTAGTAATAATAACGATTTAAAAACAATAAAAAAGGAAGTCGCCCAACTCACAGTACACGCATTATTTCTACATTCACAGATGGAATGAAGAAAAGCTTTGTCAGAATGGTCGAATGCTGGTTGAATTCCGGACTTCCCGATAGAAGCGCAAAAGCCAACCACTAAGTCATGTTTGCTGTGCAGTTGTATTTAGCTTAACTTAAATATATTCCGTAGTATTTTTTTGGGGGGTGGGGGGAGTTCCGTAATGATATGTTGAATCCCTCTTGTTAAAAATTCAGAAAACTTGAGGATTGGGTAAACTGTGATAGTGGTTCTATAAAACTTAACTGTAGAATTTCAAGAATATACAGAACCAAAAGCTCTAGATGTTCAGCCTTTAAGTGTATCATATAAATCTAAGTATTTCTCTTATGTTTTATTTTAATTTTATTTTGTTTCAAAAAGAGGGTATGGAATATTTTGAAGTAAAAATACTACATACTATTTTGCTAGTTATTTGTGTATTCTTTAAAAAGAAGTGTTTACTTTTAGGGTTGGCTGGTTAACACCAACTTTTTTTTTAATAACTGGTTTAAACCACAAAAATAAAAAGAATGAAAAATGCGAATCGTGTGAACTTCATGGTGACGTTTCCAGATATCAAACCACCTGCAATAGTTTTATTTCCCTTTCACCTTTTAATCAAGGTGTCCCATGTTCAATTCTCGGTCGAACCACAACCCTTCTTTCATGCGTAACCCAAGTAGCGGTTCGGATGTCAGTTTAAGCGAAAGTCTTCTCCTTGATAACCTCGGTATTTCGTAAGGATGTTAAGCCTAAATATATGAAACAAACCAAATTGTATATTTCTGCATGCCTAAATGCGTGTTGTTTTATAAAGAAGCCAATATCGCTTAAATATATTGATAGAAATTGGCAAAATTTATCGATTGCCTACGTAGCTTCCAACATTAGCTTGGATTGGACTTTCAATGATATCTACGTACCGGTACTAAATTTGTAATTTAATACCTCAGTTTTAGCGTACTGATTATGGTACGTTGACCTCTAAATTTTACATGCAAAGCAATAACAGGATTTCCCCGTTATTGTCTTACATTTCAAGTAATGACAGGATTTTCCCAATGGCTAGGGCGGGAGATTCTCAACTTAAGAAATTTACTGACCGCACTTCTTTAAGCTTATGGGGGTTCTTCCGGCATAACCCCGCTGTTGCATAATAACATCAAGGCGAAAAAAAACTTATTTCTGTGAATATGTAATATAAATACATAAAGCAAAAAATCTAAGTAAAAAAAGCCTGGTTTAAACCAAAAAAGCCTGGTTTAAAACATCCCCCAAAAAACGGGTTTTCGGCATTTTCAAAAACAACCACGGTTCTTGCCAACTCTGCTTACTTTTGTATATAGGAGGTTAAAAAATTCTTATTATATACATTGGTTAATCCTGTGGAATTCATAATGTAAATATGTTGAAGAAAAATTGTTTGAAATATTTTTTCGAAATTCATAGTTTATTTTCGATGTTTTATATTATTATCAGCATCAACCACTAATTAAATGATTTTTTGTGTTATAGAGAAGCGATACAAAGTCTGTTTTATCAATTTAAAGCAGTATTTTGAAAAAAGCCCAAAATTTCCCAAGCAAAAAAGCAAAGCAGAAAAAACCGAGTTTTTTTTCCAAAAAAGCCGGTTTTTTTCCGAGCCCTTGCATCTCTAATAGCAACCATGGAGATATCCCCTGAGAAATTTTTTTACGAGGGCTCATGTTGTGTGGATCTAAATTTTCCTTCTGGCAGGAAATAAATATCTAGGGAAAAGAACTGCATCTAGAAAATCTGTAATTGAGAGCATCTAGAAAATCAGTAGGGAAAATACCTTCAAACATAAGGAGTACATATACACCGTCTAGACCAACTTGGCTCCAACGCAGCACAGAAAATAAGCACCACAACACTGATTGCAGATCACCTGCCGTGGCAGTAGCAACGCCAAGAAAAGTCGTACGTAGCCAGAAAATACGCACAGAGGAAAAAAAAACATATGTAGCGTATATAAAAACGTAGGTTACAAGCGTAAATCCTGTAATTTTTGGACTTAACATACGACTAAGGGAGAGAGGGGGAAAACCGAAGACTTAATCATTTCGACCTTTTTCTGGAAGACCGTAAGCCACGTACAAAAATTTTCTAGGGTAAATGAAAGAATAATGTATTGTGCTTTAAACGGTTATAATGTTTGATCATTATTCTAAATAGTAGAGAGAACATGAGCAGTTATAGGAAACATGTCAAAATTCGGATTTACCCGACTAGTGGGGTAAGTCCGAACGACCTACTTAAAGTAATGTAATTTATAGAAAATGACAGTGTACACTGTACAATGACACGGTATAGAATATGACATTGGAAAATATGAATATGATGGCAATGTGAATATGAATATGACTGACAAAAACCTATATGAACTTAACATATGAATGAAAAACATGTTACAGCATAGCGCTTGTAACTATTTTTTTTTTTTTTAATGTACGTAAGTCTGCTGTACTAATATTTGTAACGGACAAAGTATGAAAATCTTTTAGTTCACTGTAGCTCTGCTCTGATACTACTACAAATTATATTTCTTTTAGCAGTACAGGTCCAAGTAAAGTTACAATTGTCGAGACTTCGTACTTCACACTTGACTCATCTACGACTAGTCAGTTTTACACGGGACAGGTTACAAGTATAATTGAAGAGCTCAATTCCAAAATAGGCCTGTCAAAAAAAAAAAGTGAGTTTTTCAGGAGACGAATTTTTGTGTATGTTTCCATCATTCTATTTTTTTGAAAGAAATGTAATCTACGTAAAAGAAAATTGTAATTGTCTACTTTCGTAAGATAACGGTGAAATTATCATCTATAGCAAGAGTTTTATTGTTTTGAGGCATGAGTCAGAAAATAACTTAAGAGAATACTGTTCACTAAGCTCATTTTGGAAAACAACTCTGTTTTCTTTTGCCTACAATTAATTTGATTTATGGAGTTTTCGCATGGAACCCAGTTCAATATGCAAAGATGCTGAAATGGAACTTAATAGAACCAATATCGCAAAATTGACAAAAAAAAAAAGTCTTAGGTTCTTTTGGAATCCATTCCTTCAATTGGTTCCCGAGGTTTCTGCGTCGAAGTCACTACAATCATCATGGCACCACTCCTTACATTTGTCGCACTGAATTCACTTTTTCCTGTGTGTAGTTATACAATTCTTTCCGTCATCTTTCTCCTCCTATCCCCATAATTCCCCCTTTTCCCGATGCGAACCCACAATTTAAAGCTGTGTTTACAGAAAAATTAGACCTCTATCTGACTCTCAACATTTCTGCTTAAATTATTGCATTATTTCATTTTTGAAATACGAACTCAATAACAACATTTTGGTGTGGAGGAAATCTGAAGGGGTTACAAGCCTTTTGTTTGTCTTTACCCTACTCTGTACTTGAATGGAATATGTTATATGTTCCACTTTCCGCCTGAACAAAGCAGAGTAATATAGATATGATGTTACGCATTAGTATCTCTACCTTCAGCAATGTCAATCATAAAATACAGGCTGTCCAATATACAGGGAGTATCTTGGAAACAATGGAGAAGAAAAAAGAATTTTTCATTTCCACCGATAAGTAATCGGATTAGGCCTCTGTAAGGAGGAAATAGGAAAATCGTAGTTATCATAAATTAACACTCTGAATTGGCTAATATTTCAGTGCATCAAAAGGTGTGTTAAGGATCTGTCTACATTACGCAATTCCTGAAAACAACGAAAAAGAAACGTTGAAATTAACATGATAAAACTTTTACTTACGTGCACCCGCCAACACTGCTATTCATTTCTATGGGGGTACTTAAAGCAAGGGGTATACAAGAACAATTCTCGAACCTATACAAGACGTGGAAATGAACATTCGCAGTGAAATCGAGAACATTAACATTTCCATTCTTCGTAAACTTGTTGCTGACATGATGAAATGTGTGAACCACTGTTTGAATCAAAACACGGGACACTTCCAGCGTCTGCTGTAGAGCGGATAACTCATTTCGTGATAATAGCAGTGTTGCCAAGTGCACGTAAGTAAAAGTTTTATCTTGATAATTTCAAAGTTTCTCTTTCCTTGTTTTTTAGAAATTGCATAATGTAGACAGATCCTTAACACATCTCTTGATGCACTGAAACATCAGCTATGTTGCCAATTCAGTGTTAAAAATGAAAAATGAAATGAAATCTTTGAGTTTTACGTCCCACGGTTATGCCGGTTAGGCTACAGGAGACGGTGATGATGAGTGATGAATGAAATAGTGGAATGAAGAAAGTGGGAGGAAACGGGAGAACCCCGAGAAAACCCACGCACACGGTGTTTGTCCACCACAAAGTTCACTTGGCGGGGGCTGGGATCGAACCCGGGACCCCAAACACCAGAGGAATTCAGAGTGTTACTTTATGAAAACTACGATTTTCCTATTTCCTCCTTACAGAGGCCTCATCCGATTAGTTATCGGTGGAAATGAAACGTTCTCTCTTCTGCTCCATAGTTTCCAAGTTACTCCAACTAAACAAACTGAAAATTAAGGACAGAACATCCATACGTATGAATTATGAGTCAATTTGCATGTTTCGCAAATAATAATAATAATAATAATAATAATAATAATAATAATAATAATAATAATAATAATAATAATAATAATAATAATAATAATTATTATTATTATTTACACCTTTGGTTACATCTGACAACACTGTGTGGTTCCTAGTGTACTTCAATCGTTGCTTCCTAGTTTATATATATATATATATATATATATATATATATATATATATATATATATATATATATATATAGGAACAAAGCTTCATCCTGGTATAACCATTATTTGTGTATCGCTTCAGGTTCAAAAGTTCTACTCTCCCAAACTTCGGGTTGCATTGTATATTGGACGCCCTGTATTATTGCCAACACCATAATGCTATTTGTGCTATGTGGGTAGAACTACTCACTTATCTGTATAACATGAAGGTGTCAAATTGTTTTTTGTGAATTCTTCCTACATGTGCAGAGGGTCCTCACATTTAACTATTTCTCGTACAAATTCGTCATGTGAAAAAACAAATGAGCCCTTCAGTCCACTTCGCATCGTTGCCAGTTCCTGGAAATTGTAGTGTTTGGAATTACCCGCAGTTCGGTTTTACCCCTTGCTCTCTTATTTGTAATATCGTGCAGCAGACGTACAACTGAAAACGTATGTTTTATAATATTTCCCGAATAACTGTTCAATCTGTACGTACTTTGCGTACGAAAGAAATAATGCAGATGGACGTATGTAACATACAGTTGACGTAAGTGACGTATGTATGTAATATAAGGAAGACTGTTAGATATCAGACATTCTGCAGCGGCATGATGTAACATATAAGCGAGAAAAAGGCGGTATGTATGTAGCATATGGATAATGTATGCTCTGTATAGATTGTCGTAATAAACATATGGATTCCGTATATTACGGATACGCTCAGTACGTGTTTTTTTTTTTTATCTAAATGCGCTCGAATTTTCTCTCCGGTGCATTTTACACCTTACCAGTCAATAATCATTTCATATGTTGAACCTGCTCAGGACGTAACAATCTCTACTCACATACGTTATGTACTGTTTACCACCATGTTGATAAGTTGACTTTTCTACTTCGCACGTAGACTTTATATAACATTTTGTGACATATATGGTTATACGGATTTCCATATATGCAGAGGTCATTGATTTACAAATTAAAAGAATGTGATCCAATCCATTTCTTTCTTTCTGAGTGAGACAAAAGAAGTCGTAAAAATAAGATTTAATGTATTCCTTATCCTTAAATGAAGGAATATTTTTCTAACGATTGGAGAGAAAGAGAGAAAAGAAATTTTGCTGGAAATAAAACGTCCGTAAAAGCCATAAAAATAAAATCTATCTGAAATTCATCATACGCAGACGAAAGAGAAAGAAGAAAAGACATTTCAATACAGGATGCAATATCACAAAATGCCATTTAAATTTATATATTTTTCTTTTCGTTTTCTTTTACCGTTTTATTTCTTACTCGGAAAGGCAGCCGAAGCTTAGAATTCTATATTTGCATGTAAAACCGATTGTATCTCGTTTTACCTTTTGTTATTCTATCTCAGTTCCGCGCACTGGCCGTTTTGTTGAATTCGTATTATTATGAATGTTATGCAATGCAACAGGTGGGTGTAAGAAATCCATAAAGGGCGATACGAGAGTTGTCTCCAAATATTCTAAGGCTAATTATACGAAAACAAACCTATTGAATAAAGAGTGAAAAAATAATATTATATAATCAAGAAAACATAACGAATAATGAATGAATGGAAAATGTTATACATGCGTAGTTTCGTAACGTCATTGCTGTATAATAAATTAAGTTAGTTGAATTAATTTCTGCATTTTATTACTCTTATTATTGACTAGCTGAAATGCACGTTCTTCGCAGGGGGGAAATATGTTTGTAGGTGATAGGTGACTCGCTATAAATTGATTTGTGACTATTTAATAAGTTTCGTACTTTTATGTATGAAGTGCACGGTTATGCAAGAATGGAAAATTTGGTAAACGGAAATTCATTTAAAAAGAAAAGCAACAATAATGCTATTAAATTCAAATAAAGAAAATTATAGTGATCCATTTTACCAATGACAACGTGTATGTGTTTGTTACACTCTTTAGTGGGATCATAACGGAATGCCTCACCTGACAAACTATAGTCTCTACTTCTTCTGCTTCGCACGTCTCGTACACTGTTTTGTTCATGCGCCTGCGATCGTTGTCTTTCACGAACTCCACTCATTGTAATTCTACTTAGTTCGATTTGTAATCTTGTTTCTTCAGCAGTTTCTCTGTGTGTGCTTGCTGCGTGTCTCAGTCGATCCTCTTCTTTAATTTCTTCTCGTTGTGCATATGTTAAGCTTTTTCTTAATGTATTCATTCTCTTCCGTTGTGACGCTAAACGTGCTTCGTGCTCGTCCTTTGTTTAATTTCTTCGCTGTTCTTTTTTTGTCTTTCTTTTAGAGTCACCAGTGGCAAGATTACCTCCTCTTTTACGTTTCGGCATTCTGTTTAACGTTATTATTACTTAACACTCTTAAATTCCACTTAATACACTGTTCACTAAGTTTAATCTTTAGCAATTTACTTTCACTTGTTACGTTTTAAACATATCACTGGTATACAATTAACTGTCTGGCAATTTCACTTTTCCTTAATCCGATCTTATATTTTAAGTTTCCCTGGCATATATTTAATTTCCAATTTATAGAGAGTAATTCATTTCCCATAAACGTATTTTCCTTGTGCGAAGAACGGCATTTTAGGTACTTTGTGATAATTCTCAAACCATCATTGTATTTTCAACGATGTCTGTAGACATTATATCTTCTTCTTGTAAACAAACTTATAAATAAATGTAATGGCTCAGACTCCGGTTCATCGTTACCTGTTAACTTTCTTTGGTGCTATTTGAGCACACTGGTGCCAAAGAGCATTAAGTAATTTGAATATGAAACTGACGTGTATTTAACTTTCTGCCAATGTACCTCCCAGGAAATTTGTTTCCGAGTAATCTATAATTTTAGTTAATTATGCTTCTGAATAAGTAATTGTTACCGTAACTCTGAAACACGTTTCTTTATGGAAATAGTGTCGCTACTCTATTATAGACTCTTCTTGTGATGACGCATGGTGATACTCAACCTGGAACAGTTAAACTTCAGGGGCGCCACAGATATAATTGTGTTTAGATATGGGAAGCAGCCCTTAGTAGAAGTAATAGTAGTAGTAGTACAAATAGTAATAGTAGTAGTTGGTAGTAATAATGGTAGCAGTAGTAGTAGTAGTAGTACAAACAGTAGTAGTAGTAGTTGGTAGGAATAGTAGTAGTAGTACAAACAGTAGTAGTAGTAGTTGGTAGTAATAGTAAGTAGTGCTAGTAGTAGTACAAATAATAGTAGTAGCTCGGATTCGGTTAGGTTAGGTTAAGGTAGGTTCTGTTGTCTGGCTTCCATCATCTAGACATAACCCCAACATTTTCCTGTCAAAACATTAAATAGGTTGAGAGAAATATGAGACCCCGTATTCTTAATGTGTACCTTCCTAGTAGTGCACATTCTAGAACATTTTCGAACCTATAGGAAAGTAATATAACATGTTGGCACATTCTACAACAATTTCGAACATCCTGGAACATCCTGGATCATTCTAGAAGGTTCTGGAGCATCCTGAAAATTCTAGAACATTCTCCAACCATTGGGAAACTTCTATAACAGTCTCTAACATTTTCCAAGATTGTTGATAATTGTAGAACATTCTGGAATATTCGATCAATAATGATTTGTGTAGAAAGAAAAGCAACATTGCAATTGAAAATAAAGAAATGAACGCATTGTCGTTTTATTTTATTTTATTTTATTTTATATAAAGATCAATAGAATTGCAAATTGCATTGACAATTAACATATATTAACGTTAAAATTTAACCCATTTTCTTTTTTAGCACATTAACACCGTTGCTAGGGCGTTTTCTCCCTCTAGGATCCCTGCTGGTCCAAACTGAAGCCTTCTTCATGGATGGGAGATACAGGGCTACAATACCATATACCTCCCATGGCGCTCCGGGTCTTCGTTTCGGAGCCTTTGTGGCACGCAGAAATCTCACTCAATCAATCAGTATGATGCCCTCAGAACAACTCTGATGCAACGTGGAATGTAGACACAGAGATTGTTAGTGATAGTAAGTGTAATATTACATCATTTCGTCTGCAATGCATCATTCATTTTCCTGGGAGAGGATAAAAGCGGGAATTAGTGCCGGACTCTTGTCTCCAAAAGGAGTCACAGATGTTCAATTATATACAAATCTGGAGGAGATTAGGCGAACCAGGAAAGGTGTTCAACTTCATACCGATGTTTCTTAAACCACGTCCCAAACAGTTCCAGCAGACTAAATGGGTTTATTATTATCTTATAGTATGTTGCTATTGCCCGGAAACAATATCTGAATCATAGAATGCACGCGATCTCCTAAAATAGCGACATAATCACTGTTAGTGAGACGATTGGTAAGCGACACCATAGAACTCATTGAACATCAGGATAATGAGGTTCACAGCATCACAGATCCGCTACCATGTTTTATGCTTTGGTGGGCACCGTGCGGATCATACGTTTTATTTAGGTCCAATCATAAACACGACCCTCGGCTTAAATTAACGTGAATATTTACTCACCCGACCATATTACACGTTTCCGGTCATAATCGGCTCACGTTGCATGTTTGTGGCATCAATGGCGTCGTGGTAAAAAATTATAGTTCCTTATGAACAATTTCGTCCGTGCAAGCCGACATTTTGTGCCCATGTTATGTAATTCGTAGCATTGTCGTTGTAGGTTGTTCTCTTATTTTGTTTTCAAGAGAACAAAATATGTCTGTATAATTGACTTTGATTGTCGAATTGAATGTCTAAATATATATACGAGGGTTGGGGCAAAAGTCATGGCAACTATTTTTTTCTTGCTGATATGTGAGCGGATCACAAACTTCATGTGTCGTGTGGAAGTTCTTCAGGCATAGTGTGTATGCAGAACAACAGATGGCTCTGTGATAGTTGGTAGTAGCACAGCGTGGCCTGTGAAATCAGTCAGTTGGTGAGTGTCGTGCGAGATGGAAGTAACCCGTGTTGAGCATCGCGCTTATATCAAAATAGCCGTTCTCCGAGGGTGAAATGCGATGGAATGTCACAGTGAATTAATGGAAGCGCTTGGTAATAATGCCCTACCATACCGGACAGTAGCACAGTGGGTAGCAAAGTTTCAGCAAGGACGTGTGTCAATCAGTGATGAGCAACGTTCGAGACGACCTGTCAGTGTGCGGAACGACGTGCCACGTGTCGTCATCCACCCACCATACTCTCCTGACATATCGTCCCGTGACTTTGATCTCATTCGAAAGATTAAGGAACCACTGTGTGGTAGGCGGTTTACAACACGCGAGGACATTGCTAATGTTGTGCGCGAACAGGTGACCCGATTCACACATTGGTGTGGCAAATGCTGAGGCGGATGGTATTCAACGCCTCCCACATTGTTGGCAGCGCGTGGTGCAAGTAGCAGGGGACTACTTTGAGGGTCTCTATGCACAGGTTTGTCATTACAACTGTATGCGTACTGTGTTGTCATTCTTTTGCACCGTGAAGGCCATATAGTCCTTTATACTACCATAATAAATTAGTGTGTTACGATATTTCAGTGGTATTCATTGTCCACTCATGTAGTTAACACCTTGTCCTTTCGTATGTATATGTCAGATTTTCCAACCGGACTAGTATCTTCAAGAAAAAAAAATAGTTGCCATGCCTTTTGCCCCAACCCTCGTACTATATATATACTAGGGCGGATCCAAAGGGGGCTAAGGGGCTATAGCCCCCCCTTGACGCTCAGGTTTACACTGGATAAAAAGGCAAATTATGGTTTAGCCCCTCCCTTGATCATATCCTGGATCCGCCAGTATATATATATATGTGTGTGTGTATATATATATATATATATATGTTTATTTAAACCTTGTAAATTTATTGCTTCTTCTCGTTTTTCTTTATTAAATATAATATAATTGTATGAAACTGTAGTTGAATTTTCCTTTCTGAAGTAATAAGTAATCTAATGTATGTGTATCTATTTTGATCGAAATGGCATGAATATGTGATCGAGTGAATGATAATTTCAGTTGTTAGTAGAAAATCAACGTCATAAGGTAAACATTTAATAACTATCTCATTGCGTATATATTCTTGAAATAATGGTTGTATCTGATGCATGATATAGGTCATGAAGAGCATAAATCTTTCTGTCTGATGAGTTATTGCTCTACGAGACAAGCACGAACAACGGAATAAAACTAGTGATGGTAATCATGAAGTCTGAAAATCTTCGAGAACTTCACAATATGAATAAAATAACGTTCCAGTTGATATTTTTTCTTTCGTATGCTCAAGATTGATTTGACGGGCTCAGAAGAAGCATCTAGTTAACGAATCAATACACCTTGATTACAAACATTGCTTACAGCAATCAAACTTCATATTTCTCACCGTCTGGGCTGAATTTGAGCAACTCCAGCATGTGGATTTAGTCGGATCCAAGTCAGGGTTGTATGGATTAACATGTGTTTCACAGCAAACAGTTTAACCTTGCTTCTCATGAAATCTAACGGGAATATAACGAGCATATAACACTTATTTAAATGCTTAACTATATTTCAGCGATTTTCCCGTACTCTTCTTCTTCTCTACATTTTCTCTTTCGTGCCCTTTAATTTTCTTCTATCTTCACTATAGACTATCTCACCTTCTTTATTTGTATTGCTTTTCCCTACGGTCTACTATTCCGAGAAAACTTATTCCCTGCATAGGATCGTTCCAACACTTTGTTATTCTTACCCTCCTTATTCTTCTTCCTCTCCTTCCTTTACCTTTCCCTTAACCTCATATTCTTCTCTCTTCGTCTTTTTCTATTTTAATAAAACTGAACGACGTCACAACTGGGAGTTATCGCCATTGTACGTGGTCAATTAATATAGATTCAAATAAATCTTCGGAAGTCCGATATATATGACAGTTAAAAGAAGCGCACATAAATTTTAATTAACAATGAACAATACTTGTAATTAGTCATGATATTCAGTTGTTTACTTGAAGTTTATAAATAGCAACGGCTCTCATTCTTCTTCTTTAATAGGTTATGACGACGTCTTCAACCATACAGTTCATTTCGTTGTTTGTATGATGTATTAAAACATGAATATCGTACGAGAAAACGTTGTAATTTCGAAGTCGCAATTGAAATATGACTTATATTTTTTAAAGTTTGAAATAGTACACTTTCCAAACAAAAAGGGATAAAAATAAGAACTATACAACTAGAACGCGACTATTTCACATATTTTGTTTATTATTCAACTGCCGATTCAGGTGTTCCCATGACACGCTCTTCTATGATATTTCTTGGAGCCAAACCAAGGAATAATTGTTCAAAAGCTTATCAAACTTAGCACGTATAATCAAGAATTACTTAAACTTTCAGCTGCACAGAGAGAACAATCAAGCGCGTTTGGAAGGAAAATCCGTAGATTCGTTTTACAGGCTGCTTTCCTGGTGCTGCTCCTGCCACACCAAGAGAATTCTAATCCATGTTGTGATATATATTTCGTACTCAGTTCGAAAATGAAAATGAAATGCATTATTTTTTGTTTAACGCCCCTCGTTTATGACTTTTAGTCTAAAGAGACGGCTGAATTATGAAAGTAAATCATGTTAAACTATTTCTTGTGTTCTAACCCGAGACCACAACCACCAATCTCTCATGCACTAGTCAATAGTCTAGTAGAGAAGTTGTACTTAGTATAGTCAACAAAGGAAGAAATAAGCTTTTGTCAAGACTAATTTAATTAGTAATTGCCGAAAGGGCACATGTAACATTTTGGTCGAAATTGTGGTAACACTAGCTTCACTATATAGCTACGTAAATAATCCCTTTATTTGCCACAAAGAGATCTCATGTATCGCCTTGTGAAGGCAGTTATTTTAATATTAAAAGCGGATTACAATGCAACAAGAGCACCTGTGTAACATATGTGTCGTTTTTGCAATGAACGCAGGAAACTTATATTGAACACGCTGTAGACATTTATTTGTTACACTTTTCGTTATAAAATACGTGTTTGTAATTAGATGCCTAGTACGACACAGTACATCGTAATAGTTATATCGTTCGTTCGTCGAGGATGTTGGCGCTGTATTCACCTTGTGTTGTGATTAGTAGTGCTGACTTTGCCATGTCTGGAAGCACCGACGATGAATCTTCAGAGACCAAGAAAGAAAAAGGAATTCGGCATATTGAGAAGTACCAGAGAAATATCATGAAACGAGCTCAAGTTAAAGGACTGCCATATACATCATATTGTGGCAAGTATATTCCAGTTGTAAGATCATGTGACGATTGACGGTGTAGATTAAAGTGATTTCCAAAAATTACCGAAATTGAGCGATGCAACATACTGGCATATTTCCTTTCTTTAGAAACCAAAGATTCCCATGATATCTATCTCCAAATTCGGACATTCCGAGTTCTATCATCGATGGCAGCAGTGGACGAGAACTCATGAAGATGTAGAGCAACGCATGAATGACAACAGTGGGGATGAAGCGGAATAAGGGAAAGGACTGATATCCAGATTATTTTTATATTATGAATCAAACTAGTTTTGTTTATTTTATTCGTTGCGTATTTCGAATATGTTCTTTGGACTTACTTCACGTGGCTTTATTAGCATGTTTACTCAGTCGACATGCAATGTTTTCTACTGTACTGTAAATTGCACGAGTAATGAACCCATGTAAAACAAAAAACCTTCTCGTTTATTATTAATAATAACCTACAGTATTCTTGATCTTACAATGACTTTGATTGGTCATTGTATTAGAGAGTGATCTTTAAAGATGTTTCTACGTTAAAGATTTATTAAGTTATCTTCTTTCAAACCTCAACTAAATTGCTTTAGGTTACGTTAAGATAGTCTTTATTTATTTCTCAAAGCAATTCGAGTACATCTATTGTTCTTACTCTTCGTAGATCATATAATATTCGTAGGTTACTAACGAATAATAGTTTATTGCTTCATTCTCAGTTCAGTTAGTGCAGAAAGGGCACAGTGCAAACTTCAAGCTTGTCTATTAGAAAAATGAACAACGATCGAGAACTATTGTTTTACACAAAATAATAGCGTACCGTCACTATCAAACCCCGTGAGAAGCCATTTCGGTAACAGCACACACGTACGAACGGTTATTTGCCTTTTCCTCGAACACATGGTTTTGTAACATGTGCCCTTTCGGCAATGACCGATTAAATTAGTAAAGAGCTGAAACTTTGCCAGTAATTATAACATCATATGGGGAGTATTTACCCAAAAGTCCCCAACCCTCTCAACTTTCTTGCTTTCCCCCCACGGACCTAAACATGCAATTTTACATACCTACATTGAAATGTCAATAACTGGATTAAGCCAGTTCGTATCAATATGATATTTTAAATTTGATTTCCACACATTATTTATTTATTTATTTCAGAAAACAACAGGCGGATGCCTAATTACAGTTTTCCATCATGATAATATAATTTAAAATACACACATGATAACAAAATAATACGATTGCAAAATACTTTAAAATACATATAACATGATCTACACCTTATTTATTTAGAGTAAAATTCTGTCTATAGCTAAAAATGTCTATCTCTGGGTGCTTTTCTGACACCTTATTATACAATAAACACATTTTTCTGACAGGCGATACATCCAATGCATTAGTCCTTTGCGCTGAGAGATGGAATATGCTATTATGGGGTCTGGTTGCTCTCTGTTGGACGTGAAGTTTAATTTCTGATAGTAAATATTCTGAATCTACTGTACTATGTATTATTTTATGTAAGAAAGATAAAATGAAGTGAGTCCTCCTGCTTTCAAGTGATTGTAATGAATATTTGCTTCGAAGATCTTCATACTTCTCAAATTTCGGATATATCCCTGTTTCTTTATATGTTAAAAAGCGCACAAATTTATTTTGAATGTTTTCGATTTTACTTGTATATTTCTTACTATCAGAACCCCATATTATCGCTGCATATTCCACCTTAGATCTTACATAGGCAATGTATAATGTTTTGAGGACATCGGTGTTAGAAAAATCACTTCCTAATCTCATCACAAAGCCAAGGTTCCTAAAGGCCTCACCAACTACTCTGTTGACATGAATATCAAATGATAGGCTTGACTGCAGAGTGACTCCAAGGTCAGTTATATAATCCACTCTTTCAATTGGTGTTTGATTAATAGTATACACATTGCGGACATAGTTCATTTTCCTGGTGTATGATACTACTTTACATTTTTTAATATTTAACAGCAATTTGTTTGATTCACACCATTGGAAAATAGAATTTATATCGCTTTGCAAAGAAATAGCGTCTAACTCCGTGGAGATACTACGATAGATTTTTAAATCGTCAGCAAACAATAGTTTGTGGGAGGATGTTATTACAGGTGGTAAATCATTAACAAATAATATAAATAATAGAGGTCCTAAGTTCGATCCCTGAGGCACACCAGAGTCTACGACATATTCCTCAGTTAGAATATTTTTGTATCGAACGCGATGTTTGCGTTGGCAAAGATAGGACGCTATAAATTGTTGAAGGTTTCGTGAAAAATTGAATGTCACAAGTTTGCTTAGAAGTATATCGTGATTAATTACGTCGAACGCCTTGGAGAAATCTGTATAAATTACGTCTACTTGTTCCTTTTTATCAACTTGATTAGCTATAAAATGTGTAAGTTCTGAGAGATTAGTTACAGTTGACCTCTTTGGCATGAAACCATGTTGAAAGGGAGATATTACTGACCGTACATGTGAGTAAAATTTTTCATATATAATAATTTCAAATACCTTAGATGGGGCAGATAGCAGTGTTACCGGTCGATAATTTTTTATTTGGTCAGTAGGACAACCTGTCTTGGGAATGGGACAGACGTCACCAATCTTCCATTTCATAGGAAACGTAGAAGAAGCTATTGACTTGTTAAAAATAGCCTGTAGGGGATGTTTCAGTATTTCTGAGCAGCCTTTAATGATGTACGGTGGTATTTTATCCGGCCCACAAGAAGACCGTGGCTTAAGTTTTTTAATAGCATTCTCAACATCTTCGATGTCTGTAAAGTTAATATTTAATTTGTCCAGAATTTCCGAATTATTGTATTGCTCCGTAGGAATAAGATTATAACTTGATTTATTGTGTGTTACTTGAAAATTTTCCATAAATGCATTTGCAATAGCAGCATCGTCACTCAAAGTTTGATCGTTATAGTGAAACAAATTACTTCCCGAATTACTCTTTTTATTCTTAACATACGTCCAGAAAGTCTTAGGATTGCTTATAATGTTGGCCTCACAGTTGTTTAAGTATGCATTGTATGCCTTGGAAATTTCTTTTTTCGAAAGAGCTCTCAATTCTTTAAATTTGTTGTAGTGATACAGTGCGTCCCAAGAACCCTGCTTCCATTTCTTATGGTGATATGATTTGCTCTTAATTAATCTAATTATGTCACTTGAAAACCAAATAGGATAATTGAATTTAGCTCTTTTTTTCGGAATGCACCGGTCAAAAATAGAATAGAGTATATTATAGAAACAATCCACAGAGCCGTCCACAGTCAAACTACCTGTGATAGGTTCCCAATTTGTTTGTGATATTTCGCGGTACAGTTTATCAAAGTAGCTTTAAAAAAATTATAATCTCTTACTTCGCTTTTCGTTGTACATTTAGCATTTCTAAAGTTATATAATATATTTATATTCGATTAGTAGGGCTGGATGGTAGGCATCCTCGGATACAAGGGGAGGGTGTTCGTGTATGACCTCTACGTTAGTAAGGTTTGAGAGTATTAAGTCAAGTGTTTTGCCGTATGAGTTTTTAATATTATTGAGAGTTCGTAAATTATAAAAAATCATTAAATGAAATAATTCTTGACAGGTTCCAGTAGATGCTAAGAAATTAAAATCAGTTCCCGTGACCTGTGAGAGATTATAATCGCCTGTCAGAAGAATGTTACTCCCTGGTTGTAGTACGCTAAATATGTATTCAAAATATTCTCTATATGTTGATTGATTTGACCCAGGTGCAATATACACAAGACATATATATATACAAGTAACCGTATCTACAAAAACTTTTACTGTAATACAGTCCACACTAGGAATGCTTGGGGGAGGAATTTTCTGTACTCGATATTTTTTATTTACTGCTAATACAACACCACCACCCAATTTTTTTTTTACCAGAAGTAATACTATTTCTGTCAGCTCTTAACACGACATACCGCGAATCAAATAGTTCAGAGTCATTGTGACTGTCAGTAAGCCAAGATTCAGTTAATGCAATTGCCTGATAGTTGTTACTTAATACATTTTCAGTCAGTACTTTTAGCTTGGTACGAATTCCTCTAACATTTTGAACATATATATTAAAATTATCACCTTTTCCCCTAACTATGTTGTCACTTTCACCTCTAACTTCGAATGTTTTTGTACTTACGGAAGTGTCCTTGGTGCACCACCCTCACGCCGATATATTTCTTCTTACCTTGGAATGTCCAGATGGAGGATTGGGGGAGGGAGCGGATGCTTCGTTTCCTTGTCGCAAGTTCTGTCCAGATTTTCCTTGTTCTTTATTGACAGGTGCCTTAGGCGGTTCAGGTGTCTGATTGTAAACTCCCTCGGCCTGGTCAGTTTCTTGGAAATACCTCCCTTCATTGTTCTGGAGTTCAGTAAGCGTGAATCTTTTCCCTGCAATATACAAATACCGGAAATTGATATTTGCATATTTCCCTTCTTTGCGTGCTTTCATTAAATAGTACTGTAGTTGTTTACGCTCTTGTCTTACTGAACCAGAGTAATCCTGATCCACGTAAATGTTTGTTCCACGAAGTTTATTTCTAATTTTTAAGACGTATTCCTTTTTCTTGTCACTCAAAAACTTACACACTATGGGTCTTGTTCTGCCCTGACACTTTCTTCCAACGCGGTGAGCCCTCTGTATAAGTTCGTCATCAGTTCTTAATTGCAGTCTATCACTTAACAAATCACACACTTTTTTCTCTGTAGTCGCCCAGTCTTCATTTTCTTCTTCCTTCACCCCGTAAAACACTAAATTTTGTCTTCGTGATCTGTTCTCGAGGTCATCAATTTTTTGTTCTAACAATGCATTATATCGATGTAGTTCACTTAATTCACTCGACACTTCCAATAATTTCGTCCCGATGGTATCTACCCCATCAACCAATTTCGTTACAGTTTCCCTCAATGTCTTGATTTCCGTTGTTAAGCGTTCATTAGCACCACAAAGGGATGCAACTTCGTCCACTACTTTTTCATTGGACGCGCGAAGAGATGATACCATGTCTTTGATTTCTGCAATATCATTACGTTGAGTGCTTGGAGGAGCAGGATGCTGTTCTACACCACCGATGATTAATAATGTAAATATTATTAATCCGTGGGCAAAAAATACCTTCGTAAAGCCTGATGTATTTACTAGCACAGAACATGATGACTCTTTCAAAGAAATTCTAAATAAGCCTATTCTGGCTCTGTAAATTCCAAGCTCAACACCTATCACGGTTCACTACACTCAGGAGCGAGAGAAAACACGTCCACTCACTACGGCGACTTGATGCAATTATGTTCTTCAAATTATGTCCGTATGTGTTATTAGCTAAAGTAAGTATATATTGCACTATTGAAGTAAATTGCTGAAAACAGATTTTTCAATATAATGTTCAACACGTTTGTTCGTAGAAACCTAATAACGCTGGAACAAAATATTTCAAATAAGACTTTTAGCTCGTTTATTATCTTTAAGAATGATATTCGCATTAATAGGTTTATAGGAATTTGAACGAAGTCCACAGACTACCTCAAATCAGGTCCATCGGTAGCGGAGAGGTCAACATAGAAGGCAAGCTGTTCTGGATACAAAAATCATTAAGAATTACTACATAAAATTAATGATTACCGGAAGTGTCGTGGACATTAAGACATCAGGTAGACCCTCGACTTTGATATCAAAGGAAAAGATGCCCGCAGTGCGAAACATGTTCCAGGGACGCGTTTCAAAATCAACAAGACAGGCTGCAAGAGAGATTGGCATTAGACAGTATCCTGTACGTGAAATTCACGACAAAGAGTTACATTACAAACCATGGAAGCTTCATTACGTCCAAAAATTGTATCCAGATGATTATAATAAGCGTGTTGTATTTTATGAAATGATGTTCACATAGCGTAAGATCATCCTCGCCTGTTTGAAAGAAGTGTGAAATGATGAAAGTGTGTTTGATGTAGAGGGTTTGTTAACCATCGTAATATCCATTATTGGGCAGAAGATGATCCCAACGAGACCGTTGAAAAATACAGGGCAAGCTGAAAATGACAATATGGTGTGGATTAACTTCTTCCCAGCATTACTGGACCCTAACAGTTGAGACACACTATGAACGCTGAAAGATACCTGTAAATTTTAGAAAATTTTCTGCGGACTACAATTTCTGAATTGTACGAATCACATGAGCTGTTATTGATGAAAGATGGAGCTCCCCCTCATTACGTCTTACCTGTAAGACAATGGCTTATTGAACGCTTTGCAGGACGCTGGATAGTTCTTCGGGTCCCCACAGAATGACCAGAGTAAAGTCCAGACCTCACCCCATGCGATTTACTTTTATTGAAGAGGGCTAAGGAAAACATATATCGTAGCAAATCACAAACTCTTGGCGAATCTGAGAATACAATTCGTGACGTCAAAAATGGTATTCCTATTGAGGTCTTGAGGAAGGTCGTAGCAAAAAAAACCTGTTCGTTTGAGACTGTGTCTAGAAAGTACTGAAGCACACATTGAGCTGCAACTTTTGGAGAGAATATGATATATAATTGTTAGGGTTTAGGTGAGTGTATTCGTACAAGGTGTTACGTATGTTTTATCGGACAAGGTGTTAATTTATAGCAAAATCAATTGAAGGAGGTAACTATATTCATGTTTATGTTTGTAATGAAAATTAGATTGAGTTGGAAGAATTGAGCCATATGTGGCTGAGGTTTTGGTAGTAGTTTTAAGTGATTAAAGTGGTTTGAGAATGAATCATTTGATGAGTAGTTAGCTTGGAGAAGTTACAAAACATAAAACACAAAGATTGTATTATTTGAGAAGTTGATGTCTTTGAACCTTAGTGGTTGTCATATGTATGTATATTTACCTAGATACTTATATGCATAGTAAAGATTGAAATAGGCTTGAGAAGAGTTTCGATATTCATTTTATTAGTAGTTACTCATACGGATAAGTTTAATAGTGAACAATCAGCGTTTAAGTACAAGTCATAGGTCTTGAATAGCCAAACAATAATAATCTACATGTGTGCAAAAATTGAGTTTATACCTACAATATTTTAGGAGGAAAAATATTAAAAATAGGGAATTAACTTCCGCCAAACCTGTATATTCAAAAATAAAAAGGTTTCACCCGTTTATCTTTGATAATGAGACAGAAAACTTTGATATCATTTCTATACAGTGATAAAGAAATGGCAATTGTATGGATTGTTGAAGGTATTCATTTTTAACTATTGTATTTGTTACTTCTTCCTTACTATTACATAAAAACATGTTTTTAAGTTTCTGTAGTTAATGTATAATTATTACAGATGCTATTATTATAGGTATTATTATTGCTTATTTATTTGTCCGTTATTATAAATAGTTTTAAGTTATGGTTTCTATTTTTTTTTCATTTCAGAGGATAAAAGAACAACATCGTGTGTGATCGTCATTATTATCATCATTGCACACTAAGACCTCTAACCTTGTTGTTGTTCACACCATCATCAGTATCAAGACTTTTCACCTAATATTGAAGTTACAACTGGTTCCTTTAAAAATGAAATGTAAACAATATTCAGAGATAGTTCCAGTTGCAGTTAAAGTGAACATTAAAACTTTCTAAAAAGAAACAGATGTAAAAACGTCTTCAATAACTATTTTAACAAGAAGAATTAATGTACTTACCACCATTTTCTCTTCTTCTTCGATATCATGAACTCTGTATAGTAACTTTTTTCGAGAATAGATTTTTCCTTTGTGTAAATATTACTATTATCAATAAATAATAATTTGTATTCTCATTTTCTAGAAAAATGTTTTATTTCTTTTTCATAAGGTATTATCTGTTTTCCATTCATAAAGAATGTTTCATGATCAATTAAGTAATTATATATATATATATATATATATATATATATATATATATATATATATATATATATATATATATATATCATAAAACATATTTTATACTTTGTAACACTGAATTAAAAAAAACATAGTATTTGAAATCGAGAACTTTTTAAAATTCCATGATAAAATTAAGTGTAATAATAATGAATTCAAATCCTTAATATGAGTTTTTCTTAAACATTAAAACAAGTATGTGAATTCATTCCTGTCATTCTTAGTAAACATTTTATTAAGGCAGAAACTTCATAACGAAGAAATACATAATTTATACCGTTTAACAAACATTGTTAAGGTCATCAAATCTAGGAGAATAAGGTTGGCAGGTCATGTAGCAAGAATGGTAGAAAGTAGGAGCGCCTTCGAAATTTTAACTGGAAATCGAATAGGAAAGTGTCTACTAGGAAGACGTAGGTGCAGATAGGAGGAAAATATTAAGATGAATCTCAAGTAGGAATACAAAGTAGAAACTGAATCCGATAGGTTAAGGATAGAGCTTTTGTGAACGCAGTATAAATCCTTCGGGTTCCATAGGCGTAGAATTAGTTAGACTTTAAGAAACATTTTAATAGTTAATCATTTTAAAGCTTTTATTTTCAAATACAAAAAGATCCTACCATACTTAAGAAAGATATGAGTAATAATGAATTCTAATACAATATTTTTCTTTTCTTTCTTTTGTTTTAGAAACAATTTAAGTATGTTATCTCATTACTATAAATAATAACAATATAAAAGTAAAATATAAAATGACTTAGTTTTAGAAACGTAAAATATTAAGGAACTAATAAATGATATTTTTTAAAAATGTATTAAAACCTCATCATTTTTAAGTGTATTAGACGATCACAAATATGAATTTATTTGTAATTTCTGTGAAACATTTTAATTTCACAATACTTTTTATTAGATGCACAAAATTCACTAGACTGCTTATTCTATAGCTGAAAAATCATTTTCGTTGTTTGAAAAGTCTCTTTAAACACATGCCCACCTCATTGATACCCTCCTATGGTTCAGTATCATTTTCCCCCATCATGATTCTGTTTGCACTCTGTCAAATAATTCATCCCGAACTGTTTGAATGAGCTTTTCTTTTAAAAAAATTCATTTCTACTTTTAATCTTTCACCATCAATTTTCACAACATCGTCCTTATTAGCAGAGATACGCGTGGAAAACTTGTGCTCATTGCATTAATTATACTCTGCTCATACACACATGTATGAATTCCAGTAAGTGCTCTACATGCATGATACTGCGATTATACATAATTACAAATAATATCTGTACACAATTTAAGATTTTCATGTAGCACAACACTGCAAAACTTAGTTTTTCACAGCATGTTCTACATATGGTAAACTCTCCACAAATAAAGCCAATCACTGGAACTTATTATACTATGTTTCGGGGAACATGAAATTTTCCTTTCTTTTCCATCATCACTAATTTTTAAATCCAATAGTTTTCGCAACAACAATTCGTTTTTCCGTCCAAGAGACTTTATAAATGTAATTTCCACTTCAGAGTTCAAATAGTCCGAAACAGTGAAGAAAATTTACAAGTTTCTTTCACTCTGCCAAATTTACATTCACTCCAAACACAAGTCCTTTGCCAATATGAACCACTGGATCAAATGTGTCACTATCCAATTCAACACAAATTAACCTGGTTTTCGTTGAATTAAGCCTATATTTAACATCCAACAAGTAAGCTTCTTTAGTAACCATAGCTGACGCATAGTTGACTCATATACTTGTTACTGCAGCAGATGTTATTGTCTTTTCATTTCCACAAGTTTAGTAAGACCGGAAAGATAAGCATTTTGTCTGTTTTAATTTTGTATTTCATGTAAATTGTCAAATAATTGGTATTTATATATCCTTTTGTATTTTTTTGAAAGCGTTTGCGTTTGCAGACAAATGCAGAAGGTAGTTCTGTGCAGTGGCTCTTTTAACTCATTTTCCTGGTAACATATTCCTTGCCTCTTGCTCTTTTCAACAAGATTACGTTTTCTTCGTTAGTCTTAGGCCTTCCTTTTCTCTTTTATGGATTATTTTCTTTCCGTTACTTTACAGTTGGTGTGTCACAGGAATGGAAGGAGAAACACTAATAGCTGTCTGCATTCACACTACATCGTTTGGAAAATGTGTTATTTCTGAGAAAGCTTCCTATCCCCTAGTACAACAATTTCTTCAGAAGAATTTATGATCCGGACTCCGTATGAGTGATACTTAAGTTTTTTCCCTTCCCGTGACGTACTTTTCGTCACCTCCCTTCCTGGAAAAGTACTCTATGCTTGATGTTTCTCCGGCTCATTGTTGACATCAAAGTGGCAACTTTAATCTTGTTGAGATGCCACGTAGGATAATACGCGTAGACCTGTGATCGCTATTCACTAAAAGATAATGCTCGTTTAGGGTTTCAGAAAATGAAATTTTTCAGTTTTACGTCCCATGGTTATGCTGGTTAGGCTAAAGGAGACGGTGATGATGATAAATGAATGAAATGGTGGAATGAAGAAAGTGGGATGAAACGGAAGAACCCCGAGAAAACCCACGAGCACGGTGTCTCTCCACCACAAAGTTCACACGGCGCGAGCTGGGATCGAACCAGGGACCCCAAGTACCGGAGATGAACGCTCTACCACTGAGCCACCGCGCCTCCCGTTTAGGGTTTCTTCGGCTTCTCGTCTATTTAAAGATTTCATTGGATATTGTGCAACTTCACCTTTAACCATATTTCGGGGACTTGACTCGACAATACATAGCCAGTCATTATTAGAGGTTAGAAGCAGATAAGTGGGTTACAATGCATAATATTGTTTGTTTAAAAAGTCCGACTTGGGTCGACGCGCTGCACATAACAGTAAATTAGCCAATAGGCAATAGTAGCGAGAGTGTGAAAACGTCTTTATCCAAATAAGCAACGTGTTCATACAATATTTTTGTAAGTAAGAGTTCGCTACGAAGTTGAGATATTGCCTTGACCGCACTTGGACACATATTGACAGGGTCAGACTTGACGAACACTGTATATATGTTGGATGTTCCAAAATATATGCAGAACCAAAGAATTCGCAGAGGCAAAATCTATTTGAAAATGTGTTCCAGAGAAGATGGAACATGCTGTTGAAAAAGGTAAGAGTATGAACACACCGACGAAATACATCTTTTCAGCTCAAACGAGTTGGTAAACAAAATTGAATTAGATATAATTCCAACTAAAAATAATAATGTGGTTCACTTCACAGCAATTCAGATTTAGAAAGGCAAAGAAGAAAAATAGGAGCTGTTTTTCACATTTTCTATTTTCTCACTTTTTTTGTATTTTTGAATCCCTTTGTTCTCATAAGGACATATGGTTTATTGCCTTTTGCTGGAAAAGTGTCTCTTTTTTTACAATTCTTCCGTTTCTCTTCATTGTTAAACTAAAAAAGTTTTTATATATTTTTTTATATCTTTCTGTTTGTGAGAAGTTTGAACAGAGAGATGGAGAGGGCAACCAATGTCTCCTATCGAACAAAGAAATAATAATAATAAAAAATAGGAATCAAAAGACAGAGAAAAAAACTGCCTTCCTCGACACTTTTTCATTCTTTCTCTGCAATCTGGACTCGTTTCACCTAACCCCCTTCCTACACCTCTTTTCACTATTTCTTTGGTTTCTCTTTCAAGAGCCGTGGCTCGTGAAATCTGAACCAGGGGGAAAATTAGAAGACAAACATTAAGGCCGTTTTTAATTCTCCTCTGTTAGCGTGCTTGGTTTGCTGCCCTCAGCTGACGTTTAATTTGAGGCGACAAAGTCCCTTTGGAATTCGAATTAGATCACGATTGGAGATGAGAAAGAAAGGGAAAGTGAATCCCTGCTCACCATCCTTTTCTCTCTTTCTCTCTCTTTCTGTATGTGTGTCCTCGAACTGTTACTGCTATTACTATTGTTAGATCGAAGGACATTAGGTAAAATGAGAAAAAAGAGTTTGGTTAATTTTCCTCCTATATACGCTCTGGTAACGCAGAGGTATTAGTGCGTTGTTACAATACAAGAACCATTCTATTAGTAGAATCGACAAAATTACGAAACGCACACATCTCCCTAATTATAAGGATGTTAAGATACAAACATAAAACATTGTTTAAGTTACTTCTTTTTAATAAACGTACTAACAAATCACTAATTCCATTCAGTTATTTATTTATTCCTTTATTCCTTGCTGTTCTAATGACTTTATTACCCTGTTATTTTGTTTTCTGCTTAAGAAACAACCCTCTCTTTGAAGACAGATCTCATCAGCATTACTTCCTCAAAGAAATGACATATATAGTCTGGTCTGTTAAGGATAGGATCGTGACAGACCGGACACAAGTATGAAACTTGGCAGACTGAAAGTACTTCGGTATTCAATTCGTTTTAGGGTCGGGTGCCAAAATTTTCTGGCCGCCATTTTGAAATATGCCGCCATATTGGATTTTATGTAATGTTCTCTTAAAAGATCATTATCTCGGTAACCAATGGTCCGATTTTGATTATTCTTTTTCTAAATTATAAGTTAAGCCCGAATTCAATTGATTATAACAGTAATAAAGTCAAGGTAATATGATAAAAACGTGAAAAATAGAAATATTTAAGATTTTATGAAACATATTTACATATGAATGAGTTTTTCTCCAAAATGGTCCATTTTATGAAAGCATGCACCCTATAACATTTTAAAGAGCATAAAAAGAGCTTTAATTTGGTGTATAATACGTTAAAATGCGATGAGAAATAGTCGAAATATAAGTCTTGAAAACAAACCCAATGCAAATAGGAAGACTGCGTAATCGGTCAACTTTGTGAAATTTAGCGGTGTCGGGCAGAAATTTTTGTCATTAAATTATCTAGTTATTATTCTTGTCATGATTACTTAATAATAACTACGTTTAATCATTACTTAGTATTGTTATGGGAGTTTTCATTGCAGCAGTTCTATGTAAACATGAACTTTTTTTTTTCATAATATTGGTTATTATAGTGTAACTGTGAACACATTAAAAGTGTATTGTGCCTTTTAAGTTGAAAAATATCATTCCTTGCAGTATTTGAAATAATATGTTTATTAAGTGTTTTCTAGGTGATTCTTGTTCAGAATTCCTGAGGATCTATAAAGATTTCGATAACTTAGAAGAAATCTGTGAAACTTGTCACTGGAAAAGAAGAATTAGTAAACACACTAATTGACAATGCAACGAAGTGGCATGAACAGAACAGACTGAAGTTTGTTGTCTCAAAACTAAAACGAGAAATCGCAAAAGAATAGAAAACAAAATGTCAACAGAAAATAATGAACCAAAGCGTAAGAGGAGAAATGAAAGTAGAGTAAACGTAATTCCACCGGTTTATATTTTTTGTAATTCTGGGAAAGGGATTAGAAGAAACTGTCACTTACGTTTGACAAAAATCTTAAGGAAATGGCTTAATAATTACAGGATATATTTCTGCTTTCAAAAATTTCCGTAGGAGACTTGGTAGCAATGGAGGCTACATACCGTGTACAGTGCTTATGGATGTATAAAAATAGGTACAGAAGTTGGAAAAGGGAGAACAGATCTTTAAATGAAACCGAAAGTCAAGATGATGATGTTTTAGAATCTCGCGTATTTGCTGAACTCATAGATTACTTGGAATGTAAAATAGAAGAGGTTCATTTCATTTTCAATTTGTCAGAGCTGCACAGTCTATATGAAAACAAGTTGAGAGCGGTAGGTTTATCAAAAGCAGTGAATAAAACAAGACTAAAGAACAAAATTCTCGTTCATTTTATTTCTGATTGTACTAAACAGTGATGGCAAAATATGTTATTGGTATTTAAAGAAAGGACGCTAGAAATAACTCAAGGATTCCATGTCTAAACGATTAAATGGAGAGAGGTTTTTGCCTTCTCAATGTGTTCAAAGTTTTTAAGAAGAAATATGATAAACTGAGAGTGCTAAACATTTTCAGGATACTTTGCAGAAAACTGTGTTCCAGAAAGTCTAAAGAATTTCGTTCAATTGCTGCTGTATGGAACTAACATAGAAAAAATTCTATAACATATTCTCAAACTGACCTAACAATAAGATAATTAATATATTTTAATTTTAAGAACAGAAGATTAGAACCACGAAAAAAAGGCACAACATATCTCATGAACCGCCACTCCCGCTGTATGTAGGTTTACAGATACACACTCTTACTTGCTAGAAAAAAGATCGTCAGTAATTTACATAGCTTAGAAATTTTTTTAACATATAATCGTGTGATCCAAATTGAAGATCTAATAGCAGCAGTGACATGCAGACGTTACAAATTAGAGGGTCTTGTGTGCCCCTTTCCATTAATGACTAATGTGTACACCATCGGTGCATTGGACAATTTAGACCACAACACATCATCAATTACTTCGACAGGATCTTTCCATGGAACAACTATTAGCGTATTCCAATTGCATTCTGATTCCAACCCTGGTTTACCCCCAATGCGAATTGAAGTTTCTTCATCAATATAAAATTACTTATTACCAGATATCTATGTTATTGTGCCATCAGAATCATCATGTGATTTTGACAAACTTCAAGTTCCTATTACTGTTCAAGAACAAATACTGTCAGGGCTCGAAGAAGCACTTGAGACAGAGAGGCGGTGGATTGAAAGAAATTCTTCGCTAGGTGAAAATAAATGCTTGTGGGCAGAGTATCATTTGACTCAATCAGGAAGTGTACGTTCTACTAAAGGTACCAACGTCATGTTGCCAATTTTTACTGAAAAGCAGAGTCTCTTTCAATGGTGAGGCATGGTATATTTATCATAAAGAAAATTACTGATCGATGTAATCCTAATCAAATACAGATTATTTTCCTTGACCAACCTCTCTTTGCAATAGCAAAACAAATAAAGTGGAGATGGTCCGATTCATACTATGGAGAAGTTGTATCGTTATGTTTGGTGGACTACAAATAGAAATGGCCCTTTGAAGAGTGTTAGGCCACATACTAAATGGTACTGGATGGACATCGTCCTTAGCTGAGGCCGGAGTAGCAGGTTCAGAGTCAGCTGATTCATTCCTGGATTGCTCACACCTAACCAGAATCAGAAGAGCACAGCAGAAACCAGCTGTAGTTCTAGGCTTTCTTCAAATGACAGAGTTTCATACAGAACAAAATTACAAAAATGTAAACAAGAATTCCAACAGTGGCGAAAAGGAATGATATAGAAAAGATCTATGTTTTCATATTGGGATCTTGAACTGGAATTGGAACTTCTAATTTTGATATTTGTTAGAGCTCACCGACAAAGTAACTTCCTATTATATGCAACTGTGTTGGAGCGTCTTCTGCCTCTATCTGTGCATCTCAGGGACATGAAGAGTTTAAATGAAGGAATGGCAGAATTTAAGAGAACTGGGTGTTTTCAAAGACTAACCAAAAGTTTTGTTTCATGCCGCTCGACCAAAATAACAGAAGTGTTAGAGACTCCAGTGGAGCCATTAACTAAAAATCTACGTGCTTTTCAACGATGGATGCTCACTGCTCCTGAGTTATGCAGACACACAAAAGAATTTGAAGATGCTGCACACATTGAGGAAATAATTAACGAAAATTATGTTGGAAATGATGTAAGTTTTAAGAATCTTTGTCAAACATTGCATGACACAATTTCTGCTGCAGGAAATTCTATTTTAGATACGTAACAGGTAATGAATCTATCACCACATGCGTATGCCTTACAGGATCTTCAGAAACTGTTGCAGAAATGAAAGTGATTGGTAAAAACCGATATGAAGAGCTTGTTGACTCGGTGTTTGTAAAACGAAGTAAATAAATTTAGTCTCCTATAAAAAGGAATAGTTTTTTCTTGAGAAAACTTAAAGAAGGGTAGGAGGTCATCCTAACAGAAGATAAATGAAGTGAGAAATGATTACAATTTGTTCAGTGGGCTGTATATGTCATGCAAACCGCGTGAGGGTCATCTGCAAGACTTTTTTCTCATGAAAATCGTAGTTGGCTATCATCATTGATCACGAGAAACTTTTACTGTCGTCAAACAAGTCTGAACTACTGAATATTTTCAAGTCCAGAAAACTTCAACTAGGTGAAAGAAGGTGGATCGTGGAAGCCCTTATGGATGACCAAACCAAAAGTTTCTAAAAGTTCAAGAGAATTGCTAAAGTATGGCTGCAAAGCTCTTCCTCTTTGCTCAAAACAGTGCGTATGTACAACGAATGGTGTTCAATATAAAGATCTTTACTGCTGCGGAAGCTCCTGTGATGAACAGCAATGTGACTAACAAGTATTTTTTCTTTGTGGAATAGGCGATTCGATGTTATCAATTATTGTCACTTTCTTAGCGTTTTGATTTGGAATATTCAGTTTTTCAGTAGCTATTTATTATGTTTGAAAGAGTTAAATTTAAAAATTGGCATATATGCAAAGACGTATTTATGATATGGCTTTTTAGTGTTTTACATAATATAATTTATATGAACAGTATAATGTTCATTTAATAACAATAGCAATAATACAAATAATATTGATCTGAATAACAATTTACAAAAGTGGAGAACAAATATTAATTTGTCAGGTTCCAAGGATGCTTGTTATCACATAACATCAAGATTCGTCTAGTTGACTCTCTGCACACTCTTTGTATTCTATTGTACTGATTTCTTAATTTAACTATATTTCTGTTATTTTTCATCACATTTTAACGCATTATACATCAAATTGAAGCTCTTTATATGCTCTTTGAAATGTTATAGGGTACATGCTTTCATAAAATGGACCATTTTGGAGAAAAACTCATTCATATGTAAATATGTTTAATAAAATCTTAAATATTTCTAATTTTCTCGTTTTTATCACATTTTCTTGTCTTTATTACTGTTATAATCGATTAAATTTGGGCTTAACTTATAATTTAGAAAAAGAATCATCAAAATCGGACTATTGGTTACCGAGATAATGATCTTTTAAGAGAACATTACATAAAATCCAATATGGCGGCATATTTCAAAATGGCGGCCAGAAAATTTTGGCACCCGACCCTAAAACGAATTGAATACCGAAGTACTTTCAGTCTGCCAAGTTTCATACTTGTGTCCGGTCTGTCACGATCCAAGCCTTTTTTGTTGTTAAGAGACCAGACTAATAGGCCAGTCAATAAGGGATGATTTAGGGTCGAATAAGGAAAAAATGGTGGAAAGCTGGAACAAATTTTATTTCCTTTATATGTGTCCGTAACAACATACTAATTTTGCACCGCTCTACCACCCCAAATTTGGCCGCCATCTTGCAAAAATGGCGCCAAAAATTAGTTTTTTGTA
The DNA here is from genome assembly GCF_964235325.1 of Thermobia domestica. Classification (NCBI taxonomy): domain Eukaryota; kingdom Metazoa; phylum Arthropoda; class Insecta; order Zygentoma; family Lepismatidae; genus Thermobia; species Thermobia domestica. Next base: position 102,044,139 of record NC_137461.1, read on the forward strand.
AATATCTCGCATGGTAAACATTTTAGAGCAAAACATGTTATTACAAAATATAATTTACATTAAATTTTCTACAAGAAATGTTCTCTTCACTTTTTCTCAAGGATTCACCGTTTAGATGTTATAGGCGTGGCAAATTACGCATTTTTCTTTCAGCATTGCTTTGTAGCGGAACTTTAACGAAAATTTTCTGATACTATTTTGTCTTAGTGATTTTTTAATATAAAATATAAATTAATATATTTTCATTCATTGCAGGTGTGACTAAGGATAAGTAATCAGGCCTATTAGATCATCTTTAGCTTAAGTGACATGACCAACAAGTTCATTTAAGTTGCATTGAAAGTCGTAAACCGAAATACAGTCTTGCCATTATTTACTTCTACAGTTCTTTGTTTCCTATTTTGAGAATTTTTGCCATCTATGAAATTTCTACGAAATCCAATTCGAGGGAAAAGAGATCTAATGATTACCTGCTTCCTAAGTGTAGTACGATTACTATTTTTGTTGCTCCTAAGATTAGGTTCGGTTACATTACCGGTACACGTGAATCTAACATTACTTTTCACATTGGGATCACACTTTGCTCTCACGTGGATATTTCGAACTTGGTTTCGATTAAGGTTAGTTTGGTTCAGGTTAGTATTGTATTGCACTATTGATGGATTTTCAAAATTTTGCAATCATACCTAGATGATTGAAGTCAACGCACTGTACCACATTCGGTAAAAGCACCATCGGATTGTTCACTACTATCATTTTGGTCCTTTCGTTGAATGAACATTTCAACAGGTCCAACTCAATCGACCAATCACTACAAACATTGCTGGGAATACACGTTCTCTTTCTGAATTTCATGGGTACTGGAGTCAACTTTCTTCCTGCTACATGAACCAAAGTCGCGTACATATGATTAAACGGTTCTACTACAATTACTTCATCTTAAGGATTAATACCATGTTGAATATACCGTGAATACAAGCAATCAATAGCATTCACTAGATAAAGTTGACCATAACTTTTCGCATATTGATGCATACTAAAATCTTCGTTACACGCAGCATCAGTAAGGCAATCAAAAACATTAGAATGAAGAGAGAAGTTAGGATAATCTGATCCAACCAATACCGAATTGTTTTAGCGAAAGCTCAGCAGATTTCACCAATGCAAACTTAGGATCTGTATTTTCTGTTGTTTCTGTGGAAAGTTCAGGTTCACTTAAAGCATTCATGCTAACCTGTGACGAAATTTCTTCGGTAACTGACAAATCTTCCTGTAACTCCTTACTTTGGTTATTATGCTCCGTGATTACATTTTCCACAACTTCTACAAAATTTTGATGTAAAATCTGCTTCAATTTAGATCACTCTGATCTAATTTCGAAAGTAACTGTTGGTCAATTTGCTCTAACTGTTGAGACAACTGTTGATTCAACTGTGCAATCTGTTGATTTCTCTGCTCAATCCGTTGTGTCAACTCTTGATTTGTCTGTGCAATCTGTTGATTTGTCTGCTTCATTTGTTCTCCAAGTTGTCTGATAAGGTCAACGATGTTCGTGTATGTATTCATTTCTATATTACCACTTTCTTCATGTATATTTTCACTTCCGGTAACACTCATTTTAATATTTCTGTAAATTTTTCTCTTACTCCTTAACAAAGTATTCTCCGTGTTGCTGGATTGGCTTAAACTGCTATGTAATCTTAAAATCAATCTAAAAGTTTCCCTGTCCAGTAGACTAGTTTCTATTAATTAACGTTATCTTGTTCTTGAAGTATACCCACTATATTTTATGTGGAGTATTTGGCACAACTCCACATAAAATATAATCCTGCGGCGGAAAACACCACTTAAAATGTAAGGTCCATAAGATATAATCAAGGGTGGAAACACCACTTAAAATGTAACGCCAAATATTTATTTAGTATATTCAGGGTTACACTTTAGCCCACAGTTCGAATTTATATAATATAGTCTACTACACTTTTCTGAAATTCACTTGATCACACCATCTTGATATTACCTTTTATCACTGTATAATGCGTAATGAATTAAACATTTACACCTTTTAAATATCATACATGTTAATTATACAAGATAGATCTTCTGTTATCTACTATGTTTCTCGTTTCTATGACGACCAATAACACATATCGTCCGATTACCATGTTAACAAAATATCAATAATAATATCAGAAAATAATTAATTTTTACTTCTTTTCATATTTTATTCTTCTTCTTCTAACTAGCTTGAGCATATTTCAATAGCACATATTGCCCGTAAATACAAGAAATTATATTTAAGATTATATGTAAAATACACAATATCGTTATAAACAGGCCGCAGTTCTATAATTACTCACTTCTTGTCCCATACTATTTAAAACACACTGCTTATATCAAGGATCGCTGTTATTAATATTGTCTGACCTCTTAACACAGACTGAAGTACTTTATGAATATTTGTTATGTATTGTACTGTACTTTAAAAAGTATTACAGAAAAAGGAAGTCCAACAATTCAAACATTCTACACATTTTAAGATGAGGGACCCCACACAATCCTTATGGAAAATGGATTTCGATGGAATTGCTTGAAACTGTGACGTGTTGTAGAGATTGTGATCCTAAGTAAAAGTTTCAATGAGCACAAAGACCAATCACTGACCTTTGGCCACTACGAGGCTACATTCTTTTTGAAAGCAGTCGAAGCTAATGATATTCTACATTTCGGTGCAAGTTACATGATATAATGTAACTTTTCCAGCGACGTACTACCATAAGTACCACCCAGCAGCGGCTCTCGTACCACAGGTTGAGAAAACATGATGTGCACTGTACATACAGATAACTTGAGAATAAACAAAACATTAACGTTGATAAATGGTTACAGAACTGTGAAAAGGTAGGCCTTAAAGTATCAAAACTTACAATTTTTAGTTTTTGAAAATGTTCTTGGTGGTTGACTTCTTCTTCTTGTATGGTTGCGTTTTTATGAAAGGGTTCAAGTCGAGTAGATCGTTTATAAAATAGCCTATGCCTCACTTTATTATTATCGACTTTTTCTTTTTTTTATTAGACCAGCTACTGAAGAGTCTACTGTACTTGACTTTTGGAAATAGTGCAAACAGTGGTGTTGATAGATTAAAATAGTAATAGGATCAGTGTCTAAATCCAGCATCACTGGGTGGAAAATGAAGTGATCATTTTCATAGAGGCTTCCAATCATATAATATTCTGATGGTCTGTAGGATATCCCTTTGTCCTATTTTACTTTAACACATACCAACGGCTATAAAATATCCTGACTGTATGCCTTACTCATATCACTCGAAAGATGACGTTTAGCACTTTTTAGATATATACGTCATAGAAAATATATTTATGCATTCGACATAGTAAGCAAAATTAAGAATACTTGAAGAACGATTATACAGCCTGGATGGAGAAAGAGTATACAGAGAGCACATATTCCAGTGAATTTATTTTTCAAATAACAAAATAATGTGCATGCAGATATTAGTACGGACAATATAGTTTTCTCATTTTGCAAATCATCTTGAAAATTCCGGAGAAAAAAAAAACAGTGTTTTTAAGTTGGTTAAGATTATATGTGTGATGTTAACAGGTGGTTATTGGCGAAAAGAAGTCTCTTTACCTTCTACAATTAACCCACTGTTAGAAAGGTAAAGTTCATTTTTCTGTTGTAATTTTGAGCACCAATTTCTGCTGAAAGTGCATAAGCGATTAAGGACAGAAGTCTCAACTGTGAATACATAAAATGGCTCGTAATCCACAACTTTTCCACATCACTAATGGTTTTCACCTAATTATCGACTTGTAACATCTTGAAGTAGCTACCATTAGTGCTGCCCTTGTAAACGACAGGAACCACTTAATGTTTAATAACCGTTATACATAAACTTTAAAACAGAAGATAATGTATGTGTAATGTTGAAGGAAACTTCTGAGCTTCTCTTTTGTGAAAAGAATTCATCCTTCATTGACTTAGTAACATTAAATTTACAACATAGCTAATCAATCAGTTTGTCAGTTATTTTCTATTTATTTATTTCATGGCTCAAATTATCGTCTAACAAGTTTGTCTCTTGTATATCAGTTCTAAAGGGCAATTAGAATTTTTTTTGCGCAAACTTTACTAGATCTAAATTCTATTTTGATGAAACGTAACTCGGGAATCAAGATGCGCATAGAAAAATATTTCACACGTAATAAGCATTTCAAGATCACCCAAACTATGGTAAGTTTGATGAAGATCGGGTATGTGTACCCGAGGAGCTACACAGTTTTTCCTCTAAATATGTTATCAAAAGCAACAGTCAGCCAACAGATGATTGAGTTACCTTCGTTCTTCAAATTTTGATGTTCAAAATGCTCCTCCCAATGGGCGACTAATCAGAGAAAAAGTTAATGATATTCTGGCAAAAGTCGAAGAAGACAGGCATGTAAGCAGTCATGACAACGTCAATAACGTAAAAATGCACCAACAGTTTTAAAAAAATTGGAGAAAGCTGGCTACAAAAAGAAGCTTCGCAATTGGATGTCACAATATTTATTCAACCATATTTCTACCTTCGAGCCTCTAGTGAAACATAACGAAGTCGAGCTATGAGGCAGTTGATTACAAGAATGAAAAGTGGATAACCTACTACAACCACGTACGAAAATATAGTGATCGAACTGAGGAGAAGCTCCATAATCTGTGGCAATGCCCACACTGACGCTCATGAAGGTGATGCTGGTTTATGGTGGGATTGGAAGGATATCGTCGCCGGTCATAATGATAGACTCGGCCTTGTGTTATTGACAATTAGAGCCAGTACAGCGAGCAGTTTAAAATAAACTGTCCAAGAGAAAGGGTGTCATATAGCACTCTGACAACGCCAGACCACATATATTTTTGACGAGCCGTCAGAAATTGAAGGAATTTGATTGGGAGATAATAATGTATTGACCATATAGCTCGGACTTGGCATCGTTAGACTGTTATTTGTTTCGGTCTCTGCAGAACTCGTTGAGTGCTGTTAAGTTAGTTTCAGAAGAAACCTGTGAAGACCACGTGTCACAATTTTTTGACCAGATACGAGAAAAGTTCTATATGCGGCAAGATTATGGTATTGCCGAAAAAATAGCAGAAGATTATAGAATAAAATGGTACATATGTGGTTTCATAATGTTATTTTCAAATCATAATAAACATATTCTCAATTTTGATCTCCAAAGGTTCAATGCTGTTTAGACAACGTTATATACTGTATTTACGCTGCCTGTCTGTGTCTCTATTCGTCTGGGAGACAAAAAATGTAAAGAACTAGCTAATGGATAACCACCAATTTTAGGCAGGATGCAGTAGGTCAAAAGTTCATTGCTCGTGTTTTTTGGTGGAGATGATGTTCAAACCGGAAGTGGTATAAGTTAAACTTTCCCGACTTTGACGTTGATCACCATAGAACAAAAATGTTAAAAGGTAGCGAGAAGGAGTTTTGAACAAATCGATTAAAAGTCCTAAGGATTCAGTTCATCTTGATCCTTAACCCTTTACTGAAACTAGAAGTGGCAGAAATCCATTACCATGTTCGGTTTCTACGTTAATCTACATAGGCCTTAAACAACGAGACAGAACAAAAAAAAAGTTTATAAATAAAAATTTGTTTATAACACCATATAGTCTATACCATATAGTCATATAGTCATACCCATATAGTCTATAACACCATATATATATATATATATATATATATATATATATATATATATGTATGACCTCTTGGAATGCTTCAAGGGTTCTTGAAAATGTTCAAATCATTCAGGTGTATAGCTATTTATTTGATGAGTGTTTCAACTTATATAGAGTGATTCATTTTACTGCTTGTGACAGCTTATGAGGCTAATGAGAAAAAATTGTGATAAATTTTTATTTTCATGAATACAATCAAGTTTATTTTAAAAATGCATACAATTTACGTATAAGAGGCATTCGTAGAAGTACTGCTATTTAACCCTTTAGGGATGATCTTGTACCATCTATGTGCGTAAGATAGTATCCAAGTAATAGTAGAATTGCAGTAATATTAAATAATAACAAACAAATTAAACCTTCAACTTGACATGGGATCTTGAAACTATTGTATTTTGCCACTAGTATTGAAATGTGGGGTATGCTTGTTAACCACTCAGCTATTCAAGAAATTTAGATACATAACGGTTTTATATAGGCATTTCAGTATTAAACTCATACGAAAAGAAAAAATCTAGAGACAATATCTTAATTACATTTGGATGCCAAATTTGGGAGAAATATCTCCCTATCTCTGAAGCCTCTGTCAATTATTTTCTTTAAATCAGTTACTTTATAGACTTTTATTTTTACATGGTAGTCTTCCTAATCAATCCAGATGCGCTAACAAGATTTAAAGATAATATTTATCTGCACAGGTCAGTCATCTTTCGATTGTTTTCAAGAACGTTTCCTCTCTCCTATCCTAAACCACTTTTTTTTAAATTTCCAGATAGTTTTTTTTCTTCCCTACATGATGTATTATTTGGTTCGTATATTTGAATTTGGATTCGACTTTGAGTTTATTAGTGCCCTGTTCAGCTGCGAGACTATATGAGATATGGACCTAGAGCTTAATGTGAGATTCAAAATTACATAAGTTCTCGCCTGGAACCGAACCCAGATCTCTCCTGCGAAAGACGCATAGTTACGAAGGAATTCTCTGTATATTTTAATTGCCGGCCTTCCTGTAAGTACTTTTCTTTCTGTCAATATTCCCATAGCTATTAGGGTGATTCCTCTATGTTTTATAATGTGTTCAATCATCCTGTCTCTTCTTTTTGAATCTTCTTCAGTGTACATTTTCTTCCATTGGTACGTTATTGCTAACTTTATAAAATGGAATGATGCTACTTTCTTAAAGGGTATTTGGCTAATGTTGGTACATAAAATAATAATTATCTTAAACTATCTGGAATTGTACTATAAATCAAACTAATGTGTTCACTCCTATATATAACCAGAACTCTTTATTCTACCTTTTAATCGTATCCTTGTTATTAAATCTTTTCACATGAATCTCTTTTGAATCTAATTCATATAATCTTTTTACTCTTTGTTCTTATGACATATATCTTCCTTACATCTTGTTTCTTGCTAATCTTGTTTATCTTAACAACCTTCGACTATTTGACATTAACCTTAGGCATGTGCAAACTTTTGTGACATTTCCTACCAACAGATATATTAAACATAAAATAACGTTTAAAATTACATATTTACGAATTTCAATTCTATTTTTTTCGATGAATAAAATGTTATGCACCAAATGCACAATTTTTAGTTTCTAGGGGGAATACTGCAATAGGGAACACAAGTTTCTAATATTACACCTCATTGTTTCTCTTTATTGCAGGCGGGGACTTAAGTGACATAATGATCCGGAGCGCCCTAAAAAATTTTCTAGAAGGGGGGCCCATTCCATGGTTGCTACATTACGTCTGGTATTTAATATACGTGGTTTGCTATATTAGTATAAATTTTTGTGAGCCTGGAGGAGGAGCGGGCCCCACCTTGCCCTCCCCTTCGGGCACCCATGATAATGATTAACCTGTTTACATATTTGTGCTCCCTAAAGGAGTAGATTTTTGCGCTCAATAAACGTTTATCTAACGTGCAGTAGAATATCCTGTGCAAGAAAAAATAAATTTATGTAATAAATATATGTAACAAGCTTACATTTAATAATTATAAAAAATGCAGTCTTACACTTTTAGTTAAAAAGTTTATTAAGTGTACTTGGATCTAGAATTGATGATCACGATAAGTCCTGGGCACACACTGTATTACATGTTCTACGAGTTCGATAAATTGGCTACAAGGAAAGCATGGTGCAATAAAATTCAGTCTTGCTATGATTTAGTGCGAACAAATAGATCATGTGCAAAATTGACACTTTTACTTGTGATGGCCCTTTTCATTTAATCCTAACCATCAAATGATTCAGTACGTTAATTTAAAGTCAGATAGTCGACCAGTTCTCCATAATATAGGTCTTCCGTACCTAAAGCTCCAGAAGACTGACTACACCGTTGGTTCAGAAGATAATACATTAGATGGCCCAAGCAGCAGGGAAGATGTAGACTTTCAGTTATCTACCACCCATTCAATGAAATATTATTTTACTATACAATAAGATCTTAATAATCATATACTGGACTTAATCAATACCCAGCTAAAGCGGAGATGTTAAAGTAAGTTTGCTTTAAAAAGTACAAAGTCAATTTGCGAGTTACTTTGTAGAAAATGGAGGCATGGTTTATTGCAAAGATGCAAATCGCTTACTTCAGTTTATGTCAACTGAATATAACCCCGGCGATATGTCGAAAGTAAGTGCGAAAGCGGTGCTTCTCCGTACTGATAATGACCATCAGTCTGTTCCTGTAGCATGTGCAGCTGAAACAAAGAAACGTTGATCAACGCTATGAGTGCAATCTTGGACTACATAGAATACAATATATCCAAATCACACGTGCAGCGGAACCTGAAAATTATCGGTACTTTCACAGAAATGCAACAAGAACATACCAAGTGCTGTTTTTTAAATTCTTATTTACGTTGCGTAAACTGTGAAAAAGCGCATTATGTCGTTTATAATAATTACTGGCCCCAAGATAATATTTCACTCCTGGCACCAAGAACATTTCCCGTAAACCAATGGTGAATCCTCTAGATGTTCATTTGCAATCATTGCTTTGAGTGCAGATTGGTTTAAAGATTTCTGTTAAAGTAGCTCTACGAAACAGAGCGTTCATGTACTTCAACGAGAAATGTCCAAAATTATGTGAGTGAAGACTTAAATATAGGATATTGTTGGTCCACAAATTAAAGCAATTAATGTTGGGTGTTTGAAACTAAACTCTTCGATATTGAGAAATTTGCTTGGCTGACATTTACATCGGTATGTTCAGGCATTATTTGATATATAAAAGCTGAAAATTGTAAAATCATTATTAGTGAATGATGCAAAGTTTTCAACTCATGGGAGTAACCTGTCACTAAAATTACACATTATGTACTTACATCTGTACTTCTTTCCTCAGAAACTCTGTCCTTACTGAATAAATAACACGGAGAACGGTTTCATCATGACATTGCCACATTTGAGAAGCGCTATAGTGAAAATGAATTGAAAGTGTGCTTGCTGAGAATTGCTGGTCTATAATCAGAAATACTCCAGAGGATAACTATAACTGTGAATGATCAAAAAAGTACATTTAAGTGTATTTCTACAAAATTGAATATTAGTATCATATGCTTTACTAACCTATACGTATAATGGATAGTGATCTGTTGAACAAAAATGGGATGCGATGGAACATTTTGGTTTTCACCAATGAATTCAGCACCTGCCATTTACTTAAAAACACATAATTTCATTTCAAGGACAGAAGAAACGTTTAAAATTGTACAATGTTATTTGTTGTCGTCGTAGTTTTGGATTTTAGAAAACTCAATATGAATTTAATTTTATTTAAAAAATTAATTCTAAAATCATTACCTCTAGTGTATTTGTTTTAATTGGTAGTACAATTAACCAATTCAGTAATAATTAGAATGGATAACTAACATGTAAAAGTAGACACTTGCATAGCATTATTTGTACTAAAATTCAATATTCAATATAACAATAATCGACACAAGACAATAAATTTTCAGTCTCGTTGGCGACACCACTTTTGTCAAGTCTTAGATTTTAAACTCTGTTTTCGTGTTACATGATTTAGAGTATACCTAAATTGGTAAAATAATTATACAAATACAATGAAAGATCATAAATGTGTGAAGATGCACAAGTCATTACTCAATATATTCCAATAATAAATATGATTTAAATATTGCTATATCACATCTCTCTTAATGAGGAAGGATTCTAATTACTTACTGATGAACCAAAAGTTAGTGCATAAATTAACAAAATGGACTAGGAAAGTTTCGAGACGATATTACGAACGTTTTGAGACGAGACAAGATTTTCTAATATCGAGAAGAAACGAGAAACATTTTTTCGAGAATTGAGACGAGATTTCTTCAAATTATTTGGAGACGAGACGAGATGAGGAAATCTTATTTCTCGTCTCGCCTCGTCTCATGGGAAACACTAATATTCTTTTAAGAAAATCATATAGACGAACTCTTTTTTTCCATCAGACTAGCGACAAGGAAATCTTAATATTCTTATACGAGTATTCTGCACAGAGCTTATAAATATTCTAAACATATCTTCACTTCACTTCTTTCCCATGACAAGAAGAAGATAATCTAATTTTGCAAGACAAGACGAAGCATTTCCGAAGAGACAGATTGCACCTCTGCCTCCATAAGGTTCTTTTTCTGATGAAATAAAAATCATTTTAGCACTGAAAGCGTCACTTTCAGCGAGAGAGTGACTACCGTGCTTGTCAATAGATGTCACCTTAATCAACATCTTCGATTGTGCACGGTGACAAGAGGTCGAGAAAGCGCTGTCGATGTCCGCTTCATCCACAATGATTTTCTATTGTTCTCTCGTCAGAAGTTTCTGAATAGAGAGGAAAGGGGCGCTCAAGAATCTGCTGTTAGGAAATTAACTTCATTTCTACCGACGAAAATTGAGGTTCGGAGCATCTTTAGTGATCACGAAGTTTGCCAGGATTAACGTCCTCACTGTTTCCAACTCTGTAACTCAGAATTACTCGGTCAGAAGACAACATTCACTTCTGTAACTGTACAACAGCTGACACTTTTCCATCAATGGCTTTTCTTTATATAACATTATTGCTTATGTTTTAAAGCTTATCATGAAGAAACTTACAATCTGTTTAGTATATAATAGCCGTATAAGAAAACTTTTTTCTTAGTAGCCTAATCAACAAAAGTATATCAACAAAAATAAGTCTGAGATTTATAATAGACAAACATAAATGCAGATGCTCCTGAACATTCAAAATCATCATTAGAGTTATTTGGGGTTTCATTAAAGACCTGTTCCCTAAAAATGTATGCGCATGTGTTGACACGGAGTATATGTAGTGTTAAATCCAGTTACATGAATAGGGTTGCTATCTAGGTATATGTGTACAGTGTGTAATATTCATATATACTCCATTTAATAAACAACTGTTTTTATCATTCAGCAAGTCAATGTGCCACCACAACTTTGGAATACACAGAAAAATATCATAAGTTATTAAACACCTTGTAATATGATGAAATTAATAATTTGAAAGTCATTAATGACTGCAATTCCTTTGTTATTCCAGGTGTGGACAGCGTGAATATTCCACAAGAGAAACAAAGATATCACGATGCAAAAAGTTGAATGATTTTGAATATGCTCGGATAATGATACAACGCGACCTCGATGTAACCCAAAGACAAACTCCCCGAAACATCCAACTTCCATTCTCCACCATCAATTAGGTTATTACCCAATTTAAAATATATGAGTGGTCCTGCGTAGCGTACTTGCTAACGCTCTCGCTTTAGGTGCGAACGGTTCCGGATTCGATTCCCGGTAGGGGCACTCGATCGAAAAAGTGTAAAACGCTATTTCAGGCCAGCTATCCTGAATGAGGTTTCCCTAAGTTCTCCTCATTCACACCTACCTTACTAACTTACAGATCCCAGGAAACTTTCTTCCTTCCTCAATCCTTTCTTCCTTCTCTTTCTTCGGATAGTGTACTCGCAGAGGGACATCATCTCTCAAACGTGACATGCTAAGTGGCCATAGATGCCGAAATCTAAATCCTAAATCCTAAATATACATGAAGAAAAGAAAAGAGTGGAGCATGTTGGCCGACCGGATCCAACGCAATAACAGTTGAGAGCTATCAAAATATGTGTAGAACAACATCCCAAGTGAAAGGCTGCAGAAGTGGCAGAACGCCTGAAGGTGAGACGGATTGTGTTCGTCAGATATCATTATAAATAAGCAATACGCGTGTCTCAAAATTTGCATTTCGACATTAACACCAGTGCCTTACTGATTCTAAGATCTACCAATTATTGTAAAAAAATCTGTAATAATCATAGGAGACAAAGGCTTCATTCCTGAGATATCGAGTTGATGAACAGACAGAGCAATTGATAGAGCTCGCAAAATCATATAAAATACTGGTGTTAACTCAAAATCGCAAATTTTGAGTTACGACCTTTGATTACTACAATGACAATATTTGAATTAACTAAACTATTATGCAAGAGCTGAAAGATGTAGGTCCTTGTTTAACAGAGCCAATATTGCTAAGCGGAAATAGTGAACAACAAACATGGCGCGGCACGATGCTAACTTTTGGTATCAGATAATTTCTCTTATGAGTCTCTATTTTCAAAACTTTCATCTAAAGAACGCACATGGATCTGAAGACAGCAACTTCCAAAATTCGTCTTGGACCCGTGACAACACTGAGAAAAATCCGTTCTCCGGACAGCGGTATATTGTACAAATGTACGGAATTCTCTTGCTTACTACAGAAATCAGTATGGAGCATACGTTATCCGTATGCCACATAGGCACTGCCCTTAGAAGTTACATCATGCCGTTGCTGGATGTTTGATATCTAACAGTCCTGCTCATATTACATACGTAGATATGTTACCTTCGTCAGCTATATGTTATATACGTGCATTTGTATGTGAGATCCTGACTGCCTATATTGTTTCATACGGAAAATACGGTCAGATGGAACACTTATGCAGAAAGTATTATAAAACGTGAGTTTTCAATTATACGTTTGCTGTACGCTAAGTTCAAAAACTACAGGATTTACAAATATAACAGACGATTTTACATACGCCACACACATTTCTTTCACAGAGAATTAATGGTCAAACACAGAGGGGTTTCACTGATGGTGTGAGGAGCCATTTTCAGTTCAGGACACTTCCAGTTGCTCGAAGGTGTTGGCACACTCAATCGCGACATTTTTCATAAGGGTCAGCTACCGATATTTTCCAATGGGTTTCTTATAAAGATATATCTGTTTATCAAGAATATTTCATCCCTTGCCCATACTGCCAAAAATACCTAAACTTGACAGTATCAAAACATTATCCAGAAACTTCCATGGGTCAGTCAGTCTCTGGATAGGAACTTAACTGAACATTTTGGACTATTCTAGATTATGTCATTAGACGGCATTCCTAAAATACCACTTCTCGTAGACAACTACTTTAATGTTTGCTTGAATAATGGGAATTTGTCACAGAACTCATTAATTCCATGTCCGAAGGGTTAAGACTTTGCTTCAAGCTAAAGATCGATCAAGAAGATATTAATTTCTAATCTGTGTTTACCATTTGATTTCTGTATCAAATGGATGTGGTTCAATGAAGGGAAAAGCTTAAAAGTAGAGATGTGTATTTACTTATGATATAACTCCGTATACAAGAGTTAAAGGTCACTGGTTTCAAGAAATAATTTACATGGGGCTTACACCCTCAAACAATCTATTATATGGTGTTGCTCCAATGTAGAGCTTTTCATCATTTACTGTATGTGATATTTGATTTTGCGATATGCTATGTAACTTTCTCCTGTATACATAAGTAGGAGTAAATGAGGAAGAGCAAGGGATATTTGTAAGAAACTTGGAGACATTAGAAGACGATCCATTGCTACATCTGGAATGATAAAAGATAACTCGGGGAAAATCTATCTGAAGCTGAAGAGGTAAAGAAAAGATGGAAAGAATATATACGAGAACGGTACAAGGAAGAATTGAACAATTCCAGCATTTATGAAAGGGATTTTTGATCCGAAACCAGATATTCAGACAGTGAAGTAAAGAGAGCTCTAGAATGCGATACCAACAACAAGGCGATGGAATACCAGTAGAATTACTCAGAATTCTAGAAGAGGATGTTGTAAAAGTGAACACTACCAGGTATGTATCACCAAACATTGAACACACAGCAGTGGCCAAGAGGAACGAGAGATCAAATTTCCAACATGCGCTGTATAATAGAAAAATCAATACAATTCCAGAATGAGCATGTATCTATTTTTATTGATAATGTCAAAGATCTTGACTGTAGCTGATGATAAATTATAGGATGCTCTTGAAGAGGTATAAATATCGGAGCATTTGATTCGTCTACTTAACAACTTGTACTCTCATTAAGAAGCTAGAGTGAGATTCAAAATTGGAACAACTGTATGGCTTAAGACTGAAAAAGGAGTCTATCACGGATGCATATTGCTTTGTTCATACGATTTTTACACACAATGCAATATATTTTGAGGTAAAAGGTTGATGGGGAAAGAAAGAAGGAGAAAGCTCAAATAAAGATGGACTCACAGAATTGAGGAAACAACGAATCTGAACATAGAACGACTTTAAGAAGTGGCAATATACAAGAGCAAATGCTGTGATATGGTTCATAGTACCACTGAGAGTTGGAAACGAGTAAACGGGTGAAGAAGAAAAATAAACAAATTAGTCGAGAGTTTTAAGTATAGGATATTAAAAATTAAATTTCTTAAGTATGTTTTAAATATTACTGTGAATATTTTTGCTTTGTGATTTTAGTATGCTTTGTTATTTTAGTACAATACTTCAATTACTAACATTTACCTTTCTTTAAAAATCACGAAAATATAGTTTTATTTTTTAGATGTTTACTGGGGTACTATACCCCTATATGCACGATAATTCTGATGTGTTTTAAAGATATTTGTAGAACTCAGACTAGCAAACATTTTGTGAACTGTGGTTTATACATAATGCTGGAAATATTGCTCTTAAGATGAGTCAAACACTATAATAAAAGTTAAAAAAGACAAAGAACAGCAAAATTTTGTTGCAGTGTTTAACAAGAGATCTATCAAGAATAGTTAACAAGACCGTGATTAACACGATTATTATCAATATTATCTCGATTAGTTATACAGGGTGTTAATGAGCAATACCGACAAACTGAAAGAGCAAATGCTCACATCAAAACAAGAGAAAAGTTCATATGGACCTATGGCGAAAAGAGCATAGTTTCAGAGCTAGGGCTGTCCAAAATCGCGAAAAAGTAAATTTCAATAGGCCCTATTTCGAATTCCAGAAACTGTGAATGGTGGTTCTAATCAGCGTAAAAGAAGTCACGTATACACAATCCAAAAGTGCATATTTCATCAATTGTCAATAGGTGTAGAGGGTATTCACTACAGGGTGTAATTCTCACATATGTTTTTAATAGAGTTTTCAGATATATCCTAATTTCCAGAAGGGTACAAAGTAGGCAGGAAGTAAACCTTGACAACAATGGACATCCAATTCTTCAGAGGGAAGGCAGAAGTGTTACGGACAGGTAGCTCAATGTTTCTTTGTGTTCGGAATAACGTGTGATGATATGTATTTCGTCATGGTATATTTCACGTTTTCTTCACTTATAAGCGTGAAAGAAAACATCGCACCATGCGTTTTCTCCAGTACGAGAAACTGTGCTGCTGACGATTCTTAACACTTCCGACATCGCACCAAAGGATTCCATGTTCAGTCCTATTAAGGCTTATCGTTTGCCTACTTTTTACCAATGATAATGCCAGAGCATATCTCAAAATTCGGTTGATGGCATGTCTGGGAATTTCACTCTGCAGAGAATAATCTTACACTAGGGTTTCCCTTATTTTGGGTAATTTCGTATTGCGATACGCACCCCCCAAATGTATTCATTGTGGCCATAAACACGCATTAGTGAAAGAGCAGCCCTCTACGAGAAAGTTAACTCGTGTCGACGACAAAGTCATGAAATTACCTTTCCACATTATAATACAATTTAGAATTTCCAATAATGATAACTGAGAAACTGAAAGAGACAGAGAAACGAAACTTTGCACGAAGCAACTAGAGAAAGGGCGACAACTGCTCGTGTATTGACAAACAGCATCGGATGATCAGTGTTACCAACTCAACAGAAAGATTTGTTTTTGTAAATGAAATGACCTAAATTGAACATCATCATCGGAAATATCAGTGGAAATAAAGACAAAAGAGATTGTAACATAGAAAAAAGTTGCAAACTTTTTTTTAAGAAATAACGTGTAATATATGTTGGCGCACACAGCGAGTGAGGTACTAACGTTTTATACACCTTAAATCAGATACTGGCAAGAACTGTTTGTGCCATCAACAGAAGAGAAAAATTGATTTTGGAAGAGATATAATGACTAGGAAAAGGTCACTACTGCTGTATGGTTTAAAGCCTATAATGCAATGCGGAAGAGCATGAGGAGTAGTGCCGTGGTTATGTGAGCTTGATAACTCACGTACTCACAGATATATTCGGTATCTTTTTAAAGCAGAGAACTTAGATTTCTAAAAGATGGCAACGCTGCACAGCGTCGGCTTTTACTCATGATGACATCATGGTTATCAGCGTCCTCAAAAGCCCATGAATACACAAACCCATGCAAATTGAATGTGTTTTCATATTTTAAGGTTGTTGGGATTCCAACCCTCTGTGCAGTGTTACCATCCTTCATTACCGCCTTGCATTATATGTTTTAAAGCATGCAGCACTAGTTACCCTTTCCGAGTTATTTTATCTCTTCAAAAATCAATTTTTCTCTTTTGTTGATGTCAACGCTGTTCAGCGGATCCTTCTAGACTTAGAGTCAACGCAAACAGTTCTTGTCAGTATCTGATGTAAGATGTACAAAACGTTAGTGCCTCACTTCCTGTGTGCGCCAACACATATTTCACGTTATTTCTCAAAACGTTTGCAACACTGATCTGCGTTTACAATCTCTTTTGTCTTTATTTACATTGTTGCTTCCAATGTTGATGTTCAATTGAGGTCATTATATTTACAAAACAAAACTTTCTCTTAAGTTGACAACACTGTTCATCCGATGCTTTTGACAATACACGAGTAGATGTCGGCCTTTCTCTAGTTGCTTCGTGCAAAGTTTCGTCTCTCTGTCGGCACGGGTTATCGTTCTCGTAGAGAGCTGCTATTTCACTAATGCGTGTTCATAGTCACATAGAATACATTTGGGAGGGGGATTGTGCGTCTCGCAACACGAAATTACCAAAAATAAGGGACACTCTACTGTACACCCATTGCACATTAAACAAATATGCATTTTTGGGTTGCGTATGCGTGACTTCCTTTACGCTGATAAGAACCACCATCCACAGTTTCTCGAATTCGAAATACGGCCTGTTGAAATTTGGCTTTTTCGCGATTGTGGAGAGCCCTAGCTCTGAAACTATGCATTTTTCGCTATAGGTCCATATGAACTTTTTATTTTGATGTCAGGAATCACTTCTTAAAGTTTGTCGTTATAGTTCATTAACATTCTGTATATCTAAAACTGAAATAATTTGATGTTTCTCTCACGATAAACCAATGACTAGCTGCCTGTAGCGTATTTAACAAAGTATATTGAAACACTGATATTCTTGCGGGTAGAAATAACTCAATTTATCCAACAGGCACCCTACTTACTATTATTACGTTTATTACTCTTATTAAAAATAAATATCACGAAAAAATCAATGAATTTCTCATATTTAGAATTTATGTAATGAAAGTACATAACTATATTTTTCAACACTTTTGATAGTTTAGCAATTGAAAAATGTATATACTGTAAGCTATGACGGCAATATTTTAGTAGAGATGTCGAAAAATATCATAAGAATAGATACGAAGTGCATACTAAAAGCACGAGCCGTTTCCCTTTAACTGCCACAGTTTTCTATTTTCGAAAAATATATAGTTCTGTGAGAGAAATGCTATTTTTTAAAAGTTTAATATCCCATACTTACATCTTTTAGGCTAAAGGAGACGGATCATTTATTAAGGGGATGATTCTGAAATTAAATTTCATGTGCTTTCCCACGGAGAATTTAAGCCGTGACCAGTGTAGGAAAGTAATACGCGCTAGCTACTAGTCCAATAGGGATGGCATAATTTTGCGTTTTCAACATAATTCTTGTCCAGTAGTATAGCCAGCAACAGAATACTTTGAACCCCTGACTGCTATAATCCCATTAGGTCGGGTCCAGTACTTTCGCTGGTATCACAGATGCAACCCAACTTACACGTAACTTTTGAAGCAATTCGTAAGTCGGTGGAGCAATGAAACAGGGTTTTACTATGCAATTGATAACGGAAAATTAAGCTCTATTGTTTAGCGCGCGTTGTTCAACGAGTTTCATACATCAAAGGCATTATAACTCGACATGTGTATAATGTGTTATTTTACTATACGTTGCAACGAGAAGAAAGAAAACCACTGATCGTGCATGAGTTACAAATGGTTGAAATAAACTAAAAATATTAAATATGGAACAATTGAAGGAAAGAAAATTATTTTTCTTTGTCTCAATTCATGTTCCTACTATTCGCTGATATTTTCGTCATTAGAACATCTCTTTCCTTCTCTACAGAAAAAGATCTTATATATCACATTGAGTGTGAATTAAAATTGAGGTTGAAATACCTTGTAAAGTTTTAACATGTCTGGACTCGAACCTGGACATTTTGCTTGAAAATTCAATGTATTAACTATTTATTTACTCTAATCAGTTCTTTGACTTTACACAACAATGCACACTAGTGAACTCTAGACGAGCCAGTAAGACCTTATGAAGAGATCATAATTAGTTCAGATAATTAATTTTCTTCAAATGTAATTGTTTAGGTAATTGTTATTGTCATTCTATCGCTACTTGATTGTTATTAACGATCATAGCAACCTCCTATCACTTCACAGATTGAACCTGTTTACATCAGTTATTGAGACGTGAAAGAGAATAGGACTTGTGCGAAAGATAATGTTTATACACTGCAAAGAATGTAATTTCCAATTATTCGCTGTAAACTTAGTAGCATCCGACACTCAACAAAATTTAGTGTGGACTAGAAAATCACTTACGCAAAACAACAAGTTTGACGTAACGTACAAGATACTCGTGTAGTTGGGCTGATTTTTTTGTTAGATCTGTGTTCCTGTGTTTAAATCCTGTAATAGGTCTTTCTACTATTAATCTACCAGGGGACAGAGAATATTTCATTGCATAACTCTTTTCTTTTCAAATTCGATTAGGAAACAATATTATACGATTTGTAAATCTGAAATGTTATAACTAAAAATAGGTTATTAATACTATAGAGATCAAAATTTTGGTTTACCTAGAAAGATCAGAAACGATAGTTCTGTTTTTTCAGTAAATGTAACTAATTACAAAGTGCGGTAATTTTATTTTTAAGATGAAGTGTTTTAACTTAATAAGAGGTAAACTTTAAAAGTTAGAAAATGCCAGTTCTAAGTTTTTGGAAAGAAGAATGAATCCAGTTGATACCGTAACAAACATAACTAGAAACTTGCCAACCAAGGCGTGTGTTTTTGTATTCCGTAGTGTGAATACAAGAAATGAGTTTTCATCAACAATGCGTTCGGTAATATATTTTTAGTAAATACCGTCTATTCTGAATTAAAATTTTGAGAACAGTAAAGACAAAATGAATAAATAACCATACAGAATTTACAAGGAATAAATTGAGTGTGTCTATTACACAAACATGCTCACAAATGCAATGAACGTATTACTTTTATAAACACTTCATGTTCATTCATTATTGATCTCTTGTAGTACATGCGACGGTTTTCACTACTTTTCCTGAGCACTTCCTATATATAGATCTTTACAAATACTGTGTTTTTATGCAGTTTCGTTTCTGTCGCTTCTTAAAAGTTCTTGACATTTACTTCGCTTTCGATTAGCTACAAAAATCTATGAAATATTAATAACTGTTTGCTATACTGTTTGGAATTCTTTGGATTTCACATTGTTCGATTTTAGGGTTACTATTAGTTGCATAAAAAATGCTTGCCTCCGCATTGATTCTTTCAAGATGAAGTATATTGTAGAAGACGTACACGAGCCAACGACGACACGCTGCTCGAACTGAGTACTTCCGAGACATTTAATCTTTACATCAATACCACACTTGGCCTCATTGTAAAACTGGACAGTTTCAGGTTTCTTCTCGCCACCTTCGGTTACTTCAACACTAGTATGCAGAGTACCAATAACTGAAACATTCTTGTCTTTTTTCCCCTGATAAACAGCTAGGGTTGTGTTGCTTGCTGTTTTCAGTACAGGGGTACTGTATAGACCCATTTGGACATTTTGGTAGAATTAAGAAATTTTCTTCTCACTCGATATACTATACAAACAATATTTTTTCTTCGCTTTTAGCCTTGTGCTTAATTTTTAAACTAGAGAAAAACTTGTCTGTCTTCACGTTATGCCATTTGTTAGTAAGGTTCCATGAGTTTCATTACAAACATTCTGCCAAGGGTTCAATGTTAAGTTGATGTTCAGTTGATGTTCACCTTTACCCAAGTATGAGAATCCATTACAAACATACTTTGAGTCGACATCAACTAAAAGCCAGAACTTAAACCCGAATTTATCAGGCTTGTTAGCCAAGCACTAAATGATTATTCTACGTTCTTTACAGAGAAGTTACTCATTGGTAGTGAAAATTTCTCCTGGTTTGTAACAGTCAACAATTTTCAATAAAAGTATTACATACGGTACCAAAGATGCTAATGCGAATTTACCTGTTTGAAGTCCTACACATTTGTTTGAGGAGAGGTCGAAACGAGATACCTCATGATTTCATTGAAGCTATTTTTGTCATTGTATTCCTTAAAATAGGTGGATCTCAGATGACTGGCTACATAAAATCCAAATCAACATGGCTAGCATTGTACATTCCTTGTGTACAAAGTAAACTACCAAAAGTATAAAATTCTTGAAGCAAAGCAGACTAAGAATTGTCCTTTGTTCTATTCTGTGAACCTGTTTATTTACATAACTTGATATGCCAGCAAAATATATTCATCATAAATTATTCTGCAAACTATACATATATTAGTATTATCAAAATTGCGTTTGGTGAATGAATAAGGTCCTGGTGAATCAAAATTTTAAAAAAATCAATAAATTGCTAATTTAATAAGTTGTTAATAAAATCACATTGTTGAAGCGGCAGCTGATTCTTGATTTTCACTCCAGAGTTCATGATAGCTCTTATCATAATTCTATCTTCATTGTAGAAATGAAATAGCATTGGACATGATGAACAATCCATAAGTACAGTTTCTTATATTTCATGAGCAATTTCTGAATTTATTACAACTGATGAAAAATAGATAACCTACAACCATGTTCGAAAAAGATTGTTGTCGAAGTGAGGAGAAACTCCAAGTCTCTGGTAAAGTAAAAACTAACATCCAGAAAGTATACGATTTCTGTTTGATGGGATCGAAAGTTTATCATGCACTACGAGCTGCTATCGCGCTGAGCAGAACGATAGTTTCGGATCTTTACTGTCGATAACTAGCACAAGTACACATAGCGATCCAAGAGAAACGATCGGAGCTGATCAGCAGAAAGGGTGTCACGCCGACAGCGCCAGATCACATACATATTGGAAGACCAGTAAGAAGTTGCGAGATCGTGGCTGGAAGATTTTACTGATCCACCATATACCTCGGATGTGATGCTGTTAGACTCTCACTTGGTTTGGTCTCTGTGCAATTTGCTGAAATGTTTTAATTAAGTTGAAATGAAGTTGCGAAAAACACGTCACAATGTTTTACTAGAAACAGCAGAATTGTTATAACAGTATTATGGTGTTAGTCGAAGATCATCCAATAAAATGGCGCATATGAGATTTCATGATATTATTTCAAATGGAATTAAATGTCTTCTCAATTTTGGCCTGCAAATGCTCAGTACTATTCAGACAACCTGATATTACCAAATCGTAACTAACTAATACTCGATATTACTCTTATTTTTATATAACTTGCTGTCCCCTACTTGTTACTGTGTCAGTCAGATTAATTAATTAAGATTTAATGTATTTTTCCAGCACGATATTTATATAGAAGAGATTCACAAGTGCAATATGAAACAGTACTCTAATTTTAATTCGAGTTAAGCACTTTTCTCGTGACTAAACCAGTATTATACACGGTATTTGTAATAAAAAGAATGTAAATGTTTCTCCGTACATTTCTTCGAAAGTATTGATTCGCCATTTCAAAATGCATAACAAGAAACAAATAAACTGTTCTATTTGTTGAAAGCACATTGAAGAATGATTTTGTTACAACTCAGAGATAATAGTTAGTTAACTAGAATTTAACTTCCTTTTAACATCGGACCTATTTGAGAAGTAACTCTACAACTCAACGTGCGATTCGAAACGCATAAACTCCAAGCGAGAATCGAATTCGGAAATAAAAGAGTTGATAAAGTTTTATTCAAAGGAATATTCTCAGTATTTGGTTAGCCTAGGAGCAGAAAAACCTATTCCAGGATTTGAACGCACGAATACAAGATTAACAAATGATTTTCCTAAACCATGCGGCTATTTTGTACTATAATTCAATTTTTTAAAAATAGAAAGTGTTTTCCTGATTCACAATAGATATTGTTTGCAGTCAGATACAACTGAGATTGACGTGAATCATTGAAAATTACATCTCTTGCAATGTAATTACATGGTTTGTTTGCACAAATCACATTCTCTTCCACGTCATAATAACTGACGTAAAACAGGTTGAATCAGTGAATGATAGGGGGTTGCTAGGATCGTTAATAATAATAATAAAGTATTAATAGAATTGCAATAACAATTGTGTAAACAATAACATTTGATGAATAAAAGTAACTAATGATCGTAATCTAATGATCATATTTTCATAGGGTCTTAGTGGAAAGTCTACACTTAAAAAAGAATTTTTAGCTAGTTAACAATTTTTATATAAACTCAATTAATTGCTTGATTAAGACGAGTGATTAACGCATTGTTCTTCCAATTAAAAGATCCGGGTAGCCTCGGTAGGTCTGAACATTTCAGCATGCTTTAATTTCAAATTCAATCCGTACTCAGTTTATTTATTTATTTATTTATTATTACCTATAACAGGGGTTTCCCCCCAATTACAATAGGTGTACAAGCATATGTTTCAAAATATTATTACAAGAAAAAAAAACAGAAGAGAAAAAGAAGACGTCATATATAAGTACCTATTACAGTATTAACTACAATAATCAAAAAGAATATTGCACGATGCACAACTATACAAACATTTTTCTACAATACATAATGCTTTTACAATTTATAATTACAAATAAGTTACTATCAATTTCATTTCCACATTACTTCTATAACTGAAACTTCTTACTTGCACTCCAGCAAATTTTAAATATATTTACCTAGATATGTATCAAAAATAAAAAGAAAATGTTTATCCAATATTAACAGCAAGTAAAATCTAAACTACTTCTTTAATCTTTGACACATATACTTTAAATGGTAAAGAAAAATCAATATTTGAGTTACGTTGTACGAGTTCATTATGTTTTTTACTAAGCCTTATGACAGGTGAAAATTTGTGAAAATTAGTGTGTGAAATACCATAACAAAAGGGTAACCTAAAACGCAATACATCTTTCTTCACATTAAAACAAAGTGAACCCAGAAAGTCGGGATTATTAATAACACCATTAACAATTTTATACAAAAAGATATGTTGACTTATTTCTCTTCTGGTATATAGCGAAGTTACAGCAAATTCTTCGAGTAAAGATTTATAAGAAATCCTTTCAAAATACGAGGATTTATTGTATTTTTTATAATAAAGAAATCGTAGAAACTTATTTTGTACACGTTCAATTTTCTCTATATTCTTTCTAGTAAGGAAACCATATCAGGCTAGCATATTCTAACTTACTTCTTATAAGACTATTAAATAAATTAGTCAAAGCAAATGCATTTTTCATCACCTGAGTATTTCTAAACATAAATCCAAGTAATTTGAAAGCCTCATCACACATTTTGTTAATATGAAATTCAAAGGTTAATTTAACATCCAATGTGACCCCAAGATCTTTTACAACATTACATCTTTTTAAACTTTTTCCAGACAATTGATAATCGTAACATAATGCTTTTCTCTTTCTAGAAAAAGATGTGACACAGCATTTATTTGAGTTAAAATATAACTTATTGTCTAAACTCCATTTGTATGCCCTTGATAAATCAGAATTTAATTCATTACAGTCAGTGAGTGTTTTTATATCTTTAAATAAATTGACATCATCAGCAAATTACAAACACCTGGAGTATTTGAAGATATCTGGTAAGTCATTAATGAACAATAAAAAAAATAAAGGTCCCAAATTGGAACCTTGTGGTACCCCAGAATTTACCTTATATATGTAAGAATTTGTATGTCTATATGTTACGAATTGTTGTCGATCACTCAGATAAGAAGAAATCAGTTTTAAAAAATTGTCACAAAAACCAAATTTAGACAATTTATTTAGAAGCATATCATGATCCAGAGTATCAAAAGCTTTTGAAAAATCCAAATAATTTGTGTCAACCATGTTTCCATTATTAAAGGAATTAAATATATATTGAACAAAGTTAACCAAATTTGTTACAGTAGATTTTCCTTGACAAAAACCATATTGATTAATAGATATATATGGTTTAACATGATTATATATTCTTCTGTATAATATATTTTCAAGTATTTTTGATGAGGCTGAAATAACCGAAATGGGTCTGTAATTTCCTATCTCTAAAGGATTACCTGATTTATGGATTGGACAGACTCTTGAATTTTTCCAGAGCTTAGGATATATTTGTGTTTTTAAAATTAAATTATAAATATGACATAACGGAATTTTCAACACTGAACAGCAACCTTTAAAAATGTATGCTGGAATAAAGTCAGGTCCACTAGATTTTGAGGGTTTTAATTTTTTTTACAGCTTCATTGTATTCCGAATCAGTAACTGGATATAGAGAAAGACATTGAGAAACTATCGTGTCAACTGAATCAAATTTACTATATGTGCAAGGGAAAGGAGAATACACACTTTTAAAGTAATCTGCAAAGGCATTAGATATCGATTCATTTGACATCAATACTTCATTTTTTATAGTCATACAGCAATTTGACTTTTTTATTTTTTTATTTTTTATAAATGCCCAAAGTGGTTTTGTATCTTTAACAAGAGTAGACTCTATCTGAGAGATATATAATTTATATGATTAATCAATCATACTTTTTAATTTCCTTCTCAATTCAACAAATTTATTATGATAATAAACCGAGTATTTCTGCCGTTTTCTACAAAATTCTTTTTCCTTTATACATTTAATGATTGAGGAAGAAAACCAGGGAGGATAACGATGTCTTGCATTTACCACCTTCTTAGGCACGTTCTTATTAATAATATTGTTAACAATGTCGTAAAATTTGTTTAATGCACTCTCAGGATTATGACTCATTATTACTACATCCCAATTTTCATTTCTTAAGGAAGTATAAATATTAACAAAGTCAGCTTTGCTATAATTAAACATTGTCACCTGACTCTGTTTTGCATAAGTTATTTTTCCTGTTACTAATATTTGCATTAGCAAAGATGGATGATGATCATCCTCTTTTAATAGTGCACAAGCATTTTTAGCAATACTACAATTTGTACTTTGATTAACAGAAACCAGGTCCAATGTTCTTCCATTTTTATTTTTAATACCATTTACCAATTTTAAATCACAAAGAGATAAAAAATTCGCAAGAGCAATACAAATGTTACCATTGTGTAGTAGGTCTGTATTATTATCTTTAACTTCAGGGATATTAAAGTCACCAGCAATCACTACCTGATACTGGTTAGAAATAATAATATTTTCCATTAATCAGTAATATTCAACATACTTATCTAATTTAGACTTTGGTGGAAAATAAACCGTTGAAATAACAAAAGTATTTATCCCAAACTGTAACTTAATACACACAGTTTCGACACCATTAATACTAATTTCTATATTTTCAGTTTGGTATTTATTCAAGGCAGCGACAAGAACACCCCCTCCTCCTTTAGATACTCTATCATTACGAAACACGTTATATCGATCGTCAATGAATTCATTATTAAAAATATTATCATTTAACCACGTTTCTGTTAATATTATTACATCATAATTTTCTGCAGATATACTAAGCAAGAGATCATACAATTTAGTATTAATACCCCTCACATTTTGGTAATAAATTTTTATCTCATTTAAAGCCATTATGTTGAAAATAGTAATGTATTACAAAGCTTGTACATCATCCAATGTTCTAAGAATTAAAACGTTTCTATCATCTTGACCTTTTTTTAATTTGATATTTCCTGTCTGATCAACCCATAAATATGCGTAATGTTTCTCATTTTTCTTTTTCTTTGCCTGACCAAAAATACGCTTTCTATAGGAGGTAAGAGATTGATTTACATATATAGTTTCACTCATAGTATAACCCAAATGTGTTGTGTTCAGATTTCTTTTCACTTTTCTCCTCTGTAAAAACTTTTCCTTATCCGAACGTCGCACAAACTTAACTACGATTCCACTAAATTTTTGATGAGGTAATTGTTTCATTCTATGACATGCATCTACCATATCTTCACTAACATTAACATCTAAAGCACGCCCTACATTTTTCACTACATCAAGGGTATTTTCATTTGTACTCTCCGGCACACCAAATATTTCAAGTGTATTGCGCCTTCCGTATTGATCTAGAGCATCTAGATCCATTTTAACCTCTTGAAGTTCTTTTTTTAGGTTTATATTCTCCTGATTTAAACGCTCAATTTCAGCTAGGCATTCACTGATTTTTTCATCCTGTTTTTTTATATGTTCCAAACTTTCATCCAGTTTTTCGCGATTCTGACTGAACAGTTGACTCCAATTGCATGCTGCTTCTACGAGATTTTTTACACTTATTGCAACGCCAAGACTCTCCGGTGGATTTTAGATATTCAAGATCAGTTTCAACTAACTGAGCACACTTTAAATGACATAATTTTGCACAGTTACAGCATTGTGCCTTAATTTCCTGCCGCGATACAGGTTTATCGCAGTCCAAGCACAGACTCATTTTAATACTTCGATATCTCGAATGATCGGTAGTTCGCTCCTACAGGTTTGAGTTTGTAACTAGCAACACTGTTTACCTTTCAAAACGATATATTTGATGCCACTAACATTTATGTTTTGAGCACGTATGCACACAATAACGCAAAAGGAATAAGTTCAAATTAGTGTACAGTACTCACCATTATTTAACAAAGTAACTTGTAGCACAAATTACAAAACAAACAGTAAAAATTATCCAAAATACGGAGCACAACACAACCATCACTCTGACATTTCTTCTTCTTCTTCTTCACTTCAGTTTGACAAGCATGATCATCTCCTGTGGAGAAAGAAATGTAAGGATGTTAGAATGATGAGAATAACGGGGAAGTGGAGTAGAACCATGAATTGAGACAAAAGATTTACAAACTTCTTTCTTTCAGTTGTTCCTGATTTGATTTTTCAATTTATTTCAACTATGGTTAACGTTTTTCTTTTTTCTTGTATGCAGTATATAGTTAATAGTGCATTATAACACAATGTCTCATTATAACAATGTCACTCATTGGATAACATTCTCCAGTACGTAGTTTAATATTAAAGTGCAGAATTTTACTTCGCGCATCAATTGGATTCAAAGGCATGTTTCTGTGCTCCACAGGATTGCCAACTACTTGGAAAGCTAAGTTATGTTCATCTTCAGGTGTTTGTGATACTAGGAAAAGTACTAGACCCAACCTAATGAAGTTATAGCAATCAGGGATTCAACAACTTTTGTCACTGATTGTATACGCCATTGCAATCTTTATATCTCACCACGAATTTGTCTGAAGAGTCTTATTGCGGTGTGTGTTTTAGACACAGGAAAATATCACATCCGATGGCATTTTTAGACTAACAACTTCTTCCTTACCGTGAGTACTTCAATTTTCAAATCATATAGGGGGATTGTTCTTGGCAGCAGAATAGCTGAGGTGTAGAAAGTCTTCTTGTCTGATAGACCATCTTCTCCTCGTCCAGCTGTCTAGGAATCTAACGAGAACCTATGTTGATAACTTCAAGTGACGTTTTTAAAATTATTTTCAGGATACAGCGAGTTTTCTGTAAAGTTATATAAAATTATTTTCAACGGTTAATTTTGTGTCTTTTGTGACCAGAGCCTCAAGAAGAGGTGAGGTGGTTGTGCAAATTTGGCTACCGGATCTTCGTTAGGTCTCCATTTATCTTTCTCCACCGTAAATTTTGGCACCCACTTCCGCATATTACAGTTAGTCAGTCAGCAAGGACAATGCACAAACTTCCTTGAATTGTAGATAAATATAGATATCTTTTTCACAAGATATATCTTTTTGACAATATCTTTTATTGGGCACCTCTATAATGAAACATATCATTTTAGGTCAATATTATAAAAAGCTTTCTTTCATAGGTAAATATATTTAAACCAAACCCAGTTAGAAGCTTGAAATTTTGTACAGTTAAGCTTTGACAACTAAAGTTAGTTAAGTTGCAATTATTGTACTCTACCCCTATTAGTGTTTAAATTATATAAAAATGGTTGGTACTTTTTGTTTGTTTGTCCCCAATCGTTTCGACAATGAGATCTAGAAAACCACAAGTGCTAGAAACGTGCCGTTTTCACTGGTCGATTTTAAATTTTGTAGGTTGTGCAGTTCTAATTAAATATTTAAAAATCATTGACGTTATTTATTATATTTTCTAGAGGTACTCTAGAAGTGTTGAATGTTAAAAAAGTAAAGCATCATATCCTACGAGTTATACATTCGAACACCATTCATTTGTATACGGGGTTAGTATATCTCTCCGGCGTTTCTTTCATGGCCAAATGATAATGAAAAACGAAGGATAACCATTTCTCCAGTCTAAGATAAATCTTTATTGTTTGGAATGTTTTGCCTAATGAACACCATATATCACTGACATTATAATTAATTATGTATGTAATGTATTTGCTTATTACATACTGCATGCAAGAAGAAAGGAGATACTGATCATACGTGAATTAGAAACTCCAACCAGAAGTAGGTTCAAATCTTGCAAACAGTGCGAGATATTGAAAAAAAATAATCGAAAAAATCTCAACTTTGTGGTACCCCTCGCACGTTTTATCAACACGTATTTCACTTGTGTCTGTAAAGGGACATGTACAGATGTTGTAAGGAAGACAAGGAGATTCATGCTCATATGTGAATGCTGAGCTGTGTAGAGAGCGCAGGTTCAGCTAGTAATGATATAATAAAAACTTGTGTGGATACATGCGAGCCTTGAGCTCAAGTCTCTTTTTCAATTGTTAAAGATAGCTGACTTATGATGGCACAAGTACTTGGGCAAAGCAAAGACAAATAAGGTCTTTACCTACCAACGAAAGGTACTTGCGTGAAATATATTGGCTATTGTAATTTTTTATGCTCAAGGTATGTAAAAAAGAAAATTATCATTCTTTAGCAAAGTACACGTGTTCATCATGGTTCAATTCAAACTCGTCAAAAGAGGCATGAATAATTTTCTCTTCCAGTTTCAGCGTAGACGTGAAGAGTCACTTGATAATGTGGTTTTGTGGTCCTAGCATAATGATACAGATAGTTTTGTTTATCGCTGAATCGAGGTACGAGGGAACAAATAGTTCTTCACAATTGTGTCGAAAACCATATACACTTGCATTTGTTCATTATTACTATTACTTGTTCTCAAATAAACGTTATTATCCATTACAATACTCCTATTGTATAAATGTATTTTTAATGTAAGCAGAGATAACTGCACCTTACTCCGTTACTAGACTTTCAACCACATTTGGAAATCAAACTATTATTTGTTGAATCAATCTATTATTTGTTATTTAATGCTACTATTTTGGTTGTGAAGTAACTTGTAGTATTTATTTTAAGAAGGACAAAATCGTAATAATCTCTATTGCCATTGGAGATCGCTTCAATGAGAATCTGGTGTAGAGCAAATATGAAAGGGAGGAATTTGGTATCCTCTTTCTGCTACAACTGCGTTCGAAACTAACCTTTGTGCTAATCCATTTCCTTAATTAGTTTTAAGTCGTACTTCTTATGCCCATAGTTTTAGTATCTTCACTGTTCTTATTGCTTTTCAGTGGTTCAAGAAAGAAACTTTTTTTCCTAACAAGCATTGTCTTATCATGCAGTGTAACAAACTCAATCAAACAAATACAAGTCCATATCGAGTTTACAACTAATAAATATAATAGTTAAGCGTTGTCTGATTTCATGTAGAGATATATTGACACTCCTTAATTCCATTTATAAATATATTTAGGACACCATGTTTATTTACTATTAAATAATATTCTGATGATTATAAAATTTTGATCTGATGGAAAAATTGTTAAAAAAAAAAAAGCAAATTCAGTAAATGGTTAGGCCCTCAGGACAGGTTGCCCTTTGAGAAAGTAAGGCATCAGCATTAATCATCTCTCCTATATGCAGTTAGTACACCTCATTAACTGTCGCGGGTCTACCTATAGTTCGAGCCTTGGTAAAAACATTTATCTCACTAATTGTTGCTTATGAAGGGAAACAAAAAAACACTATAAGATAGGCAAGTGCAAGAAGATCCGTTTTGTGTAAAGGGAAAACACCAACAGCTCAACGAAACAGCCGCTTGTCGGTCATAGTTGTTTGTCATGCTGAAGTATTTACCTGATATTGCAACTTAGGTAAAATGTCTTTAAATGAATTAAGCTGGAGTTTATAATAGAGCATGTTGATAGAAAGAACACCGTACAAAGAGCAGTCCATTTCCTCGCCTCTCTGATTTGGGTGATTTTTGATTCAGGACCCCCCGGACAATTGTTTATATAAGGCCAACAACCTAAACCAATCCTGTGACCTCCAGAGGTCACCAAAGGTCACACAACGGGTGTTGACAGAACTAGTTTAAACTTGGCATTCAAAAAATATTTGTGTATTATACTGGGCTACGGCAAATAAGGATTGTCTACGTAACTAACCATGTGATCTCCAGAGGTCACCAAAGGGCACAAGACCGGTTGCAATTGAAGACGAAGTACAACGTGACACGCAATATACGTTTGAGGTTCAATTAGAGGAGGCTGCTATTCTGCGTGTGCGAAATGTTCTTTCAGTTCTCAGGTTCCATCAAACATCAACTTTGGATTGCATTTAAAGAACCTAGCTACACGACCAGTGGCGAAGGGTGATAGTTTCAAGAGGGTAGGCCCAAGGTTTTACTACTAATAATAATAATAATAACGATAATAATAATAATAATAATAATAGTAAAATGAAACAGATTAGACATAAATATTTTACTACAGAAATACAAGAAGACGAATTCACATAAATTTAATGCAATTGTAGTTCATAGGCATGACTTATTCGATCCGGATCTCAATTTTCAAACTGAAATTGACGTATGTGACTCATAGATGATCTTAATTCGCCATAATACAATTTGTTTTAATTGGCGTGATCGGGTGGGGAAGATGGACTATCACATTGTCTGCGCTTCACAAGAAACACATGTTGTTTAGTCTACATGTACTGAAACAAACTCTGCTTGTAAAATTTTGTCTTTAATTATATTGTTCAAAACACATGACAAGCATTCAGTCAAGATATTTTGTGTATATATATTTGTACCAATGCATGCAGAACTCTCTTGCCCTCTGTTTGTTCTATTTTCAACACAGGCGTTAGTCTTCGTTCATTAATAACACATTAATTTTCAAACACTGGCATAGAAGGTTTTTAAATAGGAATTACAGTGTATTACGTATATTCATATTCTCCACTTATTAACATTTTCTCTCATTCACTTTTGCAAATGTAAGAAAAAAATCACTCACAATATCTCAAAAACATACACTCTTTCTAATGAACTCAATGAGTCTGATTTCGTACAGGTTTGCGCCAACGCAACGGAATAAAGGGGCATTAGTTTGCGATAATAGGCGTAGGGCCTTTAGAATTTCTTGCTCCAGTTTTTGCGTTGCGTTAGAGTCCGCAAAATTAAGGAAAGTTGGAACGGAATGGAGCCCACGTTATCTTGCTCTTTATTTGTTTGATATATCGAATCGAAATCGAAGGTCTCGAGAGAAACTAGTAGGTAGAAACGAAAGTCGATAAGCGCTGAGGCCGGTCTCTTTCGCAGGTTATACGCTGGTGAAGAAAACGTCATTTCCAACACGTTCTCTCGCGGGATTTTCTGAGTAGCTTGGCGGTAGTTCTACTGCATGCCTGAGACACTGCTCGGTGAGCCTCCCAGCAGTGGTGCCAACCATGATTTTTTTATCGAACTATTTTTTTTCAACTTAAAAAATATCATGCGTTCTGTGAAGGAAAATAAATTAATTATAAATTATAATTTCTGAAAGTAAATGGGTAGGCCGGGCCTCAGGGCCTCTTACCACCCTTCGCCACTGTACACGACACCGAAGAATTATTCGAAGATCCAATTGTAGTAGGTTGGTACTGCACGTGCAGAAGCTGAGCCAGAACTACTGGTTGCTGCGCGTACATTGGTACTGTGTTGTGGTACATGGGTTACCTTCCAAGTTCCCTGCTCCGGGCAACGGTAGGACTGATCTGCCGGTTGACATATCTCACAACACGTTTCGATTTGTGACTTTCCATTACATCACTACTGCATTTTGTATGCAAAGTTTGCGACAGTTCCGACAAAACAAGTTGTGGGACTTTTGCTGACCTCTGGAGGTAACAGGGTTGGTCATAGAGAGTGGACCCATATGAACAATGAACCGGGAGGTCCTTAGCTACAACATATCCAAAATTCACGCAAATCGGACAGACGAGGAAATGCAGTGCTTTTTACGGTGATCTTTTGACATTTTGAAACATATATGTCATCTTCTTTATCCGCTCACTAGAGTTGTTGTGAGTATATATACTCCGACAGTTAGGCCAGCTATACACTATGAGATAAATCCTAGGAAATATCTTACGAAAAATGTTATTACATATCACGTAGGAAATTCTACTCTTTTGTGCCATACACGTGAAAGTTCTCCCTGTCTGACGGAATGATGTTGCGAGATGTTGATCCATAGTGCATTGCGATAAAACATGGCACCTACAGTTGAATAAGCAATTTGTAGTGTGGGAATAGTGTTAACATCCTCATTATTCCCTCTTAAATATCGTGCACGGATCATTTCGTATCGTGGACATTATGGTGGCTGGCGGGGAAAAAACAAATATGATTTTACTTCCTCTCACCTGATGTCGCTTAAATTGAAATTTTACGAATTTTCTTTCCTAAATAGAGCGTGTTCTAAACAAGTGAAATCTCATAGGATCGTTCAGAACATAGGCAATGACATGCAATATGATGCCACACACATTGAGATTTTGACCCTAGGAAAAATCGTAAGAGATTTCCTAAGATCTATCCTATAGTGTATAGCAGGTCTTAGTCTAACATACTGTAGAAACTAGGTCAGAAATATACAGTTTTCCGTGTCAACAGGCTTATTTTTACAACTCAACAGATATTGGGTTTGGATTCTTTTTTTGTTCATAAATGCTATGATTAGAGTGGTCATAACTTAACAGATTATACGTCATAATTTCAACAAATAAACTTACTTCATTAGATTATTATATGAGAAGTGGTCTTTATTGAAGTCTTTAAACTTACCAGTGTGTCCCTGTTCTTTTAAGAAAAGGCATGCTTATTGAATAACATAAAAGCTGTAAAATTTCATCCATTCTATCCACGTTTGCCTCATAGTCGAACTCACCTTAGCGTATAAACTTATCTTAGTATGGGAATTTGTATTATAATGTCTAGGAAGTTCCAAAACTGTTATCCTCACGAAGATAGCACTAACTTTGTTCATTGCTGTTTGTTCCTGTTTTCGTTTCTTTCTTTTCGGGATAGAAATTCCCATAATCCTTTGATGAACACATTCCAAAGGGTTTGGATGAGGAGGGAACAGGGTGAGTAAGAGTGTACTTGAACTGCTACCAAGTATCTCTATTGTAAGCATGTGCTTATGACATGTTACGTTTAGAGCACTCATAAAAGCTACGTACAGTCAGCGACTGTAATAAGTGGAGGTTGGATACATAAGAAATGATAGCTTTTTCCAGTAGCAGGATAGTTTCACTCTATGTCTGATAGTTGGACAACCAACATGACAGCAAATACGTGCCCGAAAACATAACATGCCAGGATATTCCTCCACTTGGAGGAAAAAGTATTACTATCTGAGAGCATCACTTAGAGAAACAACCACGAGATAAATCTGCAGAAATTCCATTCACTTTAAGATCAAACAGATAGAAATTAATGCAAAGGAAACGAAAACAATAATACGCATCATGCAGAGACCGAAAAAGTATGGAAAGCTAAACAAAATAAGAAAAGAAGGAAAGGAAAGAGCAAAAGACATGGGAATAAATTAAATTTTAACACTTAAGGATAAACAGTGTCCGTCTTTCCCCCTGCCCCCATCGTGGGTTTTCTCCCTTCATAGGATAAATCTCTTTCAGTATCAAACGCGAACATCATTTATAGTGTTGGAAAAAATTTAACTCGGTCTAGGCCGAGACTCGAACCCCACACCCTTAGAATGACAGTCTCACGCGGTATCCACTTACCTACACAGGCTCTATCTATAAGTCAGCTATTACCCGCGCTGTTATCAAACGTGTTAACTCAGCCATTGTCGGTGAGCCACCCCAGTTCCATTTGAAGTTTAAATTTTATTTACCTCACTTAGCCATCTATGTGTGTGTGCGTGTGTGTCGAATTGATTTTGGATTAAAAGAGCGACTTCGTAAATTTACGGAACGCGTGTTAACACGACAGTAAGGACATCTCGTAACGTCGTTGTTACGTAACACACGCAATGTAAATAAAGTTTCAAAACCAGAAGTCGGAAGATATGCCGTGGGTAAGTCGGTAAGACGTCTGCTTGCTGAGTGGAGAAAGCCGGGTTCAAATCTGGGCTGTTACGTTTTTTTTTTGTTCCGTTGAAAATACATTTCTATATTTTTGCGTTTGAAATTGCTTTCTTTCATTTTTTGTAGATTATCTTAAATTAGTGAAGGCCAAGTAAGATCAGATTACATATATGTCTGCTTTATCTGTGTGTACAGTCCAGAGATGGAGTGAGTCAATTGGGTCAAGATTTGTGAGTAGGTCAGTGGATCGTGGGTCAACAGGACGTGATTCACTGTGACACACCACCCACCGTGACCTCTCTGACTCACGCTGACCCTACGTTTTAAATTTTAAGGTCTCCCTCTTTATTCGGCCTCCCTCCTTATTATTAAATTCAATGTATAGATAATTATTCAGTTGAGTTGATTTTGAGTTTAGCGCCCTTTTCAGCAGCGAGTCTATATGAGACGGGACCTACTGATTAACATAGAAACCGAAAAACATGAGCTCCCGTTGGGAATCAAACCAGGGTCTTCCACGCCACAGGTATATAATAGTGTCTTATATAGCAGTTAATATTTTTGCTATAAAGTATCAAATAACTAAACATTTGATGTAAATAAATGAGAAACCTAAAATATTGCAGATTACTGCAATTGCGATTTAATTCAATTTTAAGCATTATACATCCATATGATTGTTAAAGTTGCTTTATAAAGATGCAGATTATGAATTATAGTAATTTTTTCAATGAAATGAAATTAAATTAAGTTTGACGTCCCATGCTTATGTCGGCGAGGTAAAGGAGACGGTGATGATGAGAAGTGAACGAAAATTGTGCAACGATGTAGGTAGGAGGAAACAGGAGAATCCTGAGGAAACGAACGCACACGGTGTTTCTTCACCACAAATCTGACTTTGTGCAAGCTGGGATCGAACCAAGGACCCCATGCACCAGAGGTGAACGCTCTACCACTAAGCCACTTTGGCCCTATGAAAAATACAACCATATTTATTCTCTCTCTCTCTCTCTCCATTTTTATATAGGTATCAGAAGCATGAATAATTTTCATTTTGGGGGGTGCGGTGGCTCAGTGGTAGAGCGTTCACCTCCGGTGCTTCGGGTCCCTAATTCGATCCCAGCTCGCGCCGTTTGGACTTTGTGGTGGACAAACGCCGTGCTGGTGGGTTTTCTCGGGGTTCTCCCGTTTCCTCCCACTTTCTTCATTCCACCATTTCACTCCTTTCTCATTATCACCGTCTCCTTTAGCCTAACCGGCATAACCATGGGACGTTAAACATAAAGATTTCATTTTATTTCAATTTTTGTTTTGGACGTATGGTTTCAAGCTGGTATTAAACTCAGAACTCTGATCTTAATGAGTTGAATTGATTTGGAGTTTAACGTCTCTTTCAACAGCAAGACCATATGACGTGGACATATTGATTAACGTAAAACCCGAACCATGTAAACTCCCGCCGTGTGGTGGTGATTGTGATTTTGAGTTTAACTGCCCGGTCAGCAGCGTGGCTATAGGAGACGTGGACCTACTGATTAAAATGGAATACGAAACACATGAGCTCCCACCGGGAATCGAACCCGGGTCTCCCACGATAAAGTCGTGCGTACGCTAACTCCCACCGGGAATTGAAATCTGTTCTCATTGTAAGAATGTTAACGTTCCTTATTTTACCGGTTTTTGTATAACTTCATGGACCAAATTTCACAGAAGTAAATCCCCACGGTAAGCAGGTTTGCATATCCAGACTCCTAAGTATGAAAACATTTACGCTCACTTCAACCTCAAACAATTCATGAATTGAAGAATAAAGGATAATATTCCCGATAAAGTATATGGTTTGAAAAATACCATATAGGAGAGGGACATATCAGTCCTTTCTGCTCATGGAGTTATTAAAACAGGATCATCGGGCAGTGGTCTTTACCATTGAAAGATATTGCTTCTAAAATATTTCCAAGTAACTTCCAATTTTCTTGTTCTTGTTGTGGGGCTCAATGGTAAACCGCTTACCCTGGTGCGTGTGGTCTTTATTGTTTCGATCCCCGGCCAAGTAAGTTTGCGTTGGACAAGATCGTATCCGTAGGTTTTCTCAGGGTACTCCCGCTTTTTGCCACTTTTCATTCAACCAATTCTTCTATCATCATTGACTTCCTTTAAACATTGGAGAGGTCTTGGTCCCTTGAGCATTGCGGTGATGTAAGAAATCAGATTCGATCCCAAGCATTTGGGTTGTGATGTAAACCTTTGCTATGGTTCAGTCTCAGTATTTTATTACGCGAGGTAAAACCATCCATACAGCTATAAATGTTGTTCTATCTTACGCAACCAGGTATTGATATTGAGCCAATGCGGAACCACATTTTTGGCGCTTTGAGGCCAGGAACTGACTTCGAACATTACGCTGTTTTCAAACGACTAGGATCTTTCCAATGTTACCATCCGCGTCCAACAACCCCATGTTTAAAAGGGGAATAGAAAGAACCCGTGTCTAAAACTTCCGGACCCAGTTTCTTGACGTTCAAGTTTAGGGATCGACTTCTGACATCACAATTGTGCTCAACGGATCAAAACCTTTCAAATGCCGCCAACGCCGTCCAACAACTTCATCTTTAATAGGTGAATAGAAGGGACCCGAATCCATAACGTCAGGACGCCATTCCTTGAGTTGCGTGGCCTGGGCCAGACTTCTGACATTACTACTGCACTCAGGGGACCCGGACCTTTCCAACGCTACCACTCGCGTCCAGCAACTCCATGTCTAACATGGTCGTCCTGACGTAGGAGGATCGACTCCATGCTTTTTTCATAATTATTCTCCAAATGGATTTGTATACAAGGTAGTTTGGCAAGTTTAGCAGCAGGTCTAAAATAAGCCTCTTCAGAGTGGCTCTTATTTGTTAAAGAATACATAACGATCGCTTTTGGCTGTTGCAATGGTCTGTCTAAGCGGCTTGATAAAAAAGAAAAAACAGCGTAGCATAACAACAAAAAGGTGTTTCTCTTATATGTTAAAAATAAAAGCACAGAAAGAAAAAGTCAAAGTTTGGTAAGGTGAGTGTCGGGGGACGCCGAATTCTACTTCGCCCCGGGCAACGAAATTTCTAGCTACGGCTCTGAACTCCAACACTTATCGGTCATTCAGAGTCTCATCCCTTACCTACAACAGCGTAGTTTGATTAACCTGTTATACCAAAACGTTTGGAAAGAACCTTTGAGTGTGACTTATTGATAGCTATGCAATATGTTGACAGAGTGCTAGTCTTCAGTTTAGCAACGAAGGTGCCCTTAGGCGAAATTTCACGTTGCTCTCTACTTTTGTCTGTGCCTTGTAAATCGTAACATTATGTTTAAAGGCAAGCAGAAACAACGTCAGTTGCAGAGCCACTGATAAGGCGTTTGTGTCTTTTACACAAATAATTTTTGCCTGATTGCTGTTTGAAGCCTTTTTGCATTATACACTATAAAACAACATATCCAGATTCAGAGAAATACACAGAAAGTTTAAAGAAGAGGGTTAAAAATATCATTATTATTCAGATGCTTCATTATTATTATTATTATTATTATTATTATTATTATTATTATTATTATTATTATTATTATTATTATTATTATTATTATTATTATTATTATTTTCTTGAGTACAGAGATACAAAGAACAAGAACTCCGTCACTATTAACATGGAAGCGAAAATGACTTCGAATTGGAAATAATAGATCAATGCATTTAATTTCGAGGAGAGGCTATAGGGCAGACACGGATCCAGGGAGCGATCGGGGCAATTGCCCACTCCCACGGAAGAGGAAGCTTTCTTATTTTATATATAAATAAAACCCATCCCAAAATTTGGAGCTCTTAAAACTAGCTAAGTAGCAGTACTACAATCCACTTCCCCCCCCCCCAGAAGTCCGTTCTGGATCCGCCCCTGCTACAGGGGTACTTTAGAGTTCACTGCTTTTCCTTGCAATCCACGCTCATTGCTGGATAAGTATTATATTTTATTATATTATTTGTCAAATTGAGCGAAATAGTTTTACAGCAGCGGCAAATTCAACAATTAGGTTTTGGAAAAACAACTCATTGGTTCAAACACACACAGAAAGAGAGAGTCCATTTGTTCGGGATGTTTTTTGAGGTTCGCGGCGTCTCCCAAGAAGAAATCTTGCTAAAACATATGTTGTTTTTAACAAGGAACGTAAATGGGTATCAGGTATATCAGTACTTCAAATGAAAAGCAAAAAGAAAAGAGAGATAAAGACGAGTAATTTCCTATACTGTATTTTTGGCATTGAAGAATACCGTTACTGTTTTATTGATCTACTGTACGCACTTCTGCGTTTTACTAACCAACCCACAATCATGCTATATATACCATATATCGGCTAGGTCCAATCTGCTGCCAATGCGCCTTTTCTTCAAGGAACATTTTTTTTATTATTATTATTACACGCTCAGAAACAAGGATAATCACCCGAAACCTGAGAAGATCTGGAGAATGACCCAGTAACAATAAACTGACAAAGGGAAGGAAATACAAAAGTGGAAAACTATTGTAATCCAAAGTCGAGGCATTTTTTCTTGCAATAACCGACCCTTCAAGTCGGGGGAAGTTTCTTGAAATAATAGTAATATATTTTTAACTTGCTCCTTATTTTAGCTTATGTAGTAATTTAAGACACAAAGATGTATCGCAATTTGCAATACATTTTTCAACTTGCAGTGCAAACATGTAAATGCAATGTTGCATTTCCATGTTTGCGCTGCATTGCATTCCCATTTGCACTGCAAACTGCGATGCGATACTCCATTTAAAAAATGCAAGGAGATTCCTGACCAGTTGTTCTTTCAGAAAAAATGTTCAGGGTGAGGGGAGCACTGCTGGTACTATTCTATTTATTATTGTATTATAGACGTAATATTTGGGTCTCCTCCGGGGGGCACTCTCAGAGCTCCGGGAGGGGGGCAGTGCCCCAAAAACATATCTGGAAGAAATACTGTTCCTGACACCAAGATAAGACAAAAGATAATAACAAACC
Source organism: Thermobia domestica (assembly GCF_964235325.1). Classification (NCBI taxonomy): domain Eukaryota; kingdom Metazoa; phylum Arthropoda; class Insecta; order Zygentoma; family Lepismatidae; genus Thermobia; species Thermobia domestica. The sequence continues at coordinate 102,084,125 of NC_137461.1, forward strand.
TGGGCGCACAAATGCTTAATTTCGGAGTTATAGGCTGCCAAAAACATGAAGAAATGAACTTTAAAGGTCCATAGCTACAAAACTAGGCGACCTACCGTAGTAGGGTCAAGACCTTATTTAGGAACTAGTACGTGCGCTATCCAAATATCCATGTTTCAGAATTCTAACATACTTCTGCAACAATTTTTATACAGGTATTTGGTGAGTACTTCAAATTATATGCACATAGCCAAAGTTCCTCTATAAAAATTGTCGCATGTGTACTCTAGATTCTGAAACATTGTATTTTTGGATAGCGCACATATTAGTTTCTAAGTGAAGTCTTAACCCGACTACGATAGGTAGGGATGCGCACGAGACAAGATTTGAGGCTTTCTCGTCTCGAAAATGTACTGTAAAAGTGATGTCTCGACTCGAAATTTGTCAGGAAAATTCTGTCTCGACTCGTCTCGTGCGCATCCCTAACGATAGGTCCCATAGTTTTACAGCTATGAACCCTTAAAGCCCCGGATCCAGGATATGATCAAGGGAGCGACTAAATCACTGTTTGCCGCTTTATCCAGTGTAAAGCAGGATTGAAGCCTATTTTATCCAGTGTATACCTGAGTGTCAAGAGGGCTGTAGCTCCCCTTGGATCCGCACCTGTATAATATATATATATATATATATATATATATATATATATATATATATATAACTGTTTCTGAGTGATTAGTTTCTTCAAAACTATTTTTAAAAATATGTGAAGAGTTTTGAGACATTCGAGTCGAATCAAGATTTTTACGAGCAGTCTCGATTCGACTCGAATTTTACAAATTGTGTCTCGACTCGTGCACATCCGGTTCGGTTCTCGGTTCGGTTCGATATTGAATAAGCTGTGAGCCAAGCCGCACAAGTCGTTGACAACCGTAGACCCAGGCAGAACAGTTTTAAACATGTTTGCCTGGCACGCTATAACTTTTAACAAATTTTGGCCCAAGCACGAATACTTGATCCTCCGGAACTCAAACCTAGAACCTCGTGAACGATGTCCTTGTGTCCTAGATTTCACGACTACCGAAATCGGCAGTTAACTAGTTTTTACTATTCAGATGGAAACCGTCTATCTTTCAAGCTTAATTACAGAATTTAATAATAATAATAATAATAATAATAATAATAATAATAATAATAATAATAATAATAAGTTGTAGTGGAAGTAGCAACATTGATAATAATTATATTGTTTATGCAGAATAAGTGAAAAAGGAACTTGAAACTACACACAAGATTTGGCTCGATTTGGCTCGACTCGACTCGAAACTCGATCCAAATTCGAGTCGAGTCGGAAGAAATTTTTCGAGTCGAGTTCCCGAGTCGAGCTAAAAGATGTCTGTTTCGAGTTGAAGTTTAAAACAACTCACTCGAACTCGCTCGTGCCCATCCCTAACCACTGCCCCTGAGTGCAGTAGTAATGTCAGAAATCAGGCTCAGACCACGAAGCTCAAGGAATGGGGTCCTGGCGTTATGGGCTCAGGTCCCTTCTATTCACCTATTAAAGATGAAGTTGTTGGACGGCGTTGGCGACATTTCAAAGGTTTTGATCCGTTGAGCACAATGGTGATATCAGAAATCGATCCCTACTCTTGAACCTCAAGAAACTGGGTCCGGAAGTTTTAGACACGAGTCCTTTCTATTTCCCTTTTAAACATGGGGTTGTTGGACGCGGATGGTAACATTGAAAAGATCCTAGTAGTTTGAGGACAGCGTAATGTCCGAAATCGGTTTCTGGCCTCAAAGCGCCAAAAATGTGGTTCCGAATTGGCTCAAAATCAATACCTGCTTGCGCAAGTTAGAACAACATATATAGCTGTATGGATGGCTTTATCTCGCGTAATAAAATACTGAGACTGAACCACAGCAAAGGTTTACATCACAACCCAAATGCTTGGGATCGAATCTGATTTCTGACATCACCGCAATCCTCACGGGACCAAGGCATCTCCAATGATTAAAGCAAGTCAATGATGATAGAAGAATTGGTTGAATGAAATGTGGGAGGAAGCGAGAGTACCTGGAAAAACTCACGAATACGACCTTGTCCACCACAAACTTACTAGACCGGGAATCGAAACAACAAAGATCCCATGCACCAGAGATAGAGCTCTACCACTGAGCTATCGCGCCCAACGATTAAAGCGTCAATGCTAATATAGAAGTTGGTGGAATGGAAAGTGTGAAGAAGCGGGAGTACCCTGAGAAAAACCACGAAGACGATCTTGTCAACAACAAACTTACTTGACTGGAGATCGAAACAATAAGGACCCCACGCACCAGAGGAAGCGCTCTACCACTGAGCCACCGCTCCCAATGATTAAAGCAAGTAAATGATAATACAGGAGTTGGTGGAATGAAGAGTAGGAAGAATCGGGAGTACCCTGAGAAAACCCACGGATACGATCTTGTCCATTACAAACTTACTTGGCCCACCAGAGGAAGCGCTCTACCACTGAGCCACTGCGCCCAATGATTGAACCAAGTCAATGATAATAAAGAATTAGTGGAATGAAATGTGGGAGGAAGCGGGAGTACCCTGACAAAACCCACAGATACGATCTCATCCACCTCAATGTTAATTGGTCCACCAGAGGAAGCGCTATACTACTGAGCCACCGCGCGCAATGATTAAAGCCAGTCAATAATAATAGAGGAATTTGTGGAATGAAAAGTGGGAAGAAGTAGGAGTACCCTGAGAAAAACCACGGATATGATATTGTCCACTACAAATTTCCTTGGGTGGTGATCAAAACAATAAGGACCCCACGCAAAAGAGGAAGCGCTCTACCACTGAGCTGCCGTGTCGAATGATTAAAGCAAGTCAATGATAATAGAAGAATTGATGGAGTGAAAAGTGGCAAGAAGCGGGAGTACCCTGAGAGAAGCTACGGATACGATCTTGTCCACCGCAAACTTAATTGGCCGGGGATCGAAACAATAAGGACCCCACGCGCCAAAGTAAGCGGTCTACCATTAGCCACCGCGCTCAACAAGAACAAGAAAATTGGAAGTTACTAGGAAACATTTTAAGAAGCAATATCTTTCAATGGTAAAGACCACTGCCAGACGATCGTCTTTTAAAAACTCCATGAGGAGAAAGCATTGATAAGTCTCTCTCCTATATTGTCTTTTTCAAACCACATACTTTATCCGGATATTATCCTTTATTCGTCATCCGGATGTAATCAGTTATCCGAATGTTCTATTATCCAGATGTTATCCGTTATCTTAATTTTATAAATTATCCGGATAAATCCATTATCCGGATATTATCCGACATCCGTTATCCATCATGCGGATAGTATCCGTTACCTCTATATTATCCGTCATTCGCTATCCGGATATTATCAGTCATCCATTATCCTGATATTATCCGTTATCCGTCATCCATTTTGTTGTCCGTCAACCGGATATTGCAAATCCGGATAAGTTTCTATCCGATATCAGTATAAAAATTATCCAGATGTTACAATCCTTAATCACCATCGCAGGAGCTAAATATCTTCAAAGTCTGCTACACAAGAGCGGGGGCGGATCCAGTGGGCGATCATGGCGATAGCCTCCCAGAAAGGGAATATTTGTTATTTTATATATAAATAAAACCCATTCCAGAGTTTGGAGCTCTTAAAAGTAGCTCTAAATAGGAGTATTACCAACCACCGAGCCCCCAGAAGTCCATCGTAGATCCACCTCTGGACAAGAGAATGGGAAACACTTATTATTCACATTCAGTTTGCGCATCTCAACAAATAAACAATATTTTCTTTCACTTCTGCATTCTACTACTGCATTCTAGTGAACTGTAATGTCTTTTATGTTTAAAAATAATTATTAATTTTTCAATAATTGTCAATGTTTATAAGTTCAGTAATTCACCATGAATAGAGTCAACTAGAAGTGTTTTTGTAACGAAGAAATAACAACATGAACTGTGAAATATCTTCTTACAAACTGTTGAGAGTTGAGAGTCGAAAAACTTTGCTCTTTCGTTTACCGATTACCTCGAAACCGCGGTAGCCAGAATTAGCCCAGGATAGGGGACTTATATTAAGAAAATGAAAATCTTAGGAAAATGCAGAAGTCTTTTAGTCTGAGAGAAAAAAGGAATGAAATCTTTAATTTTTAGTTCTGTTAGTCTTGTAGCTCTTAGTCCGTACCAAAGTTCTGATAGAAATATAGCCAATGAATTATGACTATTTTGTAGAATATTCCACTTTAATATTACAGGAAATTCATCTTCCGGCTTGCTTGGTTGTGAAAAGTTATAGAGTGTATTGGTATACTATGTAAAGTATGTGTACTGTCGCTGATTTGTGATAACAATTAGAAACAGAAGTAAAAGGTAAATTGGAGTAATAGTTTTCTGTTAATTTTTATATTCAAGGGGACACGGAAAACCTACTTTTATCTTAACATTTGTTTTTCTTAAAATTTCTATTCGGGTTCACATTCTTCCCCCTCAACATTGAATACGGAAATGGAGAACTTATTTAGAATTTGATTGTTGATTCCAGTATATTTCAAGCATCACTTCTCGGACCTGGGCCTGTGATATGTCGATAAATCGCTATCGTTGATATATAAATATATATTATCATATATCAACATTCGATATCGCGAATATATGGACATGAATATATCATTCGAAATTTTCGATATCGATATTCGGGGGGCGGCGAGGTATAAGGGGCCCCTAAGACTTGCGATGGATGAAGAAATTAAACTTACTTATTACAGTATTGTTTTCTAATCATAATATCTTTATTACCACAAATTGCAATGTAAATACATCCACTTGCAAATTTGCAATATTATATGGTATAATCTCTTAGGCGCCAGAACTTTTCTGTTCCCTGAAAAAAGAAACAAAAAATCACGTGCAAAAGCAAGTGCTTCGAACTTTGAACTAGAATTTACCATAACAAAGTTTTTTTTATTTCTCTCTCTTGGAGATTGATTGATTGATTTTGAGTTTTACGTCCCGTTCAGCAGCGAGGCTATATGAGACGTGGACCTACTGATTAAGGTGGAATCCGAACCACATGAACTCCCTCCGGGAATCGAACCCGGGTCTCGTTACAAATCTGAGGATAATAATGGGAAAACATACTTTATATTTTGTTTTCAGCAATTGATTTTAGATTTGCAATTGATATTTTGTTCCGTCTTAGCCGAATTTGAAACAAAAGAAGTTTCCAATGGGTTATTCAAAGAAATGTTTTCCGCCTCCAAATGAAAATAGGAAGACACTTAGAAAAACTTATTATCGGGTTTTAACACACAAACATATGATTGATAGAGTATCGACCTAAACCACTCGACCATTTTGCATGCTTTTGCAGGCTTTCTTTTAACCTTTGTGAAAGCAGTTTACTGTTCCATACTCGCTTTTGTTTATTGCGATACGACTATGAGTTCTCAGTGAATATTTAGACGTCACAGCTCTTGCAATGTATAAAAGTGTTTGTAGAATAAATCACATTCAATTTTACGTCCTAATAACATATGTAAATCAGGTTGAATTCATGAAATGATTGAGGTTGGAGTGAACGTAAATGTTTTCATACTTACAAGGAAGGGTCACGCAGTGGCTCCGCAGAGATCGGAACGAGACCATTGTGTTTGCATTTTATATGTTATAACTAGATGGATCCCAAAGTTATACGTGCCACCGGGGGAATATCGTGAGTTACAACATATTTTGTAATGTAAGAACTACAAAAAATTACCATGCAGAATAGTTTGAACCGTCATTTGTTCGGAAATGGTTGAGTAAGTGAAAAACTCTGCCAACACTTATCCCACCATTTTCAACGAGAAACTTTTTGTGGTAAGAAAAAATGCCCCAGGGTCCCCCGCGGGGTCCCAGATGGGGTCCAACTCAAAATTTTCAAATGGCAAGGGGGGTTAAGTGGCACATCATTTGAAATCTGTTGTAAAATGAAAGAAAATGCAGCAAGTCTCGACTCTCTACAACAACCGTGTGCAAAAGGGCGACGGGTCAAAGTGTAAATAAAATCTTAATTGGAAAGTCCATGACTACCCCTATAAATCGGAAACGGTAAAACAAATGTGGAAACAGGAAAGAAAGCGTGGCATTATTTTCAAAGCACAACGTGAAAATGTCTTGTTCCAGGGTCCCCACATGGTCCCAGGTGGAGTTCAACTAAAAAGTTTCAAATGGCAAGAGAGGTAGGACATCGTTTTAAAGCTCTTGTTAAGTGAAAGAAGATGGAGCACGTCTCGACTTTCTTCGACAACCCTGTCCAAAATTGCGGCGGGTCAAAATATAAGCAAACGCTTAATTGAAAATCTATGGCCACCTTGAATCCAAGAGACAGCTTAAAACCTATATCGAAAGGATAGGCATACCAAACTGCTGAAGCTAGGAAAACCAAATTTGGCATGAATGTTGATCAGTGGATGACGAAAAGATGCGAAATGTTCAAAAAACGAAACGTCTTGAGTTCAAAATGCCATAGTATGTATCGAACGCATGTCCAGCTCAAACCACTGGTGTTGGAGGTAATCCAATATGGCTGCCAGCGTGAAAAATGAGTTTGTATATAAATATGTTATTTCTTGGAATACTGTAATTAAACCAACAAAGTTTGGCGCAACTCGAAGTACTGAAATGACTTACACATGGTTTGGTACTACTCGCCAATCTTGCAAATGATTTTTTTTTTTTTTGTATATTTGGTATTGCTTGGAGTATTGTGATCAAACCAACGAATGACATACAAATGTAACCGCCACGAATACGCAGTTACGAATTACAATAGAGCCACCCACCTACTGGTGCAGCAAGTCCTTTATGCATGAACTACGTATGACAAAATTAGTGGAAGTCAGAGTTGTGTGTTCATCGCATATTCGTTATATTAAAGTAAATGATGGCGAGGGAACCAAACAAAACATATATGTGTTGTTACCGAATGAAATTATAGTTGAGGTGAATCGAAATTCAATTGTTCTTTAATCTTCCTATTGTTTCTAAATGTATAATAGAGAAAAATAGAGATTTAAATTTGTACTGTTATGAACGACATAAGTTTTAACCGGCCATCTTGGATTCGAGGTGGCCATAGTTTATCAAATAAGCTTTTGATTACTTTTTGACCCGCCGCAATTTTGGACAGAGTTGTCGTAGAGAGTAGAGACTTGCTCCATCTACTTTCATTTAAGAAGATCTTGCAAACGATGAGCTACTTAACCCCTCTTGCTATTTGAAACTTTTTAGTTGGACCCCACCTGGGACCATGTGGGGACCCTGGGACAAGACGTTTTACCTTAAATTGTTGCACTTTGAAAATAATGCCACACTTCCTTTCCTATTTTCACATTTTTCACCGTTTCCGATTTATAGGGGTGACCATTGACTTTTCAATTAAGTTTCTGTTTACATTTTGACCCTCCGCCATTTTGCACAGGGTTGTCGTAGAGAGTCGAGACTTGCTGCATCTTCTTTCATTTTGCAACAGCTTTCAAACGATGTGCTACTTAATCCCTCTTGTCATTTGAAAATTTTGAGTTGGACCCCATGTGGGACCCTGCGAGGATCCTGGGCAAACTTTTTTATGACGGGATACATATTATCCGAGTTTTCCATTTACCCAACCGTTTCCGAACAAATGATTCGGTCAAAATATTCTGCCAGCTTTGTAGTTCTTACATTACAAAATATATTGTAACTCACGATATTCCGCTCGGTGGCACGTATAACTTTGGGATCTATCTAGTTATAATATATCAAATGAAAACACATTTGTCTCGTTCGGATCTCAACGGAGCCACTGCGTGACCCTTCCTTGTTAGGAGTCTGGATATGTAAACCCGCTTAACGTAGGGATTTATTTCTGTGAAATTTGGGACATGGCGAATAAATACGAGTGAGCTTGGAAATGTGAAAGTTCATCTGAATTTGTTTTACAATCACTTCAAAATACAACTTCATATATACTTTTAAAAAGCCAAACCTATTTTGAAAAAAAAAACTGTACTCAGGCTCGAACCGCCGCCCTCCGGTTCTAGAAATTTAACAGCGCTATTAAGCACGCTTGACCACAGAGGCAATTCACGAAAATGCGTTGTGATATAGCTAATAGAATCGCTCCAAGCGCAGGTTTACACTTGGAATTTTAAATAGCCAGTTTCTGTCTTTTTCAGTAATTCCAACTGAAGATATTGACTGATTTCCCATATTGGAACTTTGCGTGAAGTGTGAATTGTATGCTCATTTCAAAAATGCACTATTTTCTGTTCTTTCAATTTTACGTATTTGTGAGTGTTCCTAAGACCTGTTGTGTGCAGCGATTTTCACACAGTTCAGCGTTTTACTAACCCCCGGAGGCATAATATGTTAAACGTAGGCAGCATTCTGTTGTTATCATAGTAGTCACTTGTAAAGACACACCTAGTATTAGTTTTTTTTTGTTTTTGTTTTTGTGTTGACCTTGAAGGACCAACAAATGCCTTTCGTGAAGCTACAAGTTTCTTTAACTTTATACTTTATAGCAAGAATATTAACTGCTATATAAGACACAATTATATACCTGTGGCGTGGGAGACCGTGGTTTGATTCCAACGGGAGCTCATGTGTTTCGGATTACATGTTAATCAGTAGGTCCCGTCTCATATAGCCTCGCTGCTGAAAAGGGCGCTAAACTCAAAATCAATTCAACTCAATAATTATCTATACATTGAATTTAATAATAAGGAGGGAGACCTTGAAGGAGGGAGGCCGAATAAAGAGGGACACCTTAAAATTTAAAACGTAGGGTCAGCGTGAGTCAGAGAGGTCACGGTGGGTGGTGTGTCACAGTGAGTCACGTCCTGTTGACCCACGATCCACTGACCTACTCACAAATCTTGACACAATTGACCCACTCCATATCTGGACTGTACACACAGATAAAGCAGACATATATGTAATCTGATCTTACTTGGCCTTCACTAATTTAAGATAATCTACAAAAAATGAAAGAAAGCAATTTCAAACGCAAAAATATAGAAATGTATTTTCAACGGAACAAAAAAAAAAAGTAACAGCCCAGATTTGAACCCGGATTTCTCCACTCAGCAAGCAGACGTCTTACCGACTTACCCACGGCATATCTTCCGACTTCTGGTTTTGAAACTTTATTTACACTCCGTGTGTTACGTAACAACGTTACGAGATGTCCTTACTGTTGTGTTAACACGCGTTCCGTAAATTTACGAAGTCGCTCTTTTAATACAAAATCAATTCGACACACACACACATACACACACACACACACACACACAAACATATATATATATATATATATATATATATATATATATATATATATATATATATATAGACATATATATATATATATATATATATATATATATATATATAGACATATATATATATATATATATATATATATATATATATATATATATATATATATATATAGACATATATATATAGATAGATAGATATGTTGGTGCACCAGTAAGCTCCCAAGAGTACAGATTAATTCATTCTTGATTTTAATCTACAGAACAAATGTTTTTTTATGAAAGCAAGGGGACTGCTACCCATAGATGGCTAAGTGACGTAAATAAAATTTAAACCTCAAATGGAACTGGGGTGGCTCACCGACAATGGCTGAGTTAACACGTTTGATAACAGCGCGGGTAATAGCTGACTTATAGATAGAGCCTGTGTAGGTAAGTGGATAACGCGTGAGACTGTTATTCTAAGGGTGTGGGGTTCGAGTCTCGGCCTAGACTGAGTTAAATTTTTTCCAACACTATAAATGATGTTCGCGTTTGATACTGAAAGAGATTTATCCTATGAAGGGAGAAAACCCACGATGGGGGCAGGGGGAAAGACGGACACTGTTTATCCTTAAGTGTTAAAATTTAATTTATTCCCATGTCTTTTGCTCTTTCCTTTCCTTCTTTTCTCATTTTGTTTAGCTTTCCATACTTTTTCGGTCTCTGCATGATGCGTATTATTGTTTTCGTTTCCTTTGCATTAATTCCTATCTCTTTGATCTTAAGGTAAATGGAATTTCTGTAGATTTATCTCGTGGTTGTTTCTCTAAGTGATGCTCTCAGATAGTAATACTTTTTCCTCCAAATGGAGGAATATCCTGGCATGTTATGTTTTCGGGCATGTATTTGCTGTCATGTTGGTTGTCCAACTATCAGACATAGAGTGAAACTATCCTGCTACTGGAAAAAGCTATCATTTCTTATGTATCCAACCTCCACTTTTTACAGTCGCTGACTGTACAATGTCTGTTTGTGTTGTGCTAAGTTAAAGTGTAAACCTGCATAGGAGAAAACAGAGAGGGGAGAGAGGGTTATGAGATATCTTCCCGTCCCGTCCCACACTTTTATTTTTCCCTTTTCTTTTGCGAGTGGCTTGTAAACTGGCTAAAAGTACAGCTCTTGTATGTCTCTTTATAACCCACCGAAACAACATGAAGCATTTTGAACGTAAAAACCTTTGCAGTTGGGTGTGCAGTGTTGCTCTAGATTCTCCATCGTACGGTGGAGGAAGAAGACAAAAGGGAGGTTCTTCCCAGCCGTAAACATTGTTTTCATTTCCAGCTGCGAAAGATTTAAGCTTGTAATGTAGCAACTGGCCTGTAACAGTGTAGCAATCCTTCTGTTCTTAAATATTTATTACAATTAAATTTGCTCAAACTAATCACGTCTCAAAAATTGTACTGTTAAAATATACCTATGTAATCTGGACTTGATTGATTACTTTACATTTACGTCCTGTATTATAAGCAAAGAGCTTATATAGAACTAGACCTGTCGGTTTAACCCTTGTGTATTACCGTGAAAAATATAGCAAATGAGATATCGGGGATCCCTTAGAAATCTCAATTAAAATAAGTACCAGTAATTAGTGATGTTTCAGTATTTATTTTATACAAATAGAAATTTTATACAGATTAATTTCAAAAAAATACTTTATTGCATTGCACTCCAACTCAGACTGTCATTTTTGACATCACTGACATCGTCGTCATGAAAAATATAAAAGAAATGAAATGCTTGGCGACCTCGTCACTACATAAGAGGCGCAAGTAGAACCTAGAATAGTCGAGTTAGGTCATTTTCTTGGGATCGTTGTTTACAGTAACGGGCTTCAGCCCTTAGAAACTAGCCAAAGCTCTTGAAAAATATAAGCAGGTTTCATGATATCTATTGCTTCAACTCTAACCTGAGGAAGGAGAAAACAAGGTCACGAACAATCTAGTCTAACGTAACAAAACCTCTTTCTTACTTTACACCCAACTTACTTTATTATGTTAATAATGAAGTAATTTTCTTGAACAATATAATTTCTGCCAACTATTGAGAATTATGTAAACGACTAATTTTGCTTGTTTGGTCAGAGAAAACAAACAAAAAAATAATTGTATGGGTATTATTTTGTAGTTCTTTTCCGATCACAGTAAACAATCATTTTTGTATGACAGCAAACCAACTGCAAACGATATTTTGTGTTCAATATATTAAACATACACTGGGGAGACACTACAAGAATAGATTTTTACATACTCACGTTCATTTACGAAATGTACTGCATTAAATATCTCTGGGTTCCGAAAAAGGCCCACGGCAGTACACAAGGGTTTAAAGTGAGAATTGAATCATTGTAATTCGCACCAGAAATCGAACCCTAACACAGTACACGAAACGCACACATGCACTAGCTTTAGACTAGCGAAGATTGTAACTTATACATTGTTTCAATATTTCAGTTCCTATTAGAATGTTAGCTTCTTGCCGTTCGCCGAAATAGAATTTCGTTTTATTAAGGATTACGAAAATGAAACTTACAAGACTATAATATTGGTACAATCGTTAAAAAAATACGGCCGTCTGTCCGTTGCTAAAAACAAAAACTCTTGAACGAAAGCGAATTTTTGAATTCAATTCTTTTCGCAATAGATAGCCAGAGCGATTATCTTGTCTGGCTATGTTAATGAAATGCATTTGTTAATATTTTAACGGATTACGGTGATTTCGATGGTGGCTGTCCATATTTCCTTTTCTACTATTGAAACACAGGTAGTAAGAGTTACATATCATGCCGTTAGATGGCAGCACGCATTCTCCAGCGGTTGACACCTAATAGATGAAATTAAAATTTTCGGAGCGTAACCATTTTACTGTGTATAGCGGAGTTTATTAACAACTTCGATTAGGTGAGTCATTTTGAACAAGCTGTTTTATGTTATACAAGACACGATTTTACAACCAGCTAATGATAGAGAGAGAGAAAATAATAGAGCAAAAGTGGAGAGGGGTTGATGTACAATAACAGAATAAACAAGTATTTTTGATTTGCAAGTACTATACCTAAAAAACCATCAATGATGTTTGCCTCTCACTACTCTTTCTCACCACCTGATTTTCTGCTTGTGTCTTGTTCTATCTGTATCTGCTTGTGTCTTGTGTCTTGTAAGGTATACTTGAAAAGATGCCAGCCGATTCTGACGTCACTGAGTATTCAGTTGGGAACGACTAAGTTAGATATTTCTTTAAAATATCGATGTATTAAGTATAATGTTTATTTTCTTGTTGCATATATAACAAGTAATAATCCTATACGCTAATTCAAGCTGTGCGAGTAGTATGTACGACACTATTATCTTCTATATCTAAGTAGAATGAGATGGCCAAAATCGTACCACTTTACAGTTAAGATTTTTTAATGCAGGGTTAAAGATAAAGCAAATTGAAGCACATCAATATTAAGGCAGACATCTTAGGCACAAAACAAAATTTATCTTACTGCTAACTGAATTAATATCCTAATTCAAGTGTCCACTGTGCTTACTATTCACCAGCGATTGAAATTTGTCTTTCTTGGAAGAGAGAAAATCAAAACTATACGCTCACGCATATCTGAATATTAGTCTTATATAACTCAAGGAAAACGAGCGAAGTAAGTGAAACGTAATATTGAGTGGTGTTGACGCAATGATTCTCGTAGGTGGGATCCAAGTGATCATGCTCCCGTTAAGCAGTACATTCATCCTCGCATAGCATCAGCAGCGTATACTCATCGGTATAGCCCGACACTCTACATAAGTAACTTTAAAACAGCCGTTCTAAGGAAAATGGCCTTTGCAAAATTTGGCTCTACGTTTTTTTTGGTCAAATGCGCGCGCTTTGGAAAGTTGTCTCTTAACACTAAAAGTTTAAAACCTAAATAAAGAAAGACATCGACCTGCGAATTGTTTTAAAAATAACTTTAGTCATTTCTCAATAGTCTTCTGGTTTACACTCCCATGTAACCGAAAAATGAAAAAGTTTTTCACTAGTCATTTTTTTAAATATTGCATTGCAATAATACACACACTTTCTTTTACATTTTATTTTAAAATTCATTTATTTACATTTATTTTAAAATTCAGCTTCTTTTGAATGCGAACTTTTTCAACATTACTACCAAATATGGTGTTAATAACTGTATAAGTTTAAATTTGTATCTCTTATAGTTCCGAATTTATGACGTAATATATTTAACGCGACCTTAGAATTTGCCATTAGCAGGTTTCACTATTTCAATTTATTTTAATGCTTGAAAATTCTTCTTGATACCAGAAAAGCATTATTTGATAGAGAATACAATGTTCTACAGTAATTTATCCATATCTAGCAAAACAAACTATTTCTAATGTTCAGGCTAAGTTTGGCAACAATGGGCATAGGAAAAAACACTACGATTTACTCCTGTACTGCAATCTAACAGTGAGATGTTCTATAGCTATTACAATAGTCGATATTACTGTGGGTAGAAATACGTAATAGCACGAAGGAAGTCTTCGAAAAGTTCTTCGTTTGTATGATGTCTACTATACTACACATACTCATAAAAGAACGATATTGTTCTAATTATGCTCATTCTCCAAAATTGCCGTCCATGTCACGATTTGCTCGAGACCAAACTCCTTCTATATTATGTGTGTTTGGTGTCCTGTCATTAAGGTTGACAAAATATAAACTGTGGTTAAAAAGTATCGTGCTGGTATCCTAAACATACCAACCTGCTATGCCCTCTCCAGTAACGGTTTTATTGTAGTTCCTGGCAAGATATTATCAGCAATTACATTTTACAAAGTTGCAGCACCCTTTCTTTGAACGTAACCCACAAGCCTGTGAGACTACTTAATTTATCCATAGCCTTCAATGCTAACTTTCTATCACTCTCCATGACTTGCAGTATGAAACACTTCCTCATTTACCATATTCCCTCGTTATCTCACCCACAGGCTACCACCTCTTCCAGCATTTTTTTTAGAGAAAGACTTTCAGTGATAAATTGGGCGGCATAACATGTGGTTCAGTACTTCTTAACACTGGAGAGTGAAGACTTTAGACTTCTTTCCCTACGAACTCCAGTCGATGGCTATGTGATGTTAAAAGTGTGTGGTTGTATAGGAAGGGCGACTAATTTCATTAGGCAAGTATTGTATTTTTGGGTGGGGAGAGTTATTTGGAATGACACAATTTGAAGGAAGCTTCATCCGCACCAATCTAATAAACTAGAATTGCGAAATGAATGATACAACGTATAAGATTTTTTTAAAAATACAATGTTGTTGCAGAACGAAACACAGGTATAGTCTGAGTACTTGAGGACATAGTCTGATGAACGCGTAGTCTTTGCGAAAATTGTGACAGAAACTATTTTGTGGCGAAAGAAAGTAGTCGTTCGTTGCCAAAATACATAATTTTTTTTTTACTTTGCAAGAGACTATTTATTTCTATTTGTAGAGTGAAGTTGCTGTAATCGTACCTTCTCCTAAAACGTACCGCTACCTTTTCCGGAAACACACAGTACCGCCAGCCATCTCATGAGCTCGTTAGAAACTACTCGTTACTCTCATAATTCACAGTTGTCTAATTATGTAGGAAAAGCGTTGTCACGTTTGGTGTTGTGAAAAAGAAAGTAAAGCAATTTGATGTAAGAAATTGTCAGTTCTTCGTAAGATCTGTTTTTCAGGTAAGTAAATAGCAGTTATTATTTCTAATAATATAGTTGTTTGGTGCATAGTGTGCATTACATATTTAGGGAGGTACTGGTGGCGGTCAAAGTCACATTTAGTGATAATATGGAATGTTTGTTTTATTGGCGTAGTTTCCTAAATCGTACCTTAAGTAAGTTGCTAAAATCGTACCGGTACCGGTTGCTAAAATTTGGGCGAATTTGGATAGTGATGATTTTTCTTCGTTATCTATTTTCAGCAAGACATGCAACAAGCTTTGAAGGAATTTAGGGCTGGAAATATTGGATTTTAAGAGTGTTGTCGTAAATACGAAATACCTAAACCAAACTTTGAGAGGTATCTTATGAAAAAGGTCAAAAGAGGCACACAACGTTTGTTTGCGAGTTGTATAAATGGAAGAGGAACTGAGGTAGAAGATGATCTTTTTTGCCAGTTCATAAGATTCGAAGAATGCCTTTTTGGTCTAACTGTTACCGATGTACAGAAACTTGTCTATGAAACCTTCGAAGCTAATTCACATTTTTCCAATGCTTTGAACAAGAACAAAAAGATAGCAGGAAAGAAGTGGTACTATGCTTTTTATGAAGAGACATCTTCCCTTAAGTTTAAGACAACCTCAATGTACATCTATTGCTCGAGCTAAAGGTTTCAACAAAGGTAATGTTCAAGAATTTTATGATATATTAGGAAGAGTTGTGGATGAACACAAGATTAATACTCCTCATATTTTCAATGTGGATGAGTCTGGTTTCTCCAGTGTTCAAAAGTAGTCACCGAAAAGCATTGCAAAACGAAGGAAACACAGAGTAGGCGCATTATCAATTGGGGAAAGGGGAGTGAACACGACGTTGGTTGCCTGTAAAAGTGCTCCAGGAAATTACGTCTCACCAATAATAGTTTTTAAGAGACAAAGAATGCATCTTGCTTTGTCTCATGGTGCACAACTTGGAGCATTAGTTGAGAGTATCTGATACAGGATACATGAATAATGAATTATACGTTAAGTGGCTTGAACATCTCGTTGAGTATGTGAAACCATGAGTAGACAACAAATTACTGCTTGTATTGGACGGCAACACTACTCACTCTAAGAACTTAAAGGCAATTCAGTTAGCTAGAGAAAATGGAGTCCTTCTCTTTCAACTGCCAGGACATAGTACACACAAACTACAACCACTCGATGTTTCTGTCTTTAAACCATTGGGGACATTCTATGAGCAAGCCGTTGTAAAATGGTTCCGTACCACTCTGCTAAAACTTCTTGAACAATTTTATGTTGGCAGTCTTTTTGTGGAAGTTATGGGAGAGCAGCAACCATTAGTAACGCTGTTAATGATTTCCAGGCAACGGTATCTGGCCAGCCAACCACGATGTGTTTGATGAACATGCCATTGTTGCCATCGATGCTTTCACCACTAAACATGAAGTAATATTAACAGGAGTATCCAATAACGAAAATTAACCTAATGCGGAAGAGTGATATAAACAACTAAATAATGCATCAATATTAACTACAAAAACATCAACCACAAACTCAAATGCAAGTGCCGAAAATACAAGCGTCTCATCATTACTGCTAGTATCAGTGGAAAAAAAATACGTTCGTTGCCGCAACTAGTTCGTGAAACGACACTCAGAATGCCGCACAATCATACCTTGCTAACATCTAGTCCCTATAAGAAATTATTGCAAACATCAAAACACCAAAACTATGAAAGGAAACCCCAAAAGTTACGAGAAACTTCAGTATCTGCAAAGTCATCCGGTCTATTAAGGAGGGTTTCGATTGGCGAAGAAACGAAATTTTTCGCTGGATCATACGGAGGGAAATTGGTATTGTAGTTTATGCAGTGAAATGTTGTTCAAGATATGGTACGATGTTTGAACTATAATCAAGGGGTTTACGAGAGTACGGGGGAGTGAGCAAAAATGTTATATTGTACACTCCGCATCAAAAAAATTGCGACAGCTAACGCCATGCAGTTAGGCCACCCAATATACACCTTCTTATCCCATAATCGTTTCAGGAAAAGAGACCCCCTCTCTCTCCGCCTTTCTTCTCTCCCGTACTAAAATTAGCTAAAAATATGAACGCAATTCTAATTTCAAACTACACATGTATTAGCATCGATAAAATAAAATAACAAAACCGAGACGGAACAAGATCCATAAGTTGATATAGGAAGAAACTGAAACACACATAAAAACAACTGGAAACCAATGGATGTCTATTACACAGAGATTCAAAAATGAGGCAGAGAGAGAGAGAGAGAGAAAGAAGAGAGAAGTAGAATAAAAAGAAAAGGGAGAACAGATAAAACTGTGGAATTCAAACGTAGTAAGAAAAGAACCTAGAATTATAAAGTTCTGTTTCCAGAAATCCAACAGTAATATAGAAATAACGTTGGTTTTCACATATTTTTTCAGAATTATTCCAATAATTACAGGATGTTTTAAATATTCATTATGTCACTTTCATAATAGATAGCATACTCAATTTCCAGTAGAACTGTATAACTCCGAGAGACATCTAAGATAATGTCAAAAGTTTAACACATATGCTTTGCTTCCGCATGGTTCGATTGCAAATGCGGTAGTGTTCATTGGACGTACTGATCCAAAAACATATTCTAATAAACCCAGTTGTTACCGTTGGTCATATCCACCATTTCAGACTACTAATAGAAACTGAAAAAAAAGAATGAAAAGAAAAAGAAAGAAAGAAAAAGAAAATTGAAGAGTGCTATTTTACTGCTAAATTTCTATCAGAAATACCCTATATTGAAAGTCGAAAGTGCATCGTAACGAAAAGTTACAAATGTTCGAAAACAAAAATTTATGTTCCTCTTAGATGTAGCGTGTTTCAAATTTCAACGTACAAAAAAAGCATTGAATTATAGGATGGAAACAAATTTTGTGTCAAACTAGTATAAATAAAATTCTATTTTCAAATAACCAAAGAGGTTACCATTTTCTAGTCTTTTCCGAAGATTTATCTCTTCCGAACATCCAACATTGATTTCATCTCTTCCAGATATAACGTATTTTGCACAGATAGAATGGACACGTTAAGAGCTCAAACGGATCATCGTGTCAGTCAGATGATGTAGACTACCACAATCCGTAGTGACCCGGTAATTCGAGTGAGACTCGGTCTGGGGATGTTAACCCCAGAGCACGAAAAACACGACGCCGAAGTTCAAGAAAAGAGAGAGGGAGGGAGACGAATATAAGTATGAAACATACTTATCATTGCAGTGTAAGATGTAGAATGCACAAACAGTTTACTCAAAATATCGCCAGGTATGCTTTGTAAGTTCTCCATCAGAAGGTGAATATCTGTTTGCAGCCATTATTTTATGCGAAAAAATCATACTACCTGATGGGGAATAGAAACAATATTTTCCATTTGGAAGTCTAGCACGCTACCACTACACCACCGATCGCGTTTGCCAAACATTGTTTAAGAAATGGTATAGTGTTGCTTTCTGAGACCGATAACACAAAAAGTGTATACTGCAAATCAATGATGTCTTTGGAATGTCCTGGTAATTCCCTTGCCCTTACCAAACCAACTTTCGTAAATCGTTTATATCATGATACAGGTTTTTGCTTCTACATTCTTATGTATTGCTTGTCCAGTATGATAAATCGATTCTTCACAATCACTTTGTAAAGAAAATAACTTTGGGGTAAACAGGATTTGAATCTATGTTAGGTAGCTGTATTATTCACACGGCCATTACGTTACCCTTACACTATCGCCACCTGAAATTACAAGTCAAACATTACTTACTTTAGCCCTGATCTTTGTAACGAACCAAAGTCCACCACGAAATTAATTTATTCGACGGCCTAGAGAGAAATTAATGCCCACTAATAAAGGAAAAACATACAAGAATTAAAAATTACAGATATAAATCACATTTTGGAGTAATTTCGCCGTGCAAGTTCAAAGGTACGTGAATAATAATAATTATAATAAATGTTCATATTCACAGTAGTTGTCTATTATTATTATTATTATTATTATTAATTACCCGGTTCGTAGGGTTGCATTAAGAGGAAATAGTAATATGTCCTTTTACTCACTCACTGTTTAGTATTACTAAAGCACTCTTTGATATCGACCATTTTCGATGAGTTTTTATATCCCCTCCCCACCCTATGTTGTGGGGCACGGCATCTGCAGTGTTATTGTTCATCTCAGCTAGCCGAAAAACTATGAATTCGACACTGATATTGGTTATTTGATCATTTTTTATGTCTCTCACTCCTTCAAGTTGCAGGGCTGAATTTGAATTTAAACAGTATCAGATATGTCACTGTTAATCTCAGCGACTCCAAAAATTATTCTTTCGCCACTAATACCGGTTATTTTTCGTTCTTTTTTTAAATGTCGCTTCACCTCCCCACCTCTTAAGTTACACCGTCAAAGTGACATGACAGAAACCATCTCAGGTTCGAATTTCATCTAGGTTGAAAATTTGATCAAAATTTGTTTGGTGGTTCAAGAGTCATTAAGTACTATTTATTTTTATATATGTCCTTCTCCCATTTTCCTCCCCAAGTTTTCCCGTGAAAGTGAAATCATAAAAATCATCGCAGGTCTGAACCTAAACTGTTAAAAATTTGATCGAGATTGATCCTTTCATTCGTGACTTATCAAGTTTTATTTATTCTTTTTTATTCCTCTCTTTCTTAAACCTTAAGCTATATCGTCAAAGTAAATAGATAAATACCACCTTAGGCCCGAACTTCATCTATGTTGAAAATTTAATCGAGATCGGTCGGGTGGTTCAAGAGTGATGAAGTCACAGAGACAGTCACTTTCATTTTCATTGTTTTACATATATCTCCCTCTGCCCGGACCCTATGTTGCACTGTCAAAAAAGTCCTGAAATGATAAAAGTCGTCCCAGATCTAAACCTTATCTATCTTGAAAGTTTGATAGAGATTGGTCTGGTAGTTCAAGAGTTATTATGTTTTAGTCACTTTTATATATCAACCCTCCTCCCCTCCCCCTCCCCCTAAGTTCTACCGTTAAAATGAAATGGTAAAAAAGCTTCCCAATCCAAAATCTTATCAATGTTAAAAATTTTATCGAGATCGGTTGGGTGGTTCAAGAGATTAGGAGCCACAAACATAGTTATTGTCAATTTTATAATATAGGTTATTATTATTATTATTATTATTATTATTATTATTATTATTATTATTATTATTATTATTATTATTATTTGCGTACTTTTGTACTTGTACGGTAAAATTACTGCATAATATGTTATATTTCCATATTTTTTCCTGGATTGTATGTTTTTCCATTGTTAGTGAAAATTAATTTCTGTCTAGGCTGTCGAATAAATTAATGTCGTTGTGCACTTCGGAGCAAATAACGTTACAGGAAGAAGCCGTTTCGTTCCAAAGATCGGGGCTAAACTAAGTAATATTTGGTTTGTAATGTTTCAGGTGGCCCGATAGTTTAGGGGTAACGTGATGACCTTATGAATAATACAGCTATCTAACATAGGTTCAAATCTTATTCACCTCAAAGTTAATTTTTTACAAAGTGATTGTGAAGAATCGACTTATCATACTGGACAAGCAACACGTAAGAATGTGGACGCAAACACCTGTATCATGATAGAGACGATTTACGAATGTTGGTAGGGAAAGGGAAGGGAATTACCAGGACATTCCAAAGACATCATTGATTTGTTGAATACACTTTTCGTGTTATCGTTCTCAGAAAGAAACTTTCCATATTGAAACATGTTACATGGTGTTAAACACGAACTAATTAAAAATGTTTAACAAAATACTCTTTGAACTCAGCGACATGCCTCATGTTCTATATAACAAATTCTACAAGATCCTTCAATTAAACTTTGACATCTCTCTTTAGAAAAACATGTATTTTTTCAATAATTGTCAAACAATTACAGTTTTATAGATCTTCCAGTTATTTTTCAATATAGCATTTTGACATACATACAAGCACACACACAAACAACAATATAGAATAAAAATAACTGGTTTCATGATAAGAGAGAGAGGGGGAGGAAGAGAGAGAAAGATAAAGAGTTAGAAAGAGAGAGAAAAAAGGGAGAGTAGATACCATGGTTTTTAGAATACATTAGCAGCCTCATACATAACCCTCATATGTTTCCTCCTCTCCGAGTGACACTCCATGTGTTTTTTGCAAATGCCAATCTGGTGGGTCATAGGTCACGAACTTCGTGATTCATTTCATCACTGACATACAAGATGATTAGTAATACATATATATCATAATTTGTGTTAGTTTATAGCTACATGAATTATAATGAATCTCATTAGAATTATTTATAACTTTTGGCTTCCTTGAACATAAAAACCAACCCCACTTTGTATTTTGCTCGTAGTTAGAGATAAACTGTAACATAAGTTGGAAACACGTTTTGTGTATAGGGTCATATTGCTTTAATATTTCCCAGTTGCTTTCATTACTCAACGCTTCTCCCAAAGGATAAAGACGCATTTTCACACCAAGAGTTAGAAACAATAAGAAGGGTTTAAAACGAGCTGACGCTGCATACCAATAGGATAGAAAAGAACTTTAAATCTTTAGACGTGAACAAACATCATGTAATAAAACTTAAGTTGGACGACCACATTTTGCCTAATCTGTGAGGAAATAGAAAGACTGTTACCTAGCCTCATTTTTAGATATCCAAACTATACAGTGGAAGATTAATAGAACGCTATTATCCATTCGTCTGTCTGTCTGCCAACATATATTATATCCAAAACAGTTAAGAGATATGGAGAGATTGCATTATTTTGTTCTGCATTTATAAAATACGTTCAGTCTCTATCTTTACCTCTCTATGAAATCAGACGCAGTAAATACATTCCGCCTTATGCAGAGACGTTTTGACGTATGATTAGCATCATACTAAATGTATGACTACTGCAGGAAACAGATTTTAGTCGAACTCTTTAGTATGGTACTAATCACGCGTCAGAAAGACTCTGCATAAGGCCCATCATCTTTAATTTCTATACTTGATGCCCATACTTTGGAACTGTATCATGGTTTCAGTTCCAAAATATAAAAGAAAGTGATGTCTCGTGACATAATTTTTCGGTACTTCATAATCGTTAGAAAATATGATTTGTACAGTCGGTTAGAACTATACATAATAAAGAATATTAATTAATAACAAATGGTTTATTTCATCAAAAAACTTCGAAATGTTCGTTATTTAATTCTTATTGTTCGTATATCTATATCCATCTATCTATCTATCTATCTATTTATCTATCTATCTATCTATATACAGGGTATTAATGAACTATACCGACAAACTTTAAGAGGTGATTCCACACATCGAAATAAGAGGAAAATTTCATATGGGCCTATGGCCAAAAGTGCATAGTTTCAGAGCTAGGCCTATAGAGCTAGGGCAGATGGTGGTTCTTATCAGTTCAAAGAAAGCCAGGCATACACAATCCAAAAGTGCATATTTTATCAATTGACAATAAGTGTAAAGGTTATTCCCTACAGAATGTAATTTTCAGCTATGTTTTCAATAGAGTTTTCAGATATACAATGACTTTAAAAAGGGTCCAAAGTAGGCAGAAGGTAAACTTTGACAACAATGGACATCCAATGCTTCGGAGGAAAGGCGGAAGTGTTAGGAACCGACAGCTCCATGTTCCTTTGTGTTCGCAATAAAGTGTGATTATATGTATTTCGTCACGGTATATTTCACGTTTTCTTCACTTATAAGCGTGAAAGAAAACATCGTACCATGCGTTTTCCCGAGTACGAGAGATCGTGCTGTTGACGATCCTCAACACTTCCGACATCGCGCTAAAGGATTCCGTGTTCATTGCTATCATAGTTTCTCGTTTGTTTACTTTGGATCAATCATAAAGTCAGAACATATCTCAAAATTCGGTTGATAGAATGTCTGAGAATTTCACCCTGTAGGATATAATCCATATACCCATTGAACATTAATGAAATATGCATTTTTTAATTGCGTATGCGTGACTTCCTTTACGCTGATAAGGAGCACTATTCACAGTCTCTCGAGTTCGAAATAAGGTCTCTTGAAATTTGGCTTTTTCACGATTTTGGACAGCCCTAGCTCTGAAACTATGCACTTTTCGCCATAGTTCCATATGAACTTTCTTCTCTTATTTTGATGTAAGGAATCACCTCTTAAAGTTTGTCGGTATAGTTCATTAACCCATATATATATATATATATATATATATATATATATATATATATATATATATATATATATATATATATATGTGTGTGTGTGTGTGTGTGTGTGTGTGTGTGTGTGTGAGCATCTGGTATTTGCGAATTTTTCAATTTTGAGCCCTTCATTCGGTTCATTCCCGTTGTGCCTACTTCCCGTTCTGCCTACAGACCCTCCAGCACTTTAAAGAAAATATTTTTAATTATCTTATCTCTAGGCAGAACGGTAATTCCCGTTGTGCCTACTTCCCGTTGTGCCTACTCTTTCGAGACGGGGAATTATGTGCAGGGAGGAATTTTTGTAGGGAATATTTCTTTAGTATTTCTAAAAGCTTCTGTAAAAACAACCACCACCTCTACAAGTTTCATCATACATGGAAAATTGGTTGACTCAGTTGCAAGAATGTTAGACATTGTATGTGAAACAAACATTAAAAAAAAAAAAAAGATCTAATATCAAGCAATTTCAGAACAAAATTTTATTTGGGTTTCCAGTAGTTTACCTCCAGCATGCTAAGACTTGCAGTACTAAAAAATGCCACAGTTCACATCCCCAAGACATGTCTGGCCAACTATTAAACAAACAACGCAAGAGGATGCATAAGGCGGCCTTTAAAAAGAGTGTTTGTCTCCATCATATCTCTTTCCTCGAATTGATTGATTCAGTTGCCAGTAACCCGTTTGACATTGTATCTGAAACGAACACGAAACAGACTTACTTCGGGCTAATATCAATTCATTTCACAACCGAATTTTAATCGGTTTTCCAGTAGTTTATCTCCAGCATACTAAGGCTTGCAGTACTAAAAAGTGCCACAATTCACATCCTCAAGACATGTTCGGCCATACATTAAACAAACAATGCAAGAGGATGCATAAGGCGGCCCTTTTGAAAAAAAAGAGCCTTTGTCTTTTACATCACTGCTCCTTCTTTGGCATTACCTTAACAGGTAATTTGTCTTCTAACACGATTCTATACTACATGCAATGTTACATATACTTATATTGTCAATGTAAATACTACATATCGTCAATGTTAATACCATATATCGTTAATATAGCCAATATATTTAAAACATCTCACCATCACTGTTCTAAATGCAAACAGTATGCAACTGCATCTGTGTAAGCCACCAAGTCTATTACATGTGATTCCAGACGTGCCTTCAATGATTTTATTTTTTGTTCAATTCGCTTATATTTCAGCTTTGGTTCCTTCGGCTTTTTTCCTACCTCCAACATCAGCATACAAGCTTCATTCTCACTCTGTTCTTGCTGCAACAGCTGTACAAATGTAAAAATATTTGGATGTTCTCTTGTAAGTTTTCTGTTTAATTTAGAGTGCCAGCCCTCTACAACATTATTTGTTCTTCCCTCAACATTATCATATCGCTTCGTACGCGAGCACTTTCCCCCCGTATTTCGAACTGACAAATTCTGCCATTCTGTGCTGCTTACTATTCCTATTGATACTTATAAAGTGACAGATTAAAAATTTGAATTGAATTTTATACAGATTACTGTCTCGATCTCAGAACTTTCACTTTTCGAAGCCGTCAGGTGTTCTGAACGCTGATTGGCTACCGGTGAACACAGTAGCCAATCACCTTCAAGAGTACCAAACTGAAACAAAATCTTATAAATCCCTTTCCCTCCCCGATTATCTGACCTTTTGATTTGAGTTGAAACTCTACAAAAACATTCAATTATGATATTTGTATTTTGTATTCCTGCTATTTACATTGACAATATAAATATGAAAATAGAAGTATGTATGATATTATGGCATATAGTATAGAATCACGTATAGAAGACAAATCAGCTGATAAGGTGATGCCGAAAAAGTAATTTTAATGTAGGAGACTAAGACCCAACTTAGAATGTTGGAGATGAACTACTGGAAAACTGAATAAAATTTTGTTGTGAAATGACTTGATATTAGACCGAAATAAGTTTATTTTCTTGTAACTGAATCAATGAATTTTCCATTTCTCTGTAAGTATTAAAAAAACACATCTCTACTAAAGTAGACGTGAATAACGCTGCTAATAACAAAACTATACCTAGTCATTTTTTCTGAGAAGAGCAAGTAAGATAACATTTAAAATATATGATGAAATTTAAAGGAATAGTTATTCTTCTTACAGAATCTATTAGAATTACTAAAGAAAAAATCCCTAGAAAAGATCCCTCCCTGCACAGAATTCCCCGTCTCGAAAGAGTAGGCAGAACGGGAAGTAGGCACAACGGGAATTACCGTTCTGCCTACAGATAAGATCATTAAAAATATTTTCTACAAAGTGCTGGAGGGCCTGTAGGCATAACGGGAAGTAGGCACAACGGGAAGACACCCTTCATTCTAGTATACGTAGTCAATTTAGCTTTGATGAAGAACAAAATTGCAACGGAATCGTTATCAACGATTTTTAAACAATTGAAGTGTGCTGGAAATTGGCACATAAAGTCTGCCATTGAATTTCATCTGATAAATTCAACATTTAACATGATACCTAACAAATTACTATATACAGTGTATTGGATGAAGAACAAAATAGAACTTAGGGGGCCCTGGTAACCCTTCCAGTTACCCTATGCTGACAAAATTATGCTAATGTGTAGGAAACACATTTATGACAATAATATTATTTTAAAAATTAGCCATTGCTGCAAAACAGAGAGAGATAAAAATTCAGAACGAAATTCCTATATAAAAAGTCCTGTATATCGTTTTCGAAGGACTGTTCCAGACTGTTCCAGTTTTGGTGACCTTCCTAATTGTCACAGGATCATGACTGATTCATCGTTGGAAAGCTTATGGAACACAGATTCCAACGAAATAATATTTCTTTAATTTCTGCCATATTAGTATAAGAAGAAGAAGAAGAAGAAGAAACTGTCCTGAAAATAAAGGTAATTTGCGTAAATAAATCTGAGACTGAAAAAATTGGCCAATTTTGCCTCACCCTCTTTCGGTTCTATAAGCAACAAGTACACATACTTCATTCCTTCATTACTAAGTACTTCATTCCTTCGCATACCCGTTTTTGTGAGTGTTCCACCCAAGAGGAAAGAGCCTTCCAAAACCTGATAGAAAAAAAGAAAAACACGAACTTCACCCTTCTGCCCTCCGCCATGGTACCCCCATATATATAACATCGAAAAGATTCATCCTTCAAGGAATACATTGGTTCCAAAATTATCTTCGTAACTTAATTAGGAGCTGAGCTACTGAGGTTTAAAGCATGAACTCAGCAGTTGCGTCCTTCGGCGTTTAAAGGTTATGATCTAGCTTCTCTCTTCTTCTCTTGATGATAGACACGCAGACTGTAATGCGAGCAGGCATCTTCGGTGCGCAGCAGTACCTCAGATTTCACGTGAAAAGCATTGGTCGCCACTTTTCTGGTGAACATCCGCATAAAAATTTACTGCAATGTTTCACCATGCAACACAGCTACTGCTGCTTTTCCAGACCTAATTATGTCTTCCTTCTTAGCCGTCTGCGCTTTGGCTATCGATGCATGGTTTCGAAATTCTTCACATTTACATAACAATATAAAAGTTTCTGGTTTTCCTATTGTTTATAGTTGTGATGTTGTGTCACATTCCAGAAATGCCATGGAAAAATAGTATAGTGTTGCAAACAGTATCACTTAAGACTTTTGAAAGATTTAGTATCATACACTAATGCATCTTTCGTACTCTTCTTTGGTTCCGGGCATAGCTTCACATTGTGAGGAATGTTTGGTATATAATGAATAAGAAGAGAAGAAGATCTATGTAGTCATCAACGAACACTGTTGTGTCATTTTGAACAGCATTGAACATCTCATGGCTAATCTGCAAATCAGTATTAGCTGTTTCATAAATAACAGAGCACCCAGCACATTGTAACAAGCGACCCAGAAGTGTAACAAACGGACTTGGTTTTAGGATTTAGGTTTTAGATATCTGGGCTTTCGGCATCTATGGCCATTTAGCTCGTCACGTTTGAGGGATGACGTCCCATGTATTTGAATAAAAAAGTAACGGTTGGAAAAACTAATTGTGTTTGAAGCGGACGATGATGAGCTAGGACTTTGTAGAATACTCTTCATTATATCCATCAAAGACAAGAGTTGCACTGCCACATCATCGCTTTACATATGAGACATACGAAACACATTTCTCTTCAGAAAGTTTCATTACGATTCCATGGAATTCGATGTATTAGAGCTCCACCATCAATTACATACTGAACATTACCACTTGGTATTTGGCTATGTTCATTAATTCGTTGTAAATTATGTACTCACTTATATAAAGGCTGCTGCACCAATAATAATGTTGACCTTATCTTCATCAATGTCTGTATGATCCATATTATGATATTCTTTTAACACTACTGCTGCTGTTCTTCGGAGTCAAAATATGTTTTTTTTTAACCGAAACATATCATGAGAGCATCACCAAAATGATCAAGTAACTTGCATTACATGTATTTGGTGCTATATGAGTAAACCTGGCTATCAGATGGTAAGTGCTTCCACTTTCTTGATCAAGTTTACTACTGTCAACTGCTTCTAATCGTTTTCTTCTAGGTATTTGGCAGTAGCAGTGAATTCATCAGGCTGAATTTTGTCTTCAGTTCGTCCACATTTGTTAGTGGTTACCTCTTGAAATTGTGCAGGAGTTCCTTTTCCTGTTCGAAAATTCACACTACCCTTCTCATGATACCACGGATCTGTAGAATGAAGATCTGAAACAGACAGTATAATCCTCAGCACAGAAGAAGCCTAGTCATCATTTCTTTTACTACATCTCCTGTATCCTTTTATCAAAAGTGGTTGTTCTCACAGGAAACACTTTGTAAATTTCTCTATAATATCGATTTATGAGAGCACACAGTCATGCTTGGAGTTAAATGTCGGTTCACGAAATCGGAAACTATGTGATCTCATCTCCAGTTCAGATGTTCTGAGCTGAGATGATGATTTGAGCATTACAAACTTTGCTCGATGTCGTTTATGAACACGCTGCTCTACATGAACTTGTAACAGAGAAATCTTCCTCTTCTTACATGCCTTCTTGGTTTCTAGTACACATTTATCCGTATCGTTACTGTCTTCTACTTCAGTCTAACAGCAAACACTTATTAAGAACATCTACATGACGCAGGTCCTAATATTCAGCTTCACAGTAACAGTTTAAAATGAATCACAGCGAAGCTCCATAACTTCAAATAACATGATTGGAAAAGAAGATAAACAAGAAGCACACAAAACATAAAATGTTAGGTATATTTCAGAGGAGAAATTTAAGTGTACAATTACATTATAAACGAGGTATAGTCTTTGGCATCAAAATTTAGTGTAAATTTCATTGCTGAATTTTAATATTTCAAATTCAGCAATACTAAGAATCACTTTCCTAGTAAGAAGGTCTAGCTCCATCTACTGAGCTATTTGTAAAGTCTGAAATGTCGTTCAATATGCCATTTGTCACCTTATGTGTGATATAATGTTGAATTTTAGGCCTTATCGGATGGAATTCGATAGTAGACTTTATGCCGTTGTTTTCAACATACTTCAGTTTTCAGTTGTATGAAAAACATTCATAACATTTCTGTTGCAATTTTGTCCCGCAAATATCGTAACATGCCTGTATCGATAGAGCATAAAAACTATCTGAAGGGAGTGATGGAATTTTTCGCGTCACTCTTACCGTACCCGAGATATTGGCCAAAAAAGTTCTGATTTCGGGAGATTTAAGGAGTCATATCTCTGAAACCGTTAAGTCAAGTCATAGAGAGATGATATTGGTGTTGATCAATACCAATACTAGTTATTGATTCAATAAGTAATGCGTCATTAGTTACTGACTCAATAATTATTGCATCATTAGTTATTGATTCAATAATTATTGAGTCAATAACTAATGATGCAATAATTATTGAATCAATAAATAGTATAGGTATTCAAGAAAATCTTTTTAAGTTCGTTCTGGCAATGCTCTTCGAGCATTCTCAACTGGTTTCTACATGAAATCAATTCTGCTGTTCTTCTCGACAGCCAAATTGTCAATAACCCCATTGCAGTCTAGTCTTTACCATGTTTTCTATATTGATACTGAGCTAATGCACTGAGACGATTCTGAGTTACGATATTCCTTTAAATGCTTTTATATTCTTTCATACGGTAACCGTGGGACGTAAAACTCAAAGATTTCATTTCATTTTTTTTCTTTCATACGGTAAAACAGTTTTCAGTGTCTGAAGTGATCACTGGAATATTTAGTATGATTTTCAGATGTTTTCTTGCGTGCTGGAAGATTCATAAACTCCATCATTTTTCTACAGATTTACCCTCAATTTCACGATGCTACAGTAAAGACATCTGCATTAGACTCGAAATGTCTGCTTTCTTGTATACCTGAATTGCCAGCGATGCTGTTTTTAAAACTGTTAATAATATACACACAGCATGCAATTCAACAAATTGTTATAACAGTTGCAGAGGAGCTTTTAATTACGAAACACTTTGTCCGTGTGTTTTTACGTTGTCATCGCAAGATATTTCATGATTGTTTATTTTGTATTTACTTTCTTTGTCAGAGGTTATGCTATATGGGACGAGATTTACAGTTTAAAATTGAGATTTCTGTAATGCGTTCGTTGCTCTCCCACCGAGAATTGAACTTGAAACTTGTGAACCGAAGGCACACATTAGACACTAGATAAATAAAGAGGGCAAAACACATCATGAGATCAACCAAACCTCGGAACACAACAGTCATTTAAGTCTTCGGACTTGTAATGGAGACATACAATATTACTTCATATTTACTTCAATCACAACCAAAATTTGATGTAATCAATCAAAAGTGAATTAATGAGACTTTCTTCCTGCAAGTTTATTATGAGTCTTAATACTGTAGAAATGATAATACAAACGAGTTGTGATAGAATATTTGACATGGTTACTTATCACACACCCACATTTTTTTTTTTTTTTTTTTTTTTTTTTAAAGGATTGTTCCAAAGTTTGAGGCGGTCTAAGACTACAACGCACTACGTCAATACACCATCGAACGGGAGTAATTCTATACCCGAAAAACAGTGTTAAGTCTGGCACCAATATTCTCAGAAAAAAATGACAGATTTTTGTTTATGAGAAGAGAAAGAGTACAGATGAAGTGTAAAATCTTTATACTAGCCCTACTCGTACATCTATCATTTGTCTACTAAACAACTATAGTTGTAACTCTTGTTAATTTCTATAGCGTATATATACTTCTAGTAGTGCTATATACAATATTTAATTCATGTTTCTCTATGTTAGTTTTTTAATGAATTGTATTCTTCCTATACAATCTGTTTTTTTTTGTTTTTTTTTATTATTGTTTCTTCTTTAGTATTTTATTCTATTTTATGTTTGATAGTTTTAACTCTTTTCCTTACTTAAGTAACATATTCATTTTTATATGGTACAAATCCTTTCCTTTTGTAATTAGGTATATTTTTGTGTATTTATGTTTAAAACAAACAATGTGTGCACGTGGTTAAGTACTCGGAGAAGGTTTCAGGAACTTATCTTCGCTACGTAAAAGAAGTCATAAATAAATAAATAAAATAGTTTTATTATAAATGTGTACAAATATATGTCAAATTACGAAGTTTTTAGAGAGAAGGATTTGGACCAGATAATCCCTCGTCTGCGTGTACCCCTAGCGCTCACACTAGTTAAATTCTGTACACTGTTAATGCATTTCTAACGTTTGCTAAGTAACTATTATATTTTACTCTAAAATATCTCGAAATTTAATTAATATTCCTGGAAGCCTTAATGCAACTTAAATAATTACAAAATAACGTCTAGCGTCTTTTCTTCTTCCTATAGACTGCTGAATCAACATTAAAAACTTACCCTCAATTTGAGAAATGTTTCGAGACATTTTCCTTATTAAGAAAGGTCGATTTCACCTATTTCTGAATATGAAGAAGGGAATGATGCTTAATTTAACTAGTGATCATATCTTCATACAGGCCTTAGTATCTCGACTAGTCTTACATAAAAGGTTTTTAAGTAGCTGAGAGTATATTTGTGCAATCACAATTACGTGATCTGTGTAGGGAAGTAGTTACCACATCGGCTTTATACAGGGGCAGTCCGAACTCGATTAGTCACAGGTCCGAAATTTTTAATGTATTTCATTTTCAACTTCAATTCATACTCTGTCCGATATCAAGATTTTCTGTTGAGGAAGGAAAGAGACGTTAGAAGAACGAGAATGATGGGAAGTGTATTAGATTCATGAATGTAGACAAAGATTTACAAATTTATTTCCTTCAATTATTCCACATTTGATATGTTTAGCTAATTTCAACCATTTTCTAACTCGTGAATGATCAATAAAATGTTTTCTTTCTTCTCACATATATACAGAGAAATACAGTAATTTAACACAAACCGGAAGGACTGCGAGCTATGCTCGCAGTGGATGTTTTGTCCCTGTAGACGGGCTGCGAGTTATGCTCGCACTGTACTATTCTTTTTTGTAGCAATGAAACGATGGGCGACGCTCGCACCTCGTTTCGTGTATTTGTAGATCGTAAGTACATGGTTCAGATTCCAAGCGCTAGGTGGCGTGTGTGTTCAGTTTTTGTCACAACTGAGCTGTAATTACACCTTTGTAGGGATACGCGGTTTTTGCCTTTACTTGTGAAAATGGCGAAGAAGTTGTTGAACTTTTTCACACAAAGGCTACCTCCTTTTTTTTTATTTTCCTGTGATTTTCGAGTTTCTATGTGGACATAATAAGTATCATTGTTGAAACTCTCACAATGTGTATTTTGTAGCTCTTTTCCAACTATAGCTTACATATTACATGCGTATAGGATATTTTTGTAGTTTTCGTTACATTGTAAAAATTTTTCTCGCTTTGCGTAATTGATATATGTATATATGGAGTAAAAAGTTAGAAAATGTATAGCAACTGTTGAATGTTACACACCTGTGTAAAGGGGAAGTTTTGTAGTTTATAAAATGGTATAATAAATAGCACTATGTTGAAAACTGTATTTTCTATGAATTTTTAAAATATGCCAAAAAACCGTCGTCTACAGGGTAAAATCAGGTATTAAAAGGCCCGTCCGGAATGGGTTAATACATTATGCACACAATGAATTATATCAAAATGAATATCAATGATATATATCACTTATCTAACAACACGCTCCAAAGAACAGAGATTAATCTGAAAGTTGAGAAATGTCTTCGTACATCAAATCCACAGCAAAAGATTGTTTCAGTGCTCTACAGGTTTACCAGCTGTCGCCTGTTGAAATGCTAAGTGTAAATTGAGTTTCATCTGTCCAGGGATTTATGATAGCAGCAAAAGTGCTGGACCAGATCTAATGAAGTTATAGCATTTAGAGGGTTGGAGATGCTTTTTCTGCTGACAGTACTACTTATAGATTTAAAAGATTTGTAATTACACACAAATTGATTCATTATGAGGACTGAAGGGGAAATTAAGAATTTCATATGTCGTTGTTTTCGTCTTTATTAAGATTTAGTACGTCTCAAGGACTATTTAATCTTTACATATTTAAATTATAATACGTGTATTTTTAAAACATTTTATGATACTATAACAAAATAAATAACTCCAATAGGGGTTACGGTGGCTCAGTGGTAGAGGGCTCTCATCTATAGCATGGGTGTCTGGTTCGATCAAAGGACATCCTATTTTATGATGAGCAACATTGTGGTGTTTTATAGCCATTCAGTTTCATTAATGAACCTTTTCCTTTGATTTAAAACACGTACTCATGGTACGCAAAACTAGAAATTTCGTTTCATTTGATTCCAATAAATAGCGCTAATTTGCTCAACGCTGAAATTTAGAACCTAATACTCAGAAGCATTTAATAGGAGAACTTCACAATCTAGCAATCAGATCAGTTATTCAGTCTAGAATTAGGCTGCGGTTCACAGTGTCGTATTTGCGATTTTGTTTCAGGGGCCTTTGCTAACTTTCGGTGGGGGGCTTTGCCTGAAAATGTGAAAATTCTGCAATATATTTCATATACTTTACTATAGTAAGTAAGATTTCGAAGGGGGGGGCTTAAGCCCGGAAGCCCCCAATAAATACGCCACTGGCGGTTTATAAGTTAGATAATAACTTCTCTTATACTTTCTTCTAATATTATCAATAATACTATTGCTGCGTACTTTTAAACACACTACGTATGAGATTGTATGAGATTGTATTACCGATATCTTTCTCTATATTCGTATCGTAGATCACCATGGGCGGCTGTTCATTATTGGTGCTTTTAACTTTTTTATACTATATTACTAGTTACCATGTGGCCTTATCAGTGTATCTAGCTCCCCGACCTCCTAGTTTCATAACTCTTACAGTTGCGGTAAGGCAAGCGTCCATTAGGTTCACACCTTGAGTTTATTTCATTTTCTTGAAAAACTACATATTGTTACAATTACCCTTAGCAATTAAAGTACGAATATATGAAAGAAATTGTTCACGAGAACAATAAAAAAAATCATGTAAAATGTGATACAACTATATTTTCGTGTAATGATACACAGGATGTTGACTGTATCTAAATCTCGTAGGATGTTTTAAATTTATTCTTCTCTTGCTTAGTTTAATCTCAGAGAACAAGTTATGAATGTCTAATCTTTCACCAGAGATTCACATTAGCTCTTGCGTGAATTTTCTTGGAAATAATCCAGATTTGTTCATTTTATACTGCATTTCATTCTCAATTCAGAAGCAGAATATTTATATTAGGATAATAATAATAATAATAATAATAATAATAATAATAATAATAATAATAGTTTTGAAATGTTTCCAATTTCTACTCCACTTAAAATTTTCTATAGGGAGGTCTATTAAAGAGAAAAACAATACTTAACTTTGTTAAAACTACAGATAATATCAGTTTAGTGGAAAAAGTCTACTTGACACATTAATATGGCTTTGGACCACCTTTCACCTTCAAAACAGCTCTGATGTGACATGGAATGGACCCACAGAAGTTATGAACTTTAGTAGGAGGAACATTAACATTATTCCGCGTGTAGTGTATCACTCAGTTCCTTAAGAGAGGGTTAAGGAGAAAATGTGTGCCGGACTCCTATTTCCAAAACGGAGTATACATATTCAGTTATGTTCTAAGTCAGGAGATTGGGCGGGCCAGGAAACCAATTGAGGTTCCGAGTTCCTTCGTGGCTAAGCGGTTAGGAGCTCATGATGTTAGGATTCCACGTTAATCAGTAGGTCCCGTCTCATATAACCTCGCTGCTGGAAAGGACGTTAAACTCAAAATCAACTCAACTAAACGATTGAGATTCCTTAAACGATACCGTGACAGTTGGACATGTTATCATTCTGCAGTATGGTTCTGCAGAGCCACCTAAAATAGGAACACAAACACTGCAGTGTTGGAACAGGTGTCAGTACAAGACTCACTGAAAAACCAGGATATTATGGTCCATAAATACAGAACCACCTCCGTACTTAGACGTAGAACTACGAATCATACGCTTGTTTAGGCACCCACCATGCATAAACACGATCGTTGATTTGAAATAAGGCAATATATTCCAAAAGTACATATTTCAGAGTCCTAAGATACTCACACAACAATTTTTATAGAGGTACATAGGTAGTTTAGCTACGGACATTTAATTTGAAGTACTCACCAACAACGTTTTTAAAAATTGTTGCGG
This sequence comes from Thermobia domestica, assembly GCF_964235325.1. Lineage (NCBI taxonomy): Eukaryota > Metazoa > Arthropoda > Insecta > Zygentoma > Lepismatidae > Thermobia > Thermobia domestica. The sequence continues at coordinate 102,119,182 of NC_137461.1, forward strand.
AAGTACCTCAGGATTCTGAAACTTGGATATTAGATAGGTCACATACTAGTTTCAAGTGAAGTCTTGACTCGCTTCCGGTAGATCCCACGGTTTTGGAGCTATGGTCCTTTAAAGTTCATTTTTTCATGTTTTCGGCAGCCTATAACTCCGAAAGAAAGCTTGTGCACCCAGGTTGGTCTATACTTTTAGTCTTATTTTGCGTCAGAAATCACCTCCCAAACGTTGTCGGTATTATTTGAAACATCCTATATATATCGAGCCCCGCATCACCTAAAGCCGGCCATGGGTAGGATGATTTCTTCAAGGCCTGAAAAGTTCCAAGATCATTTTGGAATTCATATAAAAGCACAGTATGTTCGTAATAATTGCCTTTCTTGTTTAGTGGTACATCCAATAGAAATCTAGGTGTTCTATGCAAGCAACAAAATATAGGGTAGCACCTGAACTCCAAACTTTTTATTATCACGATACCCTTGTGAAGGAGTTAGAATTATTGGACACGCTTATAAATATTATATAATTAATGTATTGATTACTTTCTTAACATACAGTCTTCCTGGAATAAAACGTCAAACTTCTTATACGTTTTCAAGAAATTCAACACTTCCTTTTTGTTTTCTGTTTTTTTCTTTCTTTTTTTTGACTTATTGGTGTTAATTTGTTTCATTTTCATGGAACGTAAGAACTCTTGAAAATATTGTATTCTTCCCAGCAGCACGAGTTAATTTATCAATATTCTTTTCAATCCAAATACATATTGTTTCCTCTCTTACATCACATTCATTAGGGAAAATAAAATAAATATACGGAAAAAAGTTCATACACAAATCAGATAATCACATTTGTTCTTTCAACTTCAAATGAGATTACTGTCTGAGTCACGTGACACGACTACAGTGGTGGCCTCGCGTAGCGTAGTCACTAACGCTCTCGCCTTCCGTGCGAGCGGGAAAAAGTGTAGAAATCTTTTTTAGGCCAGACATTGTGAATGAGGTTTTCCTGGACTTTTCTCATTCACGCCAGCAAATGCCGGGGTGGTACTTAACATATAGGTCACAGGTCGCTTCCTTCCTTTCCCAATCCTTTCTTCCTTCCTTTCCTTTCCCCCGGATAGTGTGTTCCTGGATAGAGGTACGTCATCTCTCATCTCTCGTACGTGACGGGCTAACATGGAAATAGATGCCGAAGGCCCAGAAATCTAAAATCCTAAATTCTACGACTAGAGTAATCCAGTTTAATCACTAGATGGCAATACGCTATTTTCAGATCATGCACAGTAGAGGTTTCTCCGTTATGTAAAACTTATTTTGGTTTAGTGCTCTTTTCATTACCGAGGCTAAATGAGACGTGAACCTACAGTTTCACTTGGGTTTCCGAACCATAGCAGCTTCTATCATTTGGTTGCACATATAGATGAACTGAGTACCACACACACTAGTCTTAGGCTAGCTGGGCACTCTGACCCCCGACTCCCGCATTTGCTCGGCCTACGGCCTCGTACCTCTTAAGCTCATAATTTCAAGTTCCTTTTCCTATTTCAACTATCTAAAAGACAAGATTTTATATTCCAAGAAAACACCTTTTAAATAATATGGAATATCTTCATCCTTCCTTTAGGCCCCTTAAAAACAAAAAAAATACTCACTTTTGGAAAATTTCCTGTAAGTTAATCCCAGAAGGCTACAATCATGCCAAATTTCATCATTCTAATTCTGCCGGTTGTGCTAAACATTTTGGGATGTAGAAAATGTCACACATAAATAACATGAAAAAGATTTTTTAGTTCCCCATAAAACCACTTTAAAGTTGGAAACTTTTATTTATGGCCATATACTTGGGCAACGCTGACGGAAACATACAAGCATATTGAATTTCAAGGTTTTATTCCAATTCCAAGTACCTAAAATATGAGATTATAGGTAAAAAAGAGAAAAAGATCCATTTAAGTAACATGGAGGATTTCTTCATGTCCTTCTTTAGACCCCCTAAAAATTAAAAAAAAAAATCACGTTTGGATTTTTTTTCTGTTGGTTAGTCCCAAAAATTATAATCATGCCTAATTTCAATTTTCCACGTCAACCGGAAGTACCCCTTTATTTTATGTCAGTTAGTTCACGTACTTTTATATATACTTAGGATATCAAGGTTTAACTTTACTGTTGTTACATTTTTGGTAACGAATATCCAAGGTATTTAAGGATCTGCAACGGTATTGCTGCAAAAAATGATATCTCGCAAACGAAAAGTGACTTGTAGAGACACGGGACAACTCCTGTGGGAAGACAGGAGAGACAACAAAAGAAGTACAAGCCAAAAATGAATAACAAAGGAAAACACACGACACCTTGTTCGTGAAATTCTTTGTCAACATTTTATGTCGCAAGAAAGAAAGAAAAAATAACATAATAATAACAAAACTTGAGTTATTAAACAAAATGTCCCTCTTCCCGTTCAGTATCTAAGTTACAATTTTCCCTTAGCCTCTCCCTCATATTTTGTTTCTTTCCAACTTGACACTTTTTGCTACATTACCAGCACCTTTAGTTTTTATTTCACTTCTTCTCTTTGCCAAAGGAAGTTGCTCCTTCATTAAGGAGAAACTTTCAGGAACGAATAAGAAAGTGAAAGAGGGCAAGGAAGCTCTTCAGGAACTTGAAAAAAGAAAGAACATGTAAGAAGAAAGGAAAAAGAAATGACTAGAGCAGGTTACATGAAGTAGTAATAGTAGTAGCAACAGCAAGAAGAAAGTAAAAAAGAAGGAAAATGAAGAAGGTGATTTTAACGGAGCGAAAAGCGACACATTTCCTGGCAGTGCCATGGAAATATGTTTCCGTGGCGACATCTTCAAATATTAAGGAGACTTTGCTAATTCACTTAGTAAGTGTGAGGAGAGAAGGATGGAGTTTTCATAAGGCTCATTTCTTTCTGTGTTCTCCCAAGTGATGAGTTCTTTTCTTGGCACTCACGGAGCTTTTTTTCTCTTTGTCTCATTAATTATGGCGTATTGTTCAAATGTCACTCAAACCATTCCCATGTCTTGTTAAATTCTTCCTTCAATTAAATTTATAAACTTTAATTTTATGTTTGAAGATTACAAATTAAACTAAGTAGCATCTAAATTTTAATATAATACATATATATTAAAATTTAGGTTCTACATAGTTTGATTTGTAATCTTCAATATCAGATTGTAGTATACATTGGAACAACTACGTTACATGGCTATACGGAAATAACCAATTCATTAAGCTCAACATATTCAGCTCCTCCAACTTTTCTTGAAGTATTAACGCTATGTAAACAGAGCCTCTACATGTAGTGACATCGCATCAAATTAGGGATACTCATCCTTATCAGGGACTTGGCCGCACCTTTCAAAGTTTACTAACACCCAAATTCACCTTTTTCTTTCCAGATTTATCATTCTGCCCCAACTTATCATTCTCCTTCTTAAATGTACAGTCCGCAGCAATAAAACCTGCAACATGAGCATGTAAATTTATTGTGAAACGACGAAGTCTTTTGCTCCAAAATAAGTGTGCAGGAGAGGACGCCGAGATTTCTCCTGACGCGATTTGTGCCACTAGGACGTTATGACGATTCCATGCGCTGTTAGGGGTAGTTTCGCAATAAACTTACATGCTCATGTTGCAGGTTTTTGCTGCGGACTGTACCTCCACTTACATTGTACCATTTAGAACGAAGAATTATATTCCACCAAATAATCCCATGCACGCAACCTGTTCCCTAAAACCTGCCTGTGGGTACCCCTGGATCTAACAAGCATTGGATAAACTCCTGAAGAAGTGCTTGCCACACTACTTATAGTGAGTCCACAAAACATGGAGACTGTCTACTGGAACTGGAATTAGGTGTGGATAAGACATTTTCCCAGCTACGTATCCTAGATATGTTCGGTGTACGATACGTTAGATCACTTTGAAAGACAGAAATGTACCTAAAGCAGAACTGTATAATGTCTAACCTATATACGACTATGACCGTGTGGCAGGTTTAAACGACACTCTTCCGTTACATGATTGGTCAGCACTTAGCGTACCAGTGACGGTATTCATGTGTTTACTGTACCAATAGAAATTTGGGATTCTGGATCAATAGAAATCGACACGTAGATATAAGTGGCACCAATCTAGCGTTTATCAGACGCAGCCAAACCATCACCGCAGATAAATCTTCACCCTCTGCCATCCTTCAGGGTCAAGTTTCGTACACTTTTGTGGAGAACGATTTTTTGCAGCCACTATCATACGGATATGATATCCATCAACTCATTCTGTGGTCAAGTTGCACTGTTCAAGGGCCAAAGTTAGCTTGATACGACTATGTTCTGTTCATTGGTTTCAAACACGTGTCACTTAACGTGGAAACTTTTCGCAGTACGGAAAGCCAAATTTCTGTAGTCAGGTTATGTGTCACTATTCAAACGCCATTGTCTGTATGCAATACTCAATTTATCATCGATCTGACTAGTGGCATTTGGTGACATATTTCCCGACGTTGGTTCACATTTCACTACCTCATTGCTACTTAAACCGCCATCACCAGAAACTACTTGACGCATTAAACAGAGGATGCTGTCGATTCTGTATACAGGGTGTACTATTTATCTTGGTACGTCTTTATAACTTTTAATTTAATTGACAAACTTAATTCTCTTTCCATCCACTAAATAAGGCTAGTATCAAATAAGTGCACACTTCCTACCTAAAATAATGATGACATGCTAATGCATACAACTTACAATATACATTGCTGTTTGGGAGAACTGGGAAATCAATAAAAATACGATAATGAATCCAAAGTCACAAGATTTGTACAGAATGGTATGGTAGAACGATTACAATTTCAGCAGGATGGTTCATGCGTGGGCCAACCTGGTTCTTCGGTTGTGTGAGCAGTTTACACTGCACTGAAACAATGAAGTCTGAACAAGAGAATCGTAAACTAGCGTTTGTTTACGTCGTAGATAGATGCAATATAAAGGTGCAATATAAACAGACGACTGCGTTTCAACTGGGCTGCATGATTGGCCAAAGAGAAGGTGGTATCTCGCATCGTATAATTGGTTGGCTTACAAGACATGTCAATAGGACAGTGAAGTTTATGCGGAAGCAATGTGCAAAAGAGAATAGTACCAAGCGACGATTGGGTAGTAAACAGGCAATGTGACCACACTAGAGAATGAGAGATAGGTCATGATGGATTGAATGGTGTGCTCAGTGTTAGCTTGACATTTGGATAAGACAAAATGCGTACATATGTGTACGTTGATGGCTCATTGTCGTCATTTGAGCGCTGAACTGATGGCACGCATACCTTTGCGTCGACTTCCATTTACCCAGAACAACAAATGTCTTCGGTTACAATAGTCTCTTGAACACTGGCACTGGCGTGAAGTGACAGAGTGTACTTTCTTCGTTCAAGTTTTGGTTTAATCTCTCGCAATGTCCCATGTGTGTTAGACATTATAGTGGCGAGTGTTGAAAGGCAGGCGTGATGACGTGGGGTCATTGATGCTACACATAAACCTGGGTAGCTACACATTGAGGACAAAGTTAGTAGTGGCGACTACATCAGGGAAGTTCTAGAGGTATAAATCATGTGCTTCTTCTATTGGTTAGTTCCATAATGATATAGCGAACACCGAAATTCAATTGTTTATAACTTAAAAAAAACTTAACACATTTTACATTAAAAACAGCGTGCTAATATCTCTCTTTATAATTGAGGTTTCAGAGTACAAAGAATTCTAGCTCAATTATGGAAGTTCTGAGAAAAAGAGACATAAAGTTAGTACGCTTCATTTAAATACATGAAAAAGTTAACATTTTTAAAATTAATTATACGAGTTTTTACATTACATAGACATAAATCTTTCAAGCACTGAAAGGAGCTTCAGGTAGAGAATTTAAATATGAAATAGCCTATGTCTAATATGACCAAAAGTAGACTTGAGTTCTTTGTGTACTGAGAGCCCCAATTATGTCATACTTATTTTCTTTAAAAAGAAAATGTATATCCTTTTAGATTGAAAATTTGATTTAGGCTATAACACGAGTGAATTCAAGAAATTGTGTCCTGGTACCACATTAGACTTTGGAAAATTCATTTTTTTATACCTACACATGAGCAAGAATACGATTGTGGCTTTAAGAACGAAGACATAGAAGGAAATAAAGACAACGAAGTATCTCTAAATTTTTAATTCATTCGTTCTTTCCTTGTGGACTTGGAGAAAGACAGAATGCATTACCATAATTCTCGTGCCATTACGCACAACCTATATCTTATTATACCCGCTTTAACTTCTTACCTATTCCAATGTTTGAATAAGACATCGCAACCTCTTCAAGTTCCTCTCCATTTAATTCTTTTGCGATTATTGAATGTAAAAGGGGGAGATGAAGAGACTGAATGCTGAGTAATGTTCTCTATCTTTTGTTCTTTCAACAGCGGATTTTTTTTATAAAAGAAGACGTCTTAAAGGAGAGACAGACAAAGAAAGAAAACTTTCTTCATCTTTTCCTAGCTTTTGTTCCGTCCTTTGCACATTCAATGACGATTGGTGATGGTGGTAGCAGTAAAGTATTTAGGATGGTAAAGAAGCTTGAAAACTCGAATTTCCGCATGAATTTTGAACTCCTTTTTATGACTACTTTATGGTACTGCTCTTAAAGATACTCCGGCTGGAAATCACAGTGCACCAAAACAAAATTTATGTTGCTTCACCGTGTCATTGAAGTCAACACTTACGATAGATCATTGAAGACCAATAGTCTGTCTTTTCTTTTAAAAAAAGATATTATTTCCTTTATTGTTCTATCATTCTTTCTGATAACTGTTCTAATAATTTTATGTAATTACAAAGGTCAGTAGGAAGAACATTACAATATTGGTGAATGTGTATCGTATATTACTGGTTGTAAAAAAAAAATTTAAAAAAAAATAAAAAAAACCCTCAAAGGATACAATGAGAATTCCTTATTATCAATGGTAAACTCTTAGTGTTTCCCAGGAATTCCTAATAGCAAACTGTCACTTTAATAGATGTCGCTGTATGTGCCATCTCTTATACAGTCAGCAGCAAAATTATCTTCCCCTGAGTGCTATAAATCCATTAGGTCGGGTCCAGTACTGTTGCTGATATCACAAACGCCTGAACAGATGCAAGCCAATTTACACCTAGCATTTTAAACAAAAGACGACAGTCAGTGAGCCTGTAGAGCACTTGAACAGCCTTTGCTGTGGATTTGATGTACGAAGATATTTCTCAATTTTCAGATTCAGTATGTAAGAAGAAAGCAACAGCAGCGATCATATATGAGTTAGAAAATGATTGAAATCAACTGAAAATATCAAATCTGCAACGATTGAATAAATAAATTTGTCAATCTTTGTGTGTATTCGTGGATCTATTCTAATTCCCAATTATTCTCGTCATTCAAAGTTCTCTATAATTTTTCTCAAGAGAAGATCTTTCATACCACAGAGAGTATAGATTGAAATTGGAATTGAAGGGTGCTGTAGGAAGCCGATAAAGTAAGTACTTGCCTAAGCAGATCACTTAATTTGGTGTTGAAGAAAAACTATTAGATAGTTGAAAACCTTTAATGTAAGAGTAGTCCAGATACTAAGGCCTGTATGAAAAGATCATCATTAGTTGAGCTACTCATCATTTTCTTCTTCAACTCTAAAACAGGTCAATGCCATTCTTAATATGGAAAATATTTAGAAACGTTTCTCAAGTTGAGGTTGAAGTTTTAATGTTCATTCCCCAGCCCAGGAAGAAAAAACGATGGCAGGCGTTATTTTATACTTATTTAAATTATATCAAAACCTCCAGGAAGTGAGTTAGGATTCGAGATATCTTAGAGTAAAATATGTTTAACAAACATATTACATCTGTAACTAATACTTCAAATAGTCACCTTTACACGAAAAACTTGTAGCGTTTCGGTATTGTAAAATACCACCAAGCAGCTAACCAAGGGTCTAGTCCAATTTTATTATTTAGGTAATTGTTATTGTACTTCTATATTATTATTATTATTATTATTATTATTATTATTATTATTATTATTATTATTATTATTAACGATCGTTCGAAACTCACGTCAGTTCACAGATTCTGTTTCACGTAACATATTATGACGTAAAATAAAATTTGACTTGTGCAAGACTTACGTTAATAAGTTGGAAGAGCCGTAACTCCCAATCATTCGTCGTATTTTTAGTCATGTATAACTGAAGAAACCTAATATGAAGAAGGAGAGCAGGAAGTATGATAATTGTGACAAAAATCGAATTCGAGATCTTAACTGATTTACGCGATTCATGGCCTCTATATACCGAAAAAATCATTTTGAATATCTATTTGTCCGTCTCAATCTAACGTATTCACACGTGCAGAAATTATATTTTTCAACAAATACGCACCAAATTTATACTTAAGGTTCTCTGGGAGACTGTCTCGAATTGTTTTCCTACCCCTAAAATAAGGTTACTTTACTGAAGAGTGAAAATAAAAAAAGATATGATTTCCTCAAAAACGGCTCTAAAGATTTAGCATTTCATATATCAATATTGAATTAACTACTCTGTTCTATGGTATAAGTAAGTTTTCTAGGAAGAATCTATGAGTAGTAGCTTATTCGTGGTGGAGAGTATTTTTCGGACGATTTTGTCAAAACTGACTCAGATCATTTTGTTTATCATTCATAAACATATGTATATTTCATTAATAATTTGACAGTGCATAACTTATTAGTTCTGAAGAAATCTACAAAAGTAGTGGTTTCACTTGAAATATTTTTTTTAAAATGTGACTCAAGTAATTTTGTCGACATTTCATAAATAAATCTTTAAATAACATCCTGACTATACGACATAACTTATTTGTCTTAGAAAGAAGACCACGAAATGGTATTTTATTCTTGGTGGTGAGATTTCTAAGACGATGTCCTCAAAAACAACTCAGGTGATTTTGTTCATATTTTATAGAAAACTATTTCATTAATAACTCTGTAATGGTGAATAAATTAATTCCTACGAAAATGTCCACAATGGATAGTTTACACTTCGGGTCGAGTGATTTTTTCCGAGTTTTCTCAAACACGACATGTTATTTTGTTTACGTTAGATAAACACATATTTCCTTGATAACTCTAACAACTAGGACAAGTCATTACTTATGACAAACCCAAAAGGGCAGTTTAATTAGGAGAGTGAGTTTTTCTTGGCACTAAATTCCACAAAATTGTCTTATAATATCATTTCTTATTCCACAACATAATGTTTCTTTAATAAGTGCAACATAACAGGATTTGTTGTCTGTTTAGTGCGCCGGCATTTAGAATTATCTATTTTTCTTGAAGTCATATAAAACAATTAACTTATTTTTACCCCTTTCCGGATCCCGGCTTTTTGGGCTATTTTTAGACTTTCAGTCAAGCAGCTACTGCATCGTCACTATTTATCCTAGGATCATGATTCATACCTCATTCTGTTCAGAATAGAGCTGGCTTTCAAATGGTATCACTTGCATGCTCATACCATGTACCAGAAGCGGGGAAAATGATGTCAAATGGAAAATTTTGGAGGGAAAAATTTATTTCTCGAACTTTGGCCCCCCTGGACCCCCTATCTATCTTGAATAGTAAGGGCGGGAGAAATTTTATCAAGAATTCCCACAATGCCCCAAATTACCACAAAACACTATGATCTCAGGGAAAAAAATTCCTGAGACATCCCTAATTACCCTAGGGTCATGTGTCGCGCATATTCTCTTCTGAATAGAACTGCCTATCAGGCGGTACCATTCACATGTCTCCATCACGTATCTAAGGCGGGAAATTCCCGAAAAAAAGAAATTTTTTGGGTCTAAATTTCCCTTTTTTCAACTTTTAGTCCTTCTGGACCCCCCTGTTTTAAGGCAGAAATCTGAAAAAAATCTGATAAATACTACTCGGTGGACTGAATGTTTGTGCACAATTTCAATCTTCTAGGCGCAAAAATAAGGCCACCAAAAAAATTCAGAAAATGCCCCATATTACCCTATACAGAAGTATATTTTGAAAAAAAATTCACTGAGACGTCCCTAACTACCCTAGAATAATAATTCGACCGTCATTCTCTTCAGAATAGAACTGCCTTTCAGACGGTACGACTCACGTGTCTCCATCATGTACGTGAGGCGGGAAAATCGTGAAAAACGGGATTTTTTGGGTCTAAAAATCCCTTTTTTAAATTTTTCCCCCTCTAGACCCTCCTGTTTTAATGCAGAGATCTGAAAAAATCTGATAAATACTACTATGTGAACCGAATGTTTGTGCACAATTTCAATCTTCTAGGTGCAAAAGTAAGCCCGCCAAAAAAAAATATACCGACCATGTCCCATTTTTCCCTGTATAGAAGTATATTTTTCAAAAACTCCCTGAGACGTCCCTAATTACCCTAGGATAATGATTCGACCGTCATTCTCTTCAGAATGAAACTGCCTTTCAGAAGGTTTGAATCACGTGTCCCCATCATGTATGTGAGGCGGAAAAATCTTTAAAAACGGGATTGTGGGGGTAAAAATATCCCTTTTTTCAACCCTTTGCCCCTCTGGTTCCCCCTGTTTCAATTCACAAATCTGAAAAACTCTGGTAAATACTACTCGGTGGACTGAATGTTTGTGCAAAATTTCAATCTTCTACGTGAGAAAATAAGCCCGCCAAAAAATATTGAACATAGGCTTCATAAAGGAAAATTTATATTTAAATTATGACGTCATCACCACCTATGTCTGGACGCGGGACAGTCTGAAACCATACGTAATGTCTTCTACAATGCCTCTGGACTTGAAAAACAGAAAAAACCCGGACGAAAAAGCTCAAATAGAAGAGAAATAACGCAATGTACCATGAAACACCCGTATGGGTCAAAAAGGCCCATAGGATCCCCAAAGGGTTACTCCATTTCTTACCTCCTTATTTCCGCCATCACCTATTTGACCTCCAATTGTGTTCATGGGATTACAAATCGTTGTGAGGGCTATTTAAATTCAACGCTCTAGTCTTTACGAGTAACGGTGCCCTGAAAACATGAGTTTTATTCCATCATACCTACCTTGTGTTTTTGAACACAACCAGTTCGCTCTGGCCTGCTTCTAATCTTTATACTTCGGTCAGTTAGAAACACCATTTAAACTTCGCAATTCATATAGTCAATACCTTTCTTCTGCCTTTTTTACTTGTCTTGATATTCTACTATAAGGGCACTACGAATGTATTCAAAGGTGAGACTTATATCCAATGATGGATAACATCGTAATAAACAAAATGACATATGATGGTACAGTGCATAGTTTTCGAGAATATCTATAATTTTTTTATTGCTCTAAAGTATGTTGTTTGATACAATTAATGATTGGGAATATTTATTCTGCTTTGGCGCATTGTTCATATTTGTACTGTGTAGGCCCTATATAAAAACAAACGCTATTAGCTATAAGACTGCGTACATACAGGGTGGCCCAAAAGTAGATATACACCCCTGCATTGATCAAGTATAATATTCTAGTTTATGGATTTATTTGCTTCGGCATTTCCGAACTTAAGATCTAAGTAAAAACACATTAAGAACAAATAATAAAGAAACAAAGTCTATCTGAAGGATAACAATAAGAAATGATATAAAATGCAATGAGCTAATCAGTACGGTACTCTATACCTACTTTTGGGCCAGTTTGTATATATATATTGTTGTTTGTTCTTAACGGTAGCACACATAATCTTAACAAGAGAAGAAATATTCGTAAGAGTTACATACACGTTGCTTGGAATCATCAAGGAATCAGACAGAAAAAACGAGTAAGGTGAGAATCATTAAATTGAACTGCTTTTACCAGTTCTTATTGTGGTCTGGTAGTTAGCGTACCAAATTCCCGCGCTGCAAATAAAAGTTTGATTTTTGCTTACAGTAAATTTTTTACGCGTGCTTTTGCCATTCGGGAACAGTATTAGAGAATTATAGAAAACTGAATTGGTATTCAAGATGTCATCAAATGATAGCATCAAACAGATCAAAGTAATGGATTTGATGCCTTGTTATGTAAGTAACGGTGCTGCTTGAGACTCATTGCGATGATTAAAGTATTTTTGTAGAGGACTTCCCTAACTTCAAATGCAAACATGTATGTTGACAATACAGTGTTGTCAGAATATAAAATTACATTTAGTAAATTAGCAAATGATTCTGATTCAACTCATTCAGATTGAAGATCGGGGCTGAAGCAACATGTCTTTTCAAATACTCTTGCAGTTTGCAACTCTACCACATGTTATACACATATTCTTGTTCACCATTATCTAGTCACTCTTCTTTATCTAAAAGGACTAATCGAAATATTCGGAAACATCTTAACAAATAAATTTACGTAACTAGAGGCTTAATTTCAGAACATAAAGCTTATTCTTTTAACATCCGCATGAATAACCAACGCATAGATTGAGTTTTGAATTATTGCATGATTTCAAGGAATTCCTATATAAAGGCAAAACACAAATGTGTACTTGATTCTTGGATTGGACAATATAATAAAGAGATTAGGGAATATATACTACTAAAAAGCTTCAACAAATTGGAACACTGAAAGTTTCACTGCTACCATATAGCTATCACATACTGATATTAATGCAATCTCAGATGTATTGAAGCGCATTATCAAGAAATAAATGCCGTGTAAAGTGTATTAATGTAAAAGAAAGATGCTGCCTTGGTTTACATCGAGTCTTCTCCTGCTTTTCATTCATTTATCCGTATGAATTCTGACTTCACACGGAATTCATATCTGTTTGAATCCAGAGTAGTAAACAGCTTTACTACTTGACACCTACGTACCGGTAACGTTCCTGGATATTGTTCACTTTGTCACTCGAAAACTCTCATGAGTAGTTCTTACTGTGCGAATGTATTTTGTTGTGTTCCTTTTTAAAACTTAAACATACATTATACCGATACTAGCATAACAACGTAGCAAGGTTATTACTTCAATTTCGTATTATTGGTCTAATATTAGCATTTCACGATATCTTGCGTACCTAAATTTTCTAATGTTCTCCAATATTGATCCGAATAGTGGAAGCAAACGAAAAAAGTAAATGTTGTGGGTAAGATTCGTACCTTAGTCTATCGCATGGAAATTCCGTAACTGCCAGACCATACCAATAACGGGTGTGTACGTTTTTCATGGTGAATCTATACATTACACAAACTATCTATTCCAGTACAATAAAATCTGCCAATCATTAATAGCAACGAATAATATGTTCTTATAACACCATAAAATTAGCTTTAAACAATTTTCTCGAAAATTACGAATTGAAATTTATGTATGATTTATGATTTTATTTATGCACATATGATTTTGTTCAGAGGTCCTGATACTATCGTTATTTACCATTTTCATCACAAATGATTGACAGATAATTATAACCTGAAAAGACCAAAGGTAGACCAAATTTAAACAAACATATGTTGTTGTGCGAGGAAAAATACACTGAAGAAATTGAAAGCAAATCATTATGAAACAGCAAGAAAGCAGAAGCTGAAGAATTTAACGTCTGATACACAAAAGAAGGTAGGTTTTAAAATTTGAAAAAAGTAGTGGATGAATATAAGAAACATTCCAAAATATTTATTAGTACTTTAATTTCAGTTCTGAACTTCATATAAATCGCTGAAGTCCCTAAATTTCCAGTGTATTATTTTGTGGAGACAATTGGAGAGGTAATCAAGGATGAACAGCCGTTTCAACAATGTGATTTTATTCAAATGTTAATAACCAGCATCTCCTTACAGTTTGCCAATTGCTATTTCCACGAACAATAGTAACATTTATCTTCTAAGAAAATAAGTGTTTTAAGTATTGAAAGCAAATGCAGTAGAGTAGTCAGAAAGACTTCTAGTTACCAACTAAGAGGCACGGGTTCGACTCCAGGTGGGAACTGAAAACTCTAATGCTTATATCTTTGTTCCATTGTGGATTTGATATTCACGCAGCTTTTTTAAAATCAGAACCTTTGAAACTCATGGAAAGTAAAGATGCAGGATGGTCTATTGCATGAATTGTAAGCTAAAAGCGTTTCGAAGTAGCCGACTGATGACGATTTTATCTAGAACAGAGCTAACTGGTTGTGCACGAAATAGGTGTGTCTGAAGCAAACTCATGTTTTCAAGTTACAGTTACTTATGAAGACTAGAGCTATGAATCTAAAAAGCCACGACAACGATTGTGTATATCAATAAACACTTCCTTCCATCAATGTTAGACGCGTTACACTCTACACATTTATACCATAACAGTACATAAAATAGATCACAACAGTCACTAAAAGATTTTCGATTGAAGTTGATCAAACTAATAATGAATATCTAGCGCAGGTCTAAGAACGGAACTGTTAGGCAGTAGCTTTCAGTTCTAAATCACATAAGATACTCTTAAAAGATTATAACATATTTTAAAATTTGAGAAAAAACATTTAAGTGAAATAAATTTTTATTAGCAAACCCGCACATCCTGCGCAAGCTCAGAACACTATTGTTTTTTGTATAATTGAATTTTTATATATTAATCTTCCCTTCCCACCCCCCTCGCATAGTTTCTACCGTCAAAGTCAAAATTAAAAAAAAAAAAACCTTTCCAGGCTCGAATGTCATCTATGATGAAAATTTAATCGAGATCGGTCAGGTGGTTCAAGAGTTATCAAGTTTTATTTATTTTTATATATCTCTCCCGTCTACTCCCCTACCGTCAAAGGGATATGATAAAAACCACCCCAGGTTCGAACCTCATCTATGTTGATAATTTGACTAAGATCGATTCGCTGGTTTAAGCGTGATGAAATCACGAAGACAGTCACTTTTATTTGTATTTTTTTTACATATATGTCCCCCTTCCCCTCCCCTACATTGTACCGTCAAAGTAAAATGATGAAAACATCCCACATCCGAACCTTATCTATGTTGAAAATTTCATTGAGATCGATCGGGTGGTTCAAGAGTTATTAACTCACGAACATGGTCACTTTTATTTTTATATTTATTGATTTATGTATATTTTCCCCTCCTCTCCATCCCATACGCTATTCCGTCAAAGTGAAACGGTAAAATCCATCCCAGACACGAACGTCATCCATGTTGAAACTTTGATCGAGATTGGTCATTTAGTTCAAGAGTTATTAAGTTTTATTTATTTTTTATAATTCGCCCTCCTCCCCTCTCCTAAGTTCTACCGTCAAAGTGAATAGCTAAGAACACTCCCAGGCCAGAACTGCATCTACGTCAAAAATTTGATCGAGATCGGTCGGGTAGATCAAGAGATTAAGAGTCACAAATATAGTAACTTTCAATTTGGATCTGAATTTTTTTGTTCACGGACACCACTATTAATATATAGATTGCATTGTGTTTAAAACATAATAGATAGTTAATTAATTATTAATACAATACCATTCATTTCAATTACTTTATTATTATTATTATTATACTGTGAAATAAATTGATCTTATATATTATAAGAGGATAAGTCAATAGGTATCTGCAAAGCAATTTTTATTATTTAGTACTACAAGAGTACAATGTTTTCATTTAAATCATTTCTCAATGTAGCCACCCTGTTTTTCTATGCACGTGGTCCACCGTTGCACAAGCTTTCCGATACCCACTGCAAAAGAAAAAAAAAGGTTTTTAATTGCGCAGCAATCCACGAATGCAATGCACCGCTTTGATCATTGATCGGAGCTGAATCGACGACTTCTGAGATCCATCTTTAAATAGTCCAAATAGATGGTAATTCGACGGAGCGAGATTGGGACTGCACGCAGAATGTTCCAACACTTGAAAACACAGTGTCTGAAGAGTTAGAGCGGAGTGAGCCGCGGTATGGGGACGCGCATTGTCATGCAACACAAGAACACTTTCCGACAATCGACTTCTGCGTTTATTAGGAATTGCATGCTTCAACCTGCTTACCACCATATCACTGTATCTTTTGCTGTTTATTGTTGACCACTTTCCAGGTAATGTTCCAGGATTTGCTCTTGTGAGTCCCAAAAAACTGTCAGCATCACTTTCTCTACAGAAGGTTGACCCTTGAATTTCTTCTTGATGGGAGATCCGGGGTGCCTCCATTCTATGATTTGGAGTTTGCTATCTGGTTCAAAGTGATGATTCCACGTTTCATCTCCAGTGATGATACGCCAGAGAAATGCTTCACCTTCATTAACATAACAGTCCAGTAGGTGCTGACATATTCTAATACGGTTTCGTTTGTACCCTTCATCGAGGTTTTTCGGAACACATCTCACAGAGAATTTGTGGAAGTTGAGCCTGTTATACATGATATCATATGAAGAACCACGATTAATCTGTATATGGATTGCTACTTCATCTACTGTCACTCTTCTGTTATTCAGAATGAAGGCAGGGCTTGTTCAATAATATCATCTATTGTTGCTATATCTGGACGCCCTGCTCTTTCCTTATCCTTCAAGCTCGTTCGTCTACTTTTGAACTGTTGAATCCACTGGTAAGCACTTCGCTGTGGCAAATCATTTTTCCTGTATTGTGTGGATAGTCTTCTATGAATTTCGAGTACATCTTCAAACCACAAAATAAATATAACAAAACGCTGTTCTTTGGTGTACATAGAGTGGCGTGGCCATCTTCACTTAGCAACAGGGCAGAGCGGACTGATGTGATAACGCTGCAATCTACCACGGGGAAAGCCAACGGTGACACCTAGCGTCTGCTGAGCACGCAATGCCGTAGAGACAACCAGAAAAGAAATAGAAAAATATTACAGTTACTTATTGACTTACGCTCGTATTATAAAGATCAAGTAATTTCTGATTTAGTCTATCATGCTAACATGTTTATAAAAATGAAATGTTGCGGTGGCTCAGAGATAGAGCTTTCACTTCTGGAGCGTATGGTCCCTGGTTCAATCCCAAACTCGTGCCAAGTGAGCTTTAAGAGTAAGAAACATCGTGTTCTCTTGGGGTTCTCTTTTTCCTCTCAGTTTCTTCACTTCATTCCATTCGTTATAATAATCATCGTCTCTTTAGCCTACGGACAATGTGTGGGACGTAAATCTGAATGAAAAGAAAATATACAAGAATTTTTTATATATACGTACATACATTTTAATTATTTCTTGTTTTGTAACCGTAAATTTGATAATGACAACGTGTACAAGTTACTAAATTGAAACCACACTTTAAATATTAATCGTGTAAAAAAAAAATCAAAAGCTTTTATCATTGTTAATGGATTATTACATTAATTATTCCCTTTCAAAACTTAAACTAATTTTTTTACTAATTCACAACAAAAACAACCTACTAACTGGAATACATTACAGTTCAACTTTCCTAAGCGGAATTTATCATTTATCCATTTTGAAAGCATTTATTTTGTGGCAATACATAAAGGAGTAAGAGATAAACAAATAGAACATACATATAACAATATATATGTATATTTGAATACACATATATATATAAATCATTATAATAGGAAAATAACAAAAATGATTTTAATTACACAACTTTACATCTGAAAACTAATATCGAGGTTTTTAATTTACGATAGCATTGGTACTGTTCTAAATATATATAAACGCTAAACTAAAAATTATACCTTGTAAAAAAAGAGTTTTGTTATGAATTATTTTTCTTTAATGTAATGTATATATCTGCTCAAATGTTGATTAAAAGTATATTTAATGCATGATTTTGTGTGAATAATTAGATTGATATAAATTGGCTGTATACAGCAAATAATGATGACATTATTTTAGCTATAAAATCACTTGCTGGAAAAAAACAAATTAAAACAAAATTCTTTAAATTATACAAAATATTTCCAGGTTCAAACTGAAAATTAAGAAGAAAAATCATTAGTCCTAGGACCTGCCAAAAGACAGAATACTTAATAATAATAATATTATTATTATTAATAATAATAATAATAATAATAATAATAATAATAATAATAAAAAATTTATTTATTTATTTATTATATGAAAAGTAAACAAAATCATTCTAGCTGTTTTTGAGAAAGTCACAGTGTTTTAATTTTCATCCTCGAGTAAACTATTTTTAATTTGGAGATATGAAGAAACTTTTAAAAGACCGGAGAATCTTATAAAAGCCTTAAGTTTAAAATTTAGTCCTAATACGTTGAACGGTACGAGATTTAGACGAGTGAACACATTTAAACCGGAACGATTAGACATCAAAAAATTACTTTTCAGCCAGTAGGGGCCATGAAACCTGCAAAAGTTTGTTGAAATCTCGAATTTATTATTTTTTCACGATCATCATCTCTTGAAATTAAAAGGAAGTCCTAAGATTAGACACGTACTAATCAATAGAACTCCTTGGAGAATTGAACAAATGATATGAGGTGGGTGTAAATGTTCACGTGTAGTTTTTCAAAAAAAGAAAAAAATCGAAAAAATGAATTGACTTGGCACAATAACTATGAAAGCTATTAACATGAAGTTGATGATTCTGTCGTATATGTTCACCGAAGACTAATTACGACAGTACATAGTATAATTTCTGACTTATTCCTCATCTTCATTTTATTCACTGAAGTCGAGGTGTATTTTAATCAATAAGATGACATCGAACAAGCAAATCGGATTTTAAAAAGTTAGGTACTAACAGTTCCATCTATATATATATATATATATATATATATATATATATATATATATATATAGATAGATAGATGGAATTGTTAGTACCTAACTTTTTAAAATCCGATTTGCTTGGTAAATCCGATATATATATATATATATATATATATATATTATATATATATATATATATATATATATGAAACATTCGTTTTCAGTCTAACGAAAATGAAGCGAAAGATCATCATTAGGCCCCAGACACATGGCAAATAAAATATTCAATGCTTTGCCCAATCACATAAAAAGGAAAAAAAGTTGAATAAATTTAAACGAAACTTAAAGACGTATCTAATAGAGAAAGAATTTTATAGTGTTAAAGAATATCTAGAAATATATGTATAACAATGTAAAATATTTTATCTATATGTATAATCACTCCTGTAAATCCTTTTATGTTTTGTTTTATAGTCTCACATCAATACTATGTACATGTGAACTGAACCCTCTAAATACCATGTATTGATTAGATGGAGTAAATAAATAAATAAAACTATGTGTTTAACTATAATTCTCATGTGCAGTTTTTAAGGAAACTATGGTACCTATAGCCCTCCCCTTGGATCCGCACTTGTTCATATATGAATACAATATGATTCATATTGTATTTATTGTTGTTTTACTTAATATTCCTAAAGATAAAACTCATTCTCCTAAGGGTGATACACATTCTTAACATAACACACACGTTCTACCTGTAAATATTTCGTTGTTAATTGCATTACGCTGCGCTATTCATTTCTCTCACACAAAAGCTCAAATGACTTAACACTTACTCCTTAAATTCATATTTCATTAATAACTCTATACCGGTGGTGATTATTTATTCTATTAATAGAATGAGAATAACTTAAAATGAACCCCAGTACACTTTTAATATGAATAATGTAGGGCAAAAATACAGTAAAACAACTTGAGAAAGAAAGAGAAAACAAAAGAAGATAAACATCCACTATCTATTTAATACTGGTACAGCTAAACTATATATGATGTAAGAAACTAGTATGTCATTTAATTTTTGCAATTTGCTTCTGTTTCCCTTTTTTTTCGTTTCTTCAACTATTACATTGTTCTTCTCTCAAGCGAAAGTTTCTAAAGACTGCTGGAAGCTTTTCGGGGTATAAAATTAAAGAAACTGTAGATGGGGCAGTAGTCATGCAGTTTTGAGGTTTTCGTACTGAAGGAAAAATGAGAATGGCGCGAAATTAAGATACAGTTTTTTTCTTGACTATGTACGAAACACAAGAATGAAAGTAAAAAGAGGAAAGAAAGAGAGAGAAGAAGAGAGAAAGAAGAAGGGGAAAGACCACAAAGGACAAGAGAAGAAATTCGTGACTGAAATTTCAAAAGCAATATGAAGACTTCTTTTTTTTATTCCTTTTTTCAAGAATGAAACGAGAAAAGGAAATATGTATAACGGCTTCCGTACTCCGCTCCCTTCTCTCTTCGACGTTTGAGAGCTTCATTTCTTTTAAAACTTTTATTGTTAGGTTTCTACGAAATTTTCATTTTGAACAAGTTTCCTAAATAGCAGCACATTTGTCCACTATATATATATATATATATATATATATATATATATATATATATATATATATATATATATATATATATATGAGCTCATGATTTAATTTACATTTTTTCTTTCCAGAAATTCAATCATATCTGTACTTCACTTACTTTTACTGCGTCTTGTTAAAGCTCTTCAAAAAACACAAAACTACTGTCTAATGTACCTACAGTATGTATAAATGTGTTTCTACAACCTCACCATTCACTTTTTTTTTGTTTAAGAAGAACATGTTCTTATAGTCGCGTGTAGGGCAAAAACACTATATTTTTTCAAATCTTAATTGATTTGCTTCTACTTATGAATAATAACAGTTCAGGAATTGTTAGAAATAGAGATGGACGCCAGCATTTA
This sequence comes from Thermobia domestica, assembly GCF_964235325.1. Taxonomy (NCBI): domain Eukaryota; kingdom Metazoa; phylum Arthropoda; class Insecta; order Zygentoma; family Lepismatidae; genus Thermobia; species Thermobia domestica. The sequence goes on from NC_137461.1 coordinate 102,139,872, forward strand.
AAAAAAGCATGCAAAAACAATATACGCACAACGCAAAACTACGATTATACCATTATATTGCTTATTCGTTTAATATTTATATTCGATTTCGACTAACGATAATGCCACTAATAAAAATGCCCTCGCTTCGATACGTTTTATAATTGGATTTATTTGTTCTAATTTGTGGATACCGTATTTCAGGAACTAACTGGATGTAATATACTTAGAGTTCTCAAAAGGTTTCGATAAAATTAACATTCATCGGCTTCTCCATAAGCTATTCAACAGATTTAATTTTCATGACAAATTCCTGTCTCTGCTAAAGGATTATCTTACTGATCATATGCAGCGTGTTGTTCTGCCAGATGCATCATCCAAATTTGTCCCAGTTCTTTCTGGGGTTCCCCAGAGTAGTGTTCTAGGACCACAGCTGTTTTTTCTTTACATGGATGATCTCCTTTCCTTCTTTTCTTTGCCACCTACAAACATTCTTCTCTCTTCTCTTTGCTGGCGACTGCAAATTTTTCCATAAACTTGTCGGTTGGTGTGCGACTTGGAATGTAAAACTGAAGCCTCAAAAATACTTCAGTCTTAGTATTTCTTTGAAGAAAAATAAAATTTATCAGAGATATTGTATTAATAACAGTCCTATTGAAAGAGTTATAACACATAAAGACCTCGGATTATTATTCGATGAAAAACTTACATTGGCTGATCACATCACTAGTATTGTGAAGAGTACTGGGTATTCTTTATAGAAAATTTACTGAAATTTGCGATCTCAAAAACACTTACAAGGACCTGTTTCCGTTCGAACGCGAATATCAACATAAAACTTGGTAGATAGATGAGTAAATACTGACCACTATAAGGTAAGTCACTCCCGTATAAAATTTGTTTTGCGCAGATAGTGCCATCTATAAACAAATAACATCAGTTTTGAGGCAGGAAAACAACATTAAATATGTGTGCCCACGATGATGACAAGTATAATAATTGCAGAAGTTGAGTAATTACAGAAGTTCTTTAAGTTTTTTTAAGAAAACAAATGGGAATCAACAAAAGTATATATGTGGGCCTACAATGAAATAAGTGAAACGTAACGTAACTTTTTGCAGTAAGAACACCTCAATAAAGGCAAATCTGCGTACTGTGTGTGTTCTTCCCTTTCAAGTAAACAAAGATGAAGTTCAAAGTTGAAGGCTACGTCAGTTACGTTTCGGAAGCTACCAGCTGGAGTTTCAACCTGATACCCCGACTTTTGCCAGGCATAACGAAGCATCAGTTGATAAACTGGAGCTGACAGTTGATTATAGGTTACAGAATGTATATTTATTATGAAACACCTATCATGAAACTTCACTAGGGGCTTATCAAAGCGTAAACGAACATAAGGATTTTTTTCTCACGTATTGCCAAAAAAGTAAGTTTGTATTGCCAAAAAAATTAGACATCGAGTGGCTGAATATATTTAGTGGTCTTGGGATGAATTATTTGCAAATTAATTGCTCTCGGGAATAGCCTCTGCGAGCAAAGTGACGTCCTTATGGCCAGACTAAAAATCACAAAGTAATAGAGACTGTTTGTCAATGTTTTCTGCCAGAACACTTTGAAAACAAATGCTTCAGATGTTCTTCGGTCATTTCACCACTACTACTAGCGTCAACAAACTGATTTTGGGGACATCGTTGCTGCACATTCACTGACACTTTTGGACCAAAGTGTCCTTGCTGCTCCAGAAAACAAATGTATAACTTTATCCCAAGTTTTCCATCCGCAAATATCGCAACATTAATGGTATAGCTATGAGTCGTTCTGAACATTGCCTGAATAGTTCCGACAATGTCGTTCTCCCATATTCTCGATAAAGTAGCACGAGTTGATAGTTCATAATTGAACTAACTCTGGTCACAATTCCATACACTGGCTGCAGGCAAATTATGTAGATGTATGTAATCGTTTATTTCACTAGTAAATGCCTCACTATTTGCATAAATATCTACACTTTCTGTAATGTCCTTTTTGTTGAAAAGGTTGTAATCGTTCCTACTTGTATGAGATTTTCAATGAAAGTCGGCGACACTTTGAAATCCGATAAGCCAATTTCTTTTGCCACTTGGAGAGCCTGGTACTGTAAATGCCAGTAATGCATTGATACTCCATGTGCTTGCGTTTCGTCAAATAATCTGATGAGTTTACATTTCATTGTTTGGAATTTCATTTCCCGATTTCCTTTGCATGAAGCGGAGTTCGTAGACAGCGCGTGTCCATAATCCAAAAAAGGTTTGCAGTTACTTAACGAAATAATTTTCTTGTGTCATGCCAGAAGCTTCCTATACGAGTTGTATCCTCCTTCATGATAATCATTGTAGATACTTCTGTTCCTCGTCCCTAAACTACGATAAAAAAATCTGTTCTTTTCAGTTTTCGTGCTGGAGATAACGTCGTATTCGTTTTCATTACTGCCTTGTTCCTGTTCAGAACTGCTATCATAGGTGTCTTCCTGAGCTGTCACATTTTCTTCATCGTCTCTGTCGACATGTGTATCATTTCTAATTTATATTCGTACTCACTGATAATTATATTGCACAAAAATGTCGCAAATAACACATTTTCAGCTCGAACTGACGTTTGATCCTTGGTGAAAAACTACTTCAAAGTTCGGATATTTAAATTTACTTATTCATAAAAGTTGAGGTAACTTGCGAATGTCATTTAACTCGTAGTGGCAACATAGTTGTGAAATGGAGTGTAGTGAATAACTCACCTCAAGAAGCTTACAGTCCTTTAAGCCCATATTTATAAACACTCCTTGAACTGTTCCTTGACTTGACTTTAAGGCTTCCTCGGATAAGTGCTCCTTGAAGTTCAAGGACCACTTGAAAAAAATTCACATTTATGAACCTTCCTCGACTGTTCCTTATCGAAGGTTGATTTCAAGGTAGACTCAAGGAAAGACGTCATAGAAGTGATGAGGTCATAGCCAACAGCCAATGAGCATTCATAAAATAAAAGAAGTACGAAATTCGCATTTTGTAAATTATTCCTTTCAAACTACTATGTTTCCTCAATGATTTGTTGCTTGCAACTTTCCATTCTTGTTTAATATCAACAACAACAATATGTGCATCTACAATTGGAGTTTGGCAGCCCAACCTAATATTTAAATAAGTAGAGACCTAGTAAAGCGAACACTGTTACATATTTAAAAAGATTTTTCCCGACAAAATCAAACTACCGCAAATCTTGCAGTTTGCCGTAAATAACTCGAAAATAAGTAACATGTTAATAAAATAGTTGAAAACTGGTTTTGTTGTTCAGAGGTTCGTTCTCCGTGTTTTTTTTTTTCATTCTAAAGTTTTTAAAAACCATATGCAATATGTTTTCCCGTGTTTTCAGTTGTATATAATATGGTATTACAACTATCAAATTTCTTATGTGTGCTGGAGTAAATATTTAAACAGGGACTTCCCGTGTTCGGTTAGGCTTACTAGATAGGCCTAACTGCACATGAACATCATCACATATAAATAAGTTATATATCCGCACTGCAAACAAATCATTATCAAAATATACAGGGTGGACACAGGTTCCCTTACCCCTGAAAATAAGTGGTTGAGTTGATTTTGAGTTTAACGTCCCTTTGAACAGCGAGGCTATATGAGTAGTTGCGGAGGTGACCACACGCGGCGCCACTGGTCAGTCGTTGAAAATGGAGACTTTCGCTGGTGAGCTAAATGCGTATTTTGGTTTGAAGGAACGAAGTCAGCAACGAGTGTACAGCGTACGTTTCGCATACAATATAGCAAGGAACCACCCAGCAGACCAACAGTGTACAAATGGCACCAGACATTTGTTGAAACACGTTGTTCTGTGCGACACACAAAGGCTCCAGGGCGCTCACCCGTCACTGACGATGTGGTAGAAGCAGTTTTGTCCACAGTCCTCGAAAATCTACACGATGTGCATTACAAGAAACTGATATCCCTCAGACCACTGTTTGGCTCGTATTGCGTAGACGTTTGTCCATGAAGTCATACACACTGTCCTTGGTTCAAGCACTGAGTGAAGGGGATAAACATACCCGACATGAATTCTGTGTTACCATGTTGGATCGCATTAATGGTGATAAGTCATTCTTGAACAATGTGGTATTCAGTGATGAATCAACTTTTCACCTTTCCGGCCGAGTTAACACACACAATTGTCGTATTTGGGCCACGAAAAATCCGCACGCGCACGTGGAGCTGCTTCGTGTTTGAGCGCTAAAGTGTGACGTGTTTTGCGCTGTGTCCAGAGCAAAGGTGTATGGACCATTCTTCTTTGCTGAGTGCACCATCACCGGCATCGCCTATCTTGATATGCTCCAGAACTTCGTTGTTCCACAGTTAGATGAAAATGACCACGATGGCCGCTTATGGTGGCAACAAGATGGCGCCCCGCCGCACTACCTGATAGACATAAGAGAATTTCTTGATCAGCGTTTCCCAGATCAGTGTATAGGTCGTAGTGGATCAATTGCCTGGCCGCCACGGTCTATAGATTAAACGCCACTTGACTTCTTTCTGTGGGGGTTTGTGAAAGATAAAATGTACACTAGGGTGGAACGAAAAAAACAAGTTTTGATTTTTAATTTGTAATAGCACGGAAAAGTTGCCTTTTGGTGTAGATAAGATAAAAATGAAATATGAAAAATATTGGAGCACGTCTTGAGGTGCCGCAAGGACGATAAAGTTTCATAAAATTGCAATTTTTGCTACATTTTAATTTTTTTTTAAAAAAAGAAGTTGTCATATTTTTTTAATTTCAAATACTGTCAAATAAGCAACTTTATGTCAAAAAGACACACATTCATATATATTTTATCTTTTTGGATTAAGTCTTGAGGTGCCGCAAGACCAATAAAATTTTGTAAAAACACACTTTAGGAGCTAAATTTAGTGACATTTTGCCAATAGGAGTTGGCAACAGTGTTTCCGTATGGTGAAAAACTCAGATTAGGCGTCAGTAGCTTTGCCGAGCTCAGTTAAATTGGCGTCTATTGTGTAACAGAACAACGTAATATTTGTTAGTTTATGTACTACTTTATTGTTGTGAGTTAAAATGGCTTAGTTTAAACAAGTGAATACAAGACCAATGTCGGAATGTCCTATTTTTTTGAAGATTTAGTGATTTGTGTGAAGTTGTACTGCCTACGTACGAAGATGTAATGAAGTGCTACTGTTTTATTAGACATAACTTCAAAGTTGCGTCAGAGAAGTATCCTACTGTAAATGAAATACGTGAGACTTTAGTTCCTAAAATACAACAAATATGGTCAAGAGCTTCTATTCCTGCTGTTTCTAACCTTAGAATTTCACAATTGATAAAAGTTAGTCATGCTAAATATAGGTCTAAAAGTAGAAAAGGGTCAGATAAGTTTGACTCGATCCTCTTAAAATTTAGAGAAGCTAAACGTTTATTTGATATTGCTGCCTGCAAGTGTCAAAACTTTGATACTTGTAGTTCTATAGAAGAAATAAAAGCCGCGTTTTAGAACAAGACTTTCAAAAAGATCAACGCTCTACCAGGAAAATGGTTATGAGTAATGTTGATAGAGCCATCACAAGCACTTTGAAGAAGAAAGAAGCAAGAAAAAGTAAAGAAATACAGAAAACAGTTAAGTTTAATTAAGAACGTAGACAAAGTAGTAGTGTAACAGAAACGGTTACTGACAAAATTGAAAGCACTGAAGACCAAATAGACCTGACTTTTGAAGAGCAGCTACCGCCCTTTTAAACTCAAAAAATATAAAAACATAAGCACTCAAATTCGTATGAAACTGCCACCTGTAGCTTCCATTTGTGACCGTACCGAATTATCAGATAGAGCTGCTGAAGCTATAACTAGTGCTGCTTTACAGGACTTGGGTTTAATCACAGGGGAAGACAAAACCAAAGTAATAGACAGGATGAAAATTAGACGAGCAAGATTTAAAAAATCAAAGAAATGTCATCAATGATAATCTTTATCAGATAATTGAAAATGAGGATTGTTTTTTGATTAAAGAAAAGACAAATTAATTGTTCAAGGAAAGAAAGGAACTAAGTTATACAAAAACGTATTTCAGAAGAGCACGTTTCACTAACAGAGGAACCAAGCTCAAAGTTTTAGGTCACGTAACACCTAAATCTGGCACTGGAAAGGACATAGACGACAGTATACTGGACTTGTCTGAGGATAGAGAATACAACGAACAACTTTTGAACTGTACCGTTATTAGGTGTGATGGAACCGTTGTAAATACTGAACATAGTAACGATGTGATTTCTTCCATGGAAAATAAAATAAGAACATCTTTATAATTGTTTGTTTCTTCCACGGAAATGAGCTGCATTTCTGACATCTTTTCTATCATTTAGATGGTAAAACGAAGGGAAGGGACCCAATGAATTTAAAGGCGAAATAGGTCATCAGCTGCAAAACTGTACTAATCTTGCTGTGGTTACTTTCTTGCCAATTAAAAATAACCTTCCTCTTTTGGAGAACATAAATGATTTCAAGTACGGATCGAAAGTATTTGTTGGATATGTGTATCGCTGTATCAAGTGGAAATTGTTCGCTAGATTTATGTTTAAGAAACCCTGGGAGATTTGTTCACTCCAGGTGGCTTACATTAACAAACCGTATACTTAGATTGTATGTGGCAACTGAGAACCTTAAGACTCTAGTTGAATACATTGTAAAAGTATATGCACCTTGTACTTATAGTTCCAAATATCTATTTAAGCTTATCTCATATTCACGCTATCTCTCTGATGATTTCAAGAACGTTCTAGATCCAGTTATTCAAAGAAATGGGTACTTTGCTGCTGCAGAAAATCTTCTTTTGTCCATGCTATGTGATGAGTGCAAAAATGTAAGAGAACTAGGTTTACGACGTTTCAAAAGCAAGAACAGGAAATAGAGGCGGATTCAGGAAGTTTAAAGTTCCACAGATAAACTTTGACGCAAAGGTTTTATCGACATGATATCAAGGACTGAAAATGACGTAACTGAACCCCCCTTGGTAAAACATGTTCCCAGTATTTCTCTCAAAGACTTTATACGGAAGACATCTGAAGCTCAACCGAATAGTCAAGTGGACCTGCTTATCGACTTTCCCCGACCTGAGAACATGCCAAAATTTTATTTTTAAAAGAAGTTTAATGTGTCAATGAAGTAGAAACAAACATTTTGCAGCTGTAACATTTGTAATCATTGTGGGTATTTTAAACGATAAAAAATGAACTTTCATTGTCTTTAAAAGTGTATTATGATATTTTGTTACGTGTATTCTAATAAAAATATATGTAATTGATTCCACACGAGCATTTATTTCAACCTCATTTACTACTATTTGTTACAGTAAAAATAGTTCCCAAAAACTTCAAAATCAGCAAAAATACAAACCTTTTCACAATAATGTTTTTAAATTATATTTTGTAATTAATATTTTTTTCTAATTTTAATACTTATATATGAATTTACAACTATCTTTTGTAGCATTATATGTACGAGAAAACCATAAAATATAATTTGCCAAAGTTTATAACTTTTCAATTTTTAATTTCTTTTTACAAACTTCAAGCTCTTTGCGGCACCTCAAGATGTTGCAGTATAACAACCAAATTTCTTTTTCTTCTTTTTGAACCTAAAAGGCAACTTTTCCGCACTATTACAAAACTTAAAAAAATAAAAATTAAAAAAAGGCCATTTTCGTTCCACCCTAATGTACACCCCTCCCCTACCTGATAATGTTAATGAACTGAAACATCGCATCACAACAACCATCGCGGACGTTACTCCCGAAATGCTAGCTACTATATGGCAGGAAAGCGACTTTGGTTGGAATGTGTCCAGGATGACCGCAGGTGCACACATTGAGCCAAAATGGATGTAAAAAAAAAAAAAAAAAAAAAAAAAAAAAAAAAAAACTTGAAGTGTTTTGCAGTATAATGACATATAAACTAAGTCTGTTTGTGGTTCCAATACAAAATTAGGGGGGCGCGGTGGCTCAGTGGTAGAGCGTTCACCTCTGGTGCTTGGGGTCTCGGGTTCGATTCCAGCCCCCGCCAAGTGAACTTTGTGGTGGACAAACACCGTGCTCGTGGGTTTTCTCGGTGTTCTCCCGTTTCCTCCCACTTTCTTCATTCCACCATTTCACTCATCTCTCATCATCACCGTCTCCTTTAGCCTAACCGGCATTATGCCGTGGGACGTAAAACTCAAAGATTTCATTTCATTTCCAATACAAAATTATAACTGATTGAAGTTTTAAACCCTATAAAGTATCACCTTGTATAACAAGTAATCCTGAGCTACAGACTGACTAATCAACACCCAGGCCAAACCGCTTAACCTCGAAACTTCCAATTTTCAGAGTGCATAGAAATGACAGTGAAATGAAATCTTTCAGTTTAACGTTCCACGATTATACCCTTTAGGCTAAGGGAGAGGGATAATAAAGGCAAATGAATGATGATAGAAGAATTGGTGGGATGAGAATACAGGAGGAAACGGGAGCACCGTGAAAAAACTTATTAAAACGATGTTTTTCTTTACAATCTTAATTGGCAGGGAGTCGAACCAGGAACCAGGAACCACACGCACCAGAGTTAAGCGAGTGCTCTACCCCTGAGCCACCGTGCCCCGGGTATATACATGTGACATACGGTACCGATAAGGCAAAATTTTTGAAAATTCGATAAAAAGAGGGAGAAATAGAGTAAAGAAATGATACTAAAACATCTTGCAATATCTGAAGGTTAGAAACATAAAATTTGCTATGTGAACTTCTCATTTAAAATAATTAGACACGTGTTTCAGATTTGTTTGATATTTTATCTAGAAGGGAAAATAAAGTGCTGAGAACGAAAAAGATTTAGGAATTACAATTTTTGAAATAAGATCCCATATCAAGAAATCTCTGAAGTTTAGTGACATGAAATTTGTCATACGAACTTTTATTGAAAATAATTACTCACATGTTTAAGGTTTGACCTAGAAGGGAAGTAAATGGTTGAGAAGGAAAAACGACGAGAATTACAATTATTTTAACAGCTTGTCCCATAAATAATGTCGTGTTTTCGATGACTGCTATAATAACGCCATCTGACGACAGACTAGTGAAGTAGACGGCATGTGGCTAGTAAAGTAGACGGCACGTGAAATGACGGCAAGGGTTAGGTGCTGGTTGCCACGGGTGCTGACTGCCACAGCCAATTATTGGTGCTGACTGCCACGATTGCCGCTGATTGCAAATATGAAGGTGCTGACTGCCACGAGCCTGGGAGAAACTGTATTTGGAAAGAGAGGAATTAATCCCTCATACTAAATTTATGACTATTAATTAATTTAGTAATCATCACAGCAAATCTATGTGGCATCCTATAAGTTACAAAGTTGCTCACTAAGTGGAACGACATACACTTGGATGTTTATAAAGGAATTGCCTTTTCTGTTATATGTACAATTTGCACACTTCATTGTTTATATTAATTGTTTTATTGTATTATTTAATGGATATGATGGTCTGAAGCCAACTGACAAGAGAAGTTTGGGAGAAGCACTCGCCTGCAGAGAAATAAGCATGTCATTTGAAGGACCAATTCATGCTGATTAGAACAGGTAATAAAACTCCTGTACGTTGAGAACTGTTCGAGATATTCAGCTTGGAAATTTATATGAGAAAATGAGTGTATGCACGTTTCAATGCGTTAAGTATTCTCACCCATGGCGAAGCCTGATGGTTTGAACTTGCTATTGCTTGATCACTGGGGTCCATTCACAGACAAATTGTCCATTACGAGTTGCATGACGGATGGCAAAGACCTCATGGTTGAAAAGATACCAAAGAATTGCACACGATTTGTGCAACCATTTGATGTGTTTTGATTCCGATCAATCAAAGATTATGGCAAGAGATTTGTACATAGTATGAAACTTCTTCATCTGGACGTTATAATGTACCAACGAAACAATCAAATAAAGTTCGTGTCCATACGAATCACTTCCGACACCGTGATACATTGGATTGTTTCAGTTTGCGTTCTGCAAGGCAGGTTACGAACAAATTATAGGCCTATAACTTTTGAATCACTTGTCGAATTTGCTTTTCGCTTTGGTTCTGCGAACTGTTCTCTTGACAGATGCAACAATTGCACATATAAAATGTTCATGGTGCAAGGGAGTATTTTACCTGCGTCATTTCTTCATAAAACAGAAGAACAACAGTGATCAATTTTCATCTCTAATCTTTGATTATTGTGAACAATGTAATGTCTAATTGTATCTAACAAACCCGTTAGTTATTGCGAAACTTTTTTTCTGTTACTTCCGATAGCTTTCAATTCGTATGTCAATATTCGTTACTAATATGTTGTACTTAATGCGTATAAATGCGTATATCCTAATTTTCTCATATAAACTTCCAAGTTGAATATCTCGAACCGTTCTCAACCGTACAGGAATTTTATTAGCTTGTTATAATCAGCATGAATTGGGACTTCAAATGGCATACTTAGTTTCTCTGCAGGCGAGTGCTTTCTCCTGAACTTCCCTTGTGAGGTACAGCTAGCAGTTTTTTTTTTTTTTTTAATGGAACTTTCAAGAGCTGCTCGAAACAATTTGCACAGCTGTACACAGTTTATGCTGACATAGGGAGTTCAAGTGAGAACACATAAATCGTACCAATTTTGTACGCACCGCTCCCTGACAATACTGAAAGTACTTACACTCATGTCCAAAATTATTGTCGCATATCTATAACTGTCTTCTTGTAAGAATATAATTTGATAATTTTGCAGAGCACTTTTAATACTTATATTATGTGTATAATCAGGAAATTTATATTTGTAATAAATTTCATAGGAAAAGAATTATAAATACGAAAATCATAGAGTAAAATAAAATGTAACTAAATGGACAAGAAATTCGTTTTATTTCTTATTTACTGCTCTTTTGACATGAAATTTACCACATACTTGTCTTTGCCGATTATACACATACTAACATTATAATAAATACCGGGCGAATTCGTTATCAAATTATATTACTAGAACAACATATTTATAATCATGTGATAATAATTTTGGACATGAGTGTACATACAGAGACCTGTTTACCTTTGTTAGGTGTTGGTCTGAACAATACGATCCTAAGGATCATCTAGTTTCTTTCATGCTTCTTGGCGTCTGGTAATGTTACGTCTAGCAACTTTCTCTCAGGCTCGTGGTAGTCAGCACGCCATCGTGGCAGTCAGCACCTTGATATTGGCAATTAGCGCCAGTCGTGGCAATCAGCACCAATGATTGGCTGTGACAGTCAGCACCCGTGGCAGTCAGCACCCCACCGACGGCAAGCATCCAGAAGAAGAACGATTTGTTGCTTGTGTTTGATTATGGCAGCGTCGGAGGACCGGATCACATGCGGCATATTATGTTGGATGAATTACACTAGGGATATCAGTCAGCGTAGCGACACGAAACATCAATTTTGTATATAGTTAGCATTGTTTGGATATGCGGAAGTACCAGATTAATCTGGGGATATCAACGATGAGCAACGAGAAGGGACATCTGTGCAGCTGAGCAAGAATCCTTGCGAACAGCAGTGAAGGCAAATTCAATGTATACTGTTGTACAACTGGGAAGGGAACTCCATGTTACCTATTTCGACCGTTCATCGCCATCTGCAGGACCTTAAGTACGTGTGAAAACTCGGTAAATGAGTATGCCATGCACTAACGCCTCAACAGAAGCAGCAGTTAGTGACATTTACAGTTCCTTTTCATCTGTCAAAGACATGAGCCATTTCTGGACAGAATTGTGACAGGGAATAAAAAGTTAGGCCTCACCTTAACATTACACGTAAACGTCAGTGAGTACCTAAAGAGGGGATGGCCACAGGAACTGGGCCAAAACAGGACCTCCATCCCTGTGAAGTAATATTGAATGTTTGGTGGGATATCCATGATATAATCCATTTTGAGTTATTGCCACGTAATAAGATCCAATCAATGCAGGTGACTAGTGTCAGCAACTTGAACCCATAAGGACTGCATTGTTGAAGAAACGTATTACTCCGGTTCTTGGCAAGGTGTGCTCTTCCACGCCCACTCACGGCAAGGAAGACTGTGATAAGATCGAGAAATGTGTTTGGAAGAAAATCCCCATGCGGCGTTTTCACCACATCTTGCACCAACAAACAACTATCTCTTTAGCAGCCTGTAAAACCACCTTTCAGGTGAACATTGCTAGATAAGGATGGCATGCGACGAACTGTGACCCAGTTATTTGCCTCCAGGACTGGTGATTTCTTTCAGCGGTGGATTCAACAACCGGTTGACAGGTGGCAGAGTGTTGTGGAGTCCGATGGAGACTATTTTCCTAACTAACGGTAGTGTTATCGTTGTTTTCCACACGGTGCAAATATATGACATTGCTTATGGGATGACGCAGTAATAATATGCCCAAGCCCATATCTCAGAATCTCTTAAGATTAGAGGCCTGAAATTTTGTATTTGGACTTCACTTTAAATAACTAGATACGCGTTTCAGTGTTTTCTTTTTTCCATATTTGATTTAGAAAAATAGAAAAGAGGTTGGGAATAAAAAGGAATGGGGATTATAATTATTATAAGGAATCCATAACTCGAATCTATTAAGGTTAGGGACATAAAATTTAGTATTTGCACTTCTCACTTAAAATAATAAGTCATGTGCTTTAGCATTTTTCTTTTAATATTTCACCTAGAAAGGAAGAAAATGAAGTGAACAAGAAACAAAACCTGTGGGATTACAATTACTATCATAAAAGTTCCATATTATGATAAGATGGCCATGTCTCGGAGTCCCTTAACGTTAAAGGCATAAAGTTTGGTATTTGGACTTTTTATTTAAAATACTTTATTACATGTTTCAGCGCTTTTTCGTATTTGTCCTGGGAGGAAAAAAAGAGAGATGGGAAAGATATCTCGGATTCCTTTAATGGTATAGACATGAAATTGAGTGTATGGACCCATCATTCAAAATAACTAAATAGGTGTTATTTTTTTTTTCATATTTGTCGTAGAAGAGAAGAAAAGAAGGGAGAAGAAAAAGGAGTGGGGCTTTTTAATTTCTTATACTCAGATGTCCACATTTCGGAATTCTTTAAGGTTAATGATATGAAATTTCAACAATTATAACTCCTCACAGAATTGAGATAGAAACCTCATTCTGATCAAACTATAATGAATGACAAAAGTATCTTTGGTTAGTACAAATTTTATATAGTGTCGCCATCTTTAAACATGGTGTCATTATACTTGCTTTGTGACGGATAACTTAAACTATTAGAAATAAGGTAAAAACACCTAGAAGTAAACGTTATTGAGTAGAATCTCACTTTTCTAACTAAATTATAATAATAGTATTTCCCTCACTTTGAAACTCAGGGAACTGGTTCATTTTATGTATAGTATGCGGCAAAATAAACAGTACTGAAATTCGCGTACGGGTGGCGCTCAGATGCAATGTGGTATGAGCTGTGTGTGCTCTGTTGTGTGTGGACTAGCGTAGTTTGCAATTGGTGCGAAGATAATGTTGCTCACAACAGAGGAGAAGGTACTTAGTTTCGAGCAATATTTCCGCTCATAAGGTGTGAGGCAGCGTTTCACTGTAAGAGATTAGCGTGGACGTCTACTGTATTGCTCTGGAGTGTTACCTATGGCATATGAAGATGAAGATTTCATAAGTAACATATGGTTCAGTGATGAAGAGCCATGTACTTTGATTGCCACATCAATCGACAGTTGATTATTGACCCTGTCTTGCACGATTTGTGCGGCTTTTACCACACGAAAAATCTGTCTTTAACAACAATTGATGCAACAAGACGAAGCTATTGCCCACACTGCAAGTGAGTCACTTACCCTTCTGCTCAAAAGTGTTTGGACATCGTTTGATTTCCTGTGGAACGGATTTTTCATATCCTTCCCACTCCCCTCACCTCATGACTCGAGATGCGTACATACGGGGTATACTGAAGGATTCAATTTTCCTAACAGATGACTTCTTACCACTATACCGGAGTTAAGAGAAAAGATTCGGTCATTTGCTTTGTCATTACACCAAACCGTGTTCACCAACATGTTCTTCGATCTACAGGACCGCTATAAAACATATGTGCGACATAATGTTCAACATTTTGAACACACGATGTACAAAAATGCTTCCTTGTAAATTTATGTGTTGAGTAACATTTAGTTGACATCCATTTGCCAACCTTTCTTATGTTTCATTATGTTGTACAATAAATAAATAAATGTCAACGATGTCATTTCAGTTCTGTTTTTTTGGCCGTATACAGTAGAACAAAATGTTAAAGTTTGTGACGTTTGGTTACAATGAAGCCTACTTTGCAATTTTTAAAGAATAGATTTTACAATTGATTGCAGTGAAAGCAATATTGAAAAGGTATTGAACATATATATTATCGTCCTATGAAAACGTCTGACAATCATTAAAAAAAAAAAAAAAAAAAATATGGGCGCCGAGTAACCAAGCATGGACATTGTGAGTAGCAATGGTTTGTACGACAATGTTTGCTCTGCATGAAGTTATAAAAAATAAACTTTCGAACAACAAATAGTTATAAATATACTGAGAGAAGTTTATTTACTGTGGTAAATTTCTTAAGAATATAGTAATCAACAACCGATATTAAAACTTCACATTGTTTGTTAGAATATTTGGCGCTGCAATATCACAGATATTTGCTCTATGCTTACTTTCAAAATAGTTATCATAGTATGAATACACAGGGATAAAGATGGAATAAGGCTACAATCAAATTAGTAATACAAACTGATCAGTCATTAGAAGAATCATTGTCACGAGGTGGATCCGGTGACAGAGAACGTTCCTGGTTTTTACATAATACTCACGTACAAACATCAATATGTTGAAGCCTTTGTATGACACATACACATGGACACTCCTCTGTTCTAAACGTTTTGGTCTCTGTGTAAGAACAGCTAACCGTTTCCAATATTTCTTCTTAAGTAATATTTTCTGTTGTCCATTTTATTTGGGCCACTCACCACTTGTACGTTAACACTAAAGATGCATTTCTTGATTCTAAATGTTTCAGTGCTTTTCCTGCGAGGATTTCGTTTTGGAATATATCTACAGTCAATATATCCTATAACTATAGGAAAACTAGCCATTTGATGAAATTGAACTTGAACTGTCCTCAAACAATCAGGAATGGGGAATTAATCACGTATATCAGGCGACGAGCAAAAACTGATGATACTTTCCTCACAATCTGGCAAATTGTTGAGTGGCTCATGAAATTGGTTATCTTCAATATGTATCTGTAAAACAAGCATAGAAATACGTTACATTAAAAAAAATCAGGAATATTCTTATTGGAATCTTTTTTGCTAATTTATCGACTTCAAAATTTATTCAGAAGGTAAAACAAAATTATTCAGATGCACCTTTCCCGTGTGAAACAACGCTACCTATAATTATGGAAAGTCACATTTGTCTTTACTTTTGATTGTAGGAATGAGATGAAAAATTGTAAAAGTTCAGCTAATTTTCAATAAAATCCCTTTTGGAGCAGCCTCACTGCCGTTAAGTTTAACAACCCTAATTTACAGTTGTTTTGTTTATTATCTGTCTTAAATTAAATTAATCACAAAATGAAAATAATAATTAACTTTCTTATATTATTTTACACCAAATGCTGTAGCTAAGACTCACCTACATAATTTTATCAATTATCAATTATGAAGATGCAATGGGAGAGTAAACTAGTTTTATTATTCTAGAAAGAGAGTTTGCTAAAATCCGAACAAGAACCCGAAGGTATAATCTTGACATCATTTCGGGGATTGTTGATAGGAAGAAATACAGATGGTGATCAGAAAAATGGAAACACCTGAACAAAATTGCAACTTACCAGATTAATATGGTGTCGGGCCACCTTTGGCCTTCAGAACAGTCTTGATGCGACGTGGGATGGAGGCATAGAGGTTGTGAATGGTAGCAAATGGAATTTTACACCATTCCTCGTGCAGGGCATCCACTAGTTCTGTGCGAGAGGATGGAGGTGGAGATCGTCGTCGGAGTCGTGTTTCCAAGACGGACCACATATGTTCAATTATGTTGAGATCTGGGGATTGGGCGGGCCAGGGGAGGTGTTGAACTTCAACCCGATGTTCCTCAAACCACGCTGCAACAACCTCAGCTGTGTGACTGGGTGCATTATCATCCTGGAAAATGGCTTCATTGTCCCGGAACAACATCCGGACCATAGGATGCAAGTGGTCTCCTAAAATTGCGACATAATCGTTGACAGTGATTCGTCCGCTAAGTGTGACCACATGATCAAATGAAAACCATGATATTGCGGCCCACAGCATCACCGAGCCGCCGCCATGTTTCACAGTTGGGCGGAGACACTGCAGATCATAAGCTTCTTTGGGCGTTCTCCACACTTAAACACGGCCCGTGGTTGGGAATAGGGTGAAGGATGACTCATCCGACCATATCACACGTTTCCAGTCCTCAACGGGTCCAAGTTGCATGGTCGCGGCACCATTTGCGGCGTGCGAAAGCGTTATGGTTCCTAATGAGCGGTTTGGCCCGTGCAACACGACCCCGTAAGTTCATGTCATGTAATTCGCGGCGCACTGTGATTGTCCAAACAGGGTGGGGGAGGTGCTGATTGAGTTCCTCCGTCACTTGCTCCACAGTGGCACGACGGTTCTGCGTGACAATGCGCTTTTATACCCGGCGTGACCTGTCACTCATGAATGATTTTCTTCCGCCCACTGTTCCGCTTCCCCGATGTGGTTTTCCCGTGTGTTGTGTAGGCTGTCATCACCTTCGACACTGTCCCACGCGACACACCTAACACAATAGAAACTGCCGTCACACTCACTCCACATAACCGCGCACCAACAATTTGCCCCCTTTGAAAATCTGAGAGGTCTCCCATTTTACACTACCTCCGTCTGCTGCAGCCACTGGACACTGCTATTTCACTGCGCCTGACGTAGTATGGAGACCTACCTAACACACCACCACCAGCGGTTCGGCGCTGCGGGCGCCATGACACCACTGCCAACCCATACACCTGACGTGTTGCCAACTATAGGTGTTTCCATTTTTCTGATCACCATCTGTACCTACGTGCATATTCTTTTCTTTAACAACTTGTATAGTTCTTTATGTTGTTGAAAATCATGGAACCATGAATAAGTTGATTTATTCTGTTGTTATTTTTGTTCTGAACTGTTTTCTAAAAGTATGATATAAATTAATTACGAAAGTGACTTTCATATGAACAAAGAGTATTGCGAATTATGCGATTGATTCATCAGAGATAAACTTTGATATCTACCACTGAATCGTGGTTTTCAGCTGCAAAACTTTCAAGAAAATTATGGAAAAGAATGAAATGTTGATTATTAGGAAAGATAAGACAAAGATAAGAACATAAACCTTTTTTGTATAATTCGCCATTAAAATAGAATCACATAATCGCTGGTACCTACTGTTTATGTGACAAATAAAATTTTGCTGTGAAATGTTCAACACCATTAAATAATCGAAATTGTATCGTGTGTTTGGTGATGTAACATTTTATTGGGGACTACAAAGTTCTATATTTTCTATTATACGAAGTGTAACCCAGTATATAGTAGTATGGTCTGAAAATAATGAAAGAGAAACATGATTTTACTACTGGTAATATTGAGCAATAAAATATTAAACTAGTTCTTGAAGAAAACATAGTGAAAATGGCAGACTACATTTTTTTAATTCACATGTTATGTGCTTCAAAGAAAATAGCGCCTACCTGATAGTTCCCATTCACATAGAATCTTAAAACCTTGAGTACTTTCAGAATTGCTGGTAGTGAACGTACCGGCAAAATAATATTTTCTAAATCGTCTTCCAGTAATGGAAAAATTTATCTCAGAAATGTTACTTTCGAAAACCTGGAACGAGAAAAGAATACAGCTTAAAACGAAAACCTGAAACGAGAAATAAATACAGTTTGAAACTAAAACCAAAATCGACACACTTTGTGTAATAAACCTATGATCTACAGAAATAAAGCCTAACCTAAACATTTCCAGTTAATACTTGAAAATCAAATGAGCGTGTTCGCGGACTTTAAAGGTGGAAGACAGGCCATGACCAGTTTGGAGCAGGAAAGTACGTGTGGTGTTAGTAGTTAGGTTAGGTTACTGTAGTTTTATTTCAAACTTCAAAATGAAATTCTACTTCTGCGTAGAAGTCATACTACAGAAATGGCCAGAGCGAATATATGAACAATGGAAGCGAGACCGGTTTTTGAGTACATGAACCTTTGTACAAAACACATGTGCAGGAGAGATGTTACGGAAATAACCAGGCGCGGAGATATGGAAAACCGAATAGGCATTTATATATAATTTCCGCCCCTCATAATTTCCGTAACATTACTCCTACACAGGTGTATTCTGTGAAGGTCCTGTATCTCTGCTGAAAATTTCATGAAAAACGAGGAATATTACAATGGTAAATGACACTTAAGACGAGCAGCGTATATGTGACGTACAAGGGTATGGAGCAAACCAAAGCTTCAAAAACTACCAACCGTCACTGACGCGCCTGCTCCATTCGGACGTAGCCCCGTGCCACAGAGCGAGGCCATTAGTTTCGCCCTGTCCTGACTCATTTAGATAGCATTCGTGCTTTTTAAAGGCTATCTAGCACAAATTGATTTTTGATTTTTGAACTGTCGTTCTTACGGCATGTCTGCACAAGGTATGCCATATAATGTTTAAGTCCCTCTAAAGTTAATCTACACATATGAATGCAATTCCCTCCATAAGAAACAATTTACAAGATCCATTTCCTGACCCAAAGAAGTCATAATTAATGAATTCAAACATGTATACTTAATCTGAAATAATACCAAATTGTGAAAATTTTACATTGTGTACAATTAATGCCTACCTAACCTAATCTTGTGTCTACTTCGGTAGCAAATAGTAAATATTTTACATTTTATGTAATTAGTGTCTGTTTCCCTTCTGTAACACAATTGCATTATACTTTTTGCCTAAAGAGAACAAAACACTACATTCTTAATCTAATGATACGAACGTGCCGATATACTGAGATACAAGTTGAGCACATAAATAATTTTCTTCTGCCAATATAATTTTACACAAACACAAACCATTATCAAGTATAAGATTTGTTTACACAAGTAATGAATTTTGGTAATAGACTATATATAAGGCTCTACTTCCCTTTCTCTTCATGTTCCTTGGTGAATTGCATGATCTTCTGTCTTAATCTTGTGCAGCACCCATGCGCATGGTTCTTATGTTATTGTATCTTGCACTAAATGTATTACAAGGATCTACTGTGAAAATTAATAAATTAAGTTATTCTAACCTAAACCATCCTAACCTATTTTGTTATTGCAGTTAATTTTTAAAATAATACGTAGGTATTGTGTTAAGAAGTTTGCTGTAAACTTGAAACTATAAATTATATTTGGATTTTTTTTTTTTACACATGGCTAAATGAAAATTATGATTAGAGCAATTTAAACATGGAATAGAACGCCATGAAGTGAATGTCTCCTGGTTCAAAAAAATATGACAAAATAGTTAAAACGAAAGGTCCGAAGAGAAAAGTGCCCAACGAGAATAGGATCTACGATCCATAGAGAATACAACTGTAAAAACTACCAGAAAAGTAAAGGAAAATGAGTGGAACTACTCATACTGTATGTACTATGAATATTTGTTATTTTTGCCACAATGTTACTTTTATTAAAATTAGCATAAAAGTTAAAATCAAGATGCATAGTTGACTTACCTGTATCTATCAAAGAATTGATTATCGTTATACAGCTCCAGTGGATGTTCCATGTGCCTCGTATGTCTTGACGCATCAATAGTCATCGCAAAGTAATATATTTTTTAAAATATTTGTTCTTCCACATAATGACACATTCAACAAAATCATTTACTTCCATGCCAGTAAACGAATGTCTATGCTGTTAAAGAACTCAAGGAAGGCTTAAGGTTGGTTGATAGCTACCTTGAGTCAAGGAGAGATTTTCCTTAAGGCTTCCTTGAACTCAAGGGTTCCTTGATATCAAGGATGGATTATAAATACCGATTTCAGTCAAGGGAGGCTTCTCAAGGAATCCTTGAGTTAAGGTAGCCTTAAGGAGTGTTTTTAAATATAGGCCTTAGTATCCGCCAGCCTGTTGAACCCTTCGTCACCCCCACTTTATGAGAGGGTGTTGACAGTGCACCCTAAGGCACGAAAAGTGCTGGGAATGTCTCTGAAACGTTTGCCCTTGAGAGGTTCTTTATTTTTGGGAAAAGATCAAAATCGCAGAGGCTCATATCCGGGGAGTGTGGTTGGTGCTTCAGTACCTCCCAACCCCATCGTCGTAACAGAGCCTGCACTGGATTGGCTGTATGGCATCTGACATTGTCGTGTAGGAGAATTGGTCCAGACTCCAGGAATGTGTGGACGTTTGCGGCGCAATGCTGGTCGCAAATTGCGACTCAGGTATGAAGCATAGCTGCAGCATTGACGGTAACACCTCGTAGAACTTGATGTGACAGGATAATGCCTTCATGGTCGTATGACATTATCATCATCACCTTCACATTTGCTGCCCCTTGCCTAAGCTTTCTCGGTCGTGGAGATTATGGTTGGCGCAATTCACTCGACTGACGTTTCAATTCAGGCTCGTAGAATCTTCCCCATGTTACGTCATTTACAATAATGTGGTACAACAGTATGTTTTATATTTTTTACTTGTTATTTCACTTGTAAATTATTATTTGCTTGTAATTTTGGGCCATGATGTATTTTAAATATATAGTAGGCTGATTCTGTTATTAGAAGAAGAGAAAGAAAGAGAAATAAAATAGTTATAATGTTAATATATAAAGATATTCAAAATGTTGTTATGTAATCTAATCTTGAGGTCGTCGTCATGACAACATATAATAAATAGAATAATTCAGTTAAGAAGACAGACTTCTTGAAAAAGTGTGTAGTAAGTAATCTGTACGCTTCTCTTATGTAATTATTAAATGAAGAGTATTAAAAGGATAAATTGGTGTATTTTTAATGGCTCAATAATTAAGGAACCGTTATAAATTTGTGCCGAAACGCCGAGAGTGAGAGAAAAGTTGTATCGTTTAGAAGTATAGTAGAAACGATCAACATTGAGCCCAACATCAATTTCACTATTTTGAGAAGTGGCAAAATAATAAACAGAAATATTATGAGTGCTACAGATGGTGGAGCAACTGATAATCAAACTATTCCTATAGTAATAAATTCTCCAGAGAGCATGATTGATATTTTAAGGGAAATATCACAACAAATAAAGGACCAAGCTCGGGATCAAGCTCAACAGTTTGAACAGTTAGACCAAAAAATGAATCTACAAGCACAGAAGTTATAATCTACAAGCACAACATTTTGACGAAAAGCTGGAGCAATTGCAACAACGTAACGACGGCAAATGGGACCAAATACAAGAACAATTAAATCAGGTGAACCAGCAAATTGCAGCCAAATTTGGACGCTATGATGAAAATATGGAAAAGGTAGTACAGAGATGCGCTGAGGTTCAGGACTCTGTAGATATTATAGAAACAGTGTTAAATGAACATGCCAATCAAATTAAGCAGTTGCAGGATGAAGTGAACTTCATTAAAGAAAAGTGTATTCACGAGAGTGCAGTGCGAAATGGTGGGCACACGAATACTGTGCACCCTACATCCATCGGTTGGGAATCTACACGTCATCCCAGAGCAACGTTTGAATGTAATGAATCTTCAAGCTGTAATGAAGATAATACCGAAGGAGAAAGGAGAACGAGGCAATCATCCAGACAGAAATGTAATCACCACAGGTATTTGAAGGCCAATACAGGTAAATCATTACGGTTTAGTGAAGTAAAAGCACTTACTAAATTTAGTGGTGTACCGGAAGACATACCTGCGCGAGGGTTTCTTGAAAAATCTGAGGATGAATGCAAACTAATGGGCGTAGACGAGTCTCAATTTTTAAAATCACTACCACATATATTATTGCCACCTTGTTTAACATGGTTCAAGGCCATTAGGAGTAGTCTTCATACCTATTCTGATTTTAAGAATGCCTTATTATCCAACTATGAGAATGAATTTATGATTGCAAATAGGGATGCTTTATTGAGAACGAAACCATTTAATCCTAAGGTCCATAGAAGCATTACTGAATTTGTGGTTTCTACCTATAATGAATTAAGGTCATTAAATCCAAGTCATCCGGAATCCCGAATTATTGCTTCTATTCGAATTCTATTACCTTTTAGGTTACAACAGTTATTAATGTCTGCACAATGTATCAATTTCAATCATTTGATTATGCTTATTCAAAATTATGAGAGTCAATCTGCAGTACAAAATGGTAATAGAGGGCAGGATAGAGATCACGGTAATTCTGGTCGTAATCATATACAGTATGCTTCTGTTCGCAACTTAAATGTACAACCAGAAAATACTTCCAACTCATATCGTTTTAATAGTAGAATAAATAGTCACAATATTACCGGTAATCAGACGCAACCTAATCGCAGATATGGAAACAGGAACTTTAGAAATTGGAATTGGAATTTTAATAGGAACAATAATCATTGCCTGTTTTCGCAAAATCGATTTACAGATGACAGAAATTACATTGATAGGAATCCGAATGCTGTAACTGTGCATAATCGCCAAGAAAGTACTCAAGATTGTGGGATACAATGTAATTTAACTGAAGCTATGAGTCAACGTAATTTAAACTAGATTGTACAGAGGAAACTTAGTCTTCAAAGGAGAAAAATGAAGTATTTTATCGATATGTGAGTTGGTTTAATGTATTTTACTTTATGTTATTTAATGTTTGAGTTTATATCTATCGTAGTTATTCAATTTTTGTCAACAAATGCCTTAATGTTGTGTATTATTTGATATTCGTATTTCATAATATTCGTGCGTTTTTATATGATTGCAGAACGCAATATCGATTGCATTATTCGTGTTTCATGTTATAGAGTATATTTGAAAGCAATGCAAGAATATATTAAAATTAATATTTTATGTTTTCTCTAAGGAATTCGTATTTAAGCACTTCTTGTTTTTGTGTTCTTGTTCTATTTGAATTTTCCGCAAATAATATAAATGTTAAAGAATAAAAGATAATATTTTTAATGGAAACGTAAGAAAGTAATGACAGTTATGTAAAATTGATGTCACATATTTTATGGAAAAATTACTAGTAATGAAAATCAAATTTATACGTTTTTTCAAGAACTTTAAATTTAAATTCATATATTATTTTTAACTTTTTTCCTTTATGGCCTATAATGGACTTGTATTAAGATATTGACCGTATTTTTTTTGTAACGTGCCATGTAATCGTCGACTATGGAGTTAATTATAAAACAATATAATTATTAATAATATTTTTGTGTAAAACTAAGGAAATACGTGTATACTATGATATGAGGGATTATATATATATGAGCGGCACTTAAAAAGAGTGTAAAGGTTAACAGTCTAAAGTTCTTTTTCTTTTTATTGAATAATTGAATAAAAAGAAAAGTCCGTCGAGCGCCATAATATACAACAGTATGTTGTATATTTTTTACTTATTATTTCACTTGTAAATTATTAATATTTGCTTGTAATTTCGGGCCATGATGTATTTTAAATATATACTAGGTTGATTCTGTTATCAGAAGAAGAGAAAGAAAGAGAAATAAATTAGTTTTAATGTTAATATATAAAGATATTCAAAATGTTGTTATGTAATCTAATCTTGAAGTCGTCGTCATGACAACATATAATAAATAGAATTATTCAGTTAAGAAGACAGACATCTTGAAAAGTGTGTAGTAAGTAATCTGGGCGCTTCTCGTATATAATTATTAAATGAAGAGTATTAAAAGGATAAATTGGTGTATTTTTAATGGCTCAATAATTAAGGAATCGTTATAGTGGTTCAAGAAGTCATCATCTTCCTCATTGTAACGTTGAAGATGTAGGCAAACACATGACCACCTATGCCACTTTTGAACCTCGGTCAAAGCATGGGGTGCCCATCTGGTTGAAATTTTCCGCCATATCTTGTGTTAGCATGTGGAACACTGATTCCGACGAAATGTTCAGCTCCTGCGCCAATTCACTACAAGTCCAGCGTTGATCACCATCAAGCAGTGTTGTAGTGTTGCAAGATGAATTTCGTCCGTAGCCGTTCGCACATGTCCTCCACCGTACATTTTGTCTGTTGACTGTCGTCTCGCCTGAAATGCTGCAACCCATCTCGCTACTGTCCGATAGGGAAGAGCAGCTTCACCACAGGCCTCTACTAATCCTCTGTGAATCGTCCTATCATTTAGCCCTCGTGCCACCTCGAATTTAATAAACCCTGTTCTGCACGCGTGAACATTGCGTTAGGGCGGTATTTCACACAACAATCTTTAACAATGTCTACTCGCCACACACACCGTAATATGGGACTACAGCAGCTTTGAACTGACTAGTGCACATCCACGGAATACACTAAGTTCATGATTTGTCTCCTGCCCACACGACATTCCAAACGTAGCAGTGTTGCCAGTTCGAGTTAAATGACCCTCGTATTAGGCATCCTGTGAACGTGTTTGTTTAATAATAGTTTCGTTAGATACAGCGTCATCAAATTATTATTATTATTATTATTATTATTATTATTATTATTATTATTATTATTATTATTATTATTATTATTATTATTATTAAGTATTCTGAATTTCGGCAGGTTCTGGGGCTACTGAGTTTTTTTTTTTTTTTTTAATTTTCGATCTCTGCTTAGAAATGTTTGTTCCAAATTAGTATAAAAATCATAACGAGAAATTTAGCCAAGCTTGGGCATTTTTTCTATTGGTATGATCGTTAACTCTTTGTAAGTATCTGACGTATCTTTGCCACAATGGTGAGTTCAAGTAATATATAGTACAAAAAGCGAAATGTTTCGATTCGTAAAAGAGTATGAAGAAAATGATTATGCGTAAAGCTCTCCTGTATGGTTTGAATGTAATGTAGGATAGGAAGATAAACCCTTCTAGCCCTTAAGAGATCCGGTGTTTTTGGGCTATTTTTTAGACTTTCAGTCAAGCAGCTACTGCATCGTCACTATTTATCCTAGGATCATGGTTCATACCTCATTCTCTTCAGAATGGAGCTGGCTTTCAAATAATACCACTTGCATGCTCATATCATATACCAGGAGCGGGAAAAATGATGTTAAAAGGGAAAATTTCGGAGAGAAAATTTTTTTCTGGCATTTTGGGCCCCCCTGGAGCGATTCTGTGTGAACGTAGCCATCTAAAAAAAAACTCTGATAAATAGTACTTGGTATACTGAATGTGTGTGCCAAATTTCAAGTTTCTATCTTGAATACCAAGGGCGGGAGAAATTTTATCAGGAATTCCCACCATGCCCCAAATTACCGTAAAACACCATGATTTCAGGTAAAAAAATTCCTGAGGCATCCCTAATTACCCTAGCGTCATGTCTCGTCCATCATTCTCTTCATAATAGAACTGCCTTTCAGGCGGTATGACTCACGTGTCTCCATCATGTATCTAAGGCAGGAAAATGAGGAAAAACGGGATTTTTTGGGTCTAAATATTCTTTTTTCAACTTTTAGCCTCCCTGGATCCTCCCTGTTTTAACGCAGAGATCTGAAAAAAAAATCTGGTAAATACTACTCGGTGGGCTGAATGTTTATGCAGAATTCCAATTTTCCAGGTGCAAAAGTAAGCCCGCCAAAAAAAAAAAAAAAAAAAATACCGACAATGTCCCATATTCCCGTATACAGAAGGAAATTTTTAAACATTCTCTGAGAATTCCCTAATTACCCTAGGGTCATGTTTCGCCCATCATTCTCTTCAGAACAGAACTGCCTTTCAGGCGGTACCATTCACTTGTTCCCATTATGTATCTAAGGTGGGAAAACCCCGTGAAAGGGATTTTTTGGTAAAAATTTCCCTTTTTCAACGTTTAGCCCCTCTGTACCCCCTTGTTTTAACGCAGAAATCTGAAAAAAATCTGGTAAATACTACTCGGTGGACTGAATGTTTGTGCACAATTTCAATCTTCTAGGTGCAAAAATAAGCCAGCACAAAAATAGTACCGAAAATGTCCAAAATTCCCCTATACAGAAGTATATTTTGATAAAAATTCCCTGTCACTTCCCTAATTACCCTAGGGCCATGTGTCGCACATCATTCTCTTCAGAATAGAACTGCCTTTCAGGCGGTACCATTCACTTGTCTCCATCATGTATCTAAGGCGGGAAAATGAGGAAAAACGGGATTTTTGGGTAAAAACATCCCTTTTTTCAACTTTTTGACCCTCTGGATCCCCCCCTGTTTTAACGCAGAAATCTGAAAAAAATCTGGTAAATACTACTCGGTGGACTGCATGTTTGTGCAAAATTTCAATCTTCTACGCGCAAAAATAAGCCCGCCAAAAATACTTTACATAACCCCCCCCAAAAAAGTATTACACGAAAATATAAATTTTAGACTTATGACGTCATCACCTCCTATGTCTCGACACAGGAAGGTGTGAAACCATACGTAATGTCTTCTGCAATGCCTCTGGACTTGAAAAACAAAAATACCCGGACGAAAAAGCTCAAATAGGAGAGTTATAACGCAATGTACCATGAAACACCCCGTATGGTACAAATTGTACCATGGGATCCCCAAACGGCTAGAACTCCGGTTTTTGAAGTAAGGCTAGAAGTTAAATAGCATCTACAATATTTAGTACGTGTTGAGAGCTTTTTTTTTTTTTTTTTTTTTTTACGCTGGAATCTTCAGATGATGTCACCTGGACGTTCGAGAAGGTAATATTGTATTGAGGCGTGAAAACCGAGATTAGATGGTTGACATATTTACTCCAAGACATTTTATGATTTTTGTAGTATAAATGTGTAAACAGAAATACGTAAAGTTGGTCCTAGATTCATCTGCAATTTGCTGCGGAATTAAGTTGTATAGTAATAGTAGAAAAATTATTACCTGGCTTTTACACGTATATTGGCTGACCTTCTCTATTCAGGGTAAATATTGATAGCAATTGCAGTTTGCATCATTGTCAGATCCACGGAGTGGGCAGAGAGGTGATTGCTTTCCAAAAGACTGCCCTTTCATATGTCTTTATATAAAATTGCACTACTTTATTCTGATT
Organism: Thermobia domestica; assembly: GCF_964235325.1. NCBI lineage: Eukaryota > Metazoa > Arthropoda > Insecta > Zygentoma > Lepismatidae > Thermobia > Thermobia domestica. The sequence continues at coordinate 102,167,182 of NC_137461.1, forward strand.
TGATGCAAAACTCTGTGGGCCTTATGCAGAGTCGTTCTGAGATGTGATTAGTGCCATACTAACGAGTTCGACTAAGATATGTTTTTTGCAGTAGTCAGGCCTTTAGCATAACGCTAATCATACTTCAAAACGACTCTGCATATATTTTTAAGCCTACGATAGTCGCTTAAGAAGCGATCTGCTCCTCTAAATGACCCTTCCGGATCCGTAAGTGGTTTGTATTAAATCCTGATCGCTAGTGATTAAAGTATCCATTAAGCAGACTGAGAAGTGGTTAGATTGAGTTAAGTTGAGTTGATTTTAGTTTAGCGTCCCTTTCAGCAGCAAGGCTATATGAGACGTGGACCAACTGATTAACGTGGAATCCGAACCACATCAGCCGCCGCCGGGAATCGAACCCTGGACTGTGGTTAGATTGAAAATGAATCTGAAATGAATACTTGGAAGTAGATACATTTTAGTTTAAGATTTAAAGGAGGATGTAACACATTCTCAAAGACCTTTTCTACATGAATAGTAAGATTATCAGTAAGAACCACTTTGATTGTTTATGTAAACTTTCGTTCGTGCTAGTTGGTCACTAATATTAAAAGTAGGCCATAGGCAATGTTATGTTCTACAAGATGCAAATGCATTTTTTAAACTAAAATAGCCCTATGTTTTACTGAAACAAGAAGTTTACTGGATAGAACGTTGAGAAATGCAGTATCTCCTCTTTACAGTTTCAGTGATAACCCTTTATTGCTTACAGAAATCTAAGTGTTTTAGATATCTACGATGTGAGAATGTAAAACCATGCCGAAAACCCATAAAGACTAGTGAAAAGAGATTTAATAAAAACACATTCACTATCAACATTATGTCGGTAAGTGATGTTATCCATATCTTATGCAGTATATCGTTCTATGTGAGACAGTGTAGATACTTTAGAGAATCGTAATCTGTGCACTTATTTATTGTATTATTATTATTAGTGTTTCTGGTAATACAAATCTAATCTTTTGGTTCTGTATGAAGTTATAGAAGATGAAGTTACCCATATGGTTGCATCGGTACAGTAAAGTGAGAATAATTGGTATAGTTATCCTCTGTAGAATTTAACGGAGTTATTTTCTTTGTTTTGATCAGTGTGTAACGTTGATTCTTGATTATTAGAACAAGGGTTAAAAATTGCTGAGATGAATGAGATGTTCTTAGTCATTGCATATGTCGTCATACAGCATAGCTTATAAGGTTTTATGTACTTGTGAACTAAGTGTTGAAATTATGGTAGGTTAACCCATTTTTTGATAAGTGACAGCACATCAGACCTCACTTTTGGTACCAACCCTAGAAGTAACTTTATTTAAAGTACTCAGCAATGGAATAAGAAAAAAAATAGATGAAGAGATTAGTTAGTGGTTAATTTGGAGTTTAAGTTTCCTTTACGGTACCGAGGCCAGTGTCAACGTGAACATACAGCATAACATCGAGAGATCGAAAATACATGAACTCACACCAAGAATAAAAAGTATAGTACAAAAGAAAAACAGTAAATTAAAGAATTATAAGCATGTTCCGAATTGCTTTGGCAATATTGTACCACTTTTGATAGTTTCCATTAGACTTAAATCTGATAATTCTATCCAGTTCACGATGTATTGTAGTTCGATTCTAGAGCATGCGAGTTTGCGGTGAATAACCTTAGGTTTTCCACAGGTTCTCTCGTTTCCTCTTACATTCTCATTTCACTGATTCTTCGGTAATCGTTCACTTTCATTAATCATCCATTACTTTGCTTTACAATGAATATATAAATTACGTAGAACGTTAAATTGAATATATACTCTATTATTTCACCATTTTACGATCTGTCGAAGATCAGAAACATGCATTAATTAATGATAATATTTCGTCTCTAATTTAAAAAAGATACGAAATAGTTGAAATGTATTGCTCATTTAAAGGTATGCTTCAAGTTTATTCCATTTTTAATCGACTAATGAATATGTACAAAGTTCCTGTAATGTTTTCATTATATATATATATCAGAAAATTGCCTGAAAAAGCCTTGTTGACGCCATGAAAGATCCCTGGTTAAAACCACCTCCACTCCAAAGCTTCCCTTCCTTATCCGTCAACGGCAAACCAATAAGGATTGTTTATGAATTGTCTTGCGTAATTGTAGACGTCAAAATGGCATGATTAGAACGAACTCTTGTTTACTCTAGTTATCGCTTTGCGTGCTGTAATTTAGATTTTGCATGTTCTCTCAATTTCAATTTGAATTTTTTGGTTTCTTGTCGATGAGTGGGAGCTCTCTCTCTTTCTTTATCTATTCTGTCTGACGTCTGCTTGCCTTTCCAGAACAACTTCATCACGAACTGTCTGTCGAGGGGGAAACGCAGAAGAGAAGATATCGTGTAGCGGTTTTTAATTTTCCAATAACGAATCAAATTAAAGCGGCATGAAAATATTCTATTTTATGCAAACACCACTTCTTGATAGGAATGAAGCTCAGGCAGAAAGAATAACAAGAGGAAATTGTTTGGTTTTTCAAAAATAAAAAAAATAGAATATTCGTTTTGAAACAGTTTTATGGGAATATTTTTCTTTGCAGCCATATACCAAGATTTAGGTTACATCCATATACGCTTAAGTATATATATATATATATGTGTGTGTGTGTGTATCCTCTATCATGCATAAGTGATATAGTGTTTTAAAGTCAAATATTCATGCAATATTACCAATTCGTTCAGTAAAGACAAGTGAGTTTTATTTCACATTGTAAAGATATACTTCTCAACTCAACTACCTAGGAATATACAGGTAGATCCAATATTTTAAGCTTCAATAATAGAGTTGTCAATTAAGGTTTAAATACGGAGATGAATGAAGATGAGTAACCTATAGCAACAAAACAATTTCTCCATAAATCTTTCCGGTTGGAAGAGGAAGTGACAGCCTTGTACAAATCTGATTTCAAAACAAGAATTAACAGATTAGAAGATTGAGTCAATTCTTGCAACGTTAAATTCATACTAAAAAGGTATCCCTCACTATATATCACAATTCTTGCTCTATAAATATTGAAACCGGGTGTGATCTAAATTTATACTACTTCTTGTTTCAATAGAGGCATAAGATCCTAGATTGAACTCGCCTTTGAAACAGTAAATTCGTACCAATAACCGCTCCACGATATCTGCCTTGGTATTTCCGTTTTTGTTCTATGAAGAGGAATAGTGAAAATAGATATTGAAAGAAGCCGTCTACCACTTCTGGTTTCAGTAAAAGATTAAGAGAACGTAGAATGTATCTATATTTCACATTTTCAATCCATATTGTGAACGAAAAAATTTTTCACCATCTCGTATCGTTCTTCTTTTACAGAGATCGTTCTTCAAATCAAAATGATAAATGTCAGCCACTTTCAGTTATAACAGACTGGTTAGAAGATAGATTGAAAATATTTTTGGTACGCTAAATTCATGAAAAGAAACCACTTCTTACTCTTTATCCCCGTCGTCCTCTATAAAAATCAAGATTGAAACCACACTTGGTACCAACCATTTCCAGTTTTAGTACAGTAATAAAATCAGACAAATGCTATATTCTTGAGATCCTGAATCTGTATCCAAAAATGTTTCTCTTTATTAACTTTGCGTTTAACTTGAGTTTAACATTGCAATCAGAATTGACAGGTTTCTACCACATTCAATTGGTTGTTGTTGTTGATTTTAGTTTAGCGTCCCGTCCAGCAGCGAGGCTATATGAGACGTAGACCTACTGATTAACGTGGAATCCGAACCACATGAGTTCCCGCCGGGAATCGAACCCGGGTCTCCCACGCCAAAGGCGCGTACGCTAACCGCTTAGCCACGAGGGAGCTCCACATTCAATTGGAATAGAGTAATACTGACAGAGTCGAAACCTATTTTTGACGTTTAATCCACATCACAAAATGATTTCTTGCTATCTCTGATTTTTTAAATACTTGATACGTGTTAGTCAGGGTCGATTTTAAGAGTTGAGTTGAGTTGATTTTAGTTTAGCGTCCCTTTCAGCAGCGAGGCTATATGAGACGTGGACCTACTGATTAACGTGGAATCCGAACCACATGAGCTCCCGCCGGGAATCGAACCCTCGATTTTAAGAGATGCGGGGTCCAATTTGATACAATTTGGGTACAATTTTGGGAAAGGCCCCAGGTCCCCATCAAGCTTGCAATGTATTTGCGCTGGTTCTCAACATTGGTGCCAAATGGCCATCCTAGAGTTGGATCTTTATCTTCGAGGAGAAAGCAAACTCCACAGAAACCAAGTTTAGCGAGTAGGTTTGGTGCAAAAATCAAGCCTTGTTTTGTTATTGTTTAGATCTTATCACTATTTGTTTGTTAGCATTTGCATTTTGCTGCTATGAGCGTAATAGTAATAGGCAACTGGGACAGAAGGCTATACCGAAAACTTTTGCCCTTCCTGAAAGAAGAAATAAAACCTTTTTACAATGTAATGAAAGTTTGCAAAAAAAAAAAAAAAAAGAAAAAAGTATAATTTTACGAAACTCGCCGCTTCTATTGATTGATTTTCTTAAGAAAACGAAAAGTAAAATTATTAACTGAGTTTAGAACTAATTAGTGAAGTGGAATTCGGTGGAATATGTGCATGGAAGCAGAATAAAGGTGAAAGTAAATTGGGCGTATAACTTACAGTATGTTCGTTTTGGCGGAAGTTTTGGTTATAAATATGCAGTGGTAATTTATTTCGCAAGTTAATTCTCCTCGCCACCTTAAGCAAAATGTCTAATTAGTTCAATTGATAAGTCAGCTTTCTATCTAAATTATAAGTAATGATTTTCGTACGGTTTATGTCATATACTGCATTTTGGTTGTTCCTAAGTGTTCTGAAATTACTTTACTTAAACTATCAGCTTAATTACCACTTTGTTTCTTTAATACTGAATTATATATGCAGTATATTTGAATATAAGAAACTGATAAAATCTAGTTAAGTTGTTGATAACCTATCGTCATGGAATTAAAATATTGTAATCTAAAGTATAATGCAAGGGGCAGGGAGGCAAACATTATTATGGTTACGGAATATATTCAGAATTAATCTTAATCTTATTATGAAGGAAGATTATACCAGTAAGATTATGCAGGCTATTAACTGACTCTTAGTTATCGTAGTCTTGTACCAACGAAGAAGTTCATGATATGGATTACAACGTCGTATTTTGAAAATAAGGGAGTATATGGTTATTAATAATTAGTAAAAAAAGAATAATTGAAAGAAAGTTATTGAATCTTATGGGTAAAATGGAGTATTTCCACTTAATTGAAAGTAATTACAGGTAAGATTACATATAAATGAATAATAATAAATCAGATAAATAATTACATTTATAATTTTAATTATGACAAAATAAAGTTATATACAATTTATAATACAGAGAATACAAATACTTGTCTTACCGTGGAACGTATCTTCTTCTATAACTACGTCGAACCATGGAAAACTGAAAAGGAAGAACATATATGATTAGAAATTCTCAAAACTAAACTACTATACTAAAATAATCTAACCTAAGATATATACATATATATATATACGTTATACTGAGAGAACCCAACCTATATACTTACCTTTTGATGAAATGACTTAACTCACGTTTAAAACTAAAACTAAACCATGATGACCCAAAACATGATGAATTACAACTGGATTCAGCGGAATAATCTGTGTGACTTTATTCAATGAATAAGGACCTGTTATCCGAATAAAACACTAGTGAAATTATTGCATGAATATTATGAAGCTCGTGATTAATTATGAATTGAAATTTTGTAAATATCTTAGTGATCCAGTCCAGCCGTTTGTAACAATTTTCGTTACTTGTTCTCAATCCAATTTTATGCTATTGAAGTTTCTCATAAGTTGTTTCAAATGAATTTGAATAATCACAATCCTTTGGTCCACACACACACACACACACACACACACATATATATATATATATATATATATATATATATATATATATATATATATATATATATATATATATATATGTGTGTGTGTGTGTGTGTGTGTGTGTGTGTAGAGAGAGAGAGAACGGACGTTGTGACTATAGTTTCCCTTGACATAAGCATCTCTGCAAGAATCTGAATTTTTTCCCTTTTTGTGTTATCCAGGGAGAATGGCAAGCTGTTGACAAGGGCAAAAACTTGGCTCACTTCTCGAGGAGTTTTCCAGGTTTCTTGACGAGATTTGCGCCAATATTCCTCAAGAAGGATACTATCATGAGATTTATCAGTTGTTGAATGAAACGAAGATCTATGGAACATCGTAATACGTTAATGCTGCACACAATTACAACGGCAACTGTATATTTAAAAAGTAAGAAACATAAGTAAAGATATTATCATATTAACAAAACGCTGTGGAGTCGGTAGAGCGCTGCGCATGTTCCTGAGGAGAAACTCATGCATGGGAAGAGCTGGTAACAGAACACATTGTCCATCGTGAAATATCGAGTTTTTAACATGTCACAAAACCACTCTTTCCTTCTTCAGATATTCTAAGATCTGGAAGTAGAAGTTACTATTGACAGTCTGGTCACTTGATGTTCATGTTTGAGTTGAGTTGATTTTGAGTTTAACGTCCCTTTTCAGCAGCGAGGCTATATGAGACGTATATTCATGTTTAAATAGCAGACGTGGTGGTTACATATGTGATCAGAGTAGCACCAGATACAAAGTTTCCATTAAATATAGGAAGACATTCCTTAGCTCACTAACATATACTGAACGCTCTTAACTCTCGGACTACACATGCAGCCTTGTGCTGCCCTTTGTTGTCATGTACAAAACTAGTTTAGAAATATTTCCGTGAGACCTCGTATATTTTCAAAATTATTTCGTGGATCAATGTGTTTTATGGGAAAAAGATAGGAAGAAATGTCCAAAGGATAAAATTTTATAGGAACCAACACTGAGTCGTATTGTGTAAGGAAACAGATTAGTATCAGTTCATTTCATTTTATTACTAAAATTATATTTCTTACATGCCGTTGCGTAATCACCATCTGTAGAATCACAAGCAATAATTTATATTACAACTGCATTTCTTGGTTATGGTACTCTAGATTACTTATTAAATCGGGATTGCATGGAATAACCAGTTTGTATGGTTTTATATTAAAACAAATACATATATATATATATATATATATATATATATATATATATATATATATATATATATATATATATATATATATATATATATAATAGTTGTAATAGTCTTAGAATACATAATACTGAAAAATACTTTAGACAGTTCCTAACTTCTTTTTATCACTTCTAACCGGCTAATGTCGTATTAGCACAAGAATATTACAACCTTAACACAACACTTTTAAAACTGCGCAGTAACAATAAAGTTTTTTGTTATTTCTTTTCTATGGCATTTCTTACTTAATAATTCTTGAAGAGTTTTTTTTTTATTTTTATACACACGAAGAAAGAAATTTTTAAAAGTCTTGTGAATGTAAGTCACTCAGTTTCTGCCTCATCCCGCTTCTTACAGTGATGTTCCTTCTTCTTTGTCAAGTCTGTTTTGATAGCTCTTTGGGCCTCTACCAGCTAAGTCATTAAAAATCTAATACAGTAGTTTAGAATGTACCATAGAAGTTGTGAAGAGTCTTCATGAAGCCATCACACATATTCATAAATATTGAAGCAGTCACACAGATGTTATCGTAACAGAAAATAGTACGTAATAAATTATATACTGTATTGTTATAAATTCGAAATAGATTTCATGTTTAATTAAGATAAACGATTTCTTCTAACTTGTGTAAAGGGAAGGAGCTTAAGATGCTAATCGCATTACCTCTTTGTATAGCTAGGCTAATGCGTTGTACTAAAAATTTTTGGCTTCTGGCGTCGCCTGATTTAGTAATCAAATTGGAACTCAGTTCTTTCAAAAATTTGTGAGCTTCTTTGCTGAAAACCCCCATAGTTTCAGCTGCAAAAGCAACGAAAAGATCCTCTTCTTTCAGTTTAGAATATTTGGAGTGTTTTCTCTTCCAGGCCACTTCAGCTGCACTGCCTGCTTCGTTTTGTGTTGATGGCAAATAAGATGGTGCTAATGTATCCACGCATGTGACATCCCACATCAACCGTTGACCCATTTTCCATGGAGTTAGAATAATTCCATCTGGCTGCTTTTCATCTTCTCGAAACATTCCTGGTGGTTCCAAAATGCTTGTAAAATCAATGCTCATTAGTGTTCGTTTTATTATGTTGTTCAGTTCACCATGGCGTACTAATCTTTCTCCACTTTTAGTACAACTTAGTGCGTGTAACCCTTTTTCATCCATTCTGCTTTGGCATGTACAAGTAAATGTATGGCAGATATTTACCCCCAGACGCAAAGCAACACATATTTGAAAAACTTTGTTATCTAAAAAGGTACCAATTGTTTTAGGTGGCGTGGCTTGGTCTATTTTTTTTATTTAAAGCTTTTATAAGCACAGTGTTAGTCATACTTTCAGGAATTACTTCATTATCTATTACTTCCTATAATAATATTGCATCCCAACTTTTTTGTAATTCTTTTGTCTCAAGAATTTTACTGTTGTAGATCCCCTTCCAAATTTCCAAAGCCTCATCCATGTGATGTATATCCACGTTGTCAACTAAACTATTTAAAATATTGGAGACAAGTAGACGCACCCCATGGCAAGAGGAAAGGAAGGCTGGTAGGCTCAAGTCCGATGCTTTCCGTATATTTAGACCTCCTAGGCGGACTGGAAAGCTTGCTTGTGTCCATTGGGTTTCGTTTAGGGAATAGTTGATTATTAGCTTTAATGCCTTTTTCAAGTAATTATCTATCTGTAAAACTTTAGATGGTCTTCTCCATGTTGGAACAGTTCTTAAAAAGTTCCTTAGCTTTGCAATGCCGAAACAATTTTTGAGAAGATAATAAGATATGTGATTTGGTAAACTTTTTAGTCTCTCAGGTAAACTTTGAAACTACCCATATGTTTCTCGAAATGGAGATCATATCCTTCTTCGTGGAGAGGAGACCCTAATAACGATAATTCATCTGGTTGTAAAATACGGATATATAACAGTTTTTAAGCATGGACCTTCCTTCCAAACAAAGACCTTCCTTCTGCCTGGCACGTACTCAGGAATTTATTTCAGGAGGAATCCAAAGTTTTTAGGGTTCCAAAGTCAATATAACTGTAAATTATATTACAATTTGTAAAAAAAAAAAAAAAAAAAAAAAAAAACTAAATAATTAGACTAAATGTACAGAAATTCGAGACTTTAGGGGTTTCGAACCCCCAGAACTCAACCCCTAGCTTCCACCTCCGCAATAATCTTGTATGTATTATCACGTGGTATAATTTGACCATGCCATTTTGTGTTCTTATGTAAAGAACTTGGTGTTGTTCAGGAAAGTTTGTATCTTTTGTAGACCTATTATGTATCTGTATAACTCAGAACAAGTTTGTTACTATACTTTCGTCCAAAAAAAGGTTTTTTAGTTGGAAAGTGAAATTTTGAAAATATGAGTATTATATATACCTGTTACATTTACTGCGTAGCAACATTTTTCTGAGAAATAATAGGAAAGTATGTTACCATTATTTGTGGCTACACAATGCATAAACTGACTGAGTGTTATTATAGAATAATGGGTTGGATATACAAGGTGGGGCTAGGAAAAGACAATCTAACCTTAGTTCGATAGAGAAAGAAAGAAGAGGCAGGATGGTACACATTTTAATGAATTAACAAAGAAATTATTTCTTTACATTCTCAGATCCTCAAGTACAGATGGTGTCTATTTGTACAAAATTTCAAGAAAATAAAACCAAATATTTCATTATTTTGAACGAAAAACATCTAATTGAGTAGATATCATTACTATAGTAATGAAATCATAATACTGACGACGAAACAAACAGTTGCGCCATCTGGCTACCTATTTGTGGTGAAACCTAGCTAAATCACTCGAACCTACATGAAAACTGGGTTTCACTAAATATCATTACTTAATAATGCTTTTTCTCCTCCTTTCTTTATAATAGAGAACATCTATTCATCGCAAACTTAGTTAAGTACTTAAGTAAACATCTTCAAATTATTTACGAATCCTCTTTGACACGCAATAGTCTTTGTTTAAACAAATATATCTTCTATATAATTGCATTCCTTTAGTAGTATCTTAATTTGAAATAATTGATGGTATGGTATAGTTAAACGAAAGTAAGAAAACATATATAGACGTTTATCATGTTAACAGAATTACCATTACTAAGATATGAAGTAGGAAACACAAAACACTGTACTCTAAGAGTAAATATGGTACTGCTGAGCCACTGTTTTTTTCTGACATGATGCTCTCAGGATAGTAATGTTGATAGAACAGAACCAATTCATGTCAGACAAACGTCCAGTTCGCCGAGTTTTATTAACGGATTTTTTCTTGAGAGAAAATATTGTCAAGAAATTATCAAATACCCTAAATCTCACATTGGAGAGTTAGAAAGATCAAACATATAAAATAAGACTTAATAAACAAAACACAAGGGAGAAGCTGGAGTCTCACTCTGCCTCCCAAAATCAATTGATAACCATGGCTGATAACTATGATAAAATGTGAAAATCATCCTGTATGTTTTGAAAACATTTGAAAAGCTGACAACGTAGCAATAAACATTGAATAATAATATTTAATCTTGATTGCATGACTTAACAGCCATATGGAGCGCATTAGTTGTAAGCACACAGTCCATATGAGACATGCCTAAAGTCAAATAAAAAGCAAGCAATACTTTCGAAGTCAAAGGTAGTCAAATGTTTTCAATATTTGTTCTGCAGCTGATAATGACGTACGACTGCTGAGAATCATAAATACCCAATTAATATTCGTTAGCATGAAATATATGAAATTATATTATTTGTTCTACCTCTACCATGTGGATAGGCTAAAACAAAACTGATAAATCAAGTGCCAAAGTTATTTTAAAATATGGAAATGAATAACAATACTAACAAAAAAAGCCATATTGGCACAAATGCAATGAGTTAACGTAGTGGTTTTCGAGGGAAAATATGATTTATAGGCGATATTTATTGGCTGCAGTTCATCTTCTCATTTCATCGATGTTTTACCAGTCACTTGCAAATGCAACCCACCCCTACCTGATGTGTATAGGACACTTATATTTTCCATACAACGTGTTATTAGATTTCCATTTTCTGATATGACAATATATTGGTGCGTATGCTGCCAGTCGTTTTTTCTTCTTCTTCTTTCACCATATGCATTATATATATATATATATATATATATATATATATATATATATATATATATATATATATATATATATATATATATGGAGGTCATATATTTAGCAGACTTTGGTGTACATAAGCTACATGTAATATGTGTAAAAATTTATCTAAGTCATTTTGAATCCTCATATTCTCTATATGAGCTCAAGCCATCACTCATATTCGTGTGTGCTTTAGGTTACTACTGGTCCGCTTTCCCTCGCTTGGGTTTTTGCTCCCTTCCAATTGCCATGCCGTGGAACTTCTCTTTAATAAAATCGCATGTAAAAACGTTGGGGTACCACTGTAATTTCCGCTGGCTGGGGCTTTCCAATTTACCATTAGGCTCTCTTTCATTCTGTATCACTCGCCCTCTTCACCCTTCACCTTCCGCTGGCCCCAACCGACCTCGCCTCTCTCTCTTTCTATTTCTATTATTTCCGTTTCAGTACTGAAGCTACAATAGTAGTGGATTGGGGTTATGGGTGGAAATCATTGTTAACTATAGGCAGAAAGTTTCTATTTTTAGCAATCAACCTGAATCTAAATCACGCTTATGAAGATTCTTGTGAGATTCTATTTTGTATTCGCCAACATTCGTTTGATACGACAGTTTATTTTACAATGAAATGGTAACTGATGGCGCAAAAAATTGAGAGAAATTATTAACATATAATACGTACAGATTAAGTTCTCGTGCAGGATTGGATCATCGAGATATATATAGATACAGACTAGAAAAATATAACACTAGGTAATAATAATAATAATAATAATAATAATAATAATAATAATAATAATAATAATAATAATAATAATAATATTTTTCTAGCGTTAATAACAAATTTGAGCAAAAATATAGTATTTTGTATGGTATCGAGATATGAACATGTGTAGTACCATTATAAAGGAGAAAAGAAAAATAGAGAAAACTAACAATATATGATGAAAAATGAAGGTACATTCCTTGTCACGTTGTTATAATATTCAAACCCTTTATATTCAATACGCTTACAAACGAATAGACGAAAAAAAACTCAAGGAAGTCTTTTAAAATTACATCTTGTGGAATGTTGCTAGTCAACACACTAAAACAGTCAAATCACGTAGAAAAAAATAGTAAACTTTGTTAAAATTCCACATTTCCATTGTAGCGGAAATTAGAATTGTATTAGTTCTTAGGCTATACTGTAGTTTGAAACTTTGTAGCCAAGGTTATGTAAATAATATCCACTGTAAAATATATTTCCAAAGTACCTTTTTCTTAAATTGAAAACTTATCATAAGTTTTTATTCTGTTTGTAAGTCAATCTAAATCCCGAGAGTTATTCCAATGCTGATTACTATTAGAATAGTGATTCATTTTCATTTTAAAGATAATACTCTAATAAAATATTTTAGTACATGTTCAAATCTAACTCACCCTTACAGAAACCATGTTGTTACTCACTCAAAACACTTCTTACATTAAAATATAAGTGTCTATGTATGCTCGTTTGTAATAATAATAATAATAATAATAATAATAATAATAATAATAATAATAATAATAAATATCTCTGTATTCATGTTGGTGTTTACTGCTTATGAGCCAGAACAACATTTGAGCATCAAATATAGAAATTAAACGGCTAAGAGTGAACTGCTTGGGATATTCAATACGTATAAGCAGAAAATTTAATTTTTAGAATATAAATTAATTTTCAATTGAGTGTAAAATTAAGAAAGACTAATGTTATGAACTTTGAGAGATAGGTGACTATTATTGATTTTTAAAAATATATTTATTGCTTATATGTAACTGAATGATTATTGCAAGTCTGATTGATTCACATAGTACCTGATTCAATTCTCGGTGTGAGTACCTAATTCCCAATGTCTACATAACCTCTAGAAGCAATTACATCAACAGGTATCGAATTATGATCATAGAAATTGAGAAGTTGAATGGCGATAGAAGTCAATATGCTTACTACATGTTGTTCAACTAAATACTGTAGAGGGCGACTATAACCTTTTCTGGCTTTAATCCCAAACAGCTACCTTTTTTAAAGAAATAGATTTATTTTAATATTTAATTGTGATGTTATCTAATTTCAATACATCGTCGCAGTTTGATAGATTGAAAATTTAATTGCAATCCGCAAATTCATTTTAGATTGGCAACAAAATAGGCATATTCGAAATATGACTAATTTTACAGTCAATCTTCAATTTCGCAGTATCTTACAAACTGAAATGTTGCAAACTTGGAAAAAGTTTCGGAAATGTATTAGTTCTTATCACCAATAATTGAGGACATATATTCCATCATGTGAAGGAAAATCTTCTCTGTCAACTGGAAAATTTTCAAGAAACTAGATGAAATATAAGAAATGTGTGATTTTTGTGGTACATTAGAACCTGAATTACGATCCTTAATTCCACTAGACTTAGGTAACATAAATGTTGGAGTACCGGTACATCATTTGTATGTAAATGTACAAAAGAAATGACGAATATTGTAAATGTATACTCAAGATGTCCTTAGCTATACTTGAAAGCCCATTATAGGCTCAATTTCGGTAAGTTCTTTTCAGCCCCGGTACGGTAAAGGCAGGCAGGGTTTTGGTGATAAAATCTTTCGTAAGTAACGTTGTCAAATGTAGCACATGCCATTGTTAGACTTTTTATTTTAGAAATTTAAGCTCTACAAACACTTGTAAATATTTGAAATTATTATTAATAGGATATTTTTACAGTTTTGCTATGTGAAAGAGGGGATAACATTTAGAAAAGGCAGTCATGAGTTCACGTTGTAAAACTTGAAAAGCTACTTACATTTACAGTGTAAATCTTGCACGTAGGGCTGTATGTAGTTATTACAGTTATAGCTATGACATTTCATAGTTCTGTAAGGTGAAGACGATAGGAATACTATGAAAAAGACAGACATTTATATCAGTTTATTTGTTCATATCTGACTCAAAATGTCACAATTAATTACATAATATGCAAACACTCGACACAAGGGAATAACAGAGAAAATATTATTCCTATTAATTGTGTATCGATGACTAATAAAATGGTAATTTCAAAATATCATATGAATAATATTGATTTATATGTTGTAGTAAAACAGAGACATTTGGAAATCTGAATAATTTCTTAGGGGAGGGAGGCAAAGATACAAATTCAGAACTATTCTATCTAAACCTGGAAGTCTTGGAACTTTATATATGTGTTAAGTTATTACTAATTTTATAAGATATATGCAACATAACATATAGTGCAGAATCGATAACAAAGAGATAATGTTGCGAAATTAGGCAAGCCTATTGCAAAGTAAGGGAAGTCTACTGCGAACTAAGGACCAAATGTAGTCTCAAATTCAAGGCAAAATTGATGAATTTCTAGAAGTAAAAAACTGGGAACATATATGTATCTCTTCATGTTCCAGTGGGTCTATTAAATAATCGGTCTGTTATTATTTACAAATTTTCTAATTGATTAGAGCATAACATATACTACAAAATTATACTGTTACCATATATCAGATGAGTTACCGATATAGATATTTTTCTCAATTATAAGTAGAACTTTATTTTTTTTAAGTACATAGGTTGATTCTGAGGAGAAGGATCATTAGCTCCGCTCCCGCGGCAGAGGCACTAGTGCTGCGAAAGCCCGGAGAGAGAGAGAAAACTGCACCCTTCTCACCACCCTACGAGTCCATTCTGAATCCGCCCCTGTTTAAGTAAAATAAATAAAATATTCAATATTGCTTCTCAAACTTAAATTTTCTTGAACACCATCCGTTTCACAGAATCTGGTAAGTCAGAAAATAATATCCAAATCGTTATGGCCACCAGCTACTTTTTCAACGAAATCCTTCGGCTGATATGAGACACGGAACATAGCAAAACTGTTTACCGGGCGATGATAAGGATCTCACTTGATCATTCAGTGTGGTGCTTATGATTAAATTAGGAAGGCCAGTGATATATCAGAATTCGCTAACGGCCAGCTTGTTATTGCTAGACGGTTGGCAATGAACATCTTGGAAACAGCAACTTGTCGGGTGTTCGCAACCTTTTGTGGTTAGTGTCTTCCAAAGATGGGAAAGAAATGGTTAAATCAGCTGCAAGACACAAGGAGTAGGAATGCCCAGACATCCTAGTCTGTCTGCACAATGTACATCTGAACTCACAGTTCACTGTATATTGCTAAATATGAACCTCCGCAGCTGACATCCCACACGTTTACCAATGTTAACCGCATAGCATCGTTGATTACAACTGGAATGTGCACATGTCCACAGTCATTGGACTGTCGAGCAATGGCACACCGTGACATGGTATTTTCAATCACGATGCTCCTTTATTATGTTGATAGCCAAGTTAGAACTGTCATTTTCGAGGGAAACAACTGGTCGAGACATGCTCAGTAGAGCTATGACAAGCCGATGGCGGCTCCATCATGATACTTTCATATGGTCATCCATGAACTCAGTAGTGGGCAGCATGATTGCTTCAAACTATGGGCAGATCATTACTGATCGTGTACACCCCTTTATGTCAGGCATATTTCCGGTTGGTAATCATATCTTTTAGCAGGACAACACTCCTTGTCACAAGGCTTGTCCTGGGTTCGAGTAACATAACAGTGAATTTCAATTGCTGCAACGACCCCCAGCCTCTTCCAATCTTAACTTAATTGAACACTTTAGCGATTTCATTTTACGTCACCAAGCTAACTGAACTCCGAAATTTACAAGAATTAAGTGACCTATGTGGTGCGATATGCCTTCATCCACCTACGAAGGCATAATTGCTTCCATGCCAAACTACATTGTTGCCATCCTACCAATCAAAGTGGACATGCCAGATATTAGATAGATGGTCATAACGTTTTGGCTGATAAGTGCATAGCTTGATGCATGCGTTGAACAAAGAATGTACCTAGGTAGTAATCTCTAAGTGCTGAAATAAACCCTTAAATTGCTGATGCTTTTACCATATAAATGTAAAAAATATTACTCGTAATTTGTTTTCTAACCTAACTTCACACTATCGGCCGTTTCATATTATTTGTACATCACTTTCTTCACACCCCATCTCTCTCAGCACGTCTTGTTTCCATGCCGATAATTCGATAAAACGTAGGTTCGACCACGGTCCACTCATATACCAACAATTATCAAATTCGATGGAGCGATCTAAGAGGAGTTGACATCAAATGTTCTTACATTTCATTTTTTTATTTATATAGAAAATGCTCCTTCCTCTTAAAACTAAAATTTTGAAAACCGACTGAATATGTGTCCTCTTATTGTTAATTAGAAGTTAACATATCGAGTTTCATCTTCCTAACTTGATGTAATGGTGACATATTAATTTCTTTGGTTAAATTATGAATCACCCGCTCCCTACCTTAGGATACGCATTTTAATCAAACTAACATGATAAAAACCTAGTTCAAAGTGGTTGATAACTATATCTAAAAAATATTTCATACTGCCCAACCATTTTCTCGTAATTCTATCACAAAGATCACTTTCTGTTTTATATATTAGAAAAACAAAATAGAGACTAATTTTTTTTGGGGGGGGGTTATGATTAGAGTTTTTGATTTCTGAATACTTCTAAACAGGCCTTCCCTTTGAATGTATGCAAAATGAACATGAAACCTTTGTAGTATCCTAAAGCAAACATAGGCCAAGTTTAAAACTTTGATCATTACACGTTGAGCAATGTGATCTGTACTATTTTTTTGCATATATGGAAAGACGAACGGATAAGTATCGGAAAAGAACTTTAGCAACACATAGGTGTCATCAAAGTGTAAATGAACTTGAAATTTTCATTAAGTCTTTCACATTTATTACTTTTTCTGCCTGCAGCTGAGCTCAGAATTATATATATATATATATATATATATATATATATATATATATATATATATATATATATATATATATCAGCGGCGTAGCGTAACGGAACGCCGGTATGCCCGGCATCCCCTGTTAATAAGAAAGAGTATGTGTTTCATTATATATAAATTGTCTGCTTGTAATCATCACAATTATTTCCACTGCAATCTTCTGGCGCGCTCTGTCCACTTTGACAAGAGGAACCTACGCATGCGCGTCGCTCAGATGCACATTTGCTGTCTTTCCTCCTGTCGTATGCTATTTTCCTCGGGCTTCCAGGCCTACTGAAAGCACCGGGGTTTTCGTCTGCTTTCTGTTGAATGCGCATGCGCAATATTTCCCTTCTCACTCGTCCTCATCCCTTGCAACCCTATATTCGCTGTAGATATACGCTGGCATATTCAAGTATTTCCAACTGTATATATTTTGCACTAAGCTATAGTTTCTGAACAGAACGTACGAGCCCTAATATAAAGGAAATAGAACAAAACGGAAATGGTTAGTTCATCGCATTTTTGAAGCATGCCGGTTATGTAAATAATAGTATTAAAATAGTTATGCCTTAATCGTAACTAAATGCATCGTAATTGTAATCTTCATCGTAAAGGAGCTCACAGACACAGGCATAAATTTAAAGCATTCTGTAGAATTACGGTCACCGATCTGGTAGGACAAGGGAGCCACCACTCCCCGTCACTCGCAAAGATTGTGCCAGTGACTGAAGGGCCCTGGCACAAATCTCGGGGACATAAGGGGAACATGTCCCCTACAATCTTGTCCCCCCCCAATAATCCGATTTGAGATTGTGATGATGATGATTTCTATCCGACTGCCACAAAGGAAACTGATGTCCTTTGACTTGTTTCATTTTTAAAAAAGAATCGTATTCTTTAATATTTCATTGTCATTAATTATTAGTAGTCTATTTTCAACAATTTGTTTAATTCCTGTAACAATTCCTATAATGCTATTGTGGTAATCAAAATTTTGCACAGATAAGAGTATTGTTGCGCCAAATATAGGCCTGATTGATTTTCTTTCATAGTTTTGGGGAAGTCATTATTTGTATTGTTATAAAACAAATGTCCTAAAATTTTAATGTGGATCATTGTGGATGCGTAAGTAGAAACATGTCAATTATTATTATGCATATATTCAAATTTCAGAATGTGCTCACGGCACTGAGTTGTAATAATGCTATGTACCACTGTTTCATCTACATCACTTGTATATAATATACGAGTACAACAGGTTTACCTCAGAAATCTGATTCATCTACTGTAATATGAGTCTTTTTTCTCCCCTCCCCCACAATAAGCCTTAAAATGTGGCCTCCTGCCGATGTTATTGACAACTCTGCTCCCCTAATCCTCCACAGCATTTTTTTCAACTTCATAAATATTTTGAACATCGTTAAAAAAAAAGGAAAGGATTATGGGAACAGTCTTACCATCCCACGAACGTTGAAGACAGATTTGCGCCCTTGACTTCAGTATCTGGGCCCCAGGCCCCCAGAGTTGGTTTAAGTACTTTGTATTTATATCTTCAAATGATATATACACTCAGGCCCATATTCACGAACGGGCGTCTGAGTTCCGGACCCAAGATGACAAATTTTTAGGGGCGATATTTTTTTTGAAAGAACGAGATTGACGTGTGGTATGTGGAGAAAAAAGCCGCCCACGAGAAAGAAATGAAGGGAACGATACTGGAAACAATGTTCATACAAAAGTGGGGTCTAGTTTTCTCGTCACAACGGTAGTGACAAGAAGGAGCTGAGACATTTGGTTATTAAATTCTAACGTAATCCACGCATTCGCTTCTCTATGCCCCACTAGACCTCCAATTAGGGGGGCTTCCTCCTAAATTTTGTATAACTCTATATTTCCATTCGGAATAGCTATGTATTGCTGCTTGCAGTAGTACTATATCGCACAAATGACTAACTTTGGCATCCCCATTTCGGAATATCACGCTACGCTACTGATATATATATATATATATATATATATATATATATATATATA
Organism: Thermobia domestica; assembly: GCF_964235325.1. Lineage (NCBI taxonomy): Eukaryota > Metazoa > Arthropoda > Insecta > Zygentoma > Lepismatidae > Thermobia > Thermobia domestica. The sequence continues at coordinate 102,186,464 of NC_137461.1, forward strand.
TATATATACAGGGTGTTTCAGACAAAACGTCCAGTGCTTATAAATCCGAAACGGCTGAGAATAAAAAGATGAAACAAAAACTGAGATAGGAAAATGTCATAGGCTACATCACATGGTGTTGTTGTGGTGACCTCCAGGGCCCTCCTTCAAGGGGGTCAAGGGGCCAACTACAAATTTTCAAATGGGAACATGTATTGAATCATACCTCATTCAATAGTCCTAGAAAAACGAAACAACTTTTGTAGGAAACAACTTTCGATTTGGGCCACCGTTTTCGAAATGGCAACAAAAACTGGGTCCTGTATCAGATAAAACGTCCAGTGCTCATAAATCCGAAATGGCTGAGAATAAAAAGATGAAACAAAAACTGAGATAAAGAAAGTCATACGGCACATCACATGGTGTTGTTGTGGTGACACCCAGGGCCCTCCTTCAAGGGGGTCCAGGGGCCAACTACAAATTTTCAAATGGGAACATGTATTGAGTCATACGTCATTCAATAGCATTTGAAAAACGAAACAACTTTTGTAGGAAACAATTTTCGATTTGGTCCACTGTTTTGAAAATGCCGCAAAAAGTGGGTCCCGTATCAGATAAAAGTCCAGTGCTTATAGGCCTAAATGAGAAACGGCTGAGAATAGAGAGATGAATCAAAAACTGAGATAGGAACGATGATAAAGCATATCAAGTGGTGTTGTTGTGGTGACCCTCAGGGAACTCCGTGAAGGGGGCCCAGGTGCCAACTTCAAACTGATACAGGGCTTTTTGCGGCCAGTTTGAAAACGGTGGCCCAAATCGAAAATAGTTTCCTACAAACGTTGTTTCGTTTTTCAAGGACTATTGAATGACGTATGATTCAATACATGTTCCCATTTGAAAATTTGAAGTTGGCCCTTGGGGCCCCTTGAAGGAGGACCCTGGGTGTCACCACAAATGCACCATGTGTTGTGGCCTATGACATTTTCCTATCTCAGTTTTTGTTTCATCCTTTTATTCTCAGCCATTTCGGATTTATAAGCACCGGACGTTTTATCTGATACAGGACACACTTTTTGTGGCCATTTGAAAACGGTGGCCCAAATCAAAAATTTTTTCCTACAAAAGTTGTTTCGTTTTTCAAGGATTATTGAATGAGGCATGATTCAATACATGTTCTCATTTGAAAATTTGTAGTTGGCCCCTGGGCCCCCTTGAAGGAGGGCCCTGGGTGTCACCACAAATGCACCATGTGTTGTGCCCTATGACATTTTCCTATCTCAGTTTTTGTTTCATCCTTTTATTCTCAGCCGTTTCGGATTTATATGCACTGGACGTTTTATCTGAAATACCCTATATATATATATATATATATATATATATATATATATATATATATACAGGGGATGGACAAAAAATCTAAAAACACATCATACAGGAAACGTAAGTTTGGCCCTCCACTGTACAACACTTGTTGCGGTTGCCGATAGTTTTTTTTTTGTTTTCAATGTGTCATGTGGACCTTCCTCTTCCGTCAGCAGTAACCAGTTCACCTGTGAGTGTCGTGGTGTGAAAGTGGTACGGTAAAATGGGCGACCTGACAGACTTCCAAAGAGGCATGATCGTTGGTGCCCGTCTGGTTGGAGCTTCAGTGGCAACAGTGGCGAACATTGTGGGGGTATCGAAAAGCACTGCGTTCAATGTCACGAGGGCATACACAATTCATGAGCAAGCGACGTCTGCAAAGCACAACAGTGGTCGAAAGACAATCCTGTCAGATAGGGACCGGAAGGCATTAAAACGGATTGTAGCAGCTAAAATGATGACCACTGCAATGAAAATTACGCCTGAACTCAATTCCGGCCTACAGAACCCGGTTTCATTGAAAACAGTGCGACGGAAACTTCATAAAATGAAAATTCATGGCAGGGCCGCTATCGCCAATAGGAATGCGCACGAGACAAGATTTGGGGCTGTCTCGACTCGAAAATGTGCTGTAAAAGTGGTCTCGACTCGATAAATGTATATTTTTCTATTAGAAGAGCTTTGTCTCGACTCGCGTCTCGTGCGCACCCCTAATCGCCAAACCCCTGGTCACAGCAGTAAATACGAAGCGGCGTATCCAGTGGTGCACAGACCACAAGGCATGGACTCATGAGCTTAGATTAATGGCTGTGCTGATAATCATAGCATCTGCATCTCCTTCAGCTTCGTACACTGTAATGCTTGAAGAGTTAAAGTGGGTTTTGAAGAAATCAATCAAACGTCTTTTATTTTCAGAGTTCACTAAAAAGGGTGCTTGCTCAGTAGTTACTTTAGTATTTTCATCAAATGCGATTGTAGAGACATCTTTGACATTGCTCTTCTCTGTCATTCAACATTTTTGTCTGTTGCATAGCCATCAAAAACTGCAACTCTGCACGGTGAAATGTGTTTCTGTATATATCGTATATATTTTTCAGAAGTATTTGCATATGTGTTAATATCGGACAAACAACCGCATGAAGTAAGAAACCACCGTCTACAACGTAACTCAATTCTGATAGAGTTTCCATACAGGGTTCTATAGGTCCTACAATGTCCACAAGTACAGATTTTCTAGTTTTTCTAACTGAAATTTCATCAAACAAAGAGGGAGGATAAGATGCTAGTTTATATTTAAAAAAAAAAATCATGCATCTATTCATATGATTGCAATACCGCAGCAATTCGGCTGAACAACCAAAGAGAGTTGATGCTAACAACTTCCTTCCTAATATTAATTGTATTGCTTGTCGCAGACACACAACCTTCTCTTTTCTTTTGACCCCATCTTTTTCGCCCTATCACAGTTAACTTTCTTACCAGTTACTAAGATAGTTGCAATGTTGACTAGAAGGTCTTTTTGATAGGACTGTTCAAACGGGTTGTAAAGACTAAGCCAATCAGAAAGTTTTCTGATGTCTTGATCATCTGTCTCCTGACCGAAAGGTCTAGTTTCTATATGCTGTTCAGACACTGACGACCATTTTTCACAGAAGCTTTTTTAAGGCTTCAATCACTTCCATTGTAATTGGAAAAGATAAGACCGGGCCAGCCAATATCCCGCCCGGTCCGAGATAACATATTTGAATCACCTTTCTTACTTCTAGGTACATTTTCAACAAAAAATGTTAATAATTGTGGATCCTCGGGAGTAACTTTTTCCAATGAAGGAATTGCTTCTTTCAAGGTTGACGCGATACGAATGCATTGTTGATGCTTCTATTTTTAGACATGATCTGCTTTTCTTTTCTTGTTTGCTTCATTCTTTGAGATAAGAAGGCAGGGGTTTGCTGTTTACTTTCATACCACTATGAACCACATTAGCTTAAAATTTATGTATGTTTAGAATATAATAATATATAGACTACCAGCTGTTACGCCAATGATGTTAAGGGTGAGTCTACTGAATATATATATATATATATATATATATATATATATATATATATATATATATATATATATATATATATATATATATACTTTATTTCTGCTACTAAAAGGAAAAAAAGGGAGATTTAAATGAACACAGCATGGACAATTGGGTGACAAGAAAGCAGCTCTGCCCCCCTATATTTTCAAAAACGTCGAATTTCTCGACTAATTGTATTCCGATTTGGAGGATTCTTTTTTTAAAAACAAAGCTAATTAAATGTTCAATCTAAACTATTCCGAGCATTGTTTGCGAATTCCTAACGGTTTTGGAGATTTTCTACAACCAATCCAAGAACAGGACTTTCAAAATATATCACCTTATACTTTAATGAAAAATGGTGGTTTTGTGTCAAACTACGAGAAAGAAGTGTTAAGAAAAGTTATAGATTAGAGCTTCTAGAATAAAAGTGCTTTTACAGAATTGGAATATCTTAAATAGTCTCAGAGTTACAAGCTAAAATCGGGAGACATGCGCATTCCGGACGGCCGCCATTTTGAGGATGAAGCGCACACGGGAGTTTAGGGGACTTTTGATATTTCATTTAAGATCACATGAAAAACAAATCCTGAAATTTTCAGCTTTTTCTAAATTATTTCAGCTCGCGGTCCTTTATTTACTGGGCTACTTCCCAAGTTGATGGAGGTGCTACCGAACGGTTTCTTCACTCACAATGAATTCACTCAGTCACGGTTTCTTCACTCAGTTCCTCAACATGTCTGGCCACTCTTCGCCTTAATTGCTGTCTAAAGATCGTTTTTTGTACATGCATTGGTCTTCCGGCACATGGTGCGTCTTCCAGTGTTTCGTTACCGTTTTTGAACTTCTTAAATCGCCGTTGCAGTGTCCGCGTAGTCACGACACTCTCACAAAAGGCCTGGCATATCTTCTCCCTTACTACAGCAGCGTTTGACGCCAGTTTTAACTCCTACACCATACTCGCCCTTAGGGCTCTCTGTGAATGTCCCATATTCACTCTGTCCTTACGCAAGTTCACTGTGTAACTGAACTGTCACAATCAGGTAGTATGTTTTGTATATCCACACCAACAACTGACTTTCGCCTTATCTCCATTCGCATTCAACTCACGGTGTGAGGGCCAATTGAGCACAGACCTCCACAAAAAGCGACAAAACTTTCTTGGTTACCTTTATAACATTAAAGTTTCAAGAACTTCGCCGAATAACTTTCGAATAGGTTACTGAAAGTCGAATAAATATGAAGCTTACTAGACGCTGCTTTTAGCGTCTATGTACAAATATATATTTGAGGTTGACTTTGTTAGACATGTGCCTATTAAAATCACTCGCATGTTATGACCTGAGGGAAAGAATCTTCACATTTTTGATATCATGGTCCCTAAATGGTTAAACAATTTTCCATTCGAAAGTTTGTGTACCTATCCGCTATACCTATAGTTCCGGAAAGTCGAAAATATAATAATAGGAAAGTTTTTCATATTATTTTGGTTAATTTATTTTTATGCTTTGATTATGGAAATCAAGTGATCACACAAGAGATAGCCTATACTATTAGTAACTTTTTCTACTTGATGTTAATCACAATGAAAACTGTAACACATGAGAAATGCACAATAAGTAGTCTACCCTTATAATTACAAATGGAAGGGGTAGATTTGTACAGAGGAGTGGGGGCACATTGGTCCGTACCAATCCACCCCTCATGCATGTGTACTAATGTGCCCCTACCGAACTTCAGGATCATTAATTCCTATAACTGAGAAATTAATCCACGCAAGGCAATTGAACATAAATGAAATTATTTGTAAAGAATTACACTTTCATGCAACATACATAAGTTTTCAATTATCCAGTGTTTATTACAAATATAAGCATACAAAGACATAAGTGAAATTTTACTTTTGCTCTAAGAAGTTAACTTTTTTTTTCTGCACAGAGAAAAGAACGCTGCGTCCATCCATCAACTGTGCCTCACGATGTTTGTTTGTTACCAATGTCCCCCCCTCTCCCCTATATATATTCTGTGTATGTGTGTGTGTTGATCTTTCTTGTAATGAAATTATGGAAGAAATCAATAACCAGTTTTGCCCTGGAAATAAAAGTTGGAAATAGAAAGTAACAAATAACAATAATAATGAAAGAAACTCGGGAGATAGCCTCAAGGATATAAGAAATATCAGTATATGTTTACATCATTGTAAAGAACTCAATTTAACCCAAAACCTTATTTTCTTTTCATTCTTCTTTTTCTTTATATATCTAATAAGATATTTTATTACGTATGTTATTCTCCAGTTTCTTCGTCATATTCTTAAAGCCTCTGTGCACATGGAAATATGCTCTTTAACTGCTAGATAGATCAAGAGAGGTTACAAGATTATTTTACATTACATTTTCTCATGGACGAAATTCTTCTTTATGATTTACCATCTTTTGTGCACGGTAAGATGATGCATGTTTGAACAAGAATCACAGCGAGCAAGTAAACATCGTCGCTGACATGCTCATTGCCAGAAGGTCGTGTTTTTGGAAGAGTCCTCCTTCAAATTATCATACAGTGATGGCTCCATATGTCATTGACAATATCGTATAATTATTAATAAGTATTCTGCCTATCGGTAGATGCATGAACTAATAGGAAAGAGCATTTTTTTTTTTTATCCCTAGGTTTTGGACTGGAAAAGTTTCTTCCACGTTTCTTGATCTCCAGCTTCCTCCTTAAACTTCCAGTATTTTCTTCTGTTTTCCAGATCATTGATCAGCTGTGTTCTTCTTCTTCTTCTTCTTCTTCTTCTTCTTCTTCCCCATTGCTTTCCTTTCATCTTTCCTTCTATGGCATTATGAAGAAGACAATTTATTTTCAAGATATGTCCAATTCAACTGGTCCCCCTACGAAGAATGCTGGACAGAAGCGACCTCTTCTCTCCTATTTGTTTTCAAACATTGTCCCTTCGTCCATTTTTTTTATCTTCTACATCTTCCTCCAACACAGCATTTTGAAGCAAGGAAATGTTTATTTTCTAAATGTCGTAATGTCCAAGTCTCTGAGCTTTTCACGCTGGGCTAGTAGCTACAGGGGTGTAGCCAGCAAGTTTATGTAGGAGGGGCTCGTCGTTTTTGAGGGGGGGCAGCTACAATGTACAAAGCCCAAAAAAATTTGCTGCTAGAGTTTTTGAGGCCTGAAAAAAATGAAAATTTTGGTTTCCTTCTGGAAAACTAAAAACATTATTTTAGCTTCTTCTTCTTCTTCTTCTTCTTCTTCTTCTCCTCCTCCTTCTTCTTCTTCTTCCTATTATTATTATTTCTCCATAAATTATATTCAGGGTATTTTTTAGTATGCTTAACCAAGAACTACTGCCCGGGACCAAACGCTATACTTTTGTGCTTAACTATAAAGGTAACCAAGACAGTTCTGTCCCTTTTCGTGGAGGTCTGTGTTCAATTAGACCTCACACCGTGAGTTAAATGCGAGTGGAGATAAGGCGAAGTTGAGTTGTTAGTGTGGGTATATCCAACATACTACCTTGGTTGTGGCAATTCAGATACACCGTGAACTTGCATAAGGACAGAGGAAACATGGGACATCCACACAGCGTCATAAAGGCATGTATGATGAACGAGTTCAAATACAGGTCAAACGCCGCTGTAGCGGGACAGAAGATATACCAGGCCTTTGGTGAGGGTATCGTGACGACGCGGACAGTGCAGCAATGGTTTAACAAGTTTAAGGATGATGACGAAATTCAAAAACACCGCGTGCCGGAAGACCAACACATGTACAAAATAAACATCTTCAGGCAGCAATTGAGTCGAACAGTGGCAGACATGTGAGGAACTGGGACTACAATTCAGTGTGAGTGGAGAAACCATTCGGCAGCACCTCCATCAATTTGGAAAGCACTACAAGTTGGGTCGATGGGTCCCACATGTTTTGACTCCGGGCCAGAAGGCAATGCGGCAGTCGCCTGTGTTTATTTATTATTTTGGAGCCATTTCTGGACAGGGTGTTGACATGTGATAAAAAGTGGGTCCTATACGAAGCTCCACGACACCGTCATCATTGGTTAGCATCCCATGAACCGATTTCAAAACAGCCGAAACCAGCACTGCACCAGAAGAAGGTCCTTCTGTGTGTTTGGTGCATCATGCATCGGAAACTGCTAGCAGCTGGTCAGAGTATCAATGCAACTGTGTAGTGTCAGCAGTTGAGCTGTGTTCAAGAAAAACTCAAAACTCTGGAGCTATTACTTCTGAATCACAAACGGGCCCTCGTTTACGGGACAACGCTAAGTCCCACGGGGTTAGGATGACTCACGACACCATTCTACGCCTTGGGTGGGAAACAATATTGCAACCCCTATATTCCCCGGGTATTGCACGGTCCGATTATCACTTGTTCCATTCTTTGGACAATCATCTTAGAGGACACCAGTTCAAATCCCTAGTAAAATGCAAAATGCACCTGATACCTTCTTCGTTTCACGTCTCACCAAGTTCTACCGCAATGGATTCCATGGCCTTTCAGAACGTTGGCAGAAGGTCGTCGATGCTGATGGGGACTATTTTTGATCTTCCAGGTATGTCTTAGGTGACATATCAATGTTCGAAGGTGGTGGGTGAAAAAACAACTAAACTTTTCTTGGTTACCTTTATATTTAAATTTAAGACATTGTATACAGAACCTATCTACACAAGATTGATTTTCTTTGAAATTTCACTTGATTTCTTTAGGTTTCCTGACAAAAATATTTATTTATTATTCGCGACTAAGAAAAACAGTTATTTTATTACACTGAGTAGAAATAAAAGAGAGAGCGAATGAAATCCAAACTGAATAAAAACATCGTTTCTCACAAAATTTTTCATCCTCTATGTCTTTTAAAACACTTGTTAAAGCATATAAAAATATATAGTACTTACAATACAGTTTATACCTTTGTTTTATGCCTGTATTTGTAGTACCTTGTTAAAACGTTTGTCTTCAAACTGTCAAATATAAATCGCAGTAAATTGTGTAATCTGCTGTCACAAAAAGTATCCCTTTTTCGATCGGTATAAGGAAGAGATACTATACTATTTTTCGATCGGTATGGAAAAACAATATTTCTCCATACTATTTTACCATAAATTATTAATTGTCAATAAACTTTGTTACTTTTAAATGAATGAAGCGAGATAATTTTACTATGATGTTTTAAAAGCTGGTCATTTGGGGGGTCTGGCCCCGATGCCGCCCCTTGACTACACCACTGAGTAGCTAGCACGTGGTCTCGGGTTCGATTCTCGGTGGGAGAACACAAAAATAATTTTATAATCATTCATTTTCATTAATCATCCATATCATTTAGCCTAAAGGGGATATTGTGGGGAGCTAACTAAGAAAAAGTCATTTCATTTCCAAACTTATGAAACAGCACAGTCCAACGTTCCATTTACAGCAATTGACTAGCTTCTTCGTTAGTCCCAGATAGTTCCCAGATTCCAATTTCATTTCCCAGATAGTTGAAATGATAGACCTTCTCAAGCTACTTTGTTCTATCTGATCGGTAAAGGTGTTTTCCCATGGTATATTATCATGAACGCATTGTAGTGATCACGATCTGACAGACTGCATTGTCGAGGGCATATCGGCCAAACTGTAGGTATGAGTTGCTATGCGGCATTGGGTACAGTATGTGATTTCAGATATTACATATTAATATCAAGTTTCACCATCAATACTACATGAGGAAGCTTAAGATCCTCCGTTTACATTCATCTATCAGACAACTTCCAAGGACACATGGAGTGATTGGAATCCAAATTTGAAATTATCTAGAAGAGAAAGTTTGAAATTCAACACTTCATGAACAATTAATATATATATATATGTTAATTTTGGCAACCAATAACATAATTATATAGTTTATTGTATTATAATTTTCTGTTTACAAACAGTTTTTAAAAAAGTATCCAAGTTTAGAAGTGGGCGAAGGCTTTGTATTTTCCATTTTTTAAACTTAGGCAACTTGGTATCCAAGTGGCCAATATTTCAAGAGAAAGTACAAGGCCATATACATATTTAAACTTTCTTTATGGAACACTGGATATATCTGTTTCTCTAAATTTGTATGCTCACATGATATGTCGCACATGGAACTCTATAACTGAGCTACCGTGGCCCCAAGTCTCGATTCGGTATATTATATGATAGTCAGCTACACATTTCCTGTTAGGCCTGCAGTCAAAAATGAAATCAATCATACGTTATTCATTTTTATTCGTGGCTCGGATGGAACATACTCGCGGTTTAGGCCGGCTCGGGGACAACAGTTGGCTATCACTGCTTTAAAAGATCCAACACGTCAACGAATCTAAAGTTATAAATCTAGAAGTTCAAATATATACTACATCCTAAGATACCGATTCTCTAAGGATTTTAACTCTTCAATGAATGAATACAATATTAGTTAAACTAATTACTGAATAAAGTGGATTACTGGATTATATTTGTTATTAAAGCAAGAATAGCAATCGATGCTTATAAAACAAATTTATTTCAGTTCCCTGTATAGGTGTAGTTTCAGTTATCAGCAAATCACTCTCGGTGCTCTCCTAGTTTAGGCAACCATAAATTTAAAAATATACTCCTTTTGCGACGTACCAGCACGATTGTGCGGGTTGTGCGGATACTACCTACAATCACTATATAATTTTGTGTTGCATTTTATTTCTTCTGCTGGGAACGGCTCGCTGCAATTTTGAGGGTTACATGAGTCGTGTAGATGCGTTAATCCGATACGAAAGTCCGTATTTCTTTTGTTTGCAGTTGAAGTTTGGTGGGGATTTATAAAAATGTTAAAAAGTTCCCGTGCTGAAAGGGATACAGAAGAAATATCTAATGTTATTTCAGAAGAGGAATGTATAAGTATTCAAAATATATATATCCCGAATAATGTTGGAAAATGTAATTCAAACTGTATGCTTATAACCAGGGGTAAAAGTGAGGCTAAACGCGGGGGGACGCCGTCCTCCCACCTCCAAAAAATATGTATTGCCTCCCCTAGCTCCTAAAAAATTACAATGGGCAAAGATAGGCAGGGGAACGGAATGACGTCATGCTGCTACCTACCATCCCCTTACCTTTTCACATCCAATATATCCCTGCTTATAACCATGTAGTCCATACGTAAACCATGATGAACTGAATTCCTATGTCAATGCAGTGTGTTAAGTCATGATATGCAACAATAAATCTACAACACATAAACGTCTAGTAACATGAGGAACACAGTTTGTTTCCACTAGCCTCGCTTCGTGCATAACCACCGTGACCGATGAGCCTGCTGCCTATGGATTCAATCCTGTAATCCCGCCAATCCTGTAGATCCCACCAACTACGCCATACCCTTAGTCGAGTTAGATACAATTCGTGTTTTAGGAGGCACCTAGCAGGTTGATTGGTGTTTTTTGCACTGTTATTTTATTGTTTATTTCCGCACGCTGTATTTACATCTATGACAGTTAAGCTCTCCTAAAGTGAATTTGTAGCCAAGAATGCAACTTTTCCCATAGTAAACAATTCATTAATCAGTAAGAGTGCATTTCATGATTTAAAAAAAAAATGCCTGTATGAATCATGAATTCGTGTATGGGAGCCTAAACTAGGATAGCACCTCAATTTTAATACCTGACGCATTAAAGAATTAAAATAAAAAATGTTCTCTCTTACATCACAAATAATTTCGAAAGTCTATTTTAAAAGTATTTTAAGCCAATTTTACTTTCATTAAAATATTTACATTAGTGAAATCCCAAAAGTATTATCATTATGAAAACAAAACAGGCAAAAGCATGATGCATTAAAGAGGTAAAATTGTTACTAAAAGAGGGATTTTGTAAAAGAAAAGAAAAAAAATAATATTTTCCAGAATATTGTTACGTAAACACATAAGAGATTCATGCTTTTAGAGCCCCATAAGTATCCTTGAAAACATTAAAAAAGAAAAAAAATCTTTTTGTGATGGGAAGATTCTGTTTTGAAGCCAATTTCGCCTTCAAGAGATTTTGACCTAGTTAACTCCCACCGAATTCCCTCTTTCCTTGCTTTCCAGACATTCCTTTGTTCCAGTCTTTATATAAAGGAGAAAAGAAGGAAAAAGGATAATGTAAGAGCATTTTACCCACCACAGTTCATCATCCTTTTCGCTCTTTTTTATGTGAAGCACACGCCACGTATTATCCTTAAACCAAGGAGAAGAGATTTTATTTAAAAAAGATGTAGTTGGTAGGTGGGTGGGTAGTACCTGACGAGTGATGGTATGGGATCCATGGTACAGAAGAAGGTCGTCTGGAGAAAATACATGTAGATCCCCCCTTCCTTCCTTTTAATGTAATTCCGTATGAAACTATCGTGAAGTGGTATACCGTGTTTTACTTCGTACACATAATGTAATTTGTGTCAACATCCCACTGAGTGACAGGATTAATTTGAATGCTGGAAGAGGGATGACATCTCTTGCCTTATTAATGCTGCTGGGTTGTGGATGGGAGGGGTCTTGATTCCGCTCCACTCGAGCTGCTCACTTGAAGCAGAAAGTTTCCACTACATTGATGACTGGATTGCATGTGACGTCATGGTTTTTCTTTTATTTTACTTCACTTTTTTCATCTTTTTTTTTTCGTTTCTTTGGAGGGTTAGAAACGAGGCGAAAGGTTAGTGAGAGAGTTGCTGGTATCTAAGTGCAAAATGATGATGAAGAAACGTGGAAATAGGAACTGACAGAGAGAGATTCAAGACTAATGCATTTTCGTGTTTACAAGTAGAAATATGTCATGTACACGAAAATGGTACTTAGTCACTCGTTTGCTTGTAAAATATGTTTTGAAGCGCCCTTCTTTACTCTATCCTACTTACATACAGTTTTCCTCTTATATTACACACATGACAAATCTTCTTACGAAATTTCCAGAAATATCAAGATCAAAATGCAGTGTATATACAGATGCAGTATATGATAAAGAGGCACTATTCAAGGGACACATTTTCAGACTCACTTTCAACGCTATAAATTTTCGCTCTATATATTAATGTAGTTCTTTTAAGCGTAAAATAAAATCATCGTAAGCCTACTTATATTAAAGAAGATGTCGAAAATCTTGAAACATGAGAACATTTTCCTTTCATGGATGGTGCTGAAATTTATTCCCGTCGAAATGTCAAAAATTGAATATAGTGTATCACGTCAATGCACTTAACATCTTAGTATATATATATATATATATATATATATATATATATATATATATATATATATATATATATATATATATATATATATATATATATATATATATATATATATATATATATATAAACTATTTATTTTCGTCTGGAATTAAATGCAAAACAGCTTAAATTCTAATTATTTTAATGCACAGGTTGTTATTCCATAAATTCTACCATATTTTCAATATGGTCTGAATATTTAAATTTGGTCTACGACACTGCAAAGAGTGAGAACTTAAAGAAGAGGCTAACTGTATGTCAGTCAGAACCTTATATGCAAGAAATCTTCTTGTGTTATAAAATTTCGGAAGAGAAAAATACTATGTATTATTACACTGGACTTTGATACTTTTGGTTTTATTTAGATGTCAAATAAAAAGCGCCAGTTCGTTTTGAAATGAGGGAACTGATAAGTTCTCGGTTCGACACACAAGGACTTTAGATACTGGCAGGAAAGTTTCAGGTTATTCAACTTATCAACTTATTCTCCGCGAAGGTCAACACATTTGGCGCAGCGTTGCTCCAATTTCAATAACTCCTAAAGAAAAAGCCGGTTTATCCGCGATTGTCGATCTGACTTCCTTCTTCCAGAAGCATGTAACCACTATCATATATATAGTCATTGTCAAAAGTCTGAGTACACTACTGATTTTTCAGACCCCCTCCCCCGAAAAAATAAGATGTATTCATACAAAATCAAATTTGTTGGACTTGTTCTGTAAAATAAACATCACTGCTCATATAAAGAAATTTAAATATATGGTCCTGTTCCCACTGAGACAGGTTTATTATTCTTGCGTTCAATGAAGTGCCGACTCTTAACCTTCATTAATAGTTTTACAAATTCCAGGCATTTGCTTGATTAATTTATCCAACTTTTGCGTTGCTATACTACAGTAGCTCTGAAGAGCCTTATAAAGACCTTCAGTATTTGCTGGCCTCTCTGTATAGACTGTCCTGTCAAGTCCATGCTACAAGAGAACGATGATTAACAAATGCGCTGACTGTGTTGACTATTCTATTTGTTGATGATGTAAGACTCTACATCGCATTGCGGATATTTACTGCATATATTGGAAGAATGATTGGGATATTAACCCTGTTGTAGTACAAAGTTACTGTCCCAAATCCCCATTTCTGATGGAATTTCATGTAACACTTAAATCTTGTGAAACTCATTTTTGTCCACTATTCCATAAATTCAAACTAAATTATCAACTTCCAAGGATGTAAATCATCCCCAAACAGTGACGCTACCGTCTCCGTGCCTTACTGATGGCATTACACGATCAGAATGAAAGTGCTCTTCGCGAAAACGATGTACCACCATGTTAAAAGAAATGGCGCGTATACTGTAACTTACAATTTTACCCAATAACTGTGATTTAGTAATGTATTATTTTTTCTTTGTGTGTTCATGGAAGAAAGAAGTTAGTAACTAACATTTCTTTAAAATTTTATGCACAAATATTGGGAAACAAAGATGGTATAAGCGAAAAATGGAAATCAATAGCAACTTTCGGCTCCTATAAACATTGAGTGAACAAAGAAATGAGAGCACAGGTATTTGGAATCAAGGTAGACGTAAAATTTGAAACCAACATTTCACAATATTTCTGTTTTAATTTTAATTCACATAGTACTGCAAATTCCGTAAATGCTAATTAAGTCAGGATTTTACATCCAAATTAAGTTGCAACATAATAATTCTCGTTAGAAAACCCGAATCGGCAATGCGAATTTAAGATTAGCCTATACTTTCGATAAAATGAAAAAAATAACATAAAATGTGAATAGTTTAACCTAAGTGTATGGCAGAGTGAGTAGCGAAGCGAGTTAGTAAATTATATGTGTTCTGCGCGGCAGTTCGAATCCGCCTCACTCCTTACTTTTTTAAAAGACTTTTTAAATCACGAATTACATTAGCACATACTACATGGGTGACAATTCCCATGTCAGAAACCTCAAGTCCACACGCGATAAAATAGCATTTCTGCAATACGCACCATCAACTATTTCAATAAGTGTATTGATCTTGAGACAGAATCCTCCTCGAAAGGTTTGCTCTAATGGATACTGTATTTACGACGATGCTTCCGTTATCAAATATAGAGTTTTCTTTAACGTAGAATTGCATACGCCAAAACAGTTAAAAACATTCTCATTCTTTTAACTTAGGTTGAGTTGACTTGAGTTGATTTTGTTTAACGCCACTTTCAGTAGCGAGGCTATATGAGACGTGGACCTGTTGATTAACATGGAATCCAAACCACATGAGCTTCTATCGGGGATCGAATTCGGGTCTCCTATGCCTTTACTTGAATTTGGACACGAATGCTCTCAAATGGAATTAAGAGGATGCCTTGGAACTAGTGACGAAAATAGTTTTACTGCGGCCTTGATCGATCTATCATCGATTTACTCATACTGCACCTCTGCCGCACGCATTTCAGCTACTGCGTTATTATATATATATATATATATATATATATATATATATATATATATATATATATATATATATATATATATATAAGATATACAATGCTATTTTTTAGTATGAAACCTAGAGGTTTTACTTATCTTTTTCCTAAGTTTTCACTACATACTTAATATGAATTACGTTCATCTCACACTGAGCTGAGGAGGAGAGCGTGCGAAAAATTCTTCTATATGGCTTGTAAAAGATATAAATTATATTTAATTACGAATGATTACTTTAGTATACAGCTTTATTTATTATTTTTATCAGGGTGGTTGAGATGGAAAAAGCGAAATTTTTTTCTGTTACTATTTTTACTGTGAAGGTAGAATATCATTGCTTATAATTCTTAATATAAATAGGGAATACAGAATAGTTTCATAAGTATCAACTAGATTTCAAACAGGCCTTTCCCTACTTCATGGCACCTCCGTCAAGATTCACTGGACGGAAGTTTATTCTACTTACCTGTGACTGGGAAGAACACGTTGAAATAGCTTAAAAGTAGCATTTTTGAACGAAAGTCTAGTCATATAAATGAAGACATTACGGGAAAGTAAACTATAACGTTTTTTCTTCTTACTTCTTTCTCAAATCAATATTAAATATAAGAAAAGGTGCACACTGATCTACTTTACAATTATTATTCAATACAACGTTTTACAATTGTAAACGTTTTACAATTATATAAATGTAATACAAAACATTTATATAATGCTTTTATCTTTTCTGTTCTCTGTTCATCTCCAACGTTTAGATCTATTACGGACTTTAGAGTAAGTATTACAAGGTAACAAATTATAACAGTCCCACTGTGACATTGTACGGTACAATCGGAAATGTAGGGGGATTCTAAATCCAAAGCTTAGAATAAGTTTGATTCAACTCCTGATATGGGATGCTTTTAAGACCACATTGTGCATGTTTTTTGAATTTTGTGAGCAATCCGTCTGTTAATTTTGGTTAAATCACATATAATAATAATAATAATGATAATAATAATAATAATAATAATAATAATAATAATAATAATAATAATAATAATAATAATAATAATAATAATAATAATAAAAGCTCTTTTCATTACTATTATTTGCATGAAACTACACAATTCTCTTTATTGGTTTTATTCCTCACTCCTTACAATTAAACTTCATATCAAACGCACATGCGGACACGGGTTACATTTGAATGGTAGATTCCATTCTTTGCAATTTGTCTGTTGCATGAACACAAATTCCCAACAATTACATTGTAAATTTCTTACAATGTAAGTTACATATGCTAATAAATTGTTTTAATATGGACAAATTCTGAAAGAAATGTTTAATTACTCCATGCCGTAAACGTCGCCAGTACCCAGTGGCTTGCTTGCCGGTAAATGTCTTTCGCCGCTATAGCAACAAGCCGAAGGATTGCCACTAGTATGCTACTGGTCTCAGGAGTTAGTCGAGTCGAAACATATATCTAGAGTCGGGCTGTTGAAGTTACCACCACGTGAGAGAACTGTGAGAGCTTCATTTTGGTCCGCGCTTCTTCGGTTCGTCTCAGAGAACCACGAAGAGACCAACACGAACTATCACCAGTCATGTGCATGTGGTTATTATTATATTTTACTTTTTGTTGACGAATTGTTCCTAAAGTGAGCTCCGGGGGTCAAGAGTAACCCCCGCCTCTACATCATGAAGTAACAAATCTTGAGATGAGTGCGTATAATTGTATGAATTTAGTAGGCTACTGTCGCCGATCATTAGAAAATGAATATGGGAGAACTATGAAATAAAGTAAATAGACGCGCGTCATTTGTAATAAAATTACATAGCGAATGCATTTTATCTGATCCCAAACGGTTATCGTCGGATATACACGGTTAAAGGAAAACCGTGGCAGGAAAAGCTGGCTTAGTATGTCATTGCATTGAATTGCATGGGAATGTTCAACTGTTTATTTTAATTTTTTTCCAGTTTTCTCGAAAGTTAGATGTTAGGTGTATCATACTGTATGTTTCCCCGAGCCACTCATATATATCTTGAAGATATAGTGAAGAAGTTCTACGGAGTATTTCAGTAGAATGTACTACGATTTCTTGTTTACGTTTTGTAGGTGATACAGAGGTCATTGTAGAGTCTCAACCGAAATTTATTTATTTAGTAGAAAACTTGAGAAAATTTGCGTAGAATATAATATAAAAGAAACTGTTATGAAGACAAAAGCAATACTTATTGCAATGAAACATTGTGTGTCAAACATAAAAATATGGGATAAAAAAAAGTAGAACAAGTGAGTAGTTTCCGTTGCCTAGGAAGTATTATTGAAGAAGCTATTAAGTGCGAACAAGAAATAGAAACAATGCGAAACGAAATGCTTGTGAAGAGTAATAGCATATTTTGTTGGTCTATCAATAAAGTTAAGAAGAAAAAGATTAATGAAATGTTTCAAGTGAAGTATGTACTCTACAGGGTGCACATAAAAGGTACGTGCCATTTCGTTCTAATTTCCAAGAACAAGAACATACAGGAAACTAACTTGCTTCTAATTCTCAACAAGCTCCCTCTATTAACACATAGATGGCATGACTCGTCCATTTTGTATAGCAGGTGGCATTGTCATATTTAGGAGTGTTCAGTGTGGAAATTGAAGCACTTCGCATTGGAGGGAAGTTAGTTTGTGCCTAGAATAGACTTATATTATGACAATAATCTTGCATTCTAAGTGTTAATATTTCAATATATTCCAAAAGAAACTCGCAGGGGAAAATACCTCTGTACACTATGGAAAAGGTTATAATTTCTCAGCTCACACTATTTTTCGCACAAAAGACTTGAAAAATCAATTTCTCCAATGTACACTCATATCCAAAATTATTGTTGTATGTCTACAAATATGTTGTCGTAGGAATATAATTTGATAATGAATTCGCCCGGTATTTCTTATAATGTTAGTATGTGTATAATCGGCAAAGACATGTATATGACAAATTTAATGTCAAAAGAGCAGTAAATAAGAACAATAAAACGGAAATAAAGCTTTCCTGACCATTTAGAAACTTTTTGTTTTACATATTCTAATATTCGTATTTATAATTATTTTCCTATGAAATTTACCACAAATATACATTTCCCGATTATACACATAGTATCAGTATTAAAAGTACCTTGCAAAATCATTATCAAATTATATTCTTACAAGAAGACAGTTAAAGATATGCGACAATCATTTTGGACATGAGTGTACATAGCATACAATGTGCTTGGGTACCCTCTGTGAGAGCGTCTCCATAATGTATGCTCATAATTGTAATTTGTGTAATCACTAACATACCACATTAAATTTGTTACAAATACTGGTATGCATGAATATTTATTCAAAGTATTTTATCTTCTACTTTAGAAAAGCAATATTATACACACCTTAACCTGTTCATTGTTCAGGAGATGTTACTTTTTAGCGTTTCGGATAACCTCACTGTACTAAAACTTTGCACTCCGTCTTCTCAGAATAAATTACATTTCGATACAGATTCCTTTTAAGTTGGAAAACTGATAGTTTCTTATTTGTTTATAAATTTAATTTTAGTAATTACACATGAAAGTCTGATGTCATTACAAGTTCCTCCCTCCCTAGTATGCACAAAGGGTACGAGGTTCCGGGAAGTGTTCAGAGGTGTCTGGGAATTTCCTCCCTTTCCCTTCTTCAATTACCACACTGGGGGTATGTTCCAGATATTGGAAAATAGCACTTCCCAGAGATGATATGCTCTCAAACTAGCGTCCACGAAAAAAATATTTTAGATTTGGAAACAGCCAGAAGTCACTGGAGGCTAAATCTGGTTAATAGAGTACGTGTGGGAGAAGTTCAATACCGTGGTCGGCCGCGAATGAAGTCACAACATTAGCACGGTGTGTCGGTGCATTATCCACGTGGAGGATGAAATTACCCTTTGTCAGTTGTGATAGTTTCTCAGTCAATTTTGGCAAAAATTCTGTATCCAAAAGTGTACGAAAATACTTTCTCGTAATCGTATTACCTTCTGGAACAATATAACTCCCTGGAAATTCCAGAAGATAGCGTACAGAACCTTCTAATTGGATTCCATCTGACATTTTGGGAGGTGGCGATGAATCTGTGTGTTTTCACTGCATTTTTGTTTCTGGGATTAATAATGGAATTTGTGATCCATCCATTGCCATAACATTTTCAAAGAAATTATGTCCTTCTCTTCTGAAGCGATATCGAATCCTTGTCTCTTTTTAATCTGCCTGTAAGCATTTGTGGAACCTAGGGAGAAGAAATTTTGGTGAGGCCTAGTTCGTTTGTAATTATTCGTTCTACTAATCCCATTGTTAGTTCCAGTGTATTATATAATCTCCTGCATGGTGGTGTGTCTATTTTCCATGATGAAAGTTTCAACTCGGCAATGTTAGTGTCAATTGATGTTGTTTTTGGACGTTTCGACTCATGTCATCTTTCACACTCGTTCGCACTGCTTTGGACTCACACATGAATTTCCTAACAATGTTTCCTGGAAGAGCGCTATCATCACACACACCCTCCAATTGGCGACAAATATCGGCTACACAACGTCTAGTTGCAATGACGAATTTAGCAAGTATCCGTTGCTCTTCAGCCGAAAATTCCATGTTGCTAGGCAATATCAGAAACACGCCTTACTCGTTCAAGAACTGTAACTCAACTACTGCCACGTAGTAAACAAAATCTGCACTCTTAGGAGTAACAGTTCTAGCCCGGGGCCGGGGACCTAGACCCCAGTTTTTGAATGACAAATATAATTTAAGCTATTATTTATATATTTTTAAAAGTGTATAGTAAACTCATGATATACCTATAATAGTTTGGAGTCTGACTCCCTCAGTTTTTACCTTCTTGAACCGCCACTGATCCGCGATGTCGCACATCCGATTTCCTATAATGACAAAAAAAATGTGGACTTCAGAACAAACCGGCATGAACTCTTGGTGTGCACCTTGTACATATAAGAAACAAGGGCACTGGAAAAATGACAATAATGCTAGTTGTTCCCGAAATACAGAAGTGAAGACGAGCTGAGAAAATTAGCTGGATGAAGAAATAAAAACTAGGGATGGCCAGAACCGGTTCCTGGTGGAACCGGTTTTCGGGTCTGAACGGATCCGGTTCTAGAAGATTCAGTTCCGGAACCGGTTCTTCGGTTTCAGGTCTTTAACCGTTTCCGGAACCGGTTCTCAAAAACCAGATCTGCAAGAAGTGGTGGACGTTATTAAAACTAATAATTGTTATGTCAAGACAAAGGGTCTACCCAAGTTCTTAGTTTGCGGCAGATAAACTGCCAGTAGTGTAATAATAATAATAATAATAATAATAATAATAATAATAATAATAATAATAATAATAATAATAATAATAATAATAATATTTATAATAATAATAATAATAATAATAATAATAATTATTATTATTATTATTATTATTATTATTATTATTATTATAAATATTATTATTATTATTATTATTATTATTATTATTATTATTATGGAATTTTTGTGATTTTTTTTTTCAATTAACTTCAAAGCTTTGGTATTTTATCAACTCCTTGCGCTCCTATGTTGATTGTAAAACGAAATTGGAATTTGCCATAATTTGCACTCCAATGTCTCGTCTCGGCTGACTGGTTTTCATTCGTCTCGTAGTTTTTTGTTTGCTCAATAGCTAGCTGGCAGGAGTTCAAGGATGTCTGCTCAGAGTTGGCGTGGGTCAATGAAAACTTGACCCACGACCCACCGTGATCCACTCTGACCCACCACCCACCATGAACCACCACCCACGGTGACCCACTCTGACCCACCACTCACGGTGATCCACTCTGACCCACCACCCACCATGAACCACTCTCATCCACTTTGACCTACTCTGACTCACCAAAATCCATCATCATCAACTCTGAATACGATTCACGGCCTCTTCTAAACTGACTAAAGAGTTTACACTTGTAATAAAAAAAGACTGTGAAATTGTCACTAATCGGAGTTTGAATTTCTAGTCAATCGCTCAAGCACTACTCTGTTACAATAACAGTGAATCTGACCTTTACGATATAAAATGGTAAAGTGTTTGTCAGTGAGGAAATTGAAACAGTTTGAGGTGGGGGAAATTAGTGTGTGCCTAAAATATACTTGTACTAAGAGAATATTTTTTCAAGTGTTAATTTCTGAATGCATTCCACAAGAAACTTCTATTCGCAGGAAAATACCCCTGTACAATATGGAAAAGGTTATGGTTTCTCAGTTCACAGTATTTTTCTCACAAAAGACTTGAAAAATCAGTTGTTCATAGGGTATAAAGGTGCTCGGTTACCCTCTGTGAGAGCATCTCCATAAAGTATGCTCATAATTGTAATTTCTGTAATCACTAAAACATCATGTTAAATTTAAGTTACAAATATGCATAATTGCAATTATTATGAATATTTATTCAAAGTAGTTTACCTAAAGCAAAGAAGAGACTTACTAAAAATTAGGTACAAAAAGTTGAATAACACAAATAAGCCATTAGTAATACAAGTATACATTTTCCGTAACACGTAATTTTCCACCTTAAAAAAATCTGAAATCGGATTTATTTCCTGTTGGTAACTTTTTGGCGGTAAATCATCCGCAGTGGAATGATGTCCATCCTTCAGCCAAGAAATAACTAGCTCGTCTACTTTGAGCTTGTCTAGCGGTGGGCCATTAATATTGATGAGCAACAAGTTAGACAATGTTTGAGCACTTAGTGTATTTCTAATATTAGTCATCTGTAAATTCATAAGGGGAAATTCCCGTTCGCACTCTGTCGTGGAAATTGATAAGATTTCTACCCGATTTCTGCAACTTCTCATCGACAATCTACTTATTAGACTTAAGTCTGATAACGATTTTTCTTGGTTAGGTTTGAAATACTCAGCAAGAAGTATCATCTCTCTATCACCATACAACATCTTTTCCATATCGACCATGTCAGTTGGTAATGTCGACCCATGTAGAACAGAAACTTTATCTACCACACCTTTGACAGGGAATCTTGTGAATAAATTATCAATTAAAGCCTGATAAACTGATGATTTCTTATTTGTTTATAAATTTAATTTTTGTAATTACACATGAAGGTTTGATACCATTACCAAGTTCCCTCCCCCGTCTAGAAAGCGAAAGTGAACGAGGTTTCTGGAAAGTGTTCAGAGTTGAATGGGAATTTCCCTCCTTCTTCACTTTCAATTACCACACTGCTGTTTGCCATGTGCCAAATTACGATGAATTTCAATTAAATTATCATAGTATAATTATTTCTTTGTTGAATTATCAACACTTTTCAGTGGAAAAAAGGATGAAATTTCAAAGTTCCAAATCAAAGTAAGTAGACCAACGTAAAGGGAGAAAAAGTGTAAAATTTTCCATACAGTTATGCGTACAATCCAAACTTCAAATTTCCGTGTAATTAAGCTTGCAGTACAAATTTTATGCCTATTTTTCTCACAACTTTATGGGTTGATTGCCCTGTGCTGTAAGCGCTCCAAATAATAAACATAAGCTTCAGCAATTATTATAGCAGAAAGCAATGGATATATGAAGCCAAGCACTGTATTTTTTGTTTCTTTTTTTTTCTTAAATAACATCGATCGTTTTCGATCATTTTTACAAACCAACTCACTACCAATTTTCCATATACAGAAAGTTCCCCTCCCCACACACACATAAAGGAGAATTTTAAAAAATGCTAGGATACATTCTGTTTATTTTCAATAAAGAGTTAATACACTGAATTTCATCTCCGTAAGTTTAACGGCTTGCGAGATACTCATTTTTTCCCCGCAAAAATTCGGATCCTCACTACCTACTTATTATATTATGCATTATAATAAAAGCAATATAACATCCCAGTTTGGATTAAGGCCTAACTATATACCAAAAGTAATTTTATTTGACTGCAATTTGACCGTGATGATCAAGCACACATAGTTACATTCAATTTTTTATATAATAATTTATATATTACAGTGATACAAAAATGTATTTTTTCCAGTAGTTAGCTCTAAAAACTCACAGGTCTCGAAAACCAAGTAGTAGTGTAAGTCCTATTGCTATTATTACTATTAAAAATATCAATATGCAAAAGTGCCTGAAGTTGTTTTTTCACTTGGTTAGATATACTCACCTCAGGTAAGTAGACAAACAAGTGGAAAAGAAAGGGAAATGAAGGTCTTGAAAGTAAAACGGAGACAAATTTACCAGTCTTCAGAAGATACTGTCTACAATGCAGTGAGCAGAGAGGGTCGGTAGATCATACTGAGTCGGTGGGTCGCAGTGAGTCACGGTGGGTGATGGGTCGCAGTGGGTCATGGTGGGTGGTGGGTCACAGTGGGTCATGGTGAGTGGTGGGTCACAGTGGTTCATGGTGGGTGGTGGGTCGCAGTGGTTCACGGTGGGTGGTGGGTCACATGCTGTTGACCCACGACCCACTGACCCACCCAGAAAACTTGACTCACTTGACCCACTGACCCACTCCATCTCTGCTGCACTTGTTCGCTCTTGGAACATTGTATGGTCAAAATTTCTGTAAAAAAGTAATAAAATACGTATAATAATAATAATAATAATGATAATAATAATGATAATAATAGTTGATGCTCTTTTTATAGCATAGGAGCACGATAGTTCAGTGGTAGACTGCTGCCTCCGGTGCATGGGATCCCTGGTTCGATCACTGGTCAAATGAGTTTGTGGTGGACAACATCGTGTCGGTGGGCTTTCTGGCGGTTCTCCCGTTTCCTCCGATGTTCTCATTCCCACAATTCTTCTATCATCATTCACTTGCCTTCATCATCTTTCTCTTTTTCTAAAGGACAAAAATGTGTTACGTTAAAGTGAAGTATTTCATTTCAGTTTTCCTTCTCTATCATGGGAACCCCGGGTTCGATTCCTGACGGGAGCTCATCTGATTCTGTTCCCACGTGAAACTGTAGGTCTACATCTCACATAGTCTCGCTACTGAAAGGAATATTGAACTGGAAATTAAATAAAAATCCTTCTGTAGCATGAAAAGGAGTGCAAAGTGGTTCATTCAGGCTTTGCTTTATACTACGTTGTACAAATTGGCGAAGAAACTGACTTTGCTCTATCAATCCCTGTATGAAGAACAAGAATGTAAGCCCTATACGAATAAAGTTTCATAATTTGAGGGAACCCCTAGTGACACTGAGTCTGCGGTACCGTTACTGACGTTACTGATAGTGCTTCCTTCTTACGTAGTTTATATATATATTACATGTTCTTTGGCTAATTTGTGTTTAACGTTCCATTTTCTTCAGCATCTAGCCTATGTGAGATATGGGTCTACATTCTTACGTGAGATCTGAACCACACAAACCCCCAACCGGAAATCGAATTCGGGCTTCCCGTACCGAAGGAGCTCGGAAATTTTATGTGTTTTTACTAATTAATATACAGGAGAAATTACGAAATGACAAATTAAAGGAATTTAGTGTTTTGCTCATCAAATTACTGTGATATACGATGCTGACTCGTCAATATTCTTTGAGTCTCAGAAGACAAAGAGAAGGAGAGACAAGGAGAGAGAGAAGGCGGGTGTGAAGGAAGGAATGAGAAGGCGAATAGAAACAATGGTTTATGGAAGGGGGTTAGAAAAGGGAGCAGATGAAGTGGAGGAACTAATTGACCGTCGGGTGAGTAAGAACAACAATGAAGGGAAGGAAAGAGAAAAGAAAGCTTAAGACTTCAGCTTCACTAAATCACAGGGGAAGTCTTCTTCCTGGATGGCTGTACGTAAATAATTAAGAGAGTGGAGACCATTAATTGGTCGCTCGCTCTATGTCCCCTCTTCTGAAGAACCTGCATTCGCTTTAACCACAACGTCTACTCTGCTTCTTTAAGGGGAATTTAAAACTAGAAGTGACACTATTTGGTATTGGACTACTGTCTCTTATAACAAGGCGTCGGACTTTTATGATGTAGGTACGTAGTCTACATATACATCTAGGTATGCATACTAAGCGTATGTATACTCAATGTATATTGCCGCAGGTACTTTTCTTGACGAAGGTGTTTAAACACATCTTTTGCTTTTCTGAGCTCGATAGCACTGTTTTCGGTGGTCATATTCTACTATATTTTTTTTGATACTGATGTCTAATTTGTTCCAAAATGGTATAAACGTATATTTATCATTGTACTACATTTATAATATGGTCATATATTTTCAAATTTGTTCATATGTCTTCCGTAAAGTTGTGCACCTAATACCAATATTTGTATTTTCTTCACATTATTATTTGTCATTTCTTTTTCATAAATACTTTTCTTTCAAACAACAGATAACCATGTTATGTTGAACATGAAGTAGAACAATGCATGGTAATGAAAGACTGAACTTTGACTGAGCAAAGGAATTGTCCTTTCTTTCTCAAAAAGGAGAAAATATTTCTGAATTATTAGTGCGTTTGCACACGACAACGATAATATCGGTGGTCCCACCGATAATGTCGGCGGTGAAATCGACTTCAATGTATTCAAATCGTAGCTTGCACACGCAACCGATATTATCGTCCGTTCCTCCGACAAACAGATGCTGTCGGCCAAGCCCCCGATACTGTCGGCGGTACCACCGACACCGATTTTGTCGGGGGCAATGTTTTCTTATGATTGGATGCACACGCCACCGATAATGTCGGCCGGCCAGCGGGTTAGATGAAGAGAGTGACAAGGCGCTGTGTATTTTTGTTTTTTTCTTTTCTTTGGAATTTTGTTGTTTTTCCATTTTTTCTATTACAATTGTATAATATTATTATTATCTTGTCCTATAAACAACTTTGGAACAGCTTATTATTTTTTTTACAGTCTCTGTTTTGGAGTAGCTAATTCCCTTTATTAAATTAATATAAAATGTGGGAAGTCTGAAGAGTACTGATTTCCCTCTAAATAGTTATCAAATAGAATATAGGAAATTTACATAACCAATTTCCGTTGATTATTTTCTACTCCCTTTTTTTTTCTCTCTCTCTCTCTCTCTTTGATTGTATCTTTTTAAATCTACTAATGCTTTTAAGTTTTATTATATTCTGGAAATTAATTCAAGCGTAATTTTCAAAGTTTGATACTCTGTGAACATAAGCATATGGAAAAATCCTGATTATTATTACTTTCTTTTATTTACATCAGAATTGTGTGCACACAATTTTCTCGGTCTCACTTGATAAGCAATGATTGAATAGAATATTTATTGACAAGTAGAATTATTATTATTATTATTTTGAAACGAACCTAGGATAATCAAACGTTCTTTTCAAAGCTCCCGAGGACAAGTGACTCATTTGGCATTCTCTTGATTGTGATCTCAAAAACAGGGATGTGACTCCACGCTTCACTTGTCGCACATCTTTTCTCTAACTTCCAACGCTAACCCCATTTTTTAAAAGAATTTGTGGAATGGCAAATGGAAACAAAGACCCGAGTACGAAATATGTTATAGCATTTAGACCCAAGCTCGTGTGATAATCAAATAAGCCCGAATTACAGAAACTTAATAATTATTGCAAAGTTGTGTTTTTATTTACAGCAATTAGAGGTTTAATTTTGCAGTTGTGCTTTAGAAGTTCTCTAGAACACACCTGCTAAGACTTCACTCTACACCCACTGGACTCAGGGGCGGATCCGGGGGGGGGGGCGATCGGTGCGATCGCCCCCCCCCCCAGTAAGGGGAAATTTTCTTATTTTATATATAAATAAAAAAACTAATCCCAGAGTTTGGAGCTCTTAAAACTAGGTCTAAATAGCAGCATTACAACCCACTGCCCCCCCATAAGTCCGTCCTGGATCCGCCCCTGACTGGACTGGATACAGGATTTCCGCCAGGATTTCAAAATCAGGAGAGTGTTCAAAAATTTAAGGGGGTGTTTGTGCTTGACTTTTAGAAAACTTATAGACCTTTCTCGTCTTATCCTAAAATTCTGCAATAGCACAAAAAATGACACCTTTCCACTGCAATCCTAATTTCAACAAAGTAGAAAATGTTGCAGTGACCTTCATTTCGTGTTTTGTATCAAAAGACCCAATATATTTCAGCCAATAAAAAAAATGTAGGCCTTATATCTGGAGAACTACATATAGTGTAACCAAACCCAACTATCACTTAACTCACTATGATGTACTTACTCCGTAAAAAAAATACAAAAACTCGATATAGGGGCGGTTCAAAAATTTTGTGGCCCTTGATCCAAAATATCCAATATATTTCATTCAATCAAATATTTTCTTGTACGCCCCATATTTGGAGAACTACGTATAGTGTAGTGAAACCAAAAGTATCACTTAACTCAATATGATGTGCTTATTACGTAAAAAATACGTAAACTCGATTTAGGGACCGTTTAAAAATTTTGTGGCATCTGATCCAAAAGCTAATTAGTGACCAAGGTCGCAATCTTTTGATGCGTTTCTTTTTTTTTTCTTTCTTTTTTTTATCATTCCTAAAATTCTTGGCCATGATCGCAATCTTTTGATCCATTTTTTGGTTCATTCCTAAAATCCTTGTTATTTATTTGGTTTTATTTTGTGTGAATACCCATTACAATCAAGGTAAGTTATAGTATTAACGAATTAATTCACTTGACTGATGTGATGTTGAACTAAAATCCATCGTAGTTTTCTCGATTAATGTATGCATGGACAAATACACGTCGGATGTTCTAAATTTATCATTTCTCTTCTCGTTCTTTTTCTGTTTGCTCTGCCTAAAATGGAAACGTTTTCGCGACTGAGATCCGTCAGTGGTTAGGTTAGGTTAGATGAACTCGATCTGATATCTGAAGTGCTAAAACTACAACATGATATACTAGAACGTTTATTGCTAATTGCAGATATTGTACACTCATGTCCAAAATGATTGCCGTATATCTATAACTGTCTTCTTGTACGAATATAATTTGGTAATGAGTATGCAGGGTACTTTTAATACCGATACTATGTGTATAATCGGGAATTGTATATTTGTGGTAAATTTCGTAGGAAAAGAATTATAAATACGAAAATTAGAATGAGTAAAACAAAATGTTGCTAAATGGACAAGAAAGTTTTATTTTCGTTTTATTGTTCTTATTACTGGTCTTTTGACATGAAATTTTCCACATACATGTCTTTGCAAATTATACACATACTAACATTATAATAAATACCTGTAGAAATCGTTATCAAATTATATTCCTACATCAACATATTTATAGACATGCGACAATAATTTTGGACATGAGTGTACCTTTATCGCAACATTGTAGGTAACTAAATTCGCTTAAATTTATAGCCAATGTAATTTTGTAATTTGTAATTTTGTAATTTTTTACCAATATGACTCATATATTCACGAATGTATTAATAGTCTTGATGACTACCGTATGCATATTTTGACAAACTCTCCTCTGAACCGTCATTATTACGCTTCTTCACATTTTCACACATTGTAACACCACTTTATAACTTATACATGCCTTATGCGGGTTTGTTTACTAAGCAAGTTAAATGCTCTTTGTGATCCTAATGAATGAAAAAAAAAAAAGTATTGGAAGTATATTTACAAGCATATTTGTGAACCGCGGCGCAGTCTTACAAGATTGAAGATCACTGTTCCAAGTTCTTTAATGTTCTTTGAAACGCAAGTTCATTTATTTTGATTCACTCATGGTCCAACTTAACCGATGTCACTCGTATAGGACTTCTGAACCCTTTCCCGTATGCACAACCAGGCCGGTAGCCAACCCAAAAATGTAGGGGGGAAGAGACAGAAGTTAGGGATGGCCCGATCCAACCATATTATAGGTCATTTGCAACCCTACCGTGAAAATTTTAGGAGGGGGCAGCAAAAATTTAGGGGGCCGCCCCCTAGACCTCCTTAGATACGGGCGGATGGGCCTGTGCACAACCTATAAAATTTTCAAAATCAGCCTCAACACTTTTATTTTCACTTCAAACATCAGTAAACAAGGTTCTTCCCAGGACACCTTCAAATTATTAACGTGTTCTGGAGTGAGACGGCACCGTTCTGAAGTTAAAATTCTATTCATTGTTGAAGATGATCTCTCCACTGAAACGGTACCGATTGGAAGAAGCACAGGTTTTGTTGCTAGAGCTGATAAATTATTAAATATAATGCGTTTACATTCTTCACAGGAAAGCTTCATTAGAAATCCCTTGAAGAAAGCTATTCTTTCAATCGTTTGAGAGTTCTATATTCAAATAGCACTTCTTCGCACAAAACATGAAATAATTGTGAAAAATCGCCTATTCAGGCTCGGATCAAGGCAGAAGTTTGGAGGGTGTTACTCGAAGTTTAGGGGTGACACTCCCTATCGGGGGGAGGGGGTGGCGGAATCCCTGGCTGGATAAAACGCTTGTTTGTATAATTATTCGTCAGAGTTAAAGCCCGTCGACGGGAAAAAACGTTCTTTTCCATTGAAAGTGATATTCTACAAATTATTGCCATAACCTATACCCACTCTCGAATATTTTAAAATCTTTTTAATAATAATAATAATAATAATAATAATAATAATAATAATAATAATAATATTAATAATAATAATAATAATAATAATAGACTTATTGCAACTGCCAACATTTCTATGGGTGGAATACAGGGTCTCATTTCTGTATGCTGGCGCTGAATATGGTTTCCAATTCTTTCTATTAAAAAATCAAAAGTTTGTGTGGACATGCGATAGTAATTAAAAAAATTTGCATCGTCTTCGCGTAATTTCTCATATAGTGTATAAAAAGCACCTTCTACATAACGCACAGTCAATAATGGATGAACCCAAAGCTTTCGCGATCTACATTTCCTGTTTCTACGTCTTAAGTACAACAAGGCAAGAAGATATCTCTTGTTGATAGCTGGACTCATCTTCTCTCTTTCACGTCCTGTCCAATACTAGTCTCAGCGCCGACATTATCGGCCACGTGTGCAAACTATCGCCGACACCGATATTGTCGGGGCTTCCACCGATATTGTCGGCGACGTGTGCAAAGTACGCCGACACCGACACCGATATTATCGGGGCTTCCACCGATATTATCGTTGCCGTGTGCAAACGCACTTAGGCCTCTTTTATGCACGCACTTGCGGTACCCGTTGCTCAGTTACTGCGCTTTCTAACTACGTACGTTGAATCAAATGATTCTTTTTATCCAACGGCCTCGCGGATCTGCAACCAACGCATATGAAAATCCGACCGCTGTTAGTTGCCGTCCACCGTTGTTGTGCGGTTTCTACTTACATTGTGTCTTATGGGACCATTTATCAACAGTGGCTCGGTTCACTATCCACCGGCAGTGTTGTCAACTCCCACAGTCATAGCCACATTTTCAGTTGCTTGTTGTTATCTAAATAGGACGAATCTAAACATGAATGACTTCAAAGCAGAACGTTTCACTGACGGAATCAAGGCAATACCATGTATCTGAAATACGATTTCGGGAGATTACAAAAATAGGAAGTTTAAGAAGCTGTCGTGGCCTCGTGGGTAGCGGTGTACAAAATATGTATTTCATCTTGTATGATCTAAATAAAATATGGAAATAAGAAAGTATTTCGAAAATCTTATTGATATTTGTTTCAATTTGGTTAGAAAAAAATATATGCATGGGTTTGGTAGAACTGTACTTTACGTACTGCCCTATCATTGCCAGTCCTCAGATACAGCCGCAGTTTGGAAAGAGCACTAGCGGATCCATAGCGGCCAAGCAGCCGTGTGCATAGAAGAA
Source organism: Thermobia domestica (assembly GCF_964235325.1). Classification (NCBI taxonomy): domain Eukaryota; kingdom Metazoa; phylum Arthropoda; class Insecta; order Zygentoma; family Lepismatidae; genus Thermobia; species Thermobia domestica. The sequence goes on from NC_137461.1 coordinate 102,217,425, forward strand.
GCCTTACAACGCCCGACTTCAGGATTCCTACCGGCTTAACGGACTCTCATAAGTAACTGCAAACAGAAAGAAACGAGCCGGTGGTGCTGCCTAACTGCACCTTCGTTTACTTGAATCGGTAAGTATCGACTCCCCAAAGTAGTACTTCCCAACCTTTCAATTATGATGACATCCTGTTAGTACACAACATTATACACAACACAATTCACTGATATTAATTATAAAACATACATATTGTAACAATGGTTGATGGCTCACTTTAACACATGATTCCTTATGATGACCCGGTTTATTTTAAACAAATATTAATTTTCTTTAGGAAACTTTTCAAAAATAATAAGTATACGTTAAACGCCTTTTCCACAGATGCATATCTTTACATTGACACGTTCACAATAATCTTGAAAAGTTTCATAATCATGTAATAGTTTAAGGAAAATCAAAGTTTTGGCTTTACGAGAGTTATACCTAGGTACATTTAATTTATTTCAGGTCGGATGTAGAAAAAAATTACTTTCATTTCCTCATCTAACATGCTCATACTTGCATGTTGAACTCCTCTGGTATTAGTCATAATAGAAAATGCACTTTCACGTAAATACCAAATGTTGCATAAAATTACAGCACAACGATGAGAGCTCTCTTACTAATTTCTTATGAGAAGGGTCCGGGCAAAAGGACGAGGACAAAAAGCACAAGTCAAAACGGGCCGGGAAAAAGTACTCGGGGCGAAAGCAGGGGTAAAAGTGAGAGGGAACGCGGGAGACACCGTTAACTGGCAACATTCTGTACAATAAAATAAGGATATATATTAGTAACCGTATTTTAATAAACTATGAGGAAATCTCGAGAAAAAATATAAAAGGTATTGAAAGATATTTTACAATATCTACGTTCATTCCTTTCTTCATTCAAATATATATAACAGTTTTCCTCTCATTATGACCTCAAGTATTATAAAGAGCATATATCCACCATTATGAAAAGTACATACCAATAATGTCTGTAAAAGGGAAGAGAGGGAAGTTATATATCGAAGTGGAAGATGGCTTATACACCAATCGAAAGAACTAATGGCACCTATTACGAAACTGCAATAAAAAATTTTCCGAATCCATATACGTGCGAGTTATATGAATATGCAGGGTGTCCAGAAAATACATTTCCACTTCTAGAATCGCAAACGGTGAGACAGATGCCAAAATAGGAGAACACGTGCTTGATCATTTTAAAGGTACAACATATTAAAGCAAAAAGTGTTGTCTCACAGGAGACGGAACAAGTCTGCACTCTAAAATTAAGGTGTGCAAAACGGTAGCCGGTTAAAATGTAAGCAAAAGCGTCATTGTAAAGTTTATGGTCACCCCCCTCCCAAAAAAAACCTGAAACGGTGAGACAGATGTCAAAACAGGAAAACACGTGTGTCATCATTTCAAAAGTAAAATGATTGAAAGTAAAAATATTTGTCCCAGAGTCCTCCACAGGGTCCCAGATGGGGTCCTACTCAAAATTTTCAAATGGCAAGGTGGATCAAGTAGCATATAATTGGAAAGCTGTTGTTAAATGAAAGTAGATGAAATAAGTCTGGACGCTCTACGACAACACTGTGCAAACATCTTTCTTTTTAGTTCTTCTTTCTGTAGTCGGGTTTTGTTTGTTTTCACAAATTCTTGTGCTCAACGGAAAGAAAGGAAATGCTCCTATTGAGAGATTCTGCTGTTTGGGTCCAGTAATGTCCAAATGAGTAAATAAACAAAGAAATATAATAATAAAATAAAATTGAGAAATAAAGAAAAGAAATAACATTTTACATCTTTGAGTATAGAACTGACTACGTAACATATACAGTAGTGTACAGTACAGGCCCGTAGCCAAAACTCGAAAGCAGGGGGGGGCCGAGAGCACTTCTGGGGGGGCCCAACCTGACTCCACGTTTTCATATCTATTGTTGCTATTTAACCTTTATACACTTGGCAAGAATTTGAACGAAATCGTAGGCTCTCACGCTGGGGACCTAGGGGACCCCCTAATTACAAATTCCCCCTTATGTATAGCTCGTTGGAAAGCTTACGGAACACTGATTCCAACGAGGTATCACTTGTGGAATTCCCACCCTAATCGTAGAAGAAGAAAGGTCATAAAACTTTTTTAAAATACGAAAAAATTAGAACTTGGGGACCCTTGCAACCCATACAAACACCCAATGCTGACAAAACGATGATAATGTATATGCAATACACTTGTTATAATAGCACTTTAAAAAATGGTAGCAATTGCTGCAATGCAAAGCGAGAGAAAAATTCAGAAAAAATCTTATAAAGCGCCCTGTATATAATTTTCGAAGGGCTGTTACAGAAATTTGCGTTGGCGGCCTTGGTGACCCCTCTAATCATGATTGAAACAACGTTGGATATGTTATGGAACACAGATTGCAACGAGGCAACAAGAGTTATGCTTCTAGACCAATTCAGTGAAAAAATATCTCGTCTTATATGGAAGTCCAGAAAATAAATGTAATTTACTAAAAAAAAAAGAAAAGAAAAAAGAAAAGAAAAGAAAAAAATACTTAAAAACTTGGCCAACCTTGCCCTTTCCTACTTTCCTCATATAAGTAACAAGTACTTTTGCAGGGTATTAGCGTGCAATTTTTATGACTGTACCCCCAATGGAGAATGCCCCCCGAAAAATTAACGAAAAAAAAACAACGAAATTTACCTTTCTCGTCTCCGCCGTGGTACTCCCCACATACATAAAATGCATATCGGCGACAAGCTTCATCTTTCATGAAGACTTTGATACCAAAATTATCTTCCTATAGTGCGTCCAGTAAGAGAACGTCTCTGACAGCTCGCAATGACATTGCCACTACCCGCGTGTCAAGGTTTTTTTCGGTGCAACTGTAGTGGCAATTTAATTAATGGTATAAGACAGAGTGATCGTGGTTGGTAACACTGGTATGAAAGTAGGGCTGCAATGTCCCACCGCATGTGGGAAGAAACGTCAGAGACCATCTCTTGTTGGCCGTGCTATAGCTTAATTAGGGGCTGAGTTATTAAGGTTTAAAGTCCAACGCAGCAGATGCGCCCTTTGGCGTTTAAAGGTTAACTTACGATCATTGTATTCCCAAACAAGAATTCAGAGTAGAAATAATCGAAAACTACACAGAAAATAATTAAAGGTCAGTAATGTGAAACATACTGTATAATGCATTATGTACTTTATATCAAATGACCAGCTTGCTATTTAAAAATATCCCCATACCCCCATCTATTTTACATTTATAGATCCGTATTTCCAATGTGTGAATTAAAGAACATTTTACAAGGGGAATAAAGTGAACATTTGAAAATTATCATGGGGAAATTCAAAATTTATGGGAGACATCCAGCTTAACAGAGAGGAATTTCTCCATCATTCCCCTAGTAATTTGCACACTGCGTATTCAGAATCTTTTCACTACATATTAAATGCATTTTTTTTTCTAAGACAAATTTGGAGAAAAATTAACTCTAAGAGTTTGTATAAATTGAATTACATTGAAAACTGAATAAACAATGATATGTAATTGTTTGAAGTAAGATATAAAGCATTCATATGAAGGAATTAATACAGAAATAAAATAGATGAATAAGCTATACTATAGTTACAATTTGGACAATCTGTACTCCTCTATAATTCTGTACTGTGTGTATAAAAGTTTAAAATTTTACCTAAATGATCAAAGCCAATAACAAATAATGAATGTATAGCTGATTCATCAATTTATTTTTCTTGTGAATAAAACAATAGGAGGGAGACAACAGTGGCTCAGTGTTAGAGCGTTCACGCTGGTTCGATCCCAGCTCACGCCCAGGGGCATTATTTGGGGAGGGCAGGGAGGGGCAATTGCCCTCTCCCTGAGTTTGAGATTTATATAGATTTTATCAATGGACTAGTAGTAATCAGTGAAAATCGCGAAATTTTACATATATCAAGAGGTCTTGCCTCCCCCCCCCAAGCAAAATCTGAAATGATGGTACTGCTCACGCCAAGTGAAGTTTGTGGTGGATACACACCGTGTGCGTGGTTTTCTCGGGTTCTCCCGTTTCCTTCCACTTTCTTTATTCCACTAGCTCATTCATTTATTCTCATCATCACCGTCCCCTTTAGCCTATTCGGCATAACCGTGGCCCGTAAAACTCAAAGATTCTTAAAAAAAAAAAAATGCGTCTACTTACTTGACTTAAAAAAGCTGCAATCGCCTATTCTTCATTGCGTTGAACTTCTGCAGAACTTTCATGATGTCTATGTTTGCAGTTCGTTTCTTTTCAAACGCAAGAAACACCAGGTTGGCCAATCGTTTCTGACTCATGGAAAGTCTTTCTGGGCTATTTATGCGGGTCAACACAGAAAACGAAGATTCACATAACGCGGTACTGCATACAAATGTTCGGATAGAAGCAAGTAGAGCATAAGTATCTTCATAAGCCATTTTAACCTTATAGATTTCACTGAAGGCGTCAGAAGAATTACATTTGCTAACATACGCCTTTGCAACAGCAAGTTCTTCTTTAGACGGTATGGTAATTCCTAATGAAGATAAGTAGTCTGTTTTCGGAAGCTCGAGATTTTCTGCTGAAGTAACTGCGTCCAACAAAACATTGTTACTGTGGAATCGTCTGTTAATTTCTATAAGAACTAAATCAGTCGACTCGTAGAACACCTGTCGCAAACACTCAACTTCTGTATTCCCTGCACCAGTTGTTTCTGCTACAACAAAATCCTGTAGTGACGTACTTATTTTTCTTTTCCTTGAAAGGCGTTGACAAGCTTCTTCAATGTGGGTATCTTCTATCATGCGATTTGCTTCACCTACAATATCTCGAAACGTTTCATCATTTCGAATATTGTTCAATGTTTTCACAGCAGTATCAACCAGATTTCGTGCGGTACTCAAACTTGCTTCATGCGACTGGAGAATTTTATCAACAGGATGAAGAATTTCAAGTATTTTTTCATCAATAATAAACAAAATCGGAACTGCAATTTCCCAACAGTCAGAATAAGTCCAGTACTTTCTACTAATTCTTCCCCATTAAAATTCCCGTTCTTAACCAACTTTAGCACCTCCAATATTTCCATATAATTTTCGCGAATTATTTGTATTACCCGTAAATATCCTGACCAACGGTGTTCTAAAAGACGAGCAAGATTCCGACCTTCATACAAAGTAGCAATTTTACTTCTTTTAAGGAAGTACCGGTATAAAGCATGACACACTGATCAAAATGTTGTTTGACAAGAGGAATATCGTTCACACATTTAATTACTACTAAATGCAATCTGTGATTGAAACAATGTATGTAAGGAATATCACGTCCTAGTCGTTGCTGTATTATTGCTTGCACTCCATCCTTCTTCCCGCTCATCACAGAAGCCCCATCGTAACAATCTAAACCATAGTCCCGAAGAACATTAAGTGTGAGATCGGCAAAGGAATCGGCACTAAGAGATGGCAGAGTTTCTATGCTTAAAATAGACTCACGAACTTTTCCGTCCGTCACATATCGAATACCGATAGCCACATTTTCTCGATTGTTTTTGTCACGTGTTCCATCCTCCAATAGAGTGAACCATGGCACATCTGCACTGTTAATGTCATCAACAATATTTTCTCGAACACTATCTGTCATCACTTGAATTATATCATTCTGGATTTCCGGAGATAAATAGGAAGCATTTTTGGGGAATTTGTTTGTAACAATCGGCCAGTTTCTCGTCCTTTCTTAGTGTATATTCAAACATAGTTCGGAAGAGGCTCTGTTCCTCGTGTTCTTCAACATTAGCTATAAGTCCCTCTCATTGGTATTTCATTCACAGCTAGGAACTGAATAATTTCCGCGATGCTCTTTACATAATACTGATTTTTTTCACTTTCATTTACTAAAAGTGACACTGGTTTCCCTACAGCTGTGCGCTTTTGTTTCTTTGCCCACATATTCATCGCAACGATATGTGTGGTTGTTGAGGCATGTTTTATTAAACCTGCTTTTGATTTTTCAAGAGCGGCCTTCCAGTTACTAAAACCTTTAGATGTAAAGGCTACTTCTTTACATCCATAAGGTTGAAACTGTCTGCATGCGTAACAACGCAGCATCCCGGGATTGCGAATATTCCAACCACGTAAATCTCTGAAACCATTCCGTCTCTGAAACAAAGCATCGTCCGTCTTTATTCCGAGGATAAGATTCCAGTTTTATTTGTTTAATATTTTCCCCCGGTTTTGAAATATCTTGTGGTATAGTACTGATATTCTTTTTTTTTTTGTCATTCGCTGATGATGGAACGGAAACAACGGGGTCACTAGTGACTTTCGTACGTATTATAAATGTATCCATGTTTACACTGAAATCTTAATTTAAAAAAAAAAAAAAAAAACTCGCTGTGCTTGCAGAAAGAACGCAAAACACATCACGATGTGCACGCAATCAGTTAAAACAGACGCTTAATTACTATAAAAGTCATTAGTCATTAATGCACTGAAAACCCAAACAGCTTCCACCAAGACACAAACTTATGCGTATCTCCGAGCGGCACTAAAGCACAAACACCCACCATTGCGGAACATTGACTTCTCTAACGCACGCACACGAACTACGCGTATGAACAAATGTTATCTATTGATGTCGAAGAAAATCTGATGGCTACCGACTGGCACCCAGAGAGGCAGTAGAAGGGGCAATAAAAAAGCCACTCCGCCTACTATACTGACCCTACATACGAAAGTACTTGTGGATCGTAGAAGAAGATTGACTGTACTGCAATGAAAAATCTATATTTTCAAACCTCTGTTGTAGGCCGATGAAAATTGGCGAGATGGGGAAAAAGACAAAACATTTCCTCTCATTCTCTTTTCGTTTGGTGGCTTCTCTCCCCCACCCCAACTAATTTTACAACAGCAACTCTCCATCCCTAAGTCCCTCTTCATATTTATCCACTGCAGTGGCGCAACTCGGTGGAGCAACTGCTTGTGAAGCATTGCTTTAAATTGCTGCCTTCGTTTGCTTCCACTGCAGTTGCTTCCACTAAAACGGTTGCCGCCACCGACCGCTCTCGCGCAACTGTCTCGAGCAACTCTCAGTGTCTTCCACTTGAGGAAAAGCATTGCTTTAAATTGTAGTCTTCGTACGGGGACACTGAAGTGGCGGTCACCGCACAAGGTTGCCAGTGTATCTCGATGCCAATGTATGTATATGTTGTTTTTTTTTTTTTAAAAAAAAGGGAAGAAAGAAAAGAAGAAAAGGTGCTGATCAGACGAAACATGCACACTTGATCTTTCCGTGCCTGCCCTAGTCGCGGGTTTACTACCCCTCCCCGATGGGGGAAATTTTTAACACAATAGAAAATAATAATGAAAAACTTATTTTATGCATACCTTTATTTCATTTTAGTAGAAATTTTAATGAATTTTCATTTTACATATGTTGTGAAGAAAGACTTTAATTACTATAAATTCACAATCTTTTCTTGTTGTTTGAAATAGTTACAGAGAATGATGAGTTTTACGATATGCGTTGGCGCAATAATGAAATAAATTCGTTTTGAATTTTCGCCCGTAATAATTTGAATATTCCAACACTAAGAATTTCATTAAAGGAAATAAAATAATCGGATTGCAAGGGCGACCATCAGGAGGGGCAAGGTGGGGTGATCGCGGGAACCGGTCAAAACCCCCACACTCAAGAAATGTCAAAACGCCCACACGATCGGTCATAACCCCCACACAAATGGACAAATCTTCCAAATACACGAACGGTCATAACCCCCACAGCAAAAAAACCCCACACTGGTAGTCGGTCATAACCTCCAACGGTCATAACTCCCACACAAATGGACAAAACAGCCACACATAGCAACGGTCACAATCCCCACATAAATGGACAAAACCCCCACACAAATGGACAAAACTCCCACATGCAGAAATAATCACAACTGCCACACAAATTGATAAAACCGGGTTGCGAGGGAAGTGCAGTACACCATAATTACCCGCCTCTTCGCTACTGTCTACTGCAAGTAGAATGTTAAAATTCTATTTAGCTTCGACGACCAATGATTAACGCCAATAGACTTCCTAAATCAATTATTATTTGGAAACTGTTTGACTTCTATTATTATTATTATTATTATTATTATTATTATTATTATTATTATTATTATTATTATTATTATTATATTTTTGCACTTTTCTTCGTCTTGCTAATTAAATTTTTATTCAAAGTGCTCCCCTCAAAACGTTGCGCCCCGGGCCTAGTGGTAAATCCAACTCTGCCTAGTCGTTTATTATGTTTTGTTCTTTGGGTATTAGTCATTCATCACCAGATTAGCAGCCACCCCTTATGCCAAATGAATCATTTCCGGATACGTTTATAACTATTATTATTATCACGTAACGGGACTTATAATATTGTATTCTTAGTCCGTCCGTCCGTTACTCCTACGATAACTCTTGGACAAATGCCAAATTGTTATATTCTGTTTTTGCAATAGATATATGGAGCGATTATGGTATCTCGTCCGAGTTCGTTAATGGAGACGATTAATCAACCGGACGTGGTAAAAATCAACCATTTCCGGTTTTAACGTTGCCATTATAGAGCGAAAGCCATAATAGATAGCGAGAAGGGGTTTTTCTCAAATCGATCCAAGTGTTCCAATCACTTTGATTGAAGTGTTCCAATCCAATCCATCAAAGTGTTCCAAGAATATCTTCCATGTCCATCCTTAATACTGTATTAAAACCGGAAGTGGTAGAAATCCAGTACGACTTCCGGTTTCAATATTAATCTATATAAAGAAAACCGATAAGAGAACAAGTTCGATTTCCTTGGAATCGACTTAGCGTTCTAAGAATAGTTCGCATTTTCTCTTTTAACACTTTATTCAAATCGGTACCGGTAGTGGCAGAAATCAACCATTTCCGCTTTTAGTGTTGATCGCCATAGAATAAAAACGATAATAGATAGCGAAAAGTGTTTTTGTAATCAATTTAGCATTTCAAATGTACTATCTCCCCTCTTAGCCTTCTATTTAAATCAGAAAAGGCATAAATCAACTACTTCCGGTTTAAACGTTGATTACTATAAGGTAAAAACAGTAATAGGTAGGGAGAAGCGGTTTTCTGTAATCAATTGTGTCCCAAGAATAATATTCCATCTCGACTCTAATCTGTTTACTAAAACCAAACCTGGTACACATGTACCATTTTTGGTTTCCAGACTAATTTGAAAAAAATATTGGCACGCTCCACTTTATTGTCTTTACAGAATTATGTATTATTATTATTATTATTATTATTATTATTATTATTATTATTAATAATAATAATAATAATAATATTAAATCATCAAGGAAAGAAGTAAAGGACGGAAATATGTTGTTGACAAAACCAAATATATATTTATGGGATTCTTTGTGGCTAAATGCTTGGAACTTGCACCCTTGCAGGAGTCGGGTTCGATTTCCGGTGGCAGGTACTGGGGTTTGTAGATCTACGTCCCATGTAGCCTAGTAGCGTACGTGTTGAAATGAAGTTGAACTCTAAGTAATAAAAATGAAAAATGAAATGAAATTTTTAAGTTTTACGTCCCACGAATATGCCGGTTAGGCTAAAGGAGACGGTGATGATGAGAAATGAGTGAAATGATGGAATGAAGAAAGTGGAGGAAACGGGAAACCCCGAGAAAACCTACGAGCACGGTGTTTGTCCACCACAAAGTCCACACGGCGCGAGCTGGGATCGAACTAGGGACCACAAGCACCGGAGTAAGTAATAAAAATATATAAACAAAAATATAGGTAAGTGGAAGAGTATTACCTGCGTCTAACAAAAGAATATAAATTGAGAAATTAATTACAAAGTTTATGTTGACTTTGGAGCTGCAACACCCCCCCCCCAAAAAAAAAAGTATGGAAATAATATGCATATGTATATAGTCCTAATGACAGGATTGCTCTCATGCAAATCCTCCTCTAAGGCAAATCTCTTAGCAGAAAGAGAGCCGTCCTGTGAATTCTCAGGAACCTCATTCAAGCTAGTTCAGGCCAACTGTCATCCGGGGAATCTAAAATATTCCCCTTCATGTCAGCATCTTCAAAAACCAGGGAACTCACTCAATGAAAAGGATTTAGTTCTAAATATCTAAAAATTTTCGACATACGGAAGTAGTTAAAGAACTTCATTTTGTCTGCACAGAGATCACGATACAAAGTATGATACAGGCCAGTTTGCAATCTCGTTAATAGCATAGGATGCACGGACATTCGTTTTTTTTTTTCCTCTACGTTTCTTCTTTTTGAGCAGCAAAATAAGAAGAAGTGCTTGCTTACTATTAACAGCTATTTCTCAAAGTGGAATAACTTGAGACAGTGGAAATGCTTCTACGAACTATATGAACCGGATAGTCGCCGAATGGACACTGAAATCTCGAACCATGAATAGCTATATGTGCGCTTCTGCGTGTTCGTTGTATTTCTATGTGTCCTGGCAACACCATTCATAACATGGACAATAAAAGGGGTGGGGAAATAGAAAATAACAAGAAGTCTTGGTACCTGCTGTCAGTTGCTCGTCTTTTCATAAGCAGTGGCGCAACTCAGTGTTTCCACTCAGTGGATGCGAATGAAGGGGACCTAACCTTCCTCTTTGAATTCGAAGATGACTTATTTATGGCACAAGCCACCAGGCCCGACAACGGCGTTCTTTGTATACCAACTGCAATCGGGTTGAAACAGAATAAGAAGACAAAACCATCTGGTTTATTCTGGTTTATTTTTATAAAAATACTGAAGGAGTGTAGTTGGTAAAATAAATGAAATGTTGCTTCCGACAAAGTATTTCTCATAACTTTAGTTTGTGGCCAAAGTCTGAATACGATAAAACAAAAACAATGTTTCCATGCATTGCTCGTTTCTTTATATAGAAGCATTTAAAACACTGGTGAAAGTTTCAGGGGGAGCTGAAGGTAGCCACAGGGGGGGCTCAGCCCCCCCTCGCCCCCTCCTAGCTACGGGCCTGGTACAGTATCGTGATACTTACGCTCTTTGTGTGAATTATCAGGTATAAAATGATTCAAACAAAAAAAAAAAAAAAATCTTGCACCAGGAACAGCGAATACGGGCAAATGTCTCACAATGACAAGTCCGATTGCAAAATGGAATGGTTTCGGAGAATCGAAATGAGGATGTATATTTTGACTGGCCGCCATTTTGCATAGGGTAATTTTAGAGAGTCGAGACTTGCTTCGTTTTTTCCATTTCCAACACGTTTGCAGCGATATGCTACTCGACTCTCTTATCATTTGCAATTTTTGAGTTGGACCCCGCCTGGAATCCTACGGTTGCCCCTGAAACAACACTTTTTGCTTTGATACGTTGTACCTTTAAAATGATCAAATACGTGTTTTCCTGTTTTGGCATCTGTTTCAACGTTTGCAATTCTAGAAGTGGAAACGGATTTTCTGGACACCCTGTATATTTGTATAACTCACACAGTGTATTCATTCGGAAAATTTTTATTGCAGTTTCGTAATAGGCGTCATTAGTTCTTTCGATTGGTGTATAAGCCATCTTCCACTTCAATATATAATCTTCCTCACTTCCCTTGTTAAACGGATATTCAGAAACCACTTTTTCTGGGGGTGGGGTTTATAAAACTTGTAAATGCGTTGTAAGTTTCCAATTAGGTTTTATTTTTACAACCATTTTACTTTCTTCTGTCCTATAGAAAGTAGAAAAATAAGTATGATTGTTTTCATAGCCATTCCAACAAATCTGAACACGCCTGTGAAGAGTATGGAGTGATACAATATCGTTAATCATTTATTTATTTACTTTTTCATATTACTCTTCAGTGAAGTTCGATTTTGTGGAAGCCTAACTAACACACTGAAAAGATTAAAGAGACCATTGAATAAAAGTCTTTAAAGCCCAATGGAAAACTAAAACAACTAAAAAAATCATTTACATCACAATGTGAGATGGTGATGGTAGTAGCAGTGGATTTTCTTATTTTGGAGAAAATTCCAGCGGAACTCTCGGGAGGAACGGTTGCTAGATTGAATTTCTGCAAAGGGTTGAATTACGTGCGTGGTAGCTCAACCACAAACACGCACGAGAAGCGTATATGCAGTACTTGACCAATGCGTGACCTGCTCCACTGGAGGAGATGGAAATTCGTCTGAAAGTTCTATCGCTCTGTTCCTCTGTGACGACGAAACAAATTATACACGAAGAAGGGGAGAAAGAGAAAAGTGACGTAGTATGTATAGTAACTTTATGCATATATGTGAGTGTACTAGGTACTGTAGGTAATTGCTTCAGTGCATTTTATATGTGTACTTACGAAGTTCTGAGTTAGGCAAGGATTTTTGTCAGTTGTTGACTAGGATATGTCTATAAAAGCGAAAAGACATTTTCTTAAGAAAATGTTGTGAACTTCCTAATCAAGAAGCCAAACTTTTGGTTCTACACCTACGTAATTTCTTGCTTGGTAGCAAAAGTCAAAGTTTTGGAAGTTATTTTCGTAACTTAATGGAAACAAAATAACCCACGAAAACGGATTTTTTCATATAACAGAAGGAAACTCGCCTATTTCGGGAGTATGCTGTTTCTTTCTTGTTTGGTGTAGTAGTGGTACTAAGTTCTCGCATGAAGACTACATTAGGTATTCGTTGCATAATACTATTAATAAACGAAATGGTCATTGCTTGAAGGTTTCACAGATCCTTCGGAGCGAGGTCTCCATTTTCAGTTTTTAAAAAATCCTTTGTAGGCTCTCTAGATCGGAAGTTCGGTCCCTGATAATCAGAGCTGTAACTAAGGGGAGGGCGAGCGGGTGGTTGCCCCGGGCGCTGATAGCAAGGGGGCGCCGAACGAGCAAGAAGAAAGAAAAGATGTAGGAAAAGAGTACACGACGCGCACCGTAAAAGAATAGGCGCCCTATTAAAACAATATTGTTGTTGGTTTGCAAAGAAATACATTTGTTAAAAATTTTTTTGCTCACTCCGCTCGCAACCCGAACTTTTCAATAAGATTCACAAGTTTTTACTTATTACTTAAAGAAAGTTATTACATATGATTTGTTAATGAAGATGTGATATACAAGATGTCGAGTAATGACTTGTAGTATACGCAGGAACGTTTTCAAAATCGGAACGGTCTAAGTCTGAAATACGTGTTCAGCGTTATGATGGTGGTGAGTTTGCTTACTTAATCACGGTTTTCTGCCCAATCGGATTAATCACAATGGTGAGAATGAAGGCACGAAAATTCGAGGATTGAAGAGACACACGCAAGCTGCTGTTTGTGCGGCTAAAAATGAAGGTAAACAAGGGTAAAAATAATATATTCGAAATCATAGAGTAAGAGCGAAAAGGGCCAGAACGCAATCCAACGAATTTCGTATATTTTTCTTCAAAGACTAATCACTACCAGTGATTTCTCTAATTCCATTGACATATGAATTCCAATTTCTAGGAATTTATTGGGATCATTTCTCCACCAACTAGTAACGCCAGGATATGTTTTCTGTGCATACGTATCAGTTGTGCTCTGTTTTATATATCTATATACAGACAGAATATAAACCTTCTGAATTTCCGTTATATTTCACAATATATATATTTACCGTAAAAGAACTAACTCACTCACTTTATGGCCTATAGAACCCGGAGGTTCAATGCCGCGTTCCAAATGACTTCTGTCCTTACCCAACTGAATCCATTTTCTAATTTGTATTCCTGTTTCTGCGAGGTTAATCTTAATATTGTCCTTCCATCTGCGTCCAAGTCTTCTTAATGAACGTTTTCCAATTACATTTTCAGTCAAAACTTTGAATGTGTCCCTACTGTCTTTCACTCTCACATGACCTGCCTAACTGAGTCTCCTAGACTCGATGATTCTAACAATGTTCGGTAAGCGGTATGAATTATTTAGTTCCTCGTTATGAAGTTCCTACCATTCCCGATTGCCATTCTTCTTGGGTCCGAATATTCGTCTCAGGATTTTGTTCTCAAATACTTTCAGTCTGCGTTCTTCTCTTAAAATAATCGACTATGTTTCTCAACCATACAGAACAACAGGCATGATTATCGTTCTTTATATTTTGAGCTTCAAACTCCTCGACAGAATTCGCGACGACAAAAGATTTTGAACTGAATTATAACACGAATTCCCTGCTTTCAGTCGACATTTAATTTTTAGATGTATATGATTTTGGTCTGTTAATATTGATACTAGATATTTGAATGTATCTACTTTATCGAAAATATTATTTGATACTTTGACGCATCCATAATTTGCAGTGTTACGATCCCAGTGAACTTCCGTGTATTTAGTTTTTCTGCATTCACTTCTAAACCTGCAAGCATTTAATAATGTCACTGCATTTCTCTCTATTGTTCTCCTATCATTTCCTATTAAATTTACATCATCAGACTCTAGGGCCTGGTTGCTATCTTTGATTTTCCTTATAGTCTACTCCAGAACAAAGTTGAATAATAATATCCACAACGCATCTCCTTGTTTCAGGGCATTCTCGACGAGGAAACTCGTGAACAAGAATTTTCCTACTCGAACTTTATTTTGGGATTCATGTAAACATACCTTAATTAATCTATCTTTTGCAGTATTCCAAATTCTGAAAGAATGTTGTATAATGTTTCTCTCCTAACAATAAATAATAGATATACTAGGGTATTATATTCCCATTTCTTTACGAGTATTTGTCGAATGGTAAATATCTGGTCCATAGTTGATTGATTACGTCTAAATCCACACTGATAATCTCCAATAATTTAATCCGCGTATGGAATCCATCTTGCTAATAAAATGTTTCAGAGGATTTTATAGGATGTTGACAGAAGAGAAATGTCTCAATAATTATTACAATCCGCTTTGTCGCATTTCTTGTGAATTGGAAAAATGATTGATTCTTTCCACTCTTGTGATAATTCAACACCGTGTGCGTGGATTTCCTCAGGGTTCTCCCGTTTCTTCCCAATTTCTTCATTCCACCATTTAATTCATTTCTCATCATCACCGTCTTCTTTAGCCTACCCGACATAATCCTGGGACGTAAAACTCTAAAATTTCATTTCATTTCATTTTCTGTGGTAATTCCTCCTTGTTCCAAATAAGGAGAATGAGTTTGTGTATCTTGTTCCACAATTTTTCCTTCTAGCTAAAATTAACTCATCCAAAATTTTGTTTACACCTGGAGATTTGTGTTTCTCTAATTTTTTAATAGCAATTTCTACTTCTGTTCGGCTAGGCTCTGAAATTTATGGTTCTGCTGTACAATTCCCTTTCCCCACGAACATTAGTTTTTGACTGCGTGTTAAACAAATCGTCGAAGAAATCTTTCCATCTATTCAAGATGCTATCTCTATCAATGAGAATTGTTCCGTCCTCTCTCTTTAATATATTAGCGTGAGATTGATACTCTTTCTTAAATTCGTTGATGCCCTCGAACATGTCTCGATTTTTTTTCTTGTTCATTAATTTAAGCTTCAAAAAATTACGTTTATCTTTTCTAAACATTTTGGAAGTTTCTCCTCTGATGTCAATGAAATTTAGTGTAGTTATATCGTTCGGATTTTGTAGCTAAGCAGTTTCGCCTATTTTCCCTTCTCCGTTAGTTCGGTGCATTGCTGGTCGAACTATGATTTGTTCCTACGTATTTCCGCGTGACTCAATTTATCTCTTGCTCAAATTTTAATGCTATCCCTAATTTGAACCCAAGTATCCTCAACATTAGTGCTCTCAAAACCTTCTAAAAATGAAAATCTATTACACTTCGATCTGGTATTTCCCTCTCGCTTGATTCTCCTCTAATTTCTTTAAACTAAACCTATCCGTTTTCAGATGTGGAATTTTCTCTTTATTCAACGATAATCTCTCTCTCTTGTTATCGCTGCTGCCAGATAGTAATCAGTGTCACAGTCGGGTCCTCTGAACGAGCGAACATCAATTATAATAGATTGTCTTCTTCTTTATACTAAAACGTGATCAATTTGATTGTGTATTCTTCCATCTGGCGAGGTCCATGTGTATTCATGAACGTCGCGATGTGGGAATTTTGTACTCTTCACGATAAGGTTTTTGGATGTTCCAAAATTCACGAAACTAGCGCCGTTGTCATTAATTTCCTTATGCAAACCGTTGTAATTCTTTCCCTATAACCGGTTTGAAAATATCCTGTCGCCCTACCTTTGCATCAAATCCTCAAATACAATTTTCATATGGTATCGCAGGACTTGGTCGAATACCCGTGATACTTGTTCTCAAAACGTATCCTCTATATCGTCATCCTTATCTTCTGTTGGGGCATGTACATTTTAAACAATATCACACCACCAACCCTTAAGAGTAATAAAAGAAAGTTTATCATTAACAAATTCAACTCTTTTAATTGCTGATATTAAAACAATCGAAATTATCGAAATGTTATTTGTGTGGTCACATACAGAATAAAATTAAAAAAGTTTACAATTATTTCCGGAAATTAATGCTGTCACTCATTTCGAACATTTTAAAAGCACATAGATTCTAATGCATTGAAATTTCATTTGTTATCGATTGTATGAAACGATACAAATAACTGTACCGTAAATTTTCATAACTGACCTCCAAGTGGATCTGTATCCAACCAAAGGTACTTTTGTCAAATTGAACAAAAAGTCCAAAATAAGCCTCTTGAAAACAGCTCTTATTTGTAAAAGAATACATAATGATCGGTTTTTGGCTGTTGCAATGGTCTGTCCAAGCAGCTTAATAAAAAAATAACAAAAGCTGCTTCTCTTATACGGAAAAGAAAGAAGATAAAGCTTGGTGTGGTGAGTGTAGGGGGTGCCGAATTCTACTTCGCCCCGGGCGCCGGAATCTCTACCTACGGCTCTGCTGATAATTATATCTGCATTTACTATTTGAATTTTATAAATAACCAGTTGAGAATGCTCCATGAGCATTGCCAGAACGAACTTGGAAAAAATGAATTTTTTAATTAATTTCTACAGGCTTTATACTAACTGTTCTATGTATTTATTATTATACTCATTAAACAATTCTTGTAATACAGCTATCCGTTTGTAATTTCCTTGAGTACTAAATTTTTTCCACATATTTTCTTTAAGAGTTCTGTTAAAAGGTTCTACGATATGTTGTTTTACGAAAACACATGCTCAAAATTGAAAAATTTGCAAAATATCATCTTTCTATGACTCCCGAAATCCGAACCCGAAACCCGAAATTCTTGGTCAATATCCGAGAAAAGGTGGCCAGTTGGCCAGTGGCCACTGGTTACTATTTGGTACCAAAATGTTCACCATCCTCTTAGATATTGGTCAACCTAATATGATCTCCCTATGACTCACGGATCCCGAGCATGTCTCCTTAAGTCTCACGAAATCGGAACTTTTTGGCCAATATCTCGGGAACGGTAAGATGACGCGAAAGGTTCCATCATTTCTTTCAGATTGTTTTTGATACTCTATCGAATGGAGAGCTCGAAATTGAAAAATTCGCAAATAACAGACAGACATACATACATACATACATAGAGAATTCAGTAACGAACTTTTAAAGTTCATTGAAAAATTTCTGATCAGAGTAATACACGTATTTGTCAAAACTAAAATAATTTATAATAGTTTCAATAACTTAACATTGTCTTGTTTCTAAAAGTGATGACATATTCATGGGACAGTGAAGCGAAGGATCCATCGAAAACCAAGATATTGTGGCTCACAGTATTACAGAGCCACCGTCATGTTTCATGGTTGGGTGGAGATACTGCGGATCATACGCTGCCCACTACACATATTGTAGCCCAGTCAATAAAGACCCGAAACATCAGACTTCGGAAATAATTAGGGTAAAGCTCAATTTTACCCTATTGATAGACTACTACCAGAATAAAGTTCTACAAGTTCCCAAAATCCCCAAAATCCCCCTGGAACTTTCCTCAAGCCCCATATCTCAAAGGTTCAAAATGTGAATATTTACGGAACAGTCATTATCTCTGATATTAATGATCGAATCAAATTCAACATTCGTTTGTTCTTTTGCTATTAAATGGGCTTCAATATTGGCTCTCTTCATATTCACGTTAAATTTAAGTATTTCTTTTTATTTTAAGAAAGTATGTAGAGAAATCGGGTTTTTAACGTTAAAACTTTCTACTTTACCGCCATATATTTTATATTTTAGAGTATGTAAAAAACACTTAATATTAAAGTTATAGCCTATATTTTTTTTACACTACTGCTACACAGTTTTACTTACTTGTGTGTGGTTCTAACGCTGAGAAGAGGGGACGGAGACAGCAAGGAGTTTCGGTGTGCGACGCTGCCGCTCAGTCACCGCGACGCAAAACTTTCGATTTAGTTTGCGATAGACAGAAAGCAGTTATAATGAATTTTTGCACTTTTTTCGCGTTGCTTTTTATGTAGACAGAATTTTGCAAAGTCTGGTACGGAATGAACCCTTTGCACGAATCAATCTAGAAACCAGAAGAAGGTTTCAATTCTTAAAATCACCCTTGATGAATCTATATTATTATCTGTATTTTTAAAAAAGTTTGAACTTTAGATAATTTGTAGAATTCATAATGGATTTCATCCACTAGAAACATACAAGGCTAAGAGATCATGAAATCTCTAACGCTGCATAAATAATCTATCACCCCGTTTCTGTTTTAATGTTCTCTAAGGACATTAACACCAATGTTGAGAACAACTATTTTAAATGGTCGAGAACGCAAGGTGAGATTTAAGTTAAGCGCGAAGTTTCTCAATCTACTGGGAGTCCATAAAGTCCTGCAGGAATGTAAAACTCTATAACTTGGAAACTACGTAATGGATTAACAAATATTTTTTGGTGTGCTTACAGAAAGGTTCAAAGTTTTGTTTCAGCTAGTTAAGGTTCATCGCCAAACTTCCAATTGTGCACCATTCACGTCCAAACACACTTGCAGTCTTTTCGGGAAACCAAGAATTGCGTGTTGGCGGTGCTCGTCTGGGATGTTCAAAATCACATCAGTTATTTTGTTCTTGAGATTGTAAAGATTAGCTGTATTCTCTTCCTCGAAGAAAAAGGGTCGATAATCTGGTCCATTGAAACAGTACACAACACATTGATTTCGGGACTACCCCGCTTGTGCTCCTCGAATTGACGTGGATTTTCCACCCCCTAAATTCGGCAGTTGTGCCTGTTCACTTTCCCCGACACATGAAATGTAGCCTCATCTGTAAACAGAAATCGAGGCAGAAGGTATCCATCTTCATGTAAGCGGGTAAGCATTGACTCACAGAATTCCATTTTCATGTCAGTGTCTTCCTCGATCAGCTTGTGTACAAATTTTAACTTATAGGACCGGACCTTCAAATTCTTGCGTACGATCTTGTGTAAGTTGATTTCGGTATTCCCAGTTCCAATGACCTACGTTCAAGTGACTTCATTGGACTCCTGACTACGCTGTCCTGCAACGTGTGAATCACATCGTCACTCGTTCCTGGCCTTCCACTGCATGGTAAATCTGACACACTTCCCATTTCTTTGAACTTCTCGTACCACCTCTTGATACTTGTTTCTGCTGGAGGTGTTTCCCATACGTTGTTTGGAACTTTCTCTGCACTGAAATGCAAGATTTTAATTCCGCAAACCATAAAACATATCGTGCCTTTTCTTTAATGGACACCATCGTAAGTCACGTGATTACCAGCGCAAACGTAATCGAGATTGTAGCCAGAACAAAACTTTAAACTTCCCTTCTTCCAACCCCAAAAAATTATACACTTAAACGTAACGGTTTCAAAGTTTTGGAGTTTTAGTTTCCTACAGGATTTATGGACTCCCTGTACATTCTTCACTCCAAAATTTGTATGGCAGGACTAACTGAAAACCAGGGGATACTACAATCAGGAATCTAGTACCAAGAAGCTAGTACCTGGGCCAATTCGGAAATAGGAAAAGTCAATAAGTATGAAGATTTGCCCTACAAGGGCACATCGTAGCTGACCTTTTTCTATATAATTTTTGTTAACTTCACTAACGTGTTTCTAAATACGAAAGTAAACATCACAAGTTAGTCAAGCTCTTAATACTTGTCGTGTGGGAGGTACCGGTAATCCCTGACACCAAGATAAGACGAAAAGTATAGATCAACCTGGGTGCACAAATGCTTCCATTCGAAGTTACAGGCTGAAGAAAACATGAACAAATGAAATTTAAAGGTCCATAGCCCCAATACTATGGGACCTACCATGATCGGGTCAAGACTTCACTTAGGAATTAATATGTCCGCTATTCAAAAATACACGTTTCAGATTCCTAAGATACTCATGCAACAATTTTTATAGAGAGAGTTTGGTTACGGGCATATAATTTGAAGTACTCACCAACTACCTCTATAAAAACTTTGTCGATGTTCCGCAGGATACTGGAACATGGATATTTGGATAGGGCACATACTAGTTCTTGAATAAAGTCTTGACCCGATTACGGTAGTTCCCATAGTATTGGAGCTATGGACCTTTAAAGTTCATTTCTTCATGTTTTCAGTAGCCTGTAACTCCAAAAGGAAGCATCTGTGCACCCAGGTTACTCTAAACTTCTCGTCTTATATTCGTGTCAGGAATCACCTTCCTAACGTTGTCGGTGTTGTTTTGAAACACCCTGCATGATTAAATATCGCTTTAATTCATGGTCAAAAATATTTACTGCCTTGATATATATGCTCTATTTTCCTTATCTATTGCGTACAGAAATTTTATTTCAGACTTTTCTTTATAAACAAAGTATCAAAATAAAAGTTATACATACTCGAAACATAATGGAAAGGAGCAAGAAAGTTTAAGGAAATTAATCAGCAATGAAAGTTTTGATGCGTCTTCTAACCATGAGCAAAAGTTTTCCACTTGTTATCGAAAGGATGCCGACCCTGATGTATTCTTTGAAATTTTATCGATACAGGTTTTTTGTTACTCCCAAAAATTGATTTATTTCTTCCTTACATATGTTAGGAAACAGACTATATACACTCTGAAAACGAGTGTGCATAGGGCTCAATATGTTCATTAATCAGCATTGTAAAAGTTTAGTTGTATAGATTATTATACATTTCCTTATTATTGTACTGAGAGATTGGTCGAAAACTAAAAGTGTCTTCTTTTTAAGTCTGCTATATGGTACCCTATTCCAACTCAGGATACATTGTTTACGAAACAAAAGTGCTAACCCTTTATTTACAACTTCCCATGTAATACATGTGAATTGGTTTAATCTCATGAGCGTGTATACTCTTGTAACATGCATTTCCTTTCCCTCTTAGTTCTACGGTAACTTCAGTCTTTCCATCATAAAATACGTGATGTGTTCACAGAGTGTTTACTTTTAATCTACGCCTTGCTTACTGATTCAACCCACTGTAATTCTTCGGGGAAACCTAAGCAAATGCATTTTCGTACAAGCATTCCGAGTTCAAGTTAAATTTAAGCAGACGTGGAAATGTCTTTAGATAGCTTAATGCATGTTAATCAAATCATGTACTTGTAGTAGGTAGGAATATATGTTTATATTTTGATTTGAACTCATGTTTATTCCCAGTTTAGTTCTTGAGTAAACTACCGAATGCTGATTTGAAGTTCAAAATGTTCGCATGTTTCGTGAAGTTTCTTGCTTTCTAGTAACTTTGAAAGGAAAAACAATGACAAATAAGAAGAAGAAAGAAAAGTAAAAAGAGGGACTTGCGTTGCATTTTATTTTCATGTTTAACGCATTTATTCCTAAGGTGTTTAAATCGACAATAACTCGAAAACAAAGTCATTTTTAGCGCTATCATTTAAAAAAAAATGAAAAATAATATTTTCTCGTACAAAAATTTTATACGTCAAAATAAAGAAAATTTCTTTACCTTTGTGGTATGTGTACTAGTTTAACAAGTATTGCACGATACATTGAGACTACAACTTGCGCCTGTATATCACGCTCTTGACCTTGAATGTGTTAATATCCGTTTAAAGTTTTAGCAAAGAGTTTGACTATCTTCTAAATGATAATCTGCAAAGAGTTATCAACAAATTCTGACAGCAGTACCAAATCAAATTATACGCAAATTTCAACTAAGATAAGAATAATATCACAAATCACATATCTATCATATGAACGATTAAGATGAATGGTTGATATAGACTTGGTAAATATTAATAGAATGAAATTTTCCAGTTTTACATCCCATGGTTATGTCATGTAGGTTAAAGGAGATGGTGATGATGAGAATGAATGATATGGTGGAAAGAAGAAAGTGGGAGAAAAGGGGAGAACCCAGAGAGAATCCACGCACACGGCTTGTCCACCACAAAACCCACTTGGTGCAGGCTGGGATCGAACCAAGACCCCACGCACTTTATAAATATTAAGATGTATTATATTTGTAAATAGTAAAAAATGAGGGTAAGATATTTTTCCCACTCGGAAGAAACAATATCGTCCACAGAAGACATGCTATAACCGTGTTTATCCTGTAGTTTCTCAGATAGTCATTCAATAGATACTAGATGAATTTCTAAACTGCATGTGAAGGAACATAGAACGATATAATAAACCAGTGGATCTGAACCTAATTCCTATCACAAACCCCATTTTTATCACATCCTCTTACCAGCGATCCCTTTATAATTTCTAGGATGTAATAAGCTTATGTGGGATTTTTAATATATACCTATTGAGGAGATCTCACGTTATCCATCTCTTTCTATAATAGTAGAATCCACTTCTTGTATATAGTGGATAAAGTAACTTCCCTAAAAGCGAACGGATTAAAACCAAATTTGGTCAGTTCATTCATATTACAAATATCGAAGTCAATCGGTCACACTGTTTCAAAATGGGGGCCGTTTGAAAATTGTATTTTAATTTTCGAGAGGCCCCTGCTTTGAGTTACCTCATATTGTTGTGAATTTGATACATTGTTGTGTATGTGTTCAATATCACCAAAAGCTGTTAAAAGCAACTGGTTTACATTTAAAATTTAGGAAACAAATAAAATTCGATACCAAAAATCTACCTTCATTATGGCCACCTTGCTGAAAAAAAGACTATTCGCTCACATACAATGTAGTACAATTCTGCAAAGAATAACAAAGACTCTTAAACTAAAGTAATCTCTTTTATTGCATACAGAATAATTTTTATATTGTTGATTTATCAACAAACGCAATACAGTACAACCCCTCAAATTCGAACCCCGGAAATCCGAAAACCCGGCAAATCCGAACACGTTCTCAGGAGAAAAAAATAACTACAGCTGAAAATGAAAAAAAAAAAAAAAGATTTAATCTCACAAATTTAGTTTCTTTAAGGTTTTAACATTTTTAGACTTCATGCTTATTCAAAATCATTATCTAATTATATTCTTACAAGAAGACAGTTTCGACCACTGGGCCACCCTGTCTAACCTCAGTCGTTGTTTTACCGCCAATTCAGTGACGAAATAAATACGTAATATTATTTTCCGGGTAATCCGAACCCCCCGAAATCCGAACAGGCTTCAGCCCCAATTAGTTCGGATTTGAGGGGTTGTGCTGTACAGTTATTTGCAACAAACGGAATACAGGTATTCATTAGCTTTCAATTTTAGTTGTATATTAATATGCAGGTTTTGTTGTACTTTACTGGTATTTTAATGTGAAGTTCTCATTAGTTTCATATTGTACATATTTCATTTAAATTGATTTTGAAATAACTCTCACCTGTTGAAAATGTTTAGTAAACATTTTTTGGTTGTTCTTAACAGCCTCTATAAAAATAAAAATATGCCTATCAAAACAAAATTCAAAATAATATTTAAAAATATTTTCCGGTATTAGATTCTAATTAAATTTCTCTCTTGTGCCTATCTCCGTGACTCCATGAAACCCTCTCGAAACCCACCTAGGGGTCGCGACCGCCAGGTTAAAAAACTCTGTAATAAACCATGCCCTGACTGGAGATCATTTCTGGAGTGTCCGTTTAGTAAGTTACTTCCAACCTGAGCGGCACGTGAATTGTGATCAAAGATGCCAGGATGCCAGGTAATTTTGATTTTTTTTTAAATTCACAGCACAGCAATCACAGCAAGAATGGGTGGTGGGTCAGAGTAGGTCACGCTGGGTGGTGGGTCAGTGGGTCGTGGGTCACGGTGGGTATTCGGCCAAGTTTTCATTGACCCACGTCTCCCTTAACTGGTTTGGGTTCGGTTTAAGCTTGGAACAGAATGTGCCCGTTCATTTCAAAAAACGAACCATAATTTGGTTCAGTTTTCTTTGAAAACAGACACTATATTGCCACTTTTCAGAATATCCGTATATATTTTGGAAATGTTCCAAATGATATGTAATGGTTTCGTTTTAGATTAAGGTATTATGAGTCTGCTGTTTCACTTTTGAATGGAATTACGATTTCCATGTTTTTTCTCTATTTTTTGTGAAAACACTTTAATGAACAATAGAAAATGTAACTGTTTTTCGGTTCGGATTGGTTTGGGTTAACACCTTGAAAATGCAATCTTTACGTTTAATGTTCCACGATTATGCCTTTTAGATTGAGGAAGACTATGATGAAACCAAGTGGATTATGATGGACGAATTGGTCGAATGAGAAAGTGGGAGGGTCCCAAGAAAACCCACGAGCACGATGTTGTCCGTCTCAAGCTTACTTGCCATGGGAACGAACCAGGTATCCCACCCATAAAATAGTTTAGTAGGGGGTCTCAGTTTCGATTCCTGGTGGGAGAGCCTTTGAAATATTAAATGTCCTCGATGTATCTTTGTTCGTGTCCTTGTCGTTCAAGGTTACTGAAAATAACTGTAAAACGAGAATAACCGAATATAATAAAGATAAGTTACATAGATGAATCAGAAAAAAAAGAGTGGTCTGAGGCACCACGTTCCAGTTAAGGATTTGAATTACTCTTAAGATCACTTTCTCCTTCATGTTCTTGCGTGTTTGTAAGTCTTTTTTAATTTAAATTTGAATTCTATGGACTATAATATTTTATCATGGCCGAAACCAGTGTCTCATTGTTAATAAAATATTGGAATCGTAAAGGTGTGCAATTTGCTACATACAGAAATGTTCCTTGACTCTTACTTAACAGAGCAGTCTTAGGCTAGTGGCTTAAGCGGTCGTTTCATAATTTAGATGCCGCGGTACGATCCCCTCTGAGGAAATTAACCCTATATTGTGCCGTGTTAATCCAAATTAACAACCATGTTGAGCGTGATACTTTGAATGTCATACCATAGATGGTGCCACTCTTGTTTCAGGTGGTTTCCTTTATGCCGTACCATCTGTTATGAACACTCATAATTACGTCTGTCGCGGAAGTAGAGGTTTTCCAGCAGTTTCTGTTGCAAGCAGGGATATAACGTACGTGGATACATTCCTTTGTTTATTTTTGAAGCAAGAAGTCGAAAACAGGGAAATTGTTCCTTGAAAAAATATTTTTCTAGAAAATAAGTGTCTCTTGTTTATGTTGTAACTTATCATACTAATTTCATTTTGTATTTTATCGTCCGAAATGTGTTTGTATATTCTGATTAACATTGAACAACTACGAACCTATTTTACTAAGAATCAAATATTTCTTCGATAGACCTAATGGAAAGTTTGAAATGTTTGTTTCTTACCTTCTTTTCTTTGAATTTTGTTATCTTAGACCTGAAAATTCATTGTCGGCTCATGGAAAGCATTGTTGCATGCAGTGTATGTCTTCAATGTTGCCAACTCATGAATGAAAATAATCCGAAGCTGAACACGAAAAAAATTACTAAACGTAACAACGTCATTTCCGACATCTTCTATTGATTTCGATTTTTTTTAAACCCCTCTCTCTCTCTCTATTTCCTTTCTGTTACTCTTTTGTATTATTTACTGATTTATTGCTCGATAAAGATTCTTGAGGACTGTGTAAACTTTATATTACTTTTACAGATGAACAAGAATATATTTTCGGAAAAACGACTCGCTCAGCCATACATACCACCAGACGACAATGAGGATGAGCAACTTCAGGCAAACGATGATGATTTAGAAGGAGTTCTAGATTCAGATAATGAAGAACGGCGTCCTAATTCTGAAACTTCAAAAGGATCTGAAGATATGTTCAAAACTAATGTACTCGAGTATTTTGCTTTGATTTCATTGAAATCGATATTTTCAGATTAATAAATTGATTGAGTCGTTTGCATTTTTTACAGATGAAACAGTAAATGCCAATTCCAATCATTCTACAGCTGCTGCCAGTCGTCAACCCCAATGGAATAGGATAACAAGAAATTATCCACCTCTTCAGGCACCACAATAGAAATCCCATTTGTCTTCTCCAAATGAAGTAAAATCTCCAATTGAATATTTTCGAATGTTTTTAGTGTTGATATTCTGGAGTTAATCGTTCATGAAAGCAATTTATATTCTAACCAGAAGGACCCCAATAAACCTTTGGAAATAACTAAGTTAGAATTAGAAATATTTATAGGAACCGTAATGAGGTTCATGTCCATTATTCGTATACCAAGAACAAGATTGTATTGGAGTTCTTCCTGTAGAATTCGCCAAGTTGATGATAACATGTCTTACGGCATTGTGTTTCACTCCAAAGGTGTGACTTCAATGTAACCATGAAAGATATGTTAGCAAGTTCAGATTAAATGTAACGTGTTTCAGCATACCTTAAAGTACCGTATTGTTTACTAAAGCGTTATGAATATCTGCACAATACTATATGTGTTAAGAAAGTTTGTAACGTCTAGAAGAAATTTTGTGTTGTATATCAATGAAAAATTAAACAAACAAAGTTCATAATTGCGCAATGTTAATTCAAATACACAATCCTCCTGACGTCAAATTTTAAATATGCGAGACAAAATTTGTTATTAGTTCGTTTTAGATACGCGAATGCAGTAAGAAAAATATCAAAATATTTTTTCTCGAAAACAAATAAGTTGCGCAATATAGGGTTAAGAAAAAAATTATCATTTACAATGTTGATATTTCTGACGTATAATAACACGAAAAATAGTCAAGTTCTCTCGTTCTTACAAGTTAGGGTTGAAACGGCTTCCTTCACAGGGGAAATACTGACATGATGTCACAGTTTACAATCACGATTCGTACTCTCTGAGAACTTAGCGTGTTTAGCAAAGAATTCATGAATACATAAGGTATAAGCCTTAAATGTCTGCAACGTTATTGTTTCATTGTGGAATTCTTTCTAAGTTCTTCCACTCTTACTAGAAATAATAATAATATTTTCGTTTTACACTTCCAACACATTTCATATATCTGTTTAACCAAAATTTGTAAATAGAAACTATTCCTTTTTATATTTGTATGCATATTTTGTTAAAATATCAATATAACGCATACATAATCCAAAGTATTTTACCCAAAGAAAGGGCGTTACTATGTATCGTGATGAAGACAAATCCTACTTAGTTTCTGATAAGGCATCCGAAGGTTCGATTTTCGTATTGTCCAGGAGCTGACACCTTTTTCTCCTTCTTTCCCTTCCAAAGTATGTCTTATAAGACAATCCATCCTTATAGAGGGTCCAAAAATTCATTTTCATTTTTCTTAACTTCAGTATGCTTATTTCCATTTTAATAGGATGTAATATTTAGGACTCATATATTCAATAATAATAATAATAATGATAATAACATAGAAGACAAATTCCGTATGAGGACAATAAAATGTGTAAAATCGCACCTAGCGTTAGTCAAAAGTTACAAAATAGTCGGGATTGGACCATCAGGATATACCCTCTGCATATGTCCCTACAACTATCTAAATGTTAAACGGAATGTTTCCAGACAAATTTCATGTAGAAAGTAGTGCTACTCAACTTACAGGAACCCTAAGAAAATGTGTAAGTAATGGTTATTCTGGCTAAGCTACAGAAGACGTCGATGATGAGAGTGAAAGAAAAATTGGAATAAAGAAAGTGGGAGGAAGCGGAACCCGGAGAAAAGGTACACACGGTGTTTGTCCAGCACAATGTCCACTAGGAAGGGTGGAACAGGGTGAACCATTAAATTCACAATACTTCAATAATAATAATATTATTATTATTAATAATAATAATAATAATAATAATAATAATAATAATAATATACTAGCAATGATATTAAAAGTTTTAAAATTGCCCTAAAATTTGGCATAACTTACTTAAACGTAGGGATTTCGGGGAAGGGGTTCCGTACCTTCAAGACACACCTCTGCAACTATCCAAATTTTAAGCGAAAGCGTTTCACTAAAGTTTCATGTACAAAGTACACGTGTATTCTACTCTATGTTTTAGGGAAAACAACTGTAATAAAAATAAGTGAATACCGCTCAACAGTAAGGCATGTAATAAACTAATTTTTAGGATATATAGAGGTAATTATAAAAGCTTTGCTACAAAAATAACTACACGGACCATAATTCAATGAGCTCTGATATACAAAGTAAGAGAAAGCCTATAAGATTCAGTCTACAGAGCAATTGCTACTTAAAGAAAGGACATACACTATTTTGAGAATCGCGACAAGACGAGAAATGTTTACGATACTTTTCATCTCGTCTCGATTTTCATCTTGTAAGCGAGACGGTAATTTAAGTTAGCCTTGTCCCGCCTCGAATGTAAAATGTTAATTCTCATGTTATTTTGCTAGTTTTAGAAACGAGATGAGAAATTCCTCTTCTCGTGGGCAACATTAAGCAAAACCGAAGTATTCTTTGCCAAATGTCACGTTTGTGCATGTAATTATATGACCTGGGCAATAATTAGCTCCTAGCTTTTAATCTTCTACGAGATAATAATTATTATAGTTTATTATTATTAGTATTATTATTCCTGAAGATTTGATAGTTCAAGTATTGAAACATCCGAGTATTCAAATATCTGAATATAATAAAGCATGTGTCATCGCCGATCAGTCACCATCAAAAACCCTAAAGTAAAAAAAAAAAATGCCCGGCGTGGATTTGAACCAAGAACCTCCAAATTACTGTCGAGCGCGGTAAGTGATTTGTCTTTAGTTCGGTTACGTTAGGTTTCTTTGCCTCCGCTTGCAAAGTTGTATGTTATATTTCTTCGTTTCAAAACGGCTTTCGTATTTCTTTTATGATGATATAAGTGAATAATCTTCGGCAAAGTTTACATTAATAACTTGAGTTGTTCTTAAAATTTGGTTCACAAGTTTGTTTCTTCTCCACGCGAAACTACACATATGACAGATTTAATTCTCATACTTTGCATTTGTTTCAAAGCAGTCGCCATTACCTGATCAATGACTTAGGTTCGCCACGATACAAATGGTTTTAATTTTATTCGAGACTCTTGTTCTAGTGTCTTGAACAATATTCCTTTCAACTGTAAGTTTGAAGTACTGAATGGTGTCGTTCAAAGTTTCTTTGATCATGCACACGTACAGAATCATAATTCATGCATTTTATTCACGATTCCAAGTTCATGGTGATTCAATTTTCAACTCTTCTTTATACATACATGTTCTTCCTCAGAATCAAGATATTCACTTACTTTTCCTGGCTGTAGGTATAGTGCAAAGGTAGTTACTTCTACTAATCAACACCTATCCAAGATTTGATTTATACTTACTTAGCTTTATAATGGATTGACTTATCTCAGCTACTAAATATTCTCAGAGTTTCAGAAATCTTGACAGCATTTTCTTCTCAGCTATTAAACTCCTCTTCGCAACCATAAAACTCGGCGAATAAGTTCGCAAGTTATTTTCAATTAAGAATATTCTTCTACGCGGTTTGCTACAATTTGTTCCATTTTACCCGTCGCACTGAGTGGTTGGCATGTTGCCACTTTCTCTAGACTTAAACAGTGAAAGCGTTCAGAAAGTTACATACTGAAGAAAGAAAGAAAGAAAAAGGAAACAAAGTTGACCAGTTGCTCCTAGGATTATTCTCTTCTTGCAACATAATTAAATCTAATGTACTAGATCTACTCTTTGTGTGTGTGTGTGTGAGAGAGAGAGAAAGCTTCTCCGTGCTTTGAAGTGTAATTTATTTTTGGTATGAGCTCAACGCACTTGGTATGTGTGACTATTGTGTTAGAAGCTCATACGTCAGCTCAGTCGGTTACTCTTTGACTACCTCCTCCCATATGTAAGTTCACATTAAATGAATCACGTTTAAGACTATAACGAATTTTTATAACTAGTGTAAACAAATGTAAATTCAAAACAAGATTCTTACTTTCTTACTTCTTCCTAAATTTTTGCGTTAGAAATGAAAAATTGATAATTTTGAAGCAAGAAGTATGCGGAAGTAGAAATGTCTGTTGTTATGAAAGCTTGTAAGTAATATAATGCTGTTTGTGAAAGTTGCAACACCAAGGAATCAAGTGTATCTAGATTCATAGAATTTGCACGACAGAGTATGCATACAAGCAATTAGTGCCAGGATAATAGCGCACAAGTAGTAGGCTTGTAGTGCCGTTAGTTTCACTATTAAAAATAATTTCTTAAATTTGAGACACCCTTTTTTATCTTTGCACCGAGATAATATTATCTTAGAAATGAGATTTTGCAGTTCTCATTCCTAAGGAGAGTAACAGTATATTTTCTCGTTTCGCTTTATACAACCTCATCTACTTTTCTTCTTTTCTCATTAATAAGACTTTCAAACTCTTGTTTCTAAGAAAAGATATTCTCGGTGCACAGATAAAAATCGGTTTCCCAGATTTAAGGAAGTATTTTTAACAGTGTCGGTTGTAGGATTAGTTAACACGAAAGAGCAGTTTACATTTCCAGTTGATCGACATGAGCTAGCGAACAGGAGACGACGTGGTAATAGTAATGGCGTTACTCTATCTTAATGTTGGTTATCCAATTTGGGAGTCCATGCACCATACCGTTAGTGCGAATGAGTCAGAGGTAGTTTGGCCCGATTATTGCATCACCTATTGTAATTTTGTTTATGCTTACTCAGGGGCCATACACGCTGGTGTGAATGAGTTAGAGGTACACTTATGTCCAAAATGATTGTCGCATATCTATAAGTGTCTTCTTGTAAGAATATAATTTGATAATGATTTTGCAGGGTAATTTTAATACTGATACTATGTGTATAATCGGGAAATGTATATTTATGGTAAATTTCATAGGGAAAGAATTATAAATACGAAAATTAGAATGAGTAAAATAAAATGTTGCTAAATGGACAGGAAAATTTTAGTTTTGTTTTAACATTCTTATTTACTGCTCTTTTGACATGAAATTTCCCACGTACATGTATATGCCCATTATACACTTACCAACATTATAAGAAATACCGGGCGAATTTGTTATCAAATTATATTCCGAAAACAACATACTTATAGACATGAGACAATAATTTTGGACATTAGTGTACCTTGGCCCGGCTAATGCGTTCGCATGACGTCATTGAATTGGGTTTTTTAGAACAAAGGTTATGACAGTTTATTCGTTTCTTTCATGAGTATAAAATTACTAAAAACATGGTCTTTAATCTCTTTCTTGATGATTTATTACGTTATGAATTAGTGCAGGGTTTTATGTATGCTTTTCATTTTGTTCCCTTTTATGGCATAAAATTTGGAGAGTTTTATCACCTTTGATGAGATCATTATCGCTGGTGCGGTACTCGGTCCGAGCTAATGTGTTCGTACACTGAACTGGGATTTTTGCCATGGAGGTTATGATGGCTTGTTTCGTTCTCTTTTATGGGTATAAAATTACTAAAACTAGGTCTTTGATCTCTTTCTTGATGATCTATTACATTATGAATTAGTAGACCCCCAGTAACAGTATGATTTAGTATTAATATTAATATGAAAATCGAAAACATTGGGATGAATACTTAACTTTTGGTTGAAGTTTAGTTTTCATTCATGGGACTTTTGGGACTCGAACCACAATATTCAATTGTCGAAAGTGTGTCCAGGAAAGCATACATTTTTTTTGAGACGCATAAAAGAGGGGGAGGGGCGATCCCGGACCTGGTTAGTACCACTTAAATGAAAACAATAATTTATATCGTATTCGTTTGTGGATTAAATAAAACTGTGTCAAAGTTTAAAAAAGCTTCTTTGCGTATTGGCTTATAATCATATGTTAAAAGAAAATGTCAGCTATATCGTGTTATATGTGCTTATGTATTCGTTGTTAGTATCGTTGGCATTGTTTGTTATTGCATATCAAACATATACGGTGTTTAATTGTCAAGTAGTGTGTAATGGTTTACTTTGAAAAGATATATTCATTCTTTGAGAAGGTAAAAGAGGGCGGGATAGGGTGATATCGGACCTAGTTAGTATCTCTCGTTTTCGTTCATGAATTAAAATAAAAAATGACGTCGCATTTATTCTTTGCTTAAATCTGATAGGTTCATTGTAATAACGATTAATCATACTTATGTAACGAGATAACATCGAGGAGTTATTTCTTATGACAAAACATGAACATACATGTGTAATGGTTTACTTTGAAAGAATACATTCGTTCCTAGAGAAGGTAAAAGAGGGAAGTAATGAGATGAATTCGACCTAGCTACTACCTTTCGTTTCGTTTCGTGGATAAATAATAATGACGTCACATTTACTCTTTGCTTAAATCTGATTGGTTCATTGTAATAACTCTTCTAACGTTCAGCGTTCCAGTGTTTAGTCTAATTAGTAGGGGCTTAGCTGCCGGAAAACTGTTTCGACAGCACTTGTTATATGCTTGTTATATGTCGTTTAGGTTCATGAATAACATGTTCTCAACATTGTGTAATATTTGTAAGCTTGATTGGTTCTTTATTACAGTATATGGATGAGTATAGGCTTTTATAGAGCAAGGGTACATGAACGAACGTGGTTGGTATCAACTTTTTGTGGATTAATTTTCCAGAACCAAAGTCATGGTCTCCAGAACTAATTTTAGTATTTGATCACCTAAAATTCCTAAAGATAAAATTTGGGAAGGTTTCTAACCTCAGGTATTCTCTTTATTACGTTATAGGCATGCAGGTCTACATTTAGTCACGAAGGTCATGAGTTTGATTCTCGATGAGAGCTTATATGACTTAGATATTAATTTGAATTCTTGTGCTGTTTAGGATTTATGCTCTACATAGATGTTGTGTGACCTCTTCAAAGTATAGTTTGCTGTCACTTTATTTACATATAATGAGGGTACGCACCTTAATGCACTCCTCTTAAGCTTTTTGGTAAGAGAGAACCACGATACTTTAAAGCCACCTTCTTGGTCCTGGTGTTAGTTTGTGTGATCTTAAATAATTTTGACGGTTTAGTTTAAATCATCATCTCAAAATATTTTAGTACGTGCCAAAAATTTTCAGAGTGCAAAGAGGAAATTGTTTCACGATTAACGGTCAAACTTTATCCGCCTTTAGTTGTTCGATTAAAAATAAACGGTTTTTAACTATTTGACTGACAAATAAACAGTTTTTAACTATTCGATTAAATTTTTATCTCTTCACTTATTTCCAGTTATTACAAAAGTTTCAAATCAGAAATATTCAAACTGAAATTTTTCGAATTAAAACCATCAAACTAACTTTTAGAACAAAAAAGTTGAAATCAAAATTTTCGAATTCAAATTTTAAAACCAAAAATTCAAACTGAAATTTTCGAATTATAAATCTTCGAAAACAAATTTTGAAAAACAAAATTTTCAAACCAAAATTTCGAACAGAAAAATTAAAATCAAAATTTTCGAATTCAAATTTTTCAAACCAAACAATTTCACACTGATCTAGAGATATTAAACTAAAATTTTCGAAAAATGAAAATTTTCGAACCAAAACATTTTAAAAATTTAGAACTAGAAAGTTGAAACTATAATTTTCGAACAAAAAAATTGACATAAAAATTTTCGAATTCAATTTTTTTCGAACCAAACAATTTCACACTGAAATTTTTGAACTAGGAATTTTAAACTAAAATTTTTGAAAAATGAAATCAAAATTTTCGAACCAAAACATTTCAAACCTAATTTTAGGACTAGAAAGTTGAAACTTAAATCTTTGAGCAAAAAATCAAGATTTTTCAAACCAAAAAAATTCAAAACTGAAATTTTCGAATTAAAAGTTTCAACCTGTTTTCAAACTAAAAATTTTATACCTTGAAATTTACAAATCAAAGTTTTGAACCTAAAATTTCAAACTAAAATTTTCGAACTAAAAGTTTAAAGTTTCGAACAAAAATATTCGAAATTTTCAAACAACCTTTTTGCAAAAATTTAAGCACAGGTTTGAATGTGATCACTTGATCAGATTATACCTTAGAAATAAACGGTTTTCCAACAAATGAGCGTTTTCGCTTACATTTATAATCTTAAAATTCAAAGTGTAAAGTTAATTAATGGATTTCAAGCTCGAACTAGAAGTTAGAAGTAGGGATTAACCAATTTTAGAAAAGGTACCTTTTCATC
Organism: Thermobia domestica; assembly: GCF_964235325.1. NCBI lineage: Eukaryota > Metazoa > Arthropoda > Insecta > Zygentoma > Lepismatidae > Thermobia > Thermobia domestica. The sequence continues at coordinate 102,251,915 of NC_137461.1, forward strand.
AATAACTATCCTCTATTGAAGAATCTATTATAGTCATAAAAGTTCATCATTTCAAATTAGGAGAAAACCCCCATACAATTAAAAATTTGGTAATGATCTGTTTGGTCATGACTCATTTCATAAGGCATAACCATAGAAGTTTACTGATTTTAAAATTTAAATTGTCTTGAAGAAATATCCGGGACTAAGTTTTTGAAACGATCAACCGTTTGACAAGCCATGGCCGGACCGAGTCATTGATATTGTTTGTTGTAAAGTGTTTAATGAAAACAAATGCGATTTGCTTTGGCAATGTCGGTTAAGATAATTTCTGAAGTGTCATTTTGAATACGAATGAAGTTTACGCACTGTTGTGAAACAGAGATCCTAAATGTATTTTTCAATTTTTAATAGCACGCACTTCGCTATTAAATCGCCAAAATATTTGCCAATCGCGAACAGCACAACCCTGGTATCGTATGTGAGGGAAGAAATCAAACTGAGAACCTCAATATTAAACTTATTAACGCGTATTTGATGAGGAACAAGAACGCGTAAAGAATCTAATTTTAGCACTATAGACTTTACGCATTACTTATTTATCTAGGATAAATTGTTATAGAATTCTGCAACTGTAATTCTTTTAACGGGGAGCGCCAAAGGTGCTAAATCGGGGAGGAAGTCTACAAACGCGTATAATTGGAAATAATTCGGGCGAATAAAATAGAACTACAAGGACTTCATCCTAACGTGATATTGGTCAGTGCGCATGGGGCTTGTATTGCAAACTGTGTCCTCGAAATAAAATTTATGAAACCAGCTGTGAATGGTCATTCATCTTTCCTGGCCCAATTCTTTGTTAAGTGGTTTTGAGGCTTGCTGTGCAGATTGTTCTAGTTTGAATTCGTGAAGAAAATTCATTCGCTATTGTGTGCTCTTCATGGTGCACTTTCATATATCTCTGTTCAACAATACGCTGCCTCTGACTATCTGGGCACCCCAGTCAGTTTACTGGATCTATAAAGAATTTGTGATGTTAAATGCGTGACTTTAGTTGATATATGTGTTAAGTTGATAAGGTGAATTTCCAAATAGACGTCAAAACGGACATTTCATTCTACAAACCAATACCAGATAAGGAGCGTTGTCAGAACGTGAGATTTACTACACAGCATAAATATAAACATTTACAATCTGTTCTACTCAAGAGTAAAGAAACTACCAGTATGTATTTCGTTTCAGGAATTTGTAATGTATAAGAAATACTACATATGCTGAAGATAAGCGGTATAATCTTTCCTGTGAATGTAGGTATTTCTGTTTAAAGTAAGTGTACATGGTGTATATTGTCTAAAAATATATGTTTTCCTGTATTTTGTTTCATAATTTTGTGTTCAGAAGACAACAGCACACAATTTTATGTATATATTGTTCCTAGGCCAGTTAACAATAACTATGAAATATTTGGCTTGAGAAAAAACATTCTTTTTGACTTACGCATTATGCAGAGACACAGAAAACTTAGCGGAGAAAGTTCTCCCTGTAGACTTGCTTAGTCCGAGTTTTCCTACTTGGCGTTGCGAAACGCTGGTAACCATAATTGAATAACTGTTTGCTTTTGAGTTTCTTTGCATACGAATTTGTATCAAATGTGTAAATATCAAATGTATAAATGTGTAAAATTTCAATAAGGGGAGCAAAATGTGCTAAAATATTCTTAACGATTGGTTGTAAGCTACGAGTTGCCTAAACCTAGGGTTGTCATATTTCAAAAATGATAATCCGGGACGCTACTACATTACAAGAATCTTTTAAATGCTTAAAATGAAATTAAGTGGTATATACTAATTTACTTTCTTCCATTAGATAGAGTTGTTCGAGTCTTACGTAATCACATTTTTAGTCATTTTAGTATGCCTTTTACTCCCTAGTTATCGAACGTGAGCTGATGATTTTACGCCATCCCCCCTTTCTCGTGAACTTAAATCGTGAAGTTATGTAATACTGAATTTAATTAAATCCGTTCTATATATTCGGGATTTATTTTCAACTTTTGAATTGCCACATTCAGAAGTTGAAGAGAATAATTATAAACCTTATCTTGTGATAAAAGCAAAGTATAATATTTCCTTTCCTTTTTCTCTGACTGTGACATTTAAGCGTCCCGAGAAATATTTTTGGGACGCCGGGACACAGATCTCGATCCCGTGGATTTTCCAGAACAAATGGCAATCTTACCTAAAATTCTTTGTTACTATTTTGCCTTTGCTAGTATTTTGTTCCGGATTTATTAATCTTCTAATAAACGACAAACGTTTCAGCCTGCATGTCACGCTAACACTTTATATTAAAAATATCATAAGATAATGCTAACTATGCAATCGTTTACCTGCTTGACGCTGAAAGATATGCACATGCTATATTACAAATGTCTGCTTGTAATCTGCTGCTTGATTGTCGAGTTGTTCTTTTTAAGGAAAAACTTTTCTGCGTGCCATTCCTTTATTAATATTGAAGTGTGGGAAGAGGTAACAAGGAAAAGAATCCATCCTCTTCCATTACCAATAACATAGTGGCAAGAAGCGTTATAAACCAAAGACATGCTATTTGCTTGCTTGAGTTCTTTCCTTGTGAATGACGAAGTGTGAATGCCGTTGCTACTGAGTAAAATATAATTTTTAAACAATACGATCCTTTCTATTTGGCTTAAAAAGGGTGCTAACAGCGACGGTGATTCGAGCTGTGTTCGTAGGTTTCCTTAAGAAACTTTCCGTCGATTGACGGAAAATTTTCCCTTTTCTTATCAAATTGTCCCTAGTTTTTTGAGTGTCCAATTCCTACGACAGAAAGTATGTGGTAAGAATAATTTAGTTATGTTAAAGGAAGTCCCAACCGCATTAATTTTATTCATTTGCTTTTTGCTTGTATTTCTTTATATTTTCATTTATTTCTTTAACAAAAAATACACACAAACACACATAGTCAACAAATGGCATGTGCAAATTATGCACTTTGAACAGAAACACACACACACACACACACACACACACACACATATATATATATATATATATATATATATATATATATAGTGAAACCTGTCTATGTTGGACGCCATCGGTTCCATGGAAAAGTGGCCAACTTACAGAAAACAAGTGTGATTGGTGTATTTTTAAAATAGGATTTCTAGTATTCCTTGATTGTAAAATTTTAATAAGCAGGCGAACGACAACTACTTATAAATAATGTATATAGAGTAATCATAAAAATATACAGCACTGGAAAATATTACTATAGTATGTTTAATATATGTGAATACCTTTCTCCTCCTGAAAACTAGTCTGGAACATTGGATTATTCGGATTGAAAACTCAATAACACAAACAACCATGAAATAGGAGCGTGTGTACGCAGTTTATTGAAATTGATATTATAGCACACTGAGTTATTCAGATTGAAAACAAGGAAAGCTAAGTTATAAATTGAGAAATTCATGTGCAATTTATATGACTTCTTTTCAGTTGTTGCTGAATGGTGGTTCATTCTAGACGTATTTGTTTTATTCTTTTTGGCATATATGCACATTTTAATATTGTAGTTAACTACCTCTTGTTAATGAGCTAGAAGCGTTTCCCTCGGAGCAAAAGATGTTTTAAGAAAATCTTGAGAGAATTCATATCTCAAAAAAACTCCGCTATCTTTTGACAAGCCAACAGGCTCCAATAGTTGACAATTGAGATGCTTAGATTTAACCTTGAGAATCTTTCGGCTTTACTAAAGCTCCCCACTGATAAGAGGAGCTGATATAGCTAATGGTTTTACCAAAACAGACAGGGTAAACAAATACGTACAACCATTTCCTGAATTCCTGTACGTGTTTTTTCTTATTCGCATCTTCCTTCACCACCCCTTTATCAGGATAGTCTTCTGGCCATTGACCTCCAAGAGCAAATCGCGTGAATCCTTGCTTTTCTCCAGTTACAAATACAGAATATCTGCCTCTCATATGGGAATACGAAAGAGTTAAGAAAAACAACAAAACGGTATTTTGCGTGGCCAAGATACACAGGTAAATTTATCATTATCATCATACGATAAACATTGCTTCAGTGTGGCCAACTTCCGAGATAGACAGGTGGCCAACTTATAGAGTAGTAAGTAACGAATGTCTTACGGGAAAATGCAGGTTCAAGACGAACTAGGCCAAGATAAGCAGGTGGCCAAGTTGACAGGTTTCACTGTATATATATATATATATATATATATATTATTGTTATTGTCTTGGTTTATTTCCGAAGAACAAATAAAGATTTAAGCATTTTTGGTCAATCAGCCAGCACTAAAATGTCTGGATTTTCATGTTTTATCGAAAAGTTCCCTTTTTCCCTTTATAGTAAATTTAGCTAAGAAATTTCCGTAGATTAGGAAAATTTCCCTCAAACTACGAACACTGGATTCGAGACTGTGTGTTTCAAACAATACACCGATAGCCATGGTTTCTCTGAGTTTCATAGAAAACACAAAATTCAAACAAAAATTCAATCGCTGCCATTTTGATCTCACCTTCAACAAGAGGATAACTATTTTCCAGATTGCTGGACGCAAGATAAATGTATAGTCTTAAAGAGAATAATTGGTGGCTGATAGTACAGCAAATATCTTTAGGCTGCACTGTGTCTAGGAAAAGTGAGGAATAGGGGTACACAATGACAAAGACCTCATATTAGTTAAACAAGGACAAGTAAGAAACTGTGGTTCCTAGTGGGACAAATAAAAGCGAATCAACAGTCCAGTTTAAGAAAAAAAGTGTCAACATAGAAAAGTCGAAGCTCATCTCAAAACGCTTGAAATTATAAAACAGGCTGAGATACAAGTAATTGTTTCCGTGTTGAAAATATGCATACAATTTTAACAACTGAATGAGTCTTCAGAGCAGTTTGCACAATTATTATATTCCAAAGGTATTCGTTAATATGCTGATAGAAATAGATTTAGAGGTGTTGAATTGCATTATTTAGGACATTCTGATAAGACTTGCGTCATGATCACTATCCACATTGCGTCTGAAATGGAGAAATTGTAGTAGTATTATCTTCATAAACAAAACATATTTTTACGTTTAACTAGTGAGTCCATTGCATTGAGTAGAAAACTATATTAGATGTAGTCATTCAAACATTTTTTGAAGACTACCCTGGAAACACATACACGCTTAATTTAGATGTAACAGAGTTGTCTAACACTTCAGGATACATATTACTGACGAATTTCGTAAATGTTTGAATAAGCATGGATCCATATAAGACTTTATGAATGAAAGCTTAATTAATTACCTTTGGTGTCTGATGAAGCATCTGTATGGTTGGTAAAGAGTCGGGAGTTGAGATATGCCTCAGAAACATATTTGCCAATTTACTTGTTTGATATTGTGCTGATCCCAGTCTAGAAGTTGCAGTTAACGATGTTCTTAAAGAGCTTTCCGGAGACAATCATTTCTACATATTTTTAAACAAACTATTTTCCTTGTATCACCAATCCCCATAAAAACTAAAATGAATTGAGGGGGACAGCAACTTTACTGGAAACACACTTGCTTAAAATCGGATGAATCTTCTCAATACAATTGGTGGAATCAACTATGAGTGTTATAATTAACAGTGTTATAAATCGTTATCCTACACTGTATGAACATTTCGATAGAACATCAAATGATTCAACAAGAGAAAGGTGCAAATACTTAAATTTGAGAAAATATTAGCAAATGCAGAATTCATCATAAACCTGAACGCAAATTCCAAATGATTTGGTCAAAATTGCCGAATTGTCAATTCCATTGCCAGTGACACAACGCTCATTGAAGTTGACAGTCATAAAAATTACAATCAGAGTATAATTCTATAACTTCTGATTCAGGACCCAATCTAACAAACGTACTAGACGCAATGAAAACGTCAACAATGAGTATCAATTTCTAAAAGCCAGTCTAATGTTAAAGCAGTTGAGACCGCACATTTCTTCAGAAGTATAGCAAATAATTTAACAAACTGCACGATAACCTCTAGTTCTTTTACGTGTAGGACATGATTATAGAAAGAAAGGAATGTACTTGAAAAGTACAATGAATTGGTAGAAAATATCAAAGCTCTCTATACTGAGGACTGTACCATAGGTGAAGATGGTAATTTCGACATGGCATATGGTGACAACCAAATTCGTGGATTATGTCAGTTTTTGCGATTGAGTAAAGCGGCCATCATTCACGGTTTCCATTGATATAAAATTGATAAATGTCACAAAATCCCTGACAATCTGAAATCCCTTTCTAATATAATAGCTACAATTCTCATTTCCGTCAGTGACTGGAAGAGAAATTTCAGCGCCATAAATGAAATAGTGGCACCACTACGTACATCTCTAAATGTGGATATAGTAGCAGCACTTATTCATTAGTTATATTGGTCCATCTTTTACATAATTCAATCTACACAGCTGTGTGAGCTCTTGGCTGCCCAAAGGTCAACAGCAAGAATGAAAAGGCAGAATAAAGAATAAAATACGTAACATTAATAATAGTAACTAGTAACTGTTATAGAACCTTGAAGTACCTCATTGTCACGGAGAGCAGATGTGGTAAACTTAGGTAGCAACAATCTTATTACTTTAAACATTAATTCTGATTACAGAAGTTATGATTATTTAACATTTTCGTTAATATCTTAATAGATGTTGGTTTTTCTTTAAAAGAAAAGAACGAGAAAGATTACAATACAGTTTGATTTAACTCCGAGCTGGCTTCAGACAAAGCTCATCCTGAGAAGGAAGATTGCTTCAGGTCTCCTTGGAGGAGAGGAAGAGTTCCGAAAAGCAAGTTTTCGTATATATTGTTATCACCCTCATTAAGTTAATTGGTATTAATATATATGAAAACCAAATTTTCGGAACGTCTGTATGGGATATTTTGAGAGCTCCGGGAGGAGAGGAGGTAATATTATCTCTACAATCACCCTGATTTTCCTAGCCGTTATTTAATCCTGTAACTGTAGTAATCATACACAAAAATGATTATATCGTATTAATGGATAAAATAAAAGGTTACTTTTAGTGATAAAATTTCATTTCGAATACTGATACTATACTCCCTTATTCCTTGGCCAACTTTCCTTCAAATAGATTTTTTTTAACACTTCCATTAAACTGCTTTAAGATACTCTGATTAAATGTATACAATGAATGTGCAGATGTGTAGATCGACTTTAAACAACGACGGCTTTGCTCTAACGCAATTCTAATTGCAAGTAGTACGTATGGTGTTGCTCTTAGGAAAAATCAAACAAAATATAGAAACAAAGTGTTACTTATAGTGGAATTACAAACTAAACTAACCTTTCTTATCAGTATTAAAACAGTGAAGAGGGGATTACTGGCCATTTGGAGACTGTCAATGAGTCAAGCATTGCTACTACTGCAAAGAGTTAGCACTTTCCATTGCCAGCAAGTGGTTTTAAAAAGACTGATGTACACTCATGTCCAAAATTATTGTCGCATGTCTATAAATATGCTTTTATAGGAATATAATTTGCTAACGAATTCGCCCGGTATTTCTTATAATGTTAGTATGTGTATAATCGCCAAAGACATGTGCGTGGCAAATTTCATGCCAAACGAGCAGTAAATAAGAACAATAGAACGAAAAAAACACTTTCTTGTCCATTTAGCAACATTTTGTTTGACTCATCCTAATTTTCGTATTTATAATTCTTCTGCTATGAAACTTACCATAAATATACATTTCCCGATTATACACGTAGTATCAGCATTAAACGTACCTTGCAAAATCATTTACATATATTGTTACAAGAAGACAGTTATAGATATGCGACAATCATTTTGGACATGAGTGTACATATACTCCTCCTTTGGGTAATAATACTCGTAGATCTTGGCTTGTGAGAGGAAAATATTTTTTTTCCGAATACAGAGTACAACCGTGTATATTTTTCATTTACAGTACATAAATAAATATTCCACGAGAGCTAAAATTATCAACTGTACCAGAGTGGTATCTCTAATGAACAACATAGCGTAGTTTTTAACGCCATAAAAATTAATTTCTCTCGATTTCCTCGGAAAGTACCCATGGTAATTAACCATGAAACAAATTAATTTTTAATCAGTTGGGCGTAATATGAGAAAATATTATACTTAAAAAATTAGAAAAGGTTTAATAGTTAATCATAATTTTGATCTATTATTAACCCTACTCTATAGGCCTAATGTCGTAATGCTGACGTCATAATGAATAGCTTGATTTATGTTCAGTATTAGTTTCGCCTTAATAGATGGCATGGCTATCGTAAAACATATATTTTTAGGGTTATACAAAAAGTCATTTTGTCTAGATTTTCTCGAGAATTACGCGTTAATATTTATGCACATTAACCCTTTGACTAGCAACGGGACACATGTGTCCCATTCAAACATTGTTCGGAGTTCTTTTTTTTAGAAATTAAAAAAAATACATGTTGTTCTCCCATCGGTTCAGATGTGACTAGGAGACTGTGCTTAGTTTCCAAAACTGTGTACAGATGTCAGAAAAAAACAACTTAAGGAGTCTTACACGTACATAAAAAAAGAATATTCACATTTAAAAAAGTGGTAGTTAAAGGGTTAATATAATTTTGTTCCGCTCAATGAGATCTATGTGTTGGTATTTCTCTTACTTTTGGACAATATTTTGTTGTTAAAACGCTATTGTTATGGTAGAAATTATCTTTTTTAAAATAAAACAATGACCAAATAAAACAACATATATGGAAAGTCGAGTTGAGTATTGGGCTGTGATAAAATGGTGTTAACTATAATTGAAGAACATTAATACATTGACTCAGTGCTAGAACTCTCACCTCTATACCGCGAGCATTCCCTGGTTCATTCTTAGAGCATTTGTGTTTGTGGTGGACAACGTCATGTCATGGGGTATTCTCGGGGTTCTTTCGTTTCCTCCCACATCATTATTCTATCAATTCATTTCATAATCATTATCTCCATTAATCATCTGTTTCATTTAGCCTAGAGAACATAACAGTCACATAAAGCGCGAAAACCGAAATGATGCATTTGTCATTTCCAATACAAGAATTTTTTTTTGTTTTGTTTTGTTTTATTGAAACTTTTATAAATTATTTTCATGGATTTTCTGTATTATTTACTTTATAAAATATTTTGCTCTTGTTTTTGCTTTCCATTTTAAAAGGTGTTTATTAACCTAAATTTTTTTTATGATGAACGAATTCAATTTAAACCCATTGTAAAAGGACCTCGAGCAACGCGGTTCTGCATAGCGCGAACCTTTCTTGGAACCAATTAGCCACGTTACGTAAGGTATTCCTACATTGATACCATCTCGTAGATATTAGCACTGAGAAAAATGTAAAAATTCTAATCGCTTACGAATTATTAATATCGTTGCGATTCATGTATTTAAAATCTCAAGAATCCATAAAAGAAGGCACGATTTCCTTGACTGAACAAATCTTCACAAGTCATTTGACTTTATTTGGAGACAGAGAGACTATTCGACTACTGATTGTATACTAGTACTTTATTTAACAAATAATACAAGTTTCATGTTTCCTCTCGGATATTCATACAAACAAAGATTTTCATCTGGTTTTATGTTCCAACGCAGATAATAGGTTTCTGGTAATATAATAATATCTGTACTAATAATCCTATCTCTATAAACAGGAGATTCTTCACTCACCCTGTGCGTCTATATTTTATCCATACATGTTACGCCCAGCAAAGTTCTTTAATTTGTCCTATTTTTTTTAAAAGGCATAGATGTAGCATGTAGGTAATGAATGTGGTCACCCTCGTAGGTTTTTAAATCCCTCCTTTCCAAAATCGAAAGGACTGGAAGACTGGAAAAAAGTACTGTCTACGTCACATTATATTAGCCAGGTACCTTTGTTTTCTCTTACTTGTTTGCAATGACGCTAATATATATATATATATATATATATATATATATATATATATATATATATATATATATATATATATATATATATATATATATATATATATATATATATATATATCTACCTGTGCTATCACTTGGTTACCTACAGCGACTGCATGTTATAATATGTTTAATCAATCATTTATACTCGCATTAATACTGCTGGCAAGTTTTTTTTTTTTTTTACTTTTAAAGGTAAGTGCATGTTTTTAAATTACTTAAAAAAATAAATTTCAGTTTATTAGCTATATTGTCTTGAGAATGATGTGGTAAACTATTTAACCCTCGCAGGACCAAGCCCTCAGCACATTCTGAGATACCATTTTTGAACTGTTATTGTTCACAAACGAAACAGAAGAGAAAGTTTTGTCCGTTGAAATAAATATTTTATAAACTTGTTGACACAAAATAAAATTATTGAGTATGAGGTCTCACATATTCACGATTAAAATGTCTAATTTCGAAACAGTGGCACTTTGTAACCCCCCCCCCCTCGGTCCTGCGAGGGTTAAAATCGAATAGTAAACAATTTTAGAACTTTTAATTAAGCACGGAGGAGCCAAATGCTTGTTTAGAACTGTACTACTAATAATAATAGCAGTGGTAATAGAAGAATAATAAGTTGAATTGAGATGTTGAAAAGTATACCTAAGCATTACATATTATTAATTGATTGGTTTGGGACCGCCAGTGATTTGAATGAAGTCGTAGACTTTCATCTTGGAATTCCTGGTGACTCCCCTAATTATACGGAGTCATGATAGATACATCGTTGGAAAGCTTATGGAGCATAGATTCCAAAGAGACAGTATCTGTGCAATTCCTGCCATATTCGTAAAATAAGAAACAAAAATGTCCTTAAAATATGAACAAATAGAATTTGAGGGTTTGGCAAACCTTGCAGTCACCACGTGCTCACAAAATTATGCTAATGTGCAGGCAACATAGCATGTGTATGTGGCAATAATATAAAATATTATAGTACTCATTGCTGCAACAGAGATAAAAATTAAGAATGAAACTCATAGAAAAAAAAGAGAAAGAAAGTGTACCACTATTGGGGACTGTGGGACCATCGATAGCAGTCTGGGACGCAGAGTGGGACACTGTAGTCAGAACAAAACATCCAGGTATTTTTACGAACATTGCCATCTATACAAACTCGACGGCGTCGATTACTGTCGAGTTTGGTTGGAATGTGTTAGAAGATGTCCCTGAATGGATTGTTTCTAGCTACGGATCCACGCCCTGGGACAAATTTGCGAGTGGATACCTCTCTCTCCCCAGCACCATTAATTCACGCACGACCTGCTCCCGAAACTACAAATGCGTCAATGAAGCGTTGGAATATACTACGAATGCGTTTATAAGAACGACGTGGACCAAATGGACGATTCGTATTATATAGGAAATTTTCTCAAAACTGTTATGCGTAGAAGAAAAATTCATTGAGTTCGACATTCACCCCGTCCGCCACCAACATTAGTAAAACGTTATAGGCAGGCACATTATTTTTGCTTCACACATCATTTACAGCAACAAGAATTATGCTTCTAATGAAATGATATATAGAACTGACCTGAAAATAAATGTAATTTACGTAAAAAAAAAAAAAAAAAAAAAGACCCAAAAATTGACCAACTTTCCTTCCCCTCTTTCCCCCATATAAGCAACAGGTAAACATACAGGGTATAACCATGTAGTGGACTACTTCATTTCTTCACATACCAATTTTTACTAGTGTACCTTTCAAGAAGGGAATAGTCTCCAAAAAGATCCTGATCCAAGAAATAATAATAATAATAATAATAATAAAAAATAAAACACACACACAAACTTTATCCTCAACCCTCCTTGTGGTACCCCTCATACATAAAATGCAAATAAGTGGGAAGCTTAAGCCTTCAGAAACACATTGATACATTAATTATTCCTACTTAATTAGAGGCTGAGTTATTGAGATTTAGAGTCTTGCTGCAGGAGTTGTGTCGATTGTTGTTGAAAGGTTAATGAGAAAGTGAACAGTGGAGATATTTGTCCTAAATACTGTATTAATATGCAGATATGTTATAAAAGATAGTAGAAAATAAAGTCATGTTTACCTGTAAGTTTTATTTCCAACCAAAATAAGGTATGTGAGGCATCATTTTTTTTACTGTGTCATTGTTCTATTGAATTTATTTTCCTCATTCTTCAACGATAAAAAACTGAAATGATATAAACACATATTTATACTGTATATGTATAAGGAGTGGAAACAGAATATATATATATATAAAGACACAAAAGTGGAAAGACGAGTAAAAGGAAAATAGAAATTGACTGACGAATCCGCTTTTCTCTCTGTCCTTCGAAGATGGGGAAAAAATTGCGTAGCGACATTTGCAGATGTTCCAAGCAGAAACTGTGAAAGAATTGTTTAACAGTTTTCCCAGAAGGGAAATGGAGTTGTCATATTTAGTCTGCAGATGGAAATGTTCAGTCTCTCAAAAATATGTTCTTCCAAGATATTAACGCAGGAAGGTAGATACGCACGTTTTATATAAAATTGTATTTTTGTCAATTGTAATGACAATTTCAATTTTGCTAACGTATGGCTTTTGTTTTAAACGTATTTCTCGTTTTCCAGTGCTACATTTTGATCTATGTTTTTCTTCAATCTAAGTTTGCTGCGAATTTAGAATGTTATGTCTTACTATTCGCATACCGTATTAAACTCTCTAGCGCAATATGTATCTACACAAGATTACATAGTTTTACCATTTCCGTTTAAGAAGCGTTGCGAGCTTTCTTGTAGATAAAAGAAATGCAAATGCATATATTCTGTTGTCCAGTGTGGTCATGATAATCAAAATCAAAATATATGTTAAGTACTATGACGAACATTTGACACTAAAATCATAGGAGATAGACAGGCAAATAAGCACTTATATTTCAAGAAATAGGCACTATAATCAACCTCGGAATAATGAATTAAATATTCAATGATGTACAAAAACTAAAATTAAAAGATGACATCAAATTGTTGTTTGTAGAGAAAGTTTTTAATAAAATTTGGAGCTTAATGTCCAACGACTATGCATTAAGGTTAACGAAGACGGTGATTATGAGATGGATGATAATGGTGGAATAATGATAGTAGAAGGAAACGGAAGAATCCCGAGAAAACCTACGCACACGATGTTTCTATTCAACACAAAATCCACTTGGGAGGAGTTGGAATCAAACCCGGGAGTCCCATGGGTCATTTAAAATCGAGGTGAGCACTCTCGCATTGAACTACTGTCCCGGAGAAGAAGAAGATTGCATTAATAATTTCCGTATGCATCTTATAAACAAGTTATTCATACCTTACCGCTTCATATAGCACTTGAATGGCAAGTGTTCAAATTGAAAATCAACAAAATCCAGAAGAAAATAAAAACAACAGTCGAACTGACAGTGTGCAATTATTTTGGCACCAAGGGCGATACAAGATATCAAAAACAAGAAGGACAGAGGAAAATTAGAACTAACAAAGCTAATTTTATTCATAAACCTTAAGGATTATCCAACCACTGAACAGATTTTGGAGAATTTCAAAAAGTGGTTAACGCATGAAAAGACATAATAAAACTAACATATCTGAAAACGACATAAATTGTCTTAATAGTGTAAGCTGAAAACGACAAATAATTAAGAAAAATCATCCGAAAAAGACCAAGTAAATAAGGAATTCAATTATTAACGAGAAAAGAAGCAAAAGCTGACGCACGATTGCTTATAATGTCCCTGCTGATGACGAGTATGAAGAAATCGTAGAACCAAAACTAAGATGAACTTTTTGAGGAGGCTAAATCTAGTTTGAAGCCAAGATTCTGTGCAGGTTGAAAAGGAAGAATAAAATACAATATGGTAATCAGAGTAACAGAAAAAATTAGGCTTTTTTTTTTAATCTAGATGGCTTTGTTGCTATTACCAGACTAAAGCAGTTAAAGATTCCGAATCCAAGGCGTGACAAATGCTAGCTCTTATACATAGTGGGATAAAATGCATTTCCGAAGCAAGATGTGCATATTGCAGAAATACCAAACACATAAAATGATTCCAATAACAAGAACAACTCAAAATCATGCTTTTTTTTTTTTTTTTTTTTTTTTTTTGTAAGTTACGGAATACGTTTACTCAGCACAAGATAAAACCGCAAGTTCCTCGGACTGGAAGGCCGTTCGTGACCGGATAATCTCTAAAAGTAATTATTAACAAAGACCACACACATATCCCAAAATTTACTATTGAATTATGGGAGACTAACGGAGGAGAAAGAATATAACCTTCCAAACAACTAAGACACAAAAGTAGAATGGATGAATGCAATAAAATTAAATAAGCCAATATCAATACAGCGACATTTCTATAAATAATGCAATACAAAACTAAACTGGATAGAACACAACTGCCAAACTACAAATAAAGAATGAGTCAGAAAAAACTTGGCCGCTTTCCTCCCGCTATATTTTCTAGTATATAAAATGAACATTGGCAGCACTGTGCATAAGCAAGGACACACTGCCGATCTTACTCACGAATAGATTGTCAGTTGTGAAGTGCGCGTGGTGTGGTAAAGAACGATGAGTCAGTTATAAAAACGAAAACTAATTGTGAACAAATACTTCGAAAATCCAGGTATGTCCTAAAATAAATTAAGCAAACTCGTAAAGTACCCTCGGTCTACTTTACACAAGATTCATTCACAAGGTTCAAGATTCACAAGGTTAATTCAACACAAGATTCGGTCTACTGTGCAAAATGTAATTAAAAAGTACACACAAGATTTAACTGTTTGAAAGAAAACCTGGCTCAGGTAGAAAACCGGGGACTAGTCAACTGAAGCTGGAGAAAAGGGTTACTGCATTGCTGCGTCAGAATCCGAATTTATCGGAAAGAGCAGTTGCTGGTGTGGTCAAAGCGTCCCAATCTACAGTACACAGAATTAAAGCAAGGAAAGGTCTACGATCTTTCAAAGTGCAAAGGGTACCTAACCGAGACGAAAAGCAACAACTGACGGGAAAATCCAGAGCAAGAAAACTATGATCAATACCTTACTCAACATGAATGTTGCATTATGGACGACGAAATCTATTGTGTCGCTGATTTCAGTCAAATTCCCGGAAAGGAGTACTACGTGGCACTGAAGAGGGGATATGTGAAGGATAAATTTAAACAACGGAAGGCATCCAAATATCCCAAAAAATATTTGATTTGGAAAGCTATTTGTTCATGCGGTAAAAAAGCAAGGTGTTCATCACAACAGGGACAATTAACGGCGAAATTTATACGAAGGAGTGTTTACAAAAAAGCTTGTATCCATTTGTGATGTCACACAGTAACTCTGTTTTCTTTTGGCCAGATCTTGCTACCTCTCACTACTCTAAAGCAGCCACTGATTGTTATAAAGAAAAGGGTATCGTCGCAGTTCGAAGAGAGGCAAATCCACCAAATTGCATTGAACTTAGGCCAATTGAAAAATATTGGGCCCACATTAAAAGAACATTGAAAACATCAAAAGGGAAGGCGGCTGACTTGAAAACTTCTCCTCGCAAGTGGACTGCAGCTGCCAATCAAATAACAGAAGATGTGCGAACTCTTATGAAGCGGATTAAAAGTAATGTACGAGCATTTTTCCATAATTAGTTCTTTAT
Organism: Thermobia domestica; assembly: GCF_964235325.1. Classification (NCBI taxonomy): domain Eukaryota; kingdom Metazoa; phylum Arthropoda; class Insecta; order Zygentoma; family Lepismatidae; genus Thermobia; species Thermobia domestica. The sequence goes on from NC_137461.1 coordinate 102,267,599, forward strand.
GATATCTTTTTGTGTGTTTAATTTTTTTTACTTTATAGTCAACTAAAGTGTTAAAACGACCTTTCTTTTCATTTCTTTACCTACTTTTTTGGTCAAAGTTACTGGTCAAGTTTTTTCTGACTCATTCTTTAAATAAGTAATAAAGAACTTCTGAAGTGGTAATTTAATATCATATTTCATCACCCTGAAACTTATATAATTTTCACAAGAATTCGCAACAGAAGTTATGTGCTCATACAAAGAATTTAATTTATCTTGAGAGTACACAGCAAAAACTGAGGTGTTGAAACAACACAAAATGACTACCACTTTAATGTGTTACTTGTGTGTCAATTCAACACAAGATTTTTTTTTGTCCGTCGTCCCGCTAAAGGGTTTTGACCTTTCTTCGGGTAAGTGCTTTATAGAAAAGGTAGTTTGCAGTTTAATGTGGCTGGTCTAAGAGGTGCACAAGTATATAAGATTTATTTATTTATTAAATACATATATACACAGAGAGGTGATTGAAGGGTGACAATAACATCTAATGAAGTTCGTTTGAATGCATGATATAAGCATGAGACAACAATATTGTAGAAAATAATACATTTATTACCATGTGATGCTGAGGTAAGACGAATGCAAAACTGGAATGAATATAGTACAGGAGGCAGTATAGAGAGAAGGAGATGAAGATGAAATGCAGTGCTCTGAACGCCACATCACAAGGTATTTGTTAGTACTGACGAATGCAAGTTATCTTCTGTTCCTGGGGCGATCATACTCTTTAGGCTAAGAGGGACGATAATTAAGGCAAATGAATGAAGATGAAACAAATTCGTGGAATGAGAAAGTGGGAGAAAAGGGAGTATCCTGAGGAAACTCACGGGCATGATGTTGTCCACCACAAGGTTGATTGGCCGGCGATCGAACCAGAGACCCCACACCAGAGGTAAGCCCCTACCACTGAGCCATCGTTTCCACCCCACAATACTGCTTTAAAAATACTGATATATCTTCGGAGTGAAGTCTCAAAGTTCATCGTTAGGTAGAAAATTACCTTTGTACTAGTTTACACAATAATGCACCAAGGCTAAGGAAGGTGATAATGATGAATTCGCTGATAATCACAGAATAACGAAAGTAAGAGGAAACCCCAAGAAAACCCATATATACTGTTTTTGTCTACAACAAAGCTCGCTTTGACGCACTGAGAAAAATCTATAATCCGGACAGCAATATTGTATAAATATATGGAATCCTTATGTCTACTACAGAAATCAGTACGGAACATATGTTATCCATATCCTACATACGCACTGACCTTCTTCCTGCTTAGATGTCACATCAAGTCGTTGGAGGATGTCTGACATCTAACAATCTTCCGTATATTACACACGTATGCGTATGTTGTATACGTCAGTTATATGTTACTTACGTCCATTTGTATGTGAGATGTTGACCGCCTACATGCAGTTCTTTCGTTCTTATGGAAATAACGTTTATTCGGAACACTTATACAGAAAGTACGTATAAAATATACTTTTTCAGTTATACGTTTGCTGTACGTTACAGGATTTACACATGCAACCAACGTTTTTACGTACGCCACATATCTTTTTTCTGTTTAATATCTCGTTTCGCCTAACAAGATTTATGGAAGACATAGTTAAAGAGGAAATTGACCAGGTTTCGGAAGAAGAAGGTCTTCGTCAGAATATTTCGGCGAACATTACCGATCTTGCCCCAGAGGCTGAGCGTCTGCTCGTGGAGTCTGTGCACATCAGTGACACTTCTGACGGCACCATTGTTTTTGTGTTTTCCAAACATTCAATTCGCTTATTTGATATCAATGTAACCTTCTGTAGGGTTGTATGGTTCCCACAGACAATTCAGCTAACATCATTCAGTGCACTGCAACAAGTTATTGTTAACTACAAAATAGTAATTTGTCACCTGACAAAATTTGCTCAGCTACATCACCGTTATTTCGAGGTTGCAAGATTACAAGAATGTGCAGCGACACGTAAAAATGTGCCATCTCTAACAAAGGATGCAATTGAGAAACCGATGGAATCACGTGCAAAAAGTTCAAACTCAGCCTTGAGTCAAGCTCCAAGATCTTTACAGTCGATCGCCGGACGTGTAGTGAAATCACATCGCTTAACAAGCGTAATTTCAGAAACAAACAACACAACCATGTCTGCTCAACCTACGGCTATTTTGAAACCTCAAGACAATCATAAAACAACCATAAATCCTATACAAAATGATCCACTCTGTCCACCAAACTTCACGGGCAAAAGCAATGTGTCTCGGGAATCTGAGAGGAAACAAATGAACCACTGTTGTTCAATGCTGGATTTAGCTGGAATCTCTTGCCACACAATTGAACAAGAAACACAAAATACCGTATACCAAAAACATGGCGCTTGGCATGAAAATTACATTCGCTACAGCGTGGACTTATGCGATAAGACACGTTGCACATACGAATTCACGACATCTGTGTTGCCTGAGTACAGATCGTGGGAAAGTCCACAACAAGACTTGTGTGGCGAAGATGACAAATCAGCTAATTTCGAAAAATACATTCACATGTACCCGACTGAGCACGACTGGATCTTGCAAACAAATGAAGCACTGAAGAGTCAGTTTATTCTGCATAACAATACACCTAAGGATGAAGATTCCTCGTCAAAAGAAAAGGATCCAAACAACGAAACAATACTCATATATTTGGAGAAAAATTATAAACTTTTTCCGCTTACGCCGAAAAGAGGTGTTTGGAACAAATTGCTAAGCATTTCTACAGTTATGTATAGTGTCCCTTCTTCGCAACCAAGAACAAGCGAAAGTAGCAATGAGAACTACTACGTAATAAAACCAGAAGATAATGTGAGTAGTGAAGTGAAAGGAGTATTAGAACAATATCCAGATCCTCCACCTGCTTCCATCATAAAACATCTTTTATCGAGTCTTGTTGACGGGATGTCCTTCGAGGTATCCGAAGATGCAGCTTAACTTCTCCAGAAGTATTATACCAAACTGAACGAACAAGTACAGGAAACAACTACAAAATTGTATGATCAGCTTTCATGGTATGACTGGTATCCTCCTCTCTTTAATCTTTATCGTGAAAACGTTCAAATAGAAAAAGAAAGGCTCCTTCGCTCCATCGATAAGTCATTGATGTCCTGTCATTGATGTCCTGCATAGTCCATGATTCCGGATTTCGATGGCATAATGACGTCAAAGAATCAATGCAGAATTGTAAAGCAATGGCATAAACAGCAGAATAAGACTGTAAATGATATACTAAAAGAAATAGGCAAAATGTACAGAGCTCCCCCCAAAACCACATTACGTAGAAGAGCCTACAATGGCATCAGGAGGATGCTGCAGTGCGTTGCTTCATTGGGCAACTGCTGTTTAGCGGAACCCTCATTCATTTAACCAGCCTTACAAGCATTTAAAAAAAAAAAAAAAAAAAAAAACGAAATTTTCTGTTTTGTATATTTTGGTTTCCCGCTGTGTTATGTAAACATTCCTTCACGTATAATCAAGTGTGGTTGATCTCTGTTTCGATAATAATCACTCTTGTTACTGATCCTCAAGAATCAAAGTCATCGTTTGGCGCTCCACTTGACAACACAAGGTTTGACCCAACGGATCCCTTGTGTATGCTATTATTAGTATTTCGTTAGAAATTTTATCCTAATATGCTGACTACGTCGCTGACAATATAAATACAAATAAATCAGAAAAGTGAATTTCCCCCAAATATTTCGGCGAGTAAATGGATGGTTGTATCACCGTTTTGTCTTTGGATGGACCACCATTTTCTGAACAAGGTTGAAAGCACCCAGAGAAGCTGCGAGAAAAGTATGAGTAAAATTATCAAGAGAAGATTTCAATGTTCCGAGTGGTATTCTATGTTCATTCCCCAGCAGCTTCCGCCACTCGACGTTTCGATAAATGCTTAGAAAGAAGATTTCGAAGTTGGCAAGCATTAAGAAAACGTGAAGGAATGTATCTTCGATATTCACCCGTAAACAAAAATTAAGACTCTTTGGATACTTCTTGAACCTTTACATTTCGGATGTTGTTCGCTCTTATGGAGTAAAAACGCTTCTTCATGGAGTATAACATGTATGGTCATCTCAATTATTAACAGGATCACACATGTAATTTAACGTACCTAACACGTCAAAAACAATGTTGTAGATGTCCCATTGCAGAACACGGAATTTAGATCCAGTCAAAGGATCTACTGTGTATGATTTAATATTTCGCTTTATCATTGGTGTATGTATATATTATGAACATATTTGTGCAAACTACATAGTAAAATCAGTGCTGGATGAAGATTTAACACATTTCGGCGAGATAATGGATGGCTATTTCTCCGTTTTGGCTTGGAATGTACCACCATTTTCTCATCTCCATTCAAAATATCCCCAAGAAGCTGTGTCAAAGGTATAAGTCAAATTTTCAAGAAAGGCAGCAACTTTTTGAGTGAGTGGTCTTCTTCTCTTCACACCCCAACAGCTTCTGCCACTCAAGGTTTCGGCACATATTTAGAAAGAATACTTGATATTTGTCATCATAAGACACATGAAGAAATGTATGTTCGCCAGAAATAAAATTGTCCAGTTAAAACGTTTTAAAAATTACGTGTTTTATTTTTAAATTTATTTTTAAGAAACTTTGAACTTTACTAGAAAATAGACTAATTTCTTTGTATTAAAGCATTTGTTTCAGTGATCGTAGGAGTAACCTTGCAGAAACCTCAGCCAGAATGCAAGATCAGGGAGATTAAAGCCCTCCAAAAATATTCTTTGGCTTGTTTGGCTAAAATTTTTAACTTACTTTTAATCTTAGAAGGGCATTATTCTATAGGGTAATTCAAAAGTCAGTTTACATACTGGAAGAAGAATATTTCAATAGTAGCTATGTATACGGAGATGGCGTGGGTCAATGGAAACTTGAACCACGACCTACTGACCCATCACCGATCGTGACCACGACCCATTGATCCATATATAATTATTTTCTTGTTGACTTACAGATAATTTTCAGTGAAAAATAAGATAAAACTTGAAAGTCTTAAAGTTAAGTAGACCAACGTAAAGAAGAAAAAAGGAAAAAAAAACTAAAATTTCCCATATAATTAAGCATCCGGTACAAATTTAAAATTTACATGTACTTAATCGTACAGTATTATCTGTCAAGAAAGTAAATGTACACATATTTTTCGAGTCTGGCATTCCTGCGCTCCATCTGTGGAGAGTATGAGAATTAAATCAATCAAATGTTTATTCAAGGGCAAAAAGAAAAGTCTAATCTCAATAAGACATTGCAGAGGGGCACAAGCTGTGAATACGAATAGTCCATAGTGTAAATAAAGGACGACACCGAAAGAGAAAGCCAGAAACACCTGTTAAACGGAGAAAAAAGACTAAAAATTGTCGAAGTGGGAACATAAAACACAAATACGCCAACAACTAAACATTCACCACGCCATGATCTTGGTGTAGTGGTTAAGGTACTAGCTTACAAATGCAACGGTTGTCAGTTCGAATCCCCACCAAGGACGTTTTTAAAAAATTTTGTTAATAATACATACAGCTCATGAGAAATGGTAAAAGAGGTCGTATTTAGTCTTTCTTAGTAATTATTATTGGTAATGTTTAGTACTGATAATACTTTTTGTCTTTAAAAATACAATTTCTACATGTCTTACACCTCTCGACCACGTTTCTACGTTAGCAAGTAAGAGGCTCGTGTTTAGGTTAGGCTGGTCAATACGTTTTGTAAAGAGGCCCGGTTTAGCTCTGACGCAGCACAGGTGCGAGAAGGGAGAAGGGAGCAAAACACTTTTTCTCTTTCCCTCTGTGTGTCCATTTATCTATCTATCTGTATATATATATAACGCTATTTGTGAATGCCATAACCACCCTAATTTTCAGCGGATTGAGACAAAACTTGGCACAAACATTAATTGTTGAAATATCTTGATGAGTTCGTTAACCAGAATAATCAGATGAAAATGTTCAAAATGGCGGCCCTTCAAACTCTTAAAAAGTTCCAAGGAAACCAAAATTTCGCCCATAAATAGGTATTCAGAAAGTTTGAGTAAGTTTTCCTCTTTTACTGAAATATTTGTGTGCAGGGACTTATAATCTTTTATTGAAATATTGGACCCGATTAATCGCCTAAAGAAGGTTCATGCCCCTTCGCTACGGTCAGGCCTTTTTTTTTTGCAGGAGGGGGTTATTTTCCTATCGGAACAAGATGATTATTAGTGATGATATGAAATTACACATTGAAAGTGGAGTAACTTGGGGAACGTGTTATTTGAAAGAATAATATAATAAATGTGCTTTCCCCTAACACAGAGAACTGTAAATCATGTATTTCGAGTTCGGGAGCGTGAATGGCGAGGAGTGTTATATGATTTGCTTTCTAGTAACACATTGCAATGCAAATAAAGGTAGGCAACATTAATGGTAAGCAAAACAATAATAATAATAATAATAATAATAATAATAATAATAATAATAATAATAATAATAATAATAATAATAATAATAATAATAATAATAGGTGTTGTTTGTGGCAAGGCAATATTTTCCTCAATTCTTCTTGAAACGTAATGATTGTAACGCCATATCTCCCTTATAAACAAAATATTAGCAATTTAAATCCAGAGAACGGGAAATAGTAGAGTGACAGGAGCAACGTTGGACAATATGCACTCATAGTACTCAGAAAAATAAGCGATTTCATTGCAAAATGAACGAAGAGTCATTGTCATGGGGAGTCATGGGGCCACGGCAGAGCACTCTTTAGGCAAAATGTCGATAACTTATATCGAGAGAACAGGAGGTGATAGTGGCATGGGACCAACGTTGGACACTGTGGACCCCTAAGGCGCATCGAAAAAATTAGGGGGGGCGCCAGCCAGCCTTACTTATTTCCACATAAAATATAAAATTATATTTTCGAAATAGACACACGAGTTAGCTAGTAATATTTATTATTATTATTATTATTATTATTATTATTATTATTATTATTATTATCAACAGCGTCTTTTCATCACGTGTGCATGTTTGACATGAAACCAAAGAGAAGATCCATCATTCGTAGAAAGAATAAGAATAGTCAGTTACTTTAACTGTGAAGGACGGCGAAAAATACGAAAAGAGTGACTATCTGTAGCGAAAAGAAACAATACTTTATCTCAAATGGATAGAAAATCAAGCCGAGATAGATTTGAACTCGCATGGACGGCGCGAAAATTCAATGGTTTGTCCTTCTTTTGTTTTAACTGACTCTGCGAACGTGTTTCAGTAACTTACTTATTACTAATTTTACTTGCTTCACTCGTTTAACTTGCTTTTCCTAATAACTTACAACGACAGAGACACGAACACAGAAACATCGGGGACAGTTAAAAATCATAAATGCTCTCCCGCTGGGAATCGAACCCAGGATACCATACACCAAAAGCGCACGTGCTAGCCACTAGACCAGCGGGGAGGGCACCGCTAACCCCCTTTGTCGTTAGGGATTACGACCACTGTATTGCCAGCTATCACTTCTGTGGGTTGTATACTATAATCACATGTTCCTTCTTTGCTGGAAGAGTTAAACCTACATTCTATATAATGAGGTATTTAGACCTACATGCTCTTCATATAATGTAAGAAAAGGGTCATGCTGGAAATAAGAAAAAGAACATTCCTTGGACAAAACGGAAACTATTGGCATCAAAAATATTTATCTACGAGGCATGCGCAGTAGTATATTTCAGAATAGTTACTGTTTAGTTCAGTAAACGAAGAAAGAGGTATAAAAAAGCAAATATGTCGTGTCAACGAGATTGACGAGAGTTGACAGAGGCGGAAGCAGATGTGTAGTAATACAACAACTTGGTTAAATTGATAATGGGTTCTGTATCCTGTAGTAGATCGTATCACAACTTTACGGAAGAGCAGAGAAAGACTTACTAACGCTATCATATAGTAAGCTTTAGTAACACGGTCATATGGACACAAATGGATGTAACTGTGAGTACTACAACTTGGATTTAACGAAAGTCGTTTAGATATTCAGTGGTTTGCAGGGTTGCATAAGACACAAAAAGATAAGACACAATACAATTCTTCATATCTCAGCTTCCAGTAGCTAGATACATGCAATTTCTGTTTAGATACTGACCGCCTTATGCAGAGTCGTTTTGATGTTATGATTAGGGTCATACTAAAAGCCTGACTACTGCAGGGAACATATATTAGTCGAACTCTTTAGTATGCAACTAATCACGCATCAAAACGACTCTTCATAAGGCTCTGAAACTCCTGTCGGATTTTAATACATGACGTATTGGAGGATACAAAATGCTTTGCATTACTTGTTTGTTTGTAGACAGCTACTTGCTTATTGTTCTGAAAGGTTGTGTATAAACTAGGGATGGCCAATTCCGGAATTTTTACTTTCCGGACTGCCGAAAGTAAAACCGGACAAATTCCGGAATTCGGAAAATTTCGGTTTTGGAATAATTCCGGAAATCGGAAATATCCGGAATTTAGAAATTTTTGATTTCGTTAACGTTCCGGAATTCGTAAAAATTCGGATTTTTTCGAAATCCGGAGTTTTTATCAATTCCGAAATTTTCTAAATTCCGGATTCTTTCCGAGTTCCGGAATTCTTCTGAATTCCGGAGTTTAACTGAATGCCATAATTTTCCGAAATCCGGAAAGTGAAAGTTCCGCTACCGAAAAATGAATTTATTTTGGTTAATATGAATCGTGGCGGAAATAAGTCTTTGACCAGGTAATGGCGACTGCTTTGAAAGAAATGGAGAAGATGAGTATTCAATCTGTCATATTCGTACTTTCGTGTGGAGAAAAAACAAACTTGTGAACCAAGGGTTTAAGAACAACTCCAGTTATTAATGTAAACTTTGCCGACATCATAAAAGAAATAAGAAAGACATTTTCAATCGAAGAAATATAACATACAAGTTTGCAAGCGGAGACAAAGAAACCTAACGTAACCAGACTAAAGACGAATCGTTTACCGCGTAGCGATCGCAGTTCAGTGGTCAAGATGCTTGTGCAAATGATCGTCGCAATTTTTTTTTACTTTAGGATTTTTGATGGCAATTGATCGGCGATGATATACGTTTTATTATATTCAGATATTTGAATACTCGGATGTTTCAATACTTGAACTATCAAATCTTCAGGAATAATAATGGTAATAATAATAAAAAACTAATAATAATTATTATTATCTCATAGAAGATTAAAAGCTAGGAACTAATTATCGCTCAGGTCATACCATTACAAGCAGAAACGTTACATTTGGAAAGAATATTTCTGTTTGGTTTAATATTGCCCACGAGAAGAGGAATTTCTCATCTCGTTTCTAAAACAAAATAACATGAGAATTAACATTTTACATTCGAGACGGGACAAGACTAACTCAAAATTTTCGTCTCGCTTCGGATATGAGAATCGAGACGAGACGAAAAGTATCGTAAACATTTCCCGTCTTGTCTCGATTCTCGAAATAGTGAATGTCCATTCTTTAAGTAACAATTGCTCTGTAGACTGAATCTCATAGGCTATTTCGTTACATTGTATTTCAGAGCTTATTGAATTATGTTCTGTGTAGGTATTTTGTAGCAAAGCTTTTATATTTACCTCTGCATATCCTTAAAATTAGTTTATTATATGCCTTACTGTTGGATGATATTCAGTTATATTTATTACAGTTATTTTCCTTAAAACATACAGTAGAATACTTTCTACATGAAACTTCAATAGAACGCTCTAGTTTAAAATGTTGGTAGTTGCAGAGGCGTGTATTCAAAGTACGGAACCCTTTACCCGAAATCTCTACTTTTAAGTAAGTTTTGCCAAATTTTAGAGCAAGTTTAAAACTTTGAATGCCATTATTATTATTATTATTATTATTATTATTATTATTATTATTATTATTATTATTATTATTATTATTATTATTATTATTATATCAACACCGTGTATAATTAGAATATATACGGTTTGTATCTGAATAGTAAAAGCTAATTGACTGTCGATCTCGGTCGTCGAGAAGTCTTCAGGAGGCAAGGACATCGGTCACGTTCTGGGTTAGAGTTCCGAAGGGGCAAGTATTCGGGCTGGAGCCAAAAATTGTTAAAAGTTATAGGCTTCAGTCAAACATGTTCAAAACAGCTGGGACCGGGTTTAGGGTTCTCAACGGCTCTAGCGGCTCGGCTTACAGCTCATTCACTATCGAACCGACCGCGAAGTGAGCCGAGCCAACAGCTCACCCAACCGAGCCGATTTGAGCCATCGGCTTAGTTGAGCTGAGTCGAACCGTGAAGACGGACTAGTTTCAACTTAGCTGGCTCGAACCGGTTTACATGAGCCGAGTAGGTAACCCATCCCAATCGAGAATGCTCAAGCCATCAGCTCAATTGAGCTGAGTCGATGACTCGTTCCAACTGAGCCGGCTCAGGTCATCGGCTCAATTAGGCCGAGCCGACGGCTCATCCCAACTCAGCCGACTCGAGCTGTTCGCTCAGTTGATACGAACCGAGCCGGTTGATATCACTACAGGGGTTGGTCTTCTGCTTGGGATCAAGAATTCGACCGTGCAGGTCTCAGCCTTGATTTTAAGAACTACAGTATATACTTATTTTGTTGATTACGACATTTAAGGCTATCTCGCAATAATAAAAAAACTCTTGTCTTCTCATATCTAGACGATACGAGATACACTAAAATTGCCCCACGAGGTGCACTAATATTACGAGAGGAGATGCACCCCTGTCGTGAGCAACACTAAAAGTATTCCATATTACTGCTTACATTTCTCATGACTTTCGCTTTCCAGTCTAATCAGGACATTATTTCAAAACGAGTTAAAACGAGCTGAACGAGCGAGCGAGCCATTATCAAACTCGATTCAACTCGAAACTCGACCTCGAAAACAGCGACTTGGCTCGGAACTCAACTCAAGAAAATTACCTTTGACTCGACTCGAATTGAACTCGAGTTGAGTCGAATTTTGGCTCGACTCGTGCTCATCCCTATTCGTATTTGTATTTTATGTTTCCACTTCAACAATTTCTATTCTTTTTTCTCCGTTTACCTGCTGTTTCTGGATTTCTCTTTCGGTGTCGTCCTTTATTTACACTATGCACTATTTTTATTCCCAGCTTGTGACCCGCTTTAATGTCTTATTCAGTTTAGGCTTTTCTCCTTACCTTGACTACACATGTGATTGATTTAATTCTCACTTTCCGCGCAGGACCGATGAAAAATTATTATTATTATTATTATTATTATTATTATTATTATTATTATTATTATTATTATTATTATTATTATTATTATACTATTGAACTTGCACAGCGAAATTACTGTATAATACGATATCATTTCAGTAATTTTACTCCATTGTATGTTTTTTTTAGTTTATTAATGGTCACTAAATTGTCTCCAGATCATCGAATAAATTAACATCGGCATGCACTTTGGTGGAAATATCATTACAGGAACATGTTTCCAGATTACAGGATTCGGGTCCAATATTTCAATAAAAGAGGATAACTCCCTGCACACAAATATTTCAGTAAAAGAGGAAAAGTTATTCAAACTTTCTGAATACCTATTTATGGGCGAAATTTGGTTCCCTTGGAACTTTTTAAGAGTTTGAATGGCCGCCATTTTGAACATTTTCATCTGATTATCCTGGTTAACGAACTCATCAAGATGTTTCAACAATTAATGTTTGTGCCAAGTTTTGTCTCAATCCGCTGAAAATTAGGGTGGTTATGACATTCACAAATAGCGTTATATATATACAGATAGATAGATAAAAAGACACACAGAGGGAAAGAGAAAAAGTGTTTTGCTCCCTTCTCCCTTCTCGCACCTGTGCTGCGTCAGAGCTAAACCGGGCCTCTTTACAAAATGTATTGACTAGCCTAACCTAAACACGAGCCTCTTACTTACTAACGTAGAAACGTGGCCGAGAGGTGAAGACATGTAGAAATTGTATTTTTAATAACCATGAGTATGGATTCGAACCCCTCCACTTCCATGTTTTTCTTTTTACTTATTGGAGCTACGTCTGAACGTTCAATTTTTATTCTTTTCTAATTGCAAATGGCGTTTACATTTAAAATAAGAGGAATTTAGGTGGCATTTGTTCGGATATTCTTCTCTTTCGAAATGGAGAAAAGAATAAAAGCAATACGCAAAGACAATAAGTATTATCAGTAATAAACATTACCAATAATAATTGCTACGACAGACTAAATACAACCTCTTTTACCATTTCTCATGAGCTGTATGTATTATTAACAAAAAATTTTAAAAACGTCCTTGGTGGGGATTCGAACTGGCAACCGTTGCATTCGTAAGCCAGCACCTTAACCACTACACCAAGATCATGGCGTGGTGAGTGTTTAGTTGTCTGCGTATTTGTTGTATTTGTGTTTTATGTTCCCGCTTCGACAATTTTTAGTCTTTTTTCTCCGTTTAACAGGTGTTTCTGGCTTTCTCTTTCGGTGTCGTCCTTTATTTACACAATGCACTATTCGTATTTACAGCTTGTGCCCCTCTGCAATGTCTTATTCAGATTAGATTTTTCTTTTTGCCCCTCAGTAAACATTTGATTGATTTAATTGTCACACTCTCCACGGATGGAGCGCAGGAATGCCAGACTCGAAAAATAGGTGTACATTTACTTTCCTGACAAATAATACAAATTTTATGCCTATTTTTCTCACAACTTCATGGCTTGATTGCCTTATGTTCTGAACGCTCCATATAATAAAAACAAGCTTCAGCAATTATTATAATAGAAAGCAGTAGATATAAAATGCAAAGTTTTGTTTCTCATTTTCTTTTTCAACTAATATTGATCGTTTTTGATTACTTTTACAAATCAACCCACTACCAATTTCCATTATATATAGAAAGTCTCCCCCCAACCAGCACGTATTATGTTTATTTTTAATAAACAGTTAATATACTGAATTTTAGATATTTAAGTTAAACGGTTTGTGAGATTCTCAATTTTTCGCACCCCCACTCTCCTCGCAAAATCGGACCCCCACTCTCCTTTACCATGCGTATTATATTGAAAGCGATATGTCTATGATAATTTCCCAGTTGGGACTGGGGCCTAACTATATACCAAAAGTTATTTCATTTGACTGTCCAAATTGGGGTGATCACGCACACATAGTTACATTGAATATCTCATGATTCAAATATTACAGGTGATTCAAAAATATTTTTTTTTTCCAGTAGTTAGCTCCTCTAAAAGCTCACAGGCTGTATCTCAAAAGCCAAGTAGTAAGTCGTATTGCTATTATTACAATTGCAAATGGCAATATCGAAAAGTGCCTAATGTTTTGTTTTCAATAGAAACAAATGAAAAAAGAAGAAAAAGAAAGGCCTTGAAAATAAAACGTAGACAAATTCACTAGTATTTCAGAAGATGCTGTCTACAAAGCAATGAGCAGAATAGGTCGGTGGGTCAGAGTGGGTCAGTATGGGTCACGGTGGGTGGTGAGTCGAAGTGGGACACATCCTGTTGACCCATTGTCAACAGACCAACTTGGCCCATCGACTCATTTACCCACTCCATTTCTGTGTGTATATTCAATATGATGATGGCTTGCTTGAAAAAGTTAGGTAACTCAATCCGAGGCTTCCATTAGCATAAGATTTTTGTTACTTCAATATATATGTCAGATGTGTAACACTAATTGATTTTCACTTTGAGAGTCACTAAAAAAGTGAGGGTATATTGTCAAATAGTTCAAACCAGAGAATATTTGAGAACAAAGATCATAGAAACCACTGCTCAGATTGCTCTTGTCACAATAGAAATTTCGCAAACTGAGAGTTTCTAACATACATACATTCAAGCAGACTTTTATTAGACTTTTAAACTATGCTATCCTGAAGTACGCGACGACTAAAAGCAGCCACACGTGTTCCGGAAATCTCCACCGAGGAACAACTCTATAGGCCAAGTAGTGACGGGCAAAATGATTCATTTCGGCGAATTGGTTCATTTACCCTGATTCACTCAAATGATTCGATCATTTGATATGCTCATATGAATCGTTTAGACTTCAACGCAATAACTTCGCGCAAGTGAATTTGTTGGAAGTGATTAGCTCATTGAAGCAGTTAGGTTTGCGAGTATCTGTTTTGCGCAAATGAGTTATTCGATCATGTGAATCGCTTGGAATACTGCGCTTCTTTTCTGAGCGACTTAATAAATTCATTGGGCCTTATGCAGAGTCATTCTGACGGGTGATTTGTGCCATACTAAAGACTTCGACTAACATATGTTTCCTGCAGTAGTCATGCCTTTAATATGACGCTAATCGTACGCCAAATGACTCTGCATAAAGCGGATTGTGACGAAATGCAAATTCGTGTATCATCTTTGCCACGTGACACGGACAGTGTTGCATTGTGGTGACTGAGGGTCTCGGAAAGTCGTTGCAAGCTTCGCGGCGATTATGAAGTTTCAATATGTTATTCCTCTACTTAGAGTGTTATTATTTTTACATCCTGCTTTCATAATAGGGCTTGAGGCAAAAACTAAGTTTCTAGCAACGCAGCAGCTTCTCTCATTCTCTCTGTAACTACGAAACCAGGAAAAGGAACACGCGTATTTTTCTTCTTTCCCCATTCCCGGTAAACAGCAACTGCGTCTGCACAAACAACGCTACCGATTCTCCTACACAAGTTACCGGTACCAGTTTGTGATTTGCAATTCAATTCAATCGCTACAAGCAATTCAGTAAAAAGTAAAAAGGATTCATTGGAAGCATCAATTCATATGTGGAAAGAATCATAATTCATTTGATTCACGCCATTATTCGTTCATAATGATCGAATCATTCATGATCACCACAACATTAAGGGCACCCTTGCGGATATCCGCAGCGTATGTGGGCGAAAACTACGCAGTTTAGTTGCACTATTTAAAACAATGTGATCGACGTGAAAAACTATTCTGAGAAACTGCGAAGTTGTACTTTACAGGCTCCTCGTACCTTGTGTGTTGATTGTACAGACATTTCTCTATAGGTGTAAATAGTAATGTTGTGTCTGTTTGGAAGAATTTATAAAAATCTACGAAAATGAACCGTGTTTGTGGATAGCAAAAATGAAAGATATCCGTATATCTTCAAGGATTCGCCTGTGCAGTTATTCTTCTAAGGATTGATAGAACGTGTTTGACCATCCTTGTAGAATGGCTATGTCCGTCTGCCTGTCAACAAACGTCAGAACAAACCAGGCTTTGTTGCTTGAACCTTTCTTTATTTGTGAATATCAATCTCCATAGTTGTAATGAAAGAACTTCTTGGATGGAGGGAAGTAAATGATTGAAAGTATTAAACCCTCTTGACCTCTCGGCCATCTACTATGTAGGCCTACCTGTATTATTGTCCTTTTTCGTTACTTGTCCACCCAGCAACCAGGGTCACCCTCCCTTCGACCACCCCACCAGCACTGACACCAACCTCGCCTTGGGCTGTATCTAATTACACACAGAAAAGAAGAAAAAACAGATAGAGACCTTCACTTAGTCTAAGGTACTTGCAAGTAAATACGCCGTATTAAGGGTGTTGAATTTTTTATGGCTTTTTATGGCTTTTTTTAATGGATTTTTAATTTTCATGAAACACAAAGAACAAGACATGTGCGTTGCAGAGTAGCCTTTTCTGTGTGGAAGAAACTGTGGCAATGATGCTACTCCTTTCTATTTTGTACCCAAGGTAAAAGAAAAAAGTGTTATAAAGTGGCGTCTTTACCAACACGTGCAGGTAATTACGCCAAGTCTACGATACTACTAGAAACTTGTAATAAATCTTGCAACTGCTAACATCGTCTGTATTACACGAACTCAAATATTACTACACAACATGGCTGAAGCAAAGAATAGAATAACCTAAGTGCAAGATGAAGTTAAAAAGATAAAATGTAAAAACGATAACCTACAAAGTTGAGATGAAGTTCCAAACAGAAAAGTTTTAGTCCATAAAAAGATTTTTAAAAAGTGTCACTGTACTGTGACTTAAAAGAACTACACCGATATTACATGGAATATATGAGACAAATGGAAACATCTTTGTCTTCTGCAGTCAGTCCTGCACAAGCCCTGGTGTATTTTGCTGCACCATGCTTGGTATTGATTTAGTAGCCATGGAATCACAAGTACTGAAATCTCACTTACAAAACAAAGTGTTCCTAGACGGACACGAAATAAGGCGCATATTGCTGTAAACAATTGGTTCTGAGTTAGCACCCAGAGTTGGCGTGGGTCAATGAAAACGTGACACACGACCTACTGACCCACCACCCACCGTGACCCACGACCCACTGACCCACCACCAACCGTGACCCACCATGACCAACCACACACGGTGACCCACCATGACCCACCACCCACGATGACCCACTCTGACCCACCACCCACCGTAACCCACTCTGACCCACCACCCACCATGAAACACTCTCATCCACTTTGACCTATTCTGACTCACCAAAATCCATCGTCATCAACTCTGAACACGATCCACGGCCTCTTCTGAACTGACTAAAGAGTTTACACTTGTAATAAAACAATACAGTGAAATTGTCACTAATCGGAGTTTGAATTTCTAGTCAATCGCTCAAGCACCATTGTTACAAAAACGGTGGATCTGACCTTTACGATATAAAATGGTAAAGTGTTTGTCAGTGAGGAAACTGAAACAGTTCGAGGTGGGGGGAAATTAGTGTGTGCCTAAAATATACTTGTACTAAGAGAGTATTCTTGCAAGTGTTAATTTCTGAACGCATTCCAAAAGAAACTTCTATTCGCAGGAAAGTACCCCTGTACAATATGGAAAAGATTACGGTTTCTCAGTTCACAGTATTTTTCTCACAAAAGTCTTGAAAAATCAGTTGTTCATAGGGTATAAAGGTGCTCGGGTACCCTATGTGAGAGCATTTCCATAAAGTATGCTCATAATTGTAATTTGTGTAATCACTATAACACCACGTTAAATTTAAGTTACAAATATGCATAATTGCAATTACTATGAAGATTCATTCAAAGTAGTTTACCTAAAGCAAAGAAGAGACTTACTAAATATTAGGCACAAAGTTGAATAACACAAATAATCCATTAGTAATACAAGTATACATTTTCCGTAACTCGTAATTTTCCACCTTAAAACAAATCTGAAATCGGATTTATTTCCTGTTGGTAACTTTTTGGCGGTAAATCATCCGCAGTGGAATGATGTCCATCCTTCAGCCAAGAAATAACTAGCTCGTCTACTTTGAGCATGTCTAGCGGTGGGCCATTAACATTGATGAGCGACAAGTTAGACAATGTTTGAGCACTTAGTCTATTTCTAAATCAGTCATCTGTAAATTCATAAGGGGAAATCCCCGTTCGCACTCTGTCGTGGAAATTGATAATACTTCTACCCGATTTCTGCAACTTCTCATCGACAATCTACTTGTTAGACTTAAGTCTGATAACGATTTTTCTTGGTCAGGTTTGAAATACTTAGCAAGAAGCATCATCTCTCTATCACCATACAACATCTTTTCCATATCGGCCATGTCAGTTGGCAATGTCGACCCATCATCTACCACGCCTTTGATAGGGAATCTTGTGAATAAATTATTAATTAAAGCCTGATAAACTGATGATTTCTTATTTGTTTATAAATTTAATTTTTGTAATTACACATGAAGGTTTGATACCATTACCAAGTTCCTTCCCCCGTCTAGAAAGCGAAAGGGAACGAGGTTCCTGGAAAGTGTTTAGAGTTGAGTGGGAATTTCCCTCCTTCTTTAACTTCAATTACCACACTGCTGTTTGCCATGTGCCAAATTACGATGAATTTCAATTAAATTATCATAGTATAATTATTTCCTTGTTGAGTTATCAATACTTTTCAGTGGAAAAAAGGATGAAATTTCAAAGTTCCAAATCTAAGTAAGTAGACCAACGTAAAGGGAAAAATGTGTAAAATTTTCCACACAATTATGCGTACAATCCAAATTTCAAATTTCCGTGTAATTAAGCTCACAGTACAAACTTTATGCCTATTTTTCTCAGAACTTTATGGGTCGATTGCCCTGTGCTGTAGGCGCTCCATATAATAAACATAAGCTTCAGCAATTATTATAGCAGAAAGCAATGGATATATGAAACCAAGCACTGTATTTTTTGTTTCTGATTTTTTTCTTAAATAACATCGATCGTTTTCGATCATTTTTACAAACCAACTCACTACCAATTTTCCATATATAGAAAGTGCCCTCCGCCCCCCCCCCACACACACACAAAGGAGAATTTTTAAAAATGCTAGGACACATTCTGTTTATTTTCAATAAAGAGTTAATACACTGAATTTCAGCTCCGTAAGTTTAATGGCTTGCGAGATACTCATTTTTTCCCCGCAAAAATTCGGATACTCACTACCTCCTTAGGATACTATGCATTATAATAAAAGCAATATAACATCCCAATTTGGATTAAGGCCTAACTATATACCAAAAGTAATTTCATTTGACTTTGCAATATGACAGTGATGATCAGGCACACATAGTTACATTCAATTTTTTATATAATAATTTATATATTACAGATTCAAAAATGTATTTTTTCCAGTAGTTAGCTCTAAAAACTCACAGGTCTCGAAAGCCAAGTTGGAGTGTAAGTCCTATTGCTATTATTACTATTAAAAATATCAATATCCAAAAGTGTCTGAAGTTCTTTTTTCACTTGGTTAGATATACTCACCTCAGGTAAGTAGACAGAAACAAGTGGAAAAGGAAGGGAAATGAAGGTCTTGAAAGTAAAACGCAGGCAAATTTACCAGTCTTCAGAAGATACTGTCTGCAATGCAGTGAGCAGAGAGGGTCGGTAGATCATACTGAGTCGGTGGGTCGCAGTGGGTCATGGTGGGTGGTGGGTCACAGTGGGTCATGATGGGTGGTGGGTCACAGTGGGTCAGATGCTGTTGACCCACGACCCACTGACCCACTCAGAAAACTTGACATACCGACCCACTCCAACTCTGCACAGTACTAATAACGGATTCTTACCTCTGTTGAAATAATAACGTCCTTCCAAGACCGTGGCACGTATTGGAGTTGAGTTGACTTTGAGTTTTACGTCCCGTTCAGCAGCGAGGCTATATGAGACGTGGACCTACTGATTAACGTGGAATCCGAACCACATGAGCTCCCGCCGGGAATCGAACCCGGTCTCCCACGCCAAAGGCGCGTACGCTAACCGCTTAGCCACAAAGGAGCTCGGCACGTATTGGAGGCGCATTCTAATGGATTTCGTCGGAAACGTCCTGCACTGTGTAACGTACCTACTACCTAACTACTTAGTCTTCGGTATAAAATTCTCCCTCCATTTTATTTAATATAATAAAGGCAGGTTTTATTGGGAAGGTAGCGCATAAAAATTCCGATATTACCTTAGTAGTGGGATCGAACCCAATAATTTTCTACAATAAGCAAATATGATGGCGCTTATCTTCGCATTCATCTATCCGTAAAAAATAGGTATATTCTAGGATACAGAAGTGAAACTCAATGATTATAATGAAATAACGATTTATGAAAAATCTCAACTGCATCAAAATTACGAACAAGAAACAATTAACCAACTGAATATCGGTATTGGACCTTACATACTACCCTAAGGGCTTTAGACTACATTGATTAATCATAAGCAAATGGTCCAATAACCAAAATAAATAATTAATTCCAACTCGCCAGTTTGAAGATTCCGAACCATAGACATCAAATATAGCTGGATACGACAATATATAATGTATCTCACCAATATATTGATAACACATTAACAACTCACTTTTCCCTGTATATGCCACTATCAATTAGACTTTTCAGACTACTTTAACAATATATCTCGGAAAATTTAAACCACTTCACTTTTTTTTAAAAAAACTATTTGAAAAATACACTTATCTTTTCCAACCTTCGTTAATATTTTAAAATCCCAGACTAAACCATTCGTATCAATCGGAATTATAAAGACGTACATTCGATAAGTAACTTGAAAAATTGACGTATTATATGAACTATTCCTGTAGCTTCCAGTAGACTTTTTCCCAGTTTGGCTTTCAGAATGATTATGACGCTATCACCAGTAAAGCGCTGTAAGTACAAAATAATTCTACCGGTCGCCGCTAATGGCGCCACTAGTAACTAATGCTTAACAGCTGACAAAAGTTTCCATCTTTTTTTTTTCAGAATCCTAAATAAATGTAACTCATTACAACTGAACACTTGACGTATTTAGATGCACTGGTGTATATACCTGCAGTTACCTTATATATGCTTTTATATGTAGTTAAGAAAAAGAATCTTGCAAGACTTATGTGACGAAGAGGTGTTTATTGGTAATTTGCTCTGTTTCATAACCTAAAAGAAGAATTAAACGAAGTGGAGAATGTTCCAAAAGCATTGCCCAACGAACTTAAAAAGAATTAATTTTTCTTATTAACTTCTACACGCTTTATATGAATTGTTCTATATACTTTATTATTATACTGCTTGTAATATATCTACCCATTTATAATTTCCTTGAGTACTAAATTTTTTTGTACATGTTTTGTTTAAGAGTTCTTTTAAAACGTTCTACGACATATTGTTTTACGAAGACACATGCTCAAAACGGAGGGTAAAAAATTGAAAAATTCGCAAAATATAATTTCTCAATGACTTACGGTTATCGAGATATGGCTCCTTAAAACCCTTAAAGTCACAGACACACTAAAAGTTGGATGAAAATTTTTTCACTGATATAGTACGCTAATTACAGCATACTGAGATGGAAATAATGAAAATTTTACTCATTGTTGTCGATGTTCTATTTTTAGAAAAAACTGTGTCCATATGGCAACATTGTAACTTAATGGTCATATGTATGAATACATTCAGATATATGGAAACTTAGGTAAGATTGTTTATATTATGGCGTTTATTGGCACTATTAGTTGTGATTGATACAAACAATTGAGAAAATATATTTCTATATGAATTATTGCAGAAACCAAATATACAACACTAGTATTATATCATCAAATTTCTTATGCCAAGGCAAACTTGCATTATATTTTTAGATTACAGGATATTAGTTTACATTCATTCAATCATTCGCACATTAGTCTTACATGGAGACGGATAAAATAATCTTTTTTCTTCTGTCATTTATGAAACAACAAAGATCACACTTTGTACATTTTATTCTACTCATTCCTTTAGGGCATAATCTGCAACGTCCTTTTGATCACTATGATGGCCAATGTCCTGTCTGGCCATCATTTGGTCTTGAAACCACTAGAGCTCTTATCTTTCAAGTAGGCTGTTTCATTATCTTGTGATGGTCTACCACATTTTGATCTTCCTGCATTACGTAAAACTTATGATCTGTTTTCGGAATTCTTTGAGAGTCATTTCTTTGGCGTCCAAACACGCGTTATTGTCCTTTCTATACAACAGCCATGCATTGGATACGGACAAGTCAAGGGGGTATGAAAATATGGGGAAATACCACCGTTTAGAGTTTGACGGGGTCTTATGTTGTTCTACAATCATATCTGATACACTACACTACCTCTATGGCTATTGCATTCTTTGACGATAGCTGGTCAAAGCACATCCACTATTTTTTTATTGTCACACCTTTTGGTGCTTGTCACAGATTCTACATCGCAGGATGTTCCTGCTATTGCTACGCATTTATTATGAACCCATTTCACAACAATGACATCATTTTCATTGTTTCGATAGTAATACGCACCCATCCCTTCCTTTTTCAGTTTCTTATCATCCAAAAGAGGGCATCCTGCCAGTCTGAGCATACATTCAGGTTTTCTTTCAGATAAACCATCAATGGGATGCTTGAAAAATAATGATCGAAATACACACTGAACTGTTCTTGATCAGACACGTACTTCAATAGAGCTATCACCACTGTACCACCAACTCCAAATTTTTCTCGTCGTCTGTGAGAGCCACTTCTTCAAAAGTGGTTTCCCCCATATAAGGAATAAAATCGTGTACAATACCAGTACTGTCAGCTAAAACAAAAAACTTGAACCCTCATTTTAGTAGGTTTTGTGGCAAGGTATTGCCTCAAATTTCTGCTTTCTTTCCCTTATATGCAAACATAGTTTTGTAGCCGGTGGCAAAAATCTTCATACTTCAGCTATTTTATCCAAAAGTGGGCGGACATTATGAAAGCAGTCATTGTTATCTGTTACTAGTGAATTGTCAATGAAATGTATGTAACGTCATATCCTTATGAACCTATTTAGTGGCATAACATCAGCTACTTGCGGAACCCAAGTGCCATTAGCACAATAATCTTTGTAAGATGAAGTACTCATAATTCCCATATATAGCATAATAACTATAAAATCTTTCATCTCGTTTAAAGTGCAGACTCTGCTGAACAGAATATAGGTGTGATTGGTGCACTATGTTATCTATAAGATCATCCGAAGAAAACAATTGAAAATGTGGAATATATAATGTGTGTGTGTGTATGCGTATTTATGTGTGTCAAGAAACAAGAACAGTATACTCTTTCCTACATCACATCAATATCGGTATCTCCTATTTCACAATGTAACCATATGAAAACACTCATGTTCAAATCGCTATCAACAATCTATTAATCATTACTGATATATTATAAGTGTTGCTTCTTGATGATTGTCATTGTGACCACTCCACTCAAAAAGTTAATTAATTCACAGTAAATAATAATAATAATTAATTAATTATATTACCTCTTTTGTTCTCTTCCCTCCGAACTGCTAAAACCTACAGTTTAACCACTGTGGAAGCTACAATTTTCTGACGTACGGTGGCAGCGCTTGACAATTGGGTGAAAAGGTTGTAGACAAGTGTCTACAATCTATATATATAAAAGAGAACGTACAAATCCTTTGTTAGCTCATCATAGCTAAATCTAACCGTATTTATATGCAACCCACATGACCGTGTCACTCGGCGGGTTAACATAAATGACAGGCGATATAATGTTAACATTTACTCCAATCTTCTATGGTTTTTATCATATCACTTGAAAACGAAAAAGTAAAAATTATCTAAGTAACAAAGTTAATTGCGTTCCGGGGTGACCCCAGCGAAGCGGGGTGAACGCTGCTAGTACGACATAACGGGTACGAAACATCAGAACTATATATTTAGCGTCTAAGAAACCAAGGTTGCCATATGGTAACAAAAATACTTTAAGGGTTAAATCTCCCGAAATCGGAATATTTTGGTCAATATCTCGAGAACGGTAAGAGTGATGCGAAAAATTCCATCACTACTTTTTTTTTTTTTTCAGAAAGTTTTTG
Organism: Thermobia domestica; assembly: GCF_964235325.1. Taxonomy (NCBI): domain Eukaryota; kingdom Metazoa; phylum Arthropoda; class Insecta; order Zygentoma; family Lepismatidae; genus Thermobia; species Thermobia domestica. The sequence continues at coordinate 102,291,057 of NC_137461.1, forward strand.
ATGCTCTATCGAATGGAGGGATCAAAATTAAAAAAATCGCAAATAACAGACATACACTCACACTTACACAGACAGGGACAATTCAGTAACAAACTTTTTGATTTCTTTGAAAACGGTAAGGGGGCACACACATCTCGACCTTAAGACTATTCAAACCACAGGAGTTTTCTCGGGACACTCCTCTCTTTTCCCACCTTCTCATTCCACCAATTCTTCCATCTTTATTCACTTGCTTTGATCATTTGTCTCCCTTAGCCTAACGGGCATAATCGTGGGACGTTAAAGAGTTGAGTTAATTTGGAGTGTAACGTGCCTTTCAGCAGCGAGGCTATATGAGACGGAACTCAATGATTAACATGGAATATGAACCAGATGAGCTCCCGCTGGGAATCGAACCCGGGTCTACCACGCCAAAGGCGCGTACGCTAACCGCTTTGCCACGAAGGAACTCGTTAAACTGAAAGAAACCGGAAGTGGTAGAGATAAATGATTTCCGGTTTCATCACAGGTCGTCTTAACCTCTACAACTCGAATTTCACTGAATCGTTTTGTAACATTTTACTTTGAGGTTGAATACGCAAAAAATATTTATTTTTCAAAATATTCGTATTAGTTGCCTTGTGACGTCATGTAGCGCAGGTGTTACAGTGGGTCGTAATGATGATATTTTCAAGTATTTACACATTCTAGTAAATAATAGTATCGTAAACGTTTTACACCCTACAGTAAGCTGTAAAATTTCTTGGGTAACCGTTTGTTACTTGCATCTTCCACTTTAAAGTAAGTACAATACTGCATTCAATTAATGTATCACGTGATAATAATAATGATAAAGTTGGAGTACATTTTTTACTTGTTTAAAGTGTTTTTTTTAGACTCGGCATAATGTAAACACATTACGCATATAGGCGATTTAACATATTTTGAGGGAGTAATTTTGTGGTTCATTAACGCTTACGGCACGGCTCAACACCGGTTGTGTGTTAAAGACGTAACACACCTCCTGTGTTAAACGCCAACACCACGGGGTCTGTGTTGAACTAACGCCGCATCGTGGTAGTCACGCTGGAACCACTGCCTTGTGTTAAAATTGAGTTGAATTAACACAACAATTTTTTATTGTATACTTATTAGTTAACGTCTTATAGGCCTATAGCTTAACCTACCGTACATGCTGTTTTTGCATCCATATCTATGGTAGTCGTATTTTTAATACCAACGTGCGATATTATAAAAAGAAAGTATATGTTACAGTTATCATTATATAAGTTGTTGTATATATGTTTAATATTTAAGAGGTTTCAAGCTGTGTAATTATTCCATAGAACATTCAGAGTGATTTAATACACTTGGCGAGTTCAAGCAAATACAATCTGATTTAGTTTTGCATCTTTTAATATGATTTGAGTCTTTACGAACAATAAAAATTTCCTTTTCATAAATAGAGAGAGATTATAGAAATTTGAATTTTAGTATTATATACTTCTCCGGAATGAATAAGGTCACACTTGTACCTGCATTCTTGTTATTGAATTCTCTATGTATCTCTCTCTCTCTCTCTCTCTCTCTCTCTCTGTGTGTGTGTGTGTGTGTGTGTAGTGTAGTGTAGTGTAGTGTAGTGTAAGGATCCCCACCTTCAGCAGAAGCACATGTCAATAATATTGTTGTTGATTAGAAACAATAAAGCAGACGAGAAATCACAACACGGAAAACATGAAACCAGGACGACGGAGCCCGAGGAAGAACGAACCTCCAAGAGGTCTCCTATAAAAGCGCAGCCTGAAGAGGACCAGCTATCCGTCTGACCGCTGATCAAATAACCTACACCTGCTCCGAGGTCGCTTTGGATTTGGTGTACACCTTTACCTTAACCCGATTTCACTTTGAACTAGGGATCCTCACCACAACTAAACCTCGCGAAGACGCTTTAGGCTGATGGGGTTTTCCTGCAAAATTCACCGAAACCCTGCAGGTGTTTTGGAGACTGCTTTGAGTGAAGGGGCACCGTGCAAAACACCTTTCTCCTTCATCCAGGTCACTTGGAAGGAAAGAAATTAGTAGACTTCGGATTTTAGGGCAAACGCCTATTTTTTTCCTTTCACAGTACGGCAATAAAACTTTGGATCTTTATGAATTATGAAAATTTAGTCCTATTGAAACAATGTTTCAGTGACCTAAAATGTCCTAAAAGAGGTGTTAGCGCCTATTTGTGCCTTTTTGTCCTTTAAAAGCCTAAAATAACCTAAAACAAGAAAATAGCGTTTTTTCACATACTTTCTTAACAATTAAAACATAAACAAATATTTTATTTACAGAATAGCTTTTGCGAAAGCTTTGTAGCAAGTGCAACAAAATGATTCATCTCTTCTCTGTTTAATACTCCATCAGAAACTTGTCAGAGGAGAAGAGCCACTTAAAGCAGTATTTAGATGGCGCTTAACACAAGGCTAAAACTCGTAAAAGTAATCAACAAAAACAGACACTGTTAACACAGCCTTCTACATCTTCAACTACGAGCACATTTAATGCAGAACTTACCAAAGCTTTAGTTGCTGCCAACGCTGCATGGAATGTCCTTCAAAATAATGTGTTCGATAATTTCTACAGAAGTGGAGCAAGCAGCCAATTCTGTTTGAAACTACGCTCAGAAAGACATATTTTAAAATCCGAATAGAACAGTGCACTTGCTAAGATTACGGAGGACATTGGCGATTCCTGCATTTCGGTAAGCGTCGAAGAAACAACAGATGCATGAAACACGTACGTAGCAAATGTCGTTGTAGGAAAACTCTATGAAGATGGACCTTCACCTCCTCATTTCATCAATAGTAAGGAAATCCAGGAAGTAAGAGCCAGAGACAATTACTTACGTTGTAAACAAAAGTTTGCGATTCTTATATCTCAGTGGTGTAGATGATTCCAAAGTTTTCCTTCGCTGTACCGACGCTGCCTCTTACATAATTGCTGTCCCTAAACATCTGAAAACCTTCTACCCCAACTTAATTCATGTTACCTGTATGGCACATGTTTTTCACAGGATTTCTGAAACTATCAGAAGTGAATTCTCTGAAGTAAATAACCTCATTTCAAACATGAAGAAAATCTGTAAAGCTTCAACCAGAATTGTCTTTTTCAGGGAAAAACTTCCCGACATCCCTCTTCCTCCACAACCTGTTTCAACACGCTAGGGAACATGGATTGAACCAGCTACGCTGAAAACTTGGATGCTATTGTGCCTCTTGTTGAAGAACTTCTTGGTGAGGGTAGTAGTGTGTGTTTCACAGCTTCGAAGGAGCTTGTGAACGACGCAGTAGTAAAGAGAGATCTTGTATACATAAAGGTAAATTTTTCATTTTTGCCTTTAACAAATGCCAAATTGAGTGTAAGGAAAGAACACTTGTTGAGTAGATGACAGTGGTCAAGGAAACAGAAAGAAAACTTCGAAGTGCACGGGAGAAGTTGGGTAATAGGAAACTATAATTGAGAAAAACCGAGGATTTGATGTGTTGGATCGCACGGCAAAAGACTTGAGGGGAAAGAACAAGATGTTTTCGAAAGAAGTACTTTCATCAAACGCAAGCAAATTCAAATATGCACCTATAACATTGGTTTCAGTTGAGAGATCATTCTCTGTAGTGAAAATGATTTTAACAGACAAAAGACACAGACTTTTGGTCATTTACTGTTCCGTGAACTATGAATAAAATCTTAATATTGTGATATGCGTATGTATTGTTGAAAGACAGAAATAAAGATGATTGGGAAATTTACAGTTGAAATTTTAGAGCCTATTTTTAATTTTTAGTGCATATTTTCGCATTTTGAGAGCCTATTTTAGGCGCCTAAAATGTAAGTTTTTCGTGCCTAAAATTCCGAAGTCTAGACATTAGTAAAGTAATCTTTGTAATTGAATGATATTTTGTATTTAAAATTTTATAATAAAATTGGTGAAGGGGAAAAACACACTCGAACCGTTATTTGTCTCTACAAAACATTATAATATATATTCATAAAAATTAAGGCAACGCAGTTCCAAAGCTAGAATGAACGGTATTCAGAGAGTTTACTGTATATACATCATAAATCAATTGACAATGGAATAATGACTCACGAACGAACGAATAATTCGATTCATGAACACGTTTAATCCATTCTATATTCCACATAATTTTCACAGGCATTATTGCAATTCAATGAATAAAACTTCTGATAGTATTTAATAAGACTGATGTTTCAAACACACTAACTACATGTATCTTCAGAGTTGTACTAATTTGAGTAGTTTATCTTATTATATTTTAGTCGCAAATAATTTGAAGTACTCACAAACTACCTCTATAAAAGTTGTTGCGGAAGTACCACAGCACTCTGAAACTTTGATATTTGGAAAGGGCACATACTAGTCCGTAAGTCAAGTCTTGACCCGACTACGATAGGTTAAATAGTTTTGGAGCTATGGACCTTAAAAGTTTATTTTGTTTTCGGCAGCCTATAACTCCGAAAGAAAGCATTTGCGCCAGGTTGGTCTATGCTTTTAGTTTTATCTTGATGTCAGGAATCACTTCGCAAACGTTGTCGGTGTTGTTTTGAAACATCCTGTATATAGATTCACTTATAGATACAAAAGAGTATTTAGAGAAGCAATGGAAATAAAACTACGCTACATCACATTAATTATAGAGGAAAGTTTGAAATTCCAGTTCCAGTTTTAAATCTCTTCCACGAACAGGTAGTTTTATTTGTTCATAGATATGAATCTGAGCTGAAAATGATTGTAGAGTTGTTTTCATTTCTTTCTTTAATGTTAACTAAGGATTTGAATCACTTGAGTTTTTTCTTATAAATTGGTAATTCTGTATGATTTTCTTTCCTACCGAAGTTTACTTAATGTTTTTTTCTCTTTCTTCATGTTTGAAATAAAAGTAAAATTTTGAATAGCATATTATCATTAAAAATGTAGATTACAAACTTTGATCGTTAAAAGGTAAAAATATGAAATAATAACAATGTAACAATTAAAATATATTATATAACTTTAAAACAATTCCACAAATTAGAGCAACTCTGAAGATAAATATAGGCATTGCGTTTGAAATGTCAGTCTAACTAAGTAAATACGAATGGAGTAGCGAAAGTCTTTTTAATTGAATTCTAAGAATCTCCGAGAAAATTTTGTGGAATATACAAAGGATAAAACGTGTTCACGTATGTTTTCATTCACTGTTTTGTGAGTCATTCATCCATTGTCAATTGATCTCTAATGTGTATACAGTAAACTATCGTTTAACCGTACTCCTGCACATACTTATCTGTACGATATAACTAAGTGTTCATAATAAACGTACCTAGAGTGAAATCTGAAACTCATATTTATGGAACATAACATTCTCATATAGAGCTGTTACGGAGATGATTGTATATTTTTATTAAGTCTCCCACCAGAGATATCTACCTGTGAAATATGAGTTGTTATATTTTTTTCTGAATTTTCACAAAATCATAAAAAAAACATGGGGGTCACATCGAAGGACTGGAATTTGGTGCATAATCATATCTAGTCATAGGTCGTAATCTAGGAAAGCTCAACTTCCTGATTATTTCCGTTCTTGCAAAATAATAATAATAATGAATCGGGAATTTTTCGAGAATGATGTACTTTTCCAAACCTCACTTTTACTATTTCATATTTCTTGGATAACAATTTCTAATGTACAGTCTCATAATGTACTATTTGCTGAACATTTTTATTTTTATTTCATATTGATCGGACAGTTCCCTAACAGCACAATTACATAGCAGGCATTTGCCTATCATGTTCCCTCAGGTACATGGGAATGTGTTCAGCATGTGCCTAATGTACCTCTGAGAGAGAAATCTCATGGATGGCAAGTGATAGTCACAGTCTATGTCCGCCCCTAGGTACATGCCTGACATGTACCTGGGGAACGTGCCTAGTATGCTATAGGTATGTTCCCCATGCCGTTAGCGTCAATGAACCTCAAAATTACTCCCCCAAAATATGTTAAATAGCATATATGCGTAATGTGTTTACATTATGGAGAGTCTAGAAAACATTTTAAACAAGTAAAAAAATGTAACCCAGGGAGGGCGCGAAACACCAACCTGTGGCTTACTAGCCGTGTTCTCTTCTAACTTGACCACGAAGGCAATGACGAAAACATTGCTTGTAGAGGGATAAATTGTTGAGGTCTTTTGAATTTGGTAATCAGAGTGTTCTTTAACTGCGTATATTCGATAATAACCGTTTGGGATCTGTTAAAATCTGCTCGCCATGTAGTTTTATAACAAAATGACGAGTGTCTATTTACTTTATTTCATGGTTCTTCCGTATTCAGTTTCAAATGATCGCCGACAGTTGCCATCTAATAAAGTTGATGCGTTTGTTGCTTCTAGTACACAATTGCTTAGAAAAAGAAGCAACAAATGCATCAAATGTGAGAGATGAATTTAGAACTCCTAAATGTCGCATGCCTAGCACATTTTGTGCTGTTAGGGTATCTGAAACAGTATGCACCTAAAGGACGTACCTAGAACATGACAAGTGACGACATAAAAACAAATGACTGTTAGAGTGCGAAACTGAGCCAGGTATATAAGTGTTATATTTGTAGTACATAGTTGCAAATATCAATTAGGTGTAACAAGTACCTAAAACTATAGGTAGCTGAAGTACATACTTAGCACATGAATATCATATGTGCCAAGTGTCGGGTACCTAAAAAGTAGCAGGGACTCCTAAATTGCACATTCCTAGCACATCTTGTGATGTTAGGGTTAGGTTCTGAGAAACTTTAAATTCAGCAACCCCTTTCGACATGAAAGAATGGCGCATATTCGAAAACAAACATGGCGCCTCTTCGAAATCTAAAGTCACTACAATGAAACACTAGATTCTTTTGAACAAACAACATGGTAAAACATCTGCGAAGAAAATATTACTTTTTTGAAAATAAAAACTATCGAACAACATGATTGGACAACTTAGCATTGATTTGCCCTTAATAAAGTTAATAAAAAAATCATTTTACTATTCAGGTAATATTGAATTACACATAGACATCACTTTTTGTTATCAAGCACTAACATCGTAGTTATTTGTAGTTACTTTTGTCATAGATTGAATAATGTAATCCAGTTTTAATTGTAAATATGTAAAATGCATGAAATTTGTTAACTAAGGTTTTCAGCTCGTACGAATTTATCAATCACTTCCAAATGGTTCCAAATATATCAATCACTTATTAGTTGAATTGATTGGTTAGTTGAACGAATTTAAAGCCCCTTTCAGCATCTTCGCTATAGGGTTGTCCGAATAGTAATGCAATTAAATTCACGAAAATGGTTATTTAAGGTATCGTTACAAACGTTTAAAACTCTTCAAAGTACTCCCACTGGACATCCATACACTTTTGTTAGCGTCTTTTCCATGCACGGTACGCATCCTAAAAGGCTTCCCCGGAGACCTCGTTTATACTTTGTCAGGAGATTTGGATCGTTTCAATGGTTCCAAAACGGGTTTCTTTCAGTTCGTTTTTAATTCTCGGGGACAAAAGCAAATGTGCAGGAACCAGATCATTATTATACTCGGCTGCGGCAACATTTCCAAGCTGTGATTGGCCAAGAACTCAGTTGTTCTCGTGGTCATCAGTCAACAATTTGGGGACCAACTTGGCACACACTTTTCGCATATGAAAATTGTCGCGAACAACGTTGTGCACAGTGGTATTCGGAATACTGAGAGTCTTGGCTATCACCCGAACACTCATTCGACGATCAGTATTAAAATGATCACGAACATAAGAAACATATTCGATAATTTTTCTGGTTGACGACCGCCCAGAGCAGGAGTAATCTCCAACCTCTCCTCGGCTATTTTAAAACAAGTTCAGTCACTTAAAAACTTAAGAATAGACGGGAGCAGAGCCTTCGTAGGCTTTATGAATCATTTGGTGGGTATTGCCAAGAGTTTTGTTCAGTCTAGCAAAGAATTTGATCGTATAATGTTGTTCGATAGTTTTCTCCTTGCACGTCATGACACAAGCAGTAACAGTAAGTAGACGAAAACAACGATCCTGAGGTTCAAAGAGCTTGTAGCAGACTAATCTTGGAAGCGTTATGAACCAAAGAGTCCCCTCCACCTAACCTAACAGGTCATGTAGGCTGCCACCAGTAGGAGTGGCAGAAGAAGTCAAATTGCATTACATTCGTGTATATGAATTGTAGACCTACATCTTATTGTGGGATCTGAACCACATGAGCTCCCATTCGAACTCGAATCTTCTGAGCCAAAAACAAATTGTTGGTTGAAGTTGGCGTCTCTTTTCATCACCCAGACTATATGAGATGTGGATGTATAGTTTAAGTTGGTATCCGAACCACAATAGTGCATTCAAATTTCAATGCTCTCCCACTGGGATTCTAACTCGGTTTCCCGTGTGCTAACTAGAGCAGTGCGCTAGCAAGTAGACCACCAGGCAGGGCTATGAATTCAATATGAAGATTTATAGCAATGATACCAGAAAGATTGTCCGCAGTAAAGTATATTTATTTATTTATTCGTTTGAGAGATATTTTGAAATTTCTAGTTTTATGTCTCACGATTATGGAATTGATGCTAAAGGAGGCAGATAATTCATGAAAGTAAATTATTATGAAATAATTGGTGAAATGTAATTGTGGAAGGAATTAGGAGAACTTGGAGAAAATCCACAGACATGATGTTGTACACTATAAATTCACGTGACTGAAGATCGAACCTGCGACTTCTCGCACCAGAGGTGAATGCTCTACCACTGAGCAACTGAACCCTCTCCTTCAACAGAGAAATACGGTATTAACTAACTCTTTTGATGGAGTATTTAATAGCTTCCATATCTTCTTGTTCACGTCAACCATAGGTTGGTGGGCAACATGGAAATTTTAAAACTTTTCCCTCACGTGGGAGAGCTGTTTTATACTTTGATAAGAAATCTTCTTCGTAACTGCATCTAGATATTCGATCCTTGGTCTTACTCTTCCTGGTTTTCCTTCTGCTTATCCCTCTATCAGCACGGCGATCCAATCGGAGTGTCGAATATGATGACTAAACATGCTGTTTCTTCTTTTCCTATTATCTTCATGATCTGTCGTCCTTCATTAGCCTCCTTTAGTACGTCTTCATTCCTTTTCATTTCGGTCCATGATATGCGTAGCATTCTGCGCCAACACCACATTTCAAATGCTTCAAGCTTGGATATTTCAGCTTTTCTCAATGTCCACGTCTCTGATCCGTACAGCGCCACGCTCCATACTAATGTCTTAATAAATCATTTACGAACATCCAGTGACACATTTCTCGATATTAGTAGTCCTCTTTTCCTATTGAATGCTTGTTTAGTCTATGCTATTCTGGAACTTACGTCTTTTTTACTTCTTCCGTCCGAGGATATTAGACTTCCTAAATAGAAGAACGTCTTAACGTCTTCGATTTTCTCTCCATCTAACCATACGTTTTCCTCTTCCTGTCCTGCTCTTGTGCACTTTATCACTTTCGTTTTCTTCTTATTTATCTCTATTTTGCATGTTTTTCCCAGTTGGTCGTTCAAGTTTGAAAGTGCTTCTCCGCTATCAATGCTATGTCAGCAAACCTTATTGTGCTGAAAACCTGACCATTTACTTTTACGCCTTTCTCGTTTATATCCAAGAATTCTTTCATAGCCTCTTCTATATAGACGTTGAACAGGACAGCTGAAAGTCCACATCCTTGCCTCACTCCTTTACTTATTCTTGCTTCCTTCCGATCTCTTCCTACAACAGCTGTCTGGTTCCTAAAAAGTTTGTATATTATTCTTCTGTCTTGGTAATATACTTTCAGCTCTGTCAATCCAAATGAAATCGACCAATGATGGTTGCTTGCAAAATTTAGTTTTTGATTAGTTTTTTTTTTTTTTTTACCTAAGTTTGTACCACATTCTGGGACTTGAAAACGGGGATTCATTTATTTTTTTTAGCCTCGCAGAGTTTGCCGTACCGGCCATTTTGTATAGGCGCCTGAGCGTAGTTCGAACTTTTCAGAGGATTCCGTTAACCGCTGTAACTCTTTAGGTTTTAAAGATAATGAGTTCAAATCAAAATCATAATGAAAAATAATGAAATGGATATTCTGTTCTGTGGATATCGAGGCGTACTTTAGAACGTCGGATAAACACGCTCTGAACATAGATGTTGGAATCCTAAATGTGACCGTTTTGGAATGTATATTTTGAAACGAAATGAATAAGACTCACCTTCATTTTTTTTGTCTACATAGGGAATAGATAATAGACAACGTCCCAAACAATTTTCAGATCTGAGAACCATATACTTGATTTTTTGGAAATTTTTAAACATTGCGAATTTTCGAAAATCGTGTATTTTCACCATCAAATATCTCAGGAAGAACTCAAGTGAAAAATCTGAAATTTGCACAAAATATACTATAGTTTTGCGGTAATAAGTGGGTAAAATTGCATCACTGGAACTTGAGTGGTTTCTAAGTTATAAGTTTTTTCTTTACTGGGACTTACACGTGTAATATCATGAAGCGCCATGAGGCGTGGATATAAACTTTGTAGCAAAAGTCAAAATAACACGACAGTAATGTTAAATTGGTAAAATGTGCACAATTTATGAATCTTCTCTTGTATATACAAAAAAATACGAAACGTGTATGTTATTTCTTTTCTGCCTATAGCGCTGCTCTTAAGACATCAGTGAAGTAAACAGTTGACTAATTTGTGTACAGGGTTTGGCACTGATATTGAAAGTACGATACTGAAAGTACGAAAATTGTGAACTCCATGGGTGAGCTTCCGGAGAACCTTAGTGATTGGCACCCACATCTTGTCATTCGTAGGTAGTTTAAACGAGGTTCCTGGGCCATGGGGATGGAAAAAGATCGTCCTGACTGATGTCTTCAATTTTCCCAATCCTTTATTCATTGTGTGATAATTTTTCACAGTATTTTTAATGCATGGGAAAGCAAACTTAACGTTCTGTATTCTTCGCATTTCCGTGCGCCTTTCCTCTTTGGGATAGGTACCAATATGCTTTTCTCGAAGTCTCTTGGTATTTTTCGCGAGGAAGATTACGCGTAAATAGTTTCTTATTTGTTGCTATTCCGAGATTCTTAATCACTTCCGTTGGTATTTGATCTATTACTGTGGCTTTACCATGTTGCATTTTCTCCAAAGCATTGTCAAATTCTCACTGTATAATTCATGGTCCTAATTCATTTTCATCGACGCTTTCTTTCTTCTCTATCTCTTCTTTGTTTACTCTATCTCCTTTGTAGCGTTTTTTAATGTATTCCTTCCATCTTCTTGTACTCTACTCCTCTTCTATTAGCGTTGTTCCGTCCTTGTGTCTGTGCGTTTCCTTTCCTCACCGAACTGTTTTCTAGCCCTTCTGTATGCCGTTTCTGTATTGCCTTTGAGTACGTTTTCGTCAATTTCTTCGCATAAATTATTTATCCAGTCTTCTCTGTCCTTCTTTACTTCTCTGTTGATGTGATTTCTTCACCTTCTGTATTCTTCTTCTTTGTTTGTTATCTTAAACTGTCTTCTTTGCTCCATCATTTCCAATATTTCTGCTGTTATCCAGGGTTTAATTTGGGTTCTCGTTTCTCTTCTTATATGCTCGTCGGCAGCTTTTGTAATCCCTGCTTTCATGGCTTGCCATTTCGAATCGATGTCATCATCTGCTAAAGCTACCGTAGACGTCTCTTTGTCTGTCGCATTTGCAAATTCCCTTTTCATGTTTTCATCTCTTCTTAGCTTGATTATGTTCCATCTTTTGTTTGATGCTACCACTCGTTTCCTCTTTAGTCGGAGTTCGCTCTTCATCAAAACTAAATTATGGTCTGAGTCAACGTCTGCTCCTGGGTAACTCTTACTGTTCATCACTATATTTCTAAATGCTTGTCGGACCAGTATATAGTCTATTTGATATCTTTCTTTGTCTCCTTGTCTTGTCCATATGTATCTTCTTCTTAGTGGTTCGAGTGTTCGTTACAGTCAGATTATGGCTTTTGCAGAACTCAATTAATAGTGTACTTCTCGCTTTCCTTTCTCCTAGGCCGAAATTTTCAGTTACATTCTCTTCCTTGCCTTCGCCGACTACTGCGTTCCAGTCACCCATGATGACAAATTGTCCTGGTCTTCAACATCAATACTTCTTCTATTTGTTCATAGCTTTCTTCTACTTCCTCATCTGTGTAGCTTGATCAGGTCATCTAACTTCGCTGATTCCCAAGATATCTATCTTCATGCGTTCCATTGCTTTTTTCAGGTTTTCCAGTTTTCCACACTGTAACAGCGATCGCACATTCCAGGTTCCTATCCTGCAGCGGTCTCGTTTGATGAGGCCCTGCTGTATTTCCCTACACTGCCGGGGACGACCCTCTGTGAAACAGTATTCCCTAATAATACATTCTCTTATTTCTCTTTACATGTTGTTTTCTAGGGACTAAGTAAAGTGGTAGTGTCCCAGGTCCTTCCACCTCGCAGTGAAACAGCCATAGCGGACATCCTGTCCCTGCTTTTTTTTTGTCCACATCTGAGCCTTGCCAATGTCAATCATCTTCAGCCTCAGTGTGGTAACAGTACACATGCTGCCCACTGCCATAATATCTCTCTTCGTCTGACTCCTACCCCTAAAGACGTGTGCGGCATGGGAAGCCCTTTGATAGCGAAGCTATCTCCGGCACAGCTCTTGGGATCATTAGAGTACGCAAACCTCCACACCGCGCCAAGGTGGAGATATTGAGGGATGGAGCTTCTATATAGAAGCTGTAAAAGCGCGATTTAGTTCCATAGTGAGGAGAAAAATGATTAAAGAAAATGAACAAGTAAACAACTTTTAGGAACCCACCTAATCAACGTTGGCTGCAGATAGGTTCCAAAAGCAATGCTCAGCTTTTAAAGAACAGAATCTCTTCCTATATAGCAAATCGGTATACTTTACCAGAAAAAAGAAAGACCTCTCTCCTGGACCGAACTTGAATATTTAACGCCCTCTGAGCTCAAGAAAAGTTTGCACATCCACTGTTTTTTCGCATTCGGTATAGGACTAAGTAATACAGCCACGCCTTCTTATATTGAGAAGACGGTCATACAGAACCAAATGAAAGGAACTTATTGGCAACCAATAAGTAATAGCCTCCGGTCCTTTTAGCCAATAGTATGGGAATAAGAAAACTCTGTGCTGTGGGGTCAAGATTGTTTTTAGTATAGGTCTCTTTAAATTAATTTCCTTCTCATGGCCAATCTTCTTTTTCACATACCATATATCAATCGATATTTTAACATGCTGACCTGAACTAACAGTAATTTTATTGTCCAGTTAAATTGAGTTACTGAGTGAAATGGGTTAAGATCGATTCACAGAACAATATGTAGCTAGTTTAATTTTGGAAATTCAGCTGTTGATTTGAGGGAAAGCTTGTTTGGCATGTGTCACTGCATTGCATTGTATGGGAATGTTGAACCTCCTTTTTCAGTTTACTCGAAAGTTAAAGAATGTGACATACTATTATATTTCTCCGAGCCGCTGGTGTATATATATATTCTTCTGTATTTTAGGTTAAGAAATGATTGATTAGATTATCATTTGATGTCTCAATACCGAGACTATATGAGACGTCGACATCATATCTCAACTAGTGGTGCCTACGAGACGAGAGGAGACAGAGCTTTTCCAAAATGAACAAACAAGCTTTTCGAGAAGAAAAAAAAAAAAAAAAACTTCCTCTAGTCAAGATAGTCCTAAATTTAATCTCATGAGCGAACAATAACCTTAACGTAGGATTGGAACCACATATGAACTCCCACCAGGAAACCAGTCTCCTACACGAAAGCCGCATCGCTAGGCATACCTTATAGTCAGGAGGGAATTGGAAAACGAAGTTAATGATCTGAAGGTATCATGTAAACATCAAATAACATTGAACAAAGAAGTCTGATGCGAGATCCGTCTGAAATGCTCACGTCAGCTCTTCGCAATATGAATATGAACATTTAATTTAGTAAGTTCATCCTTGCTGCATTCACATACCTCAGATGGAATCAATTACTTTTGTTGAATCAAAAGTATTATAGATTACTATAGGATATAGATTATTGTAGAGTATAGATTGCATCCACTTACAGACCATGGTATGAATAGATATAATCTTCCTATTATGAAGGGAAAATTTGACAGTCTGTGCGTCATGCTAATTCTCCAAAGCAAAGAGGTACGCTAATAATTGACGCTACTGTGCTGCGTGCCTAACTGCAATAGATGTCGCTAGTATGCAGGCAATTTGTCGATTTTGACGATTTAATTGGAACTCAAAAACAGTATTGTTTCAATGTAATTATACTAAAATAAGACAAGGTCTGTAACCATATTTGGATTCGAGTACTAATATTTGCATAATCTCGATCACCTAATTTGATAAGTTCAATAATGCACAAAAGGATTTTTTTTTTTTGCAATACACTCTTCATATACTGTCAAGTCTTTTATTACATACACTATTATGGATTGTTCTTTTTGAAAAGCGAAAATTGGTACGGGCAAAATTTTACACGTGCCTTTTGTATTGTGTGGACAATTATCTTGCACTCCACGTCGATTTGAAATAGCTGCATTGATCGAAATTGCTTTTCCTATTCTTAATGGGTTTTGTAAAGGGGTTTGATGTAGGTGGGAAAAGAGGGTGCAGATCAAGTCTCTGTTTTCAAACAGGAAAACAAGAACTCTCCTGTCCCCTGACCCCACTGCTTCTCTCTATTCGTTCATAATTCCGGTTTCCTGCATCGTTGGTTGCTCTTTTGCCCAACAGCTTTGAATAGGAATGGTTGAGTTTCCGGAACACAGACTTCCATTATTCATGTATCGTCTATGTTTTTTTTTTTTTTATTTCTTTCTTTCTTGCAGTCTTATGACACACTCTCTTTATTTATTCCACAGAGCAACTTTCAGTTGAAAAAAAGTGTTCTCTATTTTCCTATCTTTTTCTGGCGCTTTTCAATGCATCAATCATGGACGGGGAGGACAGCATGTGATATAGCATGAAAGAAACACATACATTGGATAGAAGGGTTTAGGTAGTTAGGTTTTAGCTACAAACTGGTGCTGGGGGGGTTGGTGGTTCTCTTCCTGTGTCACGTTTTATACCCGTAAAACAAATTGACATGACGAAATTTTACAACATTTGTTTATGTCAGTCAAAAGATATTGACTTCCATTTTAAAAAGGCATGCGAAGGACGTTTATTCTAGAAGAAAGAAAAAAACTGCTTTGTTCTTTGTTACCTAAACCAAATCCTAGACTTAGGAGGATACATTCTTTGTCTTACAACTTATCGTATTTTTTCCTTCTTAAGTTAAGATCAAGAAGTAAGCAGGGGATGGGTAGTATGTGACAAGACGTTAAACTATGGTTTTTGATGTATGTGCCAGATTTTCCATCTTCTAAAACAGCTGTCCCTGATCTTTTATGATTTATGTAATGTTATTGTTAACTTCTCTGATACAATTGTCCTTCATAAATTTTTAGAGGTCGTTTTATATTGTTTTAACTGGCAGACATTTCGAGTGGTTATTTTTGTAAGGTAGGTGTGCGTAATTTCGTCATGTTTATGATTTCGCCACCCACAATTATTGAAAGAGTCTGACAAACACTGAGTCAAGTGGTGATAATGTTTAGTCGGCAAGTGCGTACTACTTATATTGAAGAACTTCACAACCAGAAAGCAACTACGTATTGTAAATTCATATCTAAGGTAACTGTTATATAGGTAAAGTCTTAACCCTTTGCTCACAATATTGTAACAATTAGATTGTCTCGCAGTTGATTGATTGATTTGGATTTCTGTGTACCTTTCAGCACCTAGACTATATGTGACGTGAGTCTACAGCTTAAGGTGGGATTCAAATCACATAAACTCTCACCGGGGAAGGCTCGCAGTTGATGCTAGTGTCGCCATGATGGAAATGCGGAAGTGAAATTTTGGGCTGTGTTGGTTATTATGTTTTATGTTCCTCCTTTTAATTTCTGAAGCCAATATTTTTACAATTATAGTCCAGAAAGAATTATACGAGATGGTTATTATTTCATGGTTTTGAAAAAGAGACAACTGAGATAAAATTTTTGAAGAGTTTGAATCACAATACGAACCACTATTATATAAAAATAAAACATAGACTGCAAAAACATTGAAGGTTCGTATATGTTTACTTAAGAAATGCTTAAATAATTCAAGTTTGGACACGTGTGCGTGGGTTTTCTCGGGGTTCTCCCGTTTCCTCCCACTTTCTTCATTCCACCATTTCATTCATTATTCATCATCACCGTCTCCTTTAGTCTAACCGGCATAACCGTGGGACGTAAAACTCAAACTTTCATTTCATTTCATTTCATTTCAAGTTTGGACAGCTGTGAAGTCGTTTCTTCCGCTTCAACGATTTAGACTTTAGTGGTTTTCTCCTGGACTCTCCATTTGACTGGAGCTATTAGATACCTACGTTTTCTTTTCTTCTATACATTTCCTTTAAGAAGTTATTGCAATGGTCTGTTATATTTTCGTTGTGAACAGTCAAGAAAAAATCACATGATTACCAGGTTGATGTGAATGACATGTCCACCGCAGATGTATGATTACCAAAGGCAAATTTAAAAAAGAACAAAAAAAAAAAAAAAGAAAAGAAAAGAAAAAGAAAAGAAAAGAAAAAGAAAACCAAAATAACTGCTTAAATAGTCGCTATCCACAACCATATGTTTTTGTCATTGCTCAGCCAATTGGATTCCATAGGAAAAGAAGTTTGAAGAAGATGTGATAGTTATTAGCAGAGATATTTGGGAAATACGGTGGGTGAGGAAATATTTTATAATGCAACTCATGCAGGGCTTGCACCATTTTTTCGTGACAGCATTGTCATGCAACATAAACATATAACATTTGTTAACCATTGATGAGTACTTGCGGACAAGTTTGTGGTGTTATTTCATGGAGTTCAGCACCGTAATGATCTTCATTGAATTTTTAACCTCACCTAAAAAAAAAAAAAAAAAAGACAATGAATCACCCCCACCATACACCAAACACACCATCAACAACACCTTCGCGGGTGTGGAGTTAGTTTACGGTACCGTACTGAACGTTGGTCAAGATTCAATGACTGTGACGATCCTTTACAATTGTCACAATAGAACCATTTTTATGACACCTATGCAGGAAGCTTTCCCGGGCACGATTTACATCCAGAGGTCTGCGCACCTCCAGATGGCGATTCTTGTTGGGCGAGGTCAATTCATGTGCCACTAATGAGTCAAACTTTCTCACTTTACCGATTGTGCAGAGCTACCAAGCGATAGTGGTCTAATGTATATCTAACTCCTATGACACGAACACTTGCTCGAGAGTTTGCTTCCAATGTCATCCTGAGGAGCTCATCAGAACATTATGTTGGTCAGTGCGCTCGAATATTATTTGGAAGTGCTTTGTCACCAGAATGAAGTTAAGTAAACAAATAACAAGTGGTGCGTTCATACTACATTCCTAGCCCAAATGCACTGTTAATTTATTTTGGCTTGATGTCCAGAATGTCCCAGTTTAAATTCGTAAGAAAAATCACTCACAATCGTGTTCTTCATTGTGCACTTTCATACGACCCTTTTGAACCATGTACTCCCTTGTGACTGTCTGAATAGTCCAGCCTGTTTTTACTAGAATCCCTTCCTTAGGTGTTTTTCCACCATCAGACAAGAAAGCGAACATTTAATTCGCACTAATCTAATAATAAACAAGATATTTACACTGATTAAAAGAGGATGGAGTGAAAAGAGGCAAAAAAAAATTTTTTTCGAAATTCGATTTTGGATAGGGGGCAAAAGTTGCATCATATCGTAGTACTTTACCATGCAAAATTTCAATTCTCTAAAATAATTTTTAGCCGGGGCGCAATGGGCCTTAAGTTTGACATTTTATAAATGAGTGAAAAGAGCCCAAATTTTTATTTTTTTAAATTCGAATTCGGATATAGGGCAAAAGTTGCATCATATTGTAGTACTTTATCACCGGAAATTTCAATTCTCTAAAATATTTTTTAGCAGGGGCGCAATGGGCCTTAAGTTTGATAGGTTTTGTAAATAAATACACGTTTATTATTCATTTGTGTAATTATTAGGCAGCTCTTCGCTTGAAGAAGACTATAGTTTGAAGGTGTTAAGATTCGTTGTCGTGTCCAGGTGGATTTCTAAAGCTATCGAAGTTCATATTCTATGTTACAGGCTACATCAGTATTAGATTGAATGTTTCATAAATTTCATTCACGTTTTCAAGCAAAATACTGCGAATTTATCTGAAAAGTAGACATGTATTTTCTTAAGTCAAATTTGGAACGAATAAAGAAATCTCTCGTGGCTCACATACTGACGAAGAGCCTTCACTAGGTATTTTCACTAATCTTTCCACTATTTGCTTATAACACGGAAACTCAGGGATATCAAGACTTGTACTTTCTCAAAAACAAATTTCTCGCAATTTATCATCTGTAATATGAGTCAGTATTGGCGGTTCTGTTGTTACACCCATTTTAGTTTATATCATTTCTGTGTAATTATTAACACTGGCACTTGGAAGGAACGAGTTTCACAACGTTTACATTGTTTTCTGGATTTGAGGATTTTGTCGGCAGCAAGGATTCGCGTAACTGATCTGTAGTCACCAATCATGGTAATGAGAATATTTTCAGAATTCGCATAGAATGCATTTCTGGAAATTACTTTATTGACAAAAGTCTTGTATGGTTCTTGCAAACACCTCGAAAGTCTTATGGTCAAGAACAAATTTTTAGCTCCGTATTTGGCAGGAGGTTTCAGTTTTATGCTGAACCACACTGGTATATATACTTTTACTACGAACTTTACGAGAGCTTAAATCTTCTCTCAAGAATTTGCCGTATATATACATAGACGCAAAAGTCTGCAAGCCATTGTTAACCAGCGAGTATGCGCAAGTTTCCTAGGTTTCTTATCTGCTAGGTTTTTATCATAGCCTACTCTTATGACAGATTGACATATTTCACTCAAATATCTTTGATCATAACTGAGATGACGCACGTTTAGGTATGTAGGGAGTTCTGAAGAAATCTTTCCGACGCTGCACACTGGATTCGTCTCTCAATTCACCAATGATCTACCAATAGGACCAGACAAATTACCAGTAGAAACATAATCGATTTCTTTCAGTAAATGACGAAGTAGTAGTTCAATGATGTGCAATAAACGTGTGCTTCACTGCAAGGGCCTTTCTAAATGGTTTTCGAGCACTCTAATCATCATCCTTTTGACCCAACATTAGTATTAACCGGCAGATGGTGATTACAAGAAACCCAGTATTCTTTGCTGATGCTGAAACTGTCAAAGAGACATAGCTGAGAAATTTATTACCCGGTTCTCAGGCACGTAGCCAAGGGGGGGGTCCGGGGGGTCCGGACCCACCCTTCAAGACCAGAAATGAAAAAAATAGGGAAGGATGAAAGAAAATGAAATGAGGAAAAGAAGGATCAGTGTTAAAAATAAACTACAGGAAGCTTTTGGATACTCTTTCTTATGAGGAAATTTGTATTACTTGCAATACATGGTTACGAGGTGAGCAATATATCCTGGATGAGTCGGGGAATTTGAAATTTCTAGAAAAGTTGCGAAATTCTCAGAATTTCTGCTACTAGTCAGGGAGATTTCAAACTTCCGAAAGCATATTGCTGTTGTGTAACAGTGTGGACATTTTTTATCATAATTTTTCGTCATCGCATCCTTGCAATATCGAACATGTTATTTCAAAAACAATTTTCTACTGCTCCTTTAACCTGTCACTTGAAACAGACAGTAGTTGAGGGAATAATAAAAACAAAAATATATGTGGAAAGAAAGTTCTGTTAACATTTGATTCAACAGAAAAAGGCACGCAGATATTGCAAAATATTTTACAAGTTATTATAAAATATGTGCTTTTCATAATAGTGAATATGTACTTTTTATAATAGTTGATGTCATAATGAAAGGAAAATTGTTATATTTGAATAAACAGAGGAACGATGTAAATATTGTATAATATTTTTCAATACTTTTTTTTTACTCGAGATTTCTTCATAGTTTATTAAAATACTTACCAATATATCCTCACAAACCAATATATTTTGATAGTAAAGTAGTTTAGATTGATCGAGCTCCTGGGCCTTCAGAATTTCATGTCTCCCTCCCCCCCATTATGAAATCCTGGCTAAACGAACCAATATATGTTCCAGTAAAATTGTTTAGAATGATCGACTCCCTGGTGTGATGACCACAGCATTTCATGTCACCCACCCCCCCTTCACGAAATCCTGGCTACGTGCCTGCGGTTCTTCAAGGACACAATAATGTTCTTTCCTCTTCATATCTCTATGACTTTATAACAAAATACTTTGGTTTGTGTAATATTTACCTGTACCTTGGGCAGAAAGTACTCATACATATGCACTATACTTAGTAGAATGTTCATTTCATATTAACAAAAGAAGAATGTTTTTAATATATGTAAGTGATTATTATGGGATAGTTGTTGATATGGATATGTTTTAAGGTTACCTAGTCAGTGAGTTTGTGTACTCAACAGTTTTAAGAAAAGGATATTATAAGTTATATCAAATAATAAACCAGTTTAACATCGTTTATAGACGTTGTCAGTTTTATTAAAAAGGTGAGATTAATGGTATTTAAATATCGAAGCTAATGTTTTTAATGTCAAAGAAATTCTACCACTTCGGATTTTTATCTCAGCAATCGAACCAGGTTTACGACAATCATTTTGATAAGTCGTTGTAAAAATTTGGTTTACCTCACCCGGGACTTTGTAAATTCAGTTCCCGAAGAAGAAGAGTAAGGTTGAATTTACTTTTATGAATACGAACTTAACCATATTGCGAAGTGGTAAAGTAATCATAAGAAAAATGGACAACGAAGCAATGCAGCAGGAATCAAATACTAGTGACAGTGATGAGACTAGTGTAACACCAGGATTGACATCGGAAGATATCTTGTTAGCTTTACAGCGACAATTAATGCAGATGTCTACCGAGATAAAGAAGCAAAATGAAGAATTAAAGCAGACCATGGAACAGAAGATAGAACTGAAGTTTGACGAAGCTAACAAGCAAAATGAAGAATTAAGCAGACGATTGGAACTGAAGTTTGACGAAATGGAACAGAAGTTTGACCAAGCTAACAAGCAAAATGAAGAATTAAGTAGACGAATGGACCAGAAGTTCGACGAATCTAATAAGCAATATGAAGAATTAAGTCAACGGATAGAACAGAAATCAGATGAAACGAAACAGACAATTGTCCAGGTGGTGAACGACATATCCTCACAGTTTGAGGAAAAGTTAAAAAGGATATCCGATGAGTGTCAAGAAAAGCACAATCACCAAAATCAGGAAATCTGTGCTGTAAAAAAAGATTTAGAAGTAATAGAATCTTCCATTAAACAGCAAAAGATCCAGGTCAGCAATAACTCTAATAACATACGTGTAAATACACAGTTGTTAGCTACTATTCAGGAAGAGATTAGAACGTTACAGGCTAAAGACAACATTTACCGTAATAACTTGGGTAGTGATCGCTTTGAGTTGTCCCACTCCCCAGAGATGAACTCGCCTTCGCCGGGGTCTGATGAAGATATTATACTAGAAGAAAGTTGTCCGAAGAATACTGATGAGCGAAACGTAGATGGTGTGACGACACAGCATGTCACGGATAGGAACTATCACTCAACAAGAACAAGGAATGAGAAAAAGAAGGTAAAATTAAGTGTTAAAATGAGTGAAATTCGAGCTATGAGCAAATTCAGTGGTAAGTGTAATGAGAATGCTACTTCTTTCTTAGAGAAATTCCAAGACGAATGCAATATAATGTCTATCGATCGATCACAATATATGAAATTAATACCCCACGTATTACTCCCACCTTGTTCCTTATGGTTTAAAGCAATACGTGATCACATTAGTTCATATGAGGAATTCAAAGCGGCATTGATCGCAAATTATGAAAATGACTTTTTGCTGGCAAATAGAGATGCCACCCTTAGAAATCAACACTTCAATCCTCGATTGCACAAATCTCTTGTAGAATTTGTTGTAAATGTCTACAACGAATTAAAGGTCGTTAATCCTTTGCAATCGGAATCGAGAATAATAGCATCGATTCGAAATTTGCTTCCATTTAAACTGCAACAGATCTTATTTTCCACACAGTGTATGAGTTTCAGCCATTTATTGATGCTTGTCCAATGCTACGAAACTCAATACCATGCCATGAATCCACAATCAGGAATAGGTAAAAATAAGAATAATTCAGACCATTTGGTGCCTGTTCGGAATTTAAATATTCGGAGTGTGAATAATACAGAACCTAACCTAAGCCGAGTATACTCTAGCAATCAAAATGAGCACAATAGGCAAGGTTATGTAGGGAATCCGCCTAACCTAATTAATAGTAGCAATTCGTATGTTAGACCATATAGTCAAAATAGATTTAAAAATCGACGTAATGTATGGCGAAATTCCAGAAATACAGCGAACTACGTGGATAGACGTAACTGGAGATCAAGAGATGGGACTTCATACCAAAATCAGAATCACGATGAAAGACATGTACAACACAATGTAGAACCTAATCATGATAGCGCAGTACAGTGTACTTTATTAGAACCGTATGCAAGTTCGAATGTAACCTGATTACCGTTACTGAAATTAGGTTAAATTCATGTTAGTTATAGATTCTTGTAAATTTTCATTTTTAAAGTTTATGTGTTAATATCAATAATGAAAACGATTCTTAAAAATACTTGAAATGCTTAAGTAGAGTTTAGGTAGACTGGAAAATTAATTTTCAAATGATTTTTATTCTTTCTTGTTAATGTGAAGAATTATAATTCGATTTATAATTAATTAAAAGCAAAGATTACTTATATTAGATTGATTTGTGTTGAGAATTTAATTGTCAAAGATTATGTTAAAAAGAAGCTCTATTCTATAAAATTAATTATTCAACGACTACCTTAAATAAGATTCTTCTTTATTATAACATCTTAGTGCTACTATGTATACCTTTAAATGCAACATCTGACTTATTTGTTGTTTAATGCGCCCGCAAAGATTAATATTATTTGTAACCCACGTTTGTCCTTTACATTTTTTGAAATCGCACTCTCCGACGATTAATTAAATAAGCGACGATATTTTAATAAGAAGATATATTAATAATATAGTAGATAATAATGAAATAAATATAATTAATGTAATTAAAGATAAATATTGATGAAATGAAAGATTTGTTATGAATGTATTTATATATATGTATATGTATACGTGAAATATAATGAATAGATATACAAGGTGCGATTAAAATATGATGGACATATGTAATGTACGAACATTAATGTAAACGGACCAGTGGTTCTTGAAGATAAAAGCCAAGCCTACTCATGACTTTTATATTCAGTCCCTTTGTCGAGCGACATTTTTATATAACAAAATACTTTGGTTTGTGTAATATTTACCTGTACCTTGGGCAGAAAGTACTCATACATATGCACTATACTTAGTAGAATGTTCATTTCATATTAACAAAAGAAGAATGTTTTTAATATATGTAAGTGATTATTATGGGATAGTTGTTGATATGGATATGTTTTAAGGTTACCTAGTCAGTGAGTTTGTGTACTCAACAGTTTTAAGAAAAGGATATTATAAGTTATATCAAATAATAAACCAGTTTAACATCGTTTATAGACGTTGTCAGTTTTATTAAAAAGGTGAGATTAATGGTATTTAAATATCGAAGCTAATGTTTTTAATGTCAAAGAAATTCTACCACTTCGGATTTTTATCTCAGCAATCGAACCAGGTTTACGACAATCATTTTGATAAGTCGTTGTAACTTCCGGAGCCGAACATTACGAGTGTTTGGTCTTTCTTAGCATCAAAATAGATGGTACGAGGTTTCTCTTTATTAACAGTCACTTTAGTTCTTACACTTTTACGATTTTTCGCAATCTCTCTTTATATTCTACTTCTATCAATTATGTTTTGCATCTGCTCTGGACTCACAATATTAAAATCTTTCAAAACTTCAGTAGCAATAGCTACAATTTTTCTTCCAGTCATGCCGGTTTTCTCCTTCACTTTTGTTAATGTCGGGAGGAATTTTCTCATTTCCGTGCATCTAATCTGTGATTGCTTTGTTGTATTTAAAGGATACTTCCAACTAAAATCAGGATCTCCTCCAGCTTTAGAGTGTTCTTTATTGCCTTCGTTTCTTGTTTCCAAAGATGACGAGGAATGTAAAGATTCAATAATGTAACTGGTACTGTTTTGGTTGAAAGTTTGACCGCAAGTTGCTTTTTGGCTTTCCTTTCTTCTCTTTTCTTTGTCCAAATAACATCAATGCCACCGATTACCATTTTTCTACTTATCCTTTGGTCTGATAAAACACTCTCTCCGATTCAGGCATTTTGAGTGTTCTGTACAACGACACACCGTGAAATCTAAACACTTGCAAGCTGCTATATCAAATGATTTATTGCCCTGCTTCTTCAATTCTTGTAATTTATTTCTTTTTTCATTCTCCCTCTTACTGCCAATTTTAAAAAAATATTTTCAGTTTCCTGTGGTAACTGTTGATCACTATTGATACACGGCCGAGCGAAACAACAGGAATTGAAACACGTTACCAAATGTCTTCCACCTTTTCTGCTACCTTCGTGGAAACCAAATTCTCTGCTGGTTCTTTACTTCCGCCCCCTTCAGCTGCTGACGCGTAAATAAGTAACATGTCACAACGTCTTCGTAAGTTGGAAGCGTTCTCCAGTCGCGAACTTTGGCAATAGGAAACATCTCATATGCTCTTGACATATTCTACCTGGTTGATTTTGCCATCTTTCTTCTTTATAGCACAAAACAAAAACACCAGATACTAGGCTGTAATACAGTGGTAGATAATAAACCCATTAGTAACTACCAAAGCGCAAAACTAATCAAATCACTAACGTAGCAACACGGCCGCTAACCAGACGCGTGCCCCGAGCATAGGTAAAACACACTAATAACAATCGTCAAGCTGCCAAACACTTTCACAATACTTTAGCACCTGCACGAGCGCGCGCCCTCATTTTGTTTTGTACCCTCTTATCTCCACCCACCAAACTATTATACTAGTGACTTAATACAGCTAACAAGTTCATTATACCAGAAAAAGACTGTTACTAAATAGCAAAAAACTTCTTTATGGCAAACTAACAAATTGCTTATAGTTGATCACTTTTCGTCTAATTATTCCCAAATTTCAGGGCCATTGCGCCCCGGCTGAAAATAATTTTAGTGAATTAAAAGTTCTTGTTGTTATGTACTGATACAGGATGCATCTTTTGCACTCTATCTATACTAAAACTTACAGTCTGCTTCCAGCGAAGACCTGCCAAATAGTTACGTAGTAAATGGAAATTGATTTACAAAATCTCAAACTTAAGGCCCCTTGCGCCCCGGTTAAAAATTATTTCAGAGAGCTTAAATTTTCTATGGTAAAGTATTATGATATGATGCAACTTTTGCCCCCTATCCAAATTCGCATTTCGAAAAAAAATTTTTTCGCTCCACCCTAATGTGCATTATTAAATATTCTAAAATTGTCAGTGTTTGTGAACAATCTCAGATTAGATTATGCACATTACAAAACAAAATTAATAACAGGAAAGAATCTCGTATATATATATATATATATATATATATATATATATATATATATATATATATATATATATATATATATATATATAGAGAGAGAGAGAGAGAGAGAGAGAGAGAGAGAGAGAGCGCTCTTTTCTGGTATGCGTGTGAGGTGTTCCTGGTTTGATAATAGGCCATATGAGTTTGTGAAGAACAACATCGTGCCTATTCATTTTTCCAGGACTCTACTATTCCCTACACACTCTTGTTCCACCAATTTTCATAACTTTCCCTTTCAATAATCAACCGTTTCCTTTAGTGTAAATGGCATTAGCAAGAGACATTAAGTTAAGGATTTTATTTCATTTTAAGTAAATAGCTCACACAAAATGTATGTATATGTAATTAGGTTTAATCTCTAACTAATGAAAGAACTAAAGAAAACCGCATTACCTTTCCATAAAATATGTTATGCATTTCATTTATCGTTCTCAACACTCTTACTCAAGTGATTCATTGTGTGCTTTGATTTGTTTTCAATATGTGGAGACCCAGATGAACTGTTAAACTCCTTTCTTGAAGGTGATTCAAATACTATATTTTCTCAGCACACATTTTGGATTTCAAAATTTCTCTACAGATTGCTTATGGAATTGGCATATGATTACCACAATGCCAACTACATAACTCACCTTCGTACAACCGACTTCTTTGGGGAGATGAAAAAATAATACCTATACTTTGTTCATTTGCGATCCGAAGTGCGATCAAGTATCGGTACTGCCATTTTATTTAGTGAAAGTTGGGACCTCAAGAAGGAGGGCCTGTAATGTCTATAGATGCTTCAAGCTCTTCCCCTTGATCTATTGGATAACGTATGGGGTCTCGGGTTTGAATACTGGTGATAAAGCCTTGAAATTGGAACGCTTTAAGTTGGTTCAGATTCGACCTTAAACTCTAAGTTCAAATCTTAATAGCCTCAGTGCTGAAAAGGGATGCTAAACTAATCCAACTAGATAGACTATTAGATCCATCAATGTGAGAAATATATATATGTATGTGCGTATCTCACCTGGTGGGCAGAGTCGTCATTTTATGAAGTATGGTAAATGTTTTGCATTCAAAAGCAATTTTAAGATAATTTTCCTGTGAACAGCATTAACATGAATCTCTCGTATAGGTGTAACAATAGATGTAGAAATATCTGCATCTATTTTTGTCTCCGAGCAATAAATAGAGCTCTTTTGGAGTTTATTGTCTCTTTTAATATTGAGTCTGTGTGAGAAGTGGATATAAACCCTTATGCTGTGTCCATACTACATGAGCTCCTATGCAAACTGAACGCTGTTGGTCGTTTGGAAATGATTGATATCCGCTTTACGGAGTTCCTTCATTTTCATTGGTACTCTGCACAATATTGATCCTTAAATCCTGTACCTTGCGACACACTTAATCAAATTTTACCTATGATGACTTCTTTATTAACTTTTAAGAATTCGTTACACAGTACCTTTCTAAATACAAGTCACAATCACGTACCTTTATTACACCGTTTATTTCTTGTTCTTTTCACTAATGTGAGCAGTATAGAACTCCAGAGAAATCTCAGCAATAGTGAACTACAAATAGTTGACGACACCACCAATCACTGCGTTGAGTCCAAATTTCAATAGTCGAAGCTTAGCTCAAAATCTTTCTTCACATACTAATACAAATGTTAATGTCAGATCATTCAGATTTTAGTTGGTTGAAGTTTAGTGAGTCTTTCAGTATCGAGGATATTCGAAGCATGGATCTGCAGCTTTTAACATGAGTTTCGAACCATACGAGCTCTCACCGGGAATCGAACCTGCGTCTACTGTACTGAAGACGTGTACGCACACCATATAACCATGATGGAGCTATGGCAACACCTTGAGACTTGTAAACCAATCTATATTTCCTTTCACTCTCTTAGTATACTCCATCTTCGGAGCTGTGCACAATTATAAATCTTTAATACTCTCGTCACACATTGAAATACAAGAGATCCCTTAAGTACTATTCTCCTTACCATTAATACTGGTAAACTATACTTAATTACAAGTAACAGAATACTGTAACAGTCTAATAAATGCGTATAAAGATCAGCGCTTTTCCCTGAAACACTTTGTCTGATGTTATTCAATATGGCACTATATTATATTCAATATTCTTATATTCTAGTACCCTGGTAATGAATCTTGAGTCTTTATGTTTTAAGTCCTCATGCGACACCGAACTTACGTAGAAAAGAGCATAACATTAACGTGGCTGAGAATGGCGACTTGAGTTTGAATCCGGTTTAGCTGGCGGGTATGCAGGCCATCGTATAAGATAAACTCCCACAGTATAGGGTTTCCCCATCACACTATCTATCCCCCAAGAGAGCTGGATCACAGGACGACAGTAGTGGTCCAGGAGCACTGCTAGTGTCGTCATCTTGATATGCAGTCATCATTGTAAAATGTACCGTGTATTATGATGATGTAATTGACGTATTCGTGGTAAATGATACATTTCGCTATACGTATATTTTAGTCTTAATTCATGATACTGTGTTTTGTAGTGACATTGTTAGAGATAAAATACATCCTGCAAATTATATTAATTTGCTCTCCTAAAGTCTGTTGCATAACTTGTTAATCCTGATTATAAAATGGAAAATTCTTGGTTTGTACGTCACGCGAAGCTAAAGATATCGTTAGTATGCAGAGAATTTGCGAATTTGAAACCATTTCTCTACTTTATTCCACCTTAAAAACTATATTGTTTCAATTTATTTACTTCAAAGTAAGAGAAGAACCGCAACATATTTAGATTTGATCATAAGGTTAATACCTATAGTACGATGATTTAATTGTAACTTGAACTGTAGTATTTCAATTTAATTATTTGAAAATGTATAGTGATAATACTAAAGAAGGTCGTGCTTTTCTGTCTATTATTAGAACAATAACCCTAGTGATATTTAAATTTGAAATTAATATTTGTGTTACCCTATCTTGGTTGATGTAAAAAAAAATGCTAGTAAATGTAAACTAGAGTTTCTAATTAAACACAATTTTAACGTATAGTGTATATACCAACAACTAATTAAGAGAGATTTTTCAAGTTTTGTCACAATTTGCTAAAGGTTTC
Organism: Thermobia domestica; assembly: GCF_964235325.1. Lineage (NCBI taxonomy): Eukaryota > Metazoa > Arthropoda > Insecta > Zygentoma > Lepismatidae > Thermobia > Thermobia domestica. Next base: position 102,320,006 of record NC_137461.1, read on the forward strand.
AACTACAATCTTTCAGTTCCCCACAATAGTATTCATGCAGTATATAAAGACGTAGAAAATATCCTCGATATGGAAAATATGATGCACATTTACTAAGTTATTTACTTTATCCTCTTGAAACAAAAAATTTAATGTTGGTGTTGTTGTTATTAACAAACTTATCGACAATTAGATAGATTCATCAATATTACTATCAGAAATCTTCTTATTATGCTCCTAACAGAAAAATGCGCTTACAGCTATTAACATTTCACGAATCATCATAGCATATGAGAGTATTAGGAATATATCACCTATCAGAAAAAAGTATACTGTTCAAATAAAAGTCCTACAAAAGACATAAATGGTGTGCATACAAAATAATATTTTAAGTATAAAGGATCAAGATTTATAAATTGGAACTATGTATAAATACTTCTGAACACTATCAATAGGCTTACATTATCAATTATGTGTTTAATATACAATGAATAAATAAAAGACAAAAATAAATATATTTGTTTATAATGTCAATCAAATATACCAACAAACATATCTCGTACATGATCGCAGGTACCATTATTGGGTTTAGGTTCAAATCCCAGAAGCAGTGGCCATATTTGATATTCATCCACAAGATGAATGCGTGGGTGTTTATGTCCTTTCTTGAAATCTGAAAGTAATGAGGAAAATATAAAAATATTAAACTGACGCTGACAGTAATACATACTATTCATTGTAGTGCATGTAACTGTTTATTATTCTTTATTTTGCAAGATTGAGGTTAAGAAGTATGCAGCAAGTAGATTTAAGTGAAAGCCAGGTTTGTAACCGAAGAATTGCATGTCCAGCATGATTCAAACCTGCGATTATTTACCGTAACAACGTACTTGGTAAGCCGTAGTAGTTTAAACCTTAACTAGTGTGATGGATATCTTCTACGTAACTGGTGTGGTACGGGTCAAAATGATCCAAACATTTTTTTAAGATAAGCATACTAAATATAAAATACGAACAATGTGAAAACATTTTTTATGTTTATTCAAACCTTTCGCACTATTTGTGTTTATTTATTCAATAGCGAATTACAATACAAATTTTAGGAACATATACTAAAGCTGGGTTTATACTTTCACAATAGCAAATTTTAGCATTGTATTTGTTTTGTTATTCGATAATTATTATTTATAATAAAAATAAATTATTTATTTATGTTCTAAACATGTATTCAATACAGACACTTAGAAAAAACTAATTCACTGTTTAGATCTTGTCCGTACGGCACACCTCTTTCTACATGATAATTTACACGAACTGTGCAGTTTCCAAAAATTGGTCGTTTGTACTTCTTACATGATTCGATTGTTCACTGTCGGTATCGTGCTTACTCTCTTCCTGATTATCTTCACCCTCAGGAACACTACTTTCAAATTCAATGATATAAATTTCACCCAACACTGCTCTTTGCATGTCCTCGTCACTTAACAGTAAATGTTGAGATGAACTGCATACCATATTCACAAAATGTAATTTGCAGAAACATTATATAACACTGGGCACACACCTTAGTCAAAATATAATCTATATTAGAAAATTGAAAGTGACTATGTTGTGACTCTTAATCTTATGAACCGCCTGACCGGTCTCGATCAAATTTTCGACGTAGATACAGTTCTGATCTGTGAGTGATTTTGACACTCATTTTGACGGTTGAACTTGGGGGGGGGGGGGAGGGAAAGATAAAAAAATAAAAGTTAATAACTCGCGAATCAAACGAACAATCTCGATCAAAGATTCAACATAGATGAGGTTAGGGTCTGGAAAATTCTTTTTTCATGTTTTCACTTCGACGGTAGAACCTAGGATGGAGGAGGGGACGGCGAGATATACATATAAAAATAAATAAAACTTAATAATTCTTGAAGTACCTAACCGATCTCGATTTAATTTTCAACATAGATGATGCTCGTGTCTGGGATAATTTTTATGATTTTACTGTGACCATGCAATTTAGACCAGGAGTGAGGAAGATATATATGTAAAAGAATAAAAATGAAAGTGACTCTCTTTCTGACTTCATTACTCTTGAACCACAATACAGATGTCTATCAAATTGATGAGGTATTGTCCTGGGATGGTTTCTATCATATCACTTTGACGGTCCAATTTAGGGGAGGCAGGAGGAAAGGAACATTTATAAATGATCGAAGACGACCGATATTAATGTCGAATCCATAGTTTTCGGGGTCACTGAAATGAGCGGTGACACTTTCGATCCCGTTTAAAACCAAATTCAGCACCTTAACTTGGGGGAAGGGAAAGGGAAATACATAAAACTTATCAAAAGTAATCTATATTGATGTCGAATCCATAGTTTTTGGAGTCGCTGAGATGAACAGTAATCGTTCGGATGCCGTTTAAATCGATGCCACTGAAAACGGAAACAGCATATTTCACGGTTACCAAACACATGAGATACGGAGTTGTGTATTTAAATTTTAGTTTTAACCCAGCGAAGCGGGTAATCGATACTAGTGGTTAATAAAAAGACAGAGTTCGAAAATTTATCAAACGGTAGAATATGTCGGAACAAAATTTGTAACACTATGTGGTATGAGTCTTGAAGACCCGAGCGCGCTATTACTATCCAAGTGGATGATTCACGCTTTCAGCGACTTTCTCTCACAAAGAAGTGCAAATAATTCAGTTACTGCTTGGTGCAACCATCTAACGTTAACAATAAAAAAAATATACATCCAAAGTCTTACTCGCTACGGAGATCTGACCCGTACTACACTAGTTAAGGGTTAATGATTGGCATAGTTGAAAGTTGATAATTACAAAAATAAAGTTGCAAAATACGTTTGACTTACGTAGTTTGAAGTGTGTATTAGTCAATCAAAAACTTACGTCATTTACCCAACAGTTTCAACCTCACAACAATAACTACAATTTTACTTATTTTATAGATGCTACGTTGGTAGTTGATTTGGTCGGAAAATGTTCGGCTAAATGGTCAATAGCGACATTGTTCCAACATTGCCAGAAGGTTAGCCTTCTGTTTTCGTAGTTAAATTGATGTTTTGTGCTGTTAAGATCAGACAGGGCTGCTATAATATTATTATGGTCTAAGGCTATGGTAACCCAGGGGTGCCAATAAGAGAGGGCACTGCAACGGAGATATCAGGTGACAAAGTATTACACCTTACAATTAGCTTAAAAATCTAACGCTATATAATATAACCCTAATATTAATTTCTAGCATATGATTTATTGTTTGCTTCCAATAACGCAAACTACAGATTCAAGGAATAAACAGTGGACCCGCGTAACGTAGCCGCTAACACTCTCGTCCTTGGTGCTAACGGTCCCAGGTTCAATTCCCGGTGGGAACACTGTCGAAAAAGTGTAAAAACCTTTTGGGACCAGCCATTCTAAGTATAGACATGATCAAATTATTAGACTCACCCTCGAAAAATACCGTACGAAATTGATGTTGCAGTCCTAATTTCGGAGTTCTTGAACATATAATTTAATGGTTTAAACCACCAATATAGGGTCCTTCATTTGTTTACTGTACACTTGAAGTGGTAATATCAACGTTGAACAGCACCTGGCGTTAGTAGAGGAGAGGGAGTTCTGAAAGTGGTATTTCAGTTGTAGACAGCTATTGTGGTTTCTAACAACAAGTTACAATCTGAATCATTGTGGTTGCAGTTGTAAGCAGTTACGACATTCAAAACGTTCAACAGTTCGAATGGGCCAGTATAAACTGATCTTGACGTGTTTTGTGTATTAATCTTATAATATTTTATGAAGTCCTGTAGTCGCGGCATAATTTGAAAAGCCATAGACTTTTCTTCGCGTAAAGTGGAAGATGTCAAAACACTTTTGGCGGAAGGAAGATATACACAACGACAAATTGCTATTAGAGTTAGGGTAGAGCAAAAATCTGTGAGTAAAATCTCCGTTGCGATGAACAAGAAGCAAATGTATTAGCAAAATAGGCTTGGGAAGTGTGGGCGAAATCCAAAGCTATCGTAAGAGGTATAATCATTCTAAAAAGATTGGCTCTGGGAAACAGAAACGCAACTTCTAGGCACTTAAGCATAAAAATGGCTGAGTATGGTGTAGACATTTTGCCTCAAAATATTCAAAGGATTCTTTGTGCTGATGGAATAAAAGCACTCAGGCCAAAAAAAGAAAGGAAAAATTACTCCAATTATGGTAAAGAAGCGCCTGCAATGGGCACGAGGTTTAGAACGTTGGACTGCTGATGATTGGAGAATAGGTGTTTCAGTTATAAATAATGTGTCTTCATGTCTGATGAATGTTCACAATTTGTGCGACGTCGACCTGGGGAGAAATTCAAGTTAAAATACCTCCAACAAACAGTGAAGCATTCTACTTCGGTCATGATCTGGGGTGTGATCTTTGTCTTTGTGTCTGGGAAACTGCATATAATAGAGGGAACAATGAAGCACGACCAATACCTACAAGTTTTTCAAGAAGAACTGCTTCCCGAGACTGCAATCTGATTTGATAACGCACACTTCATCTTTATGCATGATGGAGCCCCATGCCACCGGATCAAAACTGTGACAAAATTCCTCGAGAACAACGAAATAAGTGTCCTTCCGTAACCGGGCAATAGTCCTGATATTAACCCGATTGAAAACCCCTGGAGCTTTATAAAGAAGAAGCATATTTCAACCAAACATCAATTGATCGAGATCAACAATTTGTGGTATCATGATACTGAATTGAAGTCAAAATGTGCTAAACTCGTATATAGCATGCCATAAAGGATAAAAGACTTAATAAGGAATAACGGATTTCATAAGAAATAATAATCTTTGTGTGAGAGATCATTTTCTTGTAAGTATTCCATTTCATTTTTTGGTTCCAATTTAGATACACACACTGTATAGTATTTATATTTAAATGTCACGTACGCATTTGTTTAATTGATATTGAAAAGCATGTGCCATGACCACAAGAAATTAGAACAGAGTTACAGGACAGTAATTTGGACTAAGTTCAAACGCGTTTTCAGACGTAATATTGTAAGAACAGTAAAATATTCAGAAACTAAATGTTGAGTCTAATAATTTGAACATGTCTGTAAAATTTTCCTGGATTCTCCTCATTCACATCAAGCAAATACCGGTGGTACCTGACGTATAGGTCCCAGGCCGCTTCCTTCCCTTTTGTCGGATAGTGCGATCCCTGAGGAACGTCATTCCTCATACGTGACAAGCTAACATGGCCATAGATGCCGAAAGCTAAGAAATCTAATTCTTAAATCCTAAATCAAGGAATAAACACACCTTTAACTCTGAATCTCTTAAACTTCACATATTAATCTGAAATATTTACAATTGTGGCAGTTTTCCAATGTCAAATATCCATGTATATATATCTGCTTTTCGAGAATAAGATGTTTTGTGTATTGGGTATTTCTTTTTTAAAAAAATCATCGAAAACATAAGCTGTATTGTAAGATACAAATAAAAGGACACCGAACATCGTCTGATACTTAGCTAGGCAACTTACTCCTTAGTGATCTTACCATAAAGCTATGGGAGAAAACCCACTACAATTTATTATTAATTGTTCATATCTCTACCTTGATTATTGAAGTATGCTATGAACTTAGTCTTATTTTGTCTTGCATAAAATCTTTGAAATATAGTAGTTACTTCATTTAGTGTTTATGTAGTATTGAGTGAACTTGAAAAGGTTGAAGTTAACAGCAAATTATTAAAGTTTAATGCAATTGCAATGGTCTTGAAATAATGTTGAGATTACATGTTGAATGATGTTCAAAGGACAATCAAAGGTGAGTGCGATTGATAATTTAAGTAACAGTAAATTTTTGTTCCCGTTTAAGACTTTCTCAAACCTTTTTAATCCGAAATTTTTAATTAGTAGAAGGTTATAAGCTATCGGTGGAAAAATGATTGTAGGATTTTAAATTCACATAGCCATTTCATTTTTAATAAGGTTGAGTAAACTTGAGAACTTATAGAATGTCATTATGGAAGTGTGGAGGTTTGTGAAATGTTGGAAATCTTAAGTTTGGAGATTTCTGCATTTGTGCATTTTAGTGAACATCAAATCAAAATGTCAAGGTAAAATTAAATTCTCTATATCTTGTGTTTTCATATTCAAAATACGAAAATAACCGATTTTTCTAAACCTAAATTTTCTAAAGATTAAATTCAATGAAATTCGAATAATATGGAATTGCAATTATGCAAAAATTTGATTTCGGGTCTTCCTGGCGGGAGTCTTGCTGCTGAACTCTGCACGTGACGTCACCCCAAAGGTTGGCAACACTGCTGTCTAGTCGGCGAGCCTACGAAGCGGATATACTAGGCAAGCAGCGGAAGAGACTATAAGTCCACTTCGAACTCGAAGGTGGCTGGAGCAGGCAGGAACTGAGAATCCGACGGTAGAGGAGCAAGTAGTAAGCTCCTAGTGAAGAAGAAGTGGAAAACACGTGCTACACGGATGACAACCACAAGTATCACAGTTTATAGGAACAGTGGACGAAAATTTTGGACAAATATTTAGTTAAATATTTTCGCAGTGTAAAATAACTTTAAATCGTATATTTAAATATTGAGGCCCTCAGCCTAATAAATATTGTGATTTCAATTCGGTTGTTTTCGATCATCCACCTGTGTAATAGTCACATACCATTAGCTGTTAACTTTTCTTGCATGTGTTTTATCTACGTTTTTGAGTGAGTAACGCGGAAGCGTATTCCTGCTGTTAGCTACCTTGGCCGACAACAGTAAAATTTTCACTTGTTGTGAGGGTTTGTCGGTCCCCAGATCATTTAATTTCGAATATTACTTCATAATTCTTTTAATTAAATGACCCGGCGCCCAGAGTTTATCGTAGGAATGCACTAAATATTACTCTTCACAGTCCTTGTTTAGACCATTCATAAATTTTAAACTCTTTAGATCCGTGTTCAACCACTCAACTTGTCTGGGAAAGAACTGTTTAGTTGTTAGGCTAGTCTCTAACATGACTAACATGAATCGATCTTCATCCCAGTCACACTCTTCATTCTCTAAAATTTATAAAATATACATCTAGAAATGACTAGTTACTTTTTTAAACATATATATAGTTTCATTAATTTCTTATATGTAGCCTACATATAATTCAATCCTCAAAGATATTCATCGATATGTATGTAGACACAGGCTTTCCCAACCACAACAGTTGTAAGCTATAATACAATTATTTTGACTTGCATTTCTAGTGATTAAAAATGTGTGGTTGGTCTGGAATAGGTTGCGTTATGATTAGCGTAACGATATACTAAGGAGAAGCTTGGGCTAAATCTTCGGACAAGTCTCGTTGAATTATTCTCCAAATTTCGCATTAGTTCCTTTAATTTAGTCAGTTCAGAAATATTAGGAAATTGTAATATCTCACTTACTTGGTCCATAACCAATAAATATAGTTCTCATTAACGGTTCTTGCGATATCCATCCGTGATCACCATACATTGTCGGATAGCTGCCAACAGGTGGAATTTGCTTGGGAGAGTTAATTTGAGGAATCCAATGATCTGAAATAACACACACACACACACACACACACACAAATACCAATGAATTTGTACATACCAATTTATATATCGATACTATATATGAAAATCTTTAATGAAATCAACTTAAACATCCTAACCAACCTCTTCTTCTTCACAAATATGATATATTTAGTGAAAATATCTTTTCCTTCACCTATACTTACGTTTATTATATCTACAAAACCTTAACTCATTTAGATGTACTAGGTATATTAGACGAATCAAAAAAATCATTACAGTAATTCGGCCAGAAAAAGAAGGACGAAACCTTTTATTAGTCGGGAACGCATAAGATATTAAAGCGGCGAAATCCTAAATTAAATGATAAATAAATAAGAAGTATAGCCAATCCTATTACCATTTCTTTTAATTTGGCGATAAGATTGAGACAAGTGTCCTTTGATCAGATAGGCGACGTGGTGTACTATACCAGGGAATGTAAATATCAACTAATATTTGTATTTAGTTTAAAGTCAGTACTTCCTAAGCCAAAAGAGTTTTGAGTTTTTAGATTGAGGCAAGTCTAGGCGGAAAGATTATCGTGATTTTGATTAGAAAGTAAATTGACAGCTGATACTAAAAACAAAATATATAGAAAACCATATTCTGGGAAAATACAAGGAAAAAACATCAGGCATTAATTTTATTCAAAACGAAGAGTAAGTATTTACACATGCTAGTGTTAATATTGCTGAAATTTGTGAACTAGCGACGTTACTGGCGAAAGCAGCCAATATTGAGCAACTTATTATGCCTCCTGTCAAAACATATCTAATTTTATAACTCTTCTGTGAGTAGAACACGAGACAGAAATGTAATCACACATAATGGAATTGATATATCAAGTCGAAAATTCCTGCATTTTTCTTTCCAGGAGAACCATACTTTCATGGAAACAACGACTTTCTTCCTCAGTACTATTAAAGTTAATGAATAAATGCTGAAAATATTCTTGTTACCAGTATTACCACAAGTTATCTTGTCAAGTGATACCAGATCAGTGTTTATACTTTTTGCCTTTCTTCTATTTTGAGATCATATTCTAAAAGTAGTGCCTCAATGCTCACTTATACACGTAGCTATTTTTAGGTTATCAGTTTTTTTTCGCAATCAGCACTTAATATCTAGTACAAAGTGGCGAATTTCTTAGATTGTGAGTTTTATAAAGATTTTCTGAAATGTTAATCAATGATCATCATACATCCAGAAACAGAATTAAACTCTAAAATTTATTCTGTTATCTGAAAACAAATTACTGAAGTAAATTTTATCAGCTTTTCTGTGTCATAATTGTGACTGTATTAGGTTGATTGATTGGTTGGTGTTTAACACCCTCTTCCAGCATGGGTTTATGTAGACGAGGCATACCTTAAAGTGTAATCCTAAATAGTACTCGAGTTTAAATCCAATGTAAGCTTCCTTATCAAAAATTAGTAACACACACTATAATATACACAATATTTCTATTGTGATTATTCCATTCATTTATACAAGAGTTATGGTTTTGCCACTTCAATATATATAACAAGAAAAAATATGAAATATTCTATTTGTAAATATATATATGTATATACCGAATAACTTTATGTTATCAATCGAAGGGTAATTCTAAATTAGTGAACATACTAATATTTTGTTCTCAGTTATAACATTTAAATTTACGATCCGTAAAAGAATCGAAGTTGCAAAAAGGGCTATTCAAAGAAATGTTCTAAGTCTCCGCATTAAGTGGAGGACAAGCAAAGAAAGAAACAAAGAAAGGTAGTTCATATCGGGTTTGAATACATGAACATTTAATTGATGGATTATTCACTCCCACCTTTATACTATTTTTGACGTCTTTTACACCCTTATTTTAACGTTTCGTTTTTGCTCTACGCCAGCTTTTGTTTAGAGTCAGATACGACTGAGTTTGCAGCGAAGCTTTTGTAATGCATACACATATTTTTCGCATAAGTCACATTTTATTTTACGTCCTAATAACTTATGTAAAACCGATTGTATTCATGAAATGATTGGTATTAAAATGATAGTAAATATTTCCATACTTATGAGAATGAATGTACAAACCCGCAAACCGTGGGGATTTACTTTGTGGAAATTGTGTATAATAATAGTTGGCCAGACTTTCTTTCTCTCTGTTAAATGTATTGTCTGTGCTGCTAGAGTAATATAATAGGGATTACATATTATTATTATTATTATTAGGGGAAGGCGTTGTACCTGTGAACACTTTTAGAGTCTTCGAAATTTTGGTGCTAATATTCAGTACTTTTTCCCCAATTTTTGTCGTACATTTGAACTGTCATCTCTTTGCTATCAGATAGGATGATTTTTAAACGTGTTACATAATTATAATAGCTTTTGTAAGATAAAATAAGAACAAATCCGTTTTGTTCACAAGTACATTATGGTCGTGTACCTTTGAACAGACCCTCTTGTACCTTTGAACAGTGATAAATACAATGTTTCTGCGGCAATAATATAAAAAGAAACCACAAATATTAACAGTTAAAAATTGCAATAAAAGGTTTAGCTATAAAAAGCTCCCCAGAATTAAAAGTTTATCAATTAAATTAAAAATTGAAGAGAAGTTGTAACAAAAACTTGTGAACAATAAAGTTGAGCATATACAACTCTTAGCATTATGTTATATAATTAGCGAATATATAGAAACTACTTCAAATTATAATTAATAACTTTATATCCTATCCTGACCTATATAAAATATATCAATTGTTTTAACTACTTACATTGTGTAGATTTAAACAGTATTATTTATCGTTCAAAGTTACACGATGCATTAATGCTCATAGGTACACGAGGGTCACCATTACGAAAAAAAGTTCTCCACTAGCTTAAACATTGAACAAAAGTTAAAACTAAAAATATTACTGTATTCACCAATGATTCTACCCCAAGTTTGGACAAATAAATATCACAAGTTTGGAAAACCGAAGAGCACAAAACTCAAAAGGCAACTACAAAAAAATCTTCGTTTTAAGGGTGAAAAAATTAAAAGTTACATTACTCGACACAACACTCAGTAAACAACAGCCAAACGCGTTTGTAGTGCTATTTTTCATTTAATCTTTCAAATGAATTTTAATCACTGCACTTAGATAGCTCTGAACTCGAGAAAAGCCCAGGTGTTCAAAGGTACATTGTTTCAAAAGTACAACCTCTTCCCCTATTACTACTACTACTATTATTATTATTATTATTATTATTATTATTATTATTATTATTATTATTATTATTATTATTATTATTATTATTATTATTATTATTATTATTATTATATTTACATGTTCATACCTGGTTTAGAAACTGCTAATACATCAGGAACAAATCGATAGTGGTTATAGTGAAAATCTTCTGGTATCTCTTCTCTTCTAAACACATATAGTCCATCAACTTTCTGAAGAGATTTATAGACCTAAAATAAATTGATGAGAAATATTAATGGAATTATTTACTAAAGTATGTTGTTCTTGAAAATTTTAAAACGATTTCCAAATAGCTGTTCCCAGTTTTGATAAAACTTATACTCAGAAATCTAAACTGTAAACTTGAATGTATTGGAAACAAACTAGTGTAAATTTTAGAAATAACTTTTCTACTTATTAATTTTTAGATATCATACTAACATGATGAATAAGTTGTCTTTAGTTTTGAAAGACTTTTTGTTTAAAATAGGAACTGTAGCTGTCCTGGTGTCGTGATGAATTCAATTGTTCGCGGGCGATCAGCCAGATGAAATTTATGTCATCTAACGTTTCGAGATCCGACAACATTGTTCTCGAAACATTGGACGACGTAGAATTATATTGGCTGATTGTCCGAAAACAACTATATTCATTTTTTTTGTTTAATTTCACATCTTCTAATTAACTGCACAAGATTTACCAAACTACATTAAGATTCAATCACATTTTATCTGTATAGTGTGAATCACACTTTAGTCTACTTTCAGTATCAATTTCAGACGAGTACATTGCAAGTACTCTTTACACGGGAACATATATTTGTCCCTGTGGTGTCATTCAGTTGGTTGGCTCAAAACAGTTGTAAATTTCTCAGGTTCCCGGAATTGGTTGTTAAAATTGTCTCTTCGCCTCTAAATCTATTACTTACAAAAAATTTCTAATGCTTTTTTGAGAATTTAATACGTACAAAATTTCTTTTTTTTTTTTTTTTTTTGTATTTTAAAGAGCTAATTAAGACATGCTACAGTTAAAATATTTTCTACAGCACTTCATCAATGAAAATGTATTTCTATCAGTCTACAGAAGCAGTTAGTTCCAATAACATGTGTCTAGTGTCTCGTTAGAAATTCGAAGTTGTGTTGCGCTGCCACAAATCGAAACGGAGTGTCTGATACTTTTGTATTTTGGTTCCCCACAGGCATCCCTGCAATGTTTCAATGCCAGCAGAAGTTGGAAATTTTGCATCTGACCAGAAAATTACTCGGCTATGGACGTGACTGACAACACTATTTTACAGTTGCTACTAATATTATTGTAGTAAATAAATAAATAAATAAATAATAAACCATATAGTATTAATATTAATAATAAGTCAAGTTAATACACTAATCACAGAACCGTTTAAATGATTTCAATGACACCGCTGCTTCTCACGAAATAAAATAGTAATGCAACTGAAAAGTACATGTGAATATTTCTGTAAGTTCATAGAGTTAAATAAGGTAAGAAATTAATTTCAATCTCTGCACGCTAGTTAGTCTAACATCATTCCTAAGGGTGTAATCTCCAATCCCATCTCCAAAATTACGAAGTACAGTAACTTGTCACCATCTGCAACTATATGCTTTTGCTATCGCTCTCACCTGACTATTTGTTTCCCTGGCGAATGCAGCCTGGAGTTTGCGATGCGAAGTTGTTAACTGCACGTTGTGCCATCTGATCATCAGAAAAGCCCTTTTTTTTTTTAAAGAAGTGATAGTGGGAGAAATATCAGGAGTATACGGTAGATTAGGATAGGTTTCATACTGCTAGTCATGAAGAGCATGCAATGTTCTTTGCGGTGACTTGAGCTAGACATTGTCGTGTAACATGAGGGCACCACGTTCCTTCGCCATTGTTAGATACTTGCGGAAAAGTTTTCGGCGTATTTCATTGAGTTCAGAACTGTATGAACTGTGCATTGATGAATTCATCTCGCCTGAGAAAGACATGCTGGATCACCCACTATAGCATCAACATATTTTATGTATAGACAAATGACTTGGAAAGCACCCTGAACGTTGACCATGATCCAACCATTGTCCTAACCGTAAACGATTGTCATATGATATTCATTTCTCATATGAAATGACAATTCGTTGCAGGAAGCTTTTTCCGGTAATCCGTTACACTTATGGAACGGCTTATATTCAGACAGCGATTCTTGTTGGCTGGTATCAACTCATATGGCTCCAATCAAACCAAATTTTTCACCTTCCCGATTCTACAAAGCCGCCGAAAGAAAGTTGTATAGTGTATACCTAACTCGTCTGCAATGTCACGAACACGTTCACGAGAGTCCGTTTCCATAGTGTTCATAAGAATCTCATCCGTACATGTTCTTCCCTGCCCACGCGTATGCTGGAACGGAAATTGATAAACTAACTTCGAATGATGCGCTCCTGTTCCAAATCCGCTTCAATTTATATTCGTAAAGGAAAGTTACTCTCAATTGTATGTTCTCCATGGCGTACTTTCATAAGACCCTTTTCAACAATGCATTGCCTAATGTTGTCTGGTCACTCCAGTACACATGTAACCTTAAGCCATCCTTATGTTATATTGTTCTGGTGTTTCCCACCAGACAACAATATGGACATTTTATTCGCACCAACCTTATAACAGTTAAGAAAGTTGAGGAAACAGTAGAATAGATACTGCTATATAATTCTGAACCCTATTACTTAGCGTCAGTGGTTAGTAAAAATATAGATATTTATTGCAATTTAATAGATCGAGACCACTGATTTCGTCTAGAATCTCACTCTTTCTCTCACAGTTATTTAGTTCTGCGATCAAAGGTAATGCACAGTTAAGTATGGCTTACCTTCTGTTTCGCTTGTCCTGGATAAGTATGGAACCCCATAAGAGCACCAGAGCCAGTAATTTTCTTCACATTGTTGAGATCGACGTATGGAGATAAGTCAAGTAATCCTTTATCTTTTTCTGGAATACTAGCCATTCCGTGATCAGAAACTATGACAATATTTACCTGTAGGAAAATAATATTTATTTCAGAAAGTGTGCACATGAATCTTATTTCGTGTTTACAAAAGCAACAACATTTAATAACACTTCACTGATGCACTAAGGGGCAGGGGTGCCCACAAGGAGGGGGCTATGACGCAAACTGCGTCATTGAAATATTTGGGGGGTTAAAAATCTATATAAATATGTTTGAGAGGGTGTAAAAATTAATCGAAAAGATTTTTTTTCATGGAAGAACACCTACGGATAGGCAATTGAGGGGGGGGTGCGTCATGGATATGAGGGGGGGGGGCACCACTGCAGAGGGGTGTATCGTTTGTGAAGAATCGAACTCTTTTGAACCTTTCGATCCCTTTCTAATGCAACACAGAAAACGAAATAGTTTGTTAATGGCGAAATCGTTCTAGTATTACCTTTTCACATTTTGTGCTACTTTCTCGATGAAAGTTAATATTAAAATTTAGATAGACATTATCCGTCCTGTCCTTATAATCTTTAAATCTTGATTCTGAAGAATACAAAAGTGCATAAAAAAAAATTATGCCGATTTTGTTTTTGTCTGTTCTATAATTTCAGAGCTCCTGTTATTATCTGGGTGAGAATTATCACAACTTTCAAGTGTAGTACGACCAGGACGACGGACACTTTTATTCCCTTTGTAACTGTCAAATTACAATTCTGTATATCAATTCAGGTCAAATGCCTACTGCTGCGTTGGCTCCGTGACACGGACATGATGCTGTCCACTCTTGGACATGATGTTGTCCACCACAAACTTACTCGGTCATGGATCGAACTAGGAACCACAGATGTAAGCGATCTTCCACTGAGCCACCGTCCAAACCTCTCCCGAGATAAAATATAGAAAAGTAAAAGGTTGGTCAGTAGACTACATTATATATATGTCAATATTTACATATGTCTGGTTGGTAGAAATGTTACCCATGGTATTTAAAGGAATTCTTCATTTTTAAAAGGATTATTTGGTTTTCTCTACGATTAGTATAACTGCTTTCAAATAACTTGTTGCTAATAGCTACAGCAAAGTTGACATACATAATACTCTTTTTAATATATACTGGGTGATATATTAAAGGATACTATTCATTGAAACTGGAACGAAATCTTCTGAAAGATTAACCCCCCCCCCCCCCCGAAAAATGACTTCTGCATCCACAGTAGAACGAAACACGAGCAGAAAGCAGAACACCAAATGATATTTCTTTTCATACTTCACACTAACTATATTTCCATTAACATACCGATGAACAGTATTATGTGACAATATTCCGATATTTGGAAATAAATCACAAATTAAAAGCTACCATTAAAAAATGTTCATTTTTAAAAGGAATGCTAAAAGCAGATAAGGAGGATAGTACGGGAGTGTTATGACAGTAGTACAAACTTTCTTACATATTAACGTCTTTAACAGCATGTATGGAATTGTACGCAAGCTATTTAACTGCTGGGACTGTGCTATCTAGATCTTCCGCGACAATCAATTCAACATCAGTAATAATGATAGTGTAAAATGGCTTAACTTGAAGTCACGCTATTGTTAGAAATGGCACAATACAACACATTGAGTGTTCCGAAGAAACAAAGTAATTAAAGTTGAAAAAATATATTGATACCCATCAGGCAGTAAATAAGGCATGAACCTACAACTTAGGTGGGATCTGAATTCCATGACCTCCTACCGGAAATCACAATTAAATTAAAATTTTCTAGGCAAGTTTCCCTGTTTGGTACTTTTATTTGAAAGCTCGAAACCAATTGATTGCAGCATAGTTTCTCTACTACTACTACTACTTTTATTATTATTATTATTATTATTATTATTATTATTATTATTATTATTATTATTATTATTATTATTATTATTATATCATGTCGTTTAATGGACTTTGTTTAAGAAATAATGTTGCGAAATTACTGTTGAATTTTGCCATATACAACCATCAGGAAGCCATATCCGTCAAGATAGCGATGATTTTGTTTGTTTGTGTGTGTGTTTGTGTGTGTGTGGATATACCTCTTAATAGGGGTATAATCAATCATGGTATATCCTCATTAAGATAAAATTACACCATCCATCTACTGGAATCGAAACTGAAGGAAACGCACCGCGTGACAAGTTTTTTAAATCTTATTTTACAGATGAATTCGTTTACTTTTAACATGCGATATTTTCAACACTCATTTAACTACCTTTCCTTCGAGTCCATTTTTCTTTATTTTATGCAGCAACTGAGCAAACAAATCATCCAGAAGATTCAACCAATCATCCACAACTTTAGTTTCAGGACCTTCATAATGTCCATTGTGATCAATAGCATTCCAGTATGCCTAAGAAAATGAGAAATTTTATTTTAATGCATTCTAGCACATTTATAACACAACAATATATAAAAAGTAACATTTTTAAAATATAAAAAATAAGCTAAATAATTAGATACTTCTTTTGTATGGAGTTTGTATAAATGAATGATGATACACCCTTAAACTTTTAAATCCGCTTCATGAGAGAAAGAAAAACATTTAAAATTTACACTGCGTCTACTTATTTTTAATCATTTCATTCATCTCTCATAATCACCTTCCCCTTTAGCCTAACCGGCATATCCGTGGGACGTAAAACTTAAAGATTTCATTTCATTTTCTCTTCCCATCCTCAACATCACCCCTGCTGACCCTCAATGTGACGGACGCCCAAAGTGAGGTATTCTCCTTAGCAGAGAGTTGCTCAAAGTTGCAAATCAGATTCTCGAACGCAAGCACAGTAAGTGAACACGAGCGCGTATGTACCTAGAGGGTGCAAATTATGCTACTTTCAACGGACACACACGAACTATTGCTATTGTATTGATTAATTTGGGAAGAACAAAGAAAAATTTAAGCATTTATATTGATCAGTCAGCGCTACAATTTCCCTAGATTTTCACGTTTCATAAAAAAAATCCGTTTTTCCGTTTTTGCTAAATTTACCTATGAAATTTCCCTAGATTAGAGAAGTTCTCCTAAAACTACGAACACTGGTGAGAACTTGAAATAGCGTAAACGTTAATGAGAATAGTAAGCCTGAGCCAGTAGCGGATCCAGGGGGGGCGATCGGGGCCCCCCAAGAAGAGGAAACTTTTTTATTTTATATATAAATAAAACCAATCCCAGAGAGTGGAGCTCTTAAAAGTAGCTCTAACTAGCAGTATTAGAATCCACTGCTCACCCAGGAAGTCCGTCCTGCATTCGCCCCTGGCCTGAGCTACAGTGAGCATGAACAATGTTAATTTCAGATTATATCTCACAACTCGATTGATCCCTGGTTTAAAATGGTAATCTCTGCTGCTGAGTGCGTACCATTTGTAACATATAATCTATGGATTTTATGGATTTTATGTCACTGGTTATTAGATATTTATAGAAAAGGTGTCTTTAGGAATAATATATATTATTATATTATTTTGTACCGAAAAAGCTTTTTCGTTCATGCCTATTCTTTTGTTTTTGTTGGTTATGCCCTCTGGTGGGACGTACTAGTACGACGGATGCGCTCTCTTTATAGATGGCCATAGTTGTGCTGGAACGTTCGAGGGAGGAAGTATAATAATAAAGGAAGTATAATAATATTGAGGTTGTTTCACTACTATTATCATAATTTGCGATCGAGTTATTATATCAAAAAAGGTTCTTCAATATATATATATAATCTACGAGTGATATTCAAAGTATAATTCTGTTAAAGTTTAAAATTCGAATGTAATCATGAAATTTAAAGTGGAGTGCTGTAACCTCACATCGGCTAGTTGTTCTATTCGATAGCACGAATTGGCTTAATAAGGCAGCGAGGTACGTAAGTTTCATGCTTTTCCTTCCTTCATTATATTATTCTTACATTTAAAGGGCCGTTTGTCATTTTGTTAGTTTTAGGCACTTTGCCTATAACTTTTCTACTTTTTTCTCAATTGAATTAGATTCCTGCATTATTACCAATCGGCGTGACTAATTAGAACAAGTTAGCTGGTACTGAGGCAAATAGTTTACGCTGCTAATTGGATAATAGTCTAAGATTGAATCTATTTAAATTCTCTTTCCATTATCACGAAGACCATAATGCAATACTGATTGTTGAATTGTTAAATATATGTTGATTATTGGGTTCTTGAAAGTTTAAATATACTGTTTGAATTTCTAAAGGAGATCGGTTGTAACAGTATTATTTTATGAACTCAAATCCTACTACTACTATTCAGAGATTTATTTTCATAGTATTACTTGTTAGTAGCGATAATAGATTACGCATCCTTTCTATATTTCAGTGTGGAATTACGAAACCACTAAAATTAATATCGGGGGAACCGATCGATGAGTTCTGCTCTCCCACCCATACATATACGCTAGTTTTCGAATCTGAGGTTATATATGATTTAATTGAAATTACTAAGATACCGAAATTAGCGTAATATAAGTATGGTTACACATTAAACATGGCGGAAGGCCTTTGGTGGTATGGTCTTCCACTTCATAGTATTCCGCTGGTCCTATTATTATTCTTAAATAGTAAAATATTGCCAGTGATACGTGGACACGGTAGGAGACAGGTGTGTTCTGTGATATACGTGTTGTCAAATTTTTTGTTTAATTTAAAGTCCCGCGATTATGCCCCGAGAATAAGGGAAATGCAGGGGATGATATTGAACGAAATTGTGAAATGAACAAGGTAGGACGAAATAGGATAACCTCGAGAAAACCGACGCACACAGTCTTTGTCCATCTTGCCTTGCTTTTGTTAATGGATTGAACGGAGGACCTTACTCATCAGAGATGAATATTATATCCCTAAGCCACTACGGCCCCTTGTTTAACGCAATCGTTTATGATTGGCAATGTATCAAATGTACAGTAGAACATTTCAGATGTACTTTGAGGATATCAACTTCAATACCCCCTCCGCCTTGCTCATTCTAACGACTTGAATATTATATTACTACACAGCTATGGCCAGTCCTAGAGCAATGAGTTTCACGCGGTTTTCCTCCTCCATTATCCATCCTTTCAAGAGTTGTATCCTTCATTTTGACAATAAACGTAAGCTGTACCTAGAGGCTAAAGTGACGTACCAATTAATCAGTTAATTTGGTTTTCTTAATGGGTTTGTATTATTTTGACCCTATATGTATTCAAGCCTTTATATATGGGTAAGTACGTATCAGGTAAGTTCGTTCTGTTAAAGTGATTATTTCATAATTATCTATGGAAGTAAGTGTCTATATGTATGAGGAAATGTGCTTGGCAGAGGAAAACTTTATTATTATTATTATTATTATTATTATTATTATTATTATTATTATTATTATTATTATTATTATTATTATTATTATTATTATTATTATTATTATTATTATTATTATTTTACTTACCAGCACAAAATCAAATCCTTTCACAAGTCTTTGAACTGAAAAATTCAAAATATTTTCAAATCGTTTAGGAGTATGCTCATAATCTTTAAATTTAATAGGATCACAATATTCAGGCAACACACCATCAAATGGAACATGACACCTGTAATAAACAAAACATCCTAATGTGAATATCATATTTCTTTTTTTAAATGACAATAAATTACTATTTCGTTATTCAAGCAGTACAATTAAATAAAATGGCTCGGGCATGGACATAATGGTAAGCACCACTTCCGGTGAAATTGAGTTATTAGAGGAAATGAGTTGGGAACGAACTAGAGAACAGTATGTAGGTAATTTTATTTCGGAAATTTACCTGCAAATGAGAGAGAAAGCTTTTTTGGTATTTATCACTGCATTGACTTGTAGGGAAATGTTGTATCTTCTCATCCAGTTTACTTGAAAGTTGGGAGAATGTGACACCCATATGTTTCTCCAAGCCTGTCAATTAACAAAGCAGGAAAAAGAGAAGAAAAGGAAATGAAATTAGCATTCAACAGATGATCAGAAAATCACGAAAGTTTTAGGAAATGCATAAAGGTAAAAGTATTTAGGATTTGACGATTTCTTTCTGCAAACGTAAATAAATGCTGCTTTTTTCCTACTTCTTAAGTTTGCCGTTCTGTAACTTCTTATAGAGACGTTGCAACTATATATACAGTAATTATTGTAAGAATGAGTAAACAGTATAGATAATTCAAGAGAAGGCCGCCATAACATTGCAAGAATAAAATTTTAAATCTTATAGTGTTACGTCTCACTCATATGCTCGGAAGGCTAAAGGAGATATTTTGATGAAAATGAATGATTACACCAGAATTGAAATGAAAACTGAAATCTTTCAGTTTCACGCATCACAGTTATGCCGGCTAGGCTAAAGGAGACAGTGATGATGATAAATGAATGCAATCGTGGAATGAATAAAGTGGGAGGAAACGGGAGAACCCCGAGAAAAACAACTTATACGGTACGGTGTTAGTCAAACAAAAAGTCCACTTGACGCAAGCTGGGATCGGACCAGGGAACCAACACACAGGGCCGTACCGTGGAAAATCAGCGCTCGGGGCAAGAGTATACGACGGCGCCCCCATAATATATTCCAAGCAATTTTTCCTATCTTTTTTCCTTTTTTCTCCCGAATTTTTCGCCCCCTTACTTCGGCGCACGGGGCCATCGCCCCGCTCGCCCCCCCCCCAAGGCACGGCCCTGCCCACACACCAGATGTGAACGGTCTACCACTGAGCCACTGCAGCCCCACCAGAATTGTAGGACTGTATCTTCTCTACCACTAACTCAGCTGACATAGCCTTGAATCTAACGAAGAGCCTCTTACGTCAGAAGCGATCGCTCAGCCACTAGGCAACGTTCCTCCCTTCGAAGTAGAAAGTTTCAAAAACGAAACTTGCACATAAGGAAAAGAAACATACTTGAAAATATATTGCACCCACTTATAAAAGAGATACCAGCCAACAAGCTAATTCAGTAAGAAACATTATAAACAGTTTGCTTCTACACCACAAAGTATTAATAATAATGTAACACAAAGAAAATTGAGAGATCTAGTTGCACAATTGCCACACCTAGAAGGAAATTTCACGTAAGAAAGACTGGTCTTCCAACGCTCCCAGGAGACAGTACTGTTGCAGGAAGGAAGCTGAAAGAAATGACAGTTAAAATCGTCTTGTAATCAGTATTTTTCAAACAGGAAATGTAATATTTCGTATCCTTCGAAGAAACAGTAGATGATATAAGTCTTTCTCTTGTAAATATGGAGCAAAAAAATGTATCAACACAGCTATTTACATTTCACATTCATCATATTCTGTAACATAGATTTTATGTATATTCAACTTCAACATATCTTCATTCTATCCTTTACAACAGTAGTATGATCCTATGAAGTCTAATGAGAATATGAGCATTGTGGAACAGTAAGGAAGCAGTCATCTCTGGTGAAATGTTCCCTAGTTCGATTTAATGTCATTATACTTATGGTAGACAACATCGTATCCCCGTATTTTCTCCTTAAACCATATAAACTATTTTTGTACAGAAAGACATTTACCAAAAATCTACTTTTTCAAAATGTAATCTTCCGTAACGGTATAATAAAATAGTCAAATATACTGCTCAAAATATCACTGTTAATATCAATAGTAAAACATTATTTAAGAAAACGTTCGAATAGAACATAAAGATTACTGTTTCTAATCAGTTACAATATAATTTAGCATAGTTAATTTTTCTATTAAAATATCTGAAATCGTAGTTTACTGTGTGGAAAGTTTTGCTTCATATAGGAACTACGAAACCTATCTATGTGAGAAACTATTAATCTTTATAACTTCGCATGAGCAACGCATCAACCTATCTACAATTTAGTACGAGAAAAGTAATAAGCCTCTATAATTTGGTATGGAAGAAATAATCAGCATCTACAGTTTGGGATAAATACATTCATGAACCTCTGTAATTTTGTATATACAACGGAAACATCAACGTTTACAATTTGTTATAAGAGAAACTATCAACTTCTACAACTTGTTACGAGAAAATAATCAACATCTAAAATTTGTATTAGCAAAACAATAAGTCTCTACATTTTGTATGAAAAAGACATTAACCTTTACAAATTAAAATCATACCATCAATCTCTATAATTTAGGGTGAAAGAGAAAATATAAACCTCTACAACTTAGGATGAACAAAACAATAAACCTCAATCATTTGGTATGACGAAACTCATATCAGCGTTTACAATTCAGTAAGAGAAAAACGATCAGCCTCTACAATTAGGTATGAGAAAAAAAAAAAACATTAATCTCTACAATTTCAAATGAGAAAAACTATCGAAGTCCACAATTTGCTACGAGAAAAGCCATAACTGTTTACAATTTCAAATTAGCAAAAACATCAAAGTCCATCATTTGATATAAGGAAACTTATAAGCATCAATAATTTTATATGAGAAAAACTTCGAGAAGTAAACTCAAAAGTAAGATAATCTACTTTTAACAAATACAAAGAAATGTTTATTTTCAATAATGTTTACATTATTTTAAAGCTTGTACATTTAACTGTTTTTCTCATAATCGCTATTTCAGTCGTGTACTTTTAGAGACGTTGTGGCCAGGGGCGTCATTTCAGACTTCGCTTGGTGGGGAGGGGGCAAGATCACCCTCGAAATAAGACTTTCACGTTTTGCACTAGTATATTATTAGACAATCGATTAAAGTATATGTATTTCTGAAACTCTTGGGGGAGCAATTGCCCCTCCTGCCCTCCCTAAATGACGCCTCTGGTTGTGGCAGTTTTGTTTTACATCCATGTCATACCAGCTCGCCGCCATATGCTTGAGAAGCATTGAATCTCATATTTCATCTCCTCGTCGTTCATGAACTGTGTTCCAGTCAAATGTTCTTTCAATTTAGGAAATAGTACTAATCACTGGTCTGCTCAACCTTCGCGACTCTCTCGTGGGAAATCGACAGTGTTCCGCTTCTTTCTTTGTGAATGTTAGTGAGACCATCTGCGAAGTCTCTATACCACCTGCGGATGTTTCTGATTTCTATGTATGACTTGCCATACATTTTCATCGTTTGGCGATGCATTTCAATCGGTTTAAGATTATTTGTGTTCAAGAGCTGAATAATTGCGAGAACTTTGCAGTTGGGGAATTTTATTACAGATAGCTGCCAAGCCAAAGACTAAGGAGCATCCCACCCTGCGAATTGTACGCAGATTTGTATGGGATTTGTGGAACAACAAACAAAACAGTGTTGCCAACACCCATACGACCAGTTTCCCTGAGTCTCCAGAGCTTTCGAAATCTTACTTTTGACATTATTCTCATTTCAATCTCAACAATTTGGTATGAGTATAACCCCGAAGAGCTTCCCATAAGCTTCTAGAAATTAGAGGGAACGAAGCTCTCAGCTTCTGAAATTTATTATGAGAAAATTCATCATCCTCTAGAATTTTGTGGGGCTCATTGTGAACGATGTTTTTTGTAGAGCAGTTTCATTACATATTACTTCAAGATGATCTGATAAAACAGAATTATTAATTAGTATGAGTTATGAATATGTGATAATACCAGGACCATGTTGCTGCAATGAAATTATAGACAAAGTTTCCAGATAAATTTAGGCTTCTTTATCATCTTCTCGCTACACTTTCTTTAATTCAGTGTTAAAGCATATAAAAGAAATTGTACCTCGCGATTTTTAAATCCACTACTACGAATATAATTTTGATATAATTCTAAATATTTAGCTTAAACGCCGGGGAACATAAAACTTAAATTAATCTACGATTAAATTTCTATCTTCTAAGTAATTTGGCAACATTCTTTTTTACCCAATAGGAGCGATACCCGATATTCGTGGACTCCTATATGTTCATTCTGCCATGTGAACAAACTTCAACTTTGAATCATACTAGTTTCCAAATCAAATTGAAAACATTGTTCTGTTATGATTGAATCGTATATAATTTAATTCCAATATAACTCACATTGTTCTTTCTTCTTCATGACATGTATATTTCATTATTTAACAGTAGGTTATAATCTAATGAGACAAAGACTGTTTAAAAAGAAAACTTAAAATTTCTTACTTACATGGACCAGTCATACGCTGCTGTTTTCCTTCCAGCTTTAGTAGCCGTTATCCAAATCTGTTCCACATTCCACCAAAAGCTATCTGCAGTGTTATTTTTCCCTAGCTCAAATTCCTTTCCAGTATATTCATCGTACATATAATTGTCCAGTATACCGTGTTGTTCTGGAAACAAACCTAGCACCAAACAGACAATAAAATGTATTGTAGTCTTACAAACGCAAAATCTTTGCTATTCAATATCATAGAAAGACAATTTGTAGCACTATTTTTGGTAATAATATGAGAAAACAAGGCTATCCTTTCATGGCCAAATAACAAACGCGCTTGGTCCTGAGTTCGATTCTAGTGAGAATTCTTTCCTTGGTTACAAACCTGATTAGTGGTTTGGATACAACTTTGGTGGGAAAACACAACAATTATGCTGAAAATAGACATTTCCTTTTAATGAATGCATGAACCATAAAAGCAAGGAAAGTAAAATAACTAAAGATTTTGTAAAATTTTGAATAAAAACACTAAAGATATACTGATACATTGATTTTTAGATAAATCAATTATACTATATATTTTAAGATTGAAGATTGCTAATGCCATATTTATTAGTTTTAAACAATTTATTACTTATCTAATACACTAATTTATTAAAAATCATTTTAATGCCCTTTGCTTATTAAAAGTCGCTTCATGCTTACACCTAGATAGTATTATGCCGTGGGTAGTCGTACACTACTAATACTATTCTCCTGTTGCCTTCTTAACCGTCCCGCTTCCCCTTTTGATTCCAATTTTGATTCTTATCCATTCGCGGAAAGAGTATTCTGATGTCAAACATAAGTCCAATTCAAAGAACATACCTAGAAATTAGCAGCTCTCAATTTATTCTCTAAGATGTATAGGGCTCCAGTGTAATACGTAAAATAGAAAGGATCGGCCTATACATTAAATACTCCTTATTCCTTCTGAAAGAGATAGATCGCCGATGTTATATATAAGGCAGTTGGAAAAGATTATTCGAGACACTAACTGTTCCCTGTTCATTCTCTCAGAAAGAATATAGAGCTCTGACGCTATATGCGAGAATAAGTTAGCTGGAAATAATTGGCTTAGACATTAACTGCTCTTTATTAATTCTGGTGAAAGGTATAGAGTTTAGGTGTCATATGTAAGATAGAAAGAGTTGCTATAGATACTAATTGGTCCCTATTCAGTCTCTGATATTGATATAGAGCGCTGACGTCAGACCTAAGTTAGTTGAAAAGGACTGTCTTAGACATTAACTGCTCTTTTTTCATTCTGTGAAAACGTTATAGAGCTCCGATGTCATACATAAGCTATTGAATTTGCCTAGACATTGCTCCCTATTCTTTCTCTGAGATAGATATAGAGCTCCGACGTTGGGGAAGACTGGTCTAGACATTAGCTGCTTCTTATTAATTCTGCATGTGAGATACAGATCTGATATCATACGTAACCAGTTGGAAAGAACATTAACTAGAAATTAAGTGATCCCTACACAGCAAAAAATCAGGTGTTGAAACAACACAAAATGAATACCACTTTAGCGTGTTACTTGCATGTCAATTCAACACCAAGCACATCACGTGCAGAGCATATCAGAAATACCTACTTACTGGCTGTGAGTATTTGTATTGTTTTTTATTGTTTGATATACGTAAAGATTTGCGAAATATATTTCGCATTTATGGTAAGTAACTAATAACATTCATATGTTTTCTGTAATCGGTCACAATAGTATTGTTGTAAACCTGTGAATCATCTGACAACAGTTACACAGATAGCAGTAATTCCATCTATTTTCTTTGTCTGTTATTGTTGTCTCTTAGCACATATGAACAGAAGATGGCAGAACGGTTGCCTATGTAACTGTTGTCAGACGATTCACAAGTTTACAACAATATTATTGAGACCGATTACAGAAAACATAGAACATTATTCGTTACTTGGCATAAGTGCCAAAGATATTTCGCAAAGCTTTCTCATATTAAGCGATAAATATCAATGCAAACTCTCCCAGGTAGTACCAATTTATTTCTGATATGCTCGAAAGGAGATGGGCTTGGTGCTGAACTGGCCACCTGGAATCTCTAACCAGGTAAAAAAAAAAAAAATAGGGTATCCGTTGCTGGCGGAGAAAAATAAACTAACTTAGGCATTCCATCCCCACTGGTTTATTTTTAGTCGCGATCTTC
Organism: Thermobia domestica; assembly: GCF_964235325.1. Lineage (NCBI taxonomy): Eukaryota > Metazoa > Arthropoda > Insecta > Zygentoma > Lepismatidae > Thermobia > Thermobia domestica. The sequence continues at coordinate 102,346,130 of NC_137461.1, forward strand.
GTATATACGGTTGGATTACTTGCCTCTTTGAGGCTGAGTAAACAACCGTCGAATTATATTTAATACCTCCACGGAGGTTAACGCACCAAATTGATCTTTTCTGTTGACGACCTAGCTATTCCTCTTGGCTTAACGATTTATTTTGATACTCTCCTCTTCGGAGGAAGAGACAAGCGAAATTAGTTGACGACTTAGGCATCTCTACTGGTTACCGATTACTTTTTGTGCTTCCTCTTCGGAGGAAGCAGATTAACAACCTACAAACTTAGAGCATTGCTCTAAGAACAAACCATTTCAAAGGTACACTGTTACCCTTTTTTGTGGTAAGCTGGCGCCATCTCCTACTTTAAGTATAAAGATGGTCTCTCAGAAGACACCAGTGAAATCTGAGAAAAAGGCCCAATCATCCAAGATTCCTAATACCAGGGGCAAAATAATAAGATCAACATATAAACCAGAAGACTTCCTTGTGCCTTTAGGTAAAAACAAGCAAGCGACCGCTCCAGCGAAGTCAAAATTGAAAACGAATACAGTTAAACAGGCAAGTAATTCGCAGCCATCAACGGCGAATAACACGGAAGACATGGAATTCGCAGTAGTGGGAACACTTAAGCGGCGTAGGTCTTCCTTGGAAAATCTCAACAACGCTGAAAAACTATTTAATAGCACTCAAGAATATCCACCTCTTCCCACTAGCAATAGGTTTGCTGTTTTATCATCCGAACAAACAGACAATAAGAGTGCCAGTAACAACACTGCGCCGAATAACAAGCCTCCAGTTTTAAGTCCCCTCCAATTTTCATATACGGAATTACAAACACATACACCTTTATCAAGACCTTGTCACGAGCACTGAAGGAGCCCCCTCTAGCTCAGCCCAATAAGGAGCGCATTCGTATCCAAGCAGCAAACAGAGATGATTATAATTCTATCAAAGCTTATTGCGAACAAACAAGAACTGAGTATGCTACAGGCGTGGCGAAAAATAAAAGGCCTATTAAGGTAGTTGTCCGAAAACTGCCTATAGACACCGAATAGATGATCTGAAGGAAGAACTATTGCGTCTCGGTTACAAACCAATAAACGTCCACCAAATGTCTCGCAAAAGCAAGACAGATGACAAGAAAATTATGATGCCACTGTTTTTGGTTGCTTTGGAACGAACTGCAGCTGTTAAGGAGATATATGCAATTACCAACCTACTTCATTACAAGGTCCACATCGAACCATACAAGCCTCCCTCAGTGCTGCAATGTTACAGATGCCAACGCTTGGGGCATTCACAAGACACCTGCCAAGCCCACCCGCGCTGTCTCAAATGTGGGCAATCACATTTCACCCAGTCATGTAACAAACCAGACACATCCACACCCGCCACCTGCGCAAACTGTCGGGGAGATCACCCAGCAAATTACCGTGGCTGTCCGGTATTTAAATCCTACTCAGAAGCTCTCAGATTGCCGGTGCAACAACTGAACAAACACCCAGATATATCTAAGAAAAATTTCCACACACCATCCTCAGAGAAAACTTCCATTCCCACTGCTGATAATATACAGTCCGTGACTAGGGATAACAATGATGTTGAAGCTCCCACTTCTTCTCACACCCAACCAGTTACTGCCGTCCAACAAGAGAACTCTAATGAAGATGTTGACTTAAAATCAGTTCTTTCATTTCTCAAGGGCTTACATTTCCGTAAAATACTTACACACATTAAACGTGGTATCACACGTTTTCGACAAGCTGCAGACTCAGCTTCCAAGGCTGCAGCAGTAATCGAAACAATAGCGGAAATGGTTGACGATGGCTGTTTCTAAATCCGGCGTCCTACACCACACACTTATACTTGCTACGTGGAATGCAGATGGTCTTGAGGGGCAGAAACAAACGCTTCTTCGCTTTCTAATAAAGCATAGAGTTGATGTCATGTTCATCCAAGAAACACATTTTACTGCTCTCATCACTTCTTGGCGCCTATCTAATTACATTGTATACAGACAGGACAGAGTGGGCAGACAGAAAGGAGGATTGCTGCTCATCATGAAAAAGTCATTACCAGTAAGGTCGCTTACAATACCAACACTACTTACTTTAGAGGCACTTGCTGTTGAGCTAATAACTCCAGGAGTTCCATTAGTACTGTCTCCCACCGTAGCATCACCCACACTGCTCCTATTCTTAAACACATAGAAACTGATTGGGATTTGTTTAAACAAGAATTAAACACACTGATCGACCTAAGAGATCGGCCCGCCACCATTCAGGACATCGGCAGTTTCGCATATCACAGTAGCACTTCGTACAGCAGAGGCAGCAAGCTCCACTACTACAATCTCTCCAACGCAAACAGGTCAATGCGACAGTCTACATCTGCAACTCTATGTTCATTTAAAACGTTGGGCTAGACGTCGCTGGCAGCACACACTTCATCCAGCCTACAAGACACTGTGGAATAAACTGTGTGCAAAGATCAAGATGCTAACTCAACGACAAAACCAACAGTACTGGGAAGATACTTTGGGGATGCGGCACAGGATCGACACGGCACAGGATCGACACGGCATACGACCGACAATTCAGCTCAGAAACCTGTTTCGGTCCTGTGCCGTGTCGATCCTGTGCCGTTTCGGTCCTATGCCGTGTCGATCCTATGCCGTGTCGATCCTGTGCCGTTTTGCTCTCACGCCGCTGCTCTGAAATAATTTAACTTTTAATCATGTGCCTAAAAAAATAATATTTTTATTATCTGTTTAATCTTTGCTCTTACAAATTATAAACTCCTGTCGATTCTATGCCTGTGCAAGTTATATGCATAGAATACGTACGATCGAAACGGCATAGAGCCGACACGGCATAGGACCGAAACGGCACAGGATCGACACGGCATAGGACCGAAACGGCACAGGATCGACACGGCATAGGAACGAAACGGCACAGGATCGACACGGCACAGGATCGACACGGCACAGGATCGACACGGCGCAGGACCGAAACGACGCACGATCATCGCCACTGCGTAGGATCTATAAAACCAAAGATTTATTTCTCATAAAAGCAATCAGAGCCCTGTCAATTGATTTTAAAATATAAGAATTATAAGATATTTACTATATGAATATTAATAATTGTGAGTGACAAAAGAATGATAGTGCTAAATGGACAAAATATAATTTCTTGTGTGCTTGGTCAAAAGCATTTCTATATGTATGGAATACTTATATTTATTATTATTATTATTATTATTATTATTATTATTATTATTATTATCATTATTATTATTATTATTACTACGTTTTAACTCGTTTTGAAATCATGGCCTGATTCCACTAGAAAGCGAAAGCCATGAGAAATGTAAGCTAAGTAGTAATATGAAATACTTTTAATGTTGCTCACTAGAGGAAACATGCTGGCATGTCTTCTCGTCTCGATATCGAGACCACAAGAGACTTTTTTAATAAGAAGCTCAGTTGGGAAGTAATAACTGAGCCGATGGCTCGAGCCGGCTCGCTTGGGGTGAACCATCGGCTCGAGCTGGCTTGGTTGGATGAACCATCTGCTCGGTTCGGCTCATCTGGGCCGAAGGCTCTTGCTGACACGGTTCGGTGAGCTGTTGGCTCGGCTCACTTCTCGGTTCGGGTCCATAGTGAGTGAGCTGTGAGCCCAGCTGCTCAAGTTGTTTACAATTGTAAACCCGGGCCGAACAGTTTTGAAGATATTTGGCCAGTGCCCTATAACTTTTAACAATGTTTGGCTCGAGCCCGAATACTCAACCTAAACCCTCAACCCAAATTCACAAGCTCGTGAACAATATCCTTGACTCCTAGAATTCACGACTACCGAGGTTAGCAATCAACTAGTTTTTTAGTATTCAAACACAGACCGCGTTTCTTTCATGTTTAAACACAGTGTTGTTATAATTATAATTATAATTATTATTTATTATTATTAATAATAATAATAAAAGTTGTACTAGTAGTAGTACTAGTATCATTGATAACCTATATTGTCTATGCAAGATACTTGAAGAGAATACTCGAAACTACAAACCAGATTTGGTTCGACTCGACCCGAATTCGAGTCGAGTTGGAGGAAATTTTTCGAATCGCGTTCAAAGATGTCTGTTTTTAGTCGAATCGAGTTTCAAAGAATACTCGCTCGTACTCACTCGTGCCCATCGTAGGATGACCACATTCTAACAATCGAAAAGTAGGACACAAGTATAATAGTACTGTATATGATATCTTACTGCGTCAGCAATACGCATATCATTATTTCAATTAATGTTAACCTTAAGTTAATGAACATTTTTGTTAAGAAGAAGCACTGAACAAAATTATTAAAGGAATTAAACACAACTCCAAATGCTTTGATGAATAACAAATTGGTTTATTTTATGAACGTACAGTCAAAGTTCGTGTTGGGCTAAATAATAATAATAATAATAATAATAATAATAATAATAATAATAATAATAATAATAATAATAATAATAATAACAATAATAATAATAATAATAATAATAATAATAATAATAATAATAATAATAATAATAATAATAATAATAATAATAATAAATTTCGAAGCGTGGTATTATTTTAAGAAATGAAAGAAAATTTAGACCGGCACAAAGGAACTTCTATTTAACTTGGTTAGCATCACTGTCATAAGTTCAATAAGAAACCTTTCCTACTTTACCGATATCTCAACAAGGCCTTCTCAGTAAAAGCGATGTATTGTAAAAAATGGTTTGTTGATTGTTCTCCATCCCTAGTCTTCTGAGGAGTGTTAAAAAACACAGCGGTTCATCATTCAGGAAAAGAGTGTGTTTGATTCAAAATATTGTGAATAAAGAATGAAACATTAAGATATTGCAAATAAATTAACTCTGGACATTTCGCAGGACATTTTAAAGAAGAAGGATATTTCTCGATTTCCTAGACATCTTCGCAACACGCAGGACAGCTCTTTGAAAAACAGTACTGTACTGCGAAAATCAGTACGTCTGGTTACCCTAGCCCATCCCTACGAGTAACGCAGTATGGCATTTTAGCCAATGTTACCTTATATGAAAATATTCATAACTTATAGCTGTCAAGTAAAAATGTGTCCTTGCATTTACATAAAGCAATTCAGAAAGGGCAATAATAATAATAATAATAATAATAATAATAATAATAATAATAATAATAATAATAATAATAATAATAATAATAATAATAATAATAATAAAAGCGATAGTAATAGTAGTACGGAAAATTGAAGTGATAACATTTGTTCACATATTCTAAGTTTCAGACCTAAAAGTAACGCGTTACTTTCGAAGTAAAGTAACAGTTACTTTTTGGGGGCAAGTAACGCGTTACATTTTAGGAAAAAGTAAAGTAACTTGTAACGCGTTACATTTTTACATGTAACTTACCCAAAACTGTCCATGGGAAAATTGTTCACTGCTCGGGCCAAGATTGTTTCTGACTGTCGACAGATGGATGCCGTTTATGGCAGACCTTTGCCTGAAGTACTGCCCAAAGTTTGTAGTCCAACGGGTTAAGATCCGGGCTGCTAGAAGGCCAATCAGTGGTAGAAATGAAGTGAGGGACGTTCCGCGCCAGCTTGAGTAGCTCACTCCCCACCAAACCATCACTGAGGCAGCATGATGTGTCAGGTGTCATCCAGAAGTCCTAAACGGCAGAACTCCTAAAAATATAGGCACTAGACCTGAATTTTAGTACTTCTGCAGTTTAGGACTTGTGGCACGGTATGATTTTTAGGATTTCTGCCGTTTAGGACTTGTGCCGCGATATGATTTTTAGGACTTCTGGCGTTTAGGACTTCTGCCTTTTAGGACTTGTGCCGTTTAGGTCTTGTGCCTTTTTCATTCACTTGCTTTAGTTCTGAAATTCGCCACCACCCCACGAAATTGCGACGATGCAGCAACTAGTTGTCAATAATGTCACGAACGTAGCTAATTCCAACAATAACAGCTATATTTGTACTACTAAGATTATTATTATCACTATCTGTTCTGCACTTATACGTGAATTACATAATACAACTTATTTCATTCTAAGAATTAATTACATAATTAGTTAAGAAATTCGTTTCTTTCGAATGGAGATACGAGAATCCCAAGACAAATTCCTAAAACAAAAATAAATAAATAAAAAATTGAAAAAATGTTTAAAAAGCATATTTTACCAGACTTCTGAAAGCAAGAAAACAATCAGAATTTCAATATATACTGTGTGGAGCGAATTTTATTAAGAGTAAGACAAAAATCCACCAAAGTTTACTTAATTAAGACAAAAGCTCACTAGCCATTTCACGAGTGAACATTAAATACCAACGGTATACATAAAGAACGCAGTAGATTTAAAATTGAACAAAGAACATTTACTATGCAATACATTGGGTGACATTCATAAGTTCTAAACGGCACAAGTCCTAAAAATATAGGCACTAGACCTAAATTTTAGGTCCTGTGCCATTTTTGCAGAAATTACTACATAGTCATTTAGGGGTGTAGCCTGCAATTTTTTCTAGGGGAGCTTGATTTTTATATATTAAAAGCAAATCAAAAGTTTATTTTCAGATTACGAAAGCTTCAATAAGACAATAAATTTATACATATTACACATGTACATAAATACATAATATTATTGTATTTCCAGTTACTTCCTTTTTGAAACCTGGACCTTGACAGAGCGTAAATTTAAAACCACAGCTTGTGGGAAATGTACGAATAAGTTAGTTATAAGAAATCGGAAACTGTTCATGGAAGTCCATTTGTTTGACTGCATTTATCTTCTGTACTCTTATATAAAAGAGTAAAGATGAGTGATTTTTGGGCATACTACTACAAGTAGAGTCGATAAATTTTAGTTATAAAATATAATTTTCTTATGAAAGCAGTACATAAGAAAGAATTTTTGGAAATAAGTATCGTAAAAAGGGTGGGGTAAGATTTTTTTAAAGGGTAGTGTATCTCGCAAGTTTCTAAAGCTAGTAAAATAAAACTTATAAGCTAATAGTGGCATATAAGCTTTCCTATTTAAAAAAAACTGAAAATTGAAAATTGAAAATTGAACACATAAAAGGGAAAGAGCAAAGGGAACACATTTTTTTATGTTCGATTTCCCCATTACTTACTCAGAAAATATGTAAATAAATTAAGGAAGGATTTGTTTAAGCTAGATGCGTGAAACTCGGCATTTGAACTTTTAACTAAAAGTAATAAAATACTATATGTTTCAGCGTCTTGAAAATTACACTTCTAAGCGAAAGGAGGGTCAGTTTCTATAATATTAAAATATCCCACTGCTTATGAGATTTGGGCAGAAAACTCTTTTTCCTTTAGGCCTCGGTTCATCCAGTTAAGCAAACGAGAGTACAAAGTGGCTGATTAATTAGGTTCTTTTAATTATTTTAACATGTTGACGTAGTTTAATTCTTTTAAAACTGTATTCTTTCACATTCTATTATAAACATATTTCATTTGCTGTAATTATTAAACACGTTTAATAAACATAAAACAGACTAACCTCCGGTCCCGGCGAGAATATGTTTTTGGTGTTAAGCCATCATTTGCCGTCCGTAACATAACCTTTGATTTAAACTTCACGTACTATCAAGACTCAAGTCTCAGAAATGTAGCATATATGAAATATACTACTTCTACTACTACTACTATACTACTACTACTACTACTACTACTACTACTACTAAATATTAATAACGATAATAATAATAATAATAATAATAATAATAATAATAATAATAATAATAATAATAATAATAATATGTACTTCTGAAATACATATGTATCTATGTGTTATTAATTCTTTCATAATCTTGAAAGAAACTTTTGATTTGTTTTTAGTTTGTAAAAAGGAAGGCCCTCTAGAAAAACTTGCTGGCTTATTAATCTATTATTATTATTATTATTATTATTATTATTATTATTATTATTATTATTATTATTATTATTATTATTATTATAGGACAACAGTGATGGCTTATTGCTTGCAGTGCCTAGTAGTAGTTGTTTCCTTTCATCTTCTCAGAACTTCAGACTGCAGGTCAAAGTGAGCTTCATGGATCACCTGCAAATGCATCTAAGAAGATAGTGTAGAATCCTTCAGATGATCTCCTGAACATGTATGGTTCTATCCAAAATCTATAACTAGAAAACTGACAGCTCGGAAAAGGAAGAGATGTGCTATTCTCACAGACACTCTAGAAAAAAGTACTTTCGAAATGAAAAAGAAGCATCTAAAAGCAACCGAAAACGTAAAATCATCAGCTGAGAAGAATTTATTCTCAAGTCGTCTGTTTGGTTTCTGAAGAACCGTACGAAGAACAGGATACAGAAGAAGACTGGGTACAGTGTTTATGTTGTGAGAAGAGGTCTCATTGGTCGTGTTCCGAGAGAAATCCGTACTACATCTGTATAGATTATAGACATTGACTGCCACAGTGAAAATGAGTGAAGCGATGTTCAAGCTGTAGATTTGATAGCATTAAATTTCTGAATCAAGTCCGATTGTTGCAACTTACCCCAGATGATGTTGCAATTTACCCCATTGGTGGGGCAAGTGTCAACAGTCGGACTTAGTTCAAAAAGTGGATGCTATCAAAACTGCCGTTCGATGTTTTGCACTTCTCTTTTTTTGGTATGTAGTTAAGGCATGTACCTTTTAGTACACTCAATATAGTTTTTATATCTATAATAATTTTCGAGTAAAAGAACAGACCTGAAAATTGTTGCAACTAGCCCCATCTTCCCCTACAATCACTTTTTCAAAAAAAAAAAAATGTATAAAGCCAGTAAAGCAATTAACATGTAGGTCTATTTTCGAAGATAATATAGGAATTTTTCGTGCTGCTAATTATTTATTTTTAAAAAATCAGATGCTGAAACCAATCGATATAGCGCAGTTTAAGCAATTCAGTTTGTTTTATTTAAAAAGAAAACTCTCTATTTACAAATTTGATTGTTCCTATGTATTAGAGCAGTCTTCGAAAAATCAGTGCCTATTGTATTTCTAAAATATAGCTGGAGCCGCGGTGGGTCAGTGGTAGAGCGTTCACCCCTGGTGCATGGGGTCTCGGGTTCAAACCCTGCTCCCGCCAAGTGAACTTTGTGGTCGATAAACACCGTGTGCGTGGATATTCTCGGGGTTCTCCCGTTTCCTCCCACTTTCTTCATTCCACCATTTCATTCATTTCTCATAATCACCGTTTCCTTCAGCCTAACCGGCATAACCGTGGGACGTAAAACTCAAAGATTTCATTTCATTTTCTAAAATATAGCTGTATTGATTTATTGGTATATATTTACCTTCAGTTTGTTTGAGAGAAAATTATTACAAGAACTAAAAAGTGTTTCTCTAGTAAATACGTTTTCATAGTTTAGCTATTTACGTTACTAAACAAATTTGTTTTTTTAAATACATAAAATGGCGCCCGTATATATATAGGGTGTAACTTAATTAATATAACAAACGTCGTTAGGTGATTCCTGACACCGAAATAAAACAAAAACTATACAACAACCTGGGTGTAACACCCGAAAATTTGTCGGAAAAATGTATAAACCGCCATAACTCATGAACAAAACGTCGGATTGAAGTCGGGCAAAAGAATGTCCATTGTTTTTAGTCGTAGATTCGATTAGTGTACAGTGACGATGCAAGGATGACTTCCAAAGAAACTGGAGTATTCCTTTGAGTATTTTATAAAACGTTGAATGAAGAAATGATCAATCAAGTACAAGATTTAACATTAAAAAATAATAGTGCATCGTTCAAGTTAGAAGAACACTCAGAATTCGAAAGAAAGAGAGATACACATGTGTGATTCATCTATTTTGTCTCAGTACATAATGACGTCTCGGAAGAAGATTTTAAATGGAACGAAGTCTTTAACGTATCACACTTATATCTTCTAGGCTAATGGTAATGGATGATAAATGAACGGCTTCCTGTCCAAGAGTGTGTGAAAAAGGAAAAATAACTTTGATCCAGATTAGGTTTAAAACGACTGTGCATAGGACAGTCAGGCGGCATGTAAATAAATATAACATCGAAAAATGCAAAGATCATATGTGATGAACGAGTGTACAAGGAATTCTCCACATGACCCAGGGATTCCAAATATTGTGTGAATAGATATGGGGCAAAAGTAAGCTGCATTAAACGGTTTCTTCCTCGTAATATGTAATTCCGTGGAATATGGTACTTCTGTGCACAGAAGCAACAAAAGTGGAGAAACAAGGGATGTTGTACACGTTGTATAACGATACCAAGAAGTGCGCTGGAATAGTATACTTGATTTATCCGTTAGATGAATCTTCTCCCAGGAATACTTTTGATGGCGTTTTCCCCTTCCTTCGAGTTGGCAAACCTCAACTTTTCCCTGAGCTATGAAAAACTTCATTGCTATTGTGAATATACCAAAATACTATCCTAGTGTAGACCACTTACATTTTGATTTTATCATTGCCGGAGAAATTTTCTCAAAGGAAGCTCGTTGAAAGTACATTTTAAAAAAAGGATAGTCTTTTTTCGACATTCTAATGTACATACCTTAGAGCTGTATGGAATACCTACACGGAGGAATACCTACGGAACTATCGTCCCTTGTGTGCCAATTGCGAGTGGCTTACAGAAGGCTGTCTTGAAGTTTTATTGTGGAATGGCTTCAGTTAGCATGGCTGAGTTGTAATAAGCATCTACGCAACTTGTGAGTGATATACATAGTCAGATGCTCTACTGTTACACGTGTAATTGCTGTATAACAGGATGGGAAATGTTGTGTTCAACGGTAGAGGGTTGTGTCCAGGTATTTAAGGTCGTGTAAAAGTGTAGACGTTGGTGTTTAAGTAAAATTGATTGTGTTAACCTGTACACGCCTGCGCGATGGAAGATTACCCTGTCCACGAGCTGGCAGATATGCAACTCATTTATGGAGTAGCAAAGGGCAATAGCCCAGAAGTGAGGCGTTTATATCGTGACCGTCGCCCTCAAAAGAGAGTAACTTTCCTTGTATTTTTCCACGCCTCCATATTCGACTTCGAGAGAGGGGTCCCTTCGGTTTCTCGTACGTGAAATCGGAGGAAATAGCCCCATATGGACAGCTGAACTTGAAGACAGCGTACGTCGAATGATCAAAACCGTCTTGAAACTATCATGTGTATGGCGTAAAAACCCACATGCAACTCTAGTAAACGATCAGCAGCACAAATTTGGTGTGGTGTGGTGGATAATTTTGTGGTAGGATCTTATTTATTATCGGTCTGCCTGTGTGGGAGTACGTATCTTTTATTTTTACGTAATTTTCTCCCAAAATTGATAGAACATGTGCCCTTGAACATAAGACAGCAGATGTGATTTCAGTATGATAGTACACCTGCACATTTTGACAGGAATATGCCGACTTACCTAAATGAAACATTCCCAGATTGGGAGAGAAAAACCTGTGTTATGACAACCTCGTTCATTCTACCTCACGCTGCTTGATTTTTTATTTCGGGGATACGTATGAAACTCCGGCCACGACAGTCGAAGAACTTGTAGCTCGATGTAATATAGCTGCGGCAATCATCTACGAAATTTCATATGTGCTTGATCACACGCGGAAAAATTTGCTTCGCCGATGTCATCTTTGCAATGCGGTCAACGGTCGACAATATCAGACTGTGAACTGTTATTCTTCATAGCTGTCTCGTGTACACATACTGCATTGCACAAATACTGTACAAGGTACCTCTGAGTATTTCAGTTATCCTACCTTCTCCGAAACAGAATAAATCGATAATTTGAAATTGTATTTCTTTCTTTCCTTGTGCAACACGCGCAAAACCTTGAGTATCGTCGAGTTTCATCCCTTCTGTACTCGTAGTTATTATCTTCCACGAATTTACGCATTACGGGGAGGAAATCTTTTAATCTAGCTTACTTTGGCTCAAATTATATTCACATAATTTGTGGGAATCACTGTTGTTATGTGAAGAATCCCTTATACTCTAGTTCATCGTACATGATCTTTTGCCCCTGACTGTCTTATGCACAGTCGTTATAAACCTACTCTGGATCAAAGTTATTTTTTTCTCATTTTTACACACTCTTAAGTTGAACAGGAAGCCGTTGATTGATCATCCGTTACCATTGGCATAGAAGTTATAATTATGATAAGCTAAAGACTTCGTTTCATTTAAATTCTTCTTCCGAGTCCAGGAATCACCTCCAGACGTTCATTACATTAATGAAGTTACACACTATATATATAATGATAAAAAATAATACCGATATTAGTGTCGATGAAATAGTATTTGGAGTCACTCAGACGAACAGTAACACTCCCAATGCAGTTTAAATCCATACTCAGATTCCATTGCCCTTTATGCTCAAAATGAAACTATTCTCCCCGTGCGAAGAACGGGTATTCTGTTAATAATTTATTATTAAACATCACACCATAAAATACAAAGTGTATCACGTAATGTACACGTTATACTGTTACTTGCTTAATGTATAAATGGAGGATGAAGGACTATTATTGGATCAAAAGATCCAATATATTTCAGATAATAAATTTCTTGTAGGCTTTATATCTGGAGAACAACATATAGTGTACCCAAACCTAAACTATGACTGAACTCAGTATGATGTGCTTAGTGCCTGAATAAAACGAAAGCTCGATTTAGGGGCCATTCAAAAATTCTGTTGCCCTTGATCCAAAAAATCTAATATATTTCATTCAATAAAAAAAAAATCTTGTACGTCTTATATCTGAAGAACTACATATAGTGCAGCCAAACCAAAACTATCACTTAACTCAGCATGATGTGCTTATTCCGAAAGTAATACGAAACCTTGATTTAGGGACCGTCCAAACGTTTGTAGCTCCTGTTCCAAAAAGTCCAATATATTTCATTCAATCAATAATTTTATTGTATGTCTTATATATGGAGAACTACATATAGTGTAACCCAACCCAAGATATCACTTAACTCAGTGTGATATGCTTATTGCGTAAAAAATATGAAAAGTCGATTTAGGGACCGTCCAAAAATGTTGTGGCCCGTTATAAAAAAAAATCCAAAATATTTAATTAATCGAAATTTTTCTTGTACTCCTTATACCTGGAGAACTACATATCTGGAGAAAACTCGATTTAGAGACCGTTCGAATATTTTATGGTAACTGATCCAAAAATTAATATTAGCCAAGATCATAATACTTTGATCCATTTTTTAGATCATTCCTAAAATTCTTGTTTTTATTCAATCTTTCTTTTAAACAGTATCACTCTCTTTGTTCTCAATTTGAAATTTATCAAGCAATTATAAAGCATTGCTTATTATCCAATTTGTATTCGGTGTAGAGCTTCAATTTTCTCAAAGTTTCAAATAAGATAATAAAATATGATTTACTATCGGAATTCGTGTCAGGTATTATTATTACTTTTATTGGTGTTTTCCTTTCTTTCAATTGTTAAAACAAGAAACTACCTTGCACTGTCATAAAATATGTGCTCTTTTCCAATAGCATAATAAGTGCTCATATAATTTTGAACTTTAAAATTAAGGATTGAATCAGTACAAGAAGTACAATTTGGATAACGAATGACTTATAATTGATGTTTAGTGGCGTACTGAAGTAAAGGGATTAAGGACTTTGAAACCCCCCTTGAGCAAGGTATTATGCAAAATTAAGCACGTTTATCATATTAGCACGTTTATATATATAAACACTTGATATTATATAAACTTGTGTTCCTAAAGCCCCTGAACCCCCTAAACATTTGCGTAGAGTATTGATTGTGTTTCTCTTATTATTTTAACCGTTTTATGCTTTGAACGAAATTTGAAGTGCAGGAACCCTGTGAAGGTGACCACCTTTACTATAAAAATTTCTTTTTAATGGCTCTTAGTTTTTCTTCAAAACAATCAATCACGAACGAAAAAGAAATGATTGAGTTTGATTTTAAATCGAAATTTGAAATACCACCAAAAAGTTGGCCCACCCAACCTTATTTTGTAAATGACTCTTAATAATTTTCAAAACAAACTATTTCCTCTTCAAACCAATCAATAAGAAAGGAAAACATGTTATTAGCTTGAGTATTGAATCGATATTTAAAAGCAGAAAAAAACAGTATGAAGTTGACCACCAAATGTATCCTGGAAATAGATATATTTTACTGGTTGTTTTGAAACAAGTGGTTTTTTCTTCAAAATAAGCAAACCGCCCCGAAACAAATCACCTTCATCAACATTATTTCTTAATTATATTCTTATGTTTTTCGAATCAAGTTACTTTTCTTCCAAACAAGCAACAACAAATCCATATCAAACGATTGATTTTGGTCTTGAATCGAAATTTGTAAGTAAAGGAATCAGATTGAATTTGATCACATTCTAAATTTATTTTGTAAATCTCTTTCTCTATTTTTTCGAAACAAGCGATTTGCTCTTAAAAACAACCAATAAGAAACGCTTGGCTTCGGTTTTGATTCGAGACTTTAAAGTGGAGCCAATATGAAATTCCATCACCCATTTCTCTTGAAAAGACTCTTTATGTTTTTCGAAACAGACTATTCTTTTTCAAAATAATTAGTAGCATACGCATATCAAACAATTGATTTTGATTTTCAATCAAAATTTTAAGTGGAGGAACAAGGGTAAATTTGGCCATATACCAACTTTATTTTGTAAACATCTCTTTATGTTTTAAGAAAGATACGATTTTTACTACTTTTCTTCAAAAAAGTCAATAACAAACGAAAAACAAACGATTGGCTTCCGATTTCAATTCGAAATTTGAAAGGAGGCAACTTAACATAGGTGCATTGCTTCGCTTAAAAAAAAAAAAAAAAATCCAAACGCAAATTCTAAGCCTACAGTTTTAAAATTGCAGTTACATGTACATACTTCAACTTAGTATACATAAAAAATTACAGCATTATAAAAATATCAGACAAATAATATTATTTATTCGGTATTGAAAACCTCGAATCAACTATTGGAGTTATTTAGCGTATTTTTTTTTTAATATCACAAAATTAAAGGTGTATTTATTACGGCATGGATATATTACGCACAATATTTTTATACAATCTGTATATATATATATATATATATATATATATATATATATATATATATATATATATATATATATATATATATATATATATATATATATATAATTTTTTAAAAAATAGACCATTTAGAATTATTTATCCTTACAATTTTTTATATCCACAAATTCAAGGTGAGGGATATGCGATATTGATATTTTCAGAAAGTGTTGACCACCCTACAGAATGTCGATCCTGTGCCGTGTCGATCCTATGCCGTTTCGGTCCTGTGCCGTGTCGATCCTGTGCCGTTTCGGTCCTATGCCGTGTCGGCCCTGTGCCGTTTCGGTCCTATGCCGTGTCGATCCTACGCCGTTTCGTTCCTATGCCGTTTCGATCGTATGACGGTTCTCTCCTATATATCCTTGAGAAAATAATTGTTACTTAATATTGCGTAATTATAAAATAATGTATTTTTTATTATTTCGATCGTATGAAAGTTCTGCTGTCGATCCTATGCCGTGTCGATCCTGTGCCGTTTCGGTTCTGTGCCGTGTCGATCCTATGCCGTGTCGATCCTACGCCGTGTCGATCCTATGCCGTGTCGATCCTACGCCGTGTCGATCCTATGCCGTGTCGATCCTACGCCGTGTCGGTCCTGTGCATGTAACCCGATACTTTTCGTAACCTCACAGTAAATGATCGTAAAATTTGGACATACTCTAAATCCTTCCAACGGGCTACTAATGCTTCCAGAACTAGAGTCCTCCAAGGACCACAAGGACTGACTCAAGACCCTCAGTTGCAAGCAGATACTTTCGCTGACTCTCTGCAAGCACAGTTCCAGCCCAATAGAAATCAACTCGATCCTTATTTCCACCAGCACATTAGGACTACCTTATATAGTATACGAACTCAAAACCCTACACATGGCATCAACCCAGTTACACCTCGGGAAATAGAAAAACACATCAATTGTTTACCGACAAAGACAGCATCTGGGCCTGATGGGATTCGACCTGAGATACTGAAACATCCAACTCGAAAATTACTGGTCTTTTTGGCATATTTATTTAATACCATCTTTCAAATATGCTACTTCCCAAAGACCTGGAAGGAAGCTCGTATTATCACCATCCCTAAACCCGGAAAGAATCCGCTGCTTCCGGAAAACTATAGGCCGATAAGTCTTCTGTCACACTTAAGTAAATTATTTGAACGTGTGTTCCTCTGGAGGTTGAAACAACATGTCGCCAATAGTGATCTTCTACCCTTCCATCAGTTTGGGTTTCGTGCTCAACATAGCACTACCACCCAACTCGTACGAGTAGTTGATCACTTAACAGTGGCTTTCAATAGAAAACACCACACCCTTGGAGTATACCTGGATGTGTCAAAAGCATTCGATAAAGTCTGGTTAGCTGGATTATTATATAAGCTATACACTCAAGGTTTTCCGGATCGTTTTCTGCATTTACTTCGTTCTTACCTCATTGGAAGAATCTTTCATGTGTCAGTTGACGGTGTCAAATCCTAGTCTAGGCCAATTAAAGCAGGTGTCCCACAAGGCGCTGTACTTTCACCGCTTTTATATAATCTCTATACAGCAGATCTTCCAACTTCACCAAACTGCTTTTTCGCAACGTATGCCGATGATACCGCCTTTTTCACAACAAGTAGCTCACTTGCACAGTGCTACATCTATATGCAACGTCAACTAGACATATTTCAGGAATGGGCCAGGCGCTGGAGAATTAAAGTAAATGCCGACAAAAGTTGCGCTGTCATTCACAGCAGAAGACGAATCCGCGCCCCTCGAACTCTAATATATGAGAACGCACACATTCCTCACGCCACGCATGCGAAATATTTGGGTGTGACATTAGATCAGGGACTCACGTTCGCCCCACACATCAAAGATATAAAGCAACGAGCATTACGGAAAATCTCGGCATTGTACCCCATTTTTCGCTGCAGTTCAATCTCTCATGAGGTCCGCGTGCACATATTCAAGACGATAGTCCTGTCCACGCTTTCTTATGCATGTCCTGCCTGGCAACATGCTTCTAATAGCCCTCTTCAAACACTCGAAAGTGTGCAAACGAGAGCCGGACGCATCATCACTGGTCACGACAGATATACTCGCAACAGTCAAATTCTGGAAGATTTAGAGCTGCCTCCTGTTAGAGAAATTCTACGGCATCTCCATCATAAGTTCTGGCATACTTTACCAAGACATGTTAATCCAGCTATAGCCACCATCGGCACCGAATGCGCTCTACGGAATGTTTATCGCACGCCACGCATCTAGTATCTTTCCATAGCTCGTAATAACATTATCAGCTACTCTGCGACAGTTGCAGATGTAGACTTCCAGACATAATAAAACAATAGTAATATCCAACTAGCCACCTGCACATCTATATATATTCTTTATGCCGTCTTACTCATGGAGTCAGGGGCTTCGGCCCGATACTCTTCACACAACTTCAGCATTACCGTGACCGTGACCGTGCGTTGGTGCTGAAGCAACATACAAGTTACTCGCTAAAGGGGTAGTCATTTTGTGTTGATTCAACACCTCATTTTTTACAGTGTATTCATTCTCTGGTAGAGATATAGAGCTCCGATATCAGACATAAGCCACTTGGAAAGGCCTGTCCTAGACATAAACTCCTCTTTATTCGTTCTTTGATAGAACTCTGCTCTGATGTCATACATAAGCTAGTTGAAAAAAATTGACAGATGTTTCCTATTCATTTTCTGAGATATATTACTCCGACATTATATATAAGCCGCCGGAAAGGACTGGCCTAGGCATTAACTGCTTCTTATTAATTCTGTATGAGAGATATAGAGATCCGACATCATACGTAAGCCAATTGGAAATTAACTGCTCCTTATTCATTTCCTGATAAAGATATATACTAGGGTGGAACGAAAAATCTCGATTTTTTTATTTGTAGTGCGGAAAAGTTGCCTTTTGATGTGAAAAAGACAACAATTTATTTTAAGGGTAATTAAAGCATACTTTGAGGTGATGCAAATAGATAAAGTTTCATTACGCTAGGTATATTTATTGTTTTATTTAAACGTTTTCTACTCTCCTATTTTGCACTTTAAACACTTTGAGTGTACTTGTTAGATCTTTTCATTGAAGAATCAAACTTCTGGGGAAGAGAAGAAGGGGTTTTAATTTATGGTGAAGTTAAAAAAAATACATCTTATCTATAAATGTGCACAAAAATCGATTTCGATTTTTTTTAAAAAAAGGAAAATAAATAAATAAAATCCAGTTTTATTGTTCCACTCTAATGTACAGCTATGATGTCATACATAAGTTAGTTGGAAAGGACTAATCCAGGGATGCAAATAAGCAACAAAATTTTACTCGCCCAAGAATAAAGCTACTAGCCCATATCCCACAATAGAAATTATTTACTTACCTTCGGTATGATATTAAATACTCGCCCGCACGATAAACCACTCGCTCCGGATGAGTGGGCGACCGGCTATTTGCATTCCCTGGACTATCTAAACATTAGTAGATCTCGAAACATTCACCGATACATATAGAATACTCCGACATCATACGTAGCCCAATTGGGGAAGACTGAAATTAACATTAAATAATCTCTTTTAAAAGTCATTATAACTCTAATCCTTATGCAACTTCTAAAGTAAACAAAAGTTGATATTTTCGGCCATACTAGTGTATCAATCAACATTTTTCTCTCCCTTTCTTTACCTGAGCTAATTGTAGTCCAACTTGGAAATGAATTTGACGGGAAAATTGTTTGAACGTAATCGACAACCACTCCATTCCTAATCATGTGTTTAATTCCATTCTCTCCTTTGATTCTATTCAAATAAAGATCTCTGAACCTGGAGGAATAAATAATATTAGAAGTCAATCGTTAGTTTTCAGTTGTCACAAAGTTTAAGTTACAATTAATCGAAACTCTGTTGTTCTTATTTTTTAAGTGTAGATAGGAAACCTGAAAACAATTGGTAATCTTTTATGAGAAACTGTAACAAAACCAAACAACAGTTGTTGAAATGCAATGTTACGATTTTATAAACTGTGATAATTTTATAGCCTGCCCGGTCAGCATTACTATTCATTTGAATATAAGATTAGGAATGTAATGGGGCGTATACGGCTTATACTCACTTAATATTTTTATAGCTTAGCGTATATTCATCGTAATTCTACCAAAGAACAATTGTATACGGGATCGGATATACGCTATAGTTTTGAAAATGGTTAGCGCATATCAGGCAAACACTGTAGCAATATATCACTGTTCAAGGACCATTTTTACAGGTATTATCTCTTCATTCTGTTCTTTGCAAGCAGGAACTTTACCCAAACCTAATTAAAAGTTGAAACTGTAGTATAAGGGCCATTCGCAATTTCAACGACCGACATACACCACCTATACTGAGATATTTTACTTAAATTATAAATAGGTAATTCATTAACAAGCGCCCACTAACGTATCTAGGAAGGACTCACGAGAAATTAATAACTCCGGATCTATTTTCTAAGATTAATAGAGCTTTCTGATGTCATACATAAATCACTTGGAAAGAACGGGGCTATACACTCTATTCACGTCCCGATTCAGACAGAACATTCCAAAGTACAGACTGAATTTTAATAAACAGACTACGTATAAAGCCTTGCCAGCCACTCATTCCCTCAATCACAAGCCTTGCTTACGTTAATGAAAAGATCTGTTGTAAAACATCTTATTTTGTAATTTTATCCATTATAGAGTTCGAACGTAGATAGCTCTGTAAAGAGAAAAAAAAAAAAGGCAGTAAAGGAAAACCAACGATTATCTGGTTTGTCTCTTTTTTGTCCTTGTTTCGTTATTCCACAGTCCAGGAGCATAATTTGGATCACCAGGGGGGGGAGTTGCCTCTGAATGTGAGGTTTATGAACATTTTAATCAATAGGATAACAACATACCAATGAAAATGTAAAAATCTACTTACATTGGGATGTCGTGACCCCGTCTACCCAAACAAGATCTGAAATAACCGTCAGCTCACAATAAAAATCACAACCGTCTGCTCTATTTATTTGTAATTCTTTAATTAGTTCGTCTATAAGAACGTAGGGAGATTAAACAAGGGTGACACATACTTAGATAATTGTTTTGTAAAAAAAAAAAAATGCATAAATGACCAACGTATCTTCGGATATACAGAGTATTCTGTAGTAATCTTTTCGGCAGGAATGGAATTTACCTTTGTGATTTCCTTTGAATATTTTACGTAGTTCAACTTAATGTGGGAATTTTGTGATTATTTTTATGTGGATGCTATTATTATTATTATTATATTATTATTATTATTATTATTATTATTATTATTATTATTATTATTATTATTATTACAATAGAACACTTAAACATGAAAGACTGCCAATCTCGGTAGTTGTGAAGTATAGGAGGCAAGGACATCGTTCACGTGTTCTCGGTTTGAGTTCCAGAGGAGCAAATATTCAGGCTCGAGCCAAAAATTGTTAAACGTTATAAGGCGGAGGGCAAACATGTGCTACTTGGTGTACTCTTAGATATGCTGCGGTTTAATTTATTGCGCCAACCCTCTACTGGATTGTTTGTTTTGTGTGTTTGATCGTTGTAGCTCTATATTTCTCTGAATGTTTGGAATGTCCATCCATTGTTCAATTAAATAATCGTTTAACTCTTTGATTTTCTGCCAGATGGACAGTCCTCCATGACGATGAGCCAACCTTAATCGATCCTGCTTGATGATATTAATGCTAAGGCACTACACATGCGAACATGATGACGTACATCTTCATTGTGGAGGTATTCCTCGAAGAGACCCGAACTCTGAACCTTCCACCAGACGATCAGGTTAAAACGGTAATGGCAACCGGAAACCTGTGAATTAGGAAACATCGCACGCAATCATGGACGGCTTTAGAATTTTAATTTTGGGTAGGCCTGCTCCCTTGCTTATGGATACATATACGGTACACATTTGATTGATTAATGACAGTAGGAAATTATTTTTACAGTAGTGGTTGATGCTATTTGTTAAATAATTATCTACCATTAATTTAAATAGTGGAAAATATATTTACTCTTTATTGCATCTTTTAGCATATATATATATATATATATATATATATATATTTTAAACTTTCGGGAAGGCCCGTGCCCAGTGGTCGAAGTGAGACGGTGTGCCATATCGCCTCTGTTTTTTCAGTGATGAAGGCTTACCGCCTCTGGTTTTCCAGTAATCAAGACATACTGTCACTAAAGAGTAGATGATAATTCCTTTAATAAATCCATTTTTATCCACAGTAATTGACGAATAGCTTAACACGTAAAAAGATTTTATTTCTTATGTAGAAATAATTTCTAAGTTGACAACACCGACATTTTTGTTATCTTTTTCCTACATTTTTGTTTTTAAAATGAGGTGTCTTCAAAGAAGTTCCACTAGTTTATATTTTGATGTGGCATATTGAATTGTTTCTTTTTTATGTATATGTATGTCCTCCTGCCCTAATGCATATAAATGTCGTGTTTTGAGCATGGGCGGATTTAGGGGTTGTCTGTTGTCTGGGTAGATCTTTCTGGGGTTTGAAATACTCCTCAGTCGAGTGAGAGGACCGGAAGTTTTTCTGCAGAAAACGGTTAATATAAAAACTCGGTCTTTGAGGATCTTCGTGTATAATTCTCTATAATATAAAATAAGGGAATATATTTTTTGAGGAAGTTGTTGGTAGTAGATCAAAAGTCTCTCATGTCCTATCCCTTTTAACTACAGAGAAGCTCTCCAATGATTTTCAGTCATTATATAAATAAGAATTCAATTTTTAGGCTAGATAACATTATTGTATTTCAACATTTAGAAAGCCGGTATGTCGAGTCAAAATCGTAATAAAACATACCGCCTCTGCTGTTTTCCCCTCTTTGATTACTGCCCGTGCCTACCTGGCCTACCGCTAAAGCCGCCACTGCACGCAATGCATTGATTACAGCAAGCTGAAAATTAACTTTCAGCACCCGAGATTCGTTCTGCCAAACCACATTTTAACAATTGTAAACAGTTCCTTGTATGTTCGCTCTAATTTATCTGACATCAGTGCATACGAGACTGGTATAACCAACGTCTCATCATGTGTAGTTTCTATATCTGCATGTATGGTGTACAATTGGGAAAAATACTCGAAGCTACAGTAGTATTGATTCAATTGTTCATATTTTACTTGTTTGCTCTTTTTCTGTTCTTACAAGTAACACTTCCGAAGTGTAACACTCCGATTTTAATAAAATTTGGCAGGTAGATACTACACATTAAATAAACGAATGCGTGTTTTTTTTCTACTGAAAAACGGTTTTAGGGGGCAAAAGCTCCCACCCAAAATTTGGAAGTTGACGCCCGAAAGGCAAAAAACAAGTGAACCGAAGTCAACGAAATTGTACACATATATTGTAGACATAAAAGCAGGGAATACGTGTTTCGTATTTTCTTGGAAGAAAATGGTTGAGTGGGGCACAGACCCCTCCAAACCTTTCATCATGAAATATTAAAAGTGCTAGTAACAGTATGTCAGATGCCTGTAAAGGACATGAAGAATTGCAACGAAACTTTGTGTACAAACAATATGCAAAAAATAAACGAAAACGGTTTTTTTTTATTTTCTGCAGAAAAACGGTTTTAGGGGGGAAAAGTCCCCATCCCCAATTTTGAAATTTGAGGCCCAATGGGCAAGAAGAAGTGCACCGAATTGAAAGACATTGTGCACAGATATTGTAGACGTAAAATGAGATAGTTGGATTTCGTATTTTTCTGGAAAGAAGCGGTTGGGTGAGGCACAGACCTTCTAAACCGTTGATTACGAAATATCAAAAGTGCAAATAAGCATACGTCAGAAGTTCCTAAAGAAAATGGAGAATTGCAAGGAAACTTCGTATACGGACAATTTGCAAAACAATAAATGAAACGTGTTTTAATTTGAGAGGAAAAACAGTGTTGGGGCCTAGGCCCCGTGTAGATACTATATAGACCCTATGTAAATAAGGCCTTTCGTGTTTCTCAAGTTCCGCTTTGGTTCAAATTTGGCACATCAACAGCAAACTGGAAATAAATCGACACGTGGTCTTGTTTATGCGAAAAAACATTGTAAGGGTTAAAGGTGCCTCCTGAAATACTATAAAATACACTATACTGTTTGTGTTTGTAGTTGATGTGCCGAATTTGAAGAAATCGGATGGAGACACTTGTGAAACACGAAATGCCATATTTTACATATCCAATATCTACATACAATTTCATTCGCTTGGTCCACTCCTTCCGCCACTCAACGCCTCGGTCCACTCAATTTTTTTTGGGGGGGGGGATACGAAACACGTATTCCTCATCTTACCTCCACAATATTTGTGCACATTTCATTCACTTCGGTCCACTTCTTCTTGCTTTTCGGGATCAAATACCAACATTTTGGACGTGAGCTTTTGCTCCTAAAAACCGCTTTTCCCCGAAAATAAATAAACGTATTCGTTTATTTTTTGCGTATTGTTCACACACAAAGTTGTTGCAATTCTTCATGTCCTTTACATACATCTGACATAATGTTACTAGTACTTTGATATTTCGTGATCAAAGGTTTAGAGGGGTCCGTGCCCCACCCAACCGTTTTTTTTTAAAGGAAAATACGAAACCCGTATTACCTCATTTTACGTCTGCTATATCTGCGCACAATTTCATTCACTTCGGTTTACTTGTTTTTTGCCTTTCGGGCGTCAACTTTCAAAATTTTGGGTGGGGACTTTTGCCTCCCAAAACCAGTTTTCCGCAGAAAATAAAAAAAGCCGTATTCGTTTATTTGTTAGGTATTGTCCATACATAAAGTTTCGTTGCAATTCTTCATGTCCTTTACACACATCTAGCACACTGCTACTAGCACTTTCGATATTTCATGATGAAAGGTTTGGAGGGTTCCGTGCCCCACCCAAACATTTTTTTTTTCAGGAAAATACGAAACCGGTATTCCCTCATTTTACGTCTGCACAATTTCATTCACTTCGGTTCAGTTGTTCTTGCCTTTCGGGTGTCAACTTTCAAAATTTTGGGTAGGGTTTTTGCCCCCTAAAACCGTTTTTGCGCAGAAAATAAAAAAAGCACGTATTCGATTATTTTATGTGTAAGACCTATCTTCCAAATTTTATCAAAATTGGAGTGTTACACTTCAGAAATGTTATTTGATAGTTGACATTTGTTCTGAACTCCCACCCCTACAGTGAAAGAAGTTTCGGGGTGAATCAAGTGATTAACAGGTGGACAATGTGAAAATGAACCACACGTGCAGAATGATTAATCTGATAAGGAAGACAGTGCAAAATTGCTCAATAATGAGCACCATTTGAAACTGCACCGTGCGAAAATGCACGGAATCCATATAGGTAAGCCTAACAAACATATTGGTCAGCCGGTAAAATACTGGTCTGTTGGCAACCATAACCTCCCCTCAAATCATCACTTCCCCAGACTCAGCCATATTTGCTTCGCTGCCCTTCGAACTGGTTAACGACATAGGAAAAAAAGATACAAATCTTAAAATAAATATGCTATTTGAACCAATAATATGTACTACATACATCTTACCCATCTATCATAATTAGTAGAAGCTTGTTGTGGCTTTTTCTTGGATGATTGCAGTATTCACATCGAACTACCATACTATGCACCACCAGCAACATTATGGTTATCCGCCGTGGCCACATTCTCTCTGAAACAATATTTGAAAATAGACGCATACCGTACATTTCAACTTACTATAAATAAAGAAAATAAAAAAAAAACAGTTTTTCGCTTTTTTGAAAGGAACGCTAATAAAATTGATACACAATGCCAATTTTTTCATGCCTCGTATACAACCAAGACATAAACTGATTGTTCAGTATTACCTATTCTGCTCCTTTACGGCTCTTGTAACAGTGTTCGGTGTGGCAAACAAATGGAGAGCAAGCAAATTAGATTATTTCTGCAAAATTAAATTACTACAGATAGTAAGACTATATGGTATTTTAGTTTGTTCAGAATGATCTACTGCAACTTAATGTAAAACAGATTTGAAATAACATGCTCCGAAATCACAAGAAGATCTGACCAAAGCAAATACAATAGAATCTCGAATTCTACTCCTGATACCTCGCCACTTCGTATAACGCGAGGGTAATTTTTAATTGAAAAATGGTTTTCTGTCCGTCAAGCAGAATATTACCTTTCAAATAATGAAGTATAATAATAGCTGGTTCTAACATCGCCTACATGGTAGAAAGGAAGACGAAATGAGTATGAGAGACATCTAGCATCACGAGATAGTTTTACGCACACACACACAAACACATACATACATACATACATACATACATATATACATACATACATACATATATACATACATATAGGGTCAACCACATAGTAGTCGACCGAATTTGATTGCAACTAACTTGTGTCGTTAACTTACGTTCTTTTTATAACGGCTCAGCTCTGAAGAAATATGTATCGTACACCGTGCTCTCTCTGGAATAATCAAAATTAGGTTATTTATTAAAATAATTTATTTTAAATTTTAATATAAAAGGTGATAAATTGTACTGTCGTCGACGACACAAGAACTAAGTTCGACCACTGCGTATAGCAGTAGTCGACCAGGATCTGCAAGTTATAGAATTACGGAGCTAATTTTAGGATTTGATGTAAAAATATTTGCAATAATAATTGTACCTAAACCTACCATAACCACAAGTCTCTTTTAGTAAATATAGCTTGCAGTAGTTAAACTGTACTGGCCAATTTGTGCAAGCTATAGCTAAATGTATGCAGGTAATTTATGAAGTTGAACGAAAAACTACAAATATAGTTTAAAATATTACTAATAATAATTTTACCTTTGTATTAGAGACACAAAGGTCTATTACAATGAATATAGGCGTAAGTTTATTCATTTCATAGGGCCATATTAACTTACTGGAAAATCTTCATGTTGTCGCTTTTTTTTTCCTACATAGAAACACGTTGAGCATTGGAAGTCTTCGTATTGTTCAGCAGTATCATTTTCCAAATCAGGGAATAAAGCTTCGTGAATTCTGAGAATGCATTGAAGATGTGTTTGCAATGTTTTCGCCAAGAACCCTATACGGCCAGTGGCAATATGTGGCTGGCATTGGCGTGTAGGGCATATAAACTAATGCTATTCTCAGACCGCAAGCTATGTGTCCGCCACCAAGAAAAAAGCAGAGAACCTCGCATTTTTCTTCTTCAATGAAGAGAGCAAAACATTATCAATATATTCATTGAACATCTTATATTTGATCTACTCTGTATCAAATAATCTATGCCTTATCGTTTTTTTCTTCTGGTACAATATTTACGAAATTTTTAGGCGGTGCACGTACGGGAACCTATCATACTTGGCAAAATACACTGCAGCATCCACTTCATAGACATAATTAAAAGATCACCTCGTTGGCGTTGAGAACTCTTTCTGAATCCTGCAACAAACTGTTATAATTAACACATTTATGTAATCTTTCAGTTCCTGGAACCAACATGTAACTACAATTTTTGTAAAGCAAGCACGTGTTTCATTCAGATTCTGTTTACACTGTTCTCAAAGTCATTCCGGATGTTTTCTGAGAAATGCATGGTATCAGCCAGCGCCAGATCTTCCCGTTCTGACATTTTCCTAAACTTTGTTGAACAGTATACGTAAATCGTCCTTCTTTGTGAAGTCCAATTTCACAACTAACATTAACACTCAGCGTGCTTATTATCCTTTTTTCAGATCATACTGTTTTAGGTTCCATTTGTCAACTTTATGGACTACTCGGCCACACCGCTTACAGAGTACCGTTCTTCTGAGCACACAATAGGTTGCTGAACTTTTAAGCGCAACTATGTTCCTTGAGTGTCTAGTATGCAGAGCATCATGCAATGCATTCTCACTATATCTGAGCAGTTGTCGTTTCTTAATTGGAACGTCACGTAGACCTATAACAAGTTAAACTATTTTTAAAATATAAAAATAAAACATAATTGGACACGTGCAATCTCACGTAAACTTACTACAGCAACAGGGCTGCAATAATTGTGTGAAGGGTCGTCACTTACACTTACCAGACTTGCAAACGAGAAAACAAGATTGAGTAGGCATATAGCCTTTGCTCTAAGAAATAAAAAATGCTTTAATTAATGAGAAAGTGCCTTCATAGTCCGGATAGGTTACTTTTTCACTCTTAGGAAGATGAATAGTGGATCAATATTCTGTAAGGAGAGAAAACCTCACATTCTTCAGCATCTAAAATCAGAGAAATGAAAGTCAAGTTTGAATAGTGAATACAGGGTCTGCACTGTCATACTTTGACACGTAATAGCAATGTTTTAGACATTGCATGCCACTCTCTCTGTTGCTGGAATTTCGCAAATTTCATAGGTCTGTTCAAAGTTACCCAAAATCATTTATACCACTCTCTTGCCACAGATGTTACTCTTTTCCAATGTCGACCATCTATATCCCATAATCGACCTACCCTGTCGCTTACTGATTCCTTTGCTTTAACTTTATACTTCCGCGGTGTAAACAGCATATTGACTGTTTACATTCAAAGACATATAAGTTCCCAGTTGATTTCCAATAAACCTATAAATCATAGTAGTCGACCTCCCTGGTCGACTTTAGAAAAATGATCATTTGCAAGAACACAGTAGTCGACCACCCCATTGTTTGTCCCAAAATTGACAAATATCATTATTTTCGAATATTATACAAAACTACTAATTCCATACAAGCTTCTTGCACCAGTAAGTTTGAATAAGTTATGACCTTATTAATTTTTAATTAATTTCTTCTTTAATTTTTCAGCCTCCTGTCACATTGGCGCGATCCAGTCGAACCGTGACGAATTAGTCAATACAAGTTTGCAGTGATATTAGGCAATGTCTAAAGTTTTGACCAAGTCAATCATTGTAATTCACCAATGTATAGTTTTTACAACGATTAATCAACTTTTCCTTCCTTCCCGGGTTTCGGCACCATATACAACGATTAAATCACTGGTTCTTTTTATAATAGATTTGAGCCATTAAATGATACACACTCCGTCCCTTATTTTGATTCCATTTATTTATATTTATCTATGTTGTCCTAACAACGACGTCCCAAAGTCTTATTATTTAACATTATCGACAATCATATTATTTGAAATATTTCTTTCTCTTCTTCTGCAGCCAGCCTAGTACATATTTCGAATAACTTATGACCCAAAGTTACAAATATACAATGTACTGGTTGTATTTTGAACTTAATTTATCCAAGTGGTCGACTACTAAACTAGGTTATCCATAGGCGGCGCCATCCCATATCATGGGTGCAGGGAATCGGACTCCCCCGGCTCACTAAAATGTATTAATTTCTTAAGATTTTCTTAATACAATTAAAAATATCAAATGTAATATACCAACCAGGGAGATAGCTTCCCCCTGATATATATTGGGTCTGGCAGCTATTTGATAACAAAATAACATAAGCGGAAAAAGGAGCAGAGACGGAAGGTAGAGCATTTAATGACCATTGAACATTATGTACCCGTGAAGACCAGGGCCTAAAATTGAGTGGAGTACTCCACACTTTGTGGAATTGTAGGAAAGGAGTGTGGAACTGTAATTCTTAAAGTGTGGAGTGGTATTAATGTGAGAACTTTACTTTTCTCGGATTATGCATTTAAACACGTTTAGTGTGTCAAACTAAGTCTTACTGATTCAATACATTCATTATGCAATGGGTTACTCAATTCCATATAACTGCCAGTATATGATATTAAGCCAGAGTTAATACGTATAGGTGTCTCCTAGATGGCAGGGAAAACCATTGCCAATTTTGAGGTGAAGGGACTTTTTAACTATATTTAGTTTTCAAACGTTTTCGGTTGCATTCATATAGTTTTAAAATATGCAACTAACTGCACGTTTATCTGTTGTTTCAATAGGACATTACACTTTTCCGAGATAATGAAATGTGTTCGTTTTGTAGACAAAAATTACACGATCCTTCGAATCCGTTATAGAAATATGTACTACCAGATATACTGTAACATACATCAATAGCCGCCAAAAATTTAGCCGAAGCACCATAAACTCTCAACAACCAAATCATAACCCAGGAAATATTATCCGTTCGTAAGTTGCATGGGAAAAAAAATTTCGCTAGCCGGCCCGGGTTAATTCTTTTGTCTATAGATCAGTGTTCCCTGTTAGTGGAACAGAAGAAGGAAATAAAGAAACAAAAGGTAAGCAGTTGTTCCTTTAGTTCGTCTTTATGCCTGCAGACACATCTGACACATGGTTCTTATCTAGTTGTTTTACCGGTACTTTGTGCCTACAAGCAGTATAGGGTATTCAATTTTCCATGTTGCTGGGCGTTGGACATTAGGTCTATTTATTTTTATATGGAACATTGGAATTCAAAGCCTCAGTAAAATTATACAGGGATCGCTCCAGGAATTTCTTAGTGTGGGTACCCACTACTAAATATTACTCGGTTTTGAGAAATCGCGCTCACAGTCAGCAGTATGAACAGGTACAGTAGGCAGTAGCCTATAACGCAGTAAATTTGAGCCATGTTGGGGAAAAGAGTACATGGTCTTGTCAGTGGAGAAGTACTTAGAAGAAGTCAGTGTAATTTATAGATAAATAATGAAAGCTGCTAAATCCGATAGTGATAGTGGTACCAGTTGTTAAATTCATGTTCAGAATCGACACTGACGAATTTGGACGGCAGTCGAGAGCCTAGCACTGATATACAACAGTTCAACCTTAAGTAGACCGCCATATCAGTCTCAATTTAAAATTATTAGTTATCTTAGTTCAGAATAAAGATGCGAAGATTATTCATTTTGCTATATGTGAAGAAGAATATAAAGGTCTATAATAGCAGTCATTCCAGGTTCAAAACTCCTCTGGAAATAAATCCTTTAAATTCTGTTTATTTCATTGAGTTCGTCCCAAAAATAAGAGCGATAATTTTGTGATATTAATACTCGATAAAGCTGGGGCTACATGCACTTTAAGCAGACGAAAATAACTTTTTATGTAACATATAAACATAAAGTAACTGCTAACAGATAATTTGCAATCGTGAGTATATTGTCTATCTGTCTGTGTGTATGGTGGGTGGGTGGGAAGGAATGTGATTTTGGTGATGATCCGAGACTTCTGGTTACGATTTTTTTCTTTTTGCTGCAAGAAAACAGACAAGCAGAATAAAACGTACTTTCAGAGATACATAACCAATGAAGTTTGCTATTAGTTCTCATTGTAAGAATTAAGTAAAATTAAATA
Source organism: Thermobia domestica (assembly GCF_964235325.1). Lineage (NCBI taxonomy): Eukaryota > Metazoa > Arthropoda > Insecta > Zygentoma > Lepismatidae > Thermobia > Thermobia domestica. The sequence goes on from NC_137461.1 coordinate 102,376,607, forward strand.
TGTAATTATTTTTTTTTATTTAATTCTAACAATACCAGCCTATATAGTAAAACTGATTTGGTATACATGGATGAAGATAGATTTTATTCTGTCCCCCTGTTTCCTTGGAAAAAATTACGTAACTTTGGCAAGAGCCTCGTAACATCACAAAAACGCGTTCTTTCGTAAATAATTCATGATTGCATATAATCTGTTAGCACTGACAGAAAAACGCTTATTTTCTGAAGATTGAATGTAAACTCAGTTTCTTTGCTAGCCCCAGCATTATTGAGTATTTATGTCGCAAAATTGCGGCTGTATAATTTTTGGCACGACTTTACACAGTGCAAATCGGGATTAGTATTTTAGGGTACATTTCTCTTTCTAATTTAGGATACTGGTACTCAAAGGAGTCTTCTGTCCTGGCTCACAAAAGATGACAGACCCAAAGAAAGAAACAGAAGCGCCTCTTTTTCAAATGCCGTTGATGATGTTTCAACTGCACCTGAAGCAGGTCTACCATCTACTGTTTCTAACCTTTCCGTTGTAGATGATGAAAGAGTGAAAAATGACGCTAAAAGCCTTCTCATGAAAATCTGTGGAAATCAGTCATTTCATGCTCTGTCAACAAGTCTAGCCCGAGTTGTTGCTTCGAAACCATCTTCTTCCGATGTTGAAAGACTTATAAGTGACTACAGCATATTGAAAACAGATAACAGACTCTCTTTGGCTCCCACTACTGTGAAAAATCACCTTCACGTTAATATAAATATGGGTCCGTTGGAACATTTTAGCCCAACCCCTGCTGTTATGAAATGGCTGGCCAGAAAGATAAGGCGTTTTGAAGTTGGTAGGAAGTCAAAGGAACAGCCCTGGTATAACGGTGTATTTGCCTCGGCAGAAAACAGATTGAGAAAGCGTGATGATCACGGAAAAATGACAATGAAATTGGTAAGAAAAAGTGACTTTTTTCTTCCAGTGTGACTATTTTTCTTACCGGTTTGTTTTCTGTATTTTATGGTTTAATACAATACAATTGAAATGTATCCTAATGTGCCTTTAATTTTGTTTGCTCTGGATGCCAAAATTTTCCAACATAATAATAATAATAATAATATTTTGTCGCAGGTAAACATGATGTACTGGACAGAACACAGATTATATGTCAAAACAAATGCTGACTAAACAATTTTCTCTGTACTATATAAAATTTTCACCAGTGTGGAGCTGTGATTTCGTTGAATTTTAGGCCCTGGTGAAGACAGACCCAATACAGGATATCATTCTATGAAAACGCCATCTACCGCATATACAACGTCTAAACGGTGTCGAAACCGTCGGTAGACATGATTGAGGTTTGTCCTGGGAACGTTTGTCATGGCATACACAATGGCTGCCCCGAGAGCGGCAACGGTGTTGTGTGGATGCTTAATAGAGGCCCTCTCAACCACACCCCAGACGTAAAAGTCCAAAGGGTTGACATCGGTGGAGATGGACGGCCACATGTTGGGGATGATGTGGTCGTTGAAAATTCGTGGTTCATCATTCTTGGGTTGAATGGATCGTATGGAAAACATAAGGCCTGCCACGTGCTATAGCAGTATTCCAGGGATGCACAACCATTTCAACATATCAGTGTGAGCAACGGCGTTGACTCTGGCACCTTTACTAAAGAAATGTGGAGGCATCACGTCGCCCTCACTGCTCAGGATTCCCAGAACTATCACAGAGGCAGAAATTTGGTGTGCATGACGGTCGGAACCTCCTCGGGTGTTTTACACAGCCACAGATTATTTCTGCGGTTCGCCTTCTGGTCCTGGACAAAGATTTCTTATCCGAGAAAAAAGAAAGAATTTTTGGCTGCTCGGGATGTTTCAGCTTGTTTCAAAAGGCGCCTGGCGCCGGTCACTCTGTTCTCCCTGTTCTCACGAATATGAACTGGCCTCTCCGCATCACTTGCGACTTGTAACGGAAGTCGTCATACACCACACGTTGAATGGTGGCCTCTCAACCTGCTTCTCTCTTACGAGTACCCTCATTGAATTCCCTGGGTCCACTTCGACAACAGCATGGACGGAAGCGATTAATTCGGTTGTCCTGGTTCAGTGCGAGCGCTGACAATGTCGTTTCCTGTGGGAAACCGTTTCCACATCACCACTGGCGGCCTCTAGTTCTCTCCGAATTTTGAAGACGAATTACCAGGCGACGTTCAGGAAGGCAACGATCTTGGAGTGCCCTGCAGCCAAGGAGACGATAACTGCACGCCTCTTCATTTCCTGGATCATATATATATATATATATATATATATATATATATATATATATATATATATATATATATAGAGAGAGAGAGAGAGAGAGAGAGAGAGAGAGAGTAAAGGCGGACGAATTCGGACATTCTAAGTTTTTTAAACATTTGCTTGGGAAGTAAAGTACGGAGCGCAACACGAATTTGCCAGTTAAAGCACTGTACCTCCCTTCACAATCAGTGTAGAGTTGAACATCATAGAAGGCCGAGTGACGCAGCAGTACGGTGTGGAAAATAAGCCTGAAGGTAAGTAATGCCAAAAAATTTGCTTCTTTTAATTTCTGAATACACTTTCTTAAGGTATTATTAGTCCATAGTTCAGCTTTCCAAAGTCCAGTTTCGCGTCAGTAAAGTCATCTATGCTAATCATTTACGTCAAAAGTAGAGCCCAGTTATTCCTCGACGCCACTTCTGGTGTAAGCGAATCTGGACAATAAATGTGAGGTACATTCGGACCACTATTTTCCATTGGGGCTATTTCGGACATTATCATATGAAATCTGTGAGATCAAAATAAAAGTAGTTTAGACTATATGTTTTTGTAGAAGTTGCGTTACATATACATAAGCACATACACACTGTAAAATATTTCTAGAAATAATAAACAAGACGAGAAAAAGCTTTGAAATAAAAGGTTAATATTTTGGAGAGGAAAATTACCTGTTATAAAATCAGTCCACCCCGATCTTCCTGGGGTGGGGTATGGAACCACTTTGAAAATTTAAGTAAGGACTCCAATTTGTATACCAGATTCGGATTCTGCGGGGGGAAATACGTAAATTTTATTAGATAAGTAAATGGCTCTAATCAGTAAAAAAAAACTAGTTGTACGTTGTCATTTCAGAATAAATGTAGAATAAACAATGTCAACCTTTGAATTATACTTTTTCATGACTCGTGATAGATGGCTCTGTATTCAGCAAGGAATATTTTTCTTTGGCAGTGAAGAAACACACATGTTTTATCTAGTATGCTACACCGATAATAAAAATTGATATGAAGGAACCTGTATTCTGTACATTATCTCAGTATAGGCGTGATTTTTTTTTATATGACTCCTCATTTCTCATCTTTCAGTTACAGTAAGTGCTCAAATTGACTACCTCTAACATCCATGAATTAATTGATAAGCGTTTCGAATAATTGTGCGCGACTTAAAAGTGTTTCCGCAGTAGTTTAAAAGTCTGTCTGCAGTAGAGCTTAAATCGTGCATCTGCATGTGAACACTGGTAAATTTTGCTGGCACATAAGATGCTACTTTCTGTGAAGGGAAGATGACAGTACACGTTATATTCTACGTTATATTAAACTTTACACAATACATTGAAATAATTTCGTGACGTCTAATTTGACTACTTTTTTAAAGATCGTTACATAATAAATAAGGAAACGACAGAAGTTATGGAGAGAAAATAACCTTCACAATGCTGAGGTTGCATCTAGGGGAGGCATGTGAATCCGGGAAGCAGCTGGAAGGTTTAATGTTCCCAAATCTACTTTGCCTGACTACCTGAAGAAATCACACAAAAGCTTCCAATTAGAAAGCCTGAAGGTCAAAGTGTTACTAGTGCTGCAGTAGAAAAAATACTTGCAGAAGAATTTCTACTTTACAAAAGAGAAGAATTGGCCTTTCCCACCACGATGTGCAGAAGTTGGCCTTTGATTTTCTTTATGTACAAAATTATTCTTAAAATCAAAATATGGTTACAAAATCATCAGACACATTAAATGCGATAACTTTTACCTTATGTGTGTTTTCATAATACAAATTCCTTTAACATAAACAAACGATTGGTGGGTTCTGCATTGTTCTCATCCTTCGTCAAGAGACACAATATGTCTCTGATAAAACCATTAGGTCCATCCAGTGCATGGGTGCAAGGGTTTAATAAAGAAACTGTGGCTCGTTTATATTAGCAGTTGAGAGAAACTTTGACTTTGGCATCGTTACGGAATCACCCTGAGCAGGTGTATAGTGTGGATAGATCTTGCAGCTCACAAACAGGCCGACAAAAGTGCTAGCATAAACTGGAGAAAAATTTGTTGCCCAATTAACGCACGGAGAAAAGGAACGTAGCACCAGGGGTTCACCAGGAGAACAATTTAACTGTGGATAGAAATTACATTTTACAGAAGAAATTGCGAGTCCAAAACAAGTGATTGTGATAATTGTGGCTTCTGTGATAAAAGAACAAATATTATCCACGTAACTCATAAATATGTTCCTTGGGAGAAATGTACAAAATGCAAAATATGGTATCATGTAAGATATGTTAGTGATGTGTTAATCATTCATTCGTATGTGGAAAGTGCATTTAACTTGAACTGTTCACACTTAAACAGCGTTTATATTGCAAGAAATTATGTAGTGTAATCTGTAATGTAGTGTAACCATACTGTGACTAGACTGTGTGATTCACGTTTAACTATACAATAGTCATTAGACTATTAGAAATCGATTATTTTAGGTCTTTACTCAGAAAAGCTCTAATGTTGTCTTTTATTCGGAATCAAGTAATAAATACATTCTGTTGACCTTATGTATATGTTTAGACTTGGAAATGTACATAATTAACATTTCTTATCCTTACTTAGAAGTCATTTGTATTAGGAAAACACACATAAGGTAAGAGTTATCGCATTTAATGTGTCTGATGATTTTGTAACCATGTTTTGATTTTAAGAATATTTTCTGCTTCGTCCGGATTCGCCTCCCTTAGTCGCAAATTTAAGCAAAATGGCATCTTCTCTTTTCCTGAATGCCATTATTAACAGCAACACTTTATTATCATGTGTTATCTGTAGACTAAAATCCTAAGAATATTTGACCAGAACATACTGGCTTTCTCCGCTAAATAAGATGGCTAGAATAAAAATACCTGAATTGTCCGGATTCGCCCGCCTTTACTCTCTCTCTCTCTCTCTCTCTCTCTCTCTCTCTCTCTATATATATATATATATATATATATATATATATATATATATATATATATATATATAATCATACATTAAGTCTTTTACTTTTAACAGTTATTTTAGAATATGTGTTTTCAGCTATACTAGAAGTTTCACAGAGTAATATGCGGTAAAGTATTATAAACTGTGAATAACCCATCCATTCTTCCGGGAAGCTGAACACGTGCGGTAATTCATCGACCTCTCAATCCATATAGTCGAGTTGGCAGGACTCTACTGTGCTTATTGTCACTAACCTGTATTACAGTAAGAATTATATTTTATTTCTACGTTAAACGTAGTTCCAAAGCTAGATTGAGAGGTATTCAGATACTCCTGAAATAGATGCATAGTTTTCTTTTCGTTTCTTTTTCTTTTCTTTCTTTCTTTCTTTCTTTTTTTCTCCCTTGTTTTTTTGCTTGGTTGGTGTATAACGTCGATTTCTGCACCGATGCTATATGAGATTTGGACCTACATTCTAGCATGGAATCCGAACCACCTAAAACCGTTCAGATTTCAAGACTCTTTAATTGGAAATCGAACTCGGAACCCCGTGCACGAAAGGCAAGCTTAACCCCTTACCGCATGCCGTGCCATATATGACACATACCCTTTTTTCACTTTAGCTTTTTTGTGATTTATCAAAGGCAACAAATGACTGTTTTGTCTGCTGTATGAGATATTGACGTGTATGAATAAGAGATTTTGGTGTCATCTGGCATGTTCTTTGTGAGTTGTAAGTGTGTCAGATATGGCATTTACTTATTTCTCGTCGGAATTAAGTTAAAAATATAAAATTCAAGTTTTAATTCAGTTTTCAAGTTCCCATATGAGGATTTCCAATACTGATTATTATTATTATTATTATTATTATTATTATTATTATTATTATTATTATTATTATTATTATTATTATTATTATTATTATTATTATTATTATTGCTAAAAGAAAAGAAAACATGCTGAAAAGGGTTAATAAACATTAGACCAGCGGTGAAGGTAGTCGCAGAGAATTATGGCCCCATACAATTACATTTTCTAGTCAATGACTTTCCTTTTAGTTTTTGATTCACTGAAAAATATAATTTCATTCATGCAAGTGAATGTATGAGTGAAATAACCGTAATTATTCAAGTCTTGTATACGTGATGACCCTATAATAACTCGATTTATATGTTTACTTTTGGGAAGCACGATACTGTGATCGTAATCGATCTGTCTGTGAGGGTTGATCCCTCATGATAATGGCTTGCATGTTGCATATGAATAACAAAATGTAAAACCTCAAAAAGCAATTTATGTGTTCACTTAAGTTTCCTAAGTTCGGTTTCTGTATACTTTACAATCACTAAGGAACTGGATATCCATAACTTTCTTTCTAGCTTAGTATCTCCCTAGCTATCAAAGTAAAAGGGAAGCTTTTTGTGGATGAGCTTGCTTCAGCGTGGATCTCATGCTCGATTGCTTGAATACAGTATACCATCCTTTCGAGGACCGAGGTTATATGAGACACAGACCTACAAATTAACGTGAGATCCGGAAATCCCATCTGGAATCGAACCCGGGTCTTCCGCGCTAAGGACGGGTACACTAACCATATAGCTAGAAGAGAGCTCCATTTAAAAGAAAACAAGTAAAGTTTTATTAGATATTTACTTCCTTCTTAATTTTGCAGGTAAACGGTTAATTAAGTATTTCCTTATGAAATACTAGCATCAATTAGCCGCTGGGTTAAATTAAGAAAAAAATACTAATATGTTCCGTTAGTCAGTCACTTTTTACTATTACTAAAGCGCTCTTTGATATTGGTCATTTTCGATGATTTTTATATATCCCCCTCCCCTCCCCATGTTGCAGGGCACGGCATCGGAAGTGTTATTGTTCATCTTAGCGATCCCGAAAACTATGGATTCGACACTAATATCGACCATTTTCGATCATTCTTAAATGTCTATCCCCTCTCCCACTTTTATCCTTTAACGCGGCGAGAGCCCCGACATTCGAGATTTTCCTTTCCAAAATCCACTCAGTTAAATCACCTGTATGCACATGCAAACGGAATACAGATAATATTTTATGTTAATTTTAGTGTACTGGCTACGATGCACGAGACACTGCGATAACTCGGACGTGAGAAAGTACAGATAACGAGCTGCAAAACCAACGTGACTGGCGTCACTTTGGTCACTTGAACATCTGGTCATCCAGTATTTCTCTAAACTACCGCAATATTTCCATAAGCGATTAAAGAAAGCACTTAATTTAGTTCCAAATAACTGCAGAATATATATTGTGCATAATAATAAGTCAGGGAGAAACACTGACAAGGTTCGTCGCTGACAAATATTCTCACCAAAAAGCAATGTTTTAAATATATATATGAAAAAATAATGAAAGACTTCTTTGTCCAGTTGTATGGGAAAGAAGCAATTCCCACCAAAGGAAGAACTTACATACGTCGCAGAATAAAGTATAAATCGAAAAAATAGTCACTGTCTTCACGAAATATACAGAGTGTCCACAAAAATACTTCTATAACCTGGTGGCGGTTATAGATTTGACATCCGAAACGCGGAACGACCTGTTAAGTGCACACGTAGACAGGTTGAGAACCTCTGGCCGTATAATGACATTCAAATAAAATTAGGGTTTTCACCAAAAATTTAAAATCAGTTGGTTGGCAGCACTGTGGTATAGTGTGAGACTTACGTGTATAAACGTTGAATGTTTTTTTACCTGAAAAAGGACTATTTAAAATAGTTAAATAACTTGTTCACTCACTACAACATGATGAGGTTCCTGTGTGAGCAGTATTCGATCCAAATGTTCCATAAAGTAATAAGATCCTCTTGAACGATTGACGCAGTAGGTTTTCCTTATCTTCCGTTTCTTTACATGTTGAAACCATGCTGTCTTCCTGTGTTGAATGTCGTCCACGGTTCTCCAACGATGAGTTGATGAGGGGAGAAGAGGATATTTTTTAACACTGGTGTGAGAAGCTAGGTATGGTTATATAACACCTGTATGATAACTTCACTAAAAATGCGCAAAAAGCGTTTATAGGGCTATTAATATTCTTACTTTTTTAAAAACAGTAATAAATCCTTTTTTAAACACTTGTAAATACTTTTCGTAAAATGTTTTAAGTGTTCCGTTTCGATCACTTTATTTGATATAATATGAAGTAAATATATACACTCAATAACTATTCATGAAAATATCGAGTTAAAGAATTATCAAACATTGCAATAAAAGTTAGTAAATGTCTTCTTTTATATATATTGATATCTATATTTTAAATATTAAAATATGAATGAATATGGAAGTAGCAAACGTGTTAAACGTATTTAAATATTATAATTATTGTCAAAGTTTCGATATTACTACAATATATTTGAAAAACATGAAAATCATTGAAAAAGTAAAATGAATAAAGATGTAAACACATAATAAACTGACAATATGTAAACAAAATAAGACTTTCACCTGTATGTTCTTTCTTAAACGTGCCTTGTGTTGTTCGGCAGAAAAGAACGAAAAATCGTTTTTCCAAAATAAAAAAAATAAACTTAAGTGTCAAAAATGTCGTTCATAGTGATTCCAACAAACAAGCATGATTCTGCATATCAAAGAAAAGACTGTGATTTCGTTGACATGTATGAAGAAAATTCGGCATGCCATAAGATCAAAACGCCATCCACTCGCCATGTGAAAATCGAGACTTTATTTCGATAATGCTCAATGTAAAAAATGATTCATTCTGAAAAAACTTATTATTAGCTTAGGCCTAGAATAATGGTTATTCACTTCCAAAAACGTAAACATTGTAGGGTTACCAGAATAGGTGGCTACTATCTGCAAAAAAACTTATTTATAAAGCGTTGAAAATTATAGTGTTGATCCAAGTTTTTCGAAGGTCTGAATCAAGGTAGTTGAATCACTAGTCCAAACATTCCTGAAAACAAACGGTCATTACACAATGAATTGACCAAAACCATAGGTGGGAAAAATGTGTATACTACACGTACTTACACACAAAATATGCAATCGTATCTCACGAAGCAAAACTAGAAACGTGAAAAGGCCTGCAACCATAGGCACTTACAAAATGTTTCTATACATAACTGAAATATCAACACTTTAATATTCAGTAAAATACATGTATGTTCCCTGGAACATAACGTGTCTTCCACCTAGAAAAAGATGTGTAAACTCACAAAATACAAATGCTCTCGTAGCATCGTAAAATGTCTCTGCAAGACAAAATACATGAGACCTATTAAAAGAAAAACATGAGATACAAACGAGAATATAGTCAACGACATTACAACTTTCTGGTCGGCCGGAAACATCTAAATTAAATTTCCTACAAGACAGCTGTAACAAGCTTCCTTAGGCATCGTTGCTACAAAATATTCAAACTGGTATTATTAACGCATAAAATTCAGTCATCGAGCATATAAAATAATTAACAGAAAGTAATTTTCATAAAACGCTATGGCTTCATGCTGTTGGAAAGAAAGAAAATAAGTTTATTTTTCGGGATCTATATCGAATTCGAATAGTTTCTAGGACATACTGTAACTGAAATACAATTTTCTCAAAATTAATAAAAACATTCCAACACATTAGCATACAAATCCACATAATAGAATTACGGTTCATATATTTTCTTCTAAAATAAAAATATTACTGCTTTAGTTCGGAGAATATGCTATTCACACGACATTCCTGCACATACTATTAATCAATAAGGAAATGCCTGTTTTCACTCGTTTAAGGCTTAGCCTACTTTCCGTTCTAAACTTTTCTCTTCGAATAAAATATATCGTGTCACATGCTGGAAATTGTGAATTTTGTGGATGAGCTTGCTTCAGCGTGGATCTCATGCTCGATTGCTTGAATACAGTATACCATCCTTTCGAGGACCGAGGTTATATGAGACACAGACCTACAAATTAACGTGAGATCCGGAAATTCCATCTGGAATCGAACCCGGGTCTTCCGCGCTAAGGACGGGTACACTAACCATATAGCTAGAAGGGAGCTCCATTTAAAAAAAAACAAGTAAAGTTTTATTAGATATTTACTTCCTTCTTAATTTTGCAGGTAAACGGTTAATTAAGTATTTCCTTATGAAATACTAGCATCAATTAGCCGCTGGGTTAAATTAAGAAAAAAATACTAATATGTTCCGTTAGTCAGTCACTTTTTACTATTACTAAAGCGCTCTTTGATATTGGTCATTTTCGATGATTTTTATATATCCCCCTCCCCTCCCCATGTTGCAGGGCACGGCATCGGAAGTGTTATTGTTCATCTTAGCGATCCCGAAAACTATGGATTCGACACTAATATCGACCATTTTCGATCATTCTTAAATGTCTATCCCCTCTCCCACTTTTATCCCTTAACGCGGCGAGAGCCCCGACATTCGAGATTTTCCTTTCCGCTCGTATGTCGGGGCTACCCCGCACTAATTTTGACGCTTTAATTACTCGCATGTCGACAGAGCCCCGCTTGTATGATTTAGTCGACAACTTCTGCGATCTTTTGGCCGTTTATTCAACTTTTTAGTCAGCCGTTTCTGCCACAGTTTTCAACAAATAAAAAGCGATATACAAATGTAAACAAACACCAAAGATAGCTGGGTTTGTGAGAGACTGATATACAAGGCGTTTTGGAAGCTTCAGATACCGATTTCAGTGATAGTAATAGCGAATATTTAGATAATGATAGTTTGAGTGAAGAAAATAGTGGTGATAAATCTTCCGATTCCAATGAAAATGATGACCAAGTGACAGGTGATGTGTTGATAAGGGACAATTGGACTCCCTATGGTAATAATGATGCAGATTTTCCAAAAATTTCCTTCACAGTAAATTCCGGGTATAAACCACCAGTTGTTGGAAGGCCAACTACAGGAATTGAATTTTTTCCATTATTTTTAGTGATACTTTGCTTGAGGAAATTACCAATGAAATAAACAGGTATGCTAAGTCCAAGATACAAATGCCACTTCAAAAAAGGTCCATTTGGTCTAGTTGGCATGACATGACACTTCCTGAACTGAAGGCATTTTGGGTGTAATACTAAATATGGCACTCACTAAATCCTAAACCAAACATGCAAGATTACTTTCCAGAGGAATGGTTGGACAAATGCTCATTTTATAAGGACATTTTCAACCGCGATAGGATTTTTCAAATTTTTGGGATGCTTCACTTGTGCCCCCAGCACCTCAGATGCAACAAAGTGTTTGTGCAAGGGGTTCAAAGTTAATAAACATTGTGGAACATCTTGACAACAAGTTTAGGGAATTTTTGTGCCAGGACAAAATGTAAGCATTGATAAAAGTACAGTGGGGTTCAAAAGAAGGATAGTTTTTAAGTGCTACAAACCACAGAAGCCAACCAAATGGGGGCTACGAGTATTTGTATGACCGACTCAAGTACTGAGTATATCTCAAAATAAATCCGAGCTGTACAGCTTGCTGTGTCAAAACAAATTCGAGGGGAAAGGATTAAGTTACACCGTCAAAGTGATATGACGAAAACCATTTCAGGTTTAAACTTCATCTAGGTTGTAAATTTGATCGATCGAGGTTCCTGTGGTTCAAGAGTTATTAAATTTTATTTATTGTTATATATCTTTCCCACCCCTAAGTTCTACTGTCAAAGTGAAATGACAAAAATCATATCAGGCCCGAACCTCGTTAAAAATTTGATGGAGATTGATCGTTTGATTCAAGAGTTATTAAGTTTCGTTTATTTTTAACTCCTCCCTCCCTCTCTCCTTTCCCTAAATTCTATCGTTAAAGTGAATATATAAATACCATACCAGGTCCGAACTTCATCTATGTTGAAAATTTGATCGAGATCGGTCTGGTGGTTCAAGAGTGATGAAGTCACAAAGACAGTCACTTTCATTTTTATTTTTTACTTATATATCTCCCCCTCCTCTCTCCTACGTTGCACCGTCAAAGTTAAATGAAAAAAAAAATATCCCAGACCCGAACTTTATCTATGTTGAAAGTTTGATCGAGATCGGTCGGGTGGTTCCAGAGTTATTAAGTTTTATTCATTTTCATATATTTCCCCTCCTCCTCTCGCCCTCCCTTAAGATCTACAGTCAAAGTGAAATGATAAAAAAGCTTCCTAGGTTCGAATCTCATCTATGTTGAAAAATTGATTGAGATCGATCGAGTGGTTCAAGAGTTATTAACTCACGAACATAGTCACTTTTATTTTTATACCGTATATATTGATTTTAGTATATCTCTCCATCTTCCCCCTCTCCTACGTTACTTCGTCAAAGTGAATTGATAAAAAGCATCACAGTCACGAACCTTATCTATGTTGGAAGTTTGATCAAGATCGGTCGTTTGGTTCAAGAGTTATTAAGTTTTATTTATTTTTTTATAATTCCCCCTCCTGCCTCTCCCCTAAGTTGTACCTTCAAAGTGAATAGCTAAAGACCCAATCCAGAACCACATCTACGTCAAAACTTTGATGGAAATCGGTCGGGCGTTTCAAAGAGTCACAAACAAAGTCACTTTCAATTTTATAATATAGATAAACAAATTTCTCTTCTGTCAACATACTATAAAATCCTTTCAAATATTCTATTAGCAAGATTGACCCCATATGCAGATGAAATTATTGGAGATTATCAGTGCGAGTTTAGACAAAATCGATCAACTATCGACCAAATATTTACCATTCGCCAAATACTCGAAAAAAGTGGGAATAAAATACCCCGGTACAGCAACTATTTATTGATTTTAGAAAGGCGTACGACTCGGTTAGGAGAGAAACATTATACAACGTTCTTACAGAACTTGGAATACCGAGAAAGCTAATTAGATTAATTAAGATATGTTTAAATGAATCCCAAAGTAAAGTCCGGGTAGGAAAATTTTTGTCCACGAGCTTTCACGTCGAAAATGGAGTGAAACAAGGAGATGCGTTGTCGCCATTATTATTTAAGTTTGTTCTGAATACGCTATAAGAAAAATCAAAGATAGCAACCAGGGCCTAGAGTTGAACGGTACTCACCAGGTTATGGCATATGCTGATGATGTAAATTTAATAGGGAATGATAGGAGAACAATAGAAAGAAATGCAGAGATCTTATTAAACGCTTGCAGGGACATGGATTTAGAAGTGAATGCAGAGAAAACTAAATACATGGAAGTGCGTCGGGACCGTAATAAAACAAATTATGGATGCGTTAAAATATTAAATAATACTTTTGATAAAGTGGATAGTTTCAAATATCTAGGATCAATATTAACAGAGGAAAATCATACTCACGAAGAAATTAAAATTTCGACTAAAAGCAGGGAATTCGCGTTACTATTCGGTTCAAAATCTCTTGTCGTCGCGAATTCTGTCGAGGAATTTGAAGCTTAAAATATACAAAACGATAATCATGCTTGTTGTTTTGTATGATTGCGAAACATGGTCGCTTGCTCTACGGGAAGAACATAGACTGAAAGTATTTGAGAACAAGATCCTGAGACAAATATTCGGACCGAAGAGGAATGGGAATGGGGAATGGCGGAAACCTCATAACGAGGAACTACATAATTTATACGGTTTACCCAACATTGTTAAGGTCGTCAAGTCTAGGAGGCTTAGATGGGCAGGTCATGTAGCTAGAATGGAAGAAAGTAGAAACGCTTTCAAAGTCTTGACTGGAAGACCAATCGGAAAACGACCATTAGGAAGATCTGGCGTAGATGGGAGGACAATATTAAAATGGATCTCGCAGAGATAGGAATACAAAGTAGAAACTGGATGCAGTTCTAAGGATAGAAGTCAGTGGAGAGCTTTGGTGAACGCTGCATTGAACCTCCGGGTTCCATAGGCCATAGAGTTAGTTAGTTAGTTAGTTAGTTAGATAGATAAACAAAATTGCATTAATTATATTTGAGGAGTTGTAATTTATAAGCCTCTAAAACCGCGCCCCTAAAAGTAAACTATTGCTTTTGAATTTTTTCAAGACAAATGGGTTATACCTTATTGCCAGGTTATTAATGAAACATTTAACCCGATTTATGAGACATGAACAAAATTGTCTGAGTCGTTTTTGAGAAAATGGCAAGGAAAGAAAAATTCACCCCTAAAAATAAACAATAAAGACATAATAAATTAATAAAGACAAAATGACTTATATCATATTGTCGGACTATTAATGAAATATTTATTTATGAAATATAAACAAAATCGCCTGAGTTGTTTTTCTATAAAATCGTCCGAAAATAACTCCTCAAGAGTAAACTTCTCCTTGTATTTTTTTAAAAGACAAATGAGTTATGACTTATTGTCAGGTTATTATGACACATTTGGGCTTATTTATCTGTGCATAGTTACAAAATACTCTTGCAACTCTGGATGGGTAGATAAAACTTTGCTTGATCGAGTGCTTCAGAAATACCAAGTTGTGTAGTTCTTATGCTGTTGGCTGTTACATAAAGAAACAAAACCTGGGCTATAAGTAGTTGAGAATACGCTAATCATTTATCTATTATTATATAGGCAAAATTATCTGCTATATACGTAAAAATACTGTCCTGTGTTGAATGTAAACAAGCCAAATCTGGTGAGCAAGTGTTGCCAACCTACTTTAATCTTCTGAGAACTTTCGAGATATCGAAGTTTCGACATGAGTTGTGGAGAATGTCTGAAACCTGTCCCTCGGCAAGAAGCATTAAGTAAAATTCAGTGAGAAATATGCTTTAAATTATGGCACGCTAAATGTGTTCGTTTAAAAGAAACGGATGTTGAGTACTTTAAAAATGAAAAACAATTATGGTTTTGTCAAGTATGTCGAAAGAAAAGGCTATCCATTATGCATATTGAAACACCTGAGTCAGTGTCTCCATCTCTTGCCTAAATTTATTAACTGCTTCAAAGTTTGAAAACTGAAATCGAGGGATTAAAGAAAAATAATAGTGAAATTGAAAAGAGCTAGGGAAATCATTGGATCTCGCTCTCGAAAAACTTGATGAGACCATGGAGACAATCAAAAACGCAATGCGAGAAAATAAGTGGGTGTATGAAAACAATAGAACAGTTGAAAGATGAAAATTTGCAGCTTAAAAACAACCTAAACATACTCAAAGTGAATTAGAAGAACTTGAACAATACGGTAAAAGAAATGTAATTGAAATATACGGTATACCATAAAAGCAGAATGAAGACACATACCAAATTGTAAAGGATATTGGTAGGGTATTAGATGTAGAGATTAAGCGTGAATCAATAGATGTCTGTCATAGCCTTAAGAAACTCCCCCATCAAACAGCTAGAGGTATTATTGTAAAGTTTATAAGAAGGGAAGATAAAGATAAATTCTTTGCGAGGAGAAAAGTAAAACGTAACTTGAATATGAATCAATTGGGTTATATGAGCGAAGGTATAGTTTACATTAATCAGAGTCTTATTATTTATCGTAAAAAGATTTTTGGACAAGCTAGGAAATTGAAACAGGAAAAGAATTATGCTTATTTATGGGTTGACAATATTAGGAGAATCTTTCTGAGAAAAATCTAGGGGATCCTGTAATTCAATTAAAAACTATGGATGATGATGTAGCATTGTCATAAGCCAAGGAATTGAGGAAATCTTTGAACATAAAATAAAGTCATGTATATCAATAAGATAAATAAATATATACTATCAAAATGTTAGGGGTTTAAGAATGAAAACTTATGATTTATATTTAGTTATTTTGGTAGCTGGTGACTTTAATATGCCATTAATTAGTGTTACGTATTATAACCTTTTGAATTTGGATATATACTGTAGAATCTTTGCTATTTTTACATAATTTGTACTCTTTAAATGATATAAAAAAACTAATTCTAGAACATTGGATTTAGTCCTTAGTAACATTGGAAATGATATTGTGGTACAAAGATGCGAATTATCTCTTATAAAAGAAGATTTGCATCATCCTGCACTAGAAATTAATATTCTATTCAGGGATCATGCCCGTATGCAAAAAATGAAGTAAACCCTATATTCAATTTTCATAAAGCTGATTTTTAAGAAGGTATCAGTTAATTCAAGATAAGGACAATTTGATAACATTGAAGATGCAACAGAAACTTTTTAAACTATAATGCATGAAATAATCATTAAAACAGTAACTATGAAATGAGAATGCAGTGTTAGAAAGTATTCTTGTTGGTTTACAAAAGATATAATTGATGTGCTAAAATTAAAGGAGTATTATAGAAAACATATGAAAGGCTCTGAATATAATAGTGATATCTACAAAATTATGAGAAGGTATTAGAAGAAAATGATACGTAATGTGTATGAATGCTATGTTAAAGAAAGTGAAAACGAAATTAAAGAAAATGTAAGATCATTTTAGTCTTAGGTAAAAGAAAAATAGCAATAATTTTAGTGATAATATTATGATGTTGAATGTTGCTTTACTGGATACAAACAAGCAAGTGGTCGATGGTTTCGCAAATTATTTCCATTCAGTATATGATAAAAATGTAGCATCATATAACTATTCTGATTCAATGCAAATGGAAGTAATCACAGTTTGATAATTGATTAAATTTCAGACGAGGAATATAAAAGAGCCACTAAACCCGAAAGAGCATTTGGACTGGATGGAATTCCTCCGTATTTGATAAAAACGTATTCCGAAATTTTACATGAGCCATTGATTACATTATTTAACTTAGTACTTAAAACACGTACATTTCCAAAAATTTGGAAAACACCTAGGGTATCACCAGTTTTTAAAAGTGGGGATAATAGTAAAATAGAAAATTATCAACCAATAGCCATAGTTTGTGCACCGTTGAAACTTCTTGAACAAATATCATATGAACGTATTCTCAATCACATAAAAAGCTATGTTTGCGAAAACCAACATGGATTCTATTCTGGTCTGTCAACAGTAAAAATTTACTTAATTTTACTCAATTTGTCCACGAGGTTATTCAATATCCTAATCGTGTAGATGTAATGTACAGGGTATTTCAAAACAACACCGACAACGTTTAAGAGGTGATTCCGAACACCAAGATGAGACGAAAAGTATAAACTAACATGGGTGCACAAATGCTTCCTTTCGGAGTTATAGGCTGCCAGAAACATGAGAAAATGAACTTTGAAAGTCAATAGCTCCAATACTATGGGATCTACCGTAGTCGAGTCAAGACTTTACTTAGGAACTAGTATGTGCCGTATCCAAATATCCATGTTTCAGAATCCTGCAATGCTTCCAAAAATTTTTTTACAGATTCATTTGGTGAGTACTTCAAATTATATGCCCATAGCCAAATTCCCTCTATAAAAATTGTTGCATGAATGTCTTAGAATTCTGAAACATGCATTTTTGGATAGCGTACATATTAGCTCCTAAGTGAAGTCGTGACCCGACTGCGGTAGGTCCCATAGTTTCCGAACTATGTACCTTTAAAGTTCATTTTTTACGCTTTCAACAGCCTATAGCTTCGAAAGGAAGCATTTGTGCACCCAGGTTGGTCTATATTTTTTGTCTTATCTTGGTGTGAGGAATTATAACCACTCGGTGTCGGGGTCTCTGTTCGTGGTCCTGTCCTCCGTGGTCCTGCCAATAAGTATTCTCCTGAGACCAGAATTTACCTAGATAGGAAAATGAAAGACCTCTCCAAAAAGGGGTTACAAATTGTTTCCAAATCGCTCGTCGGTCTCAATGATGAGATGAGAATTAAGCGCCGAGAGGTTTGGGTGTCTCGTCTCGAAAACCTCACGCACGATCAGACGGTCATCCAGACCATAACGCACGCAAACATCACTCGCACAAACAACGAAAACACACTGGATTAAATAAAACTATACTTATTTATTAGAACACTATTATATAAAACAAATAACGAAGAGAAATGAACACAACACTTAACACAGAATATGTGTAATAATTTTCATCACTGAAATCAGACTTTGCCTTTTTAATGCAATGTAGACCTATATATATATGAGATTATATCTGAAATTTCACTATGATGGCTTCTCACACACCTTGATGCACTTGGGGGAGATTAGCACTTGGGAAAGGATCACTGGGGTAATCCCATGTAGTATCCTGGTTGGTACTCCAAACAGTGCTGAAGAGTCAACGTGAGTCTTCAGCGAAATAATTTCCGAAGAGGAATGCTGATGTTGGAGGGCGCGTGTATAAATTTTTAGCGTACAAGGTTTGAGAACCTGGGAATTTACTAGTTGGGGCTAGCCGTAAGAAAACGTCCTTCGCCGGCTAATAGCTTGTAATACTTAACACAAATTCATACTTAATTCCCGACGCAACGTGCGTAGTGGCTGCACACAATATCGGAGTCAAACTTCCTGAGCGCTAAAGTTCCAGATGAGAGCGTCAATGGTTGACTGAAGAGTGTTGGCAGTTCATTCCAAAATCCACTCAGTTAAATCACCTGTATGCACATGCAAACGGAATATAGATAATAATTTATGTTAATTTTAGTGTACTGGCTACGATGCACGAGACACTGCGATAACTCGGACGTGAGAAAGTACAGATAACGAGCTGCAAAACCAACGTGACTGGCGTCACTTTGGTCACTTGAACATCTGGTCATCCAGTATTTCTCTAAACTACCGCAATATTTCCATAAGCGATTAAAGAAAGCACTTAATTTAGTTCCAAATAACTGCAGAATATATATTGTGCATAATAATAAGTCAGGGAGAAACACTGACAAGGTTCGTCGCTGACAAATATTCTCACCAAAAAGCAATGTTTTAAATATATATATGAAAAAATAATGAAAGACTTCTTTGTCCAGTTGTATGGGAAAGAAGCAATTCCCACCAAAGGAAGAACTTACATACGTCGCAGAATAAAGTATAAATCGAAAAAATAGTCACTGTCTTCACGAAATATACAGAGTGTCCACAAAAATACTTCTATAACCTGGTGGCGGTTATAGATTTGACATCCGAAACGCGGAACGACCTGTTAAGTGCACACGTAGACAGGTTGAGAACCTCTGGCCGTATAATGACATTCAAATAAAATTAGGGTTTTCACCAAAAATTTAAAATCAGTTGGTTGGCAGCACTGTGGTATAGTGTGAGACTTACGTGTATAAACGTTGAATGTTTTTTTACCTGAAAAAGGACTATTTAAAATAGTTAAATAACTTGTTCACTCACTACAACATGATGAGGTTCCTGTGTGAGCAGTATTCGATCCAAATGTTCCATAAAGTAATAAGATCCTCTTGAACGATTGACGCAGTAGGTTTTCCTTATCTTCCGTTTCTTTACATGTTGAAACCATGCTGTCTTCCTGTGTTGAATGTCGTCCACGGTTCTCCAACGATGAGTTGATGAGGGGAGAAGAGGATATTTTTTAACACTGGTGTGAGAAGCTAGGTATGGTTATATAACACCTGTATGATAACTTCACTAAAAATGCGCAAAAAGCGTTTATAGGGCTATTAATATTCTTACTTTTTTAAAAACAGTAATAAATCCTTTTTTAAACACTTGTAAATACTTTTCGTAAAATGTTTTAAGTGTTCCGTTTCGATCACTTTATTTGATATAATATGAAGTAAATATATACACTCAATAACTATTCATGAAAATATCGAGTTAAAGAATTATCAAACATTGCAATAAAAGTTAGTAAATGTCTTCTTTTATATATATTGATATCTATATTTTAAATATTAAAATATGAATGAATATGGAAGTAGCAAACGTGTTAAACGTATTTAAATATTATAATTATTGTCAAAGTTTCGATATTACTACAATATGTTTGAAAAACATGAAAATCATTGAAAAAGTAAAATGAATAAAGATGTAAACACATAATAAACTGACAATATGTAAACAAAATAAGACTTTCACCTGTATGTTCTTTTTTAAACGTGCCTTGTGTTGTTTGGCAGAAAAGAACGAAAAATCGTTTTTCCAAAATAAAAAAATAAACTTAAGTGTCAAAAATGTCGTTCATAGTGATTCCAACAAACAAGCATGATTCTGCATATCAAAGAAAAGACTGTGATTTCGTTGACATGTATGAAGAAAATTCGGCACGCCATAAGATCAAAACGCCATCCACTCGCCATGTGAAAATCGAGACTTTATTTCGATAATGCTCAATGTAAAAAATGATTCATTCTGAAAAAACTTATTATTAGCTTAGGCCTAGAATAATGGTTATTCACTTCCAAAAACGTAATCATTGTAGGGTTACCAGAATAGGTGGCTACTATCTGCAAAAAAACTTATTTATAAAGCGTTGAAAACTATAGTGTTGATCCAAGTTTTTCGAAGGTCTGAATCAAGGTAGTTGAATCCAGTGGCGGCGGTTGGACGTTAAAAGTGAGGGGGCACGACATGATCTGAATATTTGTATATAAATGTTAGTTTTCCCGGTTGTTTCTAACATTTTGTTTGACGAAAGGTTGTATAACTAATAGGATACTATATTTTCAGTTAAAATACCGTATATCGTATATAATAGTTTATTAAGTAAATTGAGAACAACAACGCAAGTAGATACTAGCCCTTTGTACTCTTAAACAACGAAAGTGTAAGAAGAGATTTGATTCCTTGCTCATGAACATCTTAAAATTCTGTCTGGAAAATTGTGTGATCAGATTATTTAATAAATTTGCAAAACAAATAAATAGAAAGGATAATATTAATCACAGTAATGAATAATGATGCTTGTTTTGCAAAAGTTATATTGAAACTGAGGATTAATGAAAAACTTAATATTTAATTCCACACATGCTATTAAATGTATGTTATTACTCTTAGAAAATGAAAGACAGTAAATACTACAAGCATATGCTACGACATTTAAAGAAATATTTGCTTTCGCAACTTCTTGAAATATGTTCGTTGCCATTAGGTGCAGATTTCATTTTCTTGGAACACATCAAAACACAACAATACTTACAATCCACACTTCAGTTATACAAAATAAACTTAAAACCTAGAATTATGTTCAATTTACTAAATTTTATTGTATATACACTCGTACATCCATAAACACAACACTTCACTCGTATATTACACTACAAAACAATGGAAAAGGTAGAAGTTGTTTCTTATCACGCTCTTTTTAATCGATATCCCTTACTTTAGAAAGAAGAAAAGACATTTTAGGAACTGTCAATTTTTGTGCAATTAAAGAATAACTTGTGAAATAGGCCCTACTTTTTTGCATAATGTTCTTTCGATTAGCTTCAAAGCAGCTCACTAACATATCGAGCCCTTGTAAGAAGAAATGAAAGTATGCTGAAATTGTGCTCCAATAGGTTATTTTTTGGGGTTATTTTCTGTGGCAATTAAAACGCAATTACTGTAGCTTTCTTTACTCCACGGGAAGACAACCAATACGTATTCACGCAACAGCAAATATTATATGGCAGCATTTTTTCCTATTAATCAGTAACACATACAAAATCGTTACATTTCCAAATGAAACTATATACATTAATTGGTTACTTAAAAAAAGTGCGGGGGCAACTGCCCCCCTTTGCCTCCCCTAATCGCCGCCCATGGTTGAATCACTAGTCCAAACATTCCTGAAAACAAACGGTCATTACACAATGAATTGACCAAAACCATAGGTGGGAAAAATGTGTATACTACACGTACTTACACACAAAATATGCAATCGTATCTCACGAAGCAAAACTAGAAACGTGAAAAGGCCTGCAACCATAGGCACTTACAAAATGTTTCTATACATAACTGAAACATCAACACTTTAATATTCAGTAAAATACATGTATGTTCCCTGGAACATAACGTGTCTTCCACCTAGAAAAAGATGTGTAAACTCACAAAATACAAATGCTCTCGTAGCATCGTAAAATGTCTCTGCAAGACAAAATACATGAGACCTATTAAAAGAAAAACATGAGATACAAACGAGAATATAGTCAACGACATTACAACTTTCTGGTAGGGCGGAAACATCTAAATTAAATTTCCTACAAGACAGCTGTAACAAGCTTCCTTAGGCATCTTTGCTACAAAATATTCAAACTGGTATTATTAACGCATAAAATTCAGTCATCGAGCATATAAAATAATTAACAGAAAGTAATTTTCATAAAACGCTATGGCTTCATGCTGTTGGAAAGAAAGAAAATAAGTTTATTTTTCGGGATCTATATCGAATTCGAATAGTTTCTAGGACATACTGTAACTGAAATACAATTTTCTCAAAATTAATAAAAACATTCCAACACATTAGCATACAAATCCACATAATAGAATTACGGTTCATATATTTTCTTCTAAAATAAAAATATTACTGCTTTAGTTCGGAGAATATGCTATTCACACGACATTCCTGCACATACTATTAATCAATAAGGAAATGCCTGTTTTCACTCGTTTAAGGCTTAGCCTACTTTCCGTTCTAAACTTTTCTCTTCGAACAAAATATATCGTGTCACATGCTGGAAATTCAAATAAGTCAAAATCGGGTAAATGACGTAAATGAGGTTCAACAAAATTACAATAAACACATCAAAATGAAAACGAAAATCTAAGATTAACACTGAAAAAGCAATTTGAGATTGATTATAAAGGTAGAATTTCATATTCTACGCATGAAATTACATACTGATTTCAATTACAAATATACAAGGTATATATAATTAACAACAAAAAATTTTCTTATCCTGCGGATCTCGATACATTCTTTCTTTTCTAAAAAAATCCTAAAAGGAAAATCAAACATTAATTGACAGTCATACGTATGATAATATGTTTAAGAATTTGGAAAGTGGGAAGGGATTCTAAAAAGAATTTAAGAATTTTAAAACACTAAAAATATATTATAACGCTAAAATAACTTCCCACTGGCTGAGGTACGGAAATCTTGCCAATATTTCAAATTGCAAATCCCCTACGCATGTAACGTAATTAATAATTTGGAAGGTGGGAATGGATTCTAAAAAGAATTTAAAATTTAAAACATTTAATAACAATATATTATAAGGTCAAAACATCTTCCCACAGGCTGAGGGTGCGGAACTGCGCTAATAGTTCAAACCGTTTTTAGATAAATACGGTTCCCCTACTCATGCAGAATGCGTTTTTACTAAAAAAAAATCTTAAATTCAATCATCTGAAATAAAAATCAATGACACTAAACTAATAGTAAGTCATTAATAAGGTCTGCAACATTGATATATAGTTAACTGTATGAAATACGACGTTGAGCCAAGACAGAAAAAAAGAAAAAGAATCAATCAGCTGTGTGTCGCCGGTTATTCATTGGCATAAACGGGTGGTCGAAAATGCAGCGGCTATGTTACCAAAACAAGAAAAAGAAGGAAAAACAATAGCTGCTCTTCGGTAAACAGTTAAAAACTGGAAGCAAAAAGGAGTTTTAAAAGAAAGACGTAGTTCTTCTTTTCGTATCCAGGTGTTCTAATCAAAAAAGGAAGAAAAATGAACACATGTTTATCACCTAACAGTTGAAAGAAAGATTAAAAGAAATGTGTGGCTTTCCTGGAAGAAAAATTTATATAAACATACAGTCTTGGTTGCCTTTTTTTCTTTTCCTATGATTACTATTTCTACTTTGATAATTACGGTTTGTTCGTCTATTCGTACAGCGGTTACCTCTATGTAGAAATCTATGCTTAATGTTGTCACACAAGTTGCGGTTCCTGTCTCGTTTGTGATAACTCAGGTTACGTGACCGTGATTTACGACTCCTTTTGTATCGGTTATTCTTTCGTGTGCGATCTTGGTTCTGATTGGCTTTAAATTTTATATTGTTTAACATCTGGTCATCGTATCCTTGCTTATTGCAATAACTGTAACCTTGTTTGCGCTTTTCTCTCTTTGGTTTGTGGTAGTTGTTTTTGTGCGCTTACGACCTCTGTCGTCTACAATCATATGGTGGTAATTTTCACTACTACTTCTACTACTATCGGTGTCACTTGATTCAGAATAAATAAAATCATTACTACGTCTATTACGAGGTTGATTCAAAATATCTCTCTCTATCTGGGACTCTGATTCTGCCGCTTCCTGCTTATTAGGAGTGTCAGTCTTTACTTCAAATTCTAATTCCAAAGTTTTGTTTACACTAGGAATATCAGTCATTGATTGGAATTCCAATTCTTGAGCTTCATGTTCATTAGAAGCATCTGACTGTACTTGGGGTTCACATTCCAATGTTTTGTTTGCAGCGCTCTCTGTTTCTTGATTGTTTTCACTATACACATCCCGTAAAGCGTCAATCTTTTGACCTAATCCACTCTTTAGTTCTTTTTCTAATCTGTCAATATTCTCTTTATTTCCCTGTTCTAATCTAGCTAGGTTTTCATTATTCTCAGCACGGGACTCTTTACTTTCTTTCTATAATCTATCTAGGTTCTCTCTATTTTCCTTTTTTAAATCTTCAATATTCTCTTTTAAAAGTAAACTTATCTTAGTAACCATATCTACTTCCTGGTGTGCCGTTTTGGACAAGAATAAAACTTAAAACGTATGATTACAATAAAATATACTATTACGAAACAATATGATTAAAATGACCTGAAAGAGAAGTTTTCTATTCAAATTCCTGGTACTGAGCTGAAAGAGAAATGGTATATTAAAATATTAATCTTATGAGTATTCGAGCACCAACGGTCTCGATTCGGGTCCCTGTTCGGGCGCAATTTATTTATAACCACCCGGTGTCGGGGTCTCTGTTCGTGGTTCTGCCAATAAGTATTCTCCTGAGACCAGAACTTACCTGGATAGGACGATGAAAGACCTCTCCAAGAAGGGGTTACAAATTGTTTCCAAATCGCTCGTCGGTCTCAATGATGAGATGAGCATTAGGCGCCGAGAGGTTTGGGTGTCTCGTCTCGAAAACCTCACGCACGATCAGACGGTCATCCAGACCATAACGCACGCAAACATTACTCGCACAAACAACGAAAACACACTGGATTAAATAAAACTATACTTATTTATTAGAACACTATTATATAAAACAAATAACGAAGAGAAATGAACACAACACTTAACACAGAATATGTGTAATAATTTTCATCACTGAAATCAGACTTTGCCTTTTTAATGCAATGTAGACCTATATATATATGAGATTATATCTGAAATTTCACTATGATGGCTTCTCTCACACCTTGATGCACTTGGGGGAGATTAGCACTTGGGAAAGGATCACTGGGGTAATCCCATGTAGTATCCTGGTTGGTACTCCAAACAGTGCTGAAGAGTCAACGTGAGTCTTCAGCGAAATAATTTCCGAAGTGGAATGCTGATGTTGGAGGACGCGTGTATAATTTTTTAGCGTAGAAGGTTTGAGAACCTGGGAATTTACTAGTTGGGGCTAGCCGTAAGAAAACGTCCTTCGCCGGCTAATAGCTTGTAATACTTAACACAAATTCATACTTAATTCCCGACGCAACGTGCGTAGTGGCTGCACACAATATCGGAGTCAAACTTCCTGAGCGCTAAAGTTCCAGATGAGAGCGTCAATGGTTGACTGAAGAGTGTTGGCAGTTCATTCCAAAACCCACTCAGTTAAATCACCTGTATACACATGCAAACGGAATACAGAAAATATTTTATGTTAATTTTAGTGTACTGGCTACGATGCACGAGACACTGCGATAACTCGGACGTGAGAAAGTACAGATAACGAGCTGCAAATCTAACGTGACTGGCGTCACTTTGGTCACTTGAACATCTGGTCATCCAGTATTTCTCTAAACTACCGCTATATTTCCATAAACGATTAAAGAAAGCACTTAATTTAGTTCCAAATAACTGCAGAATATATATTGTGCATAATAATAAGTCAGGGAGAAACACTGACAAGGTTCGTCGCTGACAAATATTCTCACCAAAAAGCAATGTTTTAAATATATATATGAAAAAATAATGAAAGACTTCTTTGTCCAGTTGTGTGGGAAAGAAGCAATTTCCACCGAAGAAAGAACTTACATACGTCGCAGAATAAAGTATAAATCGAAAAAATAGTCACTGTCTTCACGAAATATACAGAGCGTTCACAAAAAATACCTCTATAACCTGATGGTGGTTATAGAATCAACTCTCAAACGTTGTCGGTGTTGCTTCGAAACACACTGTATATTGATTTTGCAAATGCCTTTGACATGATTAATTATGATATGCTTCTTGGAAAACTTTCGATCTTAGGATTTTCGTCGAGATTAATCAGATTATTCACATCATACGTGAGTCAAAGAAAGCAATATTTAAGTTTTAAACAGTCAAAATCATTTTATTATAATATGAATTCCGGATTACCACAAGACTCAAACTTGTGGCCCTTTTATTCCTACTCTTTGCAAATGATCTGCCGAGGTATATTAAGAACTCTAAATGTTTATTGTATGCAGATCATGTTAAGTTGTATAAAGAAATACAAATAAATTTGTGATATATTAAAACTACAAGAAGATTTAAACAATATTTGTACATGGGATATAAGATATAAATTTTAGCATTAAAAATGTAAGTTTATGATATTTACAAAACAAAGAATTGCAACTGAAACTTTTCCATATTCAATATGAAATCAATATTTGGAGCGTATGTTCATGTGTAGGGACTTAGTAGTTACATTTAGCAGCGAAATGTCATTTAATAAACACGTTTTATTGATTACACAAGATGCTTTTAAGCAGTTGGGGTTTCATAAGTACTAAAATGTTTACAGACGTAAATGTCATTGTAACTCTTTTTAAAAGTCTAGTACTGCCAAAATTGGGATATGTCCAGTGATCTGGGCAGCTAAATATAAAACTCAAGAAAGCCTGATAGAAATAATACAAAAAAGATTTCTAATGTACTTATATTATAAGAAAAGAGGACAATCTGCTCTTGTAAATAGATCATCTTACTCTAACTTCTTAAGTGAGTTTAATTATGTTAAACTTTCTGATAGATGTATCATTGCACAAGAAGTATGTCTACTCAAAATAGTAAATAGCATATTTGATAATAGTGACTTTTTAAAATAAGGGTGGTCACGAATTTCTTTTACTTCTTGATAACCGATAATGTAAGTTTTCCCGTTACTCCTTTATAAATTCTAATGTAAGGTTTTCCATTGTTTTAGATTGTGTTAACGATGGCTAATACTTCCAGTTACAGTATTGAAGAACGTGTTATTGCAAGGTATTGGGTGCATGAGATGAACCCAGACCTCACCACTTCTGATAATGCGGTGTGGAGGTTCATAAAAGTCATTGTTACACAAAACCGTTATGATACCACTGCCGAACTGACAGAAGCTCTGAATCAAGCTTTCAATCAAGTCACGCCTGCAATGCTCCTGAAAATGTCGCACAGAACCTGGGGCGAATTATCATTTGCCATGTGAATGACGGTCGACAGACTGATCCTTTAACTTAATGTTTCCTATCTCAGCGAAACTTCTCGAAAGCACTGTTGTACATGTGATTCAGTTCTTTCCTTGTAGTTATTTATGTAAGTTTAGTGGTTTACATTACTAATTTTCAGGGGTAAGGGGACTTTGTGGCCACCCTGTACATCAAATTTAATATCAGAGACAGAACTTTGAGAACAAGAAATCTGTTGTGGTATAAAATATCCAAAACAAATACGTAGAATAATTCACCGTTGGTCAGAATGTGTAAGCTCTATAACAATATAGCACAAACTGTAGAAGAATTTGATCTTAATCTGCAAGAGTTTATAAATTTAATCAAAAATAGATTTTACCGAATAATGGTACAGAATAAAATAAACAGCTATGGGCGTAATTATGGACTCTACCTATATATTGATATCTCCTTCCTTGGACGTATATGTGGGTGTGCCTAGATATGTAACCATATATGTAAAACCTATATACATTCATGGTATGTACTTAAATATGTGTATCTGAAAATATTGAGAAGCATAGACCTAAATGTTGTTTATAGTGATATTTATTATCTAATTTTGTGTATCTGAGAATTCTTCTTGCCATTTTGTATTTTTATTTTTATTTTTATTTTTTATTTTTCTGCTTTTTTATTATTATTTTTTCTTTTTATCATTTGTTTATATAGCAATTGAATCTTTATATAATAGATTGTGAGAGCCTTCTGTAAATGGAGAATTTTTCTCTGTTGAAGGTAAATAAACAAATAAATAATTAAATAGAATAAATTTTATTATCACTACCGTTACTAGTTACGTTTTCGTTCTTAAATGTTTTCGGTTTGGTAACATCGCATTCGAAACAGAAGCACAGTGTATATTGTGTTCTTTGCATGCATTGTAGGCACAATGGATTAGACGCACGTCGGTCTGAAGTATTTACTCGCCACTTTAATCTACATGTTAGTTGAGTTATGATTCCTCATAGTCACCACCGTGACACAGATTAATGCTATAATGGTAATGTATAACTGAGACATTTAGGTCTGTTTTGTAATCCTTTTAGATCAGGTTCTTCCTTCATTCGTTTCGACTTCCTACCTATCCAACATTCTCTAGTAATTGTTGTAATACAAAGAAACGTCACTACCATAATAGTCATTGCCGTTACGTTTCTTAACGTTACACTTAAACAGAAAGAATGTGTACTTTACGTCAAATGTTCTGAGAACTATCATCGTAAATATTCTGAAGAAATTCAGAAGATGCATTTTGGTGTTTCTCGCAAGCAAGTATCATTCCATACATGTGTTGCATATGTTTCTTCGCTTCACCGATAAAATATTTTGTCATTTTGCACTATCTCAGAATGTACAAAACATGATATGCTCAATTAAGTTCCGTACTAACTTACATTAAACTGACATCATAGATTGATTATTTATCGATAATGATGAACCGATAAGCCAGTATTATTCTAGAAAAAAACGTATTCTCGTTTTCAACTTTGTCTTTTAGTGAGTACAATTTTAAGTTTGTGTCATAGATTTTCTGTGAAACAAACTACGGAAAAAGTGCTGTAGACGGTATTCGTGGGGCAGTTAAAAGACAAAATGATCGATTAGTTTCATGTGGACACGATTTAGATTATGCTAAAACACCGTTCCATGCGATAAATAGGTCCAAAACTTCAGCAATTATTTTTTTTTCATTGACCCTCCTGAAATTTTGGATGTTGATTCTATAGTTCCTACAAAGTTGCCAAAGATACCAGATATGAAGAAACTGTACCAAACAATCTCAGAGAAAGAAAGAGAGAGAGAGATAGAAGTGGGAGAGAGAGAGAGTTATTTGTATGTAAGAATTATTTTCTGTTTCTACAACAGATCCAAAGTGTGTAGTTGTTTAAGGCCCATAAAATAGACATGCCAAATATGCAACAGGTTATTTTTTATTGTAAGAAAACACAATATTCGTGAATATAGCAGTGCTATATATTGTTACAAAAGGAGCGTTATTTGTATGCGAGAATTCATTCCTCTTTCTGAAACAAATCAGCAGTACAAAAAATTAGCATAACTAAATTTTTTGTCATGTCACTAAATTTTGGCTTGAAGCAACTGCCTGTTTTGTCAGCAGTAATAGTTATATATTTCATTATCACGATGTGAACTGTATTTTTGTGGGTATTATTATTATGATTATTGTGTTATTATTTACTAACTGTATTAGTAGGGGCTTGGTCCAGAAATGGTGTAACACAAATAAAATTTTCTACTATTTTTGTATTTTTTGTCACTTTATTATAGTATTTTTATACTCAAACATTTTGTAGTCTTTTCTGGTATCTGAGAAGAATACAAAAATGTTTGGATTTATAAATAGTGTAATGAAGTGAACAAATGCAAAAGTACCCTCTAATTTACACCATTTCTGCACTAAACCCCTGATATAAAAATACTACTTAGTATATTATTACATATGTATCACTATATTCTGTAGAAAGTATTCCTATAATTGTTATCCTGTGTCATTAGTCATCACCATCACATTTACATCATTACCATCACAATAATGTATATTTTGGTTGAATAATCTACTAACAAATGACTAATACTTTAAATTTTTCATTGTAAAATGTTTTTTACATGTAGGTTTCCCGATTTGTAACGTAATACTGCCTTTTAAACAGGGAAAAATATAGAATAAAACTAAAATTGGGAAAAACGTTACAATAACGACAAATAAATCTAAGAAGTTTAGGTAGGAACTTTGTCAAGTATTTCAGAAAATATAAACGTTCCTGCGCTGACCTGCATAAGGTATATTTGCCACATTATATGAGACATATCTACGAAAAAAAAAAAAATCATATCAAAATAGAAATACTTTTTCTTCACATTTTACATCTCCAATTGGGACTCTAATCGTAAAACGGCCCATTTAGACTGTTTAACTAGCCTAACTATTTTCTTTCTTACGAACTCCTCCGTTTCAACTGTACTTTCTGACTACACACACCAGATAACTTATACGTAACATCCACTTCTGCCGTAATACTGGGTAATCTTCACTTTTAAAAGCATAAATACTATACCATTTGTATGGATCAACTACAAACAATTATACAATGCAATGTTACTAAATACAGTACACCTTGTCCGAGCATTCTAACATTTTCCCGAGTGTTGCCGAAAAAACAAACATGATACTTCAGATAATCAAGTCAGTACAGTTACAAAAACTTCAATAAATTATTTCTGCTTTTCAAATATTCATCTCGTTATTTCATATTTCAAGATAGGGCATGCACTATGTACTATTAAAATGCACTATTTACTCAAAAATATCAGTTTAATTGCTGGTCAGAAACATGATTTAAAAACTCCTGAACGAGTTTTCTAGATCAAGATTCAAAATTGCCCTTTCCCCTCCTTCAAAGAAGCGTAAGTTCACTGTCCCTTCTCGTATAGGCACAAAAGTAATACTATCAAAACCACGTATTAAAAATGTGTGATTGAATAAAATCTAATACATATGGTATAAATTTCACAATATAAATATTAGAGAAGAACTTACAAGTTATGTGGACAACATAAACTTTTTTAAAAATATTTTTCTTGCCGAATACTAGCACTATATGAATTTGTTAACTAGTCTCAGCGCACTGTAGCGAAACAAGAACTAACGTGCTATTTGTTTCGGTAACAACTAACTTTCTAAGAAATTGTTTCGTGCATAAGAAACTGAAAACATTTAAATTATCATTAAATAGCTGTATCTTAGGCAATTTCCTTAGTGTTATCAACGCACTGAATATCTTCTTTTGTCTCTTATTTCAAGGTTACAAACAATGAAGTTGCTGACATTGCCACTTTCCGTGACAAATGAAAACTTACCTGATAAAGAAATATGTACTAAAAAGAAGTAGTTTCACTGTCAAATTATACTTTTGAAGCAGTCCTTAAACATAAGAATGTAGATATGGATAGAGCGCGGCGTAGGTTCACGATATACTGTAGCCGACCCCCGGTGGGAGAACATCGAACGCACTATACTGGCTGATACTACATTTTAAATGTAGAGCGTTCACCTCCGGTGCTTGGGGTCCCGGGTTCGATCCCAGCTCGCGCCGTGTGGACTTTGTGGTGAACAAACACCGTGCTCGTGGGTCTTCTCGGGGTTCTCCCGTTTCCTCCCACTTTGTTCATTCCACCATTTCACTCATCTCTCATCATCACCGTCTCCTTTAGCCTAACCGGCATAAGCGTGGGACGTAAAACTTAAAGATTTCATTTCATTTTACATTTTTTTTTTTTTTTTTTTTACATTTTAAACTGCAGGTTTTTCATTATATATCCTCCCTGATGACAAAGAACGTAAACACAAAACATTCAATAAATCAAGAATATAAATGTAGTTTCTTTTCACATTGTAAAAACCACTTTAAGCTTCCAGACTTTATGAATCCATTATCGGAACAGTAACACGTCTGACTCCAATAAAGACGTAAGGTTCGAGATAGAGTCTATTCTTGGGTTCTAGAACATATTTGACCGATGTTACCCTGATTTCTGTTAATCTATCTAAATCAGTTTAAACAGAAGCTAGTATTCCAAAATAATGTACGGTTACAATATTCTCGAATGTACCATAGCTATTGTGCAAAAACAGCAAATAGTGTATCATTTTTAAACTATGTCCAACTCCATAAAATCTTCAACAGGATTTTTCTATCAATATTTTCGAAATGGTGGGAGGGTCTCGAGTCTTGAATAAGTTCTGGAAGATATAAAAGTATGAAACTAGTAAAATGGTCGCTTATTGCTGTAAGAATGATATTGCGAAAGACCAGGAGTAACAGAAAGCAATAAGGAATTTTAAGAGAAGGGGTGTCCATCCCTCGAAGATACATATGCACCCCACAAGTTATTGTTTGACACACCTCACCAGATTTTCAGACAGATGTTACACAAACAAAGCCAGCAGAGAAATTTCATTTGAGAAGATTCGAGTTTTCTACTTTTAAAAGTTAATGTCCTATTTGGTGTAAAGGCAGATTTTTCACGTTTCTCCTTAATTTTCAGGGGAAGGATGTGTTTGGATCCCATAGACCCCTTTGATTGCGTGAATGTATGTAATTATTTACATACTTTAAGCGTCTCCAATTGTTTCAATATCCAATATCCATCTCTCTTCATGATACACCACGGGCATTTGGGAGGGAGGGTGGAAATTATCCGCCATGAATTTCAGAAATACATATTTTAAATCTGATGTATAGTAAT
The DNA here is from genome assembly GCF_964235325.1 of Thermobia domestica. Classification (NCBI taxonomy): domain Eukaryota; kingdom Metazoa; phylum Arthropoda; class Insecta; order Zygentoma; family Lepismatidae; genus Thermobia; species Thermobia domestica. The sequence continues at coordinate 102,409,537 of NC_137461.1, forward strand.
ATATAATTAAAAAAAGGTGAAACTCATATGGGTGGAGACTCTTGCCCCCTCAAGCAAAATCTCAAAGTGGTGCTGTCGTCGTCCAGATTTTAGCACACGTAAAATTACTTTCCTTCTATCAAACCTACATTTCGTATAATAAATTTTAGTTGTTATTTAAGAGATTAATTTCCCTATCCTACTTAACGACGCATATTGCGTCATGATATTTCTCCTTGAATGGTTCTCTGGTAAGAACAATCCTTATGTGTGAATAACATACGGCATTTTCAGTCATGTCATTCGTTGGCAAAGTAATAATAATATAAAAATGTTTCAACGACAACCACAAGGTACTCCGTACTTTCCATAAATTCAACCAATCTTGTAATTGTTTATCATTGCCGGTTGTCTTCACTCTTGTGTGATTTGAAGTCTTTCCTCTACAGAAGTTAATAATTATTCTCACAGTTCAGTGAAGGTGACTCCCACACCTATTTCTCGTTGATGAAATAGTTCACGACTGCAACGAATGTGGTTTGAAGCAGTCTTTATATGTATGTTTATCTCCACTCCTATGTACTGCCAATAAGTGGAGTGTATGATTCCTTTGGCAATTATCAGATGGAACTAATTTCTGTATGTTAAAATGAATAATCATTATTTTGACATCATGTTCAACATCTTCTGAAATAATAAACCTAATTGCACATTTCTATCATTAGTACTTGTAAGTTATAATGAATAAAAATTTATTTTATTGTAAGGGAAAAAAGAGGTCTGCTCGGGTATTAAATATCGCGTCCGCAACATTTCCATTAGCATACAGTGTGGCAATAAAATTCCGGAACGACTTCATAAAGTTAAAAATACTAGCTGTAGGAATGGAATGTCTCTTCAGTTTTCTATGTTGTCACCTCCTACCCCAATGCACAACTTAGTTCATTGGTACAGTGACTGAAAGATGTTGAAGAAGTCATCTTTTTAGATACCCTCCAGTTCCCTGGTTGCCATTGAGTTGGAATTCAATTGTGGTAACACGAAATAGTCCACTGTAGGTATACTTTTAGAACACAATAAATAGTCGATTACAGTGACCTGTTTTTGGCCAAGAAATGTTACAATTGTGTAAAGGAGATTGTCGTGGAGAAGACTCCAATTACAATACTTCATTGGTTCTAGCTTAAACAGACCATTTGCTTCTGAAAGCCCTTCATGACCTCTACATAGAAGTTGGCATTGATGGTCTGTCCGCCTGGAGCAAATTCCTACGAATGAGTTCTTTTGTATCTAAGAAGAGAAGCCACGAAGATTCGATACATGACTTCTGCGTACGAACCATTGTTGGTCTTGGTTTCTTTGGACTGACCGTAATAAACATGTTTGTGTCACTTAAATAGGCATATTCTGGGCAGTGCTTATGCCCGTAAGCATTCTATAGCCAGCCATTGGTTTATATGGCAGATTCTTTTCAATTTCACACAAACTTTGATTTTATCTTTTTGCTTCATGCTGAAAATACGACCGAGTTACTGCGTAGGTTGTAGTATTATTAAACTCCCCTACAACTGCTGACCAGAGAATGTTTGGGTTTGATCCAGTCAATCGATAAATATATCTACCCGAGACACTGTTATCGCTCCTGTGATAGGCCGCTTCTTGTGGTTGCAATTTGTTCAATAACTGTTATGATTTAGAAAAAAAGTACTTTCTACCAGTCAGTTAAGAAACCGACTCTCTAAAGAATACATCTTTCAGTGAATGTATTCTTTCAGTGATTACAGCATGCACTCAATTCTAATTTAATTGTACCGAAGTTTAAGAATGACATGCATTTACTTTATTGTTTTACTTATATAACTACCCAATATTCTTAGATCGTACAACGGTACCTCTGTTAAAATAAAAAAGAATCTGTAATTTTGAAAAATCTAAATTTATTGCCAGTAAGTAATCAGTGGCCGCGGTGGTTCAGTGGTAGAGCGTTCTCCTCTGGTGTGTTGGGTCCCTGGTTTGGTCCCAGCTCGCACCAAGTGAACTTTGTGGTGGACAAACACCGTATGGTAGGTTTTCTCGGGATTCTCCTGTTTCCTCCCACTGTATTCGTTGCACCATTTCATTCATTTCTCATCGTCACCGTCTTCTTTTGCCTAGCTGGCATAATCGTGGGACGTAAAACTGAAGGATATTTTCAATTTAGAAGTCAACGCTAAATAGTTTTTCCAATAATTATCATGAAAATTAACATTTGCAATTTTACCCAGTATCTACAAAGAAAGTATACGCTGCATATTCGCTGAAAGCTGTAAATACTATGGATATTCGCATTAGCGTAAATTATCTACCTATTGCCTTTATAAGAATGAAATAAACACCTTATCTTTTTCTTCTGCCTTTAAAGTAGAGTTATAGTGTGAAGTGCATTTTGATTTGCTTTCTTAGCAAAATACACAGTTGAAACAAGAAAGCTCTCCGTAAAGTCAGTTGAAGACTGTGTACATCGTAATTACAACATTGATTTAAAAAAAAAAAAAAAAAAAAAAAATCAAAAGAATTTTGACTTCTTCGATACCTTAAAGAGCTTATCTTCTTCGCTCATAGATGGCGACCATGTGATTTACTTTTCTTCTAATGTCATTTAACTGTGAAGTTTATGATGGTGTTTGCGTCTAGATTCTAAAGTCGCTTGGAAAGGCGATAAAAAAAAAAAAAGAAGAAAAACTCCCAATTGCGAAAAGCGAAGATGTCAGTGTCTTTATAAAATAGACGGTTTGGTTGAATGAGGAGGGAAAAAGGTTGACGAATACAGAGACATCTGTCGGAGAAAAAAGTTTTGTTACCTATTTTAGTGCTGCGCCGTCTATGAACAGTTTTAAGTGACCTTTTCCGTAAATGTCGAATATTCAGGATTGTATTTTTTTCTACCTCTTTCTTACTTTCCGAAACACGAACTTACCACTTTTAAACCCTTTTTGCTGGAACATACACACACACATACACACATAAATACACACTTGAATAAGAGCCTCAGCATAGAACTGTTTAAGGGAGCATTGGGAAAAGGTCAATGTTTCGAAATTCTACACTATAGTGTGTCATTACTCCTTTGAGAGTGTATTCACGATTAGAATAAACCATCTTTCAACGGCATCGTAACTACACCAACTAACTCCATGGTAAAAGATAGAAAGAGAGTAACTACAAATAAAAACCAGAAAAAAAGAAGTTTCGTACTTAAAATAAAAGATTGGGTTTCCAGTAGTTTAGGAAGTCATTTGAACATTTTTACGTCCATTCGGAAGTGTCGTTCCATTTACGTCAAAAGCACTTTTTAAAAATTATTTTTTTAAAATATATTTCTTGAGTGTTTTATGAGCCTTAGTAGATAATGAACAGAATAACATTAATATTTCTTCTCATGTTGATTTTCCATTGGTAATATTATTATGTACGGTAGATAAAATATGGAGCAACTCTATTATCGAATCAAAAACCGAGTGGACGTATATAAAACGACCATACGACCAACTCTTGTAAATGGGGGCTGCGGTGGCTCAGTGGTAGAGCGTTCACCTCTGGTGCATAGATTCCTTGGTTCGATCCCAGCTAGCGCCAAGTGAATTTTGTGATGGACAAACACTTCCGATTCCGATTCAATCCATATTCAGACCCATTAGTACTTCTGAGGGTGGTGTGGTGACATGTAAAAATAATTGAAAATGACGGATATTACTACTGATTCTATAGTTTTTGGACTCCTTAAGTTGATTGGTGACAGTTTTGGTGCTCTTTAAGTCCAATATCAGCTCTCAGTTGGGATAAGACCCCCTAGCTATCTTAACACGTTCGCTGCGTTACGAGTCACTGATGGGTCGTGCGGTATTTCTTTTCTGTACTGTGGCGTTTTATGCTTTCTATTACCTTTGCTCGTTTCTGGTACTTTCGTTTGTACAGATTTTGAATATTATTAGCATCCACGTGCTACACCTTCAACGAGACACATGGTGACTCGTATAGCACTGAGATCCAAACTTAGTTTTACACTGCCGCAGCGAACGTGTTAAAGGGTGGGGAGGAAAGGCGCATATAAAATAATAAGAAATGATTGATATTAGTGTCGAATCCATAGTTTTCGGGGTGGCTTACATTAGTGACACTCCCGATGCCGTTTAGTCCGTTTTAAGCCCTCATTAGCACCCAGTGGGGTGAAATGGTGACATGTAAAAATATGAAAACGGCAGATATTCGTATCGAATCACTAGTTTTCAATGAATTAAAATCTTTGAGTTTAACGTCCCACGGTTATGACGGTTAGGTTAAAGGAGACGGTCACTAGTTTTCAGTGACGCTAAGTTCATTGGTGCCAGTCCTATGCCGTTTAAGTTCAGCTTCACTTTCAAGTTGAACCCTCAATGACCCCTTAAGCCTCCTAGGGGGAATTGGAAGAGCAGCCATAAAAATGATAAGAAATTACCAATATTAGTGTCAAATCTATAATTTTTGAGGTCACTTAGATAAAAAAAAGTGATATTCCAGATGCTATTTAAGTTCAGCCCATCAGTACCCTGGGGCAGTGTTTCTTTCAGAAATAATGTTCCGGGGGGGGGCACTGCTGGTACTATTCTGTTTATCATTATATTATAGACGTATTATCTTGGTCACCTCTGCGGGAGCACTCTCAGAGCTCCGGGGGGCAGTGTTTCCCCCAAAATGAACATGTCTGGAAGAAACACTGTCCTGGAGAGAGGGGAATTGTAAAAATGGTAAAAAATAATTGAAAATTACCGATGTTACTACTTTGGAGGGTCTTTGAAATGAATACAGACGCTCGTAATATCGTTTAACCCTTTTCCGACTGTCCGGATTTTTAACTCCCATTTTCGTTGCTCATACATTACTTCTCCTGAGTGCGTTTGATTTTAATGTCGAAACCTATACGTGTCGTGACAAGACTTCTGAGTCCCTTTTCCCTCAGCATTGTTTAGCAACAATACAAGCAAAATATATTTTTATATGGTCTAATGTACTCTCAATTTACTATAATTTACTATCATATCAAATTATGGTTAAAAAATTACAATTCAGTCGGAAAACGGTTAAGTCAAAGTTCATCCCGATCTGGAGAGGGTGGGGTGGGGAAGGTGAAAAATAAAATGTCAAAAAATATTGAGATTTGTGACGAATTCATAGTTTTCAGGGTTAGGAAAACGTCTGCCCGTTTTAAATGACTTTTGGAAAATAGTTAACACCCACTTTAAGCTGGATTTCTTAATCACATCAATTTCGCTAAAGGCGTCTTCTGTGTGATAGGGTGTTTTAATATTTATAGCGAAAGTAGAGCATCTTCTATATTTTATCACTGAAATAAGTATTATAAGGAGAAAGAGGATTTAAATATTTTCCATAAACGAATCAAAGTTCAAGAAGGATGGAAATGTATTTACATAAAAATAAAGTGAACGATACACGAGCCTATGTTTTCCTTACTTCTCATATGTATTATTTGGAATTGAAAATATGGTATTTGGAACGTTTCACTTGTTGGAAACGGAAGTGACGGAATTACTTGAGTCATCCATTGCGACTTGATATAAACTAATGGTATGAGGAACAAACATGTTACTCATGGTTTCAAATGCAGCTTAGAATACCGATTTTTTAAAAGGTTATTTCACGATGACTCAGAAATAGTATTATTAAGTTTTTATATTCACTTGTTCCCCCCATTGAAAATAGTATCCTTCTTAAGCAATATTGATTCCTGATGTCGAATAAGTTCATTTGTTCCATTTTATAATAGGGCCTCCTTCCAATACTTGCCGTACTTATTGAAAAATGTAATCAATTATAAAACAACCTCGGTTGAATCATGTTTTACTAACAAAAAATCGGAATGGTTCAAGAATATCGATAAACTAAACCCATATGTTTGAGTTAAATGGCCATCTAACTATTTATTTTGATGGTATATATATAGCTAAGTTCGACCAGAATTAAGTTCAACCACAATTATTCTCTCCTATGTATAATTAAGTCACAGAAATGTATTTTGAGAACTAGTGAAAGTGTTACTTTAAAAGAGAACATTAAAATAGAGAAAATGTTACTTGCAGTGTTAAGTTCAACAAATGTGGAAACTTTTCCTCACCTTCTAACAGATATGACTGACCTGAGAAAATTATTAGCGTTAATATACTTTTGAACAGGCTTCTTCAACAATAATATTAACACTCGATATTTTTCTATTCTGAAATGCTCCTCTTAGATTGTCAGAACCTCTCCTCGAGAAAACAGTTTTAATGTAACCCTAGTTACCGGAACTATGAAGACCGTCACCTTGTGTAGTTACCGGAACTATGAAGATCAGTGGCGTCGCCTTGTGCAGTTCACAAGAGCGCGTGAACCACCAAGTATCGTGGGCTGTTTGTTACTCCTTAAGATATTTAATAATATTTAGAATATTATTATATTGTCGTTTCGTTTCTATTCTTCACTTGCTTTACCCCTTGCGTATATGCATTCCATCATCACACCACGTTCACAACAGAGCAGCGAGCGTGGCAGGCTATTCTGTGTGTAGTGCGGAAGTGAAACTCGGGCTGCTGAGGGGAGGAACTGTGGTCTCCTAACGTCCGAATCAAGATTTGCACAAACAGCGTTGACAGCACTGTTGTTGACTTATTTCCACTAATGTGGCGCTTTAAACAGAATCAAAGAATGAACTTCTGCGTTGACAGCTGTTGTTACTAATTTCCAGTAACGTGGCACTTTAAACAGAATCAAACAATGAACTGCAACTTAAAATATATAAAAGAATATAGTAGTACCATATAACTCATTCTTTCAATTAGTTATCTACATTTCTTTTTATCTCAATTTCTCGTAATGAAAATACACTAACGGAACAAACAAAATTACGGCTTTCCGAGGTCATACCAAGGGAAATGGGAGGTTTAAAACCCCTCCTAAGAAATTTTTAAGTTAATGCAGAATAAAATAAAATTTTAATTTATTTTCAAGAGTTTTTTTAAAAAGGCCTATGTATTATCTCTGATTTTTCTTTAGGCTACGGTTTATTCTACCTAAATAAACTAAATGTTTGTGAGAAAAGCGAACAGCTTATCAAAACATGTTTTACTTGGTAATATTGCTACAATGGTAAAATGTTACCTTCTGTATTGTGGGAACCTGAAGGAAATTTTGGAATTGGTTTCTTTCAACATTCATCTTTAACACATGCAAAAAAGACGAGTATTGAGATTTGTAGTAACGTACGTTCAGCTGTAACCGGAAAGTTTTTTTCTTTTGAGGGGGGGGGGCGGAACGGTAATGAAGTGTCTTGAGATAACAATGCAAAAGTACATGGACAAAGCGTTCCTAATTAAAGGTGCCACTGCAATCATAATAATTTGATACATTGCATGTTTTGTGTATACTGTTAAAAATTCACTAAAGAGCATACATGGCAATACAAATATACGAGTTGAGTTGATTTTGAGTTTAACGTCCCTTTCAAGAGCGGGGCTATATGAGACGGGACCTACTGATTAACGTGGAATCCGAACCACATGAGCTCTCTCCAGGAATCGAATCCGGCTTTCCCACGCCAAAGGTAAGTAAGTACGCTAACGAAGGAGCTCTTAGCTACAAAGGAGCTCTTTAAATATACGAGATAGCAGACGTTTGCGGTCTTGATACTAATGGAGATTATATTTAGTATATTGTGAAAGATGGTGAATCTGTAGAAAGAGAATGGCACACAACAAAAATAATCCGAAGTTGACTTCAGAAACTGAAAGTAGTGTTACCATATTAAAGAATATGAAAGCATTTAAATAGTACCGTAGCTCAAAATAGTCTCAATGCACTAGCTATAGTATCAACAGTGAAAAAAATTTAAAAAAAAAAAACTAAACTTCAGAAGAGTTACTGACAAGTTAATTGTCCAGAAGAACATGAGAAATACTTTCATGTACGAATGAAATGGAGCATTTGTTTATAAATTGGTACTTTTCATTATGTGTAAATACATATATGGTTACTTTAATTGATTATTCATAGTTTTTATTATTTAGAATACTGAAAGATTTCTAGAATATAATTTTCTAACGACTGCGAACTACCGAAAAATTATATCACGAGATGCCACTGCGTCTTACAGAATTTTACACCTTACTTGCAAGCAGTCTCTGCAATTAAGTTGTTTCTACCACCAGGAAACGTAACTACGATTGTTATATGAGAGATAAACACAGAGTTGCTAGATAAGGTCCTGCCCTGTCCTACTTTTTTTTTCCTTCAAGATCATCAAGAACATGAGAATGGCAGTAACAAACTCACTAATTACTGTGTTATCCGAGGTTATCATACTGCAGGGGAAACAAGCAATTCTAGTAATTTCCTAGCAATTGTAGCTGTCGATTTCATATCGCAAAGCCAACGGGAACAAGAAATGTACTTTTAAAATGTTCAGTTACATAATTCATTAGTATGAAAGAATGTATTTTTTTACAAGGTTAATGATCCCTTGTGAGTCTTCCAATGCAGACCACGAATCATTGTCGCAAAATAACCTTAAGCCATAACACCTACTCTTGCTACAGTATATTTCACTTTAAAAAAAAGTTCTGTGCAGTACAGAATAGAAACCAGCGATATTGGTTTCAAGGATAACAGGAACCGCAAGTTGAAATATACAGGATACGCATTCCATTTTGCTTTATTAATTAAAACGTCTTTTTGCATATAGGTATAATAATATTTATACACAGAGAAAAATCCGTTATCCGGACAGCAGTATATTGTAGAGGTCTACTAGTTGAATATATCCATGCTTCGCACGGAGGCTGTATTTGGAAATCAACGCATGTGGAAGGATCACCATTGATCTCAGCGACCGGGAAAACTATGGTTTTGATACTAATATCGGTCATTTTGGGCCGTTTTTTACATGTCTCGGTATCATCTCCCCCCTTCCCCCGCCGACTCCCGGCTCGCATACAATTGTAACTAAATTTGCAAGTCATCGCTAATGGAAGTGTCACTATTGATTTCAGCGACCGCAAAAACTATGGATTTGACACTAATATCGGTCATTTTGGATTACTTTTATGTGTCTCGGTATCTCCCCCCCTCGGTGACCCCCGGCCCGGAGCCTTATAGCGTGAATTTGGAAGTTAATGCGATCGGAGTTTCATCATTGATTTCAGAGACCGCGAAAACTATGAATTCAACACTAATATCGGTCATTTTCTACTACTTTTACATGTCCCGGTAAACACCCCCCTGAGATCTCCTGGTTCGAAATTTGAAAAATGGGCTTCGTCTTTATCTGGAACCTGGACCAAGGTACCCCTGACCAAAATTTGGTAACTCTCAGTCCACTCCTCTGGTCCCCTGACGGCACACAGATGGACAGGCAGACAGACAAACATACAAACAAACTCCTTATTTAATTTATATCAGAAGATAAAAGGTACATTTAATTCTCTTCGTTTTTTTTTATATATTTTTGTTTGAAATCAATCTCAAAATATAACGGAACTGCAACGTTTACAACAAACCATTGAAAGGTGGAGAATACACTTTTGTGTCTATATAAAACAGCCGATTAAAGAAAAATTGAATATCTCAGAGAATGAATGAATGAATGCTTATTTTTAATCACCTGCGTGCAGTTAGCCCCCCCTCATGCTAAATTTAAAATTATATTTATGTCAATCGTTTGATCATCGTTTGATCAGGTATGATCAACAATTTTTAACGTTTGATCAGCTTTACTAACAGAAATATAAGCGATATTTAGTAGGGGGGGCTAACTACACGCTAGCCCCCCCCCTTCACGTCAGATTCGAAATTTTTTGATGTCAATCGTTTGATCATCGTTTGATCAGGTTTGATCAACAATTTTCAACGTTTGATCAACTTTAATAACAGAGATATAAGGGTTCCAAAATGGGGGGCCAGCCCCCCCCTTCACCTCCGATTCGACTTTTTCTTATGTCAATCGTTTGATCATCGTTTGATCAGGTATGATCAACAATTTTTAACGTTTGATCAGCTTTACTAACAGAAATATAAGCGATATTTAGTAGGGGGGGCTAACTACACGCTAGCCCCCCTCACGTCAGATTCGAAATTTTTTGATGTCAATCGTTTGATCATCGTTTGATCAGGTTTGATCAACAATTTTCAACGTTTGATCAACTTTAATAACAGAGATATAAGGGTTCCAAAATGGGGGGCCAGCCCCCCCTTCACCTCCGATTCGACTTTTTCTTATGTCAATCGTTTGATCATCGTTTGATCAGGTATGATCAACAATTTTTAACGTTTGATCAGCTTTACTAACAGAAATATAAGCGATATTTACTAGGGGGGGCTAACTACACGCTAGCCCCCCCTCACGTCAGATTCGAAATTTTTTGATGTCAATCGTTTGATCATCGTTTGATCAGGTTTGATCAACAATTTTCAACGTTTGATCAACTTTAGTAACAGAGATATAAGGGTTCCAAAATGGGGGGCCAGCCCCCCCTTCAGCTCCGATTCGACTTTTCTTATGTCAATCGTTTGATCATCGTTTGATCAGGTATGATCAACAATTTTTAACGTTTGATCAGCTTTACTAACAGAAATATAAGCGATATTTACTAGGGGGGGCTAACTACACGCTAGCCCCCCCTCACGTCAGATTCGAAATTTTTTGATGTCAATCGTTTGATCATCGTTTGATCAGGTTTGATCAACAATTTTCAACGTTTGATCAACTTTAATAACAGAGATATAAGGGTTCCAAAATGGGGGGCCAGCCCTCCCTTCACCTCCGATTCGACTTTTTCTTATGTCAATCGTTTGATCATCGTTTGATCAGGTATGATCAACAATTTTTAACGTTTGATCAGCTTTACTAACAGAAATATAAGCGATATTTACTAGGGGGGGCTAACTACACGCTAGCCCCCCCTCACGTCAGATTCGAAATTTTTTGATGTCAATCGTTTGATCATCGTTTGATCAGGTTTGATCAACAATTTTCAACGTTTGATCAACTTTAGTAACAGAGATATAAGGGTTCCAAAATGGGGGGCCAGCCCCCCCTTCACCTCCGATTCGACTTTTTCTTATGTCAATCGTTTGATCATCGTTTGATCAGGTATGATCAACAATTTTTAACGTTTGATCAGCTTTACTAACAGAAATATAAGCGATATTTAGTAGGGGGGGCTAACTACACGCTAGCCCCCCCTCACGTCAGATTCGAAATTTTTTGATGTCAATCGTTTGATCATCGTTTGATCAGGTTTGATCAACAATTTTCAACGTTTGATCAACTTTAATAACAGAGATATAAGGGTTCCAAAATGGGGGGCCAGCCCCCCCTTCACCTCCGATTCGACTTTTTCTTGTGTCAATCGTTTGATCATCGTTTGATCAGGTATGATCAACAATTTTTAACGTTTGATCAGCTTTACTAACAGAAATATAAGCGATATTTACTAGGGGGGGCTAACTACACGCTAGCCCCCCCTCACGTCAGATTCGAAATTTTTTGATGTCAATCGTTTGATCATCGTTTGATCAGGTTTGATCAACAATTTTCAACGTTTGATCAACTTTAGTAACAGAGATATAAGGGTTCCAAAATGGGGGGCCAGCCCCCCCTTCACCTCCGATTCGACTTTTTCTTTTTTCAATCGTTTGATCATCGTTTGATCAGGTATGATCAACAATTTTTAACGTTTGATCAGCTTTACTAACAGAAATATAAGCGATATTTAGTAGGGGGGGCTAACTACACGCTAGCCCCCCCTTCACGTCAGATTCGAAATTTTTTGATGTCAATCGTTTGATCATCGTTTGATCAGGTTTGATCAACAATTTTCAACGTTTGATCAACTTTAATAACAGAGATATAAGGGTTCCAAAATGGGGGGCCAGCCCCCCCTTCACCTCCGATTCGACTTTTACTTATGTCAATCGTTTGATCATCGTTTGATCAGGTATGATCAACAATTTTTAACGTTTGATCAGCTTTACTAACAGAAATATAAGCGATATTTAGTAGGGGGGCTAACTACACGCTAGCCCCCCTCACGTCAGATTCGAAATTTTTTGATGTCAATCGTTTGATCATCGTTTGATCAGGTTTGATCAACAATTTTCAACATTTGATCAACTTTAATAACAGAGATATAAGGGTTCCAAAATGGGGGGCCAGCCCCCCCTTCACCTCCGATTCGACTTTTTCTTTTTTCAATCGTTTGATCATCGTTTGATCAGGTATGATCAACAATTTTTAACGTTTGATCAGCTTTACTAACAGAAATATAAGCGATATTTACTAGGGGGGCTAACTACACGCTAGCCCCCCCTCACGTCAGATTCGAAATTTTTTGATGTCAATCGTTTGATCATCGTTTGATCAGGTTTGATCAACAATTTTCAACGTTTGATCAACTTTAGTAACAGAGATATAAGGGTTCCAAAATGGGGGGCCAGCCCCCCCTTCACCTCCGATTCGACTTTTTCTTATGTCAATCGTTTGATCATCGTTTGATCAGGTATGATCAACAATTTTTAACGTTTGATCAGCTTTACTAACAGAAATATAAGCGATATTTAGTAGGGGGGGCTAACTACACGCTAGCCCCCCTCACGTCAGATTCGAAATTTTTTGATGTCAATCGTTTGATCATCGTTTGATCAGGTTTGATCAACAATTTTCAACGTTTGATCAACTTTAGTAACAGATATATAAGGGTTCCAAAATGGGGGGCCAGCCCCCCCTTCACCTCCGATTCGACTTTTTCTTATGTCAATCGTTTGATCACCGTTTGATCAGATATGATCAACAATTTTTAACGTTTGATCAGCTTTAATAACAGAAATATAAGCAATATTTATTAGGGGGAAATCGGCAAATCACGCATTAAACATGTTCATAATTTTGTACACATTTTGTACATCTTTTAAAAACGTTTGTACACCCATGTGTTTCCACAAATTTGCGATCAAAATTCCGCACTCCAACTTGACGTTCGAGTGCGGAATCACCAGATTCGAGATTTAGGTAGCTAAAAATAATATGCGAATTTCGTACAATTTTGTACACCTTTAAAATAATTTTGTACACTTCTGTGTTTCGAGAAAATTACCGTCAGGGTTTCTAACTCAACGATCACGTTGGAGTACGGAGTGTTCATATGAAAGACTTAAGTAGACAAAAATAATCTACGAATTTTGTATACTTGTTTACACCTTTTAAATAAATTGTATACCCCTGTATTTCGAAGAAAATGTCCTTAAAGTTGTGGTTTCTGTGATAGTGTTCCAGATTCAATTACAATGTTAAAGCATTCATCGACTCACGCGGAATTATTGCATTCTACAAGTGTAAATTTGTATTTATTATTATTATTTTAATGAAGATAAAAGAAAACCGGTTCTACTGTAGATGTTTATATTTCTGACACACTGCTGATCTTTGTTTCATCCACCTGGGTCAAAGTGACTAGCATAAAAAAGGGTGTGAGGAACCCCCTGCTTGGGTGCCATGATAGTGAGAACGGCTTGCATTGTTTTTTATCTCTTCCAGGGGTGTAGCCACGGGGGGCTCCCAACGGGGCCAGCCCTCCAAATGACTTCCTTCCCCCCAAACGACAGCTTTAATGCTTATATATAAATAATAATTTTCTGTTTCTCTTCATCAGATTTCCTTCAAACTTGGCACTTATATATAAGACCGAAAATAAATCGACACGTATTTTTTTGTTTCTTTCGGGAAATAGGTTGAAGGGGGCAAAGGGCCCCATTTCAAAAAAGGGTTCCCCTGATTAAAAGGACCACTTTAAAGAAACTAAACTCTGCCCATGCAAAGATGACTTCAAAGTAGGGAATACCGGTATTGTCGTTTTTGCGAGAAAAGGGTTATAGGGCCAATGCCCAATTCGAAATGACAAAGGACCCCGCACAATCCTTACGAAAATCGGATTTTCGTGGAACTGCTTGAAACCGTGATATGTTGTAGATATGATATTTCTGAGAAAAAGTCTCAATGGACACAACCACAAATCACTGACCCTTTGGCCACTACAGGGCCACTTTTTTAAAAACAGCCTATGATAACGACATTCTGGATTTCGGTAAAAATGACTAAAACCGTGATATGCTGTAGATATTGTGATCCTGAGAATAAGTCTTAACGAATATAACCACAAATCACTGATCGTTTGACCACTGCAGGGCCATGTTTTTAAAAGCAGCCGAATATCCTGATATTGTGGATTTCGACCAAAATGACTGAAACTCTGATATGTTGTAAATGTTGTGATCCAGAGAAAATGTCTCAATAAGCACAGTCAGCAATAACTGACCGTTTGGCCACTACAGGACCACTTTTTTGAAAACAGCAGAAGGTAACGTTATTCTGGATTTCGGTGGAATTGCTTGAAACCTTGATATGTTGTAGATATTGTGATCCAGAGAAAAGTCTCAACGTGCGCACCCACCAAACAATCACGATGATGAGATCTTCAACATATCTTAGTCTTACTCAATCTTACTGAAATCCAGAACATCGTTGTACTCAGCTGTTTTCAAGAAAGTAGCCCTGTAGTGAACAAACGATTAGTGATTTGTGGTTGTGTCCATTGAGACTTTTTCTCAGGATGACAATATCTACAACATATCACGGTTTCTGTCATTTTGACCGAAATCCAGAACATCACTATTTTCGGCTCGGCTGCTTTCAAAAAAGTGTCCTCGTAGTGGTCAAACGGTCAGTGATTAGTGGTTGTGTCCATTAAAACCTTTTCTCAGGATCACAACATCTAGAACATATCACAGTTTCAGTCATTTTCATCGAAATCCACAATATCACTATCTTCGGCTGCTTTCAAAAAAGTGACCCTGAGTGGCCAAACGATCAATGATTGGTGGTTATGCCCATTAAGATTTTTCTCAGGATCACAATATCCACAACACATCACGGCTTTAGTCACTTTACCAAAATTCAGAATGTGGTTATATTCGGCTGTTTTCAAAAAAGTGGCCCTGTAGTGGCCAAACAGTCAGTGATTTGTGGTTGTGCCTATTGAGACGTTTTCTTAGGAATATAACATCTAGAACATATCACGGTTTCAAGCAATTCCACGGAAATCTAAATTCCTAAGGGTTGTGTCCTTTATCATTTCGAAGGGGGCCATTGAACTCTATAACTCTATTCTCGCAAAAACGACAAAACACGTATTTCCTATTTTTAAGTCATCTTTCCATCGGCAGAGTTTCCTTCCTTTAATGTGGCCCTTTTAACCAAGGAGGCCCTTTTTGAAAAGGGGCCCTTTGGCCTCCTTAACTTATTTCCCGAAAGACACAAAAAAAGTGTCTATTTATTTTCGGTCTAGTATGTGCCAAGTTTGAAGAAAATCCAATGGCGAGAAAACCTTCTGAAGCTATCTCCTTTACACTCTCACTTTTTGGACTTGACGAGTTTTTGCCCCTAAGTCTTCAATTTACTGCGATTCATATTTGACAGTTTGAAGTCAAATGTTTTAACAAGGTACTTCAAATACTACCATTAAACAACGGTACTAAACTAATTAGAAACGATGTTATATATTTTTATATGTAACTAATGTTTTTTAATTTTTTTTATCAGATGGAAAATTTAGTGGAAAATAACGTTTTTTTTCAGTTTTTCAGTTCTGATTTCATTCGCTCTTTTTAATGCTACTTGATGTGTAACAGGATATATAGCTGTTAATAAAATAATTATGTTTTTTAGTGACGAATAATAAATAAATATTTTTGTCAGGAAATCTTAAAGAAATTAAGTGCAATTCCAAAGATCAGTCTTATGTATAAAGGTAGCCAAGAATGTTCTGTCCCTTTTTGTGGAGGTATGTGATCCATTGGCCCTCACACCGTGAGTTGAATGCGAATGGAGATAAGGCGAAGGTCAGTTGTTGGTGTGGGTATATCCAACATACTACCTGGTTGTGACAGTTCAGTTATTCCGTGAACTTGTGTAAGGACAGAGGGAATATGGGACCTCCACAGAATCATAAGGGCGTGTATGCTGTACGAGTTCAAACTGGGGTCAAATGACGCTGCAGTGAAGTAGAAGATATGCCAGGTCTTTTGTGAGGGTGTCGTGAGTACGCGGATAGTGCAGTGGTAGTTTAACAAGTTTAAGGACGGTGACGAAACACTCGAAGACGCATCACATGCTGGAAGACCAACACATGTACAAAATGAAGATCTCCAAACAGCAATTTAGGCTAACAGTGCCAGACGTGTGAGGAACTGGGACTACAATTCTATATAATTGAAGAAATCATTCGGCAGCACCTCCATCAACTGTGGAAACACTACAAGTTGGGTCGATGGATCCCACATGATTAAACTCCGGGCCAGAAGGCAACGCGAACAGACACCTGTGTTTCTTTGTCGTCTCGTCTGAGGAAGGAGCCATTTCTGAACAGGGTGTTGACATGTGATGATAAGTGGGACCTGTACGAAACTCCACGGTGCCGCCATCATTAGTTAGCATCCATGAACCAGTTTCAAAACAGTCGAAAGAAGCACTGCACCAGAAGAAAGTTCTCGTGTGTGTTGGGTGGAGTGCTCGCTGCATCGTGCATCTTAAACTGCTACCAGTTGGTCAGAGCATCAATGCAACTGTGTACTGTCAGCAGTTGAGCCGTGTCCAAGGAAAACTCAAAGATGTGGAGCCAGCAGTTCTGAATCACAAGGGGGCCCTCCTGTTACAGGATAACGCTAAGCCCCACGTGGCAAGGATGACCCGGGACACCATTCTACGCTTTGAATGGGAAACACTATTGCATCGGCTATACTCCCCGGACATTGCACCGTACGATTATCACCTGTTGCATCCCTTGGACAGTCACCTTAGAGGATGCCAGTTCAAATCCCTAGTAGAGATACAAAATTCACTTGATATCTTCTTAGCTTCACGCTCCACGAAGTTCTACCGCGATGGAATCCATGGTCTCCCAGAACGTTGGCAGAAGATCGTCGATGCTAATGGGGACTACCTTTAATCTTCCAGGTAGTCTTAGCCAGAGGTAATACATCGATGTTCGAAGGTGTTGGGTGAAAAAGCGATATAACTTTCTTGGTAACCTTTATAGATAGGTTGTGTGTCCAAGGGCTTAAATTCAAATAGTTATACACAAAGGTATAATGTTTGGTCCGGTTCAGTAGTTCTTGATGAAACATAATAAAAACTACCTGGAACATAATTTATGGAGAAAAAGCAATAATAATAATAATAATAATAATAATAATAATAATAATAATAATAATAATAATAATAATAATAATAATAATAATAATAATAATAATAATAATAATAATAATAATAATAATAAGCTAAATACCTGTGTTTTTACTTTTCCGGAAGGAAACAAAAATTTTCCGATTTTTCAGGTCTCAAAAAACACTAACTTCAACACATGTTTTTTTTTTTGTTTGTGTGTTTGTTTTATACATTGTAGCTGGCCCCTCTTCAAAAACGAAGGGCCCCTCCTACTTAAACCTGCTGGCTACACCCCTGATCTCTTCAAAAAAGTTACCTTACTTTTGCCTTCGAAAAATGTTAATCATATATACAGGTATTTTAAAAATAGCTTACACGGGAACCTGCGGCTGCTTTGTACGTCATGGCGGTCACTGGTGTCCTTATCAAAGAAAATGCCGTCGGACGAACACCGTTACAAATAAATAACAATTAAATATATTTTAGTTCTTCCCAAGTAAGCTAAACAATGTCCTAGGTAGAGGAGAAAGTAAAATTGATAGCGGTGGCGGCTCGTAAGTGAAAGATATGATGGTTTGCACTTGCCACACTTAACATAGTGTATAAATTATAATACACTATATACCTATATATACTGGTAGAAGTACTCGGCTTAGCACGAGAAGAATAATGTTTATGTAAAATCTTTAAAAGTACAAAATGCATGAAAATATATACCTCTGAATAACGCCTTCGGCATTGCTTTTGTATTACAGTAGTGCAATCTGATATAAATTACATACATCAATATGAAAGTTAAGTTTTGAAATAAAATAGCAAAGATAATAACATGTATTTTCGTTAACATATAATTTCCAATGTTTGTAGAAACTTGCAAACATAATTATTAACAGATACTAAGAAACGTGTAAGTTTCATCAAGGTGAGGGCACCGAAGGGGGAAGGGGAGCAAGCGACGTCGAAATATTTGTCGCCTAAGGTCTCGAAATGTCTACGTCCTTGGACACACAAGTATCTAAACGTTTAAAGTTTGTTAGCAGTCCACACAAGGAAATTATACAGAAATAAGTAAGAAGTAAGCAAGAGTAGATGTACAGTCAGAAACAATATTAAGTATAGGTTGGACCTATTGTTTCTTATACCTATACCTTTACTTATTATTGTTTCCGACTGTACACGAAAGAGCACAATACGGTACTTACCGTAAATTGATGCATGAAGATGCTTCAGCTGTTATTTGATGTTGCTGATTCAGGAGTTTCTTCACTACTCCATGGTCCAAGAGAGTTTAAAAAAAAAAAAAAAAAACTTTTCATGTTAGTTTTACATACCTATCTTGACTCCCTTTGTCTCATTATTGTGAAACAACGAACAACGCGCTATTTGAATCACTTGAAACGAAAAGAAGAGAATTTATACTCTCCATCTTTCTGCACTCATTTTCCTTCAGGGAAGAGATTTTTATTGGTCCATCATCTTAGCATACAGAATTACGATTTACTTTAATTTTCTGCATAGGTAGATACATTGGCAAAACTCCGGGGGGATGAGTCCCCTCCAATCTTAGAACTGAGGCGGACTGTTCCCCCAATAATTCGATTTGAAATGTGTTTTGGGGAAAATATGATTATTTGTGTCCGATTACCACAAAGGAAAGTGAGAAGAAATTTAAGTCCTCTCAGAATAGCCTCAAATCTGTCCCTGCAGGTCTCCCAATGTTGAAGACAATTAGCGATGCGCACGAGACGAGTCGAGACAGGAATTTCCTGACAAAATTCGAGTAAAGACACGGCTCTTCCAATAGAAAAATATACGTTTTTCGAGTCGAGACATCACTTTGACAGAACATTTTCGAGACGAGACAGCCACAAATCTTGTCTCGTACGCATCCCTAAAGACAATTCTAGTTTTCTGATACTCCACAGCATTGTTTTTCAACTTCATAAACATTTTAAACATCTTAAAAAAATTGCTAACGGTCTTATCCGTCACTCCCCCCCCCCCCCTATGTTGAATACAGATTTGCGTCGCTGGGAAAATAACCGAATGTTTCCCCTGGTAGGTGGCAATTTATCATTGTTTCTTTCTCAAACTTATCTCACTTTTATAGCTCTGTTAGTAAAGTTGATCAAACGTTAAAAATTGTTGATCATACCTGATCAAACGATGATCAAACGATTGACATAAGAAAAAGTCGAATCGGAGGTGAAGGGGGGCTGGCCCCCATTTTGGAACCCTTATATCTCTGTTACTAAAGTTGATCAAACGTTGAAAATTGTTGATCAAACCTGATCAAACGATGATCAAACGATTGTCATCAAAAAATTTCGAATCTGACGTGAGGGGGGGCTAGCGTGTAGTTAGCCCCCCCTACTAAATATCGCTTATATTTCTGTTAGTAAAGCTGATCAAACGTTAAAAATTGTTGATCATACCTGATCAAACGATGATCAAACGATTGACATAAGAAGAAGTCGAATCGGAGCTGAAGGGGGGGCTGGCCCCCCATTTTGGAACCCTTATATCTCTGTTACTAAAGTTGATCAAACGTTGAAAATTGTTGATCAAACCTGATCAAACGATGATCAAACGATTGACATCAAAAAATTTCGAATCTGACGTGAAGGGGGGGCTAGCGTGTAGTTAGCCCCCCCTACTAAATATCGCTTATATTTCTGTTAGTAAAGCTGATCAAACGTTAAAAATTGTTGATCATACCTGATCAAACGATGATCAAACGATTGACATAAAAATAATTTTAAATTTAGCATGAGGGGGGGCTAACTGCACGCAGGTTTTTAATCTCTATAGATGGTATCCTGACCAGCGAACGAGTGCGGGCGGCCGGTTTTGGAACTAAAATACAAACAACAGTGTTTCTAACTGGATTACTTGTAATTAATCTATCACAGTTGTTTTTGCCCTGTTCATAATAAACCACTTCACGCATATGTTCAAGTAAAGACAAACACAACTTCAAAAGTAATGGAAGTTATTTTCAGAACATTTTAAGGGACTGCAAAAAAAAAGTACATACATCCTCCATATTAATTTGGCAATAACTTGCGAATAAACTAACCTCAGTGTTTTACAAAGGAATACTGAGAACTTCGTAGCATTAGAGTGTAAGAAATTCCTACTTCATCTGTTAACAAAACCTCGAAGTTCATCTTAGTGAATCAAAGTTATACTTTGGCAACTGCGCTTTCATTGTTTAAAGCAAGTTCTATTGTGTAGTTTTGAGATAAGGCGTCTTTGAAATTGCTATCAATTTGGACCATGTGATCGATCAATTGACAGAACCTTCAGCAACAAATTTGCATTGAGATCATTTTCGGATGTGCTGCAAAAGACTGGTGACAGAGAAGCTGATAATCTAACCGCCTCCGAAGGAGATTTGAATCCGCCCCTAATTAAGATGGTAGATAAAGATAACTTTCTCTGATATCTAACCTGTCATTATTTAGCATGGTTTGGTAATTTAAAAATCCAGTATTTCTACCATATTTTGAAAAATTTATTTAAAAGAAATAAACCCAATGTTACATTGGGGGCGGTAGGGGAGCGATTAAAATTTAAAGTGGAGAGCCTGACAATTGATTTCTTATAGCTCCAGTGAAATTTAAAAAAAAAAAAATCATATTAAAAAAGAAATACAAAATACATTTTCATGGTAACTTACATTCATTATGTTATTATAAAGTTAATGGTACTTTTGAAATTGATTAGAGTGAATAGTAACAAAACCACTTGCGTAAGTTTTTCAAAATATCAAGTTAGAAGAACGAAGTTTGTCTTCCACTGCTATCTCATTGCTCAAAGATACCGGCGATGAAACAATTGGCCGGAAATCATGCGGCCGCTTCTTACATCAAATCATGAGGAAGAAGATGAGTGCCAATGTTAGGTACGTAGGTTCAGTTCTTTTTTTTCCTTTTTTTTAAGGATCTCTTCTTGGAACTATACGTAGCATAGTTTAGTACTTACACTTGAAATAAAAATACAGCTGTTTAAGGACGATTGATTGCCTTTGTCTTTGAATTTCATATGTGCACACAGGATTTGTTAAACAAGACCGTATATCTGATATGTTTGAACTATATGCAACTTATGCTCACGGGCTAAACTCAGTCTTCTGAAGTCAATCGACAAATGATTATGTATTACAGACACAAAGATATCACTAGGCTCCCAAGTTTCAAAATTATATTGTGTATGAAAACAGATAGTAGAATTAATTCTTTGTCACAAGAGACCTAGGGTCTGAAAGAAATTCAGAGGGAGTTCACAGGGAAATTCTATACTCATAAATACAAGTTGTGAATTTATTGTGTATTGAACCAATGATATTTATGCTTACATTACCCATTCTCTGATGTTTTATCCATACTTTTATTTCACATTTACCAAAAGGCTGGATTACAATAATAATCCTAAAAGAAAGATGCATTGTAATCAGGTTTTACAAGGCAATCCCGAAAGACAAGCTATCTAATCCCGTAGCCCTTTAAAAAAATCAAGGAAAATTTCTTCTTCACTTCCTTTTCCCTCAAAGGGTTCACATTCATCGAAAAAATGAAATGAAGTTTCTTTAGTTTAACGTCCCATGATTATGCTCTTTATGCTAGAGGAGACAGATGATTAATGAAAGTGAAAGATTGTAAAATTAATTGTTGGGCTCTCACAGAACCACGTACAACAAAGACACATGCGCTAGCCAATAGACCAACAAAGAGAACTTCCACAGTTCTCGAGTGGAAACGTGTCGGAATTCTTTCTTGGCTACAACTCAAGAAAATAATTTAGTTGTCAATCGATAGACCTACATTAAAACAAATACAAGCATCGCGAGCTTTAACTTGATTTAAACTTACAGTTACAAGATATTGCGCAAGTATCTAAACTACCAACCCATAATTAATCTTTTAGTCATTAACATCTTATTACTGAGTTTTACAGGTTTCTACTGTTTTATAGTGAAATCAAATAAAACGTAATCATTTTTTAAAAATATAATCTGCTTAATACACGGTAGAAATTCACTTGTGTGCTATCTTGTCCTTAAATTGTTAATTTCCATGCATGTGCCATTATCCACAATACATCTGCATTACTGCAGGAATAACCATTACTGCACTCAATAACAACTATATAATTTATGGAGTTCTTCATTAAGCGAAATAGATTAGGCTACTTATAACATGTAAACTGCAACTTTTGAAAATCGTTGAATACACTGCAGAGTGACGCTCTCCGTTCCCCTGTCCCACCGCGCTTACCTAGAAACTGATGTAAACACAACAATAGCGCCCTCCACGAAAAACCGCACTAATATCCTGGTCAGGTAATACCATTTCTTGAACAACAATAAAAAAAAAAAAACAATACATTTTGTCAGCTACCGTCATTGGTTGATTTGGTGTATGTCCTTGCCGAATCCTAGTTGCATGCAATTGTCCGTACACACGTGTATGTGCGTTCTTATCCCGAAATACTATACAGTTCGTTATCCGAAGAAAAACATTGTCCACAAAACTAGTTGGTAAGCTGAATTGTTGCGAAGACGAGAGGTTAATAATTTGGAAGTCCACTAGTTTTGTTATTGTCTTACGATGTCCGTTATTGTTTTTTTTTTTCAAATACACTTGCATTTGGTATCATTTAGAAAAAGACTTGCTACTTAAAGCATTTCAACTAACAAACATTTTTTTTTTTTATTTTCTCATTTCCAGCTTTACATTTATTATAGATGTTGTTTCTGGTCCATCTGCTTGACTGTATGTAGTACGGGCCACACTTCTGTTACAATCTTCGTAGATGTTTGTTTGTTCAAACACACTACACGTAGAAATCAGCAGGTCTTTTTCATCCCTTTTTAGCACTGGGACTATTTGAGACATCGACCTACAGTTTGAAGTGAAATCTAATCTTCCCAAATGCTATACTAACTTACGGTTTAAGAAACAGGAATTTGTCACCGCAGAAAAAAAAAGAACACCATTCGATTCTATCTACCTAGTAATGGCAATTGCATTCAGTTGCTACACCCTACTTTTCTGCTAAGAATCTTCGTTTATTCTTCTTCTAATCCTCACTCAGAAGCATTCTGACTAGAACTCTATAAACTCCGCACGAATTTCCCGTACATTTAAGTCTTTTGATGTAATAACTAGTCATATCCGGTGACAGTTCCGAGTTACGGAAATTTCACTAAATTCATCCATTTTTCGCTTCTTTTGGTACTAAAAATTTTCCTCATTACATGGTCTTAGAATTCCCTTATCTTCTTTATACAGATGGTGATCAGGAAAATGGAAACACCTGAACGAAATTGCAACTTACCAGATTAATATGGTGTCGTGCCACCTTTCGCCTTCAGAACAGTCTTGATGCGACGTGGGATGGAGGCATACAGGTCGTGAATGGTATCAAGTGGAATTTTACACCATTCCTCGCGCAGGGCATCGGCCAGTTCTGCGAGAGAGGATGGAGGTGGAAATCGTCGCCGGGGTCGTGTTTCCAAGACGGACCACAAATGTTCAATTATGATGAGATCTGGGGATTGGGCGGGCCAGGGGAGGTGTTGAACTTCATCCCGATGTTCCTCAAACCACGCTGCAACAACGCCAGCTGTGTGAATGGGTGCATTATCAACCTGGAAGATGGCGTCATTGTCCGGGAACAACATCCGGACCATAGGATGCAAGTGGTCTCCTAAAATTGCGACATAATCGTTGGCAGTGATTCGTCCACTAAGTGTGACCACAGGACCCAATGAAAACCATGATATGGCGGCCCACAGCATCACCGAGCCGCACCCATGTTTTACAGTTGGGCGGAGACACTGCAGATCATAAGCCTCTTTGGGCGTTCTCCACACCTAAACACGGCCCGTGGTTGGGAAAAGGGTGAAGGATGACTCATTCGACCATATCACACGTTTCCAGTCCTCAACGGTCCAAGTTGCGTGGTCGCGGCACCATTTGCAGCGTGCGAAAGCGTTATGGTCCCTGATGAGCGGTTTGGCCCTGCAACACGACCCCGTAAGTTCATGTCATGTAATTCGCGGCGTACTGTGATTGTCGAAGCAGGGTGGGGGAGGTGCTGATTGAGTTCCTCCGTCACTTGCTCCGCAGTGGCACAACGGTTCTGAGTGACAATGCGCTTTAATACCCGGCGTGACCTGTCACTCATGATTTTCTTCCGCCCACTGTTCCGCTTCCCCGATGTGGTTTTCCCGTGTGTTGTGTAGGCCGTCATCACCTTCGACACTGTCCTACGCGACACACCTAACACAGTAGCCACTGCCGTCACACTCACTCCACATAACCGCGCACCAACAATTTGCCCTCTTTGAAAATCTGAGAGGTCTCCCATTTTACACTACCTCCGTCTGCTGCAGCCGCTGGACACTGCTGTTCCACTGCGCCTGACGTAGTATGGAGACCGACCTAACACACCACCACCATCGGTTCGGCGCTGCGGGCGCCACGACATCACTGCCAACCCATACATCTGACGTGTTGCCAACTACAGGTGTTTCCATTTTTCTGATCACCATCTGTATCTCGTCATTTAATGACTAAATTTTCCATCCATAATATTCTATTCATAGCTACAGAGCGTAAACTTGTGTTAAATTACTTACAGTACTGGTATACAAGAATGTAAACACTAGTATACATTCCTAGTTATATATCTGTTATCTTGTGTAAATAAACACTAGTGACACAAACTGTGTTACTGTAAACTAAAAAGTCAGAGCTTTATATCCATTTTTAGATAGGTCTAACTCTGAGAAAAACACTGAAAAATATATTTAACCGCTTTCATTCTGTTAATATGTAAATCATTCTCTATCATTCAGACTTAAAAATATTAATTTCCTTTACATTAATAGACTCACATTGATATAATCAAAATACATCCACAAACTCGATGTCTTACCAAACTCTTTAGTATTTGTCTGATTCCCAAGTAAACAACCACGGAATATCTACATATTATCAAATGAGGCTATACACCTTTCGCGACGTACCCGCACGATTGTGGGTGTTGTCCGGATACTAACTACAATCACTAATAATTATATATTTTTGTGTTGCATTTTATTTTTATGTTGCCGGGGACAGCTCGATATAATTTTGCGGGTTACATGAGTCGTACAGATGTGTCAATCCCATACGAGAGTGTGTATTTCTTTTGTTTGCGGTTGAAGTTTGGTGGGGATTTATAAAGATGTTAAAAAGTTTCCAGTACGAGAAGGGATACGCCAAGGGTGGCCAGCGAGATGACCTTGATCTGCTAATCGACTGTCTGATAGTCGATCTGCTAGTTTTTGTATCAATCGATATTGTTGCCTCATGATTCCTGCAAGCTTGTCCCTCAAGCAAGCTTGTGAAGGTAGCTGGTAGACCGCCAGTGATCTCTGAAATGAAAAGTAGTCTACAAATCTAAAAAGGATGGCAACCTTGCTACTTGTTTACGCTCTCAATAAAACATTTTCTGCATCATCATAGAATAGGATTTAGGATTTAGATTTCTGGGCTCTCGGCATCTAAGTCCATTTAGCCCGTCACGTTTGAGGGATGACGTCCCTCGGCAATCACGCTATCTGAGGAAAGGGAAGGAAGGAAGCGGCCTAGGGCCTGTATGTTAGATACCACCCTGGTGTGAATGAGGAAAACCCAGGGTGGCTGGCCTGAAAAAGCGTTTTACTTTTTCGACCCAGTGCCCCCACCGGGAATCGAACCCGGGACCGCTCGCACCGAAGGCGAGAGCGTTAGCGACTATCCTACGCGGGGCCACTACCTCATCGTAGAATTACCATGTCATCTGTTAACCCCAACATCCAGATCAGGTAATTTTAAGAAATTTTATAGTAACAGAATTAGATAGAAGCGGTCAAGTAGATGTCGTTTATACTGATTTTAGCAAGGCATTTGACGTCGTTGATCATGATGTCTTGCTACTGAAAGTAGCATCTCTGAACTTTTCGAAACAAGCAATGGAGTATCTTGTATCATACTTGCATAACCGAAAACAATATGTTTTATACAAAGGATTTGTTACTGAAAAATTTAATACTCTATCAGGAGTCCCTCAAGGATCTAATCTAGGTCCTCTGATGTTTCTTCTTGTTATTAATGATATTCCTCTGTGTATTAAAACTTCTCAAGTTTTTTTTTTTTTTTTTTTTTTTTTTTTTTTTGCCGATGATCTGAAATTATACGCCAAAGTAAGTTCAATTGATGACTGCGTGAAACTTCAACAAGATCTAGAGAGTATTCTAATGTGGTGTGATAAGAATAAATTAGTCCTGAATGTGTCCAAATGTAAATCTGTATCTTTCACGAGGAAAGAAAATCAAATTAACTTTACGTATACAATAAGTGGCACTTCCTTGTCTACCCCAAATACTATCAAAGATCTAGGAGTTATATTTGATAGCAAATTAACCTTTACTCAACACATTGACTCGATAACGAGTAGTGCATATAGAAACCTAGGTTTAATTTATAGGATAGGACAAGATTTCTGCAAACAATCAACATTTATAAGGTTATGTTTTTCATATGTGAGGTCAAAATTAGAATACTGTTGTACTGTTTGGACACCAAATGTCACTAAATACACTGATGCAATAGAAAATATACAATTTAAATTCTTAAAAATGCTTACATACAAGAAAACCTGTTTCTATCCAAAGTATGTCTCCTATGAAGACTTGGTAAGGAATTTTAATTTTCAAGCATTAGAGAAAAGGAGATGTGTTTTTCGTTTGTTGTTCTTACATAAATTATTAAATGGTGAAATTGATTGTCCAGAATTAGTTTCAGAAGTATTATTACGTGTCCCAACAGGTAAGACGAGGACAGCAAACGCTGGGACATTCTATTGTAGAAAAGCAAGAACAAAAATATTACATAAGTCTCCTCTGTGGAGAATGTGTGCTTCATATAATGAAATGATTAAATTTCATGTAATAGATGTGTTTAGTATGTCAGAGAACAAGTTCAAAAGAATTATCATGCAATAACTTATGTGTAATTAGATAACGTATATTTGTGTATGTATAATAGTGTATGTTAAATGATTCTGTATACGACACTATAACTGGGCATTAAGCCTGTTGTGTTGTCCTTATGAAATAAATAAATAATTTCCATTTATTGTTCATGTGCAAAGCCACCTTTTAACCTCAATACTAGTGTTATTCTTTTATATATTTTCAATTTACATATTTCAATGATAAGACATTTTCCCCGAGTTCTGAAATGGCGCGTTCAGTACACAAATGAGTCAAGTCCACTTTTTTGGTCATTTTGAATGTATTTCGTCGTTAAGATCTGAATCTGAGGCTCGTTTAAGAGCTTAAAAGATTCATGACCAGATATTCTATATAACTCTTATAATGCTAAGTTTTCTATGTGCCTAACCGTACTATGTGAGGCACGTTGGCTCAGTGGTAGAGCGCTTACCTATGGTCCGATGCCTGGCCAAGTAGGTTTGTGGTGGACAACATCGGGTCCGTTGGTTTTCTCGGGATACTCCCTTTTCCTCAAATCTATTTTTCATTCCACCAACTATTCCATCATCATTCACTTGTCTTAATCAACTGTCTCCCTTAGCCTAAAGGGCACAAACGTTGGACGTTAAAATGAACGATTTCGTATATTTAAGCGTGCCATCTCTCGCTTTCTCACAACTCCGGTACAGATTGTAGTTGATTTACTTGTGTATGATTGCCTCATATGTAATTTCCACCACCAATTTGCTTTTAATTTATTCTCTACTTTCATTTATGTTTGTTACAACTGCTCCTGACAATGTATATTTGTTACTTCCTCTACCTTATTATAAGTGATTTTCATATTTCTATCATCTTGATTAAAGTGGTTCTTACTTGTCATCATATAATTTGTCTGTTCTACCTTTTAGTACCAAGATTAATTCTTTACATATCATTAAGGGAATACTACTACGATATTTTCTTACTCTGGCCTTATATGATCTCTCATCAAGTGTGTCATCCACCAATTCAAACAACCAGTTAGATTATTCAACATATTTTGAGCTATTGACATATGCTGTCTCAATCTAATTGCCGAGATGAAGTGATCCTGGTAACGTGGAAGCGTATCGGACTTTCTCATCACGCATGTGAAAATTGTATTCTCCGTCTGAGTATTCGTCATATTCTTGTAGAATGTCTGCAATACTCGAACCTCAGAGAACGTTTAGTACTCTCTAACAATATTAGTCAGGGTCTAGAGGATATCCCTGTTTACATTTAACGTATTTCAACTTTTAATCCTGAAATTGAAGAAATTAACTTTCTCTGATGTTTTTCTTTTCAGCTTTTACTATTTTGTTCTATTAGTGGTATTCTCTTGTTTAGCTTTTCTGCTACGTGTTTTCTATCTTGTTCTTCTTATTTTTCTTAGCCTCTACTCTAATTATTTATTGATATGTTTGGTTTACTATGCTATTTGATAGAATTTATACTCGACAATGTTAAGGAATATACAACGAAGTAAGCCTTAATTCCAACTTTTTTTCAGTAGAGCAAAAAAAAAAAAAAAAAAAAAAAAAAACAACCTCTAACTTTCATTTATATCATTGCAAGACACAAGTATAAAAAGTGGTTTATTTGCCTTAATAATGCACACAAACTTACAATATATATATATATATTTTTTTTCAGATATGTCCTGACCTATAGTGAGCTCAATAAGATAAAAATCCACATTTTCAATTTTTTTGAGGGTTACAATCTTTTACCTTAACACCGTCGATATTTTAGAAGTATTATTTTTCATTGTTGAATTTTAAAAAATCTTTGAGTTCTTTTTGAACAGCATGTTTTGCCATTGCTCTTTTTCTGTTACGGGAATAAGTGATTTCGGTCTTGACGTTCTCATTAAAGAAATTAGTTTCCTTTGGTACTATATTTGGTTTACCTTGCTACGTGCTGTAAGGCAAAATAAAATACAGCAGTAACGTTGATTGGGCGAGTAGAGTCTTCCTGTTGTTATAAATAGTATTATGGCTTTTCCAAAAGAATCTTCTTATTGCTGGCATTGGTGATTCAAAATCCCTTCCAGATTCCCTAAAACCCTTCTGCTTCAAACAAATTACATGCTTTTCTAAATTCTAGTATCTAAGAACTGCTGAACTGTGTCGCCAAGCCCCTCTTTCTTCCCTAATATTTACTGATATTGAACATTTAGCCCAATTATGTTCCATCACGCATGAAGCCACATTGAGAATGACCAATTACTTCAGCGACATAAGGGGTTATCTGTTGTAGAAGAATAGTTTCTCTAAGAACTTACAGCAGGTTGAGAGTACTGAAATTCCTCGATAATTGCTCTAATTCATTTGGTTTCCTTTGTTAATTAAATATTGTCGTCGTGATAAACTATCTCCATTCTTTAAGAATTTCTTCTCTCTCCCATATTAGGTAGATCAGCTCGTGTGATTGTTTGATTAGCTGAACTTCACTCCTCCCTTTGAAGTAGTTTGGTTGGAATGTGATCAACTATCCGGGATACGTCATCCTAATTTTTGATTGCTGTTTTGATTTCTGGGTAATAATAATAATAATAATAATAATAATAATAATAATAATAATAATAATAATAATAATAATAATAATAATAATAATAATAATAATAAAGCTCCTCAATTAAAGCTTTAAATTTGGAACATGTAGAAACGCTCTCAGGACTTTACCGAGGGTGTCAGAAACAAAAGACGGACACGCAGGCAAATCCACGAAGAATATCACGCAACTTGATTCACATTACACTTTTGTAGAAAAAAATACACACTTTGCATAACTTCATAAACTACAGTAAATTTAATAAATAATGTAGTGTGTGAGTAAGTAAGTCTAATATGTTTTTACATACGTTTCGAAGGACCGAACCCTTTTTAAAATTCTGATGTCACACTGTCCTTCACCCTTGTCCTCAGCTGTGGACGGCCATGAAAGTGTTAGAGTAAAGACATGACAAAGATGTTTCGCGGTCGAGGTTTAAGTCGCGGTCGCTACCTCGATGTCTAGATTACGATGGATGAAGGGTGAACATAGCGATGAGACCGCATCCTCGCTGTAAGTTCTCAGTTTGAGAAGAAACGTTGTTGTGACGCGTGTGAGGATTTTTTTGTGTTGATTTTAAAAGTCTTGATTTGACCTATGATATTGTTTTACATCATAAAAATCACTGCAAAACCACATTTCAAAATTGAAACGACCAAACAGTATATAAACAGGTATGGACGCGAGGGGAGACATGAAAAATACCCAAGTCTCATCTCGTGTATTGCAAAAATATTTGAGTCTCATCTCGTGTACAGTGGGCCACAGAAATTATTGATGTACCAAGTCCGCGAGATAGGCAACCCAACTAACGTCTGCTCCAAGATTAATTACGCCTGATAGTAGCTAGCACAGCAGTGTGAAGTTTCTCCCACCTGTGAAAAGCACAAATCGTAAAGAGTATTTCTGTTCACAAGTGGAGCGAAACGCTGGCTGACGAAATGACAAAAAGGAGTCTTTGGATGTTTGCACTGACAGTAAACAGCACAATACCAGAAAAAATATACGGACACCAGAGACGCCGATGAGAAGATAACAGTCAGGGGACTTAAATAAACTTACAACTAACTCAAGCGAGGGATTACGTAAATAAGTTAACTTAGTTCAAATGACTATACATATATGCGTATCCAATAATGTACGGATAGATTATGCGGTATATGTTTTATATTATTCTTTTGACTAAACACAGAGCCTTACGCTGAGTTTTGAAACTATTAACGATAGTCCTACCTGCAAATCAATTAAAGTATGAATGGATTATTGAGGGGAAGAACCCAGCCTCCAATGAAAATTTTGGGTGTCTAATAGGGTCTGAGCTCTTACGTTCCGGCGCCACTGACTGATACGTAATATTACTTCGAAAGAAGAACTTGTCCGATTTCATTATTTGTTAAATGACTTTTGAAACTGTTAAATTTTGATATGCAGTAATTTATTTGTAAATATTAAAAATGCAAAATTTGATAAGACTAAAAAGAGTTGGAGAACCTATCCGTACTAAGCGTATTTTTCCTTAGGTTGTAAATAAAACTTAAGGTTCTTGATTTGAATAATATTTGTGAAAATTTACAAATTGAGGCACAAGGAGAAAAAAGGAGAATAGTGTCAATAAGCAACAATTTAAAAATGCACGAAATTAACGGTTAATATCAAATATAGAACCATTAATAGAATTAACTCTGAAACTTGTTTTCTCAATTCATTTTACTTCCTTTATTTTCAGGATTTCATCATACTCTGTACACCCACAGAACATTAATGATATATGCTTTTTTGGATTGCGTATGCATAACTTCCTTTACGCTCATAAGAACCATCATCATCCACAGTTTCTCGAATTCGAAATAGGGCCTCTTGAAATTTGGCTTTTTCGAGATTTTGGACAGTCCTAGCTCCGAAACTTTGCACTTTTCCCCACAGGTCCTTATGAACCTTTTATCTTATTTTGATGTAAGGAATCACCTCTTAAAGTTTGTCAGTATAGTTAATTAACACCCTATATATATATATATATATAAGTACAACATTATTAAATATGAAACAATCAAGATTATTACACTAATTGTAAGGCATGTGAGTGTAAATGAGTGATCTGGAATATTTACAGTTTTACGAATATACAATAATTAATAAGATTTATTAATTAATGTTGTAGGAGTGTAAATTCATTATTGGATGAGCAAAAGAATTTCAGGGAATGTTGAAGAAATCAGAAGAAGAAGAGTTTGTAGATAGTAGAGAATTAGAAATTGTGTTGGTACCAAGTAGGAGGAGTAATGTGTATTCATAGATGTGATATGAGTGTATGTGCTTAGTATGAATGTTTTATTCATATATTACAAGTGTTCTATAGTTCTTTTTTTTCCCCCTTTCTTGATCAGCATTAACATCTAATCAATTTTGAGTGGATGAACAATCACCAAGAAGTTAACACAGTGAGATACAAATCATTTTAGTCTTTAATCAATATGTTTTGAAACGAACAAATGAAAGTCGATCTAACAGATCTTACTGACATATTGATACATTTTTACTGTAAACACTAAGTTATCGACAATACTGATTCACAGCAATTATGCTACGGCTTTATGTTCGTGCTAACCACTTTGAAAGGAATTCTATAATGAAACACTTATAATTAGTATAATTATGTATAATTACAACTATAAAATCTCTGAAGAAATCAACTAACTTCCTCGTAAAGCAAGTGGTAGTTTACTAACGTGGAATTTTAAAATCAATTGAAAATAAATATAATGGTTAAGGAGGTGGGCTGATAAGGGCCATTTTTCGCCCATCAGGCCCGAGATGTGAAATGCATGGTTTCCAATAGTATACTTTATAAAAATAAGAAAACAAATATATTTTGACGGAAAGCGCTTTAAGTGAAAGGTAAAAAAAAAAAAAATAATAAAATAAACAAAGACATAAGTTGTGTGTTAATGAAGGAACGTAAACACTAATGTCATGAGTTGGAATCCGAGAAAGCAATAGTAAATAGAACACTAACGGCAAGAATAAGAAGAATGAAGTCTACTACGACTATGAGATCAATATATTACATCGGAAATGATCAAGCATAGATAATAATCAGACAACTGGAGACACTTGTAGCTAGTTTGCAGATTAGGCATCGTGCTTGCTGTCGTCATCCGAATCGCCACTGGACCATCGTGCAGCGGCAGCATCTTGCAGTGTATGAGTATATTCTAGATTTGGTTTCTTAACTGCGGTGGAATTGTGGCGCCAGTAAGCCAGAAACATAGTACGGAAGCAACATACCCACAACATCCGACGACCCGTGCGCCTACTTTACATTGACAGTACCACTGAACTCGGAGAACAGAAGCATCGTCATGATGTATGTACAGAGAGTACATACCTTTGTCACCTAAGTGCTCGTATGTCACTTAAGTGCTCGTGAGTGTAAGGATCGGATACATCAGGTAGCTATTGTTGATCGTTGTTTTTTCATCTTTCCCTCAGTATTGCAATATAACGTATCAATGACTTCCCATCGGTACTTCATGGACGCGTGGCATGTATGATTCTACGGTATATACAGGGTGTTTCAAAAAGACACGGCAAAAATTCAGGGGCAGATTCCTTACGGGTAGACAAGTAAAAACGTTCATATGAACATATGTCCGGAAATGCATTGTTACAGAGCTATAGCCACTGGCACCATCTGACGGTGTGAAATAGTCACCTTCTGTTCGGAACTGTTTCCCTTTGAAAAACATTTGAATCCCTCCCACGCCGCCTGCGCGAATATGGAAGTTTTGCGCCCCATGCTGCTGGAAACAGTGGCAGACCAAGAGCTATGACCCCCGAGGTAGAAGAGCAGATAGTGGATGCTTTTTGACACAATCCGGAGGACAGCACACGAGGAGTAGGTATGGGAGTGCATGTACCTCACGCACAGATATGGCGTGTTTGTCGGCGAGCGAACCTGTATCCGTATCACCTTCAGCGAGTGCAGGCTTTGTCGCCAGCCGATCATCAGCCGAGAGTGCGCTTTTACCAATGGTACCGCGAGCAGTGTGCCGTCAATCGAAACTTCGCATCTGCAATAGTGTTTACAGATAAGGCGCAGTGCACACGTGAGGACCAGTTGCTTGGCCTCCACGCTCACCAGATCTAAATCCATCGGACTATTACCTGTGGGGACATTTAAAGTCGTTGGTCTACGCATCTGCTATGGATACTGAGGAGACGCTTCGTATTCGTATCGAAGCAGCTTGCCAGGGACTACGGAACACCCCTGGTACTTGGGCACGCGTTCGTTCATCCATGCGGCGACGGGCTGCAGCTTGCATTCGGGCAGAAGGAGGACATTTTCAGCACTTACTGTAAGGTACTACAGTATCGATTTTGTGGCGCTGGTGATGCACACAATTTACTGTTTGTGGTTGTAACTCTTGTTTGATGATGATTCTTTGAACTTTATGACTATACCTGTGTCGGTTTGCTTTTCTCACTGCCATTTGTATTAGTGTTGCACTTTCCAATACGGACATTAAAAGTACCAATTATTATGCATTATTTGCGAGTGTTTTTTTCTGATTCTTGTATCATTCAACGCGCAATCGGCTTAATTAATTTCATTCGAAGCATATTCTTTCACACACGACACTCTGTTAATACGTCGGGAAACAGTTCCGGACAGAAGGTGTCTATTTCACACCGTCAGGTGATGTCAGTGGCTATAGCTCTGTAACGATGCGTTTCCGGACATATGTTCATATGGACATTTTTACTTGTCTACCCGTAAGGAATCTGCCCCGAATTTTTGCCGTGTCTTTTTGAAACACCCTGTATATCTATTGCAGAATTTCATGCCATTCTGCGACTGGTTTTCCTGCTCGCACTTTTATTCATACCACTTTCAGAAATGACACGCCTTCTCAATACTCCATAACGTACTGTCTCTCTTTTTGCTGCCCTACACACATATTCGCGCAAACAATACATTTTCTTTATATATTTTATTGACATGGTGAGCATGTATTTTCAGTCACAATCGGTAACTAACATCAGAGCTGGAGTCTCCAGTTGAACTCGTACATTACAGCGTATAAACGGTATTCATCGCTCTATACTCTCGCGCAATATATTTTGTTCTCTAATAGGTAGAAGGACACACTGAACCAAAATCAGTTATTACTCATAACAAAGGTTACACAGCGTTATATTATGACGAGTCAGATTTATTTTGGTTCATCGACTCCTTCTTCCTATAAGCCTCCATCAAAGACAGCAAACACTACCAAAATGTCGCAAAACGCTGAAACGAACTCTTTTTGGGCACTCATTTCTATGATTTACTATTTTCTTTATCACGTATCTATTATTTTTACATATGCAACATATCTTCTAGTATACAAATACATTGTAAACTTGTCGGAATCGGACACTTCATTTTTCCGTTGTCTGATGGGCGAAAAATGGTCCTTATCCGCCCACCTCCTTTATAATTAAACTACGCGTGTATATTAATGATTATTGTTCATAAGAAAATATAAGTCAATTTTAATTGTTGTATTAAAATCGGCAATATCAGACATATTGTATGTTTGTGCCAGTTTAAAAATATTCAATTTCAATATTTACGTGAAAATAATTCTGGTTTTGTACAGAACTTGACAAGAGGTGGGTGTAGAAGGTAAAAACTGGGGGAGGCAAACAAGATCCCAGACTATAGTAGCTATATCACAAGTTTACTATAAGTTTTCAAATATATATAAATAATAGCTTAAATTATTTTTGCCACTCAAAAACTGGGGGCCTAGGCCCTCCGTTCCGGGCCAGATCCGCCTTTGTACTTGACTTTATTCTTGTCTCATCATAAATATAACCCTCTATAGTTTTTAAAAAAGAAAGCAAGAAGGAACAACTAGGAATCGTAATCTACTGGACTATGCACATTAACTCGGACCTTCAGTGTTTATATAAATTACAACATATTTCTGGAACACCTGGAGCAATTTTAACAAAACTTGGAACAAATACTACTTACAGCCTTGAAAATAGTACTGCAGCGTAAGACACCTTACCGCACCTAGCAGAGATGGAAGGCAGGCATATAAAGTGAGCGAAAATTACCGATATTAGGGTTGACACCATAGTTTTGGAGTGCATGAGGTGACTAGTGACAGTTCAGTTCCATTTATGTCCAACTTCATCCTGCAGTGGAGGTAAGATCTCCTAGCACACATAGCGGGGAATAGGGGGGGGGGTGACATACAAATAATTGAAAGCGGCCAATATTAGAATGGGATCCGTAAGTTTTCGGGATAACTAACATGAACAGTGACACTTCCGATGTCAATTTAATTCAAATTCAGCCCCATTAGTATACCTGAGGGGGAATGGTGACATGTAAAACTAATTGAAAATGACGTATATTAGTGTTTAATACATTGTTTTTGGTGTTCTTATCTTGATTGGTGACAATTTTGATGCCCTCTAAGTCCAAAGTATGTTTTCTGTTAGCGTAAGACCCTCCCTACGCTTCTAGGGCTAGGAGAGGAGGCATACAAAAATAATGGAATGCGACCGATATTAGTGTCGAATCCATAGTTTTCGGGGTCGCTTAGATAAAGAATGACACTCCGAAGCCATTTAAGTTTAAGTTCAGCCTCCATTAGCACACGGAACTGGGTTGAAATGACGACATGTTAAATATCAAAAACGACCAATATTAGTGTTGAATAATTAGTTTTCAGCGTTGCTAAATTAATTGGTGGCAGTTTTGATGCCGTTGAAGTTTAAGTTCAGCCCCCAGTGAGTGCAAGACCGTTTAGTAGTAGTGAATTGGCAGACAAAAAAAAAAAAAAAAAAAAAAAAAAAAAAAAAAAAAAAAAAAAAAATGCGCTAAGACGAGAAATGGAGTTGAAAACCCCAGACTTTTCACAATTTATTGTTTAATATCCTAATACCAATATTTAGGTTTGACAATGTATGATACATTAGTGGTTTATTGTATTAAAAAAAGTAAGAAAAACTTCTACGTACCTGCAGAAACGAGACCTGTGTGGTATTAAAAGCCCTAATTTAGCATATCTTTTATATTTCTTAAAGTACAATTAAATGTAAGCAGGAAGTAAACATGTGCTTATCATTACGTCCTTAGACAACAGACATATTGGGTCGAAAAAAATTAACGAGATAAATACAGTTGGTAGTTTAATCTTCAAACCGCTTCTTCTAGTCTTTAATTATTGCCCTCGAAGCTCACTTTTTATCATCCAAACATTGAAAACAAGGGCATTACCAGCTCTTGTTCACATTTGTAGCAAGTACGAGGGACATCGAGAAAAATATATATATATAATTTTGTTGCAATGATGCAAACGAGAAATGGTGTATGCAAAACATTTAAGTTCACAGAAATTATATACCTTACTCTACTTTCTGACACATTAACCATATTCCTGTGCAGTCACACGCCTACTATAACGTTGTTATTGTGCACTTTTACCACCAAAATACCAATAATGTATGACAGCGTACTTTACTTCATTATCAGAGAGAAAATGCTTGGAAAGAATGAAAGTTTGACTGCAACACGCACTATAGTTGTACTCCACCTACAACCTGTTATGAACATCAAAGACTTTCCTTTCAGTTTGTTTGTTTAATTTGTTTAGTAATCTGTCTGGGAATAAGTGGACCAAAATTAATAATCCTGAATATTGTGAGATGCGGAGTGTGATGAGGTTTTCCACTTTCATTCGTTCCGAAGATGGAAAGACTCTCTGTCCGGAAAGCATTTCTCTACTGTGGGTGAACTCGATGACGAATGCCGAATATATTGAAAGGTAGTAAAGCATATACTGTCTGCAGCATATATTTTTTTTTTTCAAATATTATTTGTTGTTTGTGTTTCATATCAAGCCGGGACTACATTTTCGTCGATGATCTTCGTAATAATTCACTTAACCTAATAGTGATATAACATTTTAGTTTATAACATGAACATTAGCACTATATTAAATTGTATTTCAGTTTATAGAGGTGTCTCAGCATGTAAAACTAATGATCCCAATAGTATCTTCTGATTTTCAAGAAATGAGACACCATAAACTAGTTCCACACACTCCCATCTTATCCACAGACGTAAGGAGAACATTTGGAGAACTTTCTATACTCCAACGTTTTGGATATCTGATGATGAGTGAATAAGTTGACTTACATATATATATATATATATATATATATATATATATATATATATATATATATATATATATATATATATATATATATATATATATATATATATATATATTAAAAACAGCAACATCCCTCACTCAATTTTTTACGATTTTTTGAGGAAGAACGTGGCTTTTTTGTTCAATGATATAATGCCCTTACTGCAACATAGCCTATATTTTTTCAGGGAGTGAAAGTGATGGCAGCGTTGTCAAAACATTAAAATTAAAAAAAAAAAGTTTTGTCACAACTTTTTGACCATTTTAAGACCCTCAATGTCAAAACTTTGAATACAACTTAATATTTTTAAAAAAACTGCTTTGAAACGCTCTTTGCAGCATATTTTTGGGTACCGAGCCTCGTTTTGCAAATTTATCCCAAGTTTACCTCTTATTTATAAAATATTAACAAGTTTCTTTTGCAAAGGATCAATTTGAAATCTATTTTGTACACAATTGCAGTTGTGTTTTTTCCAATTCGCAATTTTGGATGCAATTGAAGCTTATTAACTTCAAGAATCATTAAATCTTTAATGTACCAGTATATATAATCGTATACACAAAAATAAAGTTTAAGAGTTGAAATCAGAAAGAACAATATATTTAATTTAAGAAAAAAAACAAGAGAAAACGATATTTGGATTATAACTATAACATTGTGTTTTCATTTTACATTTATATGTTTGAGTAAACTTATTTACTATACATATTAATTTATTGTAACATACAAAGCAGTAAGGTACACATAAATATTCTCTGATAATAAGAAAAATCAGAAACCAAACAGCATATAATTTACGATAATTAATTCAATCTTCGTCGCTGTCTTCGTTGATTGAAATATTCTGAACTTTAGAGCTTATTTTAAATAAATTAATGATGAAAGAGAAAGGAAAATAATGAACTCTGGGAAAAAGAAATGTTTGAAGTTTTGACCTTGAGGGTTCGAAAATGGTAAAAAAAGAAAAAAATGGAAAAACACTTTTTTTACTTTTTTTAAACAATGTTGCCAATATGTTCAGATCCTGAAAACTTAAATGTTGTTCTTAACGATACCGTAATTGCGGGCTACTTGGACCCATAAGGGCTACTTGGACCCATACCAAAAACTCGTTTAAAGTCCCATATGCAATGCAATAATCAGTGAGTTCAGAGTTAGATCCGTTAGATAGGATCAAAATGCAGGCGTACACACATTGAAACTAGTTCTGTGGTAGGCTACGATTGAGCAGCATTGGTGAGAAACGTCGTTGGCGAAATGACTATATTTATTGACCGCCAAACTTTTGTGTGTGGACACTTTGCAAGGAAGTGGAACCAATGCTAAGTAAACACATAAGTAGTTACATATAGGTTAATGAAACTGGCATGGTAAACTTTCTCATATACAATAAGATGTGTGCGTAATTGCATTATTTATGAAGTGTGTACATATGACCTGGAAAACATGGATATTTTGTCCCACCACATATTTTGTTATCTTTATCCCACCTTATCCTTTGTTATCTTTATATATGAAAAATAAAGGTCTGTTGTCACGTGTCACACAAGTAAAAACTTTTCATTGTTTCCTTAAGGATACCGGTACAAAATGGTACATCAATATAAAAGATTGCCTGCAGGTCGAGAATATGCTGATTTTTCATAACAACTTGAAGAATGTTTACCAGCAATTCAGTCGAGGAAAATGTCGCAAAAAGAAACAGAAGCTCACTTCAAGATAAGTCATTCCACCGTAGAAAGAAGATTAAAGAACAGGTCAAGGCAGAATCCAGGCCATCTGAAAGTGTTCACTGAAGAAGAACAATTAGCCATCGCTAGTCATCTTGATAAAGTTTGTGATTTCGGATTCCTCGTTAATTAACTTGATTTCAGATTTATTGTGAAGTCCTATTTAGCCATGCATGGGAGAACTGTCATTGCTTTCTAAGACAAGATTGGGTGAAGTTATTTTAGAAACTGCACCTCCAGTCAACGACTAGATTTGCTGCTAATATACAGTAGATAGGGCTCGTGCAGCTGTAGAAGAAAACGTAATCAGTCATTATATTTGATAGTACCTCTTAACATGTTATCTTTATGGTTTGCAGTAAATAAGAAGTATAGTTCTTGGAACACCTACGTCCTATTTAGTCTCAGAGCAGATTTCAATGGTTTTCTGTAGGAAAATATGGGGTGGGTTCAAGTAGCCCGAACGCGAGTCTTACTTGGACCCATTTTTTACAATAATCGCCTGTGCTTTGTTTTCAATATATGTAACTAAAACTGTCCTCGATATGTACAATAAAGCCTGTAGATCCACTTAATATGGGTTATGACAATAACTTTCGAGTTTTCGTGGATGAAAACAGGCCGAAAGAACGAATTTATTGCAAAATTGGGTCCAAGTAGCCCGCATCTACGGTATTACATTAAAAAAAAAAAAAAAAAAAACAGTCACGCGTCTTCCTCAATTTTTTAAGGATTTTTTAAAAAAATTTTCAACACGAAAAAGAAAACAAGAAAATACGCTTCGATTTCTTGAAAAAAATGTTCAGATTTGCACCTATCATACATAGTATAATCTGTGAAACTTTCAAATTATTTGGATCACCCCCACGAGAATTTATAAATGTTAAATTTTGAGCATGGAGTGGGGTAGAGAGTCGATTTTTTTTTGAGTGGTTTTAGGACAAAGCTAGAGTTTCGGATCAATAATGACCCAATTCGGATAAAGGGTCGATTTCACTATCTTACTAGAAAAGGCCCTTTCTAAATCCTACATACAGTATTACATGAATTTATAAAACATTTATAAAGTGCTGGCCTATACTAAGAGATCAGAAAGGAAATACAAGAGCGCGTTTTGGAATAAAACGTGTGGTATTTAATGGTATGGATAGGGTGATTTGTGAGTACTTATGAAACTCCGACCTATCCCCTCTTTTTGTTATCTGGCCTGTTAATCCCCAACTTTAGGTCGAATAATCGAGAAACCGAACTTTTGAAGTAGTGTGCCAATTGGAAGAGAGGGCGCGCTGCGGTTACTGAGCTCACCTAGTGGCATGTTCAGACAACACACTGCCATTTACCTCGTTTCGCTGTGACTGCTAGCTCGAGCACGTGCAGAAGCTATTCGTCGTATTAACGATACAACGACAATGATAGACATGAAGAATATCACGCGTGTGTGAAGTTTCGCTACCAACTTGGCAAAATATTTACAGAGATATTTTAAATCCTTTTCAGTTCATACAGGGTCTTTTCGTCCAAAAAACCACGCATATGCCAATCAAAGATCTAGGTGATGTTTGTTCTGTTTTTTGATTGGCAAACCATTGTCCATCGTGAACTTGCATCACGTGGTCAGATGGTAAAGAAAAAGTTCTACCAGGACATTTAAGTGCGGTTCAGGGATGTTGTATGCAGGAAGAGGTCTGAATTGTGACAAAACCAGATTTGGATTGTGCATCCTGTCAATATGCCTACTCACGCTTTGCTTCTCATCTGCAGTTATCTGACAATACATTAGATTCTCGTTGAGCCTCATTCTTCCTATTCTCCGTACCTAACCTCATCAGACTTCTTCCTGTTTCCCAAACTGAAAATCATTTTGAAAGGAATTTGTTTTCAAACCATAGAAGAGATTCAAGATAATGCGACAAGAGATTTGCGCACCATTTCAGGAGGCATTCCAAACATGAAGAAAATGTTGGGAACGCTGTATTACTAGTAGAGGGGACTACTTTGAGGGAAACAGTCAGTGACGACGCCAGAGGGGGGCAAGGGGGCGAGCGCCCCCCTAGTGGCTATTCCTGCCCCCCTGACTGCCATCCAGACTGCCCCCCCCGACTCCTACAATCATAAAACATTCTACATATAGTATTTTATATCAGTTTCATAACCAATCTCATTGTCAGATCGTACTATCTACGTATTTACTATGTAGCAGATTAGTCCTCAAGCTTCCTTCTTTGAGCGTCTGAGTATGCACGCATATTTCTGTTTTCTAATTTAGCGCCTTTTCCGGTAAATTTTAGTTATAGTTCTTTCTTATGAATTTTAATTATTGTGCCTAGCGAACAATAGCAGATTTGGTCCATTTGTTTTCTTCTCATTGGATCAACTTCGGTTAGAAACAAAAGAAAGGTAAAACCAATTACATAACTTGTTTGTATTTATCCAGTTTTGAAGTTTTCAGTTTCATATTTTGTTTTATTTAAAGGTTCTATACTTCTATTTCCTGAAACATTATTCTCGGCTTTCAATATTCAGAGGATGGGCTTATAACAGCTTCATTTGCGACTACCAGGGCTTATTTTTTTGAAGAGGATAAAAAGAGTTGTATTTTCCCTTCCTGCAAATGATAATAATAATAAATGTAGGAATTAAATTGATTATTTATTTAGCTCCCAAAAAAAGGTATTGTCAGAGTGCTGATCTTTAGTTAGTAATTGGTATGCACTAGTGCTCCCTTACTTATTTAGTTTCAAAGTACTGACGACGTTTACCATATTGACTAGAAATGGACGAGGAGCTGCTGAAAAATTCGTAGCCCAACCCTGAAGGAGTGCACGTGGTCTTCTACACTTCCCCCGAGAGTCAATATACTGCCTTATACAGTGTTCCAGTTTTTTGCAGAAAAGTTAAAAAAAAAAAAAAAAAAAAAACCTGGAGACTTCCTCGCACTACTGTTCGTAGCACTACCCTTATGAGATATAATATGGCGTCCTTTCAAGTGTTATTTAAGTTGGGAAATAAGTACAGGCAATATTTAGACGGAGCTAAATCTGGGGAATAAGAATGATGATCTAGACATTCAAATCCTTCATTATGCAATGCCAATTGTGTTCGCAGGGACTTGACGGACAGGTGTATTCTCCTGAAGGAACATAATTTCTTTCTTTTCATTTTCCGCTACGTCTGTGTCTTAAACTTCGTGGGGCGAGGGAGAAATGAGTGCTACTACTCCATTGACTATTGTTTCGTTTCAGGATCATAGTGGTACAACCATATTTCGTCCATAGTTACTATTCGTGAGCGAAACGATCAGCATTACAGTCAAATTGGAAGAATACTTCTCTTAATGCCGTCAGTCTTTTATTCTCCTGACAGATTTCTTGGGAACCCATTATGTCGAGAACTTGCACATACCCAAGCCATTCTGAACTATGATACCGACGCGTTCCAAAGAAATGACAACAATCTCTGACAGAAGTTTTGCTGAGACGGTAAAAACTAAGGAAGGGGGTTGCAGCCAGACCTCAGACTATAATAAGTATATCGTGAGTTTACTATACACTTTAAAAAGTATATAAACAATAGTTTAAATTATTTTTGTTTAATTTAATCTCTCGCGGTAATCGATAGAAACTGCTTAGTCGGTTCTGCCGCACCCTATATATATACGTAGCATATAGTACTAGACGAATATGTTACTTGTAGCATATGCGAAAGTAATTCAATTTGTTTAGGCTTCAAAAGTTGCACTAGTTGTGCAGACGTTACTTATTTGTTAGTTACAAATTTTACTTGAAATCATATAGGTCTAATATAAAAACAACAACGAAATACACAATGTAATGTAAAGTACGTGAAACATAATAAATGTCATTTTTGGTGTGGAAAAAAGCCGCCCCCCCGAAAATGAATCTGCCCCTCCTTTGCCCCCCTAAGAATTTAAAGCTGGCGTCGTCACTGGAAACAGTGCTTAAAATGTTGTATAATTAGCAATAAATATGC
Organism: Thermobia domestica; assembly: GCF_964235325.1. Lineage (NCBI taxonomy): Eukaryota > Metazoa > Arthropoda > Insecta > Zygentoma > Lepismatidae > Thermobia > Thermobia domestica. The sequence goes on from NC_137461.1 coordinate 102,453,344, forward strand.
TATAGCAAAAGTTCGGTTTCTTTTTGAACAAACCTCGTATATAGTAACATATCCTGTTTTTGATAATTCATGACTTTGACAATTACTTGTGTTTATAAAAGCAGGTAATCTTGGCCTATTACTAAAATACTAGCAATTCGCAAATGATAGACTTTTATATCTTTTCTTTCATTTCTCCTTTGTTTCAATTTTAACCATTTTCTTATATTTTTCTGGTGTCTCGTTCAATTACTCTTTCATATTTTTAAAAGCAATGTTTTTTTCTTTATTTCGTATTGTGTGATTCTTTTGTTTTTCCTATAATATTTCTTTTTTCGCTTGTTGTGCGTACATGGCAGTAACAAGAGGTATTAACTCTTCTGAATGACACATTTAATTAGTCTAGAAGTCTCTCCAAGAAAGTATAGAGAAGAGAGAAAGAGAAGGAAAGTGTTTAGTTTTTTTTCTGTTGGTTCATCTTTTACTCAAGACTTTCCCTTCGCCTCCCTTTTGCACTTTTTTCTTTTTTTTCTCTTAACCAACTCCTTACCCAAAAACTCTATGTCAAGTTTTCCCCGAGTCGTTACTCATGGTGACTTCTGCTGTGCTGAGCTGGGACCAAAACTCTTGCAAGAAAAACGTTGAAGATGTTTAACGTAGAAGAAGATTTCTTTCTCTCTCTCTCTCTCTCTCTCTCTTTTTTTTTTTAAGTATACATGTTAAGAAACACAGTTAAAACTTACTTTCTTAACTGTGTAAATGAATTCTATTCTCCAGAAACCTCCTCTGGGACTTCTTAGTAGTTTGTATGTCGTATGAGGTGAGCTTGGTTTGATAGAAAAATCTAATCCTACATTAAAGATAGTTCTTCTTGAAAATACAGAATAACCTGTATCTAACGAATTGCTTAATGATTTTGGTGTTTTTCGTTACATCGGAGTTTTCGGTAAATGAACCGATTACTGCAAAAAGCAAACATGTCCACATTTCGTAATTGGACAGGAGAGACAAAAGACTGATGTTTCCACCATAACGTGTATTTTTCCTTTAATGATAGACGTGTACGTGATTAAAATACACACGCAAGATTTGTGTAACACGTAAGGGGATAGAGGGGGGCACTGTTTTGTGTTTTGGACATGTTTCCTTTCTGCAGTAAATGCATTCTCCAAACGAATTATGGATTGAATTGATTAAAGAAAACGACCATAAAATTGATAAATATCCTTTAATAGAAGAAAACATGGCTATTAAACATTTCTGGACAATATCTGAGTTGTGTAACTACAAATTAATCAGTCATCTTTGTCATCAGAATGTGTTTCCGTTGTGATTTGTCAGGATGCTATTGAATTCCAAAATAGCATCTTTTCTTAAGGTATGAAGACCAACTTTTTTTTTATGTCATCCATTTTCTTGTTGTTTATAAACAGGACAGAGTGTTTAGAAGAGTTTCTCAGCCTATCCAATATCAAGCCACCAATATCCATGTTACACTGAGCACTGTATAAAGTTAGAGATGAGAAGTACATTTTATGAGGTGAGGTGAGGTGATTTTGAGTTTTACGTCCCGTTCAGCAGCGAGGCTATATGAGACGTGGACCTACTGATTAACGTGGAATCCAAACCACATGAGCTCCCGCCGGGAATAAGTACATTTTATGGTATTTTAAAATGCTGAAAGTCGTTTTCATGTGTTTAGCATTTTTTTTTTTTTTTTTGGCAATAAAAGTCATTGTTCAGACACACTATTTTCTCAAATTCAGGCCACTAGGAACTCTAGTCAATGAAATCAGTCAATGAACTCTAGTCAATGAAATCAGTCATCTGGACACTGGAAAACTTGTTGGAGATGGTCGAAGAAGTTCTAATGAGCTCAACAACGTCATCCACTGTGTAGCTTTCCTCCTTCCTCAGCTTCTTCCGTATTATCCCGAAATTCCTATCATTGGGTATCAGTAAGTACGCCAGAAATTTTTACCTGGGGGTGTGTTCAAAATAAAAGGGGGTGTGTGCTCTCAGAATAGTGATAAAATTTTAAAACAAACTCAAACAAGAAAACAGTATATCCTGTTACGCAACTATTGCAATACTACTACTACTACTACTACTACTACTACTTCTACTACTACTACTACTACTACTACTACTACTACTACTACTACTACTACTACTACTAATAATAATAATAATAATAATAATAATAATAATAATAATAATAATAATAATAATAATAATAATAATAATATCAACTCTTCGCAATGGTAGGTTCAATAAAGTAAGTCACACATTTGAGCATTTATTATTATTATGAAACTAAGTAATACAGTGAATCCTCTAAAAACGGATATAGGTGGAACATGATTTGTCCGTAAATGAGAGGTGTCCCTAAAAGGAAGGATTCTCTCCCATAACACCACAGCACACATATTTATGGAATGGAAGAATAAGAGTTTGTCCTCTTATGATGATGTCCACTATCGAGAGATGCCCGTTAAGAGATGTTTCACTGTATTAGGAATTAACCTCCACTATTTTACCCAGTAATTACACGTGAATTGATTACATTCGAATTATTATAATTATTTTGTAAAATTCTGCTATTATTTCAATTTATTCACCCACCCTGTTGTTAACGTTAATTGTTGTAATATTATTTGATCTCTTAATCTCCGTTCCTGCCCTTTCCTGGTTACGTTATTGGCTCTGAATATCTTTCATAAGAAAATTATTCATTGATTTAGTTGTTTTCCAGAAATCCAGTTTTTCAATTTACAAATATTTCGTATCTTTCTGTTTTGTCTTCTTTAATATACCCTAATTTTAATAATCCTAGGGCTCATAGTGTTCTTTTCTCTTGTAAATAGTTGAAAAGTGACTAAAAATGGCCAAAAGCACACGTAAAAGTGACCAAAATCTCATCATGCCCCTTTTTTCCTTTGTCGGTTTCTCCATCATCTCACTCTCTTTGTTGTTTTGTTTCTTCTTTATTTCTTTTTGAGCTTCCTCCTTTCTTAGGTTTTCAAAGTAAGCTTTGTAGTTACGTAAGCAGACGTAGCAGATGTAAAAAGCTTCTGAGTAAGTGGAATCAGTTCTGGCCTATTTCCGAATTTCTTCATCCCAGATATTATATTTAACTTCGCATTAAGAGTTCTCAAAAACGTGAAATATTCAAATTCATCACCTACTCTTAAGAAGAACATACAAGAAGCATAACACAAGACGAACATGATGAACCACACAGACACACACACACACACACAGAACGTTGAACGGAGCGTTAACTATTACGAGAGAAAACTAAAAGATTATTATGATAGAAGAAAGAATAGACACATAAGGGTTCTCAACCCCACCTTGAGAGCTTAAGCATCCACCAACCACTGTGCTTTAGAAAGAATAAAAGCTGAAGTGAGTATAAAGCTGACTGTTTCACATGTGGCAGCAAGTACTGAAGCTTTCAGAAGAGTAATGAGTAACAAGTTTCTGTCTTTTTCCATTTGTTTTTATACTTTTCTTAGAAAACTGCCAATGCAAAACATAAATCATACAAAAAAGTCACTTTACTTCTCAAAAAAGTAACTTTTAGTGACCAACTTTGAAAAAAAGTAAATTTTAGTTAAAAAAAAAAGTGACTCGCTATGAGCCCTGTTCCACTCAATGAACGTGAATAGATATAAACTTTACAAAAAATTAAGCTAGCGCCAAATGCGTTCCTGCATAACTACACTCAGTCTAATATATATATATATATACAGGGTGGGCCATTTTAATTAATCCACGGAAATATCTGAAAAATGATAAAACATAGAAGAAATGTTTCAAGTACACGTTATATATTGCTAAGGGGGAAACCCAATTCCGCCAAAAGTACCCCCTCTCCGCCCCCCTAAATGGGGGTAACGGGGGGTAACTTTGAAATGTCAAATGGGAACATGGGTCGAGTAATACCTCGTTCAAAAGGTCTTGGAAAACTAAGTAACGCTGTACCAAAAGATGTTTCATATTGTGCACCAGTTTCAAAATGGCCGCCATGATATGGTTCGAAAACTCCAGTACCCGTAGTATGAAAACCATGGAAGATAAATGAATGGAACAAAATTGAAATACGTAAATATCATAGGGCATATCGAATGATGTGGTCCCTGTGATCCCAGCGGTTTCCGTGAAGGGGTTTTGTGGGCTAACTTCAAATTTTCAATGTCTGACCGGACAACGGTTCGGGCGTACGCTTGACCTACCCAATGCTGTTTGGAAGGCAGACTTCATGCATAGAGAATTGGTGCACTAAGTTAACGCGGATGGCCACAGTTACATTTTGATTAACTATTAGCATTCATGTCATATTGTGAGCTTGAGGGACGAAACGGTGTGTACGTATATCCCCGAAATGCTTTCTGAATAACCAGCACGCATTGCATAAAAGAATCTCTTTTTTTTAGTCACTACAGCGTCATCCTCACAAACAAATGTTTCAACCATACCATACCTATTTGTAAGGTTAGCCTTAATTTACGAATTAAAGTAGAGCTCTCGTTTGAACTTTCACTTTACTTTCCACCCTACTCACATACAGAGCGCAGGGAGAGATTATTTTGCAGGACTTGGATTTCTCTCTATACATTATGGCAATTTTACTCTAATATTTTTATCTCTGTTGTATTATTCTCGAGCCTTGGAACGCCTCCGTGGTTTTCCTATTTAATTTTCGTTATTTTCATTTATGTCTAACCGTATTCATACTATGGGCACTAGACGTTTTCTTAGACACAGTCACCATGTCTTTGCGATCATTTTGAAAACGGTGTCTCATGTCGAAAATTTTCTTACAGAAGCTGTTTGATATTAATTTGTCTGTGTAACGTGATGTTACTCGCTTCAAGCTGCTATTTGAAATTTTCAAGTTGGCCCCGGATACCTTTCAGTTGGCCCTTGGAGTCACCCCGACAACACCTCTCGATGTGCCTTACGTCAGTTAGCTACTCCAGTTTTTCTTCTGTTGATTTATCTCCAATCGCTTTCATACTACGGGTACTAAACCTTTTCTCTGACACGGATACTATGTTTCGGCGGCCTTTTGAGAACACTGCCATTTCACATCAATCGTTTTCTCCTGCAATATGTTAGATTTTGCAAGATTTATAGAACGAGGTACCACTCGACTCATGTTACTATTTGAAATTTTGAAGTTAGCCCCCAAGATCCCTTTAGGGAGGCCACTGGGATCACAGGGACCACACCGTTCGATATGCCCTATGATATTTACGTATTTCAATTTTGTTCCATTCATTTACCTTCCATGGTTTTCACACTACGGGTACTGGAGTTTCCGAACCATATTATGGCGGCCATTTTGAAACCGGTGCACAATATGGAACATCTTTTGGTACAGCGTTACTTAGTTTTCCAAGACCTTTTGAACGAGGTATTACTCGACCCATGTTCCCATTTGACATTTCAAAGTTACCCCCCGTTGCCCCCATTTAGGGGGGGGAGGGGTACTTTTGGCGGAATTGGGTTTCCCCCTTAGCAATATATAACGTGTACTTGAAACATTTCTTCTATGTTTTATCATTTTTCAGATATTTCCGTGGATTAATTAAAATGGCCCACCCTGTATATATATATATAAATAATTCTTATTTCGATCGATCTCTTCATTTCTAAAAAACGTTTTGACTACACCCTTCTAACGTCCGTCCGTTGATACACCACTTGCAGAGCAGGCTCGAAACCAGCCAAAGAGCTTTGGGAGGCCATGAATATGTTAGGAGGGGCCAAGTCATTAAAAATTCAAATTCTCTTACAAATATCTAAATTGTGCATTTTGTATTGAGGTCTGAAGGAGGCATTAAAAATTAAGGGAGGGCCAGGCCCTCCCTAGCCCCCTCTGGTTGCGAGCCTGTTGCAGAGTAGCACTTACCAACTGAATCTGGTAAAGGCTTATTACTATATTGTCACATTTTTCCTTATTGAGGAGGAGGTAGGTGAATGACCGCTCAAGACGTTACCACTTTCAGTCATCTGCATCTGTCCATCAATCTCTTTTCTCGGAAACGACCGCGGAGCCCAGGAAGGTAGGTATGAGCAGGTCTGTTTCGTCAATTGTTTCGATCGAAACACCGTCCGAAACAATGTCATGTGGTTCTCGAAGCCGTACGTATGGGAACGAGGTCGCTTCGTATTTTGAAGTGAAATAAATAAATAAGAATATTGCCTTCTTTCCTAAACGCTAAACCGTTTTTAACTTGATGTAATAAATAACCTATATGATATTGATTGATACAATTAGATTTGGGAGAGTATTCCTTTTCCATCCAGGGGTGTATGTAAAGAAATTTGGAGGGGTGTTAGGGGGGTGTTGGGGGGTGTAGATTACTCCCTGTTGGGTATGAAGGAAGTCTCTTTTACTGTTGATAGGGACAAGTTTCATTTCTGCAGTAAAAACGGAAAATTGAGGGCGTCACGATGCCCATTATTATTGAGCCGACAAGTGTCATTTCGGTGCTAAACGATCCATTGACGTATTACAAACCATTACCATCATAAAAAAGGAAATGTTTAAATGTTGGACATGTTTGCTTTCTGCAGTAAGCGGTCCAAATAGGGGTTTGGTATAAAAGATAAGCATCATGAAAGACAATTTCAGTATTTTAGATTAGAAATGAATATATAATGTGGTAGAAGGGGAATAACGACTTTTGTTTCTGTCTCTTGAGTTTTGGTGTGTGCTATAACGGGATTGGCTGTAGTACTCTACAGTAACCAATTAGGATTCAGGAAAAGTTTCTTCAATGTCTGTATATTAAATCTGTAACTACCTCTATATTCATAGTATCTGATGAAAGCAAAGTAGATACTTGGCGAAACTGTTACACGTTAATAAATTTTACAATAAACTTGTTTTGCTCAGCGAATAGTTTAAATCAAATTTAAGTCTATAAAAAGCAAAGTTTATACAATGAAGTAAGCGTTAGCATTGTCATTCAAAAAATTGCTAGAATTAAACATGTGACTCATTTGAATTGAAAGTAATGGAGATCTTATATCTTGCATAAACTAGTGCCTCCGTGTAATTTGTTTTCCACTAATAAATGTAAACAGAGTTTAGGAGATATTACGTTTTGGTTCCTCCTCATACATTTATTGACTTTCATGATGTAATCATAACTATTTACAATGAACACGAAAATAAAAACAACTTTTAGTTGGAATTCTATTTATTTCACACGTTTCCACAGACACTAATTTAAATCATGTGCTGTTAACTATCGATTATCGGATTCTTCCTTTCCTTTTTTCCCTTCTTTTTTGCTTCTTCTTCCATTTTTAACAAAATGTTTTTAGAAAGTTCAGTCACAACTAAAGAAGAGGTGTTTTACGCGTAACACGAAAAAACAATTTTAAACGAGAGTTGATCGATATTTTTTTTTCTTTTTCTTTTTCTGTTTTTTTTTTTTTGGGGGGGGGGGCTCAAAATGAACTAACAAACTTCTAAGTGCAGAGAGGTATAAGTTATAATTGTATCTGTAGGACCCAACAGTAAATAAAGATTGTTTAAAGCAAATTTTTCGTCGATTTGTGTTCACTTTTAGTTATTTTGGCGAATTATCCGTGGAATTCGCTTATCCGCTGCTGGTGCGCCACCCAATTACGCCGAAAATAATCAGTAGTTTACCATATATGGTATGGGGTGCACGATAGCATTGTGGTAAAGCGCTCATCTCTCTAGTACGAAGGGTTGGTATCCGGTTCGATTCTATCCCTCTGAGTTTATGGTGCACACTGGACAACATCATGTCCGTGGGTTTCTTCTATTGTCTCCCACATTCTCATTCCACCAACCCATTCGTGGTCATCATTTTCATTAATTTCCCTTAATCTGAAGAGCATAAAGTGGGACGCTAAAGATTTCATTTCCCGTCTATAGCTTTAGTTTAGTAACTAACTAACTTTATGCCTATGGAACCCGGAGGTTCAATACCGCGTTCACAACAGCTCTCTATTGTCTTCTGTCCTTGGTCAACTGGATCTAATTTCTACTTTGTATTCCTGTTTCTGCGAGATTCATCTTAATATTGTCCTCCCATCTGCGTCTTGGTCTTCCTAATGGCCGTTTTCCGATTGGATTTCCTATTAAAACTTGGAAAGCGTTCCTACTTCTTCCATTCTGGCCACCCGCCGACATGAGACTCCTAGACTTGATGATCCTAACAATGTTTGGTAAACGGTATAAACTGTGCAGTTGCTCTTTATGAAGTTTCCGCCATTCCCCATTCCCGTCACTTTTGGGTCCGATTATTCGCCTTAGGATTTTGTTCTCAAATATTTTCAGTCTATGTTCTTCTTTCAGAGTAAGCAACCATGTTTCGCAACCATACGACAGGCATGATTATCGTTTTATATTTTTAAAGCTTCAAATTCCTCGACAGAATTCGTAACGACAAAAGATTTTGAACTGAATAATAACACGAATTCCCTGCTTTTAGTCGACATTTAATTTTTTCGTGAATATGATTTTGGTCTCTTAATAGTGCTTTAGTTTACACGATAAAGAAAAAATCCGAGAGCTACAGTTTCCTAGGTGTGGTAATAATATTCAGGTCTTAAGTAAAGCAATATATAGAGAGACCAATTAAATTTTCCCAACATATCGTAGACAGCACCTTAAGTAGGTAAACAGTCCCTGAACAATATTTCTTCGATACTCGATGGAATCCATATAACATATGTATTTTATTTTCCTATCAATTTTTCGGCTCTATCGCAGGGAAAGAAGATTATTTATTCTTAGTTTTATGCTTTTTTATTACAAGATACTTAAGTGCTCTTGCCTTGCTTGCCACTAGTATGACGTATGAAGTTAAGTACACAGACTCCCTCGTTTCCTTTCATACGAAAGTAATAACCAAACTTTGACCTCCCCCCTCCTCTTTCACTCTGCGTATACCAAAAGGTAAACAAAATATAGAACAATATTTTCCCTAAGAGGGAAGGTGTAAACTTTAATACCTGACATTTACTGATCTTAATCCAAGACATTTACGGGAGCTTACAACGAACGTGTATGCATTTCGTATTATTAGTATTATTATGAGTATACAGCTGGAAGACTAACGTTATTAACCATTAAAAAAGAAAATGGTCTTTTCCTTTTCTTCCTCTTTAAGCGTTTCTAAACAACACACCAAGGGCGGATACTCACATAAACATATTGAATAAATCCTTTGTTAAAAGTTGCCCAAGTTTCAAAGAAAGATATTAACGTGTCTACCTTATTTCATGTATATGTACATAATTAATTATTCCATGGGCATTACATTACGTGTATAGTATTTTTCTAAAGTAAAAATTTCCTTAAGACCTAGACAATATATAGACCTATTTGTATTTTTCTTAAACTGTATCTTCTAGCACAAATTGTATTTTAAAATGATGAATCCAAATTATTTACGTCATATCTGTAGTATCACCCATAGAGAATGTACGTGTTTCAGATAGTGATACTGTAGCTGCAGGTACGTTCACCAGGATGAAGATAAAATGATCCTCCAATCACTGGCATTCTATTTAAAGAAAAACATATTAAAAGATCAATCCATCGAGGAATTTTCAATTTTATAATTTTTTTAGACTTCCAAACTATATTAAGCATACGTATGGGATGCCTTCTAGTACGGCTATGTTCTCTGCGACAGTTTGTTGACGGATATCAAAGCGAGAACATTACGAAATGACGAGAAACACTTTTGTATCGATTCAGTGTACCAGGAATATGTTCTGTCTCTTATTTTAATTCTGTTTTCGTACCATGTGTGGTAGAAATCAATCATTTCCAGTTTCAATCTTAATGACCATAAAACAAAAACGGTAATAGATAGCGAGAGATTGTTTTTGAAATGGATTCAACGTCGGAAGACTAGCTTTCATCTTCCAACTTTATCTCTCTACCAAACCCAAAAGTGATATAACTCTACTCCCACTTCCGGATTCAATATAATCTCCATAGAGCAAAAAAAAAAAAAAAAAAAAAAAAAAAAAGATATTTGTAATTGTAATACGAGCAATAGGACTTATACTACTACTTGGCTTTCGAAGCCTTTGAGTTTTTAGAGGAGCTAACTACTGGAAAAAATAAATTTTTGAATCACTGTAATATATAAATTATTCTATAAAAAATGAACGTATCTATGTGTGCCTGATCATCAAGGCCAAATTGCAAAGTCAAATGAAATGACTTTTGGTATATACAGGCCTTAATCCAAACTGGGATGTTACATCTCTTTCATTATAATACATATGCTAAAGAGGTAGTGGTGATTCGATTTTTGCAAGAAAAAAAAAATGAGTATATCGCAAGCCATTAAACTTACGGAGCTGAAATTCAGTGTATTAACTCTTTATTGTAAATGACCAAAACGTCTCATAGAATTTTAAAAAAATCTTTTTTATGAGGGGGGGGTGCAACACTTTCTATATATGCAAAATTGGCAGTGGGTTGGTTTGTAAAAATAATCGAAAACGAACGATATTAGTTGAGAAAAAAAATCAGAAACAAAAAATAAAGTACTTCGTGTCATATATCCATTGCTTAATACTATAATAAATGCTGAAGCTTATGTTTCTTATATGGAACGCTTAGAGCACAATGCAATCAAACCATGAAGTTGTGAGAAAAATAGACATAACATTTGTACTGTAAGCTTAATTACACGGGAATTTTGAGTTTGGAGTTACTCATAATTATATGGAAAATTTTACCCTTTTTCTTTACGTTGGTCTACTTACCTTGATTTAGGACTTTAAATTTCATCCTTTTTTCACCTGAAAAGTATCAATGATTTAACAAGGAAATAATTATACTATGATAATTTAATTGAAATTCATTGTAATTTGGCCCATGGCAAACAGCAGTGTGGTAACTGAAGGGGAAGAAGGGAGGAATTTCCCAGGAACTTCTGACCACTTCCCCATAACCTCGTTCCCTTTTGCTTTCTAGGGGGGGGGGGGAAGGAACTTGATAATGACATGAAACCTTCATGTGTAATTACAAAAATTAAATTTATAAACAAATAAGAAATCATCAGTTTATCAGGCTTTAATTGATAATTTATGCACAAGATTCCCTATCAAAGGTGTAATAGATGAAGTTTCTCTTCTCCATGAGTCGACATTGCCAACTGACATGGTCGATATGGAAAAGATGTTGGTGCTAGAGACGTGATACTTCTTGCTGAGTATTTCAAAACTAACCGAGAAAAATCTTTATCAGACTTAAGTCTAACAAGCAAATTGTCAATGAGGGGGTGCAGAAGTTTTTACTTCGAGTAGACATATTACCACTTTCCACGAGAGAGTGCGAACGTGGATTTCTCCTTATGAATTTACAGATGACTGATATTAGAAATACACTAAGTGCTCAAACATTGTCTAACTTGTTGTTCATCAATGTTAATGGCCCACCGCTAACCAGCTCAAAGTAGACGAGATAGTTTTTTCTTGACTGAAGGATGGACATCATTCCGCTGCGTATGATTTACCACGAAAAAGTTCTGAAGGCCAACAAGAAATAAACCCTATTTCAAATGTGTTTTAAGATAGAAAATGTATACTTGTATTACTAATGGCTTATTTATGTTATTCAACTTTGTACTAATTTTTAATAAGTCTCTTCTTTGCTTTTTATAAGTTAGAGGTAAACTACTTTGAATAAATATTCATAATAATTGCAATTATGCATATTTTAACTTAAATTTAACGTGGTGTTTTAGTGATTACACACATTACAATTATGAGCATACTTTGTGGAGATACTCTCACAGAAGGTACCCGAGCATCTTTATACGCTATGAAAAACTGATTTTTCAGATCTTTGTGAGAAAAATACTGTGAACTAAGAAATCATAACCTTTTCCATATTGTACAGGGGTATTTTCCTGTGAATAGAAGTTTCTTTTAGAATGCGTTGAGAAATTAATACTTGCAAGAATACTCTCGTATTACAAGTATATTTTAGGCACACACTAATTTCCCACCACCTCGAAGTGTTTCAACTTCTACACTGAGAAACACGTTACCATTTTAAATCGTAAAGGTCAGATCCACCGTTATTGTAACAGAGTAGTGCTTGAGCTATTGACTGTAGAAATTCAAACTCCGATTAGTGATAATTTCACAACCTGGTTTTATTACAAATGTAAACTCTTTAGTCAGTGGAGAAAAGGCTGTGAATCATGTGTCAGAGTTGATGGCGATGGATTTTGATGAGTCAGAGTAGGTCACAGTGGATGAGAGTGGCTCATGGCGGATGATGGGTCAGAGAGGGTCACAGTGGGGTGGTGGGTCAAATTGGGTCATGGTGGGTCGTGGGTCAGAGCGGGTCATGGTGGGTCGTGAGTCAGAGTGGGTCACGGTGGGTGGTGGGTCAGTGGGTCGTGGGTAAAATTTTTACTGACGCACGCCATTTCTGTCATCTGCTTCAACTTCCAGTTTCAATTCTGATACCCTTGGAGCAGAAACGGATACTGTGTGTAACCTTCTGGTTTCAGCGTCTCAGAAACATATTAGCCTACATCTCAAGCCTTATCGCAGTGGTGACCGAGTTATAACGGACTGTGGACCAAAACAAAATAAGAACCATACTTAGGGGCCAATTTTACTAATCCCTCTTCAAGGCGATGATTCACTCTGTGTCTCGCTTCTAATTTTACTTGTATTGGCTCATTAAGGCATGTTTTACAAGCATTTGAAAGTGACTACATGAAATAGCATTTTTCTTAATATAAATAAATAAATAAATAAATATTCAAAGTTAGAAGTCAGGTTTCGATAATGGCCACCTACGAATATACTATGCACGAAGGAAAAAATAGGAACTTCTTCATTCATATTACTGGCCAGATGGAACATAATCCCGGACCGTATTCGGCCCGTAGGTCCTTATTTGATCACTGCTGTTCTATTGCAGACGAGATAGTTCACCTCTTCCGATTTCAATGTTAAATCCGATAGTTATTTTTAAAAATTTATTTGACAATCACAAGATACAGCTCAGAGGCCACTTTTATACTGGATATCTAAGAACAACAACAACAAAAATGGAAAGGATTTGGGAAGGTATCGGCCAGGGCATGTTTAGCAGGTTCCAACCCGCCACTTGCGTGGTAGGACTGAGGGAAACCCTAGTAAACCCCAGTCAGGATGGTCGGCAGCAGAAATAGAGTCTATGACCTTCCAAATGCGAAGCCAACGCCCTACCACTTGAGCTACTTTGAAGTCTTCCGTATTTTCCCAATATGAAACACAACTCATTTGTTACTCGTCTTAAGATCAAAATGTTCCGAGTAATGTTAATTTTATACCAAGTGTTAAATTTGCTATATAAAAATGTAATCTATATAATCTCTACCACATAATCTACTCTCCCTTATGATCAAAAAATTAACATTAACGCTTTCGGAGACATAATTAGATTCTCGGTGGGAATACATGTAGTTAGGATCGTATATTAACCGGTAAATTCTCGTATCGTACAACCCCGTTCCTCGAAGCGAACCTACATTGTAACCAATAAACATGGGTATTCTTAGTCAGTAGCTTAGAGAGAAATGTGCCCTCAGATTTTGAGTTTCGGTACTCACAAGGAAAGTACTTGGGCTCGAACGGATGAATACGCACACAAAGGAAAGTATGTGTAATGTTAGCACCCCGGAAGCAAACAATGATGTCCGTTTTTCTGCTAGATGGTGTAAACTTCCGCAAGAGCTAGGCGAAGTAGAGCACGTGTCATAACTACAGGGTGTCTATTAAAGTTTGACTCCGGGCCTTTTCTTGCGGAAACGGTTGGATGCATGGAAAAATCGGCGCACATGCATTCCATTATTTTGGGAGCACACAGGTTGAATGAAAAAGTTGTGTTCCAGGGTTCCCCGGAGAGTCCCAGACAGGGTCCAACCAAAATTTTCAAATGGTAAGGGGGTGGGATCAAGTAGTATATCGTTCGAAAGGTATTATGAGAAACAACGAGATGAAACAAGTCACCTTACCTTCAAACAAATGGTGACGTAAATTTGCCTGCAAGATGTTGGATACCTCCACCAGAGGTAACAGTAGGAGACGCACGTAGGTAACGTGGCGTAAGAACAAGTGTTTGCAATTTCACTGTTGGGAGTAGTGTAGAGATCGATATAAGGTGGACTCTCTCTGCCACTATGTAGCGCCATCTATTTTTGCAAGTTTGCTACATCTTACGGAGAAATAGACATCACCTATCGCTTTAGGGGTACGAACACTATTCATACTCTTATTTCTATGCGTATTTGTTCGGGCGAGCTCACGTACTTTCCTCGACGGGCAAATGTGTACAAACATGAAAGCATGTGTAACGTTAGCATCCCTGAAGCAAACATTAATGTCCATTTTTTGCAAGCTTGTATAAACGTCCGCAAGAGCACGTGCCATACCGACAGGGCGTTTCTGACCCCGAGCCATTTTTGGGGAAACGGTTGGGTGGATGGAAACATCGGCGCACACTATTCCATTATTTTTCAGGGCACACGTGTTGAATGGAAACTTATTGTCCCAGGGTTAATCTCACAATTTTCAAATGGTAAGGGGGATCAAGTAGTATATCGTTTGAAAGGCATTGCGAAAAGAAACAAGATGCAACAAGTCCCGAATCTGTATGTACACCCTATGGAAACTCTTTCATGACATCTGTGTTGACATTTTGACTGCCTAACATTTTGTACAGGGCGAGCGTAGAAACTCGGGGTTTGCTTCATCTTGCTTCTTTTCACAATATCTTTCCAATAATATATTACTTGACCCCCCCTTACAATTTGAAAGTTTTGGTTACGCCATATCTGGGACCCTAGGAAGGACCCTGTGACACAACTTTTTCATTCAAAATTGTGCCTCTAAAAATAATGGGTTACGTGTTCGCCGATTTTTCCATTCGCCCAATCGTTTCTTCAAAAACGGCCAGGTTACAGACTTTATAGACATTCTGTAATAAGGGCCGGATCCAGGATTGTCTGAGGGGGGTGCACCGATAACTACCGAAATAACCAATCATACTGAAATACTCCAAAGTGACATGTGACAATATTATTTACCTCTGACAACACTGATGCATAGAACGGAGGAAATTATTTTAAAGAGGGTCGCAAGTGGAATGCAGGTCAAAAATGTTCTTTTCTTCTCCTACCTTCTGATCTCTTCCCTACTTGACAAATGTTATATTACTTTGCTTGATGAATCCTTTCTCTTCAAACTCCAGAAAATAAACTTAAAATATTGCTTTTGCAAAGCTCTGCTTTCATTTAAGCCCCAAACAGGAACATGATGGCTGGAAGTTTCGGAATGTGTTGCTATTTTTACTGGTAGCTTCTAATTTTAGATAATGTATATTTACAACGAAGGGGGGGGGGCGTTCACGTGCACCTTTGCACCCTCCCTAAATCCGACTCTACCGGTAATTATGGCACGTGCTCTACTTTGCCCTACTCCTGCGGACGTTTACATTGTCTTGCAGAAAAACGGACATTACTGTTTGCATCCGGAGTGCTAATATTATACATGCTTTCTTTTTGTGCGTATTCACCCGTTCGAGTCAAAGTACTTATGTAAAAGGGAGAGTCGTCGTTGCCATAGAAACCACCGTTTCCATAACAACGAATCCTGTCACTGCTTGTCAGTCTAAAACTGTTTGAAGAAAAGAATAAGTCGTAAGTGGGAACCCTTCACCCCTGGTGGGGATGTTCATGAAGCTATCAGCTTATGTCTAATTACGTTGGAATATATTAGCCGTTTCTTAATTTTGAACATACTAGATTCGATTGAAACGAGAAAACTTTTTATCGGACTTCTAAAGAGAATGAAATAAAATAACTAAATACATGACCGTGTTTATTACATCTAGGATTCCCAGTCACGACCCCCTTTTCAGTTTTATTAAAAAATAGAAGAAGAAGATGAAGAAAGGAAAAGGAAAATAGAAGAGGAAAGAGGTAAAGTAAGAAGGTAATAAAGAGGAAACTGTTACTGAATATTTTGAAAAAATATGGTAAAGAAAGTGAATAATTATCGAATTCCAATAGCTATTGGGTTAATATTTGGTATTCAGGTGATTAAGGGTAGACGCATGTTAACCCATACATCTCCGATCTAGATCCATTTAACCCTAACTACCAAATTATCCCGATCTAGATCTGAGATAGATGAGAAAGTTTAATTCTACAGTTTATTCAATATTTCCACTAATATCCAATATTTGAAAAATAAACGACGAAGTTGATGGCATGTTAGAATCGACCACAAAGAAAAAAAAAATCAGAGTATTACATATTCGTAGAAGATTTTGACTCTCACAGTTCTCCCATGCTGATCATTCGTTCAGGCTACTTCAGTCCTTTTTACTTCCTTCATAGAGCCAACTTAAGTTAGTATTAACATTCAATGAGTTTAATTGATAACTACCATTAATTATAATAAATCACACATATATGTCAAAATAATGGATGCACTTAATACTAAACCTACATTTCACTCACACACACATTCATACAGGACAATGTATACTTCGGGTTGTATTTAGTTAAATTAAACTAACCTAACTACATTACTATATACATTTATTACATTTCAATAAGAGAAAAATTAGTTGGACATAACAGGGAAAAAATTTAATACATGGAAAGAATGTTTCATTAACATGCATAGAAATTCGCTAATTTTATCAAGACCAAATAACACATTTCTCTTCCTATATATATATTAAAAGTTGAATTACATAAAAGAGAATTTGACAAAAAAAAAAATGAAAGACAAAAATAAAAAAAATTCAAAGATCAATACATTTAGGATTCAATGTAATGAATATATATATATATCGTTGCGGAAAAAGAAAGAAAAAATAAATAAAAAAAAATATATATATATATATAATTGGTTAATCATTCTAAAAAAAATACACTTTAGTAACATTTTATTAGGTCTCTGTCCCAAGAGGAGACATTTCGACGATTTTATGAGTCTTTGTTCTCACATCGATAATAGCTCCTTTTTCCAACTCTCTTTTCGCACTGTGGTTTGTGTCCATGAGAGTGTTTAATTGTTTTTGTTTTAGCTATAGACAAATAGTCGCTTCATATCACATATATATTTATATTTCTCATTTCGTCACTCGACGCACTCAATATAAAATTTCAAAGTTTATCAAGGTTAAAAAAAATTTTGAATCCAGTCACAGATATTGAGAACATATTTCCATATTCCGGTATTCACATTAAGTTATCAACTAAATTTCACTTCATTAAATTTAAGACCAGTAATTTTCTTTATAGTATAGATCTTGTAGTCAAAAGATTCTAGTCACTGAATAGTTAAATTTCTGATCGTAGGGGAAGGATTTGTTTCAGAGTCTACTGATAGAAGATTCGTTGGTGGGGCACACTGTTTCGTAGGTTATTAATTTCACTTTGATCTTGCGAATAAATTTGGATGAGGATTAGGGTTATTTTACTTATCTTACGACCTGCTACTCGTTTTACTTACATGCGGTATTTAACATTATATTCAACTTTAATAGTTACAGACATCAGTAACCACTCAACAAAATGTAATTTATTACAATATACGCGGTAACACTATATGTCACAAATAGTTGGTAACGGTCGGGTGTCAAAAACCTATGGCAACCTAAACAAAACCAGGGTAAATACCGAGCCCATTACATACATACTCGTATATATATATATTCATATTATTCAATACAATAAATTTCACTTTAATATCCATCGTAGTATTTTGTCGACGTTTAAATTCTACATAACCGTTCATATTCGACAAGTATTCATATTTTATAAATGTTTATATTTTATTGGCTCAAAGACAAAACAAAAACCCTGACTATCAAAATTCACTTTTTTCTCTCATAAGGTTGCAACATTGTACTTTCTATGTATAAACCCGATAATCAATAATCATTTTCAATTTACTAAAGATCCGCATATATATATATAAAAAATAGTTGGTGTTATTTAGTGACATAAGAGGTGGAAATGTAACAAATTGAGCAGGCACGTAACTTTTAAAACTATGTAAGCACATATATAGATGTATATAAAAAAAAAAATCAATGTTATTGGAAACTAGTGGGCCCAGACTACTAATACATACACACTATATGACCAATCAATAGAAATAAAAACCAGAAATCAGTTGTCAATGGATATAATTTGTATGATCCATGAATAACGAATGTTTCTAGGAATCCGAAAGCATAGTGTACCTTCCCATCAATTTCTCCAGTGGTGGATTGAATATCGCGAAAATGGTCCCGAGATGTGCTGCAATACCTCCACGAATTGCATCCCTCGATGTCTCAGTTAGTACATACGATCGAAATAAGTGATATGGAATATTGTACATTTTTATGAGTTTCAGAAACCGGGGGGGGGGGAAGGTTGAAAAAGTAAAAAAAAATATCTCGAAGTAATGAAGACAGAGAGAGATAGAGAAGAAGGAAGACGAAGAATAGTGGCGCCAAAGACTTAAGTGGGAAATAACTAACGCTACAAAGACAGAAGTCGAATTTCTATCTCGACAAATCCATAGCCAAAATATTCTTAACATGCCAAAAGGGTGGTCTACTCAAATACGTAGACTCAAGGAACGCCCTGCTGCCAAGGATGCAAGTTCTGTGTCCATCAGATCCCAATCCCACAAGAGTTTGGTTGTAAGATTGAAATCCGATCCCCGTATCCGGCCCAAACCAGCAGGTTCCCGGATATCGTCCGGAAGGTTAGAGAAGGCGCTAATTTAGAATTTCAAGAAAAAAAAAATCATCCGACCTCTTGGAAACTAGAAGATTCCAGAATAGGGATGAAATTAGAGTAATAGCTAAGGTATCCCTAATTAGTAATTCGCCAAAATTAAAAAAAAATTAAATAAATAAACTGAATTTTGGATCGGTGATTTCAATTACCGAAACATCACCGATGGCTACCCAGCGCAGACATGCCACCGTCTGGGACGTCGTTAATTTCCCTCATCTAATTAAACTAAGAAAAGACATGAAAATACTTAAGGGGACTAGGGGTCGACGTCCGGGTACGCTACATTTAGTAGCAGTTAATTTAATCGGATAGTCCGAACTGAGTTATATGAACACTGCACAATAAATAAATAAGGTAAGCAACAAAAACAAAAAAAAAAAAAATCTCGGAGAGGCTATGAATGCTAAAGATACAAATGACCGAAACCTGTACTTTTCGATGATCACAGGATATAGCAGTTGGTTTTCTTAATTATCATTTCTGTCATCCTTTAGAAGTAATTCCCACATGATACTACTCTATCTATTGAAAGGCTTAAGATCTGGGACTGTTATTATGAGGTACATAAATGCAAAGTAACACACAATTCCCAACTATAATTTACATTCAAGTAGCAAACTCGGTCGGATGAATGCACTGGTGTGGAAGTCAAAACGCGAGAGTTTTTTTTTTTTTTCGTAAACATATTCATATTTTCACTATATAAAATTCACTAGGCCTATCCATTTAAATATAGGGGTCGTCATCTCGTTCATATTATATATCATATTATTAACATATCATTACATTCATTCATTATCTACTAATTTTCGCACGAAGTAATATTTTATAAACACCCTATTTCGTACATTTTACACGCAGGCCATACACATATCTACATTACGCAGTAATAAATATATATATATATATATAACTATCACAATCTATCACGCTCAAACCACCACACGATCACATTCATCGAACCACGTACTCTTTATTTCGAAGCACCCAAATTGTATTTACCTTGCAGGTTTAAAAAAAAAAAATCATACATGTATTTACGGAAAGTTAAATTGTCAATGATTAATCTATTTCTGATTTGTTGATAAAACTGAAGCAACAATGGAATTTTCGACAGCCACGGGAAGAAAGAATTTAATACTACATTTTGAACCAAACAGTAACAGCATATGGGCTTTACTTCTATTAAGAAAATAGGTATTCTTTATTTCGGCGGATATTTCAATTTCTACTGACCCTAGCAAGCTGAAATTTTCAGTACAGTAAGATCTCATGCTATTTTATACGAAGGTATACTCATCTGACCCGAAATCCATGTCCAATGAAAGTAATTTTTGAATAAATGACTAAAATCCAACAACCTAGATCACTAAGTTATGCGATGTCGTATTGTCAACAAACAATTGAGTACCGAAACCGGACGCTGTGGCGCTGTAGTGGAGGCATAATTTACCGTGTACTGAAATGTATACTTGTACTCATTAATCAGAAATTTAATATTTACTCTGGTTTATTTCTGTTAGGAAAATGGTACTAAATTAACACATATTTATACACTGTCCAAATCGAAAATTCACACACTCACACAAAACTACTAACTACATACACCACTGCTAATACTATACATAAAACAACTAACTAAACCAAACATGCACCATTTAGTTACATGCATGTTGACAAAATAAATACTCCCTTCTGATATATACCGTCGGCTCTATTTAATTTAGAGGGGGCAAAATGAGAAAGGTAAACACTAGGTCCAATTGACCTGACCAATTGTTTACATAATGACTACCAAAAGTTGATGCCCGGGGGGCACCTTAAGGAGGTTTATGTAGGGACCCTTCCCCTGAAAGGGGAAAAGGCCCTAAAACGAACAATAACTAACCCATTCCCCCGCTAGAACCGGTTCAATTCAGAAAAGGGGATAGGAGCCCTTTTGAACTAACTTAAGCTGCCATTATGATTATTTACAGTACTATTAAACCTACTACATACATGCAATTACGAAATAAATAATAATAATTCACATTTACTTAATACACGACCAACATGCACTAATCAGGTCGTAATTTCCCTAATCCCTAATTGAATTTGAAAAGATAAAAAAAATCACTTTCCTATATTGTCTATCCTATCTGGGCAGCAAACATGGCTTCCTGCAAACCGAAATCCTGAATCAGATATTTTCCCCTGGTTTTGCAGTTCTTTCAACAAAAATATGGGTTTCCTGGCTCCTGATTGATCACACGACGTTTACGATGACATTTAGTCTAAATTTTACCTGTTTTACACTCGAAATCCACGTCTTTACCAGCCAGTATAGCGTAGTTGATTTCCACGGCTGTGCTCGTAGAGTCGTTCTTGATTATTCTCATAACATTGCGCCGAAAAAGCCAGAGGTAGGAGAATTCCTCCAATCAGAAAGAAAACTTTAGCCGCGGAAATTACAAAGCGAATGGAAATTTGGTAAATCCAGATATAACCGGATCTGAAAGTGACTAAGGACTACTGAGAGGGGGTGAGGGAAAAGGTTAGGTACCTGACTAAATTCTACATTGGTCTGAAATTAAGAAAATTTATATCCAATGACAGAACTATGTTTCGGTATGACGTCAGAATGGTAAACCTGGAAACTTTTCAACTTATATATCAGAAAATGGGATTTACACTTAATCAAAATGTAAATAAATATATTATACAGTGGGAAATATGGTTATTAATGAAACCTTTCGATTCATTATATTTAATTCGAAGTAAAGGGAGTAAATAAATTGTGTAGCTAAACCGAAATTGAATAAAAAAAAAATTACTAGGTACAGGGTGCGTAAAAAAAAAATGCCATTACTTTCAACTGTAATGGTACATTACAGTTTTCCCCGGCCCATTAACAAAATTTTGTTAGAATAACAAAATTTTGCTAATTGGGAATACTAACTACTGATGCTTGTTAAATTAACACACTCATTCATCTCATTCAAACATTACCAGTCACATTAGGACAGTATATTATATCTACTTGGGGTATTGCGCGAGTAATTCATTACGTTTATCTTCTGTACAATTGAAAATCTTTAAATTTCGAAAATTGTGAGTTCCGATACTTTTTTTTTTTTTTTTCAGTAGTGTTCATATAGCAATAGAACGGATAGAAGTCCTAACTGTGACATCAACAGAGACAACTCGTGAGGCTTCACTCGCCGAGTAGCATATCAAATGACATTAGGATGCAGTTTCCCGTCTATCACTGCCATTTAATATTGTTCTAGGCTCACCGTTACCACGCACTTGCGAAGGGACTGAATTCTGGGGTAGATTTACATTATTGTTACTATTATTCTGACTATTACCGTTCTCCCTTCTTCCGTACGTCCTGTTAAAATTCCTCCTGGTGTTATCGCCCCTATCCGGGTTCGATGCCATGTTGGTACGGTCATAGGGACGATAACTCCGGCGATTGTTGAACATGGGCCGATTCCTAAATAGTCGCCGGCCATTATTGTTGTTTTCTGAGCCATACCCACTAGGATAACGAGATCCAGCTTGGGTATAACTCAGGAAATCCGTCTGGCAACTTGCCGTTACCTTCGTCTTCGTCGGTTTTAGAATCTTTGCCTGTCGGGCGAAGTATCGTTTTGGTGGACCACCAACTTCCTTACCGCACAAGGCAGCTAAACGTGAGGTGACTTCTCGCACCGTTTGGCACAAGTGGGACGCTATGGCCCGGGACTCATCAGGTGGAAGAGCGTTAACTATAATATCTACCAGTTCGGCCTGAGAGGGATGTTCAGCTATCTGATAATATAGTTCGATAATTTTCCAAGCATAGTCCAAGAGGGATCCATACTTGGAGCGATCATACCGGAGTGATTGTAAGTTTCTTTTTTGGAGTCGTTCGATGTGCTCATTACAATATTCTTCTTTGAAAAGAATCAAAAAATCACCGAACGTCCGGATTTGGTATTTAACCGAGGCAAACCATGCGCCCGAAGCGGCGATCAAACATTTTTCAACTATTTGTAGGCGTTCTCCATCAGTAAGTTTGTACATGTCTAGATATTGCTGCAATCTTCGCAGAAAAACTCTAGGTAACCCGTTAGTAATGTTCCCATCGAAAGTGGGGAAACGTTCAATATCCCGGAGGGAAACTTTAGAGCTCATACTATACGGGGCAGGAAAAGAATCTAGTGGAATCAACGCATTATCCTGAGCGGTTGGGGTTGTCACCGGATTTGCCACCGACGGAGTGGTCACTGAACTGAACGCTCCCATATGACCAAGAGAGGTTTTGTAATTTGTGTTGACCATGTAAGGTTCAAACTTAGGACCCACCACGGTAGTAACCGACGGTCCGGCACATCTCCTTTCCCCTCCTGGCAGCACGCTGTAAGATTGTACCATTCCAAAGGTAGAGTGAGCATTTACGCTAGTGACTGTTGTAGTCACAACACTCGACTGCATCGGTACATCGAAATTACTCAACCATGATTTCGAGGTTGGCTGATGCGGGGGACAATACATGGTTGTGTCCCGTGCATCAGGCAACACTTGACTCTTTCCCGGGAGGACGTTACTCGTTTCTGGGAAATTTTTCCCTATAGAATCGCTATCAGGAAAAGGATAGGAGATGTCAGACTTGACGATTTCCAGTTTAGTAATCTTTCCCTTAATACTGTCTACCTCAGTTTGAATTCGACTAATTCTTTGATCAACCGACTCTAGTTTAGTTTCTATTGATAGGTCGGATATTACAACATTCAATTTACTTATTTCAGCCTGCTGCTGTTCAACCTTTCGTTCGATGTCACCAAATCTTTTGTTTGTACCCTCAAACCTTACATCTATTTCGTTTAATTTCTCATTTGTTTCGTCTCTGAGCTGCTCGGTAGACTGTTGGGCCTGGTATCTAACCTGCTCCAGTTCAGTAGACGTTTGTTCTTTCAATTTACTAATCGAAGAAGCAAAGTCTAAACAAATCTGGTCAAATTTGTTGTTTAATACCTCGAATCGAGCGTCGGTCTCTCGTTTCGAGGTATCAAACTTCAAATTTATCTCACGCCTTAAGTTTTCACTATTCTGGTCTAACTTTTCATTTATCTCACGCCTCATTTCTGCATTCTCACGTCTCAGATCTGCACCATTCTGTTCTATTTTAACTTCCATGTTAGTGAATTTTTCATGCATCATTTCCATCATCTGGCGAATTAATGCAGACGTGTCAGACCCTCCAGATGACATTCCTTCCTTCGGGTTTGCCGTCTGATCCCGAGAATCACTGTGATTTTCATTTTTTTCCTCATCGTCGAGGTCAGATATCTCCGCTGGAGATATTTGGCCTCGGTCCTTTTCACAGTCCTCACACTATTTTTCTATTTCGCCGGTTTGCACCTTTTCTGCATTTTCCGCAGTATCATCTAAATTGGAACAAGCAAAGTGGATCCATTTTTGTCCACAACCGGTGCATCTAATTAATCTTCGCGGGGCGCGAGATCTTTTCTCTTTTTCATTTAATGTGCATTGAGTGCACGTGATTTCACACTCGCCCTGTGACACCACAACCTTTTTTGTTGCCATAGCTTTGAGACACTTTACACTTTACAAAAGACAAGATATATATAGCAAAAATACACATATACTATAAAATACTTATTTGCTATCCAGACAAGTATTATTCATGACTTAAAGGACTCCCATTCTCTTTCCTTCCTTGAAACCCTTCTAGCGTTTAATTCTAATTTTAGAAAAATTTGGACACTCCTTCTCTTTCTCCCCCTTAGAAAAAAAAACAAAAATGACAAAGTAGCCAACGACTCTACTTATTTCATTTGACTATAAAATTTCTCTTATTAATTTCAATGTTGTAATCAATTCAACATGCCTTCAACCTCACTCTTTGACATTCTTAAAAAAAATTTCAAATCTATCGGTTGCCATTTAAACTGAGATCCGTTGCCATGGAAACAAACGTTGCCATAACAACCATTCTTATCGCGGTTCACCAATTCAAACTGATTGGCATGATAACTGGTATTATTCAATAAGCATTTTCAGATCCGTTACCACAGTAAACATGGTTACCATAGCAACAATCTTGTCACGTGTCGCCACTTTAAAACTGTAAAAGGGAGAGTCGTCGTTGCCATAGAAACCACCGTTTCCATAACAACGAATCCTGTCACTGCTTGTCAGTCTAAAACTGTTTGAAGAAAAGAATAAGTCGTAAGTGGGAACCCTTCACCCCTGGTGGGGATGTTCATGAAGCTATCAGCTTATGTCTAATTACGTTGGAATATATTAGCCGTTTCTTAATTTTGAACATACTAGATTCGATTGAAACGAGAAAACTTTTTATCGGACTTCTAACGAGAATGAAATAAAATAACTAAATACATGACCGTGTTTATTACATCTAGGATTCCCAGTCACGACCCCCTTTTCAGTTTTATTAAAAAATAGAAGAAGAAGATGAAGAAAGGAAAAGGAAAATAGAAGAGGAAAGAGGTAAAGTAAGAAGGTAATAAAGAGGAAACTGTTACTGAATATTTTGAAAAAATATGGTAAAGAAAGTGAATAATTATCGAATTCCAATAGCTATTGGGTTAATATTTGGTATTCAGGTGATTAAGGGTAGACGCATGTTAACCCATACATCTCCGATCTAGATCCATTTAACCCTAACTACCAAATTATCCCGATCTAGATCTGAGATAGATGAGAAAGTTTAATTCTACAGTTTATTCAATATTTCCACTAATATCCAATATTTGAAAAATAAACGACGAAGTTGATGGCATGTTAGAATCGACCACAAAGAAAAAAAAATCAGAGTATTACATATTCGTAGAAGATTTTGACTCTCACAGTTCTCCCATGCTGATCATTCGTTCAGGCTACTTCAGTCCTTTTTACT
Organism: Thermobia domestica; assembly: GCF_964235325.1. Classification (NCBI taxonomy): domain Eukaryota; kingdom Metazoa; phylum Arthropoda; class Insecta; order Zygentoma; family Lepismatidae; genus Thermobia; species Thermobia domestica. The sequence goes on from NC_137461.1 coordinate 102,479,072, forward strand.
TCCTTCATAGAGCCAACTTAAGTTAGTATTAACATTCAATGAGTTTAATTGATAACTACCATTAATTATAATAAATCACACATATATGTCAAAATAATGGATGCACTTAATACTAAACCTACATTTCACTCACACACACATTCATACAGGACAATGTATACTTCGGGTTGTATTTAGTTAAATTAAACTAACCTAACTACATTACTATATACATTTATTACATTTCAATAAGAGAAAAATTAGTTGGACATAACAGGGAAAAAATTTAATACATGGAAAGAATGTTTCATTAACATGCATAGAAATTCGCTAATTTTATCAAGACCAAATAACACATTTCTCTTCCTATATATATATTAAAAGTTGAATTACATAAAAGAGAATTTGACAAAAAAAAAAAATGAAAGACAAAAATAAAAAAAAATTCAAAGATCAATACATTTAGGATTCAATGTAATGAATATATATATATATCGTTGCGGAAAAAGAAAGAAAAAATAAATAAAAAAATATATATATATATATATATAATTGGTTAATCATTCTAAAAAAAAACACTTTAGTAACATTTTATTAGGTCTCTGTCCCAAGAGGAGACATTTCGACGATTTTATGAGTCTTTGTTCTCACATCGATAATAGCTCCTTTTTCCAACTCTCTTTTCGCACTGTGGTTTGTGTCCATGAGAGTGTTTAATTGTTTTTGTTTTAGCTATAGACAAATAGTCGCTTCATATCACATATATATTTATATTTCTCATTTCGTCACTCGACGCACTCAATATAAAATTTCAAAGTTTATCAAGGTTAAAAAAAATTTTGAATCCAGTCACAGATATTGAGAACATATTTCCATATTCCGGTATTCACATTAAGTTATCAACTAAATTTCACTTCATTAAATTTAAGACCAGTAATTTTCTTTATAGTATAGATCTTGTAGTCAAAAGATTCTAGTCACTGAATAGTTAAATTTCTGATCGTAGGGGAAGGATTTGTTTCAGAGTCTACTGATAGAAGATTCGTTGGTGGGGCACACTGTTTCGTAGGTTATTAATTTCACTTTGATCTTGCGAATAAATTTGGATGAGGATTAGGGTTATTTTACTTATCTTACGACCTGCTACTCGTTTTACTTACATGCGGTATTTAACATTATATTCAACTTTAATAGTTACAGACATCAGTAACCACTCAACAAAATGTAATTTATTACAATATACGCGGTAACACTATATGTCACAAATAGTTGGTAACGGTCGGGTGTCAAAAACCTATGGCAACCTAAACAAAACCAGGGTAAATACCGAGCCCATTACATACATACTCGTATATATATATATTCATATTATTCAATACAATAAATTTCACTTTAATATCCATCGTAGTATTTTGTCGACGTTTAAATTCTACATAACCGTTCATATTCGACAAGTATTCATATTTTATAAATGTTTATATTTTATTGGCTCAAAGACAAAACAAAAACCCTGACTATCAAAATTCACTTTTTTCTCTCATAAGGTTGCAACATTGTACTTTCTATGTATAAACCCGATAATCAATAATCATTTTCAATTTACTAAAGATCCGCATATATATATATAAAAAATAGTTGGTGTTATTTAGTGACATAAGAGGTGGAAATGTAACAAATTGAGCAGGCACGTAACTTTTAAAACTATGTAAGCACATATATAGATGTATATAAAAAAAAATCAATGTTATTGGAAACTAGTGGGCCCAGACTACTAATACATACACACTATATGACCAATCAATAGAAATAAAAACCAGAAATCAGTTGTCAATGGATATAATTTGTATGATCCATGAATAACGAATGTTTCTAGGAATCCGAAAGCATAGTGTACCTTCCCATCAATTTCTCCAGTGGTGGATTGAATATCGCGAAAATGGTCCCGAGATGTGCTGCAATACCTCCACGAATTGCATCCCTCGATGTCTCAGTTAGTACATACGATCGAAATAAGTGATATGGAATATTGTACATTTTTATGAGTTTCAGAAACCGGGGGGGGGGGAAGGTTGAAAAAGTAAAAAAAATATCTCGAAGTAATGAAGACAGAGAGAGATAGAGAAGAAGGAAGACGAAGAATAGTGGCGCCAAAGACTTAAGTGGGAAATAACTAACGCTACAAAGACAGAAGTCGAATTTCTATCTCGACAAATCCATAGCCAAAATATTCTTAACATGCCAAAAGGGTGGTCTACTCAAATACGTAGACTCAAGGAACGCCCTGCTGCCAAGGATGCAAGTTCTGTGTCCATCAGATCCCAATCCCACAAGAGTTTGGTTGTAAGATTGAAATCCGATCCCCGTATCCGGCCCAAACCAGCAGGTTCCCGGATATCGTCCGGAAGGTTAGAGAAGGCGCTAATTTAGAATTTCAAGAAAAAAAAAAAATCATCCGACCTCTTGGAAACTAGAAGATTCCAGAATAGGGATGAAATTAGAGTAATAGCTAAGGTATCCCTAATTAGTAATTCGCCAAAATTAAAAAAAAATTAAATAAATAAACTGAATTTTGGATCGGTGATTTCAATTACCGAAACATCACCGATGGCTACCCAGCGCAGACATGCCACCGTCTGGGACGTCGTTAATTTCCCTCATCTAATTAAACTAAGAAAAGACATGAAAATACTTAAGGGGACTAGGGGTCGACGTCCGGGTACGCTACATTTAGTAGCAGTTAATTTAATCGGATAGTCCGAACTGAGTTATATGAACACTGCACAATAAATAAATAAGGTAAGCAACAAAAACAAAAAAAAAAAAAATCTCGGAGAGGCTATGAATGCTAAAGATACAAATGACCGAAACCTGTACTTTTCGATGATCACAGGATATAGCAGTTGGTTTTCTTAATTATCATTTCTGTCATCCTTTAGAAGTAATTCCCACATGATACTACTCTATCTATTGAAAGGCTTAAGATCTGGGACTGTTATTATGAGGTACATAAATGCAAAGTAACACACAATTCCCAACTATAATTTACATTCAAGTAGCAAACTCGGTCGGATGAATGCACTGGTGTGGAAGTCAAAACGCGAGAGATTTTTTTTTTTTCGTAAACATATTCATATTTTCACTATATAAAATTCACTAGGCCTATCCATTTAAATATAGGGGTCGTCATCTCGTTCATATTATATATCATATTATTAACATATCATTACATTCATTCATTATCTACTAATTTTCGCACGAAGTAATATTTTATAAACACCCTATTTCGTACATTTTACACGCAGGCCATACACATATCTACATTACGCAGTAATAAATATATATATATATATATATAACTATCACAATCTATCACGCTCAAACCACCACACGATCACATTCATCGAACCACGTACTCTTTATTTCGAAGCACCCAAATTGTATTTACCTTGCAGGTTTAAAAAAAAAAAATCATACATGTATTTACGGAAAGTTAAATTGTCAATGATTAATCTATTTCTGATTTGTTGATAAAACTGAAGCAACAATGGAATTTTCGACAGCCACGGGAAGAAAGAATTTAATACTACATTTTGAACCAAACAGTAACAGCATATGGGCTTTACTTCTATTAAGAAAATAGGTATTCTTTATTTCGGCGGATATTTCAATTTCTACTGACCCTAGCAAGCTGAAATTTTCAGTACAGTAAGATCTCATGCTATTTTATACGAAGGTATACTCATCTGACCCGAAATCCATGTCCAATGAAAGTAATTTTTGAATAAATGACTAAAATCCAACAACCTAGATCACTAAGTTATGCGATGTCGTATTGTCAACAAACAATTGAGTACCGAAACCGGACGCTGTGGCGCTGTAGTGGAGGCATAATTTACCGTGTACTGAAATGTATACTTGTACTCATTAATCAGAAATTTAATATTTACTCTGGTTTATTTCTGTTAGGAAAATGGTACTAAATTAACACATATTTATACACTGTCCAAATCGAAAATTCACACACTCACACAAAACTACTAACTACATACACCACTGCTAATACTATACATAAAACAACTAACTAAACCAAACATGCACCATTTAGTTACATGCATGTTGACAAAATAAATACTCCCTTCTGATATATACCGTCGGCTCTATTTAATTTAGAGGGGGCAAAATGAGAAAGGTAAACACTAGGTCCAATTGACCTGACCAATTGTTTACATAATGACTACCAAAAGTTGATGCCCGGGGGGCACCTTAAGGAGGTTTATGTAGGGACCCTTCCCCTGAAAGGGGAAAAGGCCCTAAAACGAACAATAACTAACCCATTCCCCCGCTAGAACCGGTTCAATTCAGAAAAGGGGATAGGAGCCCTTTTGAACTAACTTAAGCTGCCATTATGATTATTTACAGTACTATTAAACCTACTACATACATGCAATTACGAAATAAATAATAATAATTCACATTTACTTAATACACGACCAACATGCACTAATCAGGTCGTAATTTCCCTAATCCCTAATTGAATTTGAAAAGATAAAAAAAATCACTTTCCTATATTGTCTATCCTATCTGGGCAGCAAACATGGCTTCCTGCAAACCGAAATCCTGAATCAGATATTTTCCCCTGGTTTTGCAGTTCTTTCAACAAAAATATGGGTTTCCTGGCTCCTGATTGATCACACGACGTTTACGATGACATTTAGTCTAAATTTTACCTGTTTTACACTCGAAATCCACGTCTTTACCAGCCAGTATAGCGTAGTTGATTTCCACGGCTGTGCTCGTAGAGTCGTTCTTGATTATTCTCATAACATTGCGCCGAAAAAGCCAGAGGTAGGAGAATTCCTCCAATCAGAAAGAAAACTTTAGCCGCGGAAATTACAAAGCGAATGGAAATTTGGTAAATCCAGATATAACCGGATCTGAAAGTGACTAAGGACTACTGAGAGGGGGTGAGGGAAAAGGTTAGGTACCTGACTAAATTCTACATTGGTCTGAAATTAAGAAAATTTATATCCAATGACAGAACTATGTTTCGGTATGACGTCAGAATGGTAAACCTGGAAACTTTTCAACTTATATATCAGAAAATGGGATTTACACTTAATCAAAATGTAAATAAATATATTATACAGTGGGAAATATGGTTATTAATGAAACCTTTCGATTCATTATATTTAATTCGAAGTAAAGGGAGTAAATAAATTGTGTAGCTAAACCGAAATTGAATAAAAAAAAAATTACTAGGTACAGGGTGCGTAAAAAAAAAATGCCATTACTTTCAACTGTAATGGTACATTACACTTACCTTGTCAGTAATTTAACAATAGAGAACAGATTCTACGTAAGACGAAATTTGTACTATAGCAAACTTATTCGCTGTTAATTAACGGAATAAAAATACGATGGATGTGTGTAAATAAAATATTCTGTCAATTACAATACATTATTCTTGTATTATGTTCTGGGAAAGTGCAAAGAAAGACATAATTTAAGACATTCTGTACTGTGACGTTTAAAAGTTAAAAAAAAAGACAACTCGTCAGCTTTATGCAGGTATTTAAAATATCACTAACATTGAATGTTAAGTTTCTGGTTTGTTATCACTGGAAGTTGTCAGAGTGATTTATGCAAATGGAATATTACTTGTGTGCTGATATCTTCAATGTAATGAAGTCACTATTTCCTAGTTCTTGTATAATTGATATCTGCACATTACTTCGTCTTTTTTTTTTTTTTTTTTTTTTGCGTCACAGTGGTTCGCTATGTAACCACCTTTTGGAATGTTTCCTTTATTTTCCCACGTTTCCTGCTGATTACACGGTGAAACCACGTCGCAACACTTATTACTGTTGCCATCTAATGTACACAAATCAACCAGTTCTTATCTACACCAGTAGGACAAATAATGAAAATTTATAAACAATATTTTAACTATCATCTTATTTAGATATATACCAAAAATTCTTTTGTTCGGAATAACATTTTCTTATACATGGTCCTCAAACAATTACATCTATCTAGTTTATTATCTTTTATTTAAAGAATGTCGTTTCAGGTTTGTGGTAACGGATTTGGCACCCTTACCCCTTAACGAATATCTCGACGCCACCGAATATCCTAAAGCACCCTGTGTTGGAGCAGAGTTTGATCAGTTCTGTTCCATTCCTCTTGACAAACGTCCCAAATACTGTCGAATCTGAGAACTATCAACGACCAACGCTCCTTTCAAAAATGGGAACCCACAAAAATTCGTGAGGGATGCATCAGGAATGTCATACAGAATAGACAAATTAGGGTTGGAGACGGGAAAAATACTAGAAAGCAAATTTTCATTTTAACACCTATGGACTAAACTGATACTTCACAGAAAAATACCCAGAAATCCCACGAGCCCAATCACCTGAAATGACGTCATCAATATGGCGGCCACGCAACTATGACTACTTATGCTTATGCGATAATATCACGGAACTGAGATACAAATTTCGTTCTGGTGACAAATTAAAGATAAAGCATTGTTTAAGTGATTTCAGCTAATATCTTTCTTAAGTGTTGCGGCCATTTTAAAATATGGAGGTTATTATTTTAAAAATTAACGTTCTCCGTTTCATTTTATTTGGTTTATAGTAGATTACTATGAAACTATCAGATATACAGATAAACACCTCAAAGTAAACGTTATAGAGTAGAGTCTCACCTTTCTAAAGATACCAATATCATTTCTGTTGTTTAACAATTAAGTGAACTAGTCCATTTTATGTAGCGCAAGGCGATGAATTTTCAGCCCTTAGATTACGCTAAACATGTGAGAATATTTTTACAATTAAAGGCGGAAAACTTTTGGAAAACAAACTTTTAATGCATTTTTTTAAACAGCTGAGACTCCTGAGAAAATCGTCAAAAATAACACATGAGCAACCACCTGAAATGACGTCATCAATATGGTGGCCATGCGAATATATTCATTTATGCTTATACGATAATATCTCATCACAGAACTAGTGCCAAGTTGAAGGTACCAAATTTCACAGAAGTAAATCCCCACGCTGAGCGGGTTTGCATATCCAGGCTCCTAACTATGAAAATATTTACGATCACTCCAACCCCAATCATTTCACAGATTCAACCTGTTGTATAAAAGTTATTAGGACATAAAATTGAATGTAATTTATACGAAAAACCCTTTTATGCATTGCAAGATCTGTAACGTCCAAATATTCACCACAAACTTATAGTTGTATCGACATAAACAAAACAAAAAAGTGTGGAGCAGGAAACCACTTTACAACACAAAAGTCAAAAGAGGTCACTGAAGACATACGAACTGATCGAGCGGTTTGGGTGACTAGTCTGTCAATCAGAAGTTTATGTGTTCAAACCCTGTAGAAAATATTCGTTTTGTTTTTTTCTTAAAAGTGTGTTCCTATTTTCATCAGAGGACTGAGAACATTTCTTTGAATAAATCTTTGGAAATTACTTTTCTCTCAAATTCGATTAGAAGCGAACATTATATGAATTGCTAATGTAAAATCCACAGCTGAGAACAAAATATTAAGTATGTTCAATATGTCATTATTATCATTTGATTTGTAATTAAAAAGTAATTATAAGCATTGACGATTTCAGAAGATTCTCCCCGGTAATGGTCAAGATATGAATGAGAAAAAACTGATAAAACATTATTAGTCTACTTTGAGCATGATCGAAAATAACTTATGGCCACGAAGGGGAAATTTGTGTCGACAGGGTCTCAAATTCTCCGACGGGTCATGACCTGAAATTATCATTGTTTGAAAGGTTTCCTTAACAAATAGAATATTATATTTATTTCTCCTTCTACGTTTTGAAATGGAAAAATCATAATTTTAAATAGGATTATAATACGATAAGCATAAAGATTTATACAACTAATGAAGTAAATATCCTTGTGTAAGTTATCGATTTCTATTCGGATTAAAACTCGAATATTCGTTTGCATCACACTTTAAAGTAAATCCTCTCTATATATAGTTCCTACTGGAAAGCATGTTTAACTCCAATTACTTAATCAATATTTTTAATAATATATTTTTATTGTAATACTCTTACTATTCAATGTTGTATGCACTTAATTTCCCAAAGCAAAACCTCACAAATGTATAATTGACTAGTAAATATTATCAAATAAATTATCATTTAGTTTACGTAAACATTGCATCGCCTGATTTGAAACTTCGTATTTTAAATAATAATAATAATAATAATAATAATAATAATAATAATAATAATAATAATAATAATAATAATAATAATAATAATAATAATAATAATAATAGTAATAATAATAATAATAATAATAATAATAATAATAATAATAATAATAGTAGTAGTAGTAGTAGTAATAAAATCATAGCCATATCTTTATCAGAATTTCAGGCTTAGTCAATAAATGAATTCAACATAGTCTCTATTCGAAGCTCTATTTAATCGAATCAGATAGAAATACGAAGAGGAACTTCGAGAACAGATAAAAGAAAAATGTTACTTTGGTGGGTTTGGATGTAACTTTTAAGAGTTAGTTTTTTTTTTTTTTTTTTTTTTTTTTTACAATTACAGACAAATGCCTTGGACACTATTTTCTTTTCTTTAAGTTAACTGATTCACCGAACGTATCTGACATATGAGTAACTTGTCTCTATACTCTACTCGGTTATACACGTTTTACAATCTTTTCCATTAACCTTGAACGACAAGAACACGAACACAAAAACATCCACATAGGTATGACAGTTAAAACTCCTAACCTCCCCCACGGGGAATCGAACCCGGGACCACATACACCTGAGGCACACGTGCTAGCCACTAGACCAGCGGGAAGAGCAATTAAATGTATTTTGTAGTGTCTGAAGTTTATAGCTATTTCACCCTGTTGTAGTATGTTTATTGATTTTTTAATGTTTACCGTATTCGTTACTTTGAGGAATGATATATATTATTGATATAGGTTTTATTACATATTCGGCCATAAATATTATATAAATTATCAGAATTATTCATGATCTTCCATGGAAATTCACTGGTGCATGCGCAGTAGACAGACAGTGTAATTGGAAGATGAGTTCAACAGAGATTATAGGGCTATATTCCGCCGATTATATTTTATTTAATAACTATTTAGAAGAGATAACGAAAACGAGTCTACATAATGAAGATGGAATTTCCGTAGAAGATAGAATGGTGAGATGTATACGGTTTGGGGTTGATATGGTTGTTGTTGTAGAATCTAAAAAGAAAATTAATAAGATGTAGAAAACTTGAGAAAGGCTTGTGAAGAATATGGGATGAAAATAAATGTTAGAAAGACAAAATCCATGGTGATTGAAACGAAGCGATCGGTGTGAAATATAGAAGTAGGAGCGGGAAAAAACAACAAGTGATTAGTTTTCGATATCTGAGTACTATTACTAGTGATGATTTGACATGCGAACGTGAAATAAAAGCAAGGATAGAAATGGCGAAAAGAGCCTTTAGGATGGAGGAAATAGTATTTTGAGGGGTATGGTGGCAGGGAAGAGAGGGAGAGGATGAATTAGACTATATAGAACAGAATTAGGCTATTGGCGATATCAAAACAGAAAAAATCGTATGTGAAGATGGAGAGGTTAACAGAAGATCGTGGAGCATGGCAGCTTCTCAGCTGCGGTAAGTGACCCGCTGGTAATGGCGGAATACTTCTGATATAATGATACTGATGATGCACAGTAGGAACAGAAATATCCACTTTACTGTCATTGCTAATACGAATCACAATGCAAATTTCTACAGGTTGTCAAAATACCTCGCTCTAAAAGCTGTAGAAAACTATCTGTTACTATGCGAGGGAAAATCATAGGTCGAGCAACAATTAGACAAATTGCCATTCAGATAGCTAGGGGTATGAGCTGTGACGAGAAAACAGTGAAGAAATTGATTTAGCGGTATGAAGAAGGTAGTGAATATTTCACATCTTGGCCAAGAAGTAGGAGACCAATAATAATAATAATAATAATAATAATAATAATAATAATAATAATAATAATAATAATAATAATAATAATAATAATAATAATAATAATAATAATAATCATCATCATCATCATCATCCCAGGAATTTATATTTATTTCCAGCAAAACTTTTGCATACCCTCCTAGTGCAATATGATGTTTTTGTAAAACGGCAATTATAAAATTGTCAAGCTGAATTTGAAAGTCATAATAAGTAGTGCTTTATTTACTTATTGCACAATTCTTTTATGCCAGTAGCTTTCGCCACCTTACTCGCTCTTCATGCTTACTCAGGAGGAAGCTGCAGGTCCCTAGGTTGGGAACTACTGCTTTCCACCAAGGAATTCAGACAGCCTGTTAGAAATTTGCGTTCTGACCAACATCAGAAAATTGTGTTCTTCTGTTTCTACTGCGCATGCACCAGTGAATTTCCATGGAAGATCATGAATAATTCTGATAATTTATATAATATTTATGGCCGAATATGTAATAAAACCTATATCAATAATATATATCATAACTCAAAGTAACGAATACGGTAAACATTAAAAAATCAATAGACATACTACAACAGGGTGAAATAGCTATAAACTTCAGACACTACAAAATACATTTTATTTGTTCTTCCCGCTGGTCTAGTGGCTAGCACGTGTGCCTCAGGTGTATGTGGTTCCGGGTTCGATTCCCCATGGGGGAAGTTAGGAATTTTAACTGTCATACCTACGTGGATGTTTTTGTGTTCGTGTTCTTGTCGTTCAAGGTTAATGGAAAAGATTGTAAAACGTGTATAACCGAGTAGAAAATAGAGACAAGTTACTCATATGTCAGATACGTTCGGTGAATCAGTTAACTTAAAGAAAAGAAAATAGTGTCCAAGGCATTTGTCTGTAATTGTAAAAAAAAAAAAAAAAAAAAAACTATTAAAAGTTACTTTCAAACCCACCAAAGTAACATTTTTTTTACCTGTTCTCGAAGTTCCTCTTCGTATTTCTATCTGATTCGATTAAATAGAGCTTCGAATAGAGACTATGTTGAATTCATTTATTGACTAAGCCTGAAATTCTGATAAAGATATGGCTATGATTTTACTATTACTACTACTACTACTATTATTATTATTATTATTATTATTATTATTATTATTATTATTATTATTATTATTATTATTATTATTATTATGTAAAATACGAAGTTTCAAATCAGGCGATGCAATGTTTACGTAAACTAAATGATAATTTATTTGATAATATTTACTAGTCAATTATACATTTGTGAGGTTTTGCTTTGGGAAATTAAGTGCATACAACATTGAATAGTAAGAGTATTACAATAAAAATATATTATTAAAAATATTGATTAAGTAATTGGAGTTAAACATGCTTTCCAGTAGGAACTATATATAGAGAGGATTTACTTTAAAATGTGATGCAAACGAATATTCGAGTTTTAATCCGAATAGAAATCGATAACTTACACAAGGATATTTACTTCATTAGTTGTATAAATCTTTATGCTTATCGTATTATAATTCTATTTAAAATTATGATTTTTCCATTTCAAAACGTAGAAGGAGAAATAAATATAATATTCTATTTGTTAAGGATACCTTTCAAACAGTGAAGATTTCAGGGCATGACCTGTCGGAGAATTTGAGATCCTGTCGACATAAATTTCCCCTTCGTGGCCATAAGTTATCTTCGATCATGCTCAAATGGACTAATAATGTTTTATCAGTTTTTTCTCATTCATATCTTGACCATTACCGGGGGAGAATCTTCTGAAATTGTCAATGCTTATAATTAGTTTTTCACTACAAATCAAAGGATAATAATGACATATTGAACATACTTAATATTTTGTTCTCAGCTGTGGATGTTAGATTTGCAATTCATATAATGTTCGCTTCTAATCGAATTTGAGAGAAAAGTAGTTTCCAAAGATTTATTCAAAGAAATGTTCTCAGTCCTCTGATGAAAATAGGAACACACTTTTAAGAAAAAAAAAACAAAACGAATATTTTCTACAGGGTTTGAACACATAAACTTCTGATTGACAGACTAGTCACCCAACCCGCTCGACCAGTTCGTATGCCTTCAATAACCTCTTTTGACTTTTGTGTAAAGTGGTTTCCTGCTCCACACTTTTTTTTTTTATTTTGTTTGTTTGTTTATGTCGATACAACTATAAGTTTGTGGTGAATATTTGGACGTTACAGGTCTTGCAATGCATAAAAGGGTTTTTCGTATAAATTACATTCAATTTTATGTCCTAATAACTTTTATACAACAGGTTGAATCTGTGAAATGATTGGGGTTGGAGTGATCGTAAATATTTTCATAGTTAGGAGCCTGGATATGCAAACCCGCTTAGCGTGGGGATTTACTTATGTGAAATTTGGTACATGACTCAAATTATTATCGTTTTTATGTGTTATCGCCATTTTCAAGTATGCCGTGTATTATCTTAAAAATTCATTTATTCCATTTCATTTTATTTGTTTCAAATCAGATTACTATGAAACTCCCAAATGCATAGCCTAGATACGAAATATTTTTAGTATTTTAAAGTAATATTGATATCGCTAATTTACTTGGTTTTGTAATGCCAAAAGGTCTGCACTTTACATTATGATATTATCGAACAAAATTATTGTTTAAGATAGCAAATATTAAACATTTTAGTCTTATAAAATTTTGTTTAACAACATAACACATATATTTAATCAAAATTTAGAAATCATTTGCTGCATTACAAATTACATAGCCTAGCTATCTACAATTGCATTTTAACTGTTTCATTCATTAATGTTTCTAAATCGTTTAGAAGATGGTTTCGAAGTTTCTTCAATATCGTCACAAATATAATCTTCGTCTTCTAATGAATTTATTACTAGTTTATTTGTACATGATTCTCCCGCACATTCTCCACACATTGATGTACAGTGGAGTCCACCTTTTCGGAACTCACAATTTCTGGAACAGTCACTTTTGCATCCACATCGTAAGAAATGCAGTAGGTTATCTGGTGCCTGTGGCAAAGTCGATGCCACGGGTACGTAGTGTCTCGACTCTATTTTCTTTATTTCTCAGGCGAAAGGTGATTTCCCTTCCTCTTTTGTATCTAATAGTAGGCCTACACTCGAAAACTATGCTGGCATGCTGCAGCTGAACTTGGAGGGGGCTTGCTAGATTCATGATATAATTCGTTTTTTTTGTTTGTTTTTTTCGCAACAGTTTGGATATATTTTTTAAATCTTGTCTTGTCGAGTCCATCTGTTATTTTTCCGCCGTACAGTTTCACAATAAACACTTCTCCTTCAAAAATAAAAATACCTTTAAATTAATACAACGGAAATTTAGCCTTTTTAAAAAATAAATGTAAGAAGTAAGAGGAAATTTTCTTAGAGTGTTCTTGGGAAAACATTTCAGAACGTGACCCTCAAACGCAAAACCCGAGTATAATAAATTTTACTGTTGCGTTAGGAGTCCTATATTCATGAATCTTAATTTTTTTACTTCTAAAGCTATAGTGTTTGAAATTAATTGGCGCCTCAAGACCTCGCGAGTGTCGATGACTGGGGGGGGGGGATTGGCAAACTTCGGCTTGTATTAACTTGCCAGTACAAATGTACTTTATTTATTTTTTATTTTTGGCTACCCCTGTTTAGGAGTTTCTTTTCTTATAGACTTATCCATTATTTTCTCCATACTTTAATTTAACTCTTCTCAGTTTTCTGAGGAGTCGAATTTTTTGTTTTAGAAATTTCTAAATTAAGAGACTACACAAACCTTGCAGCTGGACCGGCTGTAATCTGACAGATTTGGTACCGGAAATGGTTAATATCCAATAATTGCAGAAGGCTTATTTCTTGTGATATGGTTGCCTAGAAGGCACGAACTGGTAGTTTGACACATAGAGACCTCTTTAGGCCTCGCATTTAGTAGGCCACCTATTTCGGCACATTAAAAGACATGTTTGGCTTTGAAGTCGACGATTTGTTGGATAATTTTAGAACCGACCACTTTCTTTGTAGTATCTAGCATTCTATCTTATCTTCTTCTGTGCGCCTTTCTTTCTTTTCTAGGTATCTTACTGTTTTCCTCTCTAAGAATTTTTTTTTGTTTAAACTTTTCCTCATAACGTTTATCTTGTCAATTCATTTAACCATTCAGTATAACTGATATAAACTTAGAGATAATATCTAGACATTCGTTTGGTTTAGCAAGAGATGTTGCAGGATACAATTCGTATCGTTATTTACTTTTGTCATAAATCAGGTTATCGTTTCCATTGCTAGTTTCCCTGCTGTAGTCGTGAGCGATCGCCTGGTAGATGATTTAACTTTGCTTCCGTTTTCTCTACAATGAAATAACATTGAAATATTTTACACAATAACTTTTGTATCCTCCACATATCCTGACGAAATGCTTCAGGCTCCACTATTGTAGTGCTCATTGTGTCAATTTTCGTTTCAATGCCGTACCATAGAGATGAATCTCTTTGTGTAGAGTATATAGGTCCATGAATTATTGTTAACTTCTTAAGGATTTATCACTAGTATTGCAAACTGAATTTTTTAAAAGTTAGATCAATTTACGTACCTGCTTGTTACAATTAATGTGAATTATTTACACATCTCTAAGGAATTAAATATGTTTATATTGTCGCGTGGTTACCCATCTTATTGTCGAGTTTATTTCGTGGTATATGATGTGGTTGTGCAACCTTAAGCTTATATTAAACGGGGTAATTAACTAGAAACTGTAAGAAAATGACTAAATTGTATTTGAATTGTAGAAATGTAATGAGAGTACGTGTTGTACTAAACAGTACAATTTAATGTTTAAAATATTTTAAATAATAATGGGTCTCGTAACCTGCTCGAGTGGTTGCGTTCGCTGCTATAGTTTCGTAAATTAGACAAATATAAAACGTGATTTGGAGTATAACGCCGTACACACACACACACACACACACACACATGTGTGTGTGTGTGTATTTGCATGTACTCGTAATTAATGTTTTCTCTTTTGTTTTATCCTTAGTATATGTAATAAATGTTACAAAACTGTATTTAGGTGATAATTTGCTTTCAAGTATGTTTTAACCTGATTACCTGTACTAATACATTGTCCGATACGTGTGAATGTGTGTGTGAATGAATGATAACTCTAGTTTTAAGTGGTGAATTCTAAAGTTTAATATGAGGTAGTAATCTTTATTATGTATGTGTACTAATGGAACATGTGTATATCTGAGTCATGATCGAGGTCATGAATGTAACTAATCCCTACTTAATCCGAATCGGCTCTGAGAGGCAAGCCGAAACAACGAAATAAGCTGGAGATAATAACAGTTTCTTCAAAACTTCAAAAACTCCAATTTGTAGAAGATATGTGTGTTATTCGAATTTTTTTCTTTCCTTGGCTAACTCAAACATGTGTTCGATCTTCACCATGTAAAATTTCAGTTAATGTATGAGAATTATTTATTGATCAGAGACAACAAATAAACGATTAAATTAGTGCTTCTCATCATCTGGACTGGATTAGGGTAATTCCAACTTGAGTAGTTGCCTGAGTTCAGGTCAGAGTTGTATGAAGGAAAATGTTCTAAATAGATTCATGAACAGTTCTAAATCGATTCTCGAGTGATAAAATTAGAATATGGATTAATTTTAGTACCTATTTGTGCTCCCTTACTATATTCCAATAATTATCTCGTATTTCTCCGTTTCTATTTTATCTCTCTCTCTCAATCTCTCTCTTTATGTTCTGCTGTTTTAACCATAGACTATTGGTTATTCCTTCCCCATAACCTTTCCTTCTAGTATTTCACCATCTCTGACATAATATATTCCCATCAGAAAATCTTTCTAACCCTCTTTCTCTCCCTCCTCTACTCTCTTTCATCTTCTCCCTATCCTTCCTTTACCTTTCTCTTGACCTTTTATGTCTTTTTCAATCTCTTATAGTTTAAAATTAAAACTGGAAAAAAGTCGTGACTGGGAGTTGTTGCTGTAGGTGCGGTCAATAAGTTCAATTAGCTTTCTCTTCGCAAGTCTGATATTGAAAACTATTACAGAAATACATGTAGAATATTAGATTGAATAATTGGCTTAGTTCATTTATTGAGCTTACAAATTGGTGCGAGAGGGCAATTCCCAGAAATCAGTGACTTCGCTTCAAGTCTTCCTCCAAGCTCAGCTGGAGTACGCCACCATAGTTTTCGGGTATACCATCAGATACAAGAGTGGTAGGGAAATTACCTTTCGCCTGAGAAATAAGAATGCAAAATAGAGGCGAGACACTACGTACCCGTGGCATTGACTTTGCCACCAGCGCCAGATAATCTACTGCATCTCGTACGGTGTGGATGCAAAAGTGACTGTTCTAGAAATTGTGAGTTCCGAAAAGGTGGGCTCCACTGCAAATTAATGTGTGGAGAATGTGCGGAGGAATCATGCACAAATAAACTAGTATTAAATTCTTTAGAAGACGATTATATTATTTCTGTGGGTGCATGCAAGAACCTGGTATGTTTGAATTAAAGCATTGTGAAATAAAGAGCTGCAAAGTCTTCCGGATATAATACCTACATTTATTGCTTTGATCATTACAGTGTGGTGTCAGTATTTAGTAAATGATCATAACAAAATATCCAAAAATCGTTGTCTGGTTATATGCGGAAACATTACGTACACAACCGCTGGAAAGGAAAATGGCACCTTCGACAGACAATTCTTAGCGTGCATGAACCTGACATGTTACATGATTGTGACACTACTCTTGATTGTCACCACTTTCTTCCTCTGCTAGTGTTTCTATTTTGCTTTCTACGTCTAGATCTCTTTCGGTATGTTGACCTGCAGAAAACCGCAATTTCTTTGGCGATGGAGTACTACTCTGAATACCTTCGTAGTAGTCTCGAAATTCTGGTGGAATGTAAGTAAGTGAGAAGCTTTCGGAAATTCTTTACTTTTGCAGCAGTCAAGTTTCTTCGTCCGAAGTACAGAGCAGGCAATTCCTTGAGACGGGGGCGCTAGCCGCCTCGTGAAGTTGATTTTTGACAATTAGTTATATCAGAGTAATAGTACCAGATTTATGAATAGCGATATGGGGTGATATCAATAAAACGGAGAAGTTACTCATTATTCCCAGTTTTGTAGTAGTTACTCGCATTGGTATCAATAAAAAGAGAACTGTGCACTACTCGTATCGGTTGACCTCGGAGAAGCCCCGCCCTTTTGAAGTAACCACACCTCTATTCTCGAGCCGAGTAACTACTCTGCGATTGATATCAATAAAAATCAAAGACTCCTTTCTGATGCTAGTAACTTCTCCAAATTTATGGAGCAAGCTAAATAGGTGACTCCGTGTTAAATATGGCAGAGTATATGATTATTTTGCTACGTAGAAAAACTTATAAACTGCATAGAAATGTTGTAAATGGAGATTACAAAAAACATTATAAGAAGGGTGTATACATGAGAATGTATTTTGTTTATTCCAAGGCGAAAGGGGACACGTATGGTGTGGAAAACGATATTTGTAGTATGCATCAAAAGAATATCAACTTTCCGTGTCCACATTCTAGTCGATTTTAGTGGCACCGCATAGCGATTTTCGTTTGTTTTCTTTGATACAATGTTGGATAGAAATAGAACAAGTTCTAATTTAGAACAATTGTATCAAATGTTGTAACCAACCCAAAAGTTGCATACAATTTGGTATCATACATGTTCAAATTCTACTTTGATGAAATATTTGATACAATATATGATGGAATATTTGTTCGTCTATAACGGGCTTAAGAGATCCCAAGATTTTGCCTCACCCCCAAAAAAAGCCTTTTAAATAACGTGAAGATTTTTCGTTTCCACTTTAGATCCCTTAAAAGCAAAAAAAAAAAAAAAAAAAAAAAATCAGTTTTTGCAATTTTTCTGTGGGTTACTCCCTGAAGGATACAACCATGCCAAATTTCATCATTGTAACCACATAGAAAGTGCCTAAACATTTTGGACTGTGGATGTCCCATATACATACCGGTAATACGGGAAAAAATTTTGTGTTCCCCATAAAAACACTCTAAGGTTGGAAATTTTTATTTTTGGTGATTTACTTAGGTACCGAATGTCAGGTTTTTATTCTAATTCCAAGTACCTAAAGTTGAGTTGATTTTTAGTTTAGCGTCCCGTTCAGCAGCGAGGCTATATGAGACGTGGACCTACTGATTAACGTGGAATCCGAACCACATGAGCTCCCGCCGGGAATCGAACCCGGGTCTCCCACGCCGAAGGCGCGTACGCTAACCGCTTAGCCACGAGCGAGCTCCCCAAGTACCTAAAGTATGAGATTATAGGTCCAAGAAAGACCCATTTAAATAACATTGGGAATTTCTTCATCTCAGCTTTAGAACCCTAAACCTTAAAACTAAAAACCTAAAATATTTTGACGAGCTCCTCCGTGGCTAAGCTGTTAGCGTACGCGCCTTTGGCGTGGGAGGCCCGGGTTCGATTCCCGGCGGAAGCTCATGTGGTTCGGATTCCAAGTTAATCAGTAGGTCCACGTCTCATATAGCCTCGCTGCTGCTCGGGACGTTAAACTCAACTCAACTAAAATATTTTGGCTATTTTCCTCTGGGTTAGTCCCGAAAAGCTATAATCATGTCAAATTTAATCATTTAATCCTACAGGAAATGCCCAACAATTTTGGGTGTAGAAGACGTCTCATATAAATAACATGGGAAAGATTTTTCATTTCCCATAAAACCATTCTACAGTTGGAAATGTTTATTTTTGGTGATTTACTTAGGTGACGCTAACGAAGGCATACAAGCATACCAAATATCAAGTTTTTATTACAATTCCAAGTACCCAAAACATGAGGCTATAAGTCGAAAAACGGCCCATTTAAATAATGAGGAATTTCTTTATTCCCCCTTTAGACCCTCTAAAAATTTAAACTATACGCTTCGGGCAATTTTCATGTATATTTCAAACTTTCTCTGAAAACCTTTAATAAATTGGCGTTTAAATATGGTTGTGCTTTCAACATAAACATGCCACCGACGTGGGAAATAAATAAGATGTCAGGAAGTGAGTGGTTTGCAAAATTCCATAAATGACATTCAGCATTGTCAATCCGCGTGTCAGGAGCCACATGTTTCTGGAGAGCTACGAACTTCAACAAATAAAATAT
Organism: Thermobia domestica; assembly: GCF_964235325.1. NCBI lineage: Eukaryota > Metazoa > Arthropoda > Insecta > Zygentoma > Lepismatidae > Thermobia > Thermobia domestica. Next base: position 102,498,289 of record NC_137461.1, read on the forward strand.
GAATAGTTTTTTCGCCAAATAAGTTCGACCCCACAGATGTTTGGATTGCTGATAAAACTGGTGTGAAAACTGTCCAGAAACCAAAACATGTTATTGCTGAAAAGCGTGTAAAGCAAGTAGGACCGTTAACATCAGCAAAGAGGAGGAATGATAACAGTGTGTGTTGGTGCCAATAGTGTTGGAAATTCAGTGCCTCCAATTATCATCTTTCCTCGAAATAACTTCAAGGATAACTTTTTTTTACATGGTGATCCTCCTGGTTGCGTAGGAGCAACAAACCGATGCGGCTGGATCAAAAGGAAATTTCCTTTTCATTTATGAAATATTTTGTGGACAATATGATTGATCATCTTCAGATTATCCTGTGCTGCTTTTGTTGGACAATCGTCACTCTCATCTTGGATTGCAAACACTAGATGTTGAAAAGTGGTGTTTTTAACTAGTGTTAATTTTCTTACATAAAACAATGTAATATACAGTATTTTATTCAGATATTGAATTGAAATGTTACCGGGAGGCTAAACAAGCATGGCAAAAGCCACAAAAGCGTTTAATGAAAAAAGGGCGTAGACTCGCTTACGCTCTTATTACATCAAACTCCTCAATTACTGCAGTAATACCATACAGTACATGGTCGTCTCACAGTAACTGACATAATCCTAACAGTGATTATAGTATAATACGGAAGTAATAACAATCACTGACAGAAATATAATAAGATTATGACACCAATGTTGTAAAAAGTTTGTCTATACCTACAATATTTATCGAGTTAGAAATTGTTTTGATTTGTCAACATCAAAAACGTAAGCGTAACTGATATTACTCTGTAATGTTTATTCGAGAAGTGTCTGGAGGGATTTAACATGCAATACCTTCCAAACGGTACAAGCTACGGGTAAGATTCACTACACCAGTGAATTTCCGAGAAAACTGTACATGAATTTGATGTATCACTTGTACCTATTCTCATTTGAAAAATAGAAAGTTGAATGCAAGATAGCAACCGAGGTGGTTAACATGTGTCAGAGAAGCAGTACTTGATCCAATTTGTTTTACATATGCCCACATTCATGTCCAGTTACATTTAAAGAAACTAAAAGCAATTTTGTGTCCGATCGTTATAGTAGTAAATGATTGAAATCCGGATATATATTCATAAATATTCAAATTACCGGCATGGGTCGCTAAACTTAGTACAATACACATCGGGAGCGGAAAACATTGCATTTGAGTCAATTTTACAGGAATCCCGAGGGGACACTTCGCAAATGTACCTTGTAAGATAAGTTCAACTAAAGCAAGTAGCCATTTTGTTTCTTCTGTGAAACAGCATCTATGTGGAAAACTTTTAATGAGGGTGCAGAGATCTACGTTTACAAGAAGCACTAAAAATATTGTTTAATTACAGAAATACAATTTTTCATTAAAGCATTCTATGTATTTATACAATGCTTAGATTTAATGTGTTAATCATTTACTAACAACAAATAATTCTTTGTTACGTGAAGTCCTGTCACGAAAGTCCACATCAAAAAGAAATGGCAATTTCCTCTTCTGCATATTGAAACACAGGGTCCGCACAATAATAGAACTTTTTGAACTGATCACTGTGTGGACTATATTCTTAGGCGGCAGTCGAGTCATCTGTAGTAGAAGTCCTGGCGAATAGCAGAATTTGACCTTTGACCCTTAGGCACGGCCTGGGAAAATTACCTGGGGGCCTAAACCGGTTGAAACTATTATGTTGCTATGCTGGAATAAGGTAGTATGATCTTGGACGGTTACCGGCTGTAGAAACAAGATGAAACATGTTGTTTTCCTCTTCTTCTTCTTCTTCTCGTCGTGTATAGGGTAGTTATTTTGGATACCCCCCCCCCCTTCTGCGAAGAGCGTACGTGTCCATGGGAGCACACTGTATGAAATTTGTCCTTTTATCGAATTGGTCTTAGTTGTTAAGGTGAATTTCGTATTTCATGATTTTTTTTTTTTGAAAACGTGAGATGAGAATTCGTATACGCAGGTAACCCCACAGACATTGAATAGGTGTTGACGTGAGTGTCCATGGGAACAGGTTTTGATACCAGATTGTATGAAATTTCTCCTTTGATCGAATTGGTCTTAGTTGCTAAGGTGAATGTCGTATTTGATGAAACGTAGTATGAGAATACTTATATGCAGGTGCCGCCATAGACAATGAATTGGCCTTGGTTTCTACGAAGACCTGCATCATCGAAATTTAGCCTTGGTCCTATTACCTCCGGAGATGCCTGTATAAACAAGATGAAACATGACTTTCCCAGGTTTTGAGGGAATAGTTTGTTATTTGGATTCCATTAAGCATGATCTAAGAACAGAAGCTGAGATATTGAATGATGAAAGCTTCTCATAGCATTTCACAATGTTTTTACAACGTAGGATGAAAATTTGTATACTCAAGTCCCCAGTGGGTTTGTGTTGCACGTAGGAAGCATGGAATCAGTTAACGTCATTTTATTGAAGATATAGGATCAGAAATCGTATACTCGGGTCAAATATTTGAAGACGTAATTGGAAATTAGGGGATTTTGTTTTGTTTAAAGTCACCTTATGACGGTGTATATTTTCGATTTTGAATAGGTAGAAATGATGGTGTCCCGACAAAACGTACCAGCGACAAAACGTACCACTTGAATTTTCGCGACAAAACGTACCACTTTTGACGACCTGTCATAAATGACAACCTGTCATGGATTAATTAAAGCATTTCTGATATTTATTCCACGACAAAACGTACCACTTATATAAATTACAACCTGTCTTGGACTAATTAAAGTATTTCGGATATTTAATCCGCGACAAAACGAACCACTTCAAGTTTTTTTTTTTTCAGTGTGTTCACAGATTATTCTCCAGATCAAACAAACTTCTCTTAAAGATTCTGTACGTGACAAACGTAACATTAAACACGTTTATCAGCGAGTAAGAGAACACGAGTCTTCCAAAATACATTAGACCAATGTGGGTGCTTACATATCTAACGAAAGAGAACATAATGTTAAGAAACTACTTCCTCATGAACAGGTAAAACAACGGCAGTATAAGGTTGAGAAGAACAGACAGTTAATGTATCGAGTTGTCAAAGTGCAGAAACTCATTGGTAAAAGAGGGCTTATTTACAGAGGGAATGTAGCAGCCCATAAACTGAAAGACATAGCTATACATCATGGAAACTTTTTGGGTATTATTCCTTTCTTAAGCAAATTTGATCTTCCGCTTAAAAGTAATTTAGATAAGGTCACCGAGAAGAGTCATATACGAGGAAGTAAGCAGGATAGTGGTCGCATAACTTTTACTAAACACGATGAATTTTGTTTTGAATGCTATCAACACACTTATCAGAGAAGATATTTCGAAAGAAGTCTCTCAAGCTTCAATATTTTCTGTTCTATTAGACACTACTCAAGATATAGTAGTTTCAGGCCAGTGCTCTGTTGTTTTACGGTATGTTGTTAAAATTGTTGTTAAACAAAGTATTATTGTCATTGTAAAATGCATATCTATCGCAGGCCAGTGTCCTTGCGGTTTACTGCTGGAAATTCTGCAGAAGTTGAACCCTGATATTAAGAAGTGTATTTGAAATTCAACCGATGGCTCAAGTAACATGCAAGGACAATATTCGGATTTTTTCAATTCACCTATGATCAGTTACACTGTAATTCAGTTGATTTTAAGTTTAACGGCCCTTTTAGCAGTGAGGCTATATGAGACGGGAATACTGATTTACGGGAACTCCAAAGCACATGAGCTCCCGCCAGGAATCGAACCCAGGTCTCCCACGACAAAGGCGCATACGCTAACCGCTTAACCACTAAGAAACTCAGTTATACACGTGGTGTTACGCTCATATACTCAATCATGTCATATGTGATCTGACAAAAAATTGTATTGATTCTGTGTCATTGTTCTGCTGAATGACTGTGCGATATTTATGCGTGAGTCTTATCAGCGAATGGACATTTGGAAGATCAAATGTTAACAAAGGCGTCTTTCAGTTATGGCGGAAACAAGATGGTAGAAAACGCACTGTTTTTCAGAGAAAGTTTGGTCATTTTTCGAACCCAGAAAGTGCTTTGTATATAGAGTTGACCATAATAATTAAGAAAATTGCTTCTACAGAAAATATCAAACCAAAAGCTAGATGTAAAGCGAAAGGATATATAAAAGATCTTCTCAAGTTCAAAACAACTCGGACAGCACAAATGTTCCTTAAGATATTTCAAGTGACGACCTCTATGTCAAACTATCTCCAAATAGAGGGTGCTGCTAGTGTAGTCCTATAGGATGGTGCAGACTACTCTGTTCCAAGTGAAAGAGTAGAGAGATGATTTTGAATCCGTTAAGAATGCAGCATTAAGCTTTGCAGAATGGGCCAATAACAAATTTGAAGACTTAGAACGTGATTTATTTTCTTTTTTCTTTTTTTTTTCTGTTGACCTGTTGACAATTCGCCTTCAGAGGTGGACAAAGATTTTCCTGTGAATATGAATATGAAGCTGCTTCTATCCAATGACCAGGTACTGCATCGAAGCATTCAACACAATATTGGACATGGTAGTTTCGAGTATTTCTTCAAGATTCAAGAAGCAATGTACTTTATGGATTATTTAGAACCTAGACACTTCAACCAAGTAACAGAACTTCCAGACGTGCCTTTCGATAAACTTACATATTTTCTAAAAAACTTCAGTAAAGAAGTTTCCAAGGATAATATAAATGTATGCTCTTGGACTTTTGAAGGACGTGGATATCCTCAGTCTTGATGACGAGCACAACCGAGAAAAAATGATTGTGCTGATGGTCCAAGTGATTCAGAATTAGGAGAAAATACATTTGTTTTCAAGGAAAGCGAATGCAAAACGTGTTGCAAAATTGTCCAATGTGCTGCTTTTTAATTTGGCGGAATTGTAAATTTTGCAGTAATACTTATCCAGGTTTCCAGCATACAAATTTTTATTGACTTTGCCCGTAACTCAGTTAACATGTAAAAGAAATTTTTCAAAACTTAAATAAACTGAAATACGTTAAAAATAGGCTAACGAGTACCATGTCTCAGGAACTTTTGAAAACATTTATGTTGATGTCTATTGAAAAAGATTTATTAAAAAATATTTCGAATGCAAAAGTGATAGATACAGTAGCATCAAAAACTAGTACACTAAAATATCTGCTAATTTAGTAATATACAGGGTGTCCGAGAAGTCCTTCCCTGATTACAGAAATTGATAACTCAGGCTAGAAATAAGATAGAAATATGAAACTGATGTTGAATTGTTTACAAACTATAAAAGTTTTGGTCACATCAGTACACTTCCACATGAGCACCCTTGGTAGCACGTAGCACATCTAGGCGATATTCAATTTCCATCCACACATTAGCCAACATCACTGGAGGGATCGATTCAACGACTGTGGTTATTCGTTGCTGCAGGGTTTCAAGATCTGGTACACGTGTTCGGTAGACCTAACACAGACAAAAACTTTTATAGTTTGTAAACAATTCAACACCAGTTTCATATTTCTATCTTATTTCTAGCCTGAGTTATCAATTTCTGTAATCAGGGAAGGACTTCTCGGACACCCTATAGTATACGTTCTCCTTGAACTTCATATAATATTTTTAACAATTCAAAATAATATACTGATGAAAGAATATCATGTTTTAATTGTCAATTGTTAATACTATTGACTTACTGTAGAGAGAAAACTGTGCAACTTGATTTGTGACATTGAGATACTGGTGGTGGTGGGAGAAAGCGCCCGCGCCCCTCTAATAATACCTATCCGTCCCTGGTCCCAAGCCTGGATAAAGTGTGATGGAAATCAGCAGATATTAAAATATTACATATGCAAGATTCTTGCTGGTATTGGTCTGGCGAGAATCTTGCAGGTATGGTCTTGGTGTTGCGAGAATCTTGCAGGCATGGTCTTAGTCTTAGCCTTAGTCTTAGTCTTGGTCTTGCATCGGTACTTTTCTCACCACCAATCTGTTGAACTTTTAACCTTATTTTGGCCGATATATATATACTTATGCTGTCCTATCAAGTGGTACGTTTTGTCGCCTGTCATTATTTGATGGCTGATTGGAAGACTCTTCGCAAGTAGCCCTCCAGTCAAGTGGTACGTTTTGTCGCTTGTCATTATTTAAAGTGTTTTTAGAAAACCCTTCACAAGCATCCCTCAGGGTAAATGGTACGTTTTGTCGGTGGTACGTTTTGTCGCTAGTACGTTTTGTCGCGTATTCAGAAATGATGGGTGTGTGTGTGTGTGTGTGATTGAATGCATCGAGAATTGAGCCAGGACCCCTTGTTATTTATGCCGAAGGAAAGAAATCAACAAAAAGCTTTATGATGAGAGCCGCTAAGATCTATCGATTAATATGAATATTTGCCTTTGATTGACGTAGTTCACAATTCGAATCTGGGTGAGTCACTCTTCATTCTGCGTTAGTGAAGTTAATTTGTCAAATGGAGAGAAACGTATATTTGGTTTCGTTTGTCTCGGACTATTTGAACTCTGAAGTGGAAAATACACTTATAAAATCTCTTAAACGGAACACAAACTTACTTAACTAAGGATCAAACCAAAGACTCACACAACAAAGATATGCTAACTTTGTGTGTGGATTCCAATTCAAAAAAGTGGGAGATCCGGGTTCGATTTCTGGCGGGAGCTCATGCGGTTCGGATTCCACGTTAATCAGTCGGTCCACGTCTCATATAGCCTCGCTGCTGAAAGAGGCGTTAAAGTAAAATCAACTCACCAATTCAAAAATAAAAGTTTCTCATTTCGTTTAATAGTTTTATAAGTCTCGTCTCGTTTCATTTCTCAGTTGTAGAGTGTTAACATTTGCTATTACAAAAAAATCTAATTCTATTCTCTTCTTTTTGTATTAGTGGATTCCTCATCAGAAAAAAAAAGAAAAAAGAAAAGAAAAAAAGGAATCGGGAATCGAGCTTAGGACTGTGTGTATGTATGACACCCGCGCTAACCACTAGAGTATCACATTTTCATCGGTTCTAAGGCACACATGCTAACGGCTAGAGCAGCAGGGAAAGAGTATGTTATAGGAGTGATAATGGTCGTCACTACAATACAGTCTCCGTAACATTACGAGGCCACACACACACACACACATATGTATGCTGCGATTCAGCGTGGAGAGAAAGAGAATCAGATCAAGGTTGATTGTATATCATGTTTGAGTTTGTTTGAGGCGCTATAAAATAACAGACCATCTTACCTTAACCAATTGAATGTACTTAAATAAAAGAATAGTGAAACGTAGAGAGAAAAATGTATTTTCTATCTGGCTTTTTTTCTGAAATGTATGTCAAGTTTGATTTCGTTGTCAGATGCGTTGATTCGTAAAGAAAAAAGTAAGAAGAACCGTCGTGAGAATGATAAAGTTAAGTTATCGCTTAGATACAGTTTCGGCTTACGTACAGTTTTAGCATAATCTGAGACATTTTTTTTTAAAGAAAGCTAATACTTCAGAATGACATTGAATTGTAGTGTTCGCTGAAAGGTAGTATATAGATACACTTAACAGATAATGTGTGTAAACAAGTAAATGAGTCAGTGTTATGACTTTCCCACATATGTAGAACTATATGAGGTAGGGTTCAATTTACTATGGAAGCTCATATGTTTGTTAAGAAACTTGTTTCTAAACGGAAATGAAATGAAATGAAATTTTTGAGTTTTACGTCCCACGGTTATGCCGGTTAGGCTAAAGGAGACGGTGATGATGAGCAATGAATGAAATGGTGGAATGAAGAAAGTGGGAGGAAACGGGAGAACCCCGAGAAAACCCACGCACACGGTGTTTGTCCACCACAAAGTTCACTTGGTGGGAGCAGGGTTTGAACCCGAGACCCCTAGTACCAGAGGTGAACGCTCTACCACTGAGTTTCTAAACGGCGTGACAAACATCTTGACATTTGAAGGCGGCGCTCCAAGTTCCCTTTAAATGCTGCTAGCAAATGAGAGGCCAGCGGTATTGCCACGTTTATTTTGCACACATCGACGTTTATCCCCTGTCACCTGATCGCGCTGTAGTTTGTCTGCTTACCCATAGCCACACCCCTTTACCACTTGGCAACGTCACGCCAGAGCTTGCGTTTTATTCGTTTAGCTGAAATGCCAAGATGTTTGTCACAGGCCTTACTCTACGTTCTCGTTACCTTCGACGATTCTTTTTTGGTCGTGAGTTTCTGTGAATGTCGTATTTTGATGAGCACCTTTTGATTTCGTTAACGTTTTTTAAGTTCTTTCATAATTCGCGAACGCATGCTTCGTATGGACACCTCTTCAAGGATATACAGAATGTTTTGAGAGTGTGTCATGTAGAAGTGGTAAACTTGAAATTCTTTTCACGAATGTAAAATTTCGTAAGTTGGCTTTCTCAGATATGAAAGTGCTTCGTGAGCCTTGTAGCAAGGTGATGAGACAGTTCTAATCTTTGTTTTTAATTAACGATCACACTTTATGTCCTATCTAATAACGGCGGATTGAAAGACTTGCGTATGAGAGTTTTTCCAAATGTTATTCTTTTCGCAGATTCTTAACTTTTCACCTGATTTTAATTTGTCCTTCTAATTCCACGAAACACGTAGTATAACCTTCCTGGGTATCAATGTGCACTTTTGTATAGATTGTAGAGTGTCTCCTCTCTCCAACCATGCTCCTTTTCGTACGTCATTGTAGTAGCTAGCTCAGTAGTACAGCGCTTACCTCCGATGCAGGGGGTTCCCAGTTCGCTCTCAGGTCAAGTAAGTTTGTGGTGGACAACATCGTGTTCGTTGATTTTCTCGGGATACTTCCGCTTCATTCCATTATATCATTTAAAAAAAAATTCATCATTATTCACTTACCTTAATCATCCCTTCACCTTAGCGTAAAGGAGATATTTGTGGGTCGTTAAACTGAAAGATTTCATCTTTATCGTTGCACATTTTGTTCTTGTTCAACTTAAATAATATTCTAGAATTTAAGAGTGTTTCTGTTCTTATGGCTATGTTTGGAACTTTCGCATTTTAATAATAATAATAAAAAAGAAATTAGAAATCGTCTTACACGAACCTTACTACGACCAGAAAATCTTCGAAGAAAATTTTGTCGAGAGGGCCGTTCTGGCACGTCCCTCATGATACAATTCCTTCTCACTCAGTTTCCATCCATTCTTTTCTCCTGCACAAAGTTTCAGTACTCTCCCATTCGTTTTCAATCTGGCCAAGTTGATTCAGTACATTCTTCCCCACATCTACATTTCAAACACCAACAGTATTTTTATATTACTTTTGTGTAACGTTGTCGCCATTATTATCCAACTTTGTCCTGGAATACGCTATAAGGAAAATCAAAAATATCAACCTGGGCCTAGAGTTGAACGGTGTTCACCAGGTTATGGCGTATGTTGATGACGTAAATTTAATAGGGGATGATAGGAGAACAATACAAAGAAATGCAGATGTCCTATTAAACGTTTGCAGTGACTTGGGTTCAGGTTGAGATTGCCATCTCGTATTGTAATCTTGGAAGTACACAATGTTTATATGTCTTTTTCTTTAACGGTAAATTCAATGTCGTTCATTCATTCTTCTTCGAATACAAGAAGGAAAAGTCATTTCTTTCATGAACAAATATACGTTCATTTAAGTGAGCTTTTATTCGTGAACAAACATACGTTCATTATTTTTAATACATGTCAGGTGAGTCGTTTGTTCGAGTCCTCGTATTATTATGATATATGATGTAACTAAAGTTTAATCATGAAACGTAAAACTTACAACAATATGATCAAACTTAATTCAACTCTAGGTGACCTCTCTAAGCTATGGAACACGATCATTAAGGCAAATAAATGACGTTGAACGAATTGATGAAATGGGAATGTGTGAGGAAACTAAAGTACCTGAGAAACCTATGGACACGATGTTGTCCATCACAAACTTACTTGGGAAGGGATCGAACTAAAGACCCAAGGGCAAAGACAAAAAACACTACTCAAGCATCGAGGCTTCGAACCGAGGTCTCGCATGTGAAATGATCATGGGACGTACTCGTTCGTGCACACCGTTAATAAAGAATGTTTGTAATCTAAAAATGAAGCATGACTGCAACCGAGGACAAATTTAAGATACCGTACCTATATTAGGCAATATTTACAGAAAATTCGTGATGTCGTGGGATGGGGGGTTCAAAGCTCCCCAGGACCCACCTTATATCCACAGAAAATGCAGAATAGGGTTGGGCATGAGTCGAGCTAAAACTCGGTTCGACTCGAGTCAAAGGTAATTTTCTCGAGTCGAGTTCCGAACCGAGTCACTTTTTTTTTTCGAGTTTGATAAATGGCTCGCTCCTTCAGTTCGTTTTAATCCGTTTTGAAATCATGTAACAATACTGGCTACAATTCAACAGATGTGGATGGACGACCTTCACAAAACTCATCACTGTGATTGGAATTCGGCTCGAGTTTCGAGTGTAGTCAAAGATAATTTTCTCGAGTCGCGTTCGCCTTTGAGCACCTAGACTAGTAACACATGAATCTACAACTTAATGTACAACTTGAACTAGATGAGGGGGCAGGGTGTCTTAGTGAAAGTGTGTGCTTAAGGTCCTTGGTTCAATCTTGAGCGTGTAGATTTGTGGTGAAGAACGCCGTAGCCATGAGTTTTCTTGGAGTACTCTCCTTTCACATTGTAATTCCATCGTCATTCACTTACCTTAAACATTTGTCTCCCTTAGCCTAAAGGGCATATTCGTAGGACCTTAAACCTACGGTCATTTCATTTTATTTTCAAATCAGCTAAGCTCCAATTGAGAATTACTTGTATACTTTTATCTCTCACATCAAAGGTAAGACTGCTAACTATATATAGCCACGAGAGAATCTCATATGTAAATAAAATTAGGTTAAGTGTCCCAAGTTAACGGTAAAAGGAGATTTTTTTCGATCAATTTATTTGCTTTAATCATCGTTTGCAACTAGCATAATTGATGCCCGGTCGTTTAGAGAGGCTGATTGTGACACTGATCACTACCTGGTAGCAGCGATAATAAGAGAGAGATTATCGTTGAATAAAAGAAATATTCAATGTCCGAAAACGGAGAGGTTTAATTTAAAGAAATTAGATGAGAGCCAGGTAAGAGAGAAATACAAGATTGAAGTTTCGAATAGATTCTCGACTTTAGAAGATTCGGAGTGCACTAGTATGGAGGACACTTGGATTGAAATTAAAGATAGTGTTAAATTTTCAGCAATAGAAAAATTGGGACACGCGGAAATACATAGGAACAAACCATGGTTTGACCAAGAACGCATTAAACTAGTAGAGAAGAGAAAACAGGCAAAATCACGTTGGCTAGAAAATCGGAAACACGATAAAATAACTACACAAAATTTCGTAGACGTCAGGAGGGAAATTTCAAGAAAACTTTTAGAACAAAGAAATGCGATTTTTTGAAAGCTAAAATGGAGGAAATTGAAGATAATAGTAAAAATTAAAACATTCCTAACATGTATAAGGGGATCAACGAATTTAAGAAAGGTTATCAATCTCGTGTTTATATATTAAAGAAAGCTGACGGAACAGTTCTCACTGATACGGATAGCATCTTAAATAGATGGAAAGATTTCTTTGACGATTTGCTGAACACGCAGCCTAAAACTAATGTGTGTGGGGAAAGGAGATACACACCGCAGAGCCGTATATTCCAGAACCTAACCGAATAGAAATAGAAACCGCTATAAAGAAATTAAAGAAACACAAATATCCGGGTGTAGACGAAATTCCGGCTGAGTTAATTTAAGCTGGAGGCGAAAAATTGTGGAACAGGATACACGCACTCATTCTCCTTATCTGGAACAAGAAAGAATTGCCAGAAAAGTGGAAAGAATCAATTATTGTTCCAATTCACAAGAAAGGAATTGACTTTCTGAGAACATGCTGACCCTAATTGATATATACATGACCATCTTTCCATTTCAAAAATATCACTGATTTCAAAATGGCGGATTTTAAGATGGAGGCGGAGGTTAGTGATCTTCTCTGTCCATTCTTTTTTGCCAATATGTGAAACCAGCACCGTTTTCATTGTCTGTCTTACACTAATTTTATGATTAAAAAGTTTATTTGATGTATTTCTATAACATAGCATTGCCCTTCTCCTGCCAACTTTAACCCCCTCCCCCTCCGTTTGTTATGGCGCTCAACCGATATAACTTTGCACATACACATATTTTTACATTCTCTATTGTACGCACTATGTCTTATCCCGCAACTCGATTCATCCATTTGGACCCCTTACTTGTGAGAAGTGACACGATGTCTGAATGATATAGCGCTTACCTCTGGTGTTTAGGGTTCCTGGTTCGATCTCCGAACGACCATAATTCACGAAAGTTTCGGAACATAAATACTCATCCATTTGAATGAAGTTAATGTGAATGATCGCTGCATCGTTTAATGTTATTTGTTTGGTCAATTCAAGATTATTAACAGTGTCAATGATGAATTGGAACTTAACAATCAAATAGACATCAGGTAAATGATAAATATTCATAATTTTCTGAGAAAAATAAAATGTGAATAATTTAGAATTAAGAAAGAAATTCTGAAACTTTCATATCCAAATTTTAAGTTTCTTTTTTCATAAAAGTGGCAAACGCGTAGAAAAGGTAGTTGTACGTGTTTAAGAAAGAAATAATAATTTAGTACACTTAATTTCACGCTACTGATTTCCAAAATGCATGCTATACGGTTAAGCTTAGAAGGGTTTCCACAGGACTACGTTAGTTCAACATTTTAGTGTTTGTTTTTAGTTTCGGTAATTTATCGTTATAATACAAATTGAGTCGTCATGGATAATCTATGCAGTGGTGCGAGTGGAAAAAGGTTACGGAACACTGCTCTACTACACTAAGTATCCGTCTAAAGAATAAGTCGTTGGTAACACGGAGGTAAGTTGTTACATCCCACGATTATACAGATTAGGCTAAAGGATACGGTGATGATGAGACATGAATGAAATGGTGAAAAGAAAATTGGAACGACGAGAACACCCGCGCACACGATGTTTATTCACCACAAGGTTCACTTATGAGTTTGGATTGAATCCGAGTCCGTACACTACATTTGAGGTTGTCTGGATATAAAAATTTATTGTTGTATCAAGTTTGAAAAGAGAAAATATACTATATACTGTTACTTTCCTCATGAATGAGAATTGCTAAATCTCATTTCTAAGAAAATACTGTCTCTGTGCACAGATAAGAAACGGTTTCTCATATCTAAGGAATTAGTTGTAACAGTCTAGTTTACTAAGGATTATATGAGACATGGATCTACAGTTTAAAATGAAAATTCGAACTACCGTACTGCGTTCTAAATTTCAATTTCAAGAAATAAAATATTAAGGCATTGTCTCACTTTAAACACGGTGAAAATCGAGCTATTGTATTTTAAAGCTACTTGAGAAATGGATGTTCTGTAATTATTGTTAAATCCAAGAATGTCGCAGCAGTGGGGAACACTTTCATGGGATCTATCCATAGAAACTAATGGTGATCCAAGAACTGCAGTTTGCTTGTGAGAACATTTTAGCAATTATTTCAAGTGTTCTCACTTATGACAAATAGGGCCTATCATTTTCATTTATTGAGGTTGAAACAAATTAAAATTTTGATATTCGAGCCATTGGCATAATGAAGATATTGTGCTAGAGACTACCATGGTTCTTCTTTTCTTCTGAGAATTGAAAGAACCTTACCTTTAGTAGATGGTAAAGTAAAATGTTGGTCAGCAAATGTATTATTCCCTTCATTGTATTATTCAGAATTGATGCTGTATAATTCATATTTGCATCATATAGTTTGTTCTGCTTGTAGAAAACAATTTAAATGACTAGTGAAATATAATCATGTTCTTTTTTTAAATAAATACCAGCTTTGTTTAACAAAAATATAAGTAGCTAAAGAAAAATTAATCTTCATTTCCTGTAGTTAATGAAAAACTTTACACTCACCGAAATTTCACGTAATATTTTACCGTAGAGAAAGAAAATTAATTTTGTTTTTTGTGGAAATTACCGTTAGCTCTTAATATAAACATATATTGGGCTGTTGCTTGATCATAAGCTGAATATTGTGCTGAGAAAAACGAGGGGTCTATACACTGCCCATCCCTACTTATACGAGAGTCAAGGGGAGGGGCAAGGTGAGTACAAAGTGAGTAGCTTATGGTCTCGGACGAGCGGAAGCTATTAGCAAAGGGAGATTGGTGGAGTGGGAGAGAGAGAGGTCGAAGCAAAATCGATTAATTGCTACGCCCTCTCTTGGGCCATTATTTATGTTAATCTCTCATAAGACCTGATTATAAACAACGGGGGGCTCCATATTCTCTGCTTTTGGCTCTATCTTTTAATCCTTAGAGCACACAAAGTGTATTATGAGATCGCCAGAGGGGAGGCAACACTGATGTAAATGTTCCTCAATTTAGCTAATAAATAATACAGTTCAATATACGTTATTGGACGAAATGGCGGCCGTTAAATTCCTCTTCCCATACACACAACCCTCTTGTCTTTTTTATTTTTGCCTATAAAAAGACGTTCATGGCCATTTACATACCCCTCAATAGAGAGGGGACGCAAATTTGCTTAAACAATATTGATAATCCACGTCGATAACTTTAGCTCTTTCAAGGAAAACCTGTTTAGTATCTAAAATTAATAAGACAAAAATATTTATTTCCCTTTGTGCGCTGACTAGATACTACTAAAATTATATATATATATATATATATATATATATATATATATATATATTAATTAAGAAACTAGTTAGTTTATGGCCACAGAAAAATACTATCACTTTATCGTATCCTGTGACAATCAAAGTTTCATTACATGATATCTATCGTAGAATATATTTCTGGTTACTAACAAAATCCTGTATCACTCCCATACGAATGGAAATTACCACCTATATCATTCTCATAGAAATGGAACTTACTACCTATATCTCACAATACAAATTGAAACTTCTATCATTCCTATAGAAATGGGTATTGCCACTTATATCATCCCCATAGAAATGGAAATTACAACTTATATATCATTCTCATAGAAACTGGAGTTAATGCTATTTCATTCACATAGAAATGGAAATGGCCACCTATATCATTCTCGTAGGAATTGAAAAAATTACCTACATCATCCTCATAGGACTGGAAGTTGCCACCTAATTCATTTTCACAGAAATGGCAATTATCCCTACTTCATTACCATGGAAATGGTAATTACCACTGTTATCATTTCTATAGAAATGATAATTACTATCCATATCGTTTCCATAGAATTGGAAATTACCATTTATATCATAGCGATAAAAAAAATGGAATTTCCATCAATATGATTTCTATACAAATCGAAATGGGTATCTATATCATTCTCATAGAAATGAAAATAAAGTTCTATTTCATTCTCATAGAAATAGAAATTACTATCTACATCATTTTCAAATAAATGAAACTTCTCACTTATAGCATTGCCATAGAAATGGGAGTTTTCATATATATCATTGTCATAGAAATGGGAATTTCCACCTCTATATTACCGTCTCTTTGCAAACAGGACCAAATACTTAAAGTTGTCGTTTTTTCTTGTAGAAATATGCACAACTCTGAAAACAGTAATTGAAAAATATTAAAAAATTAAAGTTTAACAGTTAATAATAGCCTCAGGTATTTATTATCTCATTAACCGTAGTGAATACTGTCATTCTCCTAGTATTATAAAGGCTTTATAGTAGTATATGATATTTTTTGTATCAGTTTCATCTAATTATGTTATATTTTGCTTAGTCTGTTTTCATTGATTAAGAATGCTATTAGTTTTATATCCATAATAACTCGTTTTTGTGGAAACTACGCGTGACGAAGTATATACCCAAGGTCAGTGGTAAAAGTGTATCTGAAAAGGTAGGGGGAACGGGAGGTAGTGTCATGACGTCACACAGTCCCCTGCCTATCCTGGCCCATTATAATTTCTTAGGAACTTGGGGACGCTGTACATATTTTTTGGAGGTGAGAGGATGGTGTTCCCCACGTTCCCCCGTACTTTTACTCCTGCCCCAGGTACGTAATTGTATGGCTTAACCTTGAAATCGGGAAAGAAAGTGCGATTTACTTTCCACTCAATGTGGTGTGAAAGATTTCAACCCCTAGAAACAAATTTAAGAAATTTAAAAAAGAAATATACCGGTATATAATTCTTGTAAGCAGTGGCATGCGTAAAGGGAGGTTCAGGGTTTAACCTACACGTGAATTACATATCATTAAAAATGTCGCTTTAATATATGCGAACAAAAACCTGAAAATATACGAACTTGGGAGTTTGAATCCTTTGACGAATATCTGTAAGTTACGGGTTGTAAGAAATATAATGATTTCAGCAGTTGCCAGGTAATTTTTTATTTTCAACAGTTAAACAATGGGCCTTAATCAACAACCAAGGCTACATTGAGATACAAAATGAATGCTCACAGTTACATTATAATCTGGCTCCGAACTGAACGTCAAAACATTAGAAATGAAATATTTGAGTTTAACGTCCCACAGTTATGCCGGTTAGGCTAAAGGAGACGGCGATGATGAGTGATGAATGAAATGGTGGAATGAAGAAAGTGGGAGGAAACGGGAGAACCCCGAGAAAATCCACGCACCACAAGGTTCACTTGGCGGGGGCTGGGATCAAACCCGGGACCCCAAGCACCAGAGGTGAACGCTCTACCACTGAGCCACCGCGGCCCCCGTTAAAACATTAGAGCAGCGTTTCCCAACCGGTGTGCCGCGAATGGGCCGCTGGTGTGCCGCGAGGAAATCGAAACAAGTTATTAATTCTATAGGAACCAAATTGCAAGACATAGGGGAAATGTATATTTGTATTTCACATTACTATGAACCTCTACTATAAATCTACAATTTTAAGTTTCATACTGCGTTACTTTTCTGTACATGTGTAATGTTGGAAAACGTATTTATCATTGTTATGACCATTATTGCTTCTTTATTGTTGCAGACTATTTCGTAACTTGAAATTTTAACATATTCAATAAATTCAACAAAGCAAACATACATACAAATTACTTACATTTGTGTTTGAAAGGTACAGGAGGTTTGTTTATTTGTTCGTTATTTAGTGATCTACCTTTTTAGTGAAAGATTTGATACAGTTTTCGAAAGAGAAAGTGGATTTTTAAAAACCCAAGTCCTATATTTCATTGCAATTGTTTTCTATTTTAAAATTAGAATGAAAAATAAGCATAATGATTTACCACGGGAGAAAACCAGTGATCGAGCTTTCTTCTCTGTAAGAAGGAGATCAGTAATCACAGAAAAATACCAAGGTATTTTATATTTACAAATAATAATAGTAAATATATAAATATATATATATATATATATATATATATATATATATATATATATATATATATATATATATATATATAATATGAGTGTGCCGCGAAATTCAAATTACACCTGTAGTGTGCCGCAAGTTGAAAAAGGTTGGGGAACGCTGCATTAGAGTGATGACATTACTGAATGACCTTGAGCAAACAAAACCGTCAAATTTCCTGAAGTTATAAACAAACACAAATTAAGAGGATAGTTCAACAATAGTGTAAGTAGTAAAATGAAGGTATTGTGACATTTTTATGAAGTTATTTGTGTATTTTGAACAGAAGTCAGAAAATACTGACAAGTTGAGAATGCAAATTAATTGCGTTATAGGCACATTTATCTTTCTGCATTTTACCTTTGTTGAAAACATAGCTCTCTATCCTGTTACATTATACCTAAGTATAATGTATCATGGTCCATGACTTTTTTAACCAGCTGTATATTTATGTTCATACTTAGAGTCAAAAGACAATCGAAAATTATCGTAAATCTTTATTATATTTTAGGGTTTAGTTTTAAAAGTGTAATATTTCGTGAAAAATAGTAATATAGGAGAAGTAGTTTCCATAAAAATTACATATATTTTATTATTAAATTATGTGGATTCAAAAGCGTAAATTTTGTAGTTTCTTATAGGTTTTGTACTATTTTCAAAGGGATTTAGACGTAGGGAATCTTCGGAAGGAAATTCCTAAAATTTAATTCTGTAATTTCTTCAAAATATCATTCTGAAATTCGGCCATGATGTTTTTTGGACACATCCGTTTGTTTAGGTAGAAATTATTTCTCATTGGAGCAAATAAATCTCAGTTTGGTTTGAGGCTCATTTCAGATTTTATCATTAGTTCTCCTTCTTTTGATGTGTCGAGATTTAGGTGCTATCCTTTTGTTGCGTCACCGAAGAACCAATTAGCTCTCTTCTTCTTGGTACTCTTTGTCTTTTACCTAAAGCCGTGTTGGAGACCGGACATTCAATTCAATTTCTCGTCGAAATTGTGCAGAATGTGGAAATTTTTGTGTCAAAGTCTATGATTATTATCGTGACTGGTGTTAAATGATCTCTAGTTTGACAAAATAAGAAATTTTGGGTTATGCACTGCTGAATGGACGGTTAAGTGAAGAGATAAACAAATTATCATCGCTGTATAGTGGCTGTCGCGGATAGGCTTGAAGATGGGCGCTTTTCTTTAAAAATTTTTGAGAGAACAGTGCTAAAGATACTAGATTGAAGACCTGTGCAAAATTTAAGGTAAAAACTTTTCTTGTTCTTTACCTAGTCAAATGTGATGTGAAGATATACGGAGAAGTCGGCAGTAAAGTTAATCATTTCATGGAAACTTTAGGCTGTTGTACTTTACCTCTCCACATGGAAACAAAAATCTGTGGTTTACTGTGCTTTTAACCTCAAAATTTTGTTTGGACTAAAGTGATGCATAGTGTTCGTGTATGATATTAACATGCAGTTCTAAAACGTAAATACTGTTTCCCTAGGGACTGCGATCACATCCATCTATCATGTGAACACGAGTCCTACGCGGATAAGCCGGGGGGAGGGGTTCCTAATAGTTTGATTTGATTGTCGTAATAGTCTCCTCGTGAGTGCAAGTGTCTTCCCGGTATTGTTTAGTAACACTCCGATAATGTAATTCAATAGGAAAAATACTTCACTAGAAACTATAGTTTATTCTGATGTAACAAAGACACTGCTCCTAAACGTACATAAAAATACAAAACCCTATTTTGACTTGTTAGCAGTAAATCCTAATGAAAATATTTAAGATTCCCAATTACGTATCATATTTACTTTGAAAACCTGGTGCAGGTGTACTTTTTGGTGCATCAATGTATCTTCTGGCAACAGAATTTCTTTTGGATAACATTATCCAATCCTGTTTAAAAAGAGAATATAACTAAAATATTTAATATCGTACTTACAAATTTCGTCTGGAAGTAATTATTTTTCTTAATTTTTCTTATTTTAGTTCTGTTTCACCAGTAATGTTGACATTATTTACATCTTTGTAACTCAGGTGTGATGTGGGGGCTACGAACGTTATATGAGTGACAAATTTTCTCTTGTAGTAGGTTAAGTTAATTTAGATTAGCTTAAGAGGGGAGTGGGTTAGGTTAGATGTAGATTAAGTTTTACTATGTGTTTATATATAGCTTGAAAAGTTCTCTCCCACCAACCACCTGCTAAGTAGTTGTATAAAGACAATTGATAACGTATACTGATGTCGATTTAATGTTAGTTTTGTTATTAGTAATATTGATTCTCAAATGTCAACATGTTTTTTATTTTTTATTTATTATTCCTCAAAAATGTTTTGATTCAATTAAAGATTTTGGTTACATTAGAAGAATGAAACATTAAATACACGTTGCCAGATTTCCTGTAAACACTGAAATCAAATATCAACTTCTAGAACCATCAATATGAATGATTTTTTTAAAAACAAATCCCTTCAATACTGTTCAAGGTGTAGCTGTAGCATTTGTATAAACTCGTAAAATGCTTTTTCAATAAAATGTAAAAGTTGTAATCTGACAATTTTCCTTTCAAGTAGAATTGGGAAATTACAGTAAAGTAAAATGTGTATTAAGCTAGAAAAATATATACAGTAAAACCTAGATATATAATCAAGGTGTAAAATACATGAGCAGTATTAGAGGTATTTTAACTTTCAGTAGAAAGTGAGATTCCATAATTTTTCAAATTTAAAAGTTTTCTTGGTGCGACCGACGTAAGAGACGACCGAGTACTGTGAAGTCTTTTTTTTTTTTAGTTTGAGTTTTCGTTTTCTTTATTTTTATTATATTTTTTTCTTTCTGTTGCGCTAAAATTCTAGTTGGAAGTTGTACTTTATTTTCTGGTAGGGCCATTACACACACAGACTTCAGTTCAGCAGTCATCATTGTCAACTCAACTGGGAGGTTGACATCCTGTGTTGGTGGTTTGTGGTTCGCAACCTGTCTCACGACGGATTGCGGATAACAGACTGCAGCCCTCGATGCCGAGCTTCTAGTTGTAATGGAAGATACTCTGGGAGCATCTTCTTTGGGCTAAATTTGAGTTCCATTTTTCCAGGGACGATTGGTCTGGTGAATGAATTGGTGATTGTTGGTAGCATACCTGCACGGGACCCAGTAGGTGTCGCGGCTAACAGTCAGTAATACATTTTCACAGTCCATAGTCCTAAGGAAAGTGAACATCATTCTACATTATTTTATTCCTCATTATTGTATTTATTTATTTATTTATTAAATGTAAAAATCCTGCATATGCTTCTGCGTGAACTTGTTGGAAAGTATTGTGATTTATTGGCCGCGTATATTTTTATATCTTCTTAACCTTCCACTTTAAGTGCTTAAAGAGACCAATTATCTTAAATAGGGTATAACCTGTATCGCTTTCTATGATAGTTTGAGCATTTTATAATTGTAATAGATTTCATGACATCGATAGGATTACCATATTCAAAATGCGAAAACTTTGTCGCAGTTTCATCTGGCTATCCTCGTTACATGTGGCGTTCAGAGACAAGGGAATCAAATCCAGTTACCAAAGTTCTGACAAAAGGCGACATATAGTTGTACGATACGCTTAAGTACATAGAATAGTTAAATTTTGTTTACATTATAATAATAATTGAAGCGTCCGGGCTAAAAGAGGGGATGTTTACTTTTGGACAAAATTTAGATTTTCATGCCATCTTGTTCTGTCACGGATATCCGTGCAATACAGGTATATTCAATGAATTATTATATACTAAATGAGTTAAAAATATATCACTCTTGCCCCAGAACCTGATTTTTAACATTCTAATGTCGTCAAACGTGCTTAAGCAACTA
Organism: Thermobia domestica; assembly: GCF_964235325.1. Lineage (NCBI taxonomy): Eukaryota > Metazoa > Arthropoda > Insecta > Zygentoma > Lepismatidae > Thermobia > Thermobia domestica. The sequence continues at coordinate 102,519,648 of NC_137461.1, forward strand.
CATCTTTCCGCAAGCAATGTCAGATAGTCGCTTATACGACGTTGACTATCAGGTCAACAAAGTCAATGAACCTTTGTATCCCACTTGTCCTCCTTGCCACACTCTCCCATACTTGATACTGATTTGAGAATAAAAGTACATTTCCAAACTTTTCGTTGTACAATAAAATATTAGGTTTAATCGGTTGAGAACAACTTAAATAGGATGCTATGACCAACATGATAATAATTGGTGTGATTTACAAGAACTTTTCCTCTTACTTAGAGAGAAGTTGCCATCTCAGAATTAAAATGGCAGGATCTGCAAGCTTAGTTCTTATGCAGCCCAGATGCTAAAACCTCCTATATAGAACTCCCAAAGAAGTAATTACCGGAGTAAAGGAGATTAATAACGACGAAGAAACAAAACAATCTATTTTTAATAATATTGTTTACATTTAAAAGAACAATCGCCTCTTTCTTCTATTGTTTTGCCTTCAATAGACTTCTTTCCCCGCGAGTACAAACCAACCTGATGTCAGCTTTTTTTTCTTTTCTTTCTTTCTTTTCTTTCTTTTTTTCTTTTTTTTTTTTGTATTCTTTTACTTACAATAAAATACAAAGAGCATAAGATTTTGCAAGCTAGTTTCCAATATAATAACGAACTTGTAAACCAAATTTGAAGCATTTTCCACGATTAGTTTAGGAACTAAAATGTTTTGAACTTTAAAACTAGTTTCCTGAAAAATTAGTTAAATGGACATCCCCCTTTTCCCCCTGGACTCTTCAATTATTCACAATATCTCGATGTCAATCTTTTGAAAGGAGCTTTAGATAGAAATCTTAAAAATGAAATGGAATATGTCCAAAATTACTCAAAGCGGACTTGATTTGATTTCCTTGTGCACTGAACGGGCCACAGAAATATTAACTTTCGTCATAAGAATGATATCTTTCACATTCAAGGTTACTTTTTTACACTTAAGTTTGCTTTTAAAACATTACAAAAAATATATTGAAATGAATGAAATATATATATTTAAATAAGATTATGTGCACAATCAGATTGATTTTGCCTATTCATACATTTAAGTAAATCTATTTTTTGTTTCTTTTTTTATACCGTAGTCAATTCTGATACCGGAAGTAGTAGAAGTAGATTTTGAGCCACCCTGTATAAAGTCTGATTGAAGTAGAGGGATAAGGTCAGAAATGGAACCTGTTTCGCGAACGCTGAATCCATATCAATAACAGGTTTTTAGTAATCTCTTTACAAATAGCGCTGTATAGGAATCAATTCTGAAAACGAAAGTTGTAGTAGCTGTTACAACTCCCGGTTTACAGTAACTCTTGAAAGGCAGTTTTTGTTTCGATCTTGAATCCATATTTTTTTAAAATGTTTCCTCCTATTACTGCTTTCACTCTATGGAGATCAAAATAGAAACTGCGTATGACAGTAGATCCAAAGAGTAATAAAGCAAACAAATGAAATGAAATCTTTAAGTTTTACGTCCCACGATTATGCCGGATAGGCTAAAAGAGAAGGTGATGTTGAGTAATAAATGAAATGAAGAAAATGGGAGGAAACTGCAGAACCTCGAAAAACCCATGCATACACTGTTTGTCCACTACAAAGCTCACTTGGCATGAGCTGGGATCGAATGAACAACTCCATATACCAGATGTGAACGCTCGACCACTGAGCCAACCAGTAAACCAATAGAGCAATAAAGTTGAAGTTGAAACCTGTTTTTTGGTAGTGAATCCATATTTAAAAAAAAAATCTCTACGAGTATATGCACCACCGGTTTCCACTGCGGTGATTAATTGTTGGAATCTTGAAAACATAGACTTCCTGTTCGAATATAAGATTAAGAAAGGAGGTGAAACTATTTTTGGGACGTTGAATTGATTCTACACGCTATTTCTTACCATTTTTTGTTCTGATATCTGTCAACAGACAGAAATAGCTGTTCTATAGAAATTTTCATATTGCTCATGCATAGCATAATTTGGAAGTATAATAATAAGAAGCATTTTGTATCATCGCTATGCTCGTCGGTGAGTGGAGGACTCATTCCGTATTTGTCTTCTGAAAAACGGAGAGGATGGCAACGCAATGCACACAATACAATAAGCAATTACAGTAGAGCGTCGATTATCCGAAGTAATTGGGGGACATGGGTGTTCGGAAAACTGGTTTGTTCGGATAATCGAACTGTAATTGTTTATTTTCCATGCGCGGAGCGGCACGCCTCAACTCTAAGCTGGCGCAGCTGTTGCTGTGAACAGCTTTGATACTGCCGCTACTTCTACAGCCAGTGCCAAACCGACAGAAGTGTGTTGATTGTTGAAACACAGCGACTGGCGGCTTGGCCGGTCAGCAGCGCCTTATGAAGGCCCCATTAGAAGCAATGTTCCGCCAGCGGTGGCTCAGTGCGGCGACCACTGTGGGAAACTTGGTTTGGGAGTGAGGGGGATGAGGGACGGTAGGGTGGGAGAGTAACAGGTGCGAGCGAGTACACAGTTCGGTTAAGCGGTCGTTCGGTTGACCGACGTTCGGATAATCGACGCTCTACTGTATAACGATTAACACAAATTTTGCGTTGGCTCGACCAAAACTGTTACGAAATGTGGCTCTAAATTACAGTCATTGCGTGAGCCTTATTCAGTGTAGACACGTGCAAATAGAGTTGAATAAGGTGGTTGTCTGTGACATTTAGTTAATATAACACCAAAAATATGTTCACTATGAATGATCATAAATATATTAGCAAGCAATAATAAACTCCATTACCAAGTAAAAGTTATGCATATGCCTTCGCATAGCAGCCGTTTCAGATTTTAACCTGCCCCTTCATGAGGAGATTGTGGAAAAATAGACATTTGTGTATTAAGATGTGTAGGGTGTATCCTGAAATCATAGGACCTTGGGGACTTTCCTACTTGATAAGCTTCTGTGTACGCCACTGTTTGCTGCAATATATCTGTTCTCTGTTTAGTCAGCTGAGTTTTATGGACAGGTAATTTTTAAAATTTGTTTTACTTGTAATTCGTTTACTAGTTACCTAATTTTTCAGTGCTTCATTGTACTGTTTTAACGAGTGCATATTCCCACATATTTAAATAGGTTTCTTTCCTTGTGTATCTTATTTCGTTTCTATGCTCAACGGTTCTAGCTCACAGAAAGTTGAGAAAATGTTTGAGTTAACATCCAGTGATTATAGCACGAAGGTTAAAGGAGACGGTGAAGGTGATAATAGAGAAGGTGGGAGAAAACGGGAAAACTCGGAGAAAATCCACGCATATAGTGTTTGTTCATCATAAAATTTACGTCATACAAGCTGGGAGATTCTTCCCAAATCTGTAATATGGGGACTTGCAGAACCAGTGCAATGGACAGTTTTATTTACTTGTAAAAGTACTCTTTCAATATCTTAGTTTCGTTTGCATAATTGTGCAATGGCAATTTGTAATTGTGCAAATTTTATGCAATAAGGAAGACAAACGGACAAGAATTTAAAAAAGTCTTTGAAAAAAAAAAAAAAAAGGTTAAAAGTTTTAACGGGACAGAAAATTTCTCTTAAATGATTCTCTCAGACGTAGCCAGAGAAGTTCCAAGCATGCGAGATAAGTTAGGATGCAAATCCCATAGGAAATTAACGTTGTCAATGGCGCTTAGATAGCGCTATTAAAAGCAGTCAAAGAAACATCATAGATGCTATTGTTCGTTGCGAGAAAGACATTTCAATTGCAAATCAAGTTTTATGAGACTCACAGACTACCTGCCAAACCTTGTGATTGCGAAGATTTCATCCTCATAAAATTCAATACAAGACCAGATAACCGCTTTAATCTTCGAAGACTTTATCTAGTTTCTGTGTTTGGGAACATTCAGACGAATTTTTTTTTTTTTAAAGCTTTAATTGTATTGGATAGATTAAGATCTTAATTGTAAAATTACATTTGAAGACTAAAGTTATGCAATTATTCGCCAAAGTATTGGTATCAAATAGTCCCACAAGATGCGTATTTATGCTAATATGTAATATAGAAATGATACCGAGTCATATAAAATTGAATAATATTGGTTTTCAAGGTAGATTTAGAATTTTTCAATTACGTTATATTTTCTTTTCTTTTTTCTTTTTTTTTTTTTTAAAAAAAAAGAAATATTGGTAGGTTAAAACATTTTACTTTATAAATAGAGAATTTGGGAAGTATTAATAATCACATAACATAAAATTCTTACGCACAGACCAAAGACCAATCAAGAAGTATCCTACGGTTGTGCTAAGTGGCGTAGCGTCCTAAGATCACTTGACAGATTAGTACACAACATTTACCAATTGTGAGGTACTATTTTGTGATTTGAATTACTCTAATATTGAACAATCTGGCCACGGCAAGAAAAGAGTGAATTAGGGACTTAATCATACATGAAAGTGATATTTAGAAAAAAACTTCTGATTTAAATACTAAATCTAATTCTAAATATTAACATAATTCAGTGAACAATAGGTGAAGAATACATAAAACTATTGCATCACCACTGCTTTTGGGTTCTGTAATTTACGTCATAAGAATATGGCTTACTCCAGAGTTTGAACTGATTATAATGAATCTTTTGTTTTACTACATGAATAACGAACTGAAGATTATTTTATTGGCATTAACAATTACTTGATGATATCTGATTCTTACCTTCAAAGTTGAATTCAGACACTCTTTCCAGGAGGGATTTCTTTTATAAGAAAAATGTTTCGGAGAAACTCTGTTAACTTTATTTTTATAATTTATTCATTTAACACGCGGTGTAACAAACCGGTTTCCGATCTACTTCAGAAAACTTTTTGCCTTAATTGCTTTAGTCAATCTTCATCATAAGTACTCACTGCATTTACAATAATCCTACAGCCGACCAACCGTGTCATCACTTACTTTCTAATCCTCAAGCTAATGTTTAGTATCATGTTTGATTCATATATTTTTGTCCTACCTATCAAGTAGAGATTTTATTCTGCTGGAACTTTTGAATTTTGGATCTTGGATTTTCGTTAATTTTCCGGATCAAAATAGAATTTCCGGCAAAACGACATACCAATTATTAATGTACGTGTGAATACGAATCGAATGACACCCATTTCGTCCCATTCGGTCACGTTAGTATTTCCCAAATTGTCTCACTTTTCATTTTTGGCCCCTGATTTGAGCTTGAAGTGGTCGGTTCCAGAAATCAAAAGTGGTACCATTAGACACAAGTCACCGAAATCTACATTTAACCCCCCCCCCCCAAAAATTGAGATATACTGGGCCACGGTAACTTCCTTTTAAACGAAGGAATGTCTTGATCAGGTGTCGCAAGGGAACTCCAGAACTAAAGGAACGGTCTGTAATACATACACTCTAATTGTAAATATCTGTCCAATGAAAGCACTTTTCGAGAAATTCAAAAACATGTAAAATTGTAACTAAGGGGTCGTTGTCCTCTCGCGTATCCTCACATTCACACCTCTAGGTTGATCATGTGAAAATAACATGCTGTGGATCATTCTTGTGATATATCCTTCTTTACATAGTAGGGCCTAAAATATTACGACTGGACTCACCACACCATAGAGTCACTTTTTTGCTGTAAATTTTCTTGAAGTTTTGTATGACTCTTTATGCGCCACTCGGCGTAAACACAAGTACTATTTGTTAATTCAACCGCTCAAATAAGAATGACCCTGCTTAGATATCTACAATGAGTTTATGAATGTTTTCATTCTTTTGATAATAGGCTTTTACAGCCTCTGCACCGGTCCACTTTCCCATATTTCTGCGAATGAAGTTCTATTCTAATCAAACAAAGAGAAAACAACATTACCAGTACCAACTGAAAAAAATCCTAGACACGAATGTAAATTTCCTGTTTTCATTAAGTACTTTTATTTCAATAACTACAAATATGAAATATGTAAAGTAAATATCAATCTGTAAATCTAGTCAGAAAGAAAAACCAAAGCAAATATGGTTCCTTCATTTGATGTAAAGAGCATAAGAATTAGACATATGTAATATGCGGAGGAGAGATATTTTCAAGTGAAGAAACTTGAATATCGGAAGGGCTAACACCTTTCGATTCATCTTGGCTTCGGCTATAAATATACTTCGTTATAGGAATATAGATACCCAGATTAATAGTTTTTAGCTCTATAATTAGTGAAAAAATTTCAAGTGTTAGCCAGTAGAATAGCTTTTGTAGTTAAACTAATATTGACGTGAGGCTCTTCAACAAATTATGTAATTGACAAATTCGGAAATAGAAAAAAGAAGAGCTAAGGGGACAAATAAGAGCAACAGAATGTATTTTTGATTGGTTGAGAAAAGTAACTGTGTAGAATGAAATTAGTACTTTTATAGATAGAAATAAAAGGATATGTTGTTAGCTTAGTGTGCTCACCTAGTATTGCCCACGAGACAAGAAAGCCTTATTTCGGTCTCCTAAATTTTGTAGAAATATCGCCTCATTTCGATTCTCGAATAATTCTTTCTAGAGTCATTGCTGATTCTCGGAAAACTTTTCTTGTCCCGTGTTGGAAATTTTCTCATCTTACTTTCTAAATGTACGAATATGAACGTACAAAATTGGTCCCCTGATGTCTTTTTTTTAACTTCATCTAGAAGTTACCAGAATTATTCCGAGTCACGAGAGGTCCACGAAGGGTCTCACACGACAACATTCAATCCATAATTCTTAATGGAGTATATTTTGTGATAACATGGGCATCTTAAAACATTGATAAATGTTTATCATTACTTTATTACAACCACTTTATTCGTGTTGTAACATGAATCAATTGAGATCCAAAACTTGGATGAACTATTGCTCTTTATGGGACAAGAGAAAATTCTTGTCTTGAAAAAGATAAGAGAATGGTCATGTTTCTCCCTTGGTCTTAAATTTCAAAATATAATTCTCATCACTACTCTCGTCTTGTGGGCAACACTAAGATGAGCGAACACATTTTTATGGCCATTTTAGATTTAAAAAACATTTCTACATAAAAGACACGCTTACTGTTTGTTTCCTCACAAAATTACTGTGTCCATGGTTCAAGGATTCATAGTTGTCAGTTTTGAGAAACTTTTAAGCATTGCACTTTAATAATAAAGGCACAAATATTGATTATGCCTTCTTTTCTCTCTCTCTTCTGGTAGATTCGATGATCCCTCTTTCGGATGGCACTCCATAAATCTGTTCGTACGAATGGAACAATCCAGATTCATTCTCACCTAGAGTTGCTTGATGACACAAATTACGTGGGATATCCCGAATTTTAAGAAAATTTTCAGCGCTCCAACTTAAGCCTAAGATGTCCCAAGTTATATGTTAGAACGCCAAATTGTTCAACAACACAAACTATGTGCCAGAAACTGGCAGCAGTGAAGTCACTGCCAATGACGTTATTCCTTGTTTATGCCAGTACAATGGTTCATAATTTATCTTCAGCTAACTACTAACGAACTAACATTACAAGTTTTCTGTTTTGTGTGTTTTTGGTTTAATTTCCATTGCTATTTTAATTCGTGCAGATAGCCATGTATTTCTTTCTGTTGTTCTTAAGAAATTATTCCATTCATAATGGGGAGCCAGTACCCTCCACATGTTCGATAAGTGCATTCCAGTTTAGATTTTTCAAAAGAAGTAATAGCAATATTATAACCTTAAGTTTACATCGGTGATTTTTAAGGATATAGACTGCTTGTTATTAAGTATTCTACCTTTTGGCAGGTCCTCGAACCAATGATGTTTTTCTTTTTTTCTTTTTAGATTTGGGCTTGGAAATGTTTCTTCGTTTCTCGATCTTCAGCTTTCTCTTTTAACTCTCAATATTTTCTTCTATTTTACAAATCATCGATCACTTATGTTCTTCTTCTTCCTATTTCTCGCTTTTCTTCCATATTTCCTTCTAAGGTGGTATGAAGAAGACGATTTCTTCGCAAAATGTGTCAAATCCAACGAAGAATGCTGGCTAGAAGAGTTCTCTCCTATCCATTTCCCAACATCTTCATTTGTTACTGTCTGTTTTACCCTCTCCATCTTCCTCCAACACCGCATTTTGAAGCTTTCTAAATATTTCCTCCCTAACTTCCTTAATGTCCAAGTCTCTGAACCATACAGTCCAATGCTCCATATACAGTACTTGACCACTTCTTTAGTCCTATATTAAGCCTGCTAATTAAGAGCATTTTGGCTATTGTCATTCTTGACCTGATCTCTTTTGTGCAGTAAGCATCTCTCATCAAAATATTTCCCAGATATTTGAAACGATCAACCTTTTCAAGTTACGTATGTTCTACTCTGACTCGTAAGGGCGCGTTTCCACGGATATTCTCTTGACTTGCGATTTGTCGATGTTGATTTGGAAATAATTGATGACGAGTGTGACGGGGATTGATTTGCGGAGATTTTCTGAGATGGAATAATTCGTAAACATTTCAAAGAGGAAAGTGTATCTATGTATGTGAGCACGTATGTGTAACTCAATAAGGGTAAGCAGTTTGAGAAAGCTTACTCAAAGCTTTCTCAATTATCTCATATTTGAGAAAACACAACCGTTTCAAAGTGAGACTTTATATTGTAAACAGTCTATACTACAATAGCAACGTTTTACTCATGATTTCCAGAAAGAGTCGAATCGTTGAAACAGGGCATTTACCGACTGGTAGATTTATTTCGTTTATTAAATATATTTTTAGGTGATTATCCAGACACATACTGTCTTTCTTGTAATGGTTTGATAGGAACGACGAGAGCAAAACGAAATAAAGTAAGTAAAGAAATTTTTTGAAAGACTATTGCTTAGGAATTTTGAAATTATTCATTTCGAAATACTTAAAAATAAAACATTTAAAACTAATTTGTATATTTTATTCCATTCCAAATATCAGGAATACTCTTTCTCTTCCACATCTTATAGTTCGTTTCTATTTCGGTAGAAGTGTACAATCTGTGGAGAATTAAAAATATTTTAAAAAAAATACCACTACAGAGAGAGATGTGCATATATCTTTCGACCGTACTTAAAGCTATTTATCTCTCCTATTGATGAAAAATTTTCAGTTTCTTCACGTTGGAGAGTAGGAAAAAATGTAACTTTCTTTTTCAGAAATAAGATGTACAGAGTAAAAAAAAAAAAAAAAAAGTTACTCCTAACAGGGAGAAAGGGAAGATAATAGGAAATGAAATGACAGGACGGTAGTGTTGAATATAGGACGGAACGGACTCTATCCCGGAAATAAAATATTTTTTTTTCTTTTTTTTAAATTTTGACTAAAGAAAAAAGGGAAGTAGAAGAAAAACATGGAAGGAAAATTGAGATAGATTTTGAGTACTGATTTCATTTAATGAGAACAGACAAGCCCAGTGCGATTTGAAGTAATAAAATTAGCATTTGAAATGGAGAATATTTCCATCTAAAAGTCTTTACAGATTCGTCACACTGTAGGAAATGTAAGCGAAAGAACAAATGCGAGGGGTGGGACAAAAACGTAATACTACCAAGGAGATAGGAAAAGGAAAAAAAAAAAAAAGATTGCAGGAGTTAGGAAGAAATGAATTGAGAAAGAAAGGCATCTATGAATTTTTCGTAGCCGCTGGTTACAACGTATTCTTCTTCTTCAGGAGGAAGGGAGAGAAGAAGAATTGTTAAGAAAGATGAAGTGTGAAAAAGAAAATAACGGGATATGTTTGAATTCCTTTCAGGAACTAGAAGGAATGTTGCTTCAGATTTCATTTAGCACTGAATACCCTAAAGAAAAAAAAGGTATTAAAATTAGAAAAAAAAAAGAAATCATTTAGTTAAGGAAACAAGAAGAAGATGTATTATAAATTCGACTTCGAGAAGGGAATTCTCTCTCAAGTAACAAGAAGCAATATTTTTTTTGTCACTTTCCAGTTTTATTTTATTTTATTATTTTATTTTTAAAAATATTAATTCTGTTATGTTGAAAATAAAACTGCTGAACATGAATATAAAAATGCTGAAGAAGATTATTCACACATCAAAACTTAACACCACTCAAAACATTATTACATGTTAAGTACTTCGGTTTCGCTGATAAGGAATTCCACGTGAAGGTTATACTAGAAGCGCTAGAAAAAGAGGTTACAATGACCTGTACTTCTCCAAGTACAATGAATACATTTTTTCTTGAAATGAGAGTAGATAGATAAGAAAGTTGAGCTATACAGGGTGTTTCAAAACAACACCGACAACGTTTAGGTGATTCCTGACACCAAGATAAAATAAAAGTATAGACCAACTCGGGTGCACAAATGCTTCCTTTCGGAGTTATAGGCTGCCGAAAACAAAAAATAAATAAATTTGAAGGTCTATAGTTCCAAAACTATGGGATCTCCCGTAGTCGGTTCAAGACTTCACTTAGAAACTAGTATGTGCCCTATCCAAATATCGAAGTTTCAGAATCCTGCGGTACTTCAGTAACAATTTTTATAGAGGTAGTTTGTGAGTACTTCAAATTATATACGCGTAACCAAACACCCTCTATAAAAATTGTTACGTCTTAGGATTCTGAAACATGTATTTTTAGATAGCGCACATGTTAGTTCCTAAGTGAAGTCTTGACCCGACTACGGTAGGTGACATAGTTTTGGAGCTATGGACCTTCAAACTTCATTTTTCAATTTTCCGGCAGCCTATAACTCCGAAAGGAAGCATTTGTACACACAGGTTGGTCTATACCTTTTGTCTTATATTGGTGTCAGGAATCACCTCCCATACGTTGTCGGTGTTGTTTTGAAACACCCTGTATATTGTGAAATAATGGAAGACTTCTAAACAACGAATATTTACATTGAAACGGAAATAGGAAACATGTCATTTTCAGTTAGAATACAGCAATAAGATGGAAGATGGAACATGTTCTTAAGACACTGAATCCATATGAAAGGAAATTATCGCTACCTATTATCATTTCTGATTTAAAATTAAAACAGAAATTTGACCAGAAATGTAATATATATATATAAAAGAAAAACAGGAAGCTGTAGAAATCTGGTCAAATTTCTGTTTCAATTTTGTACAATGAAAAGTGTGGATAATTTTGTATAGGGTGTTCCAAAACAACACCGACAACGTTTGGGAGGTGATTCCTGACACTGAGATAAGAGAAAAAGTATAGACCAACCTGTGTGCGCAAATGCTTCCTTTAGGAGTTATAGCCTGCCGAAAACACGAAAAATAAACTTTTAAAAGTCCATAGCTCCTAAACTATGGGACCTATCGTAATAGGGTCATGACTTCACTTAGGAACTGGTATGTGCCGTATCCAAATATCCAAGTTTCACAATCCTGTGGTACTTTCGCAACGATTTTTATAGAGGTAGTTAGTGAGTGCTTCAAATTATATGCTCGTAGGCAAACTTTCAAACTCTCAAACTCAAAAATCAGTCTATGTCTGGCTACGCCTCCGCTACAAGTTTATAATTGCGATCAAAAGAAAAGCCTTTTTTTTTTTGTTTAACGTTCCACGTGCATCTACCAAGGCTAAAGCAGAGGGAAATAATGAAAATGAATGAAATGGCGAAATGAATTAAAATGGGAGAAAACGGGAAAATCTCGAGAAAACCATCCCACACGATGTTTGTCCGCCATATAACGTAGTTATCCGAGCTGAAATCGAACTACGGATCCCACGCTCCAGAGATGAGCGTTCTATCATAGTACCACCGCAGCCCCAAAGGATAATGCATTCTTTGCTATAACAATTAATTATTACACTTCCAAACTATGTTATGTGCTATAAGTGTCAGAAGTTCTATAGAACAGTTAAGTCCGTCTGTCGATATGTATGACAGCAAAAATGGTAAGAGATATCAAGACTTTTTCTTTGCAGTCGATTCACCGATCCAAGAATAGACATAATGTCCTCCATAAATCTGTTTAAATCGTAAGTGGTACAAATTAACCATTTTCGTTTTCAAAATTTGTCACTATAGAACAAAAACGATAACGATAAGCAGGGCCGTGCTGGGATACTAATGAGGGCGGTGGACAAGTCTACTAAAAGGGCGCCCATACAAACGGGAATATATATATATATATATATATATATATATATATATATATATATATATATATATATATATATATATATATAGAGAGAGAGAGAGAGAGAGAGAGAGAGACTTTGAAAGAAAGTATGGATGCCATTTTATATCAAAATCACCACCAAATTTGTTTTAGTATTAACGTAAATAGCTAACCTCGAATCGAAATCCTTTTTACTACAGAAAAACTTTTTAGATCCTGTAATAATATTTCTGTCAAATAAAAAGAAGCTAAATGTATCAACAACTTAATATAGCACGCCTATGGACGCAGGAGGCTCATTGCCGCGTTTACAAAAGCTCTCCATTGATTTCTGTCCTTAGAAAACTGAACCCAGTTTCTACTTTATATTTCAATCCCTGCGGAAACCATTTTAATATTGTCCTCCCATCTGCGTCTCGTTTTTCCTAACGGTCATTTTTCCTATCTGGATTTCCAGTTACAACTTTGAAAGCGTTTCTAATTTCTTCCATTCAGGTTACATAACCTGCCCATTAGACTTGATGACCCTAACAATGTTTGGTAAACGGTGTAAAATTATGCAGTTCCTCCTAATGAAGTTTCCGCCTTTCTCCATTCCCATTCCTCTTGGAGTTCGAATATTGGTTTAAGAATTTTGTTTTCAAATACTTTCAGTCTGCGATTTTCCCTCAGAGTCAGTGACCATGTTTCGCAACCATACAGCACAATAGGCATGATTATCGTTTTATATTTTGAGCTACAAATTGCTCAACAGAATTAGTGACAAAAAAAGATTTTTAACTGAATTATAAAACGAAATTTCTGCTTTCAGTTGACATCAAATTTTTTTTAGTGATTATGGTCTTGGTCTGTTAATAATGATCCTAGATATTTGAAAGTATCCACTTTGTCGAAAGAAAATATTATTTGGTATTTTAACGCATCCATAAAATGCAGTATTACGATCTCGAAAAACTTCCATATATCTAGTTTTCTCTGCATTTGCTTCTAAGCCCATATCCCTGCAAGCTTAATTAAGATTTCTGCATTCCTTTCTATTGTTCTATCATCCCCTATTAAATTTTCCTCGTCAGCATACGCCAGAACCTGGCAAATGCAATTCAGCTCTAGTACCTGATTGCTGTCTTTGATTTGCCTTATAGTGTTCTCCAGAACAACATTAAATAATAATGGCAACAACGCATCTCCTTGTTCCAGGCCATTCTCAACGTGAAAACTCAATAACAAGAATTTCTCTACTTGAGCCTTACTTTGGGATTCATTTAAACATATCTTAATTAATCTTCCTTTTTCGGTGTTGCAAATTCTGTAAATATGTTGTACAATGTTTCCCTCCTACTCGAGTCTAAAGTCAATAATTGATGTGCCAGGATATTGTATTCTAATTTCTTTTCAAGTATTAGTTGAATAGTAAATATCTGATCGATAGTCGATCGATTTTTGCTACATCCGCTCTGATAATCTCCAATAATTTTATCTGCGTATGGAGTCAATCTTGCTAATAGAATGTTTAAAATAATTTATTGGATCTTGACAGAAGAGAAATGCCTCAATAATTATTACATCTGTTTTGTTGCTTTTCTTCTGAACTGTAACAATGACTGATTCTGTTTACTCTTGTGGTATTTCTCCTTGCTCCAGATAAGGAGAATGAGCTTCTGTATCTTGCTCTACAATTTTTCCCCTCCAGCTAAAATTAAGTCAACCAGAATTTCGTCTACACCCATAAATGTGTGTTTCTTTAATTTTTTAATAGCGATTTCTATTTCTGTCTGGTTAGGTTCTCGAATATACGGTTATGCGGTATGGATTTCACTTTCTTCTCGCGCAGTAGTTTTTGGCTATGTGTTGGACAAATCGTCAAAGAAATCTTTTCTTCTATTTAAGATGCTATCCTGATCAGTGAGAACTGTTCCGTTAGCTTCTTTAATATATAAGCACGAGGTTGATAGCCTTAAGTTCGTTGATGCATTTATACATGTCCCGAATGTTTTTGTTTTCACTATTATCTTCAAGTTAATTAATTTTAAATTTCAAAAGTCGCGTTTCTTTGTTCTAAAGGTTTCGGAAGTTTTCTGCCAGATGACAATGAAATTTTATGTAGTTATTTCGTTCGGATTTTGTAGCCAAATCTGTTTCTTCTGTTTTCTCTTCTCTGCTACTTTAGTGCATCCCTGTTTGAACCATGGTTTGTTCCTACGTATTTCTGCGTGCCCCAATATTTCTTTTGCTGAAAGTTTAATGTTACGTCTAATTTCAACCAAGTATCCTGAACACTAGTGCACTCCAAACCTTATAAAACCGAGAATCTATTCGATACTTCAATCTGGTTCCCCTCTCACCTGACCCTCCTCTATTTTTTTAAAAAAAATTAAACCGCTCCGTTTTCAGATATTGAATGTTTCCTTTATTCAACGATAGTCTTTCTCTTACTATCACAATCAACTCCTCTGAACGACCGAACATCAGTTGTGCTAGACTATTTTCTTCTGTCTACAAAAACATGATCAGTTTGATTATGTGTTTTTTCATCTGATGAAGTCCAAGTATATTTATGAATGTCGCGATGTTGGAATTTTGTAATCTTCACGATAAGGTTTCTGGATGTTGTACAGTTCACGAGTCTAACACCGTTGTTACAACCTTCCTTATGCAAACATTTATTCCCTATAATCGGTTTGAAAACACTCTCTCGTCCTACCTTCACATTGAAACCGCCTAACAGGAATTATATATGGTATTGCAGGAGATGATAAATACCCGTTCTATTCTTTCGTAAAAGCTGTATTTTTTATCGCCATCCTTATTTTCTGTTGGGCATGTGCATTTAAAACAATAATATTACACCACATACCCTTAAGAGAAGTAAGAGAAAATCTATCATTAACAAATTCAACCCATGTAATTGGTGATATTACGTATTCGTTTTTGAAAAGCCCTGTTCCTAGTTGGTAATTTTTAATTAGTTCCCCGTAAAAGAACGCAAAATTTCCCGACTTGACTCCTCCATTTCCTTCTCATCTAACTTCCTGATATCCTACTATGTCCATCCTCTATTTCTAAAATCTTTTTTTTTTTTTTTTTTTTTTTTTTTTAAATTTTAACGCGCCTGCCCTATAGAGACTTCTTATATTCCATGTTCCAAATCTCATGTCGATTTCACTTTGCTGAGTTCGTGCCAAGTTATCAGTTCTGATCAGAGGATTTTGCGAACTTTGCTGAACAATTCTTCTTTTTTTACAGGATGAGGTTGTTAGCCCCACACCAAATCACCAAGTTGGAGGATCAGCCATTGTCTGTTCGCGACTGCTTATTCAGT
This sequence comes from Thermobia domestica, assembly GCF_964235325.1. Lineage (NCBI taxonomy): Eukaryota > Metazoa > Arthropoda > Insecta > Zygentoma > Lepismatidae > Thermobia > Thermobia domestica. Next base: position 102,535,046 of record NC_137461.1, read on the forward strand.
ATATTCACAGCTATCCTCTATATCCCAGAGGCCTTCTCCTTGATCCACAACCTGAGGACGCGCCGTGCAGTGCTGACAGGAAAACCACATTTTACGGAAATTAATATAGCTATATTTCAGAAATACAATAGGTACTGATTATCCGAACATTGGTTTTAAAACACATACGAACAATCAATCCGTGCGGATATATGAATGCACATTAAGACTGTGAAAGCTTCGATGCCGTAAAAGTCGTAAATTAGAGACTAGTGTCAGTGTAGTATTACATAAATGTATCGTACGTTTGACTATCCGAACTATTCTTGATGTATCACATTATTTCGTTTTATAGCTACATAACTTTATAATATTTATATACTCTTTACCTGTTCTCTGCCAATAACAACTGTATGAATTTATAATACAAAAGTGAAATACAGAATAATAAAATAAAAAATATATAATGTGATATTTCGCAGGTCTTCTTATGTAAAGGGCGCCTTGTATTCTTCACAGGTTCTGTACTACCAGTCAGTATTTGAATGTATTATACAGAGCTGGTATACAGGATAACTAAAACCACTTATCTATAATGTGATGTTTCGTATTGCACCTTATGTAAAGGGCGCACTGTACCTTTCACGGGTTCTTTACCAATAAAACTGTAAGAATTTATTACTAAAAACTTGTACTTTCATTTATATTGTGATACTGTATTTCGGAGGGCGCACCGGGACACGTCCCGGTGTCCCGGTGGGCCAGCACGGGCCTGACGATAAGTAATAAGCAATTTCATGGAATCCATTTAGTGTCTTAATCAGATTATACCTTTTACTCTAGTTTTCTATAAGACCGGAAGGGGTAGAAATTTACTACTATTTCCGGTTTAAATATTTGTCTCCATAGAGGAAAAGCAGTAAGAAATATCTATAAGTAATATTGATAATAGTATTATTGATAGTAGTAAAACCATTGAGCGTGCAAAGGAAAACTCTCAATTCGACTATTCAGGCTCATATCCACGGGAGGCTCCGGGCTTCTACCGGCCCCCCACCTACATTTTGGAGCTGGCTACGGACCTGCGACTATTAGGTCTATCTCTGTATGCCAACAAGAAGTGCTGGAAACCTACGATTTTCAGTTTCAATATTGATCTCAACAGTGCAACGCGGTAATACATAGAGAGAAGCTGTTTTCCAATATGGAGTTAATACCGTAGGAATACGTATCTTCGACTTATTATTCGTCTAATGCAATCGAAAGTAGTAGAAATATACTGCTTCGTCCGGCTTCAAGCGAAAATGGTAATACGAGACTGAAAACCATACTTTAAATGAATGCACTGTCCAAAAGATTGATTTGTTCTTAAGCGAAAATAGTAAGAAATTGTAAACCTTTCTGTTCAATATTGATTCAAAGTATATATGGTAATAATTTCATACCTCTCAAGAAACTGTTTTTGATGTGGATTCAGCATCAGATTAACAAGTTCTGTCTTTCATATTACCCCTTGTTGAAGCCAGAAGGTCCAGTACTGTGGATAAAACTATTTTAAAATTGAATTCGCATAGGTTGGAAGTATAACGTGCATTCACAACCGTGAGAAAATTCTCTTGCTTTAAACTCTAATTCATACTAAGTTTTCCTCCACAGTTTGCGTTCTTAAAGGAGTCATTACACTGTAAAAAAATCGTTGTGTTATTTCAACGACATACCTTTGTGTTAACACAATTGTGTTAAAACATAACACAAGCAGGTGGTTAGAATAACTCAATCTGCATTTGGAGTTGTGTGTCAAATACCGGTAGTTGAAATGACACACAGCCTGTATGTTAAATTAACACAATTGTAGAACCTTCGGTGTTGTTTTCTGTGTGATTGCCACATATGCTGGCCATCTAATTATAAAGGCTTATTGTACTGAAGCTACAGTCAAACACAGTAGAAAGAAATACTTAAACAAATCCAGGCATTCGCAAAATTTAAACGTGCAAACCGTGAGATGTGTTCTCAATTGTTTTACATAATGTTTCTGAAGAAATATGTCAACAGTGAGAAACAACACCGTATTACTGTGTCACTTCTACACTTCACTAGAGCTCAACAGTCAACACCGGGGACTCTGTTTCAAAAATGGCGGAAAACCAGTAGAAACACGATTAAGAGGCAAACATACTATAAGGATATAGGTAAGAGTTTTCTATCATTTTGAACAAGTTGTTGATGAAGGTTGTGTTTCGAACCATCAAGAAATACTTCACAATAAGTGTTGGTGAGGACGACAAAAAAGTTTATGAAGATTTTCTAAATGAAGTGTTCTGTAGTTTACTATTCTTATTTTAAAATTAGAATCTTCGGTAATCGTATGCATGCACACCACAAGCTTTTCCAACAAAGAAAAATGGTTCCATCAACACCGCACACGGAGTTATTCTAACACCGAAATAGGTGTCGTAGTAACACAGAAGTGGACTCGAACTAACACCAAAAACGGTGTTAATCTGGTAATCTGACCTTGAATTTTAACATAGGGAGTGTTGAACTAACACCAAAACGGTACGGCTTTGATCTTGAATTATGACACAGACTGTGTGTTGAAATAATAAGGAAATGATGTTGAAATAACACAGGGACTGTGTTATATTAATACTTGACATGATATAATATTAACACACTACACACTGTGTTACTTTCTTCGTGTTGGTGCAACACCGCCACAAGTAACACCCAACACTTTTCCCCACATTACCGACTCTGACGTGGTGTCGAATCAACACCGAAAATATTAAAACAGATCCGAATATTACACCACTCAACACGGGTTGTGTGTTAAAAACGTAACACGCCGCCTGTGTTAAACGTTAACACCGCGGGGTATGTGTTGAATTAACACTGTATAGTGGTAGTCAAGCTGGAAGCACTGCCCTGTTATAAATTTGAGTTGAACTTACACAACCATTTTTTACTGTGTATGATATAATTAAAGTTTGGTTGCGTCATTTTCAATTTAAAATTATGCCTCTTCCAAAAATTTCATGGATTCATCTAATGCCCAGAAATTCGACTTTGGGCACCCATGTTCTACTCGTAGCTAAGTTTTAATAGTGCTCAAGGAGTGAAGGGTGAAAAATGATTTTGAAATCTAATCAAACTATCTTTCAGAAAATTTTGTTCACAGAAAAAAGAATCAAAATGTGAGAGCGATGCGATTAGACACTATTCGCTATACGATGTGAATTGCAAACGAGTGACTATTCGCAATTTCAGGGTGAGGCGGTTGGTTATCTCTAGAAGGGTTGTCTGAAAGTGTGCTTGAAAAGAATATTATTTTTTGCATACAATAAAATAGACATAAACAATGCACCGGCGAAAGTTAAGTGGAGTGTTAGCACGCTATTAGTCTAAAAATGCATTTAAAGAAAAAACTTTTCTTAAAAATCTCAAACTTATTTTGTTCAGAACTAATACTGATACGAAGTGTTCACGCATAGATACGAAGTGTTCACGCATAGAAAAAGTTCTAAAGATATGGAATAAAATAGTTTGTTGTCTCTATGAAAGAATAATTCCTTTATTCTTTTATTAACATTTAAAAAATGGATGTTTCGAATCATTGTTTGGGCTTTCAAACGCTTAACGTCTAGGAGCAGTTAAATAACGTATTTTACGTTGTTCTCTATATTAAATAAGTGTTATGTACCTTTTCCTTTCACTCTCTCTATCTCATGTACCTTTTTCTTTCACTCTCTCTCTCTTGACGATGAAGGTAAGAACTCATGTAAGTATTAAATATATACTCTCCTGTTGTGGTTAGTTGTCCTGAAGGCAAAATAACACAACGATCAAGAACCTTCAATAGTGTTGAGGTAGAGTTGCGAACATTTTCCCTCTTTTAATGACTTGCAAGGAAGAATTCTTTCTTGCTCGAATGTGTCATATGATAATAAGCCTATTTAGATTTAGTAGAAATATGGTTTTACTTTGCTAATTTATATTACTTCGTTTAGAAAACATCGGAAAGATGATGATACATGAACTCTGAGAATCTTAACTTACAAGGAACGGACATGAACGTGTCATCCGGACATCCGAATCAAACTTAGTCCATTCGATAAAATAACAAAAATATGTTCATGCACAAAAAATTATGTGCCGTAAACAACCGAGTAAGCCCCAGAGCCCATTAACCCTGTTAGTATTAAGAAAATTGTAGACTCGCAGTGAAATAGCTATTGCACCAACACTATTCATTGGAAAGACATGGTTTAAAGTTCATTTTCTTCAGCATGAAACAAGGTTCCAGAGGTGCTATGTATTGGGACCTATAACGTACTTGAAAAAGGAAAATTGGGAGAATGTGGGGAAAATTCCCTCCAGAAATCCCCACCTTCAACTTTGGACCTCTCTGGAGTTGCCCCAGGTAACAGCAGACAATTCAAATGTATTTCAAAAAATACTATAGGGGATAAGAAATGTCTGTACCAAGTTTTGAATTGATAGACAGAATAGGCATGAGGGGAAAGCGTGTATTAGTATACAAGCTTTTCCCTCATATCTATTTCATACTTACTCCGTTGTCCATAGCACCTAATTTTTTGTGCATGAACATATCTTTGTTATGGTTATCGAATAGATTAGGTTTAATTCAAATGTTCGGATGACACGTTCATATCAATTCCTTGTTAGAATCGCATCATGTCATAACTATATTCCAAGAAGAACAGAAGTGAACAAAATTCGGTGTGCAAAGCTGCGGAACACAGTTTCTGTTTCAAAGTTAAGTCTGTTCCTGGCCGAGCTAGGCTACCAAATATAGCGATCTTTATCACTAAAACGATGGACTACTTACCCACCAAAGTCTGAGTCAGACATGGCCAAACTTTGGATCCCTTACATCAGCTACTACTTCTTAAGGACTGGATTAAGTTTTGAGGTATTCTTAGATAGTTGTCGTAGGATACGTCCTCTATTAGCGATGGGTCATATGAATTATGTAAGTACCTCTCTCTGTACTATTGGAGAACGTCCAAATTGACAGAAGATTAGAAAAATACAACAAATAGAATTAAAATAATCATGATCGTTAACTGGCCGGAGTTTCTTCAAATTGCCTTCGGACCTGATCATTGAGATGACCATTAACAAACAGTCCAAGAAGAGGAGAAGCGATGGGTGGTTTGGATTCTCCTATAATCTCCCTGTGATTGTTATTAGCATGCTAAACATACCTGTTGTGTTATACGCAAGGGAGCAGTCGCAAAAAATCCATACATTTGAAGCCTCTTTATCTAACCCGAAACTGGATGCGTCAAGGGGAAAAATATTTCAAGGTAATTCAGGAAGTGAAACTTGCTATCGGGGAAAGCAATGGAGACTTGTGGGACCTAAGTAACCAAGACTTTCGTTCACTTTGCACTGCACACTGAGGCAGTCACTGAGGAAGTTGTTAAGAGTCTCCCTGCAGTTCATGATGAGGGGACAGCTAAGGTTGAAGAAATATTGAACTGACTTGCCTCAGAACCTCAACCTCCATGGTCATATTAGCAAACAAAATCGTGTCGAAGAGTTTGCCTGCGCAAGAGAGTAAGGAAGAACTGGGTGTTCAGACCAGAAGGGATTGAAGTTCAATTACCAAAGTTGAGAGAAAAAGAGACATAAAACACCTGTACTTCGTTTAAATACATGGAAAAATGAACATTGCTTTTTTTTTACTTTATAAGAGTTATTTATAATATGGATACGAATTTTTTAAGTATTGAATGAAAACTCAGCTAGATTTCTTAAATATGAAATATATCCGAAGTGACCAAATTTGGACTTGAATCTCTTGTATACTAAATGCTCCAACTAATAATACTGGTAGACTACGCCTCAACGAAACAAATTGTAGACTTCGTAACTAATGGATAAACTTCTAGAATGGCTTTGACTTGTGTCATGTAGTACAGAATAACAACACTGAGCATGTCCCTTTCTACAGCGGAGGAATGTTGCACAAATTTGTCAAGTCAAAATTTATGACACTGATGACTCTATAATCCGTAATATCATCACCACTATACCATGCCGTCTTAGATATTCCATGGAACAAATACCACCGTCAAAGATTTAGAGCTGTTATACCTCTCGCCTGTACGAGTACATACTGGGTTGTCATACCTAATCAATGATATTTACATCAAGAAGGGGATAATTAACAGTACTAAAATCATAAATGTAAAAACATCGTATGCAGTCATATGGTTTGTGGCAAAGGTTTGCTCTGTTGCTGATCAACAAATGACGACTCGAGTGCATAACATTAATTTCTGTTGACGCCTGCGATCAGAGGAGAACAGTTTTTTTTTACCAAGTGGCAATTGTATGATCACATTGATGATTGGTATTATACCATGGATCTCCTATGCTAAGACTTACATCCGGTGAATGTAATCCCTGACTTAAAGTAAAATGTGCTTCTAAAACATATACCAGAACGTTATTTCAAGCCACTCAGTTACTTGATTCTCATCCGATTATTTTTGATTTTGAAGACGCCAACGTATTGGTTATTGCTTCATACACGAGTCAGATAACTGAGCCGAATATCCACATGTACAGGAAAAAATCGGGAAATGATGCAGAATCCTAACACTGCTGATCAATATTCTAAGAACAAGACAAACCAAATGCTGCACTTGCAATCTACGCATTTATTAGTTGTGACACAGTAGAAAGCTTCTTCGGCTGGGGAACATTACTACTATGAAAGTATTTACCAAAATAATAAGGTATTCTTGCAAACAATGTAACAACTTGAAGTTGAAGAGAAACTATCTGAAGAACTGTCTGTTTAATTGTAGTTGCTAATGATTAATGTAATCTACAATGATTCAGCGAGAAAGCGATTGTGTGAAGCCTGAGTACGTAAATGGCGGCAGTTGCTACAATATCATACAGCCCAGGGCAGACATGGTCATTTTTCCTAACCCTTCCTCACCCTCACCCTCAATTGACACTTCTCACCCTCACTCTCACCCTCCATCACACTCACACTCCATTGACGCCCTCCCCTCACCCTCCCCCACACTCACACTTCATTGACGCCCTCACACTCACCCTCCCTCACACTCATCCTCCATTAACGGCCTCCCCTCATCCTCCCTCACACTCACTCTCCATTGACGGCCTCCCCTCACCCTCCACTGATGCCCTCAACTTCACCCTCCCTCACATTCACCCTCCATTAACGCCCTTATTATCACCCTCCATTGACGCCCTCACCCTCCCTCACACTCACACTCCATTAACGCCCCCACCCTCAATCAACGCCCTCATCCTCGCCCTTGCTCACACCCACACTCAAATGACGCCCTTACACTTACCCTCAAGCAACTAAATTAATCAGGACACGACAAACTTAAATGTGACCAATATAGTACGTGTAAAATAGTACTTAGGTGTAATTCCCCTCTAAGGTGTGGAATTTTCAAAAAAGCTAAAAAAAAGTTACTTTTTATGGTAAATTGGTGTTCCAAGTTTTATATTCCTAACTTCACAAATCTGGGAGATACAGTTTCTTGAAAAAAAAAACTACCATTCACTCTTTTAGGATACACGTTTCCTTATCCCTTGTTTTTGTGACAAAAGGAGCATTTTATGTAAATTGCACATTCCTCCCTATAGAAATATGGTCTGGCTGATAATGAGTCACTCACTTCTACTGTTCTATATAATAGCATAGTATTGTTATTATTATTGAAGATTTGAAAATAAAATGCTGCATCTGAAATCCCAGAAAATGCCAGAAAAAAGTACGTATGAGAAACAAGAAGCGGGGATGAAGGAGGGCGGAAAGTATGTAGGAATTACGAAGGGGAAGCGTCAGGTAAAACGATGTGAACCACTGGGCCCTAGGATAAATGTGATAAGATTATTTATTTTAAAAGTGACTGGCGGTTAACAGGAGAGATCTCTCGTATCTATACAAATAGCGTACGCGCCTTTGGCGCGGGAGACACAGGTTCGATTTCCGACGGGACCTCATGTGGTTCGGATCCCATGTTATCTTGAACGGGATGCTAACTCTTTATATTCAAGTGTGCAGGCGGGACATAGTCGGCTCCAGGGTCCCAAAAGCCTTAATCCGCTCTGAGTGCTATGCACAGAGCCGTACGCAAGAATTTATTTCGGAAGGGGTTCAAAGCGTTTCGGGGGGGGGTCCAAACACAATTTCAGGCTAAATTATACTAAACTTTGTACCTAAAATTAGACTAAATTGACAAAAAAGTCCGGATTTCGAAAGGGGGGGTCCGGACCTCAAGGACCCACCCCCTGCGTACGTCCTTGGCTATGCGCACAAAATATCCATTTTTTTTAAGAAATAAAGGGGACCGCGGTAGCTCAGTAGTAGAGCGTTCACTTCTAGTGCGTGGAGTCCCTGGTTCGATCCCAGCTTGCGCCAAGTGAGCTTTGTGATGAACAAACACCGTCTGCGTGGGTTTTGTCGGGGTTCTCCCGTTCCCTCCCATTTCCTTCATTGCACAGTTTCATTCATTTCTCATCATCACCGTCTCCCTTAGCTTTGGCGTATAATCGTGGGACGTTAAACTTGATATTTCATTTTATTTCATTTCATTTCTGTAGAAATAAAGCTTGACTTTTCGTGCCTTTCTTTCAATATGCCTGATTTACAATTGGTAGAGAACATAGATTAAAAAAATCTAAAATAATGGTTGCCAAATGCTTGTTGATATTCAACTTTTGGTGAAAAGAACTTAGGAGATGCAGAAAGAAGATATTGAAGTTATGACTTTATATAACACCATATTTATAAATGAAGGACGGAACATACTTCGGATACAAGCAACTTTAAGGACGAATGAATGAAATTACTCTTCATTACGAAATTCATTCTCAAACACATAATTTCAGGGAAGCTCAGGCCCCATGGGTATGGGCGTGATCTGTACGATCATTGACTGTTTGCACCCAACAAGTAGTGGCGTAACTAGAATTTTTTAAAAGGGGACTGAAAAACCATTTTGGGGCCAAGGTACCCAACACTCCAAAATTCTATTGTTTCGGTATTTTAGGTTTATCTTTAATCAAGAACATAACACAATTTGCGAGCATTTGAGGCAAAAGAATTGTGGTTACTATTTCAGTCTTGCACATTTTTAGCAACATAGTCATGTTTGTTTTAATCTTTATTAAATTAAAGCTATTGTTTCTCAAAATAACTCGACAAGATTGGAGACAGGGGGAGCGGTGGCTCAGTGGTAGAGCGTTCACCTTTGGTGCTTGGGGTCCCGGGTTCGATCCCAGCCCCCGCCAAGTGAACTTTGTGGTGGACAAACACCGTGCTCGTGGGTTTTCTCGGGGTTCTCCCGTTTCCTCCCACTTTCTTCATTCCACCATTTCACTCATCTCTCATCATCACCGTCTCCTTTAGCCTAACCGGCATAACCGTGGGACGTAAAACTTACAGATTTCATTTCATTTCAAGATTGGAGACAAGACAGGGTTGTTCCAACCGAAAAAGATACATTTTTCGAGGCATCACTTTTCGAGGCGAGACAACCTCTAATCTTGTCTCGTGCGCATCCTAAATTGCACGAAATAATATTAGAATACAGTAAAAAAAAGAAAATATTAATTACCTTATAAAGTAATCAAACCTTAAAAGTCACCTATTTAAAATTTGCCCTGTGAAATAGTTCATATTTTAAGGGGGCTATTCATATAGTAACAGAATATTAATAATCAACGATCAATTACTCTGTGAAGATGCTGAATTCTAAGGTGTGTGTGCACCTTCTGTTGCATTTGGGTGCAAATTCGTCAATATTGTAATTTCGGTAGATTTTCTTAGTATCCTCTTTTCTAAAAGTAACATACTGAAATTTAGGTGGGCTTGTAAGAAATTGGGGAGGATTGAACACCCCAAATTAGACCTAGTGACGCCACTGCCAACAAGCCACCAGTCACAAAAGACAAAGGGAAATATTTAATTTAATAATAATAAAAAAGTTGAACTATGTAAATTTAGGACTATAATTGTATGTGAAAATCATTATAAATACAATTATGTTTTATATTTAATTGAGCTTTTCTCCCTATCGCGGAACTTATGTCCGGCACGGAATCGAAACCGGATAACCCAAGGATCTCTGCTTCAGATAATCGCTGGTCAGAAATGTTCTTCAAATAAAATGAAATGAAACATTCAGTTTAACGTCCCACGATTATGCTCCGAGACTAAGAAAGACGATGAAGATGAGAAATGAATCAAATGGTAGAATGAAGAAAGTGGGAGGGAACGGAAGAACCCCGAGAAAACCAACGCATATGGTGTTTATCCACCACAAAGTTCACTTGGCGTACCTTCACATAAAGTACAGCTACAAATAAAACATTTTCTACCCTAGAAGAAAGAATCTCCTTTACATTGTTCCCTCCATTAAATGTACATATTAACAATTGCTCTACTGAAACCATCCCTCCAACTAGTGATGTGAAGTGGAAAATTTTCCGCTTAAATCTTCCCATTTCTGAAAATTTTCCATTCTAAACAAATATTCATTACCAAGTATTAACTCCACATTAAGCCATTGATTGAATCCATGAATAGAAATATGACATTACAACAAATTATAATCATCCAACTTTCTAGGTCCTATAATGGGAAAATATATAAATATTATTGAGTACCTGGTAATAAACCTAATATTTGATTACCCAAGAATTATATGATAGAACAGCGTAGTTTGGAAGTCTAAAAGTAAGTATATAGCCAAAAGCAGGAAATATCTTTTTATTTGATAATTAAATATAAAGTTATTTATTGTGGCTTGCAGCTTTGTACTTTTCTTATATATATTTTTCGCTTACTTAGAAGAAGAAATAAGGCTTTTTCTTAGTTACAATTTCAAAATGAATATATGAATATTTATTAGTTTCTCTTCTGAACGAATATATGAAAAAAAAAAACATTATTTCCTGAGAACTTCTAGTATTTTTAATGGGTTACTTTCGTTAAACTTTGAAATTTTCGGTAGCCAAAAACTTGTAGTAGATATTTTTATATATTTCATAATTATCCTATTTCTATAAAGTGAAAATATATAAATACAGTAAAGTAATAAAGCTATGAGAAACATCTTGTTTTCGCGCATGAAAAGCGTATGGAATTGATGGAATATTGATATGACGATTTTCTGTGAACGACGATTAATTGTAAGAAAAAAAAAACTACATTACATTTTCTAACATATTTTCCAGAAATGAAGAATTGCAAGATAATTCATTTTATGAACCCTTACCCTCACCCTCAATTGACGCCCTCACCCTCACCTCCCTCACACTCACCCTCAACTGACAACCTCACCCTCCCTCACACTCACTCTCCATTGACGCCCTCATACTCACCCTCCCTCACACTTACCCTCCATTAACGCCCTCACACTCACCCTCCTTCACACCTACCCGCCATTGACTCCCTCACACTCACCCTCCATTGACGCCCTCACACTCACCCTCAATTACTTTATCGCCCTCACCCTCCAACGCCCTTACCCTCAACTACTAAAATGAGGGTGAGGGCGGCTCTCATGAGGGCAAAATGAGGGAGGATGACCATCTCTGGCCCAGGGTGCCTCCAGATGAAATTTCTTTTAAACAATATTGCCTTCGAAATCACTTGCAAGCTTATGAATATAAGAATGCAAAGCAAGCAAAATGATTGATTTGAATGAACTTTGGGTGAGAACGACAATAAGAAGGATTGCAGCCTCTCACACGCACACTGCCCGTTCGTCCAATATTGGAGTACAGTTCCTCAATCCAAGGAAAGCCTTAAGGAATCCGACGAAGGAATATAATCTGACTTATCTATAGAAGTAACCGATAAAGATAAAGAGTTCCGTTCTTGAGTTTTTAAGACATGGAATATGCCATACGATGATTATGTATGTGGTTTCACATCTGCTAAGGCCATAAAACAGATTGTCTAAACAAAATTGTTAATTTGTGCCTTAAATAGTACTGATAAATTCCACTGACATCATCATAATCATACAGTAATTTTAAAACAAAGCCGTACTTCAATACTTCATATTTTCTTGTTTAATTACGATCATATTTTCTGATTAAAAGCTTTTACATAATGAAATACACTGTGTGATTTATTATCCATTGAACCTCTTTAACGTGGAAATCGTCAAAGTAGTTCAAATGGTTTCTGATTTTTTTCATTCTTTCAACACTGGCCGCCATATTTCAATATGACTGCTAAACTTCAATTTTGCAGAAGTGGCTCCCATACAAACTTGTACCTTTATCCTAACAACAATTAATTTCATACATTAACAAAACTATCCTTTTTTTTTAAAAAAAAAAAAACACACGAACTTCGTTATTTCGACAGAAATTCGAAACTACTATGAAAGCAGGTTTCATCTGTTGCCAATACGAAAAGTTAGGAGCGATGTACGTAGATAATGAATTTTTGAGTGTTATCTCTAGAAATCTTAAGTTGTTTTATGAACCAGATCATCCCAAGTGGGTCTCCTCGAATTTTCTCAGTAATATTTTTAGATAACTAAAAATAAACGAGACATTTTAAATTTTGTTAGCCCATAAGGGAACATGTACTCTCCTACACAAACACATAAGATTCATTTCGTACTCATCAAAACGGACACAACTGACACTGTATTACAAAACTGTTGCCCCGTTTACCAGTGTGTGTTGCAAGATATATATATATATATATATATATATATATATATATATATATATATATATATATATATATATATATATATATATATATATATAATTTAATTCGAAATGTATTTGAAATCCTAGTCAGATAATAGTGTGGTATATAAATTTGTTACAGTCTTCAAATGAAATGGTTATAGGTAATCCCAAGTGGGTGGGGCTCTTTGGATATACTAACCTATTTTTGAAAGGTGCTTATGAACTAATATTTTATTATCACTATGGTAAATTGTCTACGTGCTTCTGTAACTGTAATAAAAGAACAACTGACTGATAACATTTTGTTGGAATTTTATTTTTACAAAAACTACCTTGCATGTCCGAAAAGCACTACCTCTTAGGATTTATAGGGCTACGAAAAGGGAGATCTGCAATATGTTCAACATTACTAGGTGTAGTTGCAGCATACTCTTTCTTTCAGCTTTTATTTTACATACATTTTTAAGAGATGCAACAATATTGTATTGTGCTGATGAATACATTATTTTTACTCAAACAGTACTTTAATATTTCAAAACATTTATCTAAATAAGAAACTAGTTGGCAATCTACAATACAGCAGTATATATTCTCCTCAGGCCTGAAGGCGAATTTTTATAGCTGGAGCTACCGTTGCTTATGAATTGATTGCTCAACACTGATGCTAAGAAATCTCCCCAGGTTCGAATGGAATTTCACCTAAACTTGAACGAATCGTAAGCAAAATCTTAGGCAACTTGAAAAATTTCAACAAAATATTTGTAGGTGACAGCACGTTATCGCGATGGCAAAACACCAGCTTGAAAAATGTGCTCATGCAAGTCGAGGTAAGTTGTCAATTATAATTATAGATGTGTTTGTTAATTTAAATTGAAAGACAAAGTATTGCTAACATTTATTAGATAGTTGCTAGAACTGACATTCGGACCTTATTAGCATCAGTGTTCAGCAATTAATTCATAGCCAACGGTAGCTCCAGCTACCAAAATTCGCTTTCAGTCTTTGGAGGAAATGATATGCATGGGCGCATATAATTGACTGGTCGGTCGGCGAGTAATGGAAGACATTCTAACCGAATGGTGGCAAATGGTTGACAGAAGTTCAACTCATGGAAAGCCATATTGATTTGCATGCAAAGAAGAGGAAAAGAACCTGTTTCATAACAGCGTTTGATTTTCAAAAGACCAAGATGGAAGAAACTGCACCAATTTAATCTCTATACAATCAATTACGTATCTAACTTTGACGCCATTATGTGGACACACACACACACACACACACACAAACATTTCTGTTTATATGATAGACACTATCATTCGAATTATTTACTTGAGTTCCCTCGTGGCTATATAATTAGCGATCTAGCCTTTAGGTCGACTTCCGATGGGAGTAGAGGCGGTTGGAATTCAACATCAAACTGTAGGTCTCTTTCATACGACTTCGGTACTGACAAGGGACTGTCAATTGCATATAATTAATTAATTATTTTTTAAGCTGCTTTCGTACTCTCAATGCTATTTTTGCATCCTCTTTTGAGAATCAGTTAATTCCAGCATCAGTAATTATAAATTAATATTTCACAAGATTGTTAATAAAATGTCAAAGTTATATATATACTGATTACTATGTATGTATATGTAGTATGGGTTAAGTGTGTAAATACTCATTGTTCACGTATTCACTTGCAATAATTATTGCTTTATATGGATAATATAACATAGGAAAGATATTTCGCAAGAGGATATAAATTCTTTGTGATAGTTAATATAATAAAGTGTTCTTTCAGTGTATTAGGTGACGTTAAATACATAGGTTTAATTAAATACACAACTAGGAAATTTTCATCACAAACCATGTATAATGTATTACTTTGTTAATATCAGTGAGAGATGATTGATTAATTAGTACAGGTGTATGTAAAGGTTGGAGCACCGTGTTCAACTATTATTGTATTCGAAACAATGTTTATAATCGTTAATTGAAAGTTTTTGATGATATTAAACAACAACAATAATAATAATAATAATAATAATAATAATATTGATAACAAAGCACTTTTATGTTCTATTTAAGTTAGTTTGTGGCTACCCGCAAACTATAATAAATATTTTTCATGTTCCTAAGAATAAGTATTTATAAAAGGCATGTAGGTATACACTCACGAGCAATTGAATTAAATATGCCTTGCCAGTAACATGCCAGTATCACCTCTTTTTGCCTTGATGACGCTGGCGATGCGGTGTTGCAAAGACTCTACAAGACACCGGATCCGTTCAGGAATACCTATGATCACTGTTCAACCTTTCATAATCTTCGATCGATTCAAATCCAAAGCATGCACATTCTTCTCGAAAGCATTCCAGATGTGCTCAATAGGACTGAGATCGGGATTTGCTCGAAAACGAGAAAAGCATCTTGACATCCGTGTACTTCATATCAAACAGTCAACCACGATTCGGGAACAATGGACTGGAACATTGTTTTGTTGTAAATATAAGTTGCCTGCAGCGTTTTGAATGAATATGATCTATCAGCTCAGCGTTTATTCTGAACCTTAACTCCTTGCGAAGAATTATTCCTACACTATTATGACCGTCTTTTTCATTGCGTGAGTAAAACGTTCTATATTTTTCGCATCTCAACTTTCCACTACTTTTTCATTTACCTTTACGAATTCCTACTAAGTCTAGATAGGTCATTTCACTAACAAAGGCTATAGCTCTCCCTTGACGCTCAGGTATACACTGGATAATATGGGCTGCAATCCTGCTTTACGTTGGACAAAGCTGCAAAGTATGGTTTAGCGGATCCCTTCATCATGTCCTGGATCCGGGTGGTCGTGCATCAATGACGGAAAATTTGAGAGGCGAATCTACAGGTAAAAACAAGAAAAAAATGTCATATGAACATTGGGTGAATGCGGCTTCGTTTGGACGCTAGAGGCATCTGAAATGTCACCTTCCGAGGCGGCAATTTGCAATATCGCAAGAACGGAGAGAAATACGAATGTCGGGTCAAAATATATCAAAGGAAACCTCATACGAAGAATTCAATTATGCATAATTGCTGGCGAAACAGTGGCGGCACCAGAGGGGGGCACAAAGAAAGTGAATGAAACGTGGAAAAAGTGAACAATTTACACTGAAAACTTGTAGGAGGGGATGTTATGGAACATACAACAACAAATGTTAATGAATAAAGGCAACAATGGCTACGCTGTATGGACACCATGTTAGGCGGAATGTAGGAATACAGTATTATTGTAACGGAGAGAAATAGGAATGTCGGGACAAAAGATATCAAGGGAAGCCCCACCCGAAAAATTCGATTATGCATAAGCGATGGCGAAACAGTGGCGGTGCCAGAGGGGGACACAAAGAATGTGGATGAAACGCGGAGAAAAGTGAACAATTTACACTGACAAACTGTAGGAGGGGATGTTACATGGAACATGCAGCAACAAATGTTATTGAACAAAGGAACAATGGCTACTCTGTAGGGACACTATGGGAGGTGGAATGTAGGAATACAGTATCTGTGTAATGGAGAGAAATAGGAATCTCGGATAAGAAGATATCAAAGGAAACCTCAGTCAAAGAATCCAATTATGCATAAGTGATGGCGAAGCAGTGGTGGCGCAAAGGGGCACAAAGAAAGTGAATGAAACGCGGAGAAGAGTTCTAGCACAGATGCTGTTCTCGGATGAGGCATTCATACGGGTAACCAACAACCAGTATGCAATTGTAGAGACGAAGAATCATCAGCGATTTCCAATTGCATGTGTGAGCTGGGACAACACTTCTTACCACAGCGATTGAACGCAAGCGATATCGTATCTCCAGTTTCTGACCCAGGGCCTACCTATTCTGCTTGAAGACGTGCCACTGAGGACACGACAGTGAATATGGTTTGTACATGATGGCGTCTTTTCCCATTCATGTCACAGTATTCGTGCATATCTGAAAGAAACATTTTCACGCAGGTGGATAGATCTTGGTAGCAGACGAGAATGGCCCCTACGTTCTTCCAACCTGAATACCCTAGATTTTTTTTGTGGGGCTACGTGAAGTGTTTCGTGTACACACGGCCCGTGCATGACATCTTGAAGATCTTCGCCAGCGTGTATGATCTGCATTAGCCCCACCACGGCAAACACCAGCGATATTGCCACCAGTCAGAGAATCTTTACGCCATCGTGTAACTGTCTCTGTCGAAGAACAAGGAAGACATATTGAACACTTTCCATACGACGGCATTATGTTGACCATGGTAAGTACAACACTTATTGTTTTTACAGTACACTGGGTCTCATCTTCCATACGTGTTTTGTACGATCTGCATGTTTCATCACTAAGAGTGTTTAACAGTTTCTTTGTAGCTCCCGTGGGTCGCCACTGTTCCGCAAAACGTGTGCATAATTTCATTCTACGGATGGGGTTTTCTTTTATATGTTTTGACCCGACATTCATATTTCTCTTCGTTACACAGATACTGTATTCCCACATTCCGCCTCCCTTAGTGTCCCTACAGCGTAGCCATTGTTCCTTTATACATTAACATTTGTTGTTGCATGTTCCATATAACATCCCCTCCTACAGTTTGTCAGTGTACATTTTTCACTGCGTTTCATTCACATTCTTTGTGCCCCCTGGCGCCGCCACTGGTTCGCCATTGCTTATGCATAATCGAATTTTTCGGGTGGGGCTTCCCTTGATATCTTTTGTCCCGACATTCCTATTTCTCTCCGTTACAATGATGCTGTATTCCTACATTCCGCCTAACATAGTGTCCATACAGCGTAGCCATTGTTGCCTTTATTCATTAACATTTGTTCCTGCATGTTCCAGTACCTGCATGTACCACGTTCCTGCGTGTTCCTACAAGTTTTCAGTGTAAATTGTTCAGTTTTCTCCTAGTTTCATTCACTTCCTTTGTGGCCCCCTCTGGCGCCGCCACTGTTTCGCCATCAATTATGCATAATTGAATTCTTCAGTTGGGATTTCCTTTGATATATTTTGACCCGACATTCATATTTCTCTCCGTTCTTGCGATATTGCAAATTGCCGCCTCGGAAGGTGACATTTTAAATGCCTCTAGCGTCTAAACAAAGCCGCATTCACCCAATGTTTCTATGAAATTTTTTTGCTTTTTTTACCTCTAGATTCACCTCTGAAATTTTCCGTCATTGATGCACGACCACCCTGTATAATATATATATATATATATATATATATATATATATATATATATATATATATATATATATATATATATATATCAGGTATTTCCGTGATGCTGTACAAAAATCAGACAGATGAAAGATTATGCCAAAAGAAGCAATTTAAGTCCTAATATGCGTCATTTTAAGATAAGGGTCGCCGACAATTTGTCGCAACGTTACAAAAATCGCCATAACTCGAGAAAGAAATGTCGAATTAAGGTCCGGTCAAAGATAGCGTGCATTATTTTTACCTGCAGATTTCATTAATATTGGAATGGATTGAAAGGACGGGCGGCGCAATTGTAGACCCCAAAGAAATATAGGATATTTCGAACATCTGCAACAAACATGCAACGAGAAATTGATAACTGTGTTCATTACAGATGTTTCGGATAGTCATGATGCCACTAGCTTAATTATGAACTGCACACAGTAGTATGCTGTGAAAGAAAGAGGTACGTACGTGATGGTGATTGTGCATGTGGGGAAGATGAAGAGGGAGGGTTGGCAAGCACAAAGGAAGGAATCCGAGGTGAGTAACTAATACTAGCACATGCGACAGTACAATAATTACACGGTAGGAGTGTGAAAGAAAGCCGTAGCTGGACGGCCCTGGCAGACGAACACAAATGATTCTGGGAAGCTGGTTCGGTGCAGGGCGTCATATATGTGCAAGTAATGTAAAATGACAAGGAACGACAAAGAAAGATGGCTGTAAAATCCTTTGGGCATCCGTCAGAAAGAAGGCGAATACGTTAGGCACACAGCACAGAATAAAGCCAGTAGACACTGCTCGTAAGACAAAGCCAAATAAATTGTACAGTGTGAATATCATAAATGTGCTGTACATAAAACATAGAGACTGTAGTTACTATGTGCAGTTTCACAGTAGATATTCAAAATGACGTCATCTGGCGTCGATGCATGCATAAAAGCGTCGGAGAAAGCTTTGTCGTATAAGCGCAAATATCACTGGAGTGGTTTGGGTGATCTCACTGGCAGCAAAGATACGTGTCAGGAGGTGCCCTTCGCTCTCTAGAAGAGTTTCGTAGACAAGGCTTTTCACGTAGCTCCAGAAAAAGAAATCAGGAGGGGTGAGGTCCTGCGAACGAGCGGGCCATGCAACAGAACCCTCTCGGATGATCCACCTATCTGGGAATGTTTCATCAAGATAAGCACGAGCAACAGCAGCAAAGTGCGCTGGCTCTCCGTCATAATGAAACCACATCTGCTACCGAACAACAAGCGGGACAGTTTCTAATAGTTCAAGAAACGTATGATGCACAAACACCGCGTACACTAGTGCCGTTAAGCGTGGAGGAAGAAGATAAGGGCCTAGTAAGTAGCCACCAACGATGCCTGTCCACATGTTCACTGCAAATTTCTCTTGATGGCTCCATATAATTGTTGCGTTGTGGTTTTCGGAGGCCCATACGTGATTATTACGACTGTTAAACACATAGTCTCTGGTAAAACATGTTTCATTGGTGATCAATACTGAGGCATGAAACTGAGGGGCGCTGCACTAGCAATTCACAAAATACGACACGAGAGTCGAAATCAGCTGCACTCAGTGTTTGCACGGAATGGTAGGGATGCAATTCCTGTTCATGTAGTACCTTCCACACAGTACTGTGTGCCACACCCATGTAGTGCTATGGCCCGAGTGCTTGTTGAAGGTTTCTCCTTCACATGCGCAGGCACCTCTTCTTTGAAGGCGGGTATCCTGGTAGTTCTGTGTCTCTCGCGGTCGTGAAATTGTGGTCGCATCTGTCCCGCTTCCCGCAAACGCGCGAGAACATGGAACGCGTGGGATGTTCGCTTTGCGGAAATCGTGCACGATATAACCTCTTTCTTGAAGGCTGTTTCCATTCGGCATTCCATACGTAAATACCATATCCACCAGCTCGTCAAACACAAACTCCATTGCACTGAAAAGGTAATTCACACAAGCAACAACCGGACGAACACGACACCAGTCTATCAACACTAACCAACTCAAAACACGCTTTATCAACCGCATTTGACGAACAAATCACAGGCAACTGACAGCTGATGCGGTAGACATGAGAATCTATCGAACTGCAGTAGAGAGAGTGTGCTTAATTCGTGCTATCGTTGGTGTCGACTGGTACGCCGTCTACAGGCCCTTTACTTACTCTCCCTGTGTTTGTCTTGTTTCAAACAGAAAATGTGTTCACAGCTATTACGTGTAAGTAAATAACTGCATCACTTGCTTCTGTTGATACACGCGATAAACATCGTCTGTAACTTTTGTGATACACTAAAATAATTCAAGTAGACCAACATGCAGCTAACCTGAATTATTTAGGTTCGTCTGCACGTAGAGCTGGAGTGGGTCAGTGGCCTTGGGTCACATAAGACAAGTTTTAGCATAGATCTGTGGATTGTGAGTCATATCGATGGCCCACGAGAACCAAAGTCCTTCTATGAACCACGAATCATAACAGACTAACACAAACCAGAGAAATGATGCAACCCACAATGACCCATGACCCACCACGACAATTAACCCACTCGTACAATGTTAAAGTTCGTGGGTCAGACTGGGTCAGTTGATTTATATGGCATGGTGGGTCAGAGAGTTCGTGGGTCACGGTGTGTCGGGGGTCACGGTTTTGTTGACCCACTCCATCTCTGCGCGGTACATTTACTGTCGTCCTGCTACGACTTTCTGTCACACTCCTACCGTGTAATTATTGTACTGTCACATGTGCTAGTATTAGTTACTCACTTCGGATTCCTTCTTTTATGCTTGCTCATCCTTCCTTTCCATCTTTCCCACATACACAGTCACCATCACGTACGCACCTCTTTCTTTCACAGCATACTGCTGTGTGCAGCTCATAATTAAGCTAGTGGCATCATGACTATCCGAAACATCTGTAATGAACACAGTTATCAATTTCTAGTCGCATGTTTGTTGCAGATGTTCGGAATATTCTATATTTCTCTGGGGACTATCCTTGTGTCGCCCGTGCTTTCAATCCATTCCAACATTAATGAAATTTGCAGGCAAAAATAATGCACTCTGCCTTTAACCGGACCTTAATTCGACATTTCTTCTCGAGTTATGGCTATTTTTGTACCGTTGCGACAAATTGTCGGCGGCCCCTTTCTCAATACGACGCATTTCCGGACACTCATTCCTATCCTTAAATTGCTTCTTTCGGTATCATCTTTTATACCTCTGAGTTTTGCACAGTATCTCTGAAACATCATATATACAGTATATATATTAAGGAAACTCCCTAGCTATGAGTCTGAGGGTATGGTAGTGCTCTTTGTTCAACCTCTAGTCAGTTCTTCAAAGATTAACCTGTTTCAAAAATTCCATATATCATTGTAATTATGATTGCCGATTATTGGTAGAGAGTAATGCGATCCGACGAGTGATCTCTCCTCTTGCTTCCAACATCAGGCATGATTTATGTATGGCAGGTGCCTCGGACTACCTACTTCTTACCCGTAGGCCTCTTTTATACACTTGGTTTCGGTAGTGGTTTCTCGACTGGCGGAAATTCTCTACTGCCCTTCCCAACTGCAGTTATCTCGGTGGCAAAGGTGGGACGGCAATAAGTCGCAGCTCTACCGACTCACAGATAGCTTTTGTTACTAATATTGAAACAAATATCAAGAAAAATTTAGAAGTTCTTACTTGTTTCTGTCCTCTGTTTAGGTGATAATCCATCAAAATCTGCACCCTCAGCGAATCGGAATGCAACACCTTGCGACCAAGATAACAAAACTTGGAAGCCAGATGGTGATAAACCTGTTCGAGCTGATTGGGGTATGCGCCAGGCCCGTGCTGGCCCACCGGGACACCGGAACATGTCCCGGTGCGCCCTCCGAAACATCACATTATAGACCTAAATAAAATTTCAAATTATGTTATAGTAAATTCTTAAGGTTGTTATTGGTAAAGAACCCGTGATAAGTACAGTGTGCTCTGTACATAAGGCACCCTTGCGAAACCACATCAAAAATAAACTGTTTTATTTATTCTTCTGTACGGTGTGCCCTTTACGTAAGGCGCCATTGCGAAACCGCAACAAAGATAAAAAGTTTTATTTATTCTGTATAGCAACAATTCTGTATAAATACATATTACTGTTGGTAAAGAACCTGTGAAGGGTACAATGCGCCCTGCGAAGCATCACATTATACATAAGTGGCTTTAGTTGTTCTTCTGTATATCAGTTCTGTATAGTAAATTCGAAATATCACATTATAAAAATTCTTTAAATTCTTCTGTATACCAGTTTCGTATCATACATTTATACAGTTGCTATTGGCAGAGAACAGCTAAAGAGTGCAATCACGTTTCAAAAAATGCCAGCAAAGCAATTAACATTTAGGTCTACTTGGTAAGATAGTATAGAAGTATTTCGTGCTGCTACTCATTTATTGCCAATAAACACTTTCAGAAGCTAAACGCAATCGATATTGCGCAGTTTAAATAATTCAAGTTTTTAATCAATGCTTGGGTTTTATAGCTATATTGATTGACAAAAAATCAGAATAATTAAAAAAATTTTCTCTAGTCAGAAAATTTTTCCAGTTTAGCTATTTACCTTACTAAACAAATTTGGTGCTTTTAATTAGAGATGCAAGGGCTCGGAAAAAACCGTCTTTTTTGAAAAAAAAAACTCGGTTTTTTCTGCTTCGCTTTTTTGCTTGGGAAATTTTGGGCTTTTTTGAAAATCCTGCTTTAAATTGATAAACCAGATTTTGTTTCGCTTCTCTACAACACAAAAAGTCATTTAATTAGTGGTTGATGCCGATAATAATATAAAACCTCGAAAATAAACAATGAATTTCGAAAAGATATTTCAAACAGTTTTACTTCTCAACATATTTACATTATGAATTCCAAAGGATTGACCAATGTATATAATAAGATTTTTTTTCAACCTCCTACATACAAAAGTAAGCAGGGTTGGCAAGAGCCATGGTTGTTTTTGAAAATGCCAAAAACCCGTTTTATGGGGGGAGTTTAAACTAGGCTTTTTTGGTTTAAACCAGTTTTTTTTTGGGTTTAGATATTTTGCTTTATGTATTTATATTACATATTGACAGAAATAAGTTTGTTTCGCCTTGGTGTTATTATGCAACAACGGGGTTATGCTGGAAGAGGTCACATAAGCTTAGAGAAGTCCGGTCAGTAAATTTCTTAAATTGAGAAACTCCCGCCCTAGCCATCGGGAAAATCCCGTCATTACTCTAAATATAAAACAATAACGGAAAAAATCCTGTTATTGCTTTGCATGTACAATTTAAAGGTCAACGTTTCATAATCAGTACGCTAAAACTGAGGTATTAAATTACAAATTTAGTGCGTACATATCATTGAAAGTACAATCCAAGCTAATGTTGGAAGCTACGTAGGCAATCGATAAATTTTGTCAATTTATATCAGTATATTTAGCAACCTTGGCTTCTTTATAAAACAACAGGCATTCAGGCATGGAGAAAAATACAATTTAGTTTCGTTTCGTATGTTCAGGCTTAACATCCTTACGTAATACCGAGGTTATCAAGGAGAAGACTTTCGCTTAAAGTGACATCCGAACCGCTACTTTGTTTACGCATGAAAGAAGGGTTGTGGTTCTTCCGAGAATTGAACATGGGACACCTTGATTAAAAGGTGAAAAGGAAATAAAACTAATGCAGATGGTTTGATGTATGGAAGCGTCACCATGAAGTTCACACGATTCGCATTTTTCGTACCTTTTATTTTTTTTCGGTTTAAACCAGTTGTTTATTTAAAAAAAAGAAGAAAAACAGCTGGTGTAAACCAGCCAACCCTTAAAGTAAATACTTCTTTAAAAAAATACTCAAATAAGTACCAAAATTCTATGTAGTATTTTTACTTCAAAATATTCCATACCCTCTTTTTGGAACAAAATAAAATTAAAATAAAACATAAGAAAAATACTTAGATTTATATGATACACTTAAAGGCTGCACACCTAGAGCTTTTGGTTTTGTATATTCTTGAAATTCTACAGTTTTATATAAGCACCATCACGGTTTATTCAGTCCTCAAGTTTTCTGTATTTTTAACAAGAGGGATTGAACATGAAGGGTGTGAGATAAGAACATGGTAACCCATAATTTTACTATTTTAAGAAATTAGAAATTTTCTGCTGCACAATCCATTTTGAAAGTCGGAAAGCTGATTTTTCACATAAGTCTATACATGAGGGATTAAACGAAGCGGTATGCGTTGCTGCCTATCTGATGCTGCGTAACTCAGCAATTGAAAATTTGTTAGTTACCATGTTCTTGGCTCACACCCTTCATATCATTATGGAACTCTCCCCACCCCACCAACACACACACAAAAAAAAAAGACTACGGAATATATTTAAGTTAAGATAAATACAACTGCACAACAAACATGATTGACTGGAGCTTTTGCGCTTCTATCGAGAAGTCCGGAATTCAACTCAGCATTTGACCATTCTGACAAAACTTTTCTTCATTCCATCTATGAAGTAGAAATAGTGCGTGTACTGTGAGTTGGCTGACTTCATTTCTTATTGTTTTTAAATCGTTATTATTACTAATTACCAGCAGTGACGGTTTTGCGAGGGTTAGGGGGGGCGGTCTTTCGGACTGAAGCCTGTTCCCCAAAATTACGGAATGTCTAAAACAAACGAAATATCTATTAGTTATGCCTTTACTCTTAAACTTTAAGCTGCCGTCAAATAAAAATTACGAATGTTTAGAAAAACTAAACATTAGTAAGAAAAAACCCTCCCAAAATATTTTTCTAAATCCGCCACTGATTCTCAGTATAAAATGATCTTCAAGGTTGTATCCGGAAGATTATCGCTAAATATATAAACGAAACGAAATACAGTATTAGTTATGCCTGTACTCATAAACTTCAAGCTCCTCCCAAATAAAATTAGGAGATTTTAGAAAATGAACCCGTCAAAGAAACCCGTCCCAAAGTATGTTTCTAAATCCGCTACTGATTATTTGTAAAAATTAGTATTCAAGGTTGTATCCGGAAAATTATTGCTAAATCGTTGCACAGCTATAGTATAACAGAAATGTGGAAGTACGGTTAGACGGATATATTGAAAAACGTACGCTTTGACGGATATATAGAAAAACGTAAGTTTAACTTCTGCGTTAGAAGCTAGAGTACTAAGCTCTTAGAAATGAAACAGACGACAAACTGAAATGATATCGAGAAGAAAAAATATCGATAACTCAAAACTTAAAATAAAGTTAAATAGCCTCTAAAATTGCCCTCAAATACCACATTCTTCATGTTAGCTTTAATTCGTAAAACATGTGCTCCATCCATCTTGATGGTGAATTTTAGAGCGAAATATGGCATTTAGGTCATGGAATTCTTATCTAATTATAGAATATACTATAAGAAAGCTATTTAGATAGAAAAATCATGAAAATGAAAAAAGCCAAAATTTCCAAAATTCTCGTTTTTTTTCCAAAAAAGCCGGCTTTTTATGTGAAAAAAACCATCGATTCAAAAAAGCCGGCTTTTTTGCATCTCTACTTTTAATACATAAAATGGCGCCCATATATATACAGGGTATAACTTAATTAATATAACAAATGTCGAGAGATGATTCCTGACACCGAGATAAAACGAAAAGTATACACCAACCTGGATGTAAAAGTGCCTCCTTTCGGCTCCCGTATCACCCGAAAATTTGTCGGAAAAATGTAAAAACAGCCATCCATATCTTAAGAACAAAACGTCGGATCGAAGTCGGGTAAAAGAGAATGTCCATTGTTTTTATTCGTAGATTTCAATAGTGTACAATCGGATATAATGCAGTGGCGACGCAAGGTTGACTCCCAAAGGAACTGGAATATTCCTTTGAATATTTTATCAAACGATGAATGAGGAAAATGAACAGCAATCAAGTACAAAATTTCAACAATCAACAATAATAATACATCGTTCAAGTTAAAAGAACACTTAGGATTCGAAAGAAAGAGAGATATACCAGATTGTGTTTGATCTATTTTGTCTCAGCACAGAATAAACTCTCGGAAGAAGAATTTAAATGAAACTAAGTCTATAACGTATCACAGTTATATCTTCTAAGCTGATGGTGACGGATAGGTGAATCTTCTTCCAGGGATACTTTCGAGGGCCGTTTCCCTTCCCTTGGAGTTGGCAAACCGTCCCTTACCCCTGAACAACGAAAAACTACACTGCTATTGTGAATATACCAAAATGGAATCCTAGCGTAGCAAACTTACATTTTGATTTTGTCACTGCTGGAGAAATTTTCTAGAAGAATGCTCGTTGGAATTACATTCAAAAAATGAGGGTAGATCTTTTTCGACGTCCTAATTTACTTTGGAGCTGGATGGAATAAACAGGAGGAAATAGAATGTGGAACTTTTGCGTACACTTAGCAGCACGTACGTATCTCATAGTACTTTCACTGAGGGCCGATCCTTTGGTCGCACACTACGGAACTGTCGTCGCTGGGTGTTAATTACGAGTAAGTTGCAGAAGGCTGTCTTGCAGTTTTATTGTGGAATATCGTCAATTAGCGTGGCTGTGCAGGCATCTACGCAACTTATGAGTGAGTCCAATGTTCTAATGTTACATGTGGGATTGCTGTATAACAGGATAGGAAGTGTTGCGTTCAACGGTAGAGGGTTATGTCCAGGTATTCAAGGTCGTGTAAAAGCGTAGACGTTGGTGTTTAAGTAAAATTGATTGTGTTAATCTGTACGTGTATGCGCAAAGGCAGATTGCCCTGTCCACGAGCTGGCAAATATGCACCTCATTTATGGAGAAGCAAGAGGTAGTAGCCCAGAGACGAGGCGTTTATATCGCGACAGTGACCCTCAAAGAAGATTATATTTTCCTGTATTTTTCCAAGTTTCCATATTCTCCTTAGAGATAGGGTCTCTTCAATTTCCCCTACAAGACAGCGTACTGAGAATGATCAGAGACAGTCCTGTAGCAGTAGCCATATGTAGGATGTAAAAATCCACATGCAACTCTAGTGAATGATAAGCAGCAGAGATTTAGTATGAGCATGCGATTCGGTATGTTGGATAATTTTGTGGTAGGACCTTATTTTTTACCGGCCCGCCTGTGTGAAATACACTTATCTTATTTTTACGTTATGCTCTCCCAAAATTGTTAGAACATGTGCCCTTGAACATAAGACAGCAGATGTGATTCCCAGCATGACAGTGCATCAGCACATTTTGACAGCAATATGCAGACCTACCTAGATGAAACATTCCCAGATTGTTAGATTGGAGAGAAGGACGTGAGTTATGACCATCTCGTTCACCCTACCTCACGCAACTAGATTTCATTTTTTCTTTGAGGGGGAGGGGTTGAAACGGCTTTTGTATACAACACCAGCCACGACAGCCGAAGAACTTGTTGCTCGAGTTAATAATCATCTCCGAAATTTCGGATGTCTTTGACCGCACGCGGAAAAAAGTCCTTCGTCGACGTCATCTTTGCAACGCGGTCAACGGTCGACAATATCAGACTTTGAACTATTATTCTTCACAACTGTCTCGTGTATACATACCGCATTGCACACGATACAAGGTACCTCTGAGCATTTCACAGTTGCCCTACTTTGTACGAAACAGAATAAATCGGTAGTTTGAAGCTGTATTTCTTTGTACCATTGTGCAACACGCGCAACAGCTTGTGTTTCGTCGCGTTTCATTGCTTCTGTGCTCGAAATTATTATCTTCCACGGAATTGCGTATTACGAAGAGGAAATCTTTTAATGCAGTATTTTCGCCCAAATTGTATTCACATAATTTGTAGGAATCACTGTTGTCATAAGAAGAATCCCTTGTACTCTCGTTTATCATACGTGATCTTTTGCCACCTGACTGTCTTATGCACTGTCGTTATAACATCTAATCTGGATCAAAGTTATTTTTTTCATTTTCACGCACCCTTAACTTGGACAAGAAGCCGTTCATTTGTCATTCGTCACCACTAGCCAAGAAGATATAACTGTGATGCGTTAAAAGACTTCTATTCATTTAAGTTCTTCTTGCGAGAGTTTATTCTGTGCTGAGGCAGAATAGATCAAACACAATCTGATATATCTCTCTTTCTTTCGAATTCTAAGTGTTCTAATTTGAACGATGTACTATTACTTTTGATTAATTGTACTATTACGTTTGAAATCTTGTGCTTGATTGGTGTTCATTTTCCTCATTCAATGTTTGATAAAATACTCGAAGGAATATTCCACTTTCTTTGGGAGTCACACTTGTACCACCACTGCACTACGTTCGATTATACACCATTGAAATCTACGACTAAAAATAATGGACATTCTCTTTTAACCGATTTCGATCCGAAATTTTGTTTTCAAGTATAGCTGTTTTTGCATTTTTCCGAAAATTTTCGGGTGGTCATAGCTCCGTTTCATCTCGGAGACAGGAATTACCGCCTGGTGTTTACTATAGCAATTAAGTTACACTATATATATATATATATATATATATATATATATATATAATACGTATTCACGTTTGCATGGGCGCCCTTTTCGTGGACTTGTCCACCGCCCTCGTTAGTATCCCAGCAGGGCCCTGGAATGCGCGCATGGGGATATCGATTGATTTTGTAATCTTTCAAAGCCTTATTCCAAGTGCACAACCTGGCTATGATTTTAGCAGTAACGTGTTATGTTTTGAAGTCACTCATGTTTAGATTCATCCATTTCAGACACCAATAAATAATAAAAATGCTGTTGACAGCACTGCGGGCGGTCGGCGAACCAAAAAGTTGTGGATGAAGTCCCATATGACACACAGTTAATAGAAACCGCCCAAATGCCACAGATCGTAACTACCAGCAGTCGGATTTTCAGACCACGGTGGGTGACTGGAGATCCACGCGAAAATAGATAAAAAGACTCATTTGACTCTTGTAGAAAATGCTGTAGTTAAGCTGGTAACGCAAGTGTGTGTCTAAAGAGGCCTTGGTGTTGCTTCTGTGATGGTGTGAGATTCAATTTCGATGTACACCGTTGGTCCTATAATTATTCTAAAGAACAAATTTGTTCTAGTGATTATGTAAATACTGTAAACGACCAGTGTATCCTACGGTACAGAAGTTATTCCCTAAAAAGACACAGTTGACCAAGATGAAAGGTGCCAACACACTGGTCGATATCCATTTAGCCGGCGTTATTAGGAACGTCAGGATAAACTTCAGTACCACCTTTGACCCGACTAATCTCTCAGTTTTAGAACAGAGAATAGGGGGCATATTTCCTACGCCATTGCAGACCCAACTGACAAGAAGACTTACAAAAGTGTCACTCACCGATTTGAATGAAACTTTGCACACTTGTAGAACATCGAAAAATAATCGAAACGTACTTTTTATTTCGACGATGGTGCAGGTTTAAGGGTAGAAACCACCCTTTGAACGATAGGGTGGTCTCGAAGTATAGACAGAAAACGATCATTTAATGTAATAGAAAACATACTGCCAGGGGATTTTTAGAACAGCTGATACAGAATCTGAAGTGAAAATTACAAAATTCAAAATGGCTTATCCAATATGGTGATTACAATTACAAAAATTTTTCTGGTTTGAAAAGCTCTCTAACAATCGTAATGACAAGGGTTACTGCGAAAAGGTTGCTGATCGATTTGAAACCCCTTTCTGTACGTATTTGAACGGGATGCTTGATTAAAGTGCGTCTCTGCACTTTTCACTATTAGGGGTGTTTATTTATAGTGAGCCTCTCGTCCCTCGCTATTTGGGGTTCTTATTGAAAGTGAGTCCTTTCGACTCTCACTAGTCGGTGTGTTTATTTAAAGTGAATCCCCTTGCCTCTCACTACTCGCCTCTCAGAACTTAATATAACCTAAATTGTTATAATTATGAATTTCTCGAGAAAAAGTTTTACAGCAATGATACTGCGCAAAAAAATATGTGATATATAAACATCGTTTACACCACGCACACTTATTGCGGAAATAGCTGTAAACAAATCGCAAAATGCTGCAGAATCTTTGAAACAAAATGTTACGGGATTTTCAAACGCAGGTGGTTTTTCTTCCAAATAAGCGCCTTTGTACCACGCATATCTAATAAGATTTTGGAAATCTGGGAGACGAAAACTGATTATGATTCAGTGATTGAATCTTTATTATATTATTACGGAGATGTTATTATATTATTACGGAGGTAAATTTATGTTATGCTGTAGAGAATGACAATGTCAGTAAAGTGTCTCAACAAGTTTTTCCACGGCCTTAAGAGGAACAAATCAAGAGACTGAATTCTACTAGTTGTTCCTGCAGGAAAGGTTTCTGGAAATAGGTTCAAATCTTGATGAATTGTGATCACTCCAAAAATCTAATATCAAAATGAGCTTTGCATTGGATGCTGGGAGAAAAATCTCTTGAAACCATGATCTCACAAGACTTGTTGTTAATTTTCCCTAATTTTATGCTCGCTTAGACTATAGTGAGAGGCGAGGGGACTCACTTTCAATAAGCACCCTTAATATTGAGATGACTTCTTTAAATAAGCATCCCTAATAGTGAGAGGCGCACAGACGCACTTTGATCAAGCAATCCGTTAAAATGCGTATAGAAAGGGGTTTCAAATCGATCAGCGAGCTTCTCGCAATAACCCCTGTCATTACGATTGTTCTCGCCTAACTACAGAGCATTTCAAACCAGAAAACTTTTTGTAATTGTAATCACCATATTGGATCCCCTATTTTCAATTTTGTAATTTTGACGTCAGATTCTGCATCAGCTGTTCTAAAACCTCCCTGGCAATATGTTTTACTACATTAAATGATAGTTTTCTGTCTATGCTTGAAGACCACCCCTTCCGTTCAAAGGGTGGTTTCTACCTTTAAACCCGCACCATTGCAAAATAAAAAAATACGTTTCAATTATTTTTCGATGTTCTACAAGTGTGCAAAATTTCATTCAAATCGGTGAGTGACACTTCCGTAAATCTCCTTGTGAGTGCTATAGTGCTGTATGAGCAACAGTTCACCATTCTCTGGAAACGATTCACAAGTTACATGTTTAGTGTCTCAATTCCACGACAAATACGAATAGTATTGTCCAGAACAGAGCAACAGTGAATGAATAAGTAGGGTTGCATTTTGTTAGGGCATTTTAATTATTTTGATAATTACCTGTACAAAACTTTTCAAATGAATAGTCTTGTTTAAGAATCTACTTTAAAAAGTTTTCTTATTACTTACTGTACATAAGATAATCGACTGTTTTGATTTGAAGAAATAGCTTAAATGGCGAAAGAAAATCCAGGTTTATTTAATTTCATTCGCGTATGAATGAGAGTGCAAGGGTTCAGGAACGAGAAGTGAATGTCCAGAGTTTGAACCAGGAAGTAAATAAGGCATTATATCATATATCTTCTCCTTGCCTATAGCTCTGCATTATTCATTCATGATATCGAGTTTCAAAGCCATAATCGCCAACTGAATGAAACTACTGATGATAACTCCATACGTACAGTGCATCTAGCTTACGTGTTCTATAAATGGATCATGCACAGCTTAGCATTGTTGTATCGGAATCTGAACTGTAGTATAGAGTGACGTCAAATAGGCTTAATATTAGCAATTGGTCTCCTTACGGAGTACACAGTTTTATGGTTGTGAGTAATCAATGTGATTAATTAACTATATTGCTGAGGAGCAACGAAATGGAGATATTCATTGCAGAGGTACGAGAGTTCTAATTGGGCTTGTTTTTCACATGTAAACATATTTCATGTACAGGTTATTGCAGTGTAATGTATCACACCAAGGTAAAGTTACTGGTTAAGATGATATAACATCCAGGAAATTCTTATTAAGATTCTATAAATGTAGTTTAAAAATGAAATGAAATCTTTGAGTTTTACGTTCCATGATTATGCCAGATAGGCTAAAGGAGACGGTGATGATGAGAAATGAATAAAATGGTGGAATTAAGTAAGTGGGAAGAAACGAGAGAACCCCGAAGAAATCCACTTACAAGATGTTTGTCCATCACAAATTTCGCTTTGCGTGAGCTGGGGTCCAACCAGGGACCCCATGCACCAGAGATGAACGCTCTCCAGCGGCGCAAATCTGACTTCAACATTGGGGGAAGGGGACGGGTAAGACCGTTCCCATAATCTTTTTTTTTCAATGTCCAACATATTTATGAAGTTGAAAAACAAGGTTGTGGAAGATCAGAGGAGCAGAGTTGTCTTCAACATTGCGAGGCAGGCAAATTTGAGGCTTATTCTGCGGGGGAGGGGGCATCAATTTCATCTCACTTTCCTTTGTGGCAATCGGACAAAAATAATCGAATTTCTCCCCAAAATCACATTTCAAATTGGTTTATAGTGGGGGACAGTCACCCTCAGTTCCAAGATTGGAGGGACATGTCCCCCTGATCCCACGGGATTTGCGCCAGTGGCTCTGCCACTGAGCCCTCGTGGCTCCATAAATGTTCTTTAGTATTATAAACGTATACATAATTAGAGGGTGATAATTATTGTAATAATTTGTCATATAGTTACTTAATTCTTTATATAATACTATTTCGAAAAACACAAGTTTCGCTCTAATGTGCTACACATATTTGAAGTTGGAAATAGATTTGCAAGTTTTTTTAAATCACAGAACAAAGCGGTTAAAAGCAAATATGCAAGTACAGATGATATACTGTTTCAATCAAGTATTGGTTTGTGATATGACTGACGATCTACTTATCTGTTAATTATCTCGCTAGGAAGAATCATAATACAATAACAATATTGTTACAGAAAGTATGACAGAGACCGCAGCGGCCTACCTGTCACGAATTGCCGACCGCAACCGCGATCGAAGCGTTGACAACCCCGTGATATTAACTACATTAGAAGAATGGAAACCTGGTATCTCAGTGCGAGCCGATTTGATGACTTAAGTATTCTGAAGCGTTAGGCTGATCATCATGAGTTGAAATCAGTGTGACTACAGTTAGTACTTTCGTACTAGATCTAGTACCTTTTATAATATTTTAGTGTTCTAGCACGTTCATCAACAAATCTAGTATTTTCCTCCCCATTTCTTTTCTTTTCAATACATTTGGAAGAGAAAAAGGAATCTCGTGTAAATTTGGCGATATGCGAAAATTTCTACCTTTTTTTTTTTCAACAGTGGTATTTACAAGAGCGGAAATGGGAAGTGGTCCGTTCTCCTCTTCCAACTAATAAATGACCATAATAAGCAATATTACATATTTGGTGATCCGTTTAAACAGTAGGCTTTTAAGGAATTAAAACTCGGTTTTCCCAATAAGCCCATTTTATATCTCTTGTTTTCTCCTCTATATTTGTCATACTTGTGTTACTTTAGTGGCTTTACGGTGAGTTCTAGTACGACAATAAAGCAGGGATTCCGCCATAATTTTTAGTTTTGGGTGTAAAGTCAAATTTGGGAGGGTGTAAGTGGTTTGCACGGTTTGTGTCAAATTTTGACTGTAAAAAATTGAAAGTTGGAGGTTCTTTCAATAATATGGACGGCATAATCGTGGGACGTAAAACTTAAAGATTTCATTTTACAATAATATGGAGGTCCCTCTCTCACCCACAAATAGGGAAAGCTGTCGTAAACCTTCTAATAAGATATTAATAATCGTAATATGTCATACATAGAGTGAAATGGGAGCAGTTAAAGTTTCAGTACTTTTTTCCTAGATCTAGTACTTTTTTTATCTGCATAGGTTAGTACTAAATTTTTTTGCTGGGTGGTCACACTGGTTGAAATCCATTGAGTGTTTGTGTACTACCATGAGCAAAATAAATGACGCGTCTCTTTATTCTGAAGTTTTTTGAAAATATCTCTGTTTTCTTTATATGTTCGAAATTTCGGAAGGTTTCCCCAGCAGGACAGGTTAATAACAAACCCGTTTTTAATATTTGTGTTAGATATTAGCTTAAAATAAATAAATTAGAAGCAAAAAACCTTAAATCGGCAGAAATCTCGAGAATTACCAACTCTGCTAAAGTGGGAAATTTTCAAGAACGCGAGGGAATTCTGCAGTTCAACACGAAGCAGCGACATCTATGTCATTGAGAAAGACGTGGATTAGATCTACAAATGAAACTTTTAACGAAACATTTCTAATGTGTCTTATTACATGCATTATCAGCGAACTCCAAATATATGAATCTATGCTAAGTATTAACGTATAGATAGAGCAAATAGTGGAAATTACCTATGGAAAAAGACGAATTCTTAGCACAATCGTAATGAAAAATCGTCTTTACCGTAGAACAGGTTCGGTTCACGTAAGAAAACAAGCAGCTCAGTTAGTTAAAGCAACTAGTCTGAATGCCGAAGGTATTGGGTTCGAACCTCATGGAAGTGGCGTTGTAATTTTTATTACTGTGGTTATTTTATTTATTTTTTATGT
Source organism: Thermobia domestica (assembly GCF_964235325.1). Lineage (NCBI taxonomy): Eukaryota > Metazoa > Arthropoda > Insecta > Zygentoma > Lepismatidae > Thermobia > Thermobia domestica. The sequence goes on from NC_137461.1 coordinate 102,569,448, forward strand.
GGGAAAAAATCAAATTGTAACATATGTGTAAAACTCATGACGATACCAAAAAAAAAAAAAAATGCCGTTCTCGCACTTCTATTAGTGTCTCTAATTTTTGTTTGCAAACAGTTTCGTAATAATTTCCCCTGTGCTCACTACTCACAACATGCTCACTGGTGCATAACGAATGTTTTCCAGTAAATGTTAATTCTAATTTGGAGAATTTTATAAAGTTTCACAATGTTTCTCACTTGATAGTCTTCTATCTAGTTTTTTGGACACTTTGATAACAGATTTCCCTATTAAATGTTTAATTTCCCCTATATATATTTAATTACAGAAAAGTTTTACATGTATTTGTCTTAAATTGAAATTGTTTTGAATTTACCACATGAGGTAAGTAGCCCGAAGGAGGAGAACTGAAGTAACTGATATTCTACATAAACGCAACCTATTGTAGAATTATTATGCTTCTTAACATCAGCACATAATCTTTACGTTGGTCTGACAGAGAAAAACCCTGTTTTTTCCTCTCCTATGACCACTCATCTTAAAGCTCTACTTGTAATGATTCGTGTCACATAATTTCGGCTCTCCAAAGACATTTATTATTATTATTATTATTATTATTATTATTATTATTATTATTATTATTATTATTAATAATAATAATATTATTCCTGAATATGCCACCCTTACATAATGTAACTTTAGATATCTTGGTTTAAAGTGCTTTCTTTAGTAATAATTTGAGCAACCATGTAACAAAATTTAAAATGTATGAGGGGGCACGAAGTTTTATTTTCCCCCCCTCTCTTTTCAGCACCGTCCCAACAGAAAGTATATAATTTCTGACAAGCAGAGTAGACAAAATGAATAAGAAATATATTTAAAGTAACCTTTCCTTCTTCGTGAATGGAATATCACGTAACATTTTTTATTGTACTGAAGACGACCCTAGGCCGTTATGGTTAGGTAACAAAAGTTGCTGTGACCAACTGAGTTTCGATTTCTTACGCGAAAGAAGTCTGTTATATTACGAGGCATGCTTTTCATTAGCAAAACTGTTCGAAGTAATACGAACGTGGCTCAAGAACAGAGACGGAACTGAATTACCACTCGATTGACCTTGAGGCCAAATCACCAAAGAGTAGCTATAAACATAAGTTCAGCATGCATTTCTGTGGAGTTCTGTTCAGTATTCCTATCTGCCAATCACGCTTGTTTGTAAGAGTAATATTTTACAAACCTAACCTTTCGATAGAGCACAATAGCAAAAGAATAAAAGGGAAGGAATTCTTGCCCTTGTGAACGTTGGATACCACCATGTGCAATAAAACTGTCGCGTCTCCTTGAAGTGATATTTTATCGAAAATAACTCTTTTCCCTTTATATATCCGAAGTTTTTGAGGGTTTCAAAGTGAGGAAACGTTACTGACAAACAAGGACGCATTTAGGGGTGGGTACAGGAGGCCCGGACCCCTCTTAAATCACAACTTTTCTGTAAATTTAGCCTAATTTTTGGGATTATCTTTTAAAATTTTATTATAATTTATCCTAATATTGAAGTCGGGCCCCTTACGAAATAAATTACTGTATACGTGCCTGCTGACAATTTTCAATATATTCGTTAAATAATAAAGTAAAATAATTAAATTAGGAGCAAAAAGCTTCAACACGGGCTAACTTTTGTCCACTGCCAATATTGTTAGAAGGGATATTAATAGCAAAAACTGCTAGTCAATGCTGAACCTTGAAACTTCACCCCGAACAGCAAGCCTATTATTGAGAACTACATATGAAACATTTTATCAAAACTTATCTAGCTTTTATCTGGCATGAAATTATTATATACACTAAAATGCACTATCCTAAAATGTGTATCTAAACATTGCTCTACGTATCTACGAAACAATGAAAATTTTTTATCGAAATATTTGGGCAGGAAACTCTAACAGCCAGCCATTTTATTTAAATCGTAATAAACCCTGTAACCGTGCGTTAACGTGAAGACAAAGCTTGGTCCATTGGTAATGTGTTGGAAGAATGAAAACTCAATGTTCGTAGGTTCGAATTTATGCACTCACCAGAACATTTTATTCTTATGTGTAACGATGAAATAAGAAAGAAAAAATGTATAACCGTTAAGACAAAACTCCAACCAAGTGTGAAGAGAACAATACTAAAATAGTAACAATATTGACGTCAACCAAGAATTATTTCATGTACGTTTGGACGAAATTACAACTGTCAACAAGTAAAAACAGGCTGATAGGCGTAATGTAGTCTAGACTTCTGAATGCATTTACTTCCTCAAAACTTCCGTCTTGTCATTGGTATGCCGTTAGTCATGGTAAAACCCTTCAATTGGAAGTGAAATGACAAACTAAAACAGTTTTAAATCAATAAATGTATATGTGTAAAAGTAGGTGTCTCTTATCTGTAGTTCTGAGTTCCTTTTACTTTGAAGTGGCAAATGAGAGAAGAAAGTATGGTGAAAAAAAATCAAATTTGAGATTTCAACGAATTTACACGTATTATAGCCCCTAATACCGAAAAAGTTATTTTTTGATACATGTCCATCTGTTCGTCCGTCCGTTCGCTACACTTTTCTGTGCACTCGCCTAGAGGCCAACCGTTCAACTTATCTGCACCAAATTTTAGTTTAAGATTTTCATAGTATTTCCTATAGTTTCTTTTATTTCCCTCCTGCTCCCAAAACAAGGGTAGTTTCCTGTACGATGAAAATAGAAAAAATATATTTTCTAATAACTGGCTCTAACGATCTAGTTTTCTTTCTTTTTTATAAATCAATATTTAATTAGCAACCCTATTTTATTTTGTGGTATATGGCATTTATCTGAGAAAAATCTACAAGGGGTAGTTTATACTTAGGGGTGAGTTTTTTCTCAGTGATTTTCTCAAAATGGACTCAAGTGTTTTCGTTCATATTTCATAAACAAATATTTCATTAATAACTTAACAATATGGCATAAATAACTCGTTTGTCCTAAAAAAATGCGAGGGGTAGTTTATTCTTGGTGGAGTGTGTTGTCTGGGTGATTTTCTCAAAAATGACTCAAAAGAGTTTATTCGTATTTCAAAAATACATATTTCGTTAATAACCGAACAATATGGAAACTCGTTTGTCCTGAAAAAAATATACGAGGGGTAGTTTACTCTTGGGGGTGTTTTTCCTCCACGGTTTTCTCTAAAATGAATCAAGCAATTTTGTTCGTACTCAGAAATAAATATTTCATTAAAAACCTAATAATATGGAATAGCTCGCTTGCCCTGAAAGAATCCTCAAGAGAGAGTTTATTCGGAGAGTTATTTTTCCCTCACGATTTTCTCAAAACTTACGTGGACAAATTTATTGATAATTCATAAATAAATATTTCATTAATAACCCTATATTTTAGTATAAGTCATTTCTATGAAAAACTACTTCTATGAAGTAATTTCTATGATAGATTATTTTGGGGGTCAAGGTTTTTCCCAACAATTTTCTCGAACGACAGGCGATTTTGTTCAAATTTCGCAAATAAATATTTCATTAATAAGCAAAAGTATATCTTAACTCATTGTTCGAAACAATTCACAAGAGGTAGGATACTTCTGACATGTTCTTTTTGAACGACTTTCTCGAAAATGACTCATTTGATTTTTTCATATTTCATAAACAATTATTGCATTAATTGCTCTATTATGTCTAATGAAAATGTGCTCAAAGTGTGAGTTAGTTTAGTAGTGTGGATTTTCTTCAATCGAAGTTTTTTATTCGATAATCTGACATTCGATGTATTTGAATAATACGATATTTTTTTTTTCGTATTATCCAAATACACACTTCAGTAACAACTGCGGCCTAACACAGTTAAGAAATTGAATTGAAAAAGTTTAGTGAGGTGGCCCTGTAATTGAATATTTTTTGGTAAACACCCTAGCTTTTTGTGGTAAACTCAGGCTTTTCTTTTTCGAGCGAAAAAAGAGAGAAGAAAATATGGTGATTGTCAAAATAGTATATCAAACTCAGATTTCAACGGATTTACATACTTCATGGCGTCTACATACCGGAAATGTGATTTTTCGATACCCGTCCTTCCAGTCCGTCCGTTCGGTACACTTTTCTGTGCACTCGCCTAGAGGCCATACCATTCAACGTATCTACACCAAATTTTAAACTTAGGGTTTACATAGTATTCCTACAGGAGATTTTCCCATTTTTTTCCTACCGCCTAAAATAAATGTGGTTTACTAACAGCCGAAAATCGAAAAAAAGCTATTTTCTCCAAAATGGTTTTAACAATTTTGTTTATTTTTCATCAATCAATATTTAATTAACAACCCTATATTGCAGTATTAGATATTTCTCTTAGAAAAATTTACGAGGGGTAGTTTATTCTTGGAGGTGACTTTTTCTCGACGATGTTCTCAGAAAGGACACTGGCAAATTTTGTACACACTTCATAAACAAATATTTAACCTTGCAGCATGGTATAAGTGAATTGACCTGTAGTAGCTTATTCTTGGAGTTGAATTTATTTCCAGTGATTTTCTCAAACACGACCAGTTGGCAACCCTGTATCTCGACAACGAAGCTGAACTCGAAAACTGCAAGAGGGCTATTTGTCTCCTTTTGATGTCACGAATTATCTCCCGAAGTTTGTGGACATCTTTCAGGTTCACCCTTAATGAAGCTTCTTTTCGAAAAGTTAACTATTAACTTTAGACATTGTTTATTTTTTTTAAAAAAATCACAAATTCCGTTATTAATTTTAAGGCAGAGAGCTACTTTTGAGAGAATAGATCTTTAAAAATAATTTTAAAACTTAGACTTTTGTTTTCGAGTCATTCCAGACAAGACGAGACATTTTAAAAGCTATCTCGTGTCCAAAACATTTGTTACGTCTTCTTTTGGATGTCACAAAGCGCGTCTCGTCTCTTTCTCGAGACATGTCTTATCTCGTGCGCATTCGTTAACACTTGGGAAGGATTATCTTTCTACTCAAAGCATTGTTTTTATAATGGTTGCATATTTATGATAATTGCAGTCAACATAAATTACAGTTCTCTCAGTTGAATTAATTGTTTATTATTATTATTGAAATTAAAATTAAATGTAATATCTAGTTTAACGTTGCACGATTATGCACCTACGCTAAGGGAGAATGATGATGAATGAAATGATGAAATGAAGAAAGTGGGAAGAAAATGGAAAATTCCAACAAAACCCATACCCATGCACACGGTATTTGTCTACCTCAAATTTCACTTGGCACGAAGTGGAGTCGAGCCACGGACCCCATGAATGCTCTATTATTATTATTATTATTATTATTATTATTATTATTATTATTATTATTATTATTATTATTATTATTATTATTATTATTATTATTATTAAAATAATAATAATAATAATTGAAGTGAGCTTTACGAGTTTCAACCGTCCAACTCAACCAATGTTTGGGTGCCTGTTCGTTCGTCTACTCCATGACAACTTTTCATAAAAGACATTTCCTTTTAATGAAACTAGTAAGTGCCTTTTAGCTTTGAGAAGTAACTATGCTTGGAATTTGAAATCTGCAAAATATAAGAGGTAAAATTAACCAAATGGTGCAAGTTTACACTAATGTATACAAAACAATTTTGCAATATCAATTACGTGAATCTTGTCCCATAAAGAAGCCGAAACCCCTACACCAAAGAGCCCTCCGAGATTTGATAATTGTCCACAAGGACTGAAATTGTCATTTGAAGCCAAGACTTTAATATGAAGCCAATAATTTCTTCAAAATAGACGAAAAATTCGAAAGTTATAAGCATTTTCATATTTTTGCCTTTTCCCATAATGGAGCCGTAGCACACTATACTGATGAGCCCCCCGACTCCAGGATTTGATCATTCTCCATCGGACTGAAATTGCCATTTGGAACCAACACTTTAATACGAAGCCCAACAATTCTTTAGCATAGACGAAAAATTCGAACGTTAGAAACATTTTAATATTTTTGCCTTTTCTCATAAGGAGCCCGTATTAGCCTACACTGAAGAGCCCCACGAGATTTGATCCTTGACTACTGGGACTGAAATTTTCATTTGAAACCAAAACTTTAATATGAAGCCAAAAATTAAACTTTTACATCAATTTAAACTGACTGGTTTCTAGTTCACCCCACTATTATGTTTAGTTTAGTTAAGTGGTAATTTGTGACAGCTTCACATCATCAAAAGAATCTTTCACTATCCCCCTCCCAGAAGTTTGTGCTGGATCCGCCACTGGATTCAATAGACATTTTTCCTATTCTTCTTATCACCTTGTTGGAGCTCCCTCGTACAAATAAAGACGCGGTAATATTACAATCAAGGGGCGCTATATATTAGGTATTTCTTTAGTTACCTACCCCTAACCGCACAGGGCCATCTTTGGTAGAATAAAAAAATGCTACGTGATATTCCAATCATGAAAGGGGAGAAGATGCTGTAAATATATTTCTTATTCATTTTGTTTACCCTGCTTATGAGAAATTACTTTCTGTTGGAAGGGTACTGAAATGAGAGGGGCAAAATAAAACGCCGTACCCCCTCCTACATGGTTGTTCAAATAATTACTAAAGAAAGCACTTTAGACTAAGATATCTAAGATTTAAACTAAGAAACTAAGATATCCTTACATTATGTAAGGATGGCATATTCAGGATTATTATTATTATTATTATTATTATTATTATTATTATTATTATTATTATTATTATTATTATTATTATTATTATTATTATATGAATGTTATTGGAGCACCGAAATTTTGTGAGACGAACAATGGAATGTAGAGGTTTAAGATGGGTGGTCATAGGGAGGAAAAACCAGAATTTTTTTCTGTCTGACTCTCTAACGTGAAGATTATGTGCTGATGGCAAGAAGTATCATCATTCTACAATAGGTAGCTTTTACGTAGAATATCAATTACTTGAGTTTTCCTCCTTCGAGCTACTTATCTGATGTGGTAAATTCAAAACAATTTCAATTTAATACAAATACATTGTAAAACTTTTCCGTAATTAAACATCTAGGGAAAATTAAACATTTAATAGGGAAATCTGTTATCAAAATATCCAAACAAGTAGATAGAAGACTATCTAGTGAGAAATATTGTGAAACTTTATAAAATTCTCCAAATTAGGATTAACATTTACTGGGAAACAACGCGCCAGCGAGCATTACGTATAGTGAGCAGTGAGCACAGGGGAAATAATTACTAAACTTTTTGCAAACAAAATTAGGGATGCTAATGCAAGTGCGACAACGACATTTTTTCTTTTTTTGATATCGTCATGAGTTTTACACATATGTTACAATTTGATTCTTTCCCACATAAAAAATAAATAAAATAACCATAATAATAAAAATGACAACGTCACTTCCATCTGGATTCGAACCCGCTACCTTCGGCATACAGACTAGTTGCTTTAACTAACTTTTTTTTTAATCTAACTTTTTTTTTATTTAGATGCAAAAAAGTATTATACATTGGAATACATAACATTTTTTTTTCCAAAAAGGATAACATATACTGTATTATTAACAAATAACAAGGAATCAAATCACAAACAGCAGAAACATTAAAAAAAAGAAAAAAAAAGAAAAGAAAAGAAAAATTAAAGAAATCATTAGGAATACAAAAATTATGAATACATCATTGTTAATTTTTCATCAACAACAGCTAAATAATTCGAGAACTGTTTTCGTTTGATAGTTTCAGTTATCTTCCATCGTTCTTTCAACAGGTGAAAATAATAGTCTGCAAGGGTTGGCGTTTGACTGTGAATCAAATATTCTACAGTTACACCACACAACCAAATTACACTATTTTGTTTGTAATGAGGATAATATGAAAAATCAGGAAATAAAATCATTAGCGGGGAAATATCCTGGATCCCACAACGAACGAGAATACACATGATACGTGCGAACGTCAACCATATGTCGTGCACCAAATCACAAGTTGAAAGCCGATGTTGTAAAGTATCGTCTCTACTACAATGCGAACATGTTCCGTTAGACATCAGCTTAATTTTCTGTAACTTTATATTAGTTGGTATGACGTCATGTACAATTCGATACCACACAGAGCGTTGATTGACATTTAGGACTGTGTTATTGATATTTTTCCAGATCATATCCCAATTATAGTTAGGAAAGTTGTCTTTTCGTTTAATAGTAACATTTTGTTTACACTGATATGAGCTGTACAAAAGTTTAATATTCTGGTGTTTGGGAGTATCTAAGTCTAGAACCATGTAACTAGAATTCAAGAGTAAATCATACAAATATTTTACAGTGTTTGAAAGAATCGACATATTAAGAGGAGGGGTGACCGCCGTGGCCTGTACCCAATAGAGACCCAAGATTTTAGCAAAACTGGGTGTATGTAATTGTATCTTGTACATCCAATTAATCAAATATAAAACAGTGCTTTTGCAATATATATCCACCATGTTGAGACCTCCAGCATTTTTAGATTGAGTAAGTACATACATGGGTGTTTTAAAAATGTTACCTCTCCAAACAAACCAATAAACTGCAGCTTGCATAGAGCGGGCAATTCGACTTGGCAACGGTAAAACAGGACTTAAATACCAAAGGTGAGATGTAATATATGTATTAACAATCCAAATTCTTTGTTCAAGACAGTAGCCACGAAATTTCAACGATTGACAGAAACCTTTCACCTTCTGGAGGGCTAGAGCCCAATTTTCTAAAATCATTTGTTGGACCGTGCAATAAAAATAGACACCTAAAATTTTTATCCTATCAACATGGAGAATAGGAAAAGTAATCATCTGAAAATCCCAAGTACCAAATGCAAGCAATTTTGTTTTCTGAAAATGTATGCATGCCCCACTAGATTGTCCAATATTTTGTATGACATGAAGAACTTGATTAAGTTGAGCTTCATCTCGTACTAAAACAGAAAGATCATCAGCATAGGAACGCACTGTAAGGTGGAGATCAGCAAAGGAAATACCTATTTGCATAGCATGTAATTCACAAATCAATGGTGAAATGTATATATTAAAAAGAGACATGGAAAGCGGACACCCCTGTCTAATAGATCTATTGATTGTTACAAAAGGTGTTAAATAACCATTTACCTGGATTTTAGATCTCGCAAACATGTACAAAATTTTCACTTGATTAATTACAGCAGGATGAAATCCGAATTTTTCCATTACTTGATATAAATACCCATGGTTAACCAAATCAAATGCTGTCCTTAAATCTATAGATAGAAGGCCGCCCTTACATTTGGTGTAATCAAAATATGCCACAGCATCGCGAAGATCCATCAATACATCAAGAAGTTTATTACCTTCTAGAAATCCTGCTTGCATTGGGTGTAGAATGCTTGAGAGCACTGTTTTTAACCTATTGAAAAAGCATTTTGCTACTATTTTATAGTCAACATTTAACATGGTTAACGCTCTATAATGCTTAAGACAAGTAGGATTTGGTAACTTTGGTACTAATATAATGACACCTGTAGCAAAGGATTCACTAATTACACCATGATGCAATATTTCATTGACAATAGTAGTAAACTCATCTGCTATAATAGGAAACACCTTTTGATAAAATTCTGCTACTAATCCATCAATTCCAGGAGTTTTATAACGCTGAAAACTGAGTATTACATCATGGATCTCATTTTTGGTATATGGTTGCATTAACATGTCGTTATAATCAGATGTCACTGTATAACCTGGCAGAGGCGTAAATTGCCAAACAGGAGTCGTGTTCTGTGATACATTATACAACTCTTGGTATGTATTATGAATGTGAGCTCTAATTTCACTCGGATTAGTTAGTACTTGCTGAGTATTAGAGGTTAATCTTGAAATTAAAGCTCGATTTTTACGTTTCTTTGTATGAATTAGATGGTATAACGTCATACGCTCGTTTTCTACCACAGTGTTATCTTTACAATAGAAACGAAATTTTTCAGTACATTCTCTCTGCAAATGTAAAATTTTACCTTTATAATACTGCATATCTCGGTACGATATTGGGGAAGTAGCCGATAAACCACTAACAGATTGTAAACATTTCATATAAAATTGCATCATATGGTTACTATTGGCATTTCTATCTCGCAAGTGATCGATATATAGCCATTTGATTTTGGGTTTCACATATTGCTCCCACCATTTGAGGCGTGTGGTATACCTGTGGCGGTGGTGAAGCCAGACTGACCAGTGCCGATGAAACTGGTTAAGAAAATAAGGATCATTTAGACCAAGGGGAGACATTTTCCAGTAGGATCGTCCCCAGACACAGTACGGCGAACCAATATTAAATTCTAGAACTAGACCTAAATGATCAGTAAACGGGACTAAACAGACATCATATTTAACAATCAATTTAACCAAGTCTGGATTACAATAGCAACGGTCAATTCTGGACGCCGCATTACTGCGCACGTAAGTAAAGATATGGTCCTTTTTACAGTAGATAGCAGTGTCAACCAGCCTATATTGAGAAACAAAAAATTGTAGTGCAGGACTATATGATGGGGTCCCGACACAATCATTAGCTCGAAGTACACAATTAAAATCGCCCATGAGCATAATGTTATTAAAAGGTTCAGAAAGCAAATACAACAAATCTTCAGAACATAAGGTCTCTCTACCCGTCTTTCCTTGATGCCCCGAATTCCCATATATATTGACAATTACAGTGTTTTTCCAATACAACGCTATCCCTCTGCCATCCACCAACATTTTAAGGGAATCAATTTGTATTCCTTCTTTCACTAATATAGCAGTTCCAAAACATAGTATAGTAGCACTAATATAGTATCGTCGTGACGTAAACAATCAGTTATTGAAGCACCACGCCTTTTCTTCTTTCGAGTTGTTATGACATTCACAGGTTGTGAATAAGAACCACGTGAGCCTCGTTTCTTTCGTGAACGTAATTCCCTTGTATCAGGAATGTCTGTTGTTTCACTTTCCAGGTCAAGGTCACTACCTTCTGTATCTGAAGTAGGTGCAATGAATTCCATATCAGTTTTTTGTTTCACAGCTTGGAGGGAGCTCTCAGTACCAACAGGCTGTTTACCAGGGAGATAAGACGGAGGAGTATCGATATTATCTACACTTGCAAGGTCATTAACATTAACACTAGGTGTATGTGTTTCTTCAGCTGCATTGTTGATAAGGCCAGATGGGGAATCAGAGTTGTCATCCGTATGAGCAGCAATCGTAGTAGAGGTGTCAGTTACTGATGCTGAACTGTTTGGTTGTAATTGCACATGTTGTTCACAAGGTTTTTTTGGAATAGTGCCGAGAGACGACATTTGTAAAGGCAGTGGCGGTGCGCTAGATGCGGGGCGGAGTGGGGGGAAAAACTCGGTAAATCGAATGTCAGACGTTTGAGACGTATGGGGGGCATTCAGTTCTTGTCTTCTTTTCTTATCACAGTCACTAAGTCGGTGAGTTAATGATCGACAGAAAAAACACATTACAGGCTGGCCTTCATATGATATGAAGCCACGAAAGCCGTTAAAGAGTAAACGTGAAGGAATAGGTTTTTTAAGGACAATGTTCACAGTTCGTATTCCATTGGACACTGCAAGGGGATAATTTTGAGACCATGTCTCATTTGTTATATTTTTCACTGTTCCATATTCAGTCAGAATTTGCACAATAACATTATTATCTAGTTGAATAGGTAAATTAAAGACTCTTACCCTGGTAATATTTTCCATTGCGTTGACAAGTTGAACAAAAGAGGTACTACCGTCACTATGTTTAAATGGTACCGTAGGTTCGAGCTTACTTAACACTTTTTCAAAAATGGCATCAGTATTAAAAGTCACAAACACAGCATATTCATCAGAGTGAAGTTGGAGCGCAATAATGTCATGGCAGTCCTCTTTAAATAAACTTTCAATCCATTTATGAATAGCGATGGGTGACGGGCGATTATTACGTTTTTCCTTGTCAAATACACATTTGATGGTATTTTTTCTAACGAGCTGAGACATCGTAATATTTTACAATATATAGTCACTTACACAAATAAACCACACGTAGTGGTAAAGCTAAGCACGTCAAACTGCGAACAAACACTGCACCGGACAACACGTCCTACCGCTAGCACAGTTTAACAGCAACTCCTAACTAACTGAGCTATTTGTTTCCTTACGTGAACTGACCCTGTTCTACGGTAAAGACGATTTTTCATTACGGTCGCGCTACCAATTCGTCCTTTTCCATAGACAATTTCCACTTTTTGCTCTATCTTTACGTTAATACTTGGCATATATTCATATATTTGGAGTTTGCAGATAATGCACGAAATAAGACATATTAGGAATATTTCGTTAAAAGTTTCGTTTGTAGATTTTATTCACATTTCTCTCAGTGACATAGATGTCGCTGCTTCGTGTTGAACTGCAGAATTCCCTCGCGTTCTTGAAAATTTCCCACTTTAGCAGAGTTGGTAATTCTCGAGATTTCTGTCGATTTAATGTTTTTTGCTTCTAATTTATTTATTTTAAGCTAATATCTAACACAAATATTAAAATTGGGTTTGTTATTAACCTGTCCTGCTGGGGAAACCTTTAAAATTTCGAACATATAAAGAAAACAGAGATATTTTCAAAAAAATTCAAAATAAAGAGACGCGTCATTTATTTTGCTCATGGTAGTACCTCTGAAGCACATTGCCGTTTTTAACTATCTTCGAAGTTTCAGTGTTCTTCCTCCTGTAATATTGGAATAAGATTCATTAGGAGACTATGAAGTTGAGTGTTGCGGTTAGGGCGAATTAAAACCAAAAGTGATGGAGTGCCCACCTCTTGTACGAAAGTAACCTTGATTCGATGAGTTTGTGTGGTGCTTGGGGTCCTGGGTTCGATCCCAGCCCCCGCCAAGTGAAATTTGTGGTGGACAAACACCGTGTGCGCAGGGCCGGATTTAACATTTTAGCGCCCCTAGGCCAATAATTTTTTCCGCCCCCTAGTCTGGTTAAAGTTATTTTGCTAAAAAACCTTTATTAAAAAATTATATCAGGCATATATGTTAATTGCTTAAACACCACTCCACGATGCAATTTTATCATTGGAAGTCTTTTGAGGAATTTACTTGGTTCTGGGCTTAACAAAATACCGTTAATGTATTAACAAAAGATTGGTGAATAACTTTGGTTTTTTTCAATTTAGCCATTTGGGCAAATAAATACAAAAAACTCTGTAATCCATTATAAAATAGTTTTAATCTCAGAAACACAGCTTACATGAAGTATTTTGATAACGTGACACAAAAACTGTGTTTTAAAGTAAAACTAGAATTTTTTTTCTCTCGGCCGTGCGCCCCCTGGGAGCTTGCGCCCATAGGCCCGGGCCTACCGGGCCTATTGGGAAATCCGGCCTTGCGTGTGTGTGGGTTTCATCGGGGTTCTCCCGTTTCCTCCCACATTCTTCATTCCACCATTTCATTCATTACTCATCATCACCGTCTCCTTTAGACTAACCGGCATAACCGTGGGACGTAAAACTCAAAGCTTTCATTTCATTTTTCGATGAGTTTGTGAGAGACAATATCGTGCCTGAGGGGTTTTCCTGTTTTTATCCAATATTTCCACTCCATACTCTTCTCGCAGCCATTCACTTACGTTAATCCGTCTTCTTTAGCTAACAGGGCGGGAGCTCGTGATTCTATTTTCAGTGAAAGATTGTATTTTTTATTAACAATGGAGGAAACACTTGTAAAACTTCTATGTGCTTAAAAGGATTTTGTTAATGATTAATTTACAAATATATGATTTTTTCATTTTAAAGTTCTTTATTACTGTAAAGAATCAACGATCACGCTACTAGCAGAAAATGTCCACATAAATTTTTAATTGAACTTTTTATACTTAATCCAATCAAACTACTTTTAAACATATCCATCTATGGGGTCCCGAGGAAAGTAACCTCAAAGCTAAGATCTTTGAAGGACTGTTTATACCAATGGTAAAAGTTGAGTTGAGTTGATTTTGAGTTTAACGTCCCGTTCAGCAGCGAGGCTATATGAGACGTGGACCTACTGATTAACGTGGAATCCGAACCACATGAGCTTCCGCCGGGAATCGAACTCGGGTCTCCCACGCCAAAGGCGCGTACGCTAACCGCTTAGCCACGGAGGAGCTCTCAATGGTAAAAGTGTCCACGCCTAGATTCATATCTTAATTCCACTTTTTATATTATGTAATGTAAGGACGCTGAATCTAATGGAATTATGTTAAAACATACACGTCCATGTGGTGCTTAGAAAAGATATCTCAAAAAGTTGGGATAATAAAAATATAAACATCTCAATTTTGAGATAATTTTTCTCGTAACTTCATGGACGAATATGCTTGAAAATGATTCCATTGGATTCAGAATCCTCAAATTGGTATAACAGGTGCATTTAGAAATTTATTAAAACGTTAGTACTGTTTACTCCTTGGTATGAGAGTTCCTTTTCTTTTTGTAATGAAACAATTAAACTTGAATCCATTGTAAGAAGATGAACAACACGGTTTTGCATAGAGTGGGCGTTTCTTGGGACAACTGTAGGTTCATATTAGTGGTAATATATCCTTGTTGGTTGATTGTTTTTTTGGAGGGAGATAACTTCCTCCTAAAGTAAATGAAGCTGTGCGAGTGGACACGCAAAAGTGCCATATCCTGAAAAATCTCTACACCTTTTCACGTATTGTACAGGAGAATATGTTTAACAACATAACATCATTCGTAACTACATGTCACATTTTGATACTTCATGTTGAATACGTAAGAACTGTTCTTACAATATTTACGTATGAACTATAATTAAGTAATACATTAAATAGATAAAATGCGATATTTAGTGATCCACTAAATAGATAAATTATACACTTATTAGAAACTGTCAAGGCCGTATAAAAAATCAGATGGGAATTTCTCGTCTAAACAAGTACGTATAGAACTGAAAACCAACTAAAACTACAACTAGCGTAACATACTTGGGAACTATAAAACTCTTTCTGTACTTATTCTTATCAATGACACTGCACTTTGAAGAACCATACCCTTGAATTTTGTATTGCAACTATATATACTGATAAAAAGATATGCTGTACTATCATGGCTGGTTTCTCTTCTGGTTGTTTGAGGAAATATACGAGACATTTGCCCTCCCCTGTGTTTTAGTCACAGTCCGTTTCATCGGTAAGTACCGGGTACTTATTACCTCACCACAACTCATTGGTTACCATGCATCTTGAATTTCTTCATATTGAAATTCTAGAAATGAAAAAGAAGGTGACTGATCAGGATGTACCTGATTCGCAGAAGACCAACGTCTTGCGGACTGTCTATCTAACAAAAAATTAGTGGCAGGTCTCCTTAACGTTTTCGAATAATGAGATATACCCATTTTACGACCGGACCGAAATAGGGAGTATGGTGGAAGGAACAGCGAGTAGTCCACATCATCTGAGCGTATGGTAACCGAGTGTTGAGACTAGCTTACGTCCAGATTGGTACCGAAGTGCTAAGCTAGTGAATCCCTGATCTGACCACAGCTAGGCACAGATCAACTCAAATCCCCGATCTCCTGAAATTCTAGAGCAAGCTTGCAACCTCCAGACTCAAGTCTTTCAAAATCCGTACAGATGTGACATGATGCGTATCACGATGACTCTCAACCAACACAAGTTTAAAGATACAGAATATACTGTAATTTCATTTCTTTCGTTTCTTACCATTGAACATTTTACTTTCTGTTTTCCGCCAGCCAAATACATACAAGTATCTCCCGCCTAGGATTCTTGCTTAACCTTTACGAATAATGGGATATGTCCACTACTCCGAAGGTTTCATTTTCTACCAAGGGTAAACTTTTAATATACGTGCTTGCTTTATCATATTTTGGAGAGTAATGATACAGAAGGTCCCCGGAGATATATCAAAACAATGAATAAGATCATGTAGTTGTTATTTTCAGCATTTCTTTAATTTAATTCAGGTGTCAAAGTAATTCTGCTATTTATTAAAACAAATATACTTACTATAATTAATATGATGGTGACGAAAGCAGCAAATTTTGCTTTCTTTGTTGACAAGTTCAATGCATTTTTATTAGGTGATGACGAAAGCCAATTTCCCCTTTGAAAGGAAGAAAGAAAACGAACGTAAACCTTTGTGTTTGCAGATTTTAGCGGTCAACCTTCCATATACTTCCAAGTCATTAAGAGTTTTTACTCTTTAACAATTTTTTGAAATTTATAGCTATTACAAACAGAATGTGATTGCGGCATTTCTTATCTTGTGAACGGAAGAGACTTTAAGAAGTTTTGTTCATTAGCATGTACTGGGTTAGTCGTCTTCATTCTAAAAGGCATAGAATATTTTAAGTTCTACTTTGAGAAAGTGATCGAAATTAATTTTGGTATTATTTGTTTAATGTTGAAAAATGCAACAACGTGCAGAAATCGTTACGGGTATGAAGGACAGAGAAGTTTTTGCACTAATAACTTATTGAGCGAGTATTGAGTAAAGTGACACTGTTGCCAGAAGTTTGCACATTAATGACAGTAATTCATAGTGGTTAGCGATAATCCTAGTGTTACATGGTGTAATAAATGTGTTGATCTAATATGTGGGCTCTCTATGTCGAAACAAGGATGACAACATCATGTCCATGGGTATCCTCCAAACATTCCCGTTTCATACACTTTCTCACTCCACCAATTCTTCTATCATCGTTCACTTGTTTTAATCATCCGGCTCTGTTAGCCCGAAGAGCATAATCGTGAAACGATAAACTGGAAGATTTCATTTCATGTGTACATCTGTCTCCTCCTTTCACTTCGCCTGTTATGATTTCGCACCCCAGGTTGACTAATTTCATGTCTCAAAGACATCTTTTAGCCACATTGTTCCCTCTAATTTAATGTATGTAATTTCTTTTTATGTGAACAACTGAAGCATTAAGTGTTCATACCGAGACTCGTTTATCATCACAACATATGAAGAAGTACTGTATAAAGAAACGAATAATTAGAAGTAAACCTCATGTAGATCTTACCTTTCGTAACTTAAGCTGAAACTTTCTGTCGTGAGCTAATAGACACTCGGTCTGTGTTCCGTCGTGAAAACTGTTATTAAACAGACATAAACGAATCAAACTTGAATCTGTGAGTTTTCGTCTCAAAGTCTGAAGTTTCCATGCGAAAATAAAAAAGAAAGAAAAACAAGAAAATAAAATAAAACTTTACTGTTAAGTAATATGGTCTGTCGGCTTACAGAAAGTTCTTGAAAAGCACTGCTTCCCATTACTTCGCACAGGAGAGAAATTAAAAAAAAGAAAAAAGAAATACAAGTAGGAAACATCTTCTGTAGCTAAAGACAGTAATGTCATGGCGTTTGCTGCTACGCTGAAAAGTAAAAGAAAAATATTTACATAAAGATTCTGTTTTAAAATTAACCCAAACAAGTTTCAATCTTTCGGAACAAGCATAAACAACACGCTCCTTCTAATTTCGTACGCAAATATACATTGTACTTGATGTGAAGGAGGGTAAGAAAATTGCTTTCCGTTTACATATTTTCCTTGGCTTCTCTTGCTTTCAACGTTTCTTGGAAACTTGGCTGGAGATACCTAAAAACTTTACTTTTTCACGGAGTTTGGAGAAGTAACATGAAGTTTGGAACGCCTTTTTCCCCACCCTTGTGTGCTCCGGAATATTGGATACTTGCAAACGATGTAGGCAAATGCAGTAGCAACTGCAAATTATGTGTAATTTACGCCCACTCTTCAGGCGACACACAATCAAAAAAAAGTTGATCCATTAGTGATGTACTTAAAGCGTTTGATACAGTGTCAGCGTATCGAAAATAATATTGTGAAACAATTTCTTTTTTTAAATTCCATCAACTGTATTGAATATACAAACGGAAGAGTTGTTATGTGTTTGAGATATAGTATAACTTTGGCTAATATGGGGGAATAAGTGCAGGATAGTGCAAATAAGTGCAATAATTCCTTTTCATAGAATTATTTACACCACAATTAATTTATAATTGAATTTGTTATTTGAAAACATTGTGTGGAGCAGTTAAAATCTCGATGGAAATTCACACAATGGTTGTGCTATTTTGTTGCGTTATTTTGAAAGACAAAGATAGGTAATTGTCGTAATAAGCATTGCATATTATGTTGTACAAAAATCATCGTATTTATGCTAATCTATAGACATTGCGATATCATTACAAAACTAATGATAGAACTGCCCGATTATGTCCTAAGTGCGGTGTTGTAAATTACTAAATATTGTCATTGCGTATAATATGGACATATTTTACTTGTATAAAATGGAAAACTATGATGAACAGACAATGATGAATTATCACATAGTAAGCAAAGAAATATGTTCGTATTATAGAAACCTTTTTCATCATAAAAGACAATATATGTTTTCCAAAATGATCTTTCCAACTTCGATTGCGTATAACTCAGAAATGTGCATAGATAGAAAGGTGCAGTTTGTGACATAATATTCACACACACTGCTAAGGTTTTTAATAACCCTTTATCATAGTTCAATGTGTGCGTCATGTAGCACGCAGGATAACTAAATGATATTTAAGTTTTGCCCATGTCTGGCCTAGCATGTCCTAAATGACATGTTCAAGTGCTGCGCAGTTACGAGCTCACAGTTCCTGTAGGTCCCCCACTAGACCACATCCTTCACAAAGTCCAAAGAAAAAATCTAGTGGGGTTATGTTCGGAGACCTTAAGAGCCAAGCAATGGCCCCTCCTCGACCAATACAGCGACCTGAAAATATGTCCAGATGTCCAGATAAACAGTCGCGGTGATTGACACCTCTGAAAGACAAAGGATTCCACCGCACGTTAATGAAACAGAAAACACCACACATGTACCTTTGGACTGTCGCGCACAATTTCCCGGGTTACGTGGGGAGGTTCTTCGAGCCTCATATCCGCACATATTCAAAATCTCAATTGCAAATGCATTCCGCTTTGGCCTCTCATTAGGTTGAAACGCATGTTGCACCTGGAACTTGTAGGTATGCAGCTTCAATCGCTTACGTAGCACCCTGTGCATCGTGGTCGTTTGTAGTTGCAACGTCAAGACGCTTTACGGATTGATTTAGTTGGACTCCGGAGAAATGTCTGTTGCACCCGTTCCACATTTTCTTCACCTATGTTCGGATGTCCAGAACTCGTTCTCTTCATGATACCCTCCGTTCTCTTGCACCTTGTGTACCACTGCCGGGTGGTCGGACGTGAATGGGGTGTGCGCCTGTTACACGTTCGAAAGTTCCGCTGGACCTGGGTGGCAGATTTATCTCCATCCACAATTCAAGACACCATGCCATCTCCTTAGGGATGGGTCATTTACATAAATCCCTTACCTTCAAAACCAAAAACAAAGACAAAAGAAATTAGAGAATTAAGATTTATTGGAAGTGTTGGTATAGAATATAACTTTTGGTACCTGTGAACATTATACGCAAATTGCACCTTTCTATCTGTCCCCATTTCTGATTTCTACGAGATAAAAGTTCGAAAGATCAGTTTATAATACCCTGTATTTAATATTATATTGTGACTAGAAAAACTATATTTCGCTTCAGAGTACGCCTTTATCTTACTTTAAATAATTTGGTACAACGAACTCTCAAATTTCTTTTTAAGATTATTGAAGAAATACTATTACGAATTTGCGCCAAGGATTTAAATTCATAATTACAATGGTTAGCCTCTTACTAAACTTGAATTCTGCGATATATTATCACATCATCATCATCATCGTCGTCGTCATAGATATTCTGCCATTATTGATAGGCGACTTGCCACAAATGAGAAGCTTCTGTGCTCCATGGTCTTCCGTTAACATCTTTGTCTTCACGTACGATTTTTTCTGTTTTGATATCGTTCATTAATTGACTCTCTTTCACCCACTCCCTCTCTTTCCTACCACTATATCCTCTATCACTTCACTTATGATACAGTATCTTCTTAATCATCCCAACCAGTTTCTTTTTCTCTTCTCAATAATATCTAAAACTGTTTTTTTCTCCTCTCTGATTCTTTCTCCTTTCGATCCAACTAATTGTTTTCATTCTTATCCATACAACATTTCGAAAGCTTCCAGTCGTTTCTCATCATTTTTACGTAAAGTCCATGTTTTTGCCCCATACAGTATAATACTTCATATGAAGTCTTTTATGAATCTTTTTCTCAATTCTTTATTCCAGGTCTCACAAAACAGATTTGCCTTCCTCCATTCCTAAACTTGCTTTTATTTCATATTTGCACGTCATATAATCACTAATAATACTAACAAGATATTACAACCGTGGAAAAAAATCGGTAGCAGTCAACGGTTTCCGCACAATAGGAATTTACCTTTTTAACCCAAAAGCAAAAACTGATGTCACTTAGGTTGGAAATGAGCTGGAACAAATGAACAAAAAACTATATTTTACTTTTATCACGCTACATACATTTATATTTTATCATATTTGGTTCTCGTATCCAATATTGTAGCGCAGTTATGATACGAGTTACCTATGATAAAAGTAGAACGAGACGTACGCGAGAGGTATCGTAGTCATAGCAATAACCAAGTTTCCTTAGAAATCTATTTTCATTTTCCATGTTTAAAGATAGAAGCTCCTTGTAACATGTTCACTGTTACTGGATGTAGTTGCACCGCACGTGCAACTTTAAACTTTGTACTATCAACGGTAAGTACTTTGTGCCCACCACAGTATATTCTTTTTTGTAATTATTCCTCCAGTCGTTTCTTTAAAATTCTAAGAAAACATGTTATTGCTCAAAATGTTTAGCTCAAGCCTATACTTTGCGGTGGTTCAAATTGAACGTTAGTGTATCTCTTAAAATTTTAAGTTGATGGGCACAAAGTATCCCCCTTACGTTGGTAGGAGATGTGACTGACATTTAGTAGTGTCACTCCTAGATGGCAGTATAATAAATAGCTGTAGGCCTTTCCCGCCTTTTCTGAATTTGGCGGTTAGTCTTATCCCATGTACTGTTCATTTTAAGAGTTTCACGTTAGTCTGTCTCATAAATTTGCTATTATAAGTTGTTGGGCACAAAGTATCCCCCCTCCGTTAGTAGGAGATGTGACTGACATTTGGAAATGTCACTCCTAAATGGCAGCATAATAAATAACCTTATCCTGTGTACTGTTCACTTCAATCTCTGTAGATGTTTTTGAGAGTTTTTAATTCGTTTCTTCTGCGAGATATATTTAATCTTAACAGGTGGGCACAAAATGACCCCCTCTCTTTGGTAGTACGCGTTACAAGAAATACCTACTCGTAGGTAGTGCGAGGGTTAAACGTAAACCGGATGTCTTTCTTTCATTTTCTCTATATGATTTTTTTGAAAAATGCTTTAATCAGCGGGATCTCCTTAGTGACTAAGCGGTTAGCGTACGCGCCTTTGGCGTGGGAGATCCATTTTCGATTCCCGGCAGGAGCTCATGTGGTTCGGGTTCCACGTTAATCAGTAGGTCCATGTATCATATAGCCTCGCTGCTGAACAGGACGTTAAACTCACAATCAACTCAAAATCATCACATTAATCAGTGCCGACCTTATATCATGCAGGGCCCTATTGGGAACATTTTGTGAGGCCCAAGGTTTACAACTAACTTGCACCAGGTCTGTAGAACCAATATTATCTATCTATCTATCTATCTATCTATCTATCTATCTATCTATCTATCTATCTATCTATATATATATATATATATATATATATATATATATATATATATATATATATATATATTGTGTTCTCCATGCAGGTCTAGTGGTTAGCGCGTGCACCTGTGGTGTACATAGTCTTGAGCCCGATTCCCGGTGGGAGAGCTCACAAAATTTAATTTAATTTCATAATCACTCCCTTTCCATTTATCATCCATCTCTTAAGAACAAATCCTGGGACGTCAAATACAAAAATATCATTTTAATGTATATTTGTAGAACAAGTATTTACGTAATATTATATTGCATATCAGTGGCGTAGCCAGGGGTCTGGACCCTCTAAATTTTGAGAAGTTGTTAAAATAAAACCTACATTTCAGTCCCCACATTACCAAACAATGAGTCCCCCGAACTCCCCGAAAGTTTAAAGTTCTAAAAAAAAAAAAAAAAAAAAACGTAAAATTGCATTTTTGTTTCTCCATTGCCGCAAACTTTCAGGGGAGAAGCCCCCGGACCCATCCCGAAATGAAATCCTGGCTACGCCACTGTACATATATTAAATATAGTAAGTATCTATACTACTATAGAATTTCATACTAATCTATTAATTACAACACTGTATGAGCAAGGCAATCTAACAAGTTTTGACATGTATTTCGAAGAATTGAAATTTTTCGAAAATAAAGGTGATGTAACTGACCCCCTTGCCCTACCTTGTAGGCAGCCATGCATACAACAATAATTATACAGGGTGTCCAATATACTATGCTACATGGAGTTTGGGATAGTAGAACTTTTGAACCTGAAGCGATACACAAATAATGGTTATACCAAAATGAAGCCTTATTCATGCATATAATTTTAAACTAGGAAGCAACGATCGAAGTACACGAGGAACCATACAGTGTTACCAGATGTAACCGAAAGTGTAAATCAATTTTTTTACAAATCATGTAAACTGACTCATAAGTCATACGTATGGATGTTCTGCGTTAATTTTCAGTTTGTATAGTTGGAGTATCTTGGAAACAATGGAGCGGAAAAAGCAATTTTTCGTTTCCACCGATAAGTAATCGGACAAGATCTCTGTAAGGGATAACTAGGGAATTCGTAGTTTTCATAAATTAACATTCTGAATTGGCAACATTGCTGTAGTTTCAGTGCATCAAAAGGTGTGTTAAGGATCTGGCTACATTATGCAATTCCTGAAAACAATGAGAAAGAAACTTCGAAATTATCATGATAAAACTTTTACTTATAATATAGTTTTTTGTTGTTGTTGTCAATTTGGCCTTACATGATTTGACTTCCGAAACTTATTTTGCAATTACCCTACTTGCTCTCTGTGTTAATATCACTGGATAAAACATAAACACCTGTGTATAATTTCTTATGTAAAGTCGCCCGTTACTAAAGGCATGCTTGAAAATGAATGAATAAATAAATGACAAAATAAATTAATTGTTTCAGTCACACTCAATGATATAAATTAACATTCTAAATTAATCATAATACTTTGTGATTAAGTATTGTGAGTAGTCTAATTTTTTCCCTTATGCATTGTAGAATAAGAAAAGCGATGGTGGATATCTGGGACCCGCGACTGGCAAATATGGCGCCCGTTCTAAGATGGCGGTCGAATGGCAGTTTTATTTGTTTCAATCTCGGTTATTTTTCATCCGTTTTCGATTATCTTTTTTTTATTTTTTTTAACGAAAGCTCTTTTCTACGTCTTTAATACTTGCCCACAAAAGTATACAAGGGATGTAGGTGCCAAACCCACTAGGGGTCTAAAAGTTAAAGTTTGGAATTGTTATTTATGTGATAATTAAGTTTAAAGTGGCCACATTTTAGGATACCAGATAATAAACAATTTTCTTCTTATTGCCAATGAGTACTGAATAAGAAGAATAGTCACTAAAATGGAGTCAGCAGGAAGAGCAGAACCATGTAAAAGGAAACGATGTAGTGATGCTTGTATACTGTGCAATTGAGAAAGTGATGAAAAGTTTGTAAAAAGTGCTGGTGAAGAAACTTTAAATAACCTATCAAAAACAATAATTAGTTTTGCAAAATGGAAAAATGAGCAATGCCGAAAAATACTGGAGAATTTAAAAGGTGATGCTTCAGTAGAAAATGTACGACAGCTGCGATTAAACTGGCATCTAATTTGTTACAGATCACTGACGTATAAGAAAAATGGCCAGCTGTAGAAAGACACTATATAAAGATGCAAGAGGATTTAGAAGAAGACGTTTCTGAAAAAGTTTGTGCCTCAAATCCATTTACCCGAGCTGACACATCAAAGTATGACAAGCAACTTTGTTTTGTCTGTGATGGAAAAGAAATCGGAAAACATTCCCTCCATCATGTTTCATATATCTCTCCATGTTTTGCAGAAATGAATGCACTAGACGAAAATGATATAAAAGTATGGTCAGAACTTGAAGAAGGAATGGGCTACTAACAAATCTAGTTTACCATTTTGTCATCTTGGAACGGATGAAGCACTTGAGTATGAAAATCGGCGATTGAAAATTAAAGGTGAGATCGTCGGAATAATTGAAAATAAGGAAACGTCAATAAAGTTTTTTTTTCTAACAAGTCCAGAGCTAACAAAGAAATGTGCACTAGGAATGAAACCAGGTGAACCGAAAAAGCCTGAAGACCATCATGAAGCCAACTGTAGTGCATTATCTCGTTATAAGAAAAATGTCATTGCTATGATAGACTGTTTGAAAACCCATGTCAATCCTTTCACCTATGATGGGGAAAAACTGCTTAATATTGTCACAATGACTATTTCACCACCTGATGTGGAACATGATTTGTACAGTATGCCAAACATTGGTTTACAAGAATACCAAAAATTTGTTAATGAACGAATTATTGGAACAAATAATTTCTGGGATCAATTTTCACACACAAAATTAAAATTGTGGAAAACAATGGTAAAAAGAAAGTGAAAGTTCTCAGTAAAGAAGGGATTCTAGAAGTAAAGGATGACAAAAAGCTGTTTAACCCTCTTGTCGTTCACGTCCTGATGTAAATTTCAAAGAAATTATCGGAAAGTATGAGTTAAGAGCAGTCCCAAGATCCATGTTTGCAAGTGATGGAACAATGCACACAGCTCAAGCCAAAAGTAAGCTAATGCAGCGTTTGGAAGAACGTTGCACAAAGGAAGTAACAACAGAGATTCCCAATCCTTCTTCAGTAACCAGCAAAGGTGCAAACCAAGTAGAATCTACAGCACTGACTCTGGGACTGCAATTATATAATATTATATATTATTATTGGGTATGGCAGAATTACATACATTGATAAATTCAAAAGATACACAAACTGTTATCGATTTGGCAGATCAGTTCAGCAATAAAATTTTAGGCAAGTACAACGAATTCGCAGAAATTCATATCGTATTCGATATTTACTTTGAGAGTTCCGTGAAAAATGTCACCAGAGAAAAACGGCAACATGGTAACCCACCTAATAATTTTTTTCACCAGATACTGATGTTCTTGTACTGGCGATCACTAAATATTCAGAATTTACAAGTGATACCATATTTAATTTAACTGCTTCGCACAATTTGTATAGAATTAATATATCAAGCCTTACGTGAGAAAAGAGCTGAAGTTTTACTGGGAACGCATTCTCTTTCTGGATGTGACAGTACTGGTTCCTTTAGTTCTAAATAAAAACCAGTTTTTGGAAGAGCTTCATACATGCTAGCGACAAAATTCTCAAAGCTCTTGCCTCATTAGGTCAAACAGATATTATCGAGGATGAAACATACAATGTACTTGAAGAATACATACGTTCAGTGTACATGCCAAAACTAAACATTAAAACATTGAGTGAGCTAAGTTGTTGGTTATTTACGAAAAAGCAAGTTCAAAGATCAAATATGCCTCCAGCTCGAGCTACCCTTCACCCAGCTATAAGAAGAGCTCATTATCAAGCGATGATATGGCGAAGAGCTCATATTCCACAACCTAATATTCCACCTCCAATTTCTGATTTTGGCTGGATGGTAAAGGAAAATGAATAACTACCTGTCATGTGTGACATGCCTTGTGCTCCTCAAAAACTACTCTTATCAGTACGCTGTTCTGTGTCAAATTACGGTGTCTACCATACTGCAAGTGTGTGCAAAATGATGCACCATATACTGAAATGTGCTCATGCTTGGTTGAGACTGATAAATGTGAGAATATTTCAAACCTTGATGAAGTGGATTATGATGACAGTGACATCGAAGACTATATGCTATTCTGAAGTTGAACTTTTCATTCAGTTCCAAGTTTGACCATTTTTAACATCTAAGTACATAATACATAGTAACTATACACCGATAATAACGATAATTTTCCACTAACATATTCAGCATTTAGTAATAAGTTTCTCTTGCCCTGTCTTAAGTCTATAAAGCTCATTTTTTTCTATTCCTGTACTAATAGATTTTCAAAATGTTAACTGCAGACTGTAGTTTTATATAGTTCTATACTCGTTTTATTTTATTTTAGATACAATTAGAGAAGATAGTAGAAAAATTGTTGCAAACATAAGAGTAGATCTGCTAAAACTTTTCGTTTAAAAAAATAATCGAAAACTGATGAAAAATAAACAAGTCAGAGATGAGTTTAAATTTCGTCCGTCCGCCATCTTGAAATGGTCTCCATGTTTGCCAATGGAGAGTCCAAGACCTTCACCATCACTTCTTGCACATCTAAAGTATCCAATAAAACTGATTCCTTCATATTCCCAGTTAGTTTAATCTCATCCCAAACTTCCCTTCTAACAATATTGAAAAAAATACAAAATATGACCAAAAACATAAATTTTGCATATTGGTTAAAAATTAAAGTAGATAGCAGAAATGTCGTAATAAATTAAAGTATAGGGCTACTAAACACTTTTTGTTTAACAAAAAGATGATCGAAATCGGACGAAAAATAACCGAGATAGAGACAAATAAAAATGCCATTCGTCCGCCGTCTTGGAACAGGCGCCATATTTGCCATTCGCGGGTCCCAGATGTCCACCATCGCTTTTCTTATTCTACAATGCATAAGGAAAAAATGAGACCACTCAATATTTAATCGTCAAATTGCACGCGGGATGTAGTTACGAAAAGCACTACTCAGAATTTCCCTCCCCCATTTTTTTTTTTTTTAAAGTTTTGTAGTTTCACCAAGCAAGTGAAAATTCGAATTTGAAGATGTCGCACTGCAGGTGATCGAAGCGGCCGAAATTTTGAAGTGACCCTTCCTCGTTTATTTGCATGGTACAAAATTTTTTTCTTGGTTGGACAAAATGGACAAAATTCTGTGCTAGGGAAAAATTGAAATTTGAAAATGTCGCACTATAACTAAATGGATCCTCTTTTATTCTGTGAAACAAAAAAACGTAAATCTGTCGACACGACGGGTGCACTTCACTATTCTCCCGCGCACTAGTTACACTAGCGCCACTTTCGTTTGTTTTCGTTGGTTAGTAAGGTTAGTGACCAAGTGAGAAATGAAGGACGAAATCTATTGCACCTTAATTTAAAATTGTTGATAATATAAGTAAAAGCAGCCACTGATTAAATTTATTTATTTATTTTTACATATAGTTTCAGTAATAAACTTTGTAGCATTGATAACACATATCTACAAATTTCAACTTTAAAAAATATGCAGATATAAAACAATGCAATCCTTACTAAATCAAACGTCCTGAAAACAAAACTGCAATCAATTTTCCGTATCATCCTCAGATTTTCTGCTATGATAATGATGGTGATCAACTGCTGACAGGAGTAAAGGTAATTTGTGATATAAAATAAAAGATGTTTATGAAGACAAATTCTAAGTTTCAATGAAAGAAATACATGTATTGGATATTGAACATTGCAAACACAAAATTTACAAACTTATGTGTATATCGTTACTACGTATTCATATACAGGGTGTTCCGGGAAGAGCCGGCAAGCTTCGCATATGTATTCAGAACCTCAGTACAAGAAAAAAATGTGCAACTTTGATCGAAAACGCTTAATTACAGAGATAGGGATAATAAAGGGGTAAGAAGAATGACCCAGTAATTCCAGAAATGATTTTTTAAATTAGGTTTTTCTCAGTAATTAAGCATTTCCGACCAAAGTCGCACAGAAACATTTTTCTTTTGTTGAGATTCTGAACATATATTATAAGTTTGTCAGTTTATTCAGGGAACATCCTGTATGTTTACTTATAAGTTTGATTAAGAAAAATGATTAACGACAAAGACAATTTCGAAACATTTTCCCGTTTCTATATTCTGGAGTCCTCTTTCAGGAGAAACTAACAGTAATCTCTAATTATGGACTGGTCCTATTTTTCTTTATAACGTCTTTCCGTCTACAAAATGATCTGGCGAAAACGCTCACCCTGGCACTGAGAAAAATCTGTTCTCTAGACAGCGGTATATTTTACGAATATACGGAATCATTATACTTACTTCAGAAATCAGTACGGAGCATACGTTATCCACATGCTATACACGTACTGCAATTTTTCCCGCTTACATGTTACACCAGGACCTGCACCAATTGTTGCAGGGTGTCTGACATCTAACAATCCTCCGTATATGACATTATACATAGTCAGCTATATGTTACATACATCCACCTGTATGTGAGATCCTGACCGTCTATATACAGTTCTTCCGTTCGTACGGAAAGTACCTTTAATCGGAACACTTATACAAGAAGTACGTACAAAATATACTTTTTCAATTACATGTTTGCTGTACGTTAAGTCCAAAAACTACGGGATTTACAAATGTAACCTACATTTTTACGTACGCCAGATACGCTTTTTTTTCTCAGTGTGTTGATTACTTATAGTAGCTAATTTTTCAGAGAAATAACTCAAGCGGAAATGCAGACACTAAATGAATTTTAAAATGCATATTTCAACCTTGTGCCTAGCAATTTTTCAGGAAGTTTTTGTACCAGTATTTCATAGTTTTCTTCTCTTACAAGCAAACCTATCGATGCCGAAATCTAGTTTCTTGATCAAACTTGGCAGAGAAGTGTGGAAAATCAAGAAACGAGCGTAAGCAAAATTTAAAGGGCTTCTGTCCATAAATACAGCCGCAGCGGACAAAAACCTTGATTGATCAGAATAAGTCGTAACAACGTGTTTCAAACTTGAAAATTTTATTTTATTTGTAAAACAGGTAAAGCAATGAAAAACAGAAACACATTAACTGACACCAGGAGGAAGTAGACATTTATTCGAGGATATGCTTATCATGGCCGCCATCTTGAAGTCGGCTATCTTTTATCTCGCTTGACTTTTTTAAATAGGAAGGACGTCATTTAATATTTTAAATTGGGCTAGAATTTTACGAGAAATATAATGGTGAAGTTTATGTTTCCATAAGTTTATACGAGTATTTGTAAGTCGAATTCGTAGTTCAAAGCTTTTTTAACAGCAGTATCTTCAGTCAAGAATTCAAGACAAAAAAGAATTCAAGTCAGGAAAGCCTAATGTATGCTAGTGAGAACATCGTGGATGGCTACTTATGGAAGGTATAATCAGCTTGAAATCGTTATCGACTGCAAATAAAATGAAATGGTGATGAGACGATAACAAACCTTAAGGAACTGATGGGAGATGGATGACACATTTTCCATTGAATTATTAGAGTTGAGTTGACTTTAACGTTCAGCAGCATGGCTATATGAACCTACTTATTAACGTGTAATCCGAACCACATGAGCTCCCACCGGGAATCGAACCCGGGTCTCGCACGCCAAAGGCACGTACGCTAACTGCTTAGCCACGAAGGAGCTCTGGATTATTCGAGTTAGAAGACAAACTTCATAAGCAGCCACCTATTCAGTACACACTAGTATACATTCGATTTTCCTGACTTGATTGAAAAGAAATACATCCACGGGATTTTTCGCAGAAAAGGGCAAAGCTTGTCTTCTGTGTTTGTATATTTATGCAGCTATACTAAGAGAAAGGATATGCAAAGAAGTCGTAATAAGGCTGATCGATTTGATACCATCTCGGTATTCACGGTAGTATCACATAACATAATCAGTAAGAACGCTAGAAACTTTTACTTAGTGGGTGTTCAAAATAAAAGATGGTGTGCATCAAGAATAATGATATACATTTTTTACACAGACTCAAAGAAAAGAACATTTTTAGGCCCAGGGGTGTGTGTAAGGAAATTTGGGGAAGTGTTAGGGGTATTTGTGGTGTGCATAATATTCCCTGGACATAATATCTATTTTTACAACAAAAGTTGTAAACGTAAAATAATAATAAATAAATAAATAAATAAAGTACTGCAGCAATAAATTCAGAAAATATTTGCTTGTGTCCGGAAACTTAATACAAATTATTCATTTAATTGTTAGGGAGAAGTCGTATCCTTTTGTGGAGTCCATGGACATACCTGTGTTTCAGTATGTAGTTGCGTATACTTGACAACCGGGAGCAGCAGAACCATCTTAACGGTACCATAGCCACTTGACTGGGGGGCACCGCAAGCAGATCGGCATGTATTAATTGCATGTATTAGGAGCAAAATTTAGTCATGGGGACCACAACACATTTGTTTGCTCTGGGGCCTAATATGATGTTCAAATGGCACTGGATAGTAGATTAGATTGGAGAGTAGAGCAGACGGCACTATCTCGGGGCCCGATTGGGAGTAATCGATCCAATCAGCTTAATTCCGGCCCTGACATTAATATTATCTTGTGTTGAAGCGAACTTCAAAAACATTTTTGAAGTTAAAAATATGGGGTTGAAAAACCATGTAACCTATTATATAAACAACTGTCTGGAAATCATACGTTGAAAATATTTTCCTTCGATATTGGAAAAAGAGACAGACACAGACAGACAACAAACATTTTGTTTTTCATATTAAGACACACTATTTACTCCATAATTTAAAGCAAACTTGCTTCAGCGATTCTTCTAAGTAATCTTATTATCTCAAAAAAACATTATGACCGCAACAAGAGTAGTATGCTTAACAAGCAGTCATTAATACGTGTATAGTAAACCGTAAATTTATTAAATTCCTTTGTCTTATCGCTAGGGAAAAAGAATTATGGGAAAAGAAATATATATCGCACTTGAGAGAATTTACTATACATATATATATGATGGATATTTTCTGTTAGTTATCTACCAAAGCATATCAAATTAACAAAGCTGAAACTTGGTTTCCCTACAAGGAAGGAAGCACGATGCTTTCACAGTAAAATGTATCACAGATCACATAACTGGAACTAGAGAGAGGGATGTAGAGCGAGTTTAAATTAATCATGAGAGGCCTCTTGAAGATAATCTTATAAAGAAGGTGAACGCCCTCTAGGATGATACTCTCCAAAATAATCACATGACAACGCCTGCAGGGACACACTTCGTAAGTAAAGTGTATGTCGTTACTTTTAGAAGTACCAAGAAGTAGGGTGAAAAGGCGGGAAAAAATAATAAAAATAATACATCAAAAGGGGAAAGTTTTTGATCGTCTGAGGGCTCTCGGCGTCGTCGTCTTTGATATGAGATATTTAAATCTACGAAAGATAATAAAATCAGAGACTTCACTCACTAGTTACGATAATTTTATGTACGTTGCATACTTTTACGTACAAGTCAACCTACCATTAGCTAAATTAATCAAAAGCAATTCGAAGTAAAGTTTCCAAAAGGAGCTCGAAACATTAACAATATTATTAGTTATATTTTAAAGTATATTCCAAATAGTTTATTTTAAAATATGTCATATAACAGCCAGACTATAATAGCTCCTTCTCAAATAAATTGAATAAATTTTACAATTATAAAGAAATTACCAGTGACTGCGTCTTTTTAAAATTGTCCTAAACCGTTTCAAAAGACCCGATTATCTTCTTGAGCAGGTCGGAACTACTTACAAAAAAAAAAAAAAAAAAAAAAAAAAAAAAAAAAAAAAAAAACTCACTATAATCTATAAAGACATCTTATGTTTTCAAGGTTCCGAACTGTTGAAGGTTTAGAATGATAACTATGATAGCAAATATTACTGCTCTTCAAGTTTCGTGTTGAACACGTTGTGGCGTGTCTTAAGAAATGAAAATGAAATGAAATTTTTAAGTTTTATGTCCCATGCTTATGCCGACTAGGCTAAAGGAGACGATGATGATGAGAAATGAATGAAATGGTGGAATGAAGCAAGTAGGAGAACCCCGAGAAAACTCACACACACGGCGTTTATCCACCACAAAGTTCACTTGGCTTCAGCGGGGATCGAACCAGAGACCCACGCACCAGGGGTAAACGCTCTACCACTGAGTCTCTCTTAAGAAATGTCACATAGGTAAATACCATAAATAAATAAATAAATAAATAATAAATAAATATCTTAGAAATTTCTTCACTTAATTTGTAACGATAAATTTTTACTTTTTACCGGTCTGACTTCAATCAAGAGCCACTATTGTGCATAATCAAACTTCCTGAGAACTCCCACTAATAGCTGAAGCATTCTTATTCTAAAGAAAAGTTACTTCAGTATAGTCGAAATACAACACCTTATGTACGAAGTTAGTTTTCGGTTACGATTATTTTCAATCTTCTTACACTCTTACATTTTTGCATTACTTGAAAATATTAATTTTCTTTGCAGTAATATAATTATATTCTTATCTTATTAGGATCACGCTAGTGGACCTTACAGGATTGTAATGTTAAACCGTACGTAAATAGTTTTTTTTTCTTTTTCTTTTTAAAAGTTTAACATGTTTACGACGATATGTTTCATTTTCCACTAGAACTTATTAACATTATTAACAAACTTTACTGCTTTGAAAAGTATTCCTGAACAAGGGGAAGTTTATGTAGCTTAAGGCGGCAGACTACTAAATATTTTTGAAAAACTAATAATTTTTCTTTTGCCCGTTTTTCATTAGTGGAAAGAGGTAATAAAATGTAACTTACCACACTAATAGATAATGTTATTCTACACCCAAAAATAGGAATCGGAAGAAATTTTAGTGTTGTCATCCATAGAAATTACAGTGTGACAAGAATTTGAATTACTCAAAAATCTAGGTAAAGGCAGCGACTAGAAAAATGAACTCAACGGTAATTGATGACTTATCACGCTGTATAGGTTTCTTGTTTACTACTTTTTAAATAATATTTCTATTTATTTTATAAAAATTACATAAATTATTACAAAATAAATAACTTATTACAAGTGTAATTTCTATGGATGGCAACACTGAAAATTCGTCCGATTTGTATTTTTGGGTGTAGAATAACTGTATCTATTAGTGTGGTAACTTACATTTTATTACCTCTTTCTACTTACGAAAAATGGGCAAAAGAAAAATTATTAGTTTTTCAAAAATATTTAGTAGTCTGTCCCCTTAAGAAAAAGTACATGAATGACTGCATAGAGTACTCCGTGGCTCAACGAATAAAACCATGGTCCGATAGCGAAGATGTTCGTGGTTCGAAACTCGTTACGAAAGCTGAAAGTTTCTTAAATTCTTAATTTCGCAGATCTTAAGATCTTTCTCTCCCTTCGCAATCATTTAGTGCTATAAAAAGGGGTTTCCACCTTAATTTGACAACTGCCTGATGCGGTCCGTGCAGGTGGGAAACTTTCTTGTGTCACAAAATCACAAATTTCGTCATAATATGGTTCTTGTCCGATCATTTTCCCTCCAATTCTAAACTTGCATATGTAAATCATCCCCCCTGTCTCCATATTTGAATCTTCCTCAATGACGTCCACTATGAACGCACATGGCTTTGGATCAAACCTTCGGCTCTTGAAACCTAATATAAGTACTCTAGCAATAGCTATAGGTTTTTTGCTGAAAAAAGCGTCATTTTAGATTTTATTCGAGAGGATTCTCCGCCATCATAAGAGTTTCACTTTTCATATAAGTATTTTACTATACAATTGATCAAACAATATATGTTTATCACACTCAAGGGAGGAGAGAATTACACTCTCCTTCACGAATGACGCCCCTAGAATATTTGCTTCGATTTACAGAGAAAGAAAATTAAATTAATCATTGAACAAAACTTATTTTTGTCAGTAAAGTTTAGAGCTCTCGGCTCATATTACAGACTTTGGGAACACAAAACCTATTGCCGTGATTAACAATTTCCATAGATTTCATAACGAGCATCTTCCTAGCTTGATGTGATATGCAGTCTTTGAGGAAGAGAAAGAATGCAAAAAAGGCGTTTGTGAAAATATGGGAACATTTTGTGTCATTTCTTTTATTCAGGCTCTACAAAAGGACTTCAGAACAAACGAATGAAACATACGGTTTTAGAGCTATAAAGCTTGTAAAAATGGTTCCTCCCTTTTCCATCTGAATGGAAAGAATATATTACGTCACACAGACTGATATAGCCATGAAAAGTAGGAGGAGAAGGAGTTGGATTGGATACCATGAGTTGATAGTCGATCAAGACGTGTGTTTCTAAATGCATAAGCACATGGTGCAGGAGATCGTTAGTAATTTAGACTTAATACTTCTGTAACATTTTTAAATCCGCGAATAATACATTCCTTAAATAAGGATATATAATCAACAAATTCTGGTGAAGACTATAGAGAGGATCACGCGAAATGTTTCAATGTATGGGATATGGACAGTCACAGTTACCGTTACGATGTTAACGGATTGACTTCATTAACGATCTCGATAAGGTAATCGCTCCAACTATTAGTTGCAAATGACATAATTAAAAATTCGCTTACGTGCATGAGTTATGGGCTACACGTAGCCACCGTTAAAGTCGCCGTTATCCGTTAATGTGTTAACGGATTGACTCCATTAACGAACTTGACTGAGATAATCGCTCTAGCTATCTATTGCTAATAAACATAATTGAAAACTTCACATTCATTTAAGAGTTATCGTGCGAGCTAAATCTTGTAAATCTCACTGCATGATGGTGCTAATAGTAATAACCCTATAATATAACCACATCTCTTATCCCGAGAAAGCGTTCAAAGGTGAATTTTTGGACGATTTTCTTAAAAACAGCTGAGGCAATTTTGTTCATATTTTCTAACCACCTCACTAAATACACCAAGACCAGAGAAGAGGCACAGTTGAGACAGAAAATTCTTCTTCATTTCTGATGTAATTCAAGAGACCTCCTTTACGAGAGCTCGTCTTATTATCAATAGGTCACGACCTCACTTATAGAATAGTGAGAGACTTTCAACTTATGTAGTTGAGATAGTCGAGATTAATGTTTGAGTAGTTGAAGATTCTAATAAGGCTACCGACTATGAGCTTCATGTAAAGTGTGGCCACGAAAGTTCGAATGAGTTTAATACTATACTCTTTCTTTCTTTTTTTTTTAAAAAAAGTTATATCCGTGTTATTTCTTGTCCAATTTTAACACTGGGAACATAGTTTCCTTGAACCGTATTTATCCATATATTCTAAAAATTTCTTGTAAAATACAACATTCTTTCTTTAAATTGGATCATGATAGTATATAGGTGCAAGGTATCCCTGGTTCGATCCCGACCACTGGAATTTACTGACGACGAAATTGTGTCCGTAAGTTTTCTTGGAATTCGTGTTTTCCTCCTAAATTCTAATTCCCCCTTATTATTTCATTATGATCACTTTTAATTTTAATCCGTCCAATTTAGCGCAAAGGGCAAAATCGTGAGACATGAAGCTAGAAATTTCATTTTCATTTTTAAATTATAAGATAGCAGCTACATTTTATTATATTTTAACTTTAAAAATCTTTCAAGAGTCTCTAATTTTAAATCTCTGAATTTAAAAGTAGAACATCATTTCTTCAAAGTTCAGTAGTATTTGTTAAAAATAAATAAGATCTCGAGAGCAATTACATAATAAGAGTGTGCATTTTTTAACCGGCCTAACACTTATTATTTTAGATTTATTAGTAGGACATGGAAAAATGCCACTAGAAAAGTTGGATACTGCATGGTTAAATTTCACAATGACGTTACGTAGTAGCACGAAGATACACATCCACGCCCACTCTGACAAACAGAACGATAAAAGAGAGAGAGAGAGACAGAGAGGAGAAAGTGTTGAAGAGAGAAAGTGATAAAAGTAATAAAATGGATGCGAAAGTGTGGGAGCGTCATATAGAACGGACTGGGGATATGATAATGGGAGATAGTCTGTCTCGCTCTACCTTTTTTTTTTTCATTGTCCAACACGAGGAACGCCCCCCTGTCTCTATCTCTTTCTCTGTCTCTCATATTGACTGTAGTAATGCGTTCCAGAGAGCCACATGAGCAATGGTCAGCCTAGCGCTCTCTCTGTCTAACGTGCCATAATTAGAGGGCACCAACTGACCCTTATCCAAGGGCTAATAACAGGTCTTGTGAAGGAAACATTTCCAACACCTGCTGAACTAGACCTAACTGGACCCGTCAGCTGCGTTGAGGGAGATGAGACAAGGGATGGACACTAGAAATGTGGGGATGCCAGATAAGGGATGAAGAATTTGTGTGTGTGTGTCGAATGACAGAGGATGGGGAGGATACAAATTCCTTTACGTTCCACTACGAACGAAGAGCACATTTACGTTTAGTTGGTTGTTTGATGGGTTAACGAAGTCAGAAGTCAGTCTAGCATAGAAAAGTAACGTTCAACAATAGTTGCGAATTAGATGAAACATTTAAACTTTTGCATATGGTTCGTGAACATGCCAACGAAGAGATATATTCATAGTATAGCACTGGCGGATCCACGTGGGGGGCGGAGGGGGCAACCGCCCCCTCCAAAGGTCTTTTTTCTTTTTTTTTTACTTCCAGCATTTACCGTTGGGAGATACAAATATGCTCTTTTCCCGACCGATCCAATCTGTATGACAAGCCTAGCATAGTCTAACCAAAATTTATTTTACTTAATAGTACTTAATACAGACATATTTGAATTGACTACTTCTGTCCTTAGTTCCTTGAGACGGTCACCATAAGCCCCAAAGAAGCGAGAATATGATTCATTCGTTGGACGAACAGCTGTAGGAAGGAGGCTAAGATGACTCACTCTTTGAACTAAAAATGTATAATTTAAAATTGTGTCCTAGAAAAAGATGTGGAAATGAAATTCGGGTCCCGAGACTTCAATTACTTTTATCTTGAATAAAGAGAAATATAAATTCTTCAGCGCTCCTTATTGAAAAGCTCTCTGAAACAGACTTTTCGGTTCGTTGATTGATTGATATGTATTTATGTCATTTGTCAAAAGCGATGCTTTACAGAAAGAATACTAGAGTTTAAAGTTGGGTCTGAACTACTGTAGTGCGTTCGATGCTCACTCACAGGGAATCAAAACACAGAACCTCATGTATCCAAGATCAATGGTACATTTTGCTAACTACTAGATCAACAGAGAGCCGTAATTTTTGGGGTTCAACACGGAAACACCAGGAAGGCACCAGGGATTCATTGTGACTTTTAATGGCACTTCATCTTTTCTTGTGAAATAACAGCTTGTTATTGTAATTCATACATAAAAGACGAGGTCCTCAGTGAATAACTGATCTTCGCACAGGCCAAACCGATTAAGCTAGAAACTTGAAATTCGAACAGTAGATAAGATTTGTGACGTAGGGCAACATTAAGAAAGGATTCTCTTTGGA
The DNA here is from genome assembly GCF_964235325.1 of Thermobia domestica. Classification (NCBI taxonomy): domain Eukaryota; kingdom Metazoa; phylum Arthropoda; class Insecta; order Zygentoma; family Lepismatidae; genus Thermobia; species Thermobia domestica. The sequence continues at coordinate 102,606,870 of NC_137461.1, forward strand.
AATTCGAAGAAAGTAAGGGGGACGGAGTAGAAATTATTTTAATAAGATGGCCATCTTCCCGAATCTCTTAAGATTAGACACTTGAAATTTGGAATTTCGATTTCTCATTTAAAATAATTTGACATGCATTAGTAAAATGGGGGAAAACAGGTGGAAAGAAAATGGGGCGGGATTATAATTATTGTAATAAGATATCACTATCTAAGAATCTTTGAAGGTTAGAAACATGGAATTTGTCAGGAACAAGGTAGATTTGAGCTTGTGCTGTAACATTCACAGAGATGAACTGCAAGGTGATTAAGATCGTTGTGTGGTTTCCGCCCGTCGTGGTCTTTGCCAGTAATTATTTTCAACTCGTGAGCATTCCCAGAAAGTTATGAGTCTGAGTCTAAAGTTGAACTCTTTGGATTTATCAGAATCGCAAATAAAATCAAGAAAGATGGATGAAGGAACTCGAAAAAGAATTTGAAATTGATTCTGAATCTTTAAATGAATCAAAAGGGCACAACAACAATCGTAAAAAATGTGTATATATTTTAATAAACAATTATATATTATACATATGATATTTGATTTGTTTGTTTAACGTCGCACGACTGTGCCAGAACGGCTAAAGACGACGTGGATGTAATCATTATACTGGAATCCGAACAATTTTTTTCGTTCAACTGTACTTCCACCGGGAATCGAGCCCGGGGGCACGCGCACCAAAGGTAAGCGTGTTAGCCATTTAAAAAAAAAAGTTAACTGATCTACCAAATGTACTTCATTAACTTGCTTAACTACTTAACACTAGGTTTCTATTTATTTTACTCCTTTTTCCATTAACCTAGAACAACAAAGACACGAACGCAGAAACATCGAGGACGATAATTCCAAATGTCTTCCACCGGGAATCGAACCTGGGACCCATACACCAAAGGTGCATGTGCTAGCGATTAGATCAGCGGGAGGGTATATCATTAGGCCAAATGGGGTTCATATTATATCTGAGATGAAAGAAAAACAACAAGCTATACGTGCTTTATTCTCTATTTGTAATTTCATTTAAAGATGAGAATTTTTCAAAATTAAATTTTTGTTCAGAACTAGCGTTCTTCTCAATAAAAACTAACGCCAGTAAGTAAATGAAGAGGCAGCAACATAAAAACTAATACTTTTTCTCCCCAGCTGGGGTGAGAGTGTGTGTGTAAAAACGTGACACCAAGAAAGCAACGGTAGCTACGTGTATTGTGTTAATATCGCATTAATCTACATATAACAATGTTCATCTAGCAACTTTGTTTGTATTTTTTGAATTCATATAATCTTGTGTGTTATAAATGCAAATATATTGAACAGTCTCAAAGCAACGTCGAAAAATTATTAAGAAACCAGCGCCTACACAAGGATTACATCGACCAAATGGTCCTCCGGGCCGGATCAGAATTCTACAGTGCAGTTAACAAGGTAGGTAGTGAGTGCATATTTCAATACAATATTATCCTTGTATCACTTATACAAAATAAGCCTGTAAAAGCAAAGCCTCATTTAGAACGTAAGTGTTAAAAGTGTATTTAATTTGAGTGAAGCATGACGGACAGAATGAAAGAATTAGTTTGCAAGAGAGGTCAAATTAAGGCCAAACTCACTCGTTTTAAACCTTTTGTAGATAGTTTTACAGAAGATCAGAATATTACGCAGTTAGTGTTACGTTACGAGAAAATAAAACAGTGCTATGATGAATTTGATGCAATACAATCCGAAATAGAAATGTTACAGGGTTCATCAGAAATTGATCAGGAAACGCAAGAAAGAGAGCAATTCGAGAATACTTATTTTGATTTAGCAGCTAAGGCGCAAGTGTTCATAAATCAACACAGCTCCAGTGCAAAGAAAAATGAAAACAATGAATCAAGCAATTCTAATCCATCAGTTAGGTTGCCGGTGATAAACCTTCCGACCTTTTCTGGAAGCTACGATGAGTGGTTGTCATTCTATGACACGTTTCAGGCATTAATACATAACAATAGCACATTGCAGCCAGTCCAAAGGTTTCATTATTTACGTTCTTCTCTACGTGGGGAGGCTCTTGAAGTAATACAAGCCTTGGAAATTTCTTCTGAAAACTATGACGTAGCATGGACTTTACTCAAAGAACGTTTTGAAAACAAAAAGTATATTGTTAACAAACACGTCAAAGCTTTATTTGAAATGCCAATGGTGGAACGTGAGTCGGCTGTTTCGCTTAAATCTCTTTTAGACAGCACAGTAAAACATTTGAGGGCTTTAAAATCATTAGGTCAACCAACAGAAAGCTGGGATGCATTACTTATATATTTGATTGCGACCAAACTAGACAATACAACACATAAGGAGTGGGAGAAAACACAATCAACGAATGAATTACCGAGCATGTCACAGCTGACACAATTTTTACAGCAGCGTTGCCAAGTCTTAGACGCAGTTGATAATAAGCGTAGACCTAAAGAGACACCCTCAGTTCCAAATAACAAATATCAACAAACAAATAAGGCAGGCAAAAAGAGTTCTTACTCAACGACAGCACACGTAACGTATTCCGACAACAATGCATGTCCCAGATGTAAAGGCTCCCACAAATTATTTCAATGCCAATCATTGTTGAAAAAATCTATAGGAGATAGAATTAAAGAAGTTAAACGTCTTTCTTTGTGTATAAATTGTCTCAAACGAGCGCATAAGGCAAATGAGTGCTTATCAGGTAATTGTAAAATATGCAATAAAAAACATAACACATTACTGCACTACTCGCGTTGTCCATCGCCCACTAGAGCGAATGAACCACAAGATGAAAGGGAAATAGGTCAAGGGCAAAACACGCTCGCTGCAACAACATCTCTCGAGGAGGAATGTGAAGGTAAGAATATTCGTTCTACAAACAGTGTACCGCAGAATCTTAGGAGACCACCAAGCGTTATGCTATCCACAGCTGTAGTATATGTTAAAGATAAACTGGGTAATTTTCAAATGTGTCGAACACTTCTCGATTGTGCTTCTCAGTCCAATTTTCTAACAAACAGAATGGTTCAATTATTGGGACTAACAAAGAGTAATAGCGTTGTACACATAAATGGTATAAGTAATGCTAATACAAGGTCATGCCATAGCGTTCAGGCTACAATTAAGTCAAGATATAACAATTATTCAGCCACATTAGACTTCATCATATTGCCGCAAATATCACAAGACTTACCTATGGTTCGTGTAGACACGTCATCGTGGGAAATGCCTTCCAACATTGAATTAGCAGATCCTAGCTTCAACATACCACAGCGTATTGACATGTTATTGGGGGCGGAAGTATTCTTTGATCTACTTTGTGAAGGGCAAATAAAACTCAAGGCAGGGTATCCAACCTTGCACAAAACATTGTTTGGCTGGATTGTAGCGGGAAAAATAGACAATCAACCACACATTTCGACAAATGTGTGTCACCTCTCCACAACAGAAAAAATACACGAGCAATTACAAAAATTCTGGACGATAGAAGAATGTTCAACAAAACATCCATTAAGTCAAGAGCAAGCAGAATGTGAAAGACACTTCAAAGAAACACACCGGAGAGACGAGACTGGGAGATTCATCGTCAGACTTCCCTTTAAAGAAAATGTGAGGAATCTTGGTAAATCCAAGAAGATTGCAACGAGAAGACTTTATTCAATGGAAAAAAGGCTTATGAAGGATCCTGAGAAAAAAAGGGCATATATAGCGTTCATGAAAGAGTACGAAGATTTGGGCCATATGGAAGAAATAACTAGAGCAGAGAGCGATACAATGATGCCAGACTACTATCTTCCCCATCATTGCGTTATGAAGGAGACCAGTACTACTACCAAACTCAGGGTTGTATTTGATGCATCGTGCAAAACAACTTCTGGACTTTCATTAAATGACACGATGAGAGTCGGGCCTACAATCCAAGAAGAATTATTTTCCATAACAGCAAGATTCAGGCAACATCAATACGTCATGACAGCTGATATAGAGAAGATGTATCGCAACATTAGGGTACATGATTCAGATGCAAACTACCAGAAAATACTGTGGAGAGAAAACCCTCAAGAAGCAATAAAGATATATCGACTCAAAACTGTAACATATGGTACTGCAGCAGCTCCTTCTCTAGCCACTAGATGTCTTCAGCAACTAATCATAGAAGAGAAGAAGAATTTCCCTAAGGCAGCAGAAGTTGTAATGAGGGATTTCTATATTGATGATCTTCAAACAGGGACAAACACGAAGAAGGAACTACATGAATTACAAGGTCAACTCACAACTCTTCTGCAAAGAGGTGGTTTTTGTTTGAGAAAATGGTGTAGCAACGACACTTCACTGCTTTCAAAAATACCCAGTGAACTTCAAGAATCAAATTTCACCATTCAACCAAATGATGATTGCATCACAAGAAGTTTAGAATTGTTGTGGAATCCCATTAAAGACACATTTTCTTTCTCTGTCAAACCAAGAAACAACCCTCAACAAATCACGAAGAGGACTATTCTTGCTACAGTAGCGAGCATATTTGATCCCTTAGGATTAATAGGACCAGTTATTCTTAAGGCAAAAATATTTCTGCAACGTTTGTGGGAATTAAAATTGAATTGGGATGAAGAAGTTCCAGCTCCATTGCATTCAGAGTGGGAAACTTTTGAGCAGCAACTTCAAGAGTTGCAATCACTACATGTTCAGCGGAAGGTTATTCAAGAAACACAATCGCAGGTAGAAATTCACGGATTTTGCGACGGATCTCAGAATGGATATGGAGCTTGTATATATGTAACATCTAGTACAAAAAATGGAAAATTCACAGCGAACTTACTGTGTTCAAAATCTCGAGTAGCACCTTTGAAGAAGACAACTATTCCTCGCCTAGAACTTTGTGCAGCTTTGTTACTTGCACAGCTAACTCAGAAAGTAATACAAGCATTACACTGCAAGATCGATAAGGTTGTTTTATGGTCAGATTCCACCATTGTATTAGCATGGATAAGAGGACCTTGTTCTCAATGGAAGACGTATGTTGCAAATCGTGTAGCGGAAATTCAACAGTTGACTTGTAACTATGAATGGAGACACATCAGAACAGAGGAGAATCCAGCAGATCATATATCGAGAGGATTAACACCGTCAGAGATTCTTGATAATGAATTATGGTGGCATGGGCCTTCCTGGTTATCTGAGAAATTAGACTCACAGACGAGGGAAGATGTTTGTGACTCAAGCGATGTTCCCGAGCGACGAAAAAATACAGCAGTAATGGTTTCTATAACACCGTGTCAACTCTTAGACAGATATTCATCATTAAGAAAATTGCAACGTGTAACTGCTTATTGCCTACGATTCACACACAACATGAGAAGATCTAATTGTGACAGACAGCATGGACATCTTACAGTAAGTGAATTACATGAAGCACTCGAATGTCTTATTAAACTATCACAACAACAAGCATTTCACAAGGAATTAAATGCATTGAGATCAGGAAAGGAAGTCGACAACCAAAGTCAACTGAGAAATTTGAACCCATACTTGGATGAGAGGCAAATCATCAGAGTCGGAGGAAGATTAAATGCAGCAGATCTTACTGAAGGACAGAAACATCCTATTGTACTTCCAGCTAACTGCAACTTGACAAAGTTAATCGCTCAAGAAGAACATAAGAAGCTATTGCATGCCGGACCTCAATTATTGTTATCATCCTTGCGACAATCATATTGGCCAATACGTGGACGAAACTTGGTTCGTCAAGTTGTGCATCAGTGTGTCACATGTTTCAGAAACAATCCTAAAGATGGTAAACAGATGATGGGAGATCTACCAGCTGACAGAGTTCAACCAACAAGACCATTTCTTCACAGCGGCGTTGACTACTGTGGGCCCATTTACCTTAAATCGAGTAACCGACGGGGAGCCAAACTCCATAAGGCATATATAGCACTTTTCGTGTGTTTTGCGACTAAGGCGGTTCACATTGAACTTGTTAGTGATCTAACTACAGAGGCGTTTATTGGAGCATTAAAGCGATTCATGGCTCGTCGAGGAAAATGCGCTAAACTGTATTCTGACAATGCAAGTAACTTCGTTGGTGCAAAAAGGGAACTACAAGAATTGAAGACTTTATTTGAATCAGAACACCATAAAGAAAGATTACATAATTTTCTAGCAGCTGATAACATCACGTGGGTTTTTATTCCAGCAAGATCACCAAACTTCGGAGGCTTATGGGAATCATCAATTAAATCTCTCAAATACCATTTAAAGAGAGCTGTGGGAAATGCTTCACTCACCTACGAAGAGATGAACACTATTTTGACACTGATTGAGGCTTGCTTAAACTCTAGACCCTTAACACCATTATCAAATGATCCAAACGACCTACATCCTTTAACACCTGGTCATTTCCTAATAGGCGACGCACTCACTACCATGTCAGAACCTAACTTGAAAAATATTCCTGTCAACAGACTTTCGAGATGGCAATACATACAACAACTTCATCAGCAATTTTGGTCCAGATGGTCAAAGGAGTATCTATCAAGTCTTCTAGAACGATCCAAGTGGAGAAGAAAATTCCCCAATCTTCTGGAAGGTGATTTGGTGCTCATCAAAGAAGATAACATTCCACCTCTAAAATGGAAAACTGGACGTATTGTGCAATTGTTTCCTGGGAAGGACGGAATAGTACGAGTGGCGACAGTGAAAAAAACCAGAGGTACAACAACAAGATCTATTCGTCAATTGTGCCCGCTTCCTAAGGAGAGTTAATGTGTTGGTGTATTCATAGTGTGTACATTGTGTGATTCATAGTGTTGTGTTGTGTGTGCATTGTTCTGTTTATGTTTATATCATTCATTCATAACTTGTGTTATATATTGTTGTGTATATTAAGTTCATGAACCAAATTAATCATTCATAGATTTGTTGAAGAAATTCCTTCAAGGCGGGCGGTATGTTCAGAACTAGCGTTCTTCTCAATAAAAACTAACGCCAGTAAGTAAATGAAGAGGCAGCAACATAAAAACTAATACTTTTTCTCCCCAGCTGGGGTGAGAGTGTGTGTGTAAAAACGTGACACCAAGAAAGCAACGGTAGCTACGTGTATTGTGTTAATATCGCATTAATCTACATATAACAATGTTCATCTAGCAACTTTGTTTGTATTTTTTGAATTCATATAATCTTGTGTGTTATAAATGCAAATATATTGAACAGTCTCAAAGCAACGTCGAAAAATTATTAAGAAACCAGCGCCTACACAAGGATTACATCGACCAATTTTAATTTTCATTTTTTATTTTCAAATATTTGATATTGTCAAATATCACCAGTCGGTATGTTAAAGGAAATATAGTTTGTGTGCAGTAATGAACGGAAATATCACTTTGGTTTTACATTTCTGATCTTCTTTCGTTCATTTTATCGTAGGCTTTGTTAATCTTTCAAGAGGTTTCATTTTTTATTTACTATTTATGCATTATAATGCTTATATTGTAATTCTAAATAATTTTAATTCATATTTTAATTTATATATACATAGTTCGTGCTTGATTTAACAAATTTTCTGTTGAGTTTTTGTAAGAGAAAGTTTAATATTGATATTTTTTGTTATTACATTATTTGCAGTATTTATTGAATAAATTGTGTATTTACCTAGTAATGATTCATATGGTTAAGGAATATTGCAATATATTATATAGGATTTATATTCACAATTCATTTCTTTATATCTTACTGCTGTAGTTTGACTTCAAACCGTCGCTCTGGGTTCCTGTTAGTAGTACGGTACAAGGTTTAAATGCAGAGATAATTAGTATTATGTATTTGAAAGTGTACCGTATCCATTTCATTCTCCTGTGCTTCACCTGTGACCTTGAATGAGCAGGCCTGTTCTTTGAAGGGAAAACATTCTTCTTTTGGGGGAAATTCGAAATTCATGTTCGGGCAATCACCACGGGGAATAATCACGGAGCCACTAAAACATCCATTGAGTTCAGTTTGAATATTTTTTCTTTTCAATTTTCAATCTGTTGAATTATATCCTGATGTAAATAGAAATGAAAGTACTATCTAAAGCTTGCTCCCCTATATTTTGGACTATTTGGAACAATATATGCCATATACTATCAAACATCAATTATTTTTAAGCTACCAAGAAATGTAAAGTATGCGACAAAAATAAAGACCACAGTCACCATTAAAACTAATGACGATTTTGGTCATTAATTTTTGTCCCGTACTTTACATAGAAATATCATAATGAATTTTGTTATTTGTTGACATTTTGTATTATTCTTATGCATGTATACTTTTGTTATCTATTCACCGTGCAAGATAGCGCATCTGATATATCGCGGTGACTATGTGTGAGGTGAATCATGATACCTCCATATCTCCAAACCGGAAGGTGCGTATTTGATCTAAATCTACAGAAAGAATATACGTTCATTTAAAAAGCTTACAAATTCGGGTCCCAAAATGGAATCTGAGAATCAAGTTTACACGCCCCTCCATCCCCGGATTCACAAGCGTCTTATTTTTACAAACTAAAATTCTGATCACCTTGAGGCTACAATTATCTTCCAGGAAGCGAACCGCCCCCTCCAAACGATCCTTCTGGATCCGCTAGTGTAGTATAGGAATTGAGCAAGGTGCACAAGTCAAATGCACCTCTCTAGTCTTAAACAATAAGAGAAACTTACAAATTGGAAACAAGCAATTTTTCGCCATGGTTTCTTACAAAGAAAGATAAGAAAGAAAGAGCCTTCAAATACATTAAACGAAATATATTTTTTTTTATATTTTTATATATTTTTCGTTGATCTACATATACGAGGATGATTTAGAAAAAAATGCCTCCAGGATGATACCTTTATTTGTGTTTGACAGACAGCACTGACACAAGTATGTGGAAAGCTTGCAATGTTATCATTTTTCAACATAGTCCCCTTTACAGGCAACACGATTGTGCCAATGCGAAACAAGACTTTTCATGCCGTCGGCGAAGAAATGTGCTGGCTGCTGGCGACACCATCGCCGAACTGCTTTTTCCACCTCCGCGTCACAACTGTAGTGTTGGCCCTGAAGGTAACCTTAAGTTTGGAGAAGAGCGAAAAGTCGCAGGGCGCAAGAACCGGACTATAGGCAAGATGAGGAAAAATGCCAACAGATGGGACAACTTTGTATTTATTTGGAGGAGGAAAGGACGTGTGGCGGTACTCCATCGACTGACGCTTCGTTTCCGGGTCGTAATGGTGTATCCACGACTCGTCGCCTGCGATGAATGTTCCTGGACGCACAACCTTTCCGCAGTCTAGAAATTCAATGACAGCTCGCTGTTTCAACCGGACGCCATGGATTGCTCCATTACTCTGGAACGAGAAGAGATAGGAAGGTAAAACAGGTGGCATTCTATAGCTTAAACATCATTACATTAATGATTAACAGTTCAGAATGTTTGCGATACTATTGGCCAAGTAGTGTGCTTGGAGACCGTTACTTTCTGAATCTCCCTATCTCGAAATCGAATCGAATAGGTTATCCATCTCATTTCTCAGTGGCCAGTACCAAACTGTGTTCTTCGTCGATGCAAAACTTACAACTTTGTTTTATTGTGGACACTGCCTAAAACGTCTTGATGAGTATAACAAACTGCTACATTTAGTCTCTTCGAAGTTGCCAAGTGAACTTTGTAGTGGACAAATACCGTGTGCGTGGATTTTCTCGGGGTTCTCCCGTTTCCTCACACTTTCTTCATTCCACCATTCCATTCATTACTCATCATCACCGTCTCGTTTAGCCTGCCCGGCATAACCGTGAGGCGTAAAACTCAAAGATTTCATTTCATTTTCTCTTCGGAGTCATAGTAGAACGCAATGATTTCAAGCGACGAAGAGCACTGAAATTTATTTCTGCTTCACAGTTTGAATTCGGTAAAACCAACTACAGTCGAAGGAGTGTGCTCACATTTGAAACTTATCTACTTTCTTCAAGGATCATTTCATAGAACCACTGTGTTCTTAACATTGACAATACGTTTATTTTTTAGGAACAACCTCAAATCTAAAGATATGTCAATTGCCATATATATATATATATACAGTATATCTTCAAATTACCACAGTTCTTTCCCGTTAGTAACACATTTCGTATGATTTAAGCTTACTTAATTCCTGGCTGGTCGAATTTGTTCTGGTCAAATTTCTCAGAAAGAGCTGAGTCAATCATCTCGTAGTATTTTCTTCTATAGTAACCGTTTGTAGATGTATAAGCATGACAAGGCTGAGGTCCTGTAAGTCTTTTCAGCAGTTTTATCGATCTCGGAAGCGTTACTGGATGAAGATAAGCGTTCTTCATTTTTTCTTACAATTCGAAAATACCGCAGAAAACTTTTCTTCAAAATTCAAACTGCATTTAACATCATAATAAATATACTCCATAGTTCTGGATAATCACAATAACATTTTAAAACACATTTTTCTGACCAGAACAAAATGAATTATTTTATAACTATACGATTTTTGTTACAGTTTCAAGGACCTAACGTCCTCTTCATCATACATTGAGAAAAGACATATGACAGCAAATCTTATATCTTCCTCAGCCGTTATTTAGCATTTTTCCTTCTAACGGCTGAGGTTAATAGGAAAAATGCTAACTAACGGCTGAGGAAGATATAAGATTTGCTGTCATATGTCTTTTCTCAATGTCTGATGAAGAGGACGTTAGATCCTTGAAACTGTAACAAAAATCGTATAGTTATTAAATAATTCATTTTGTTCTGGTCAGAAAAATGTGTTTTCAAACATGTAACATCGTAGAAGAAATTAACATTAATATGAGGAATTACTTGGGTTACCAACACTGGAAAGCGGAATTCTCTTCACCCCGCCTATGATACAGACTTTCTTTAGGCAAGCTGGCAAACTTAGATATAATGCAGAAAATTATTGAATGGGTGCCTTTCCCCCTCTCTGATTTTATAAGTTTAAATAAGAATTTACACGAAATAGTGGGAAATCTTCTTATTTTTGGTGTAAGAAAGCTACTTTCGCGCTTTGAAACATTTATGAATTCATTTGGCAAAAGAAAGGAAAAGAAAAACCTACTGGTTGGGATCGACCAAAAGTTTTCCCTAAGAATTTACATGGATTGGGTAATTTCACTACTCGCTAAAGTTTTACGGTGACTCAATGGTAGAGCACTTACCTCTGGTTCGTAGGGTCCCTGAGCAAGGAAATTTGTGGTAGACAATATCGAATTCGTTAGTTTTCTCGGAGTACTCCCGTTTCCTCCCACATTATAATTCCACCAACTTTTCCATCACCATTCACTTGCCTTAATCTTTCGTCTCTTTTAGCTTAAATGGCATAAGACGTTACACTGGAAGATTTCTTTGGAATTTTAGGGAACGATTCGACTAATATTCTATAGTAGAATTGAATCTCCAACAATAACCATAAATGAGATCAGAAATGTTTATTTTCAATTTATATATATATTTAATATATATATATATATAACTTATTCTCCCTCTGCGAAGAATGGACATTTCTGTTGATATTTCATAAAGAAGTTTTTCTACAAAACTTTCTTCCAGAAGTTGTTAACACACATATTTATATATCATTGTCCTGTCTAAATACTTCCTTCGTTATTCTCAAATTTCGCGTTTCATAATAGAGTGTGATTCAAAAGTCGCCGAACTTTCAGTTTAAAATGCCCTGCCTGTTACGTTAATCTAGTGGATATCACGTGCTTTTGGCCCGCGGAATTCTTGATTTCATTTCTGATAGTAGAGACTTTTGAATACATTACGATGGTTTGCACTAGCGCAAATCACGGTAAGGATGAAGGGGACATGTCTCCTCCAATCTTGGAACTGGAGGGACTGTCCCCTAATAATTCGATTTGAAATGTGTTGATTTGTATCCGATTGCCACAAAGGAAAGTGAGATGAAATTGATGTCCCAGAATAAGCCTCAAATCTGCCCGCCTCCCAATGTTGAAGATAACTCTGCTCCCTGATCCTCCACAGGATTGTTTTAACTTCACAATTATTTTGAGCATCGCTTAAAAAACAGAAAACAAAAAGGAAACGGTCTTACTTCCTCCCCCCCCCAATGTTGAAGACAGATTTGCGCAGGTGGTAGTTTGGATTTCAACTTGAACTATAGATCCACGTCTCATATAGCGTCGACATTGAAAAGGAACGCTGAACTCCATTCAACAAAAATCTGAGTTTAAACTGAAATAACTGGAAAACACGAAAATAGTTACGACTATTATTGCTTGCGGTATTTGTGAAGGCTCTTGGAAAACGTTTGCTACCACCAAACAGTAGTGTCAGGCGACAGCGAGTGCGCTAGAATTGGCAACATACCAAGGACGAAAGAGAAAGCCAATTTGCTATAGGTCTCACTCAAAACCAGAGTTGTTTTCCTCCAAATGTAAGATATTTTTTTTATATTTATTAGTGTCAGCTCACTGGTATTTTTGTGCCACGAAGAACAAGAGTATACGAGGTAGTGTAATATTGTAACGAGACATGTAGTATTTCTGATAGGACTTAAAGCGGCAGAATATCCAAAGTTTCTAGACGGCTAATTTGCGAGGCCTATTTTTCTCAGTACAACTATAAATTCAAATATGTACGCTGATATTATTCTGATCGTGGCTATGCTTATAGATATTGAATACTATTGTTGACTTCAACAGAACAAGGTGAAGGCCTATACATCGAATAAGCATGGGAGAGCTTCGCAAATTTCTCTAAGAACGACTGATATCAAAATATTTATGCTTCCTTCGCTCACATGATTTGGATCCACCAGGTTTTTAATTTAGCTGTTTTATTGGGAGAAAACGGTGTACTATACAACCCCATGACTCTCTAAGATTTAAGATAGTCTATACACAAAACTGACACGACATCACAGCTAACACATATAAACAGTTGCAACCAACATGTGTCGCCAGGTGAATTTGTGCAATGAGGTTAATGGAGGATATTTCGAACAGTTTCCTAAACCTAATTAAAGACTTTTATAGTGAAAATGAAAGTTATATATATATTTCATGAGAAAGATAGGTATAAAATAGTTAGCATCACTATATTCTTTGACTATGTCTGAATTAGGGATCGCCAATTCCGGAATTTTTACTTCCCCGAATCCGGAAGGTAAAGTCGGAAAATTTCCGGAATTCGCAAATTTCTGGATTTCGGAAATATTCCGGAGTTCGGAAAAATTCCGGATTTTTCTGAATTCCAGAATTTTCTACATTCCGGATTTTTCTGAATTCCGGATTTTTTCCGAAATCCGTAATTTTTCCGAAATCCGGAAAGTGAAAGTTCGAATTCCGGAAAATTTTTGCGATCTCTAGTCTGACAAGCGAATACTTTCAATTCAAATTCAGCTACTTTTAAATTGCACTTCGCGTAAACAAATCATAATAGCAGTTCACTCATCTTCCCCTGTAGGAACTTAGAACTCCCTCGTGGCTAAGCGGTTAGCGTACTTACCTTTGGTGTGCGAAACCCAGGTTCGATTCGCAGTGGGAGCTCATGTATTTCGGAACCCGCGTTAAGCTGTAGGTCCATATGTCCTATAGCCTCGCTGCTGAAAACAACGCTAAACTTAAATCAACTCAACTCAATCCTTTAATAATCCAAATAATATATTAGAATATGTTTTTATATCGTACTTTAATTAATGATTTTTATCTAAGTTTTCTGTTTGTAAAGTAATAAAAAAGCTTATAATAATTAGTACATAATAAATAATTCTTTATTATAAAATATTTTGTATAAGAATAAATGCTAAATTCCTATTTAGAAAAATATGAATAAGTTCTATGGAAAGTCTTTATCTCTTTGGACATAAATGTATTGATTCCTTTTTAAACGAAATAGATCTATTTTGGATCATTTTAAAAATACGTACTGTATATATAAATGACAGTTTCTTTCGTATAAAATAAAACTTAAATTATATACTAGAAGCGTATTACGGCTTGTAACTAACAAGTGAAGCCATTTCTCTTGCCTGTTTGTTTCTTGAGGGGTAAGAAAAATGGATAATATCTCTACTATGAGAGTTGTACCTTCTTGAACGCTGATTATATTTTAAGTCAGAAGTTGTTTGCAACTAAATGCACTGTTGGCTACAACTCTTAGCAGCGAACGTAAGATACAACTTCTTGTTTGTTTGCTACTGGAAATAAGAAAGAAGAAAGGAAAAGGGAAAACAGTAGAAACTATTACTTTTGCTGCTCTTTCACATACAGTGTAAAGTTTACTTTTTATATATGGTGTCTCAGCGCCCATGTATGAAATGGCGAAAGTGTTTCTTTTTTTCTTAACCTAGAAAACAAAGAAAACACCTTATGGTTATTTTCTCTCTCGTTCTTGTGCTATTATACCTTTGTTTCTCACAACACAGCTAAGAGAACTAACAAAATTATTTTCAAATTTTACTCGTTTAGGTAGCTAGATAAATTAAGCATGCACACACACACACACACACACACACATATATATATATATATATATATATATATATATATATATATATATATATATATATATATATATATAAACTTATACAACAGTCATTCCCAACTGAACGAAGCATGACGTAGAAGGGGACGTGTGACAGCCTTACCCTGCAGTTATGCCTATGCACTTACCTGACGTATGGTGCAATACCATTTCAACGGTATAACGGTACACTATATAGCTCACAGTTCGTTTATTTGAAATCTAATTTACTATTTTACCAAAATTTATTTTAACACTCCATCTTGATATTACGCTTTATTATAATACGTAATGAAGGAAACTTTACACCATTTAAATAACATACATGTAGATTATACAAGATGAATCCTTTTGTTATATCATATATCACTCGTTGCTATGACAATTAATAACACATATTGTCAAATTGCTATGTTAACAGAACATCAAAATATCAATAATAATATCTGAAGGAAATTAATTCTATTTCTTTTTTATATTTTCTTCTTCTTCTTTTAGCTAGCTTGTGCATATTTTAATAGCACGTGTTGCCCGTAAATACAAGTAAAGATGATAAAAATACACTATATCGTTATAGAATGTCGCCCGAACAATAAGACTTTTTTGTTTACAATAAATAAAAAAAGAATCCTGGATCGTTAGATGTTCCATATTGATTACATAAATTTTTGAACGACCCTCGTATATATAAAAATTACATTTCATATAATTATATATCATATTCCTTTATATTAATATCATTTTCTTATTTATTCTAATTTTCATAATTAATTTGATTTTAAATATTCGTACAATCCATCGATGCAAAGTGAAGGTACATTCAAAATATGGTATAAAAGTTATTTATTTTTAAGTCCTTTCGAGGCCATTAATACTTGTCACAAGTCAGAAGTTAACAAAATCTATATTATTTTCTCGGGCATAACTAAGATGATTTTGAAAAAGTTATTATTATGACATTCATATAATTGTTCTTTTGAACGAGAAAGGATCAAACACATTAAATATTCAAATGTTTAGAACAAAACAAGATAATCAACATCATAACAAAAAGTAACACAAAAAATGATCATATTAAGAATTAATTTAAAGATTAAATGTCATTCTTGTTAACTTTGGATACAACTTCAGAATGAACCAATGTCTTAACTAACCGCATCCATTTACTTTTAGTATATCTTGAAGGATGCCATAACTTAAGTTCATCAATATTGTGTAAACCCAAAAGTTTACCAGTTTTCACATCAATTAGTTCGAAAACTTTAGGATTAATTTGTTTGATACATAAATATGGTCTTATATGCTGGACTTTTACCATATTAAAAATTAGCATATTTCTCAAAACTTTGATAAGCATTACTCATATTCTAAATTCTTTTATTATATTTTATGAAATTTTTATCAGTGATATTTATTTATATTATCTTCATAGAATTCAAATTAAGTACAAATAACAAACGAAATCATAACGATATTTACAGTGAAATAAAACAAGAATCAATTGAATATATTCTTTCGGACGCCACAGCTTTCGTTATATTACCATAGGACTGAGTTAAGTTACATTGCATTGCGCAATCTTGTGTATTTTCCTGCCCATTATGTACTTCAATAGTATTCCGATTTCTATATTGCGAATTCCTGCCACCTGTGAATCTATTAGGAAATTGATTTCGTGGAAACGTGTTACGATTACCATTTCTGTTGTTATTCCTGTAATTAGATACGGTTCTAGTACCAGTAAATTTTAATTTATTTCTTCTGCCAATGTAAGGAAATCTATTACTATTTCGCATATTTGACACACCTCCGAACCGTATATTCTAGAACCCAACCGAATAGAAGTAGAAACCGCTATTAAAAAAAAAATAAAGAAACACAAAGCTCCGGGTGTAGATGAAATTCCGCCTGAGTTAATTTTAGCTGGAGGCGAAAAATTGTGGAACAAGATACACAAACTCATTCTCCTTATCTGGAACAAGGAAGAATTGCCACAAGAGTGGAAAGAATCAATCATTGTTCCAATTCACAAAAAAGGCGACAAAACTGGCTGTAATAATTATCGAGGCATTTCTCTTCTGTCAACATCCTATAAAATCCTTTCAAATATTCTATTACCAAGACTGACCCCACACGCAGATGAAATTATTGGAAATTATCAGTGCGGATTTAGACAAAATCGATCAACTATCGACCAAATATTTACCATTCGCCAAATACTCGAAAAAAAGTGGGAATACAATACCCCGGTACATCAACTATTTATTGATTTTAGAAAGGCGTACGACTCGGTTAGGAGAGAAACATTATACTACGTTCTTACAGAACTTGGAATACCGAGAAAGCTAATTAGATTAATTAAGATATGTTTAAATGAATCCCAAAGTAAAGTCCGGGTAGGAAAAGCTTTGTCCACGAGCTTTCACGTCGAAAATGGCCTGAAACAAGGAGATGCGTTGTCGCCATTATTATTTAACTTCGTTCTGGAATACGCTATAAGGAAAATCAAAGATAGCAACCAGGACCTACAGTTGAACGGTATTCACCAGGTTATGGCATATGCTGATGATGTAAACTTAAAAGGGGATGATAGGAGAACAATAGAAAGAAATGCAGAGATCTTATTAAACGCTTGCAGGGACATGGATTTAGAAGTAAATGCAGAGAAAACTAAATACATGGAAGTGCGTCGGGACCGGAATACAGCAAATTATGGATGCGTTAAAATATTAAATAATACTTTTGATAAAGTGGATAGTTTCAAATATCTAGGATCAATATTAACGGAGAAAAATTATATTCACGAAGAAATTAAATGTCGACTAAAAGCAGGGAATTCGTGTTACTATTCGGTTCAAAATCTCTTGTCGCCGCGAATTCTGTCGAGGAATTTGAAGCTTAAAATATACAAAACGATAATCATGCCTGTTGTGCTGTATGGTTGCGAAACATGGTCACTTACTCTGAGGGAAGAACATAGACTGAAAGTATTTCATATTAGGAACGTATTCCATATATGGCGCACCCACCCTATATATATATATATATATATATATATATATATATATATATATATATATATATATATAGAGAGAGAGAGAGAGAGAGAGAGAGAGAGAGAATTTTTAGGGACTATGAGTGTGGATAGGTTTAAGAGAAAATGTGTTGGAGTGTATGTAACTCTAGTGAAATATGGAACTTGTATCAACAAATATGTTGAAAGTAGGAAAAAAATGTTTTTCAAATATTATTCTTCCTGTACGAAGTAGAACACTTCCGTTAATCCTTAATCATATTTCTGCAATTCATATCTTTAATTTCACGTTTATCATATTTATTTTGAATCAGAATGGAAAGAAACTGGCTGTCCCACACTTACTCTGGAGTGATTTATTTACTTCATTCAGCTCCGTCAGAGTAATTGTGTTACATACCTACCAAATTAGTTTTAATGCTTGAAATATTTCATCAGTATATGCAAAATATTTCTGAAAATCAATGTTTAAAATATCATTGTACCTGAAATATCTCTGACGTGGCAACACTTAATATTACTTAGAGAAGTAAAAAGGAAAAAGCTAGAACACAACGAAAAGGAAAGAAAGACGAGGTGAAAGAGAAAAGTGAAAAGAAACCTCACGGGATTTATTAGTCAACGTTGACTCTCTTATACTTCTCACGTCATCGCTAAATTAAATTTCCGCCGAATCGCTTGGATAGCGGTCTACATTTTAAAAAAATATATGGCGGGGTCTCCCTTCTGCCCCATCTCTTTCCAGGGAGTGGAGAGAGAAGAAAAAAGAGTTGCAGAATGACAGGGGACGTTCTATCTAACCCGTCATTGTAATCTCCACACTGCTATTATAAAAGACGTCTCGCACACTGAAATTGTGGCAGAAATGAGTTACCTGATCGTAAAAAGAACCCCGTCATATTCACGTATGTGTCTATATATATCTACACTCACATACATATATATATATGTATTTACACAACATAGCAGAAGTAAGAGTTACTTAACTGACTGCAAAATGTTAGGCATTCTCAGGAGAGTGGATATACAGTAGTGCACTTACTCAAAATATGAAATTGAATGGAAAAATAGAAGAGTTTTTAAAGTTCATTTGTGCCCATTTTAGTTTTCCTTTAAAAGAAATCGTGAAGAGTTAAAATCGTAGACGATCTACAGAACTCATCTGATTTTAATAAGGCTTGGTATGTATGTAGATAGCGAGTTGTTTAGTAAACATGTAAAATAGTTTCCTTTACAGATCTCTGATTCTCAAGTTATTGGCTGTTAAAGTTCAGGCTTAGCCATGTTTCCGCAGAAAATTCGCTAATTGCTATTTAGAATTTACCCATAGAACAAATCTATTAATAATTAAGTAGATCCAGTGTGTATTTACAATAAAGATTTTGCTAAAATCAGTAAAGGAGAATTTTTCTTACTCAATCGGGAATTCATTACTAATGTACGAGTATGTATAAAATTCTTCTTGAAGGATAAGATATCTAGCATTAATGAATGAATGTCTGGCGATAATGTCTGGGTTCAAATATCACAACTGGTTGTCCTGGCTCAAGCAATTGCCGCAGTTTCACCAACAGATGTTTTGATAATGCTCTGACAAGTGTTATGCAAAACTTTGGTTACTATCAAACTTTCTGCACTAATAAAACACATATGTATACTTACAGTTGTGATACTTAAATTGCCAAATGCCAATGTGCTGATTACTGTATTGTTAGTACAAGTTACACTATAGAAGGTCTGGAGTCAAGTCAAGTATTAGTGAATTTAATTTACTTTATAGGGAAGTGGGAAAGGGTGCCTACCTGTTGCTATTCTGCCCAATATATAGAGAGATGCTTAACAATTTAATGGGAATATCTTCAAAAAAAAAAAAAAAAAAAAAAAAAAAATGCAACTTTCTAGATTAATACGGCGATGGACAACCTTTGCTCTCAGATCAGTTTACATGCAACATGCAATGGAATCATAGATATGTTGAATAGTATGAAGTGGAATATTATAAAATTCAGAGTGCAGTGGATCACTTATTTTCGCGGGATAACTTATTTGGCTCAAATAGAGGCGGAAATCTGAGCCAAATTCGTCTCTCCCAAACAGACCACATACGTTGAATTATGTTCATGTCTGAAGATTGGATGGGCCAAGTGAAATGTTCTATTTAATCGCAATGTTTTTGAAACTCCGCTGCAACAACTCCACCTTCGCTGCATCATTCCCTGAAAACAATATCAGGACAGAATGCAGAGTCCGCTAAAATGGCGACATAGTCACTGGTAGTGACGACAACGGCATAGAACGCACTGAAAATCAGGATATTGAAATCCACAGCATCAGAGATTCGCTGCCATATTTCACGGTTGGACAAAAACACTGCGGACTATCCATAAACGCAGCCTGTGTTTTGAAATAAAGTGAACATTTAATAAGTATCTGTATGTTACAAGTGCGGTGTAAAGTAGACTGATTTTTTTTTTTTTTTTTTTTACCTATATAATCGTATGCACGCGTGTATGTCTCTACTGTTAGCACACATGTGCGAACCCAAGCTATTCGTACGAGGATCATCACACAATTTAAATTCAGAGTTAACTTGCAGAAAACGTTGTTGTAAGCAGAGGCGTAGCAAATGTGGAACATGCCCCCCCCCGAAATTTTTGTCAAGGACAAAAATGGAAAGAAATTAACAAATGAGGGAAGAGAGAAGAATAATAGAGTAGCTACAGAATTATAAACCTATTCAAATTTATTTTCAGATTTAGCATTACGATAGTAGAGTGGAATTTAATATTCATAGGATGAGTTTCTCCAAACAAGATTAAGCTGTTACTCTGAAGTAAATGGGGACTTAATCAGGAGTAGGCTCAATTAGTCCGAATAAAGCGACTACTCTAGAGAGAACATTTACTTCGTCAAATTTGGTCGAATACATTTAAAATCCGCCAGCAAAGTGTAAATTTCAGCAAGACAGAACAATGTGAGGATGTTGAGACAGTTAGCGTTTGCTAATGATTCAAGTGAAGATGATATTTATGATAGAATTCGACGAGCAATATGAATGAGAGAAAGATCAAATTTGTTTGAGAATTACGATGGTGCTGAATTTGTAATATTTTCTATTATGTTAAGATAGTAACTTGTATCTACGAAATATAATTGAACATAAGTTAGAATTTCCATGTGGCATGTAATTTATTTATTGAACCCGAAATTTTAAAAAATCGGAAAATTTTCTATTTCTTTTTTAGTTTTCCGTTATAACTTCCTTGGATTTAGAGAGATCTATTTACGAGTTGTCAGGTATATACTTCATATTGATCCCTAATTTTCTGGAGTACTTTAAACAGCTCACAATAAGTGTTGCCAACTAGAGAAATTATTATTCCGAACTAGAGAAAGCTGCGTACATGATAATGTGTGTGAAAACTGATGTGCCATGAAAATGATTATTCATGCAAAAGAACGTACACCTATGGTACGAAATAATAGAGTGAGAGGAGAGGAGGGAAGAGTGAAGTACAGTAGGTGGGTATGCTAACAGTAGAGACATACACGCGTACATATGATTATATAGGTAAGAAAAAAAATCGGTCTACTTTACAGGTAGGGTAGGTTAATTTAGTATTGAAGAGTACATTATGTTAGTAGAGTGGCTTAGGTTAGGTTAGATTAGTAGATTAGCTTAGGTAATTTAGGTTAGCAAAGTAGAGTAGAGGTCATTTTTTGTATGTTGTATTTGCAAGTATCATAATGTGAGTTTCGCAGTGATACGAGTGTCTATAGCACTTGTAATGGTTTGATAAAACAACGCTCCATTTAGTATATGATATGATTTTGAGTTTAGCATCTGTTTCAGCAGCAAGGCTATATGAGTCGTGTACGTACAGTTTAACGGGAGATCTGAATCAAACGCGGGTCTTCCACACCAGAGAGAGGCGCGAACGCTAACCGCTTAGCCACGAGAGAGCTCAACGTTACACTTGTAAACATGGAATATGCCTTTTCTACACTGTACAGAAATGCCACGCCAATAAAAAATAAGTAATACAACCCTCTTTCATATGCACTCACTTATTTTAACTGATTTATAGCACTTGTTAATGATTCAGATACTTGTAAACATTAAATATACTGTAGCTTTCTATACACTGTGTAGAAACTCTTCTCCGGAGGAAATTCGAATCTCATGCGGTCCTCTTTCACATACAGTCGCTCATCTTAACCATAAAATTAACATTTTTATTATGATCTATTCTATCTGTGCCTACATAAATATTTAGTCAGGAAGAAAAAGTGCGTTCAATTATATTTAATATTAATTATAAAGTAAACGAGGAACTCACACGTATCAAAAATATGCGTTTAGGTATTGGTTTGAAAGAACGTAGCTCCGTATCCAGGTGGAAATGTATACATATTCCATATATGGAAAGTAATTTTATGTATTTTAGATATTCCTTACCTTATTAGGTACATCGACATGATCGTAATTTATCTCGAACATACTTTAAGATTTCTTTAAAAATAAATCTTTTATAATGATCAAATTAAACCCCCAAAACAAGTAATAATGTAAATCAATCAATTTAAACTTACTAAAATAAACCCGATATAATCATTCATGACTTGGTCATTTGTTGAAATCTTAATAATAATAATAATGTTATATAACGAATCGTTAAGAAATCAGATCGAAAATATTATCTACACAACCACCAAACATTATTTGAAAATTTCAGATTAACACAAACTACATCTAAGGAAAACAACTAACATGCCCATACTAAAGTCAATATAGCTATTTCACCTTTTATTTTCAGTGTTACACAGTTTTTCATGAAACCAAAGTCTACCTGTGAATTATATTCAGTGTTTTACTTCAAAAAAGGTTTCATTAATATTTTGTTTGTAATTAACAGAATCAATATCCTTCTCAAATTATAATTATCTGCAATATTACGTAATATAGTGGAATTACATATTTCACCCAAGATCATTTTTGTTGTAATGATTAGTCTTTTGCTTGCGAAATACTTTAGCTACTTATGTTCTGAAAATCTATGCTAGGAGAAGAATTTATTTCTTCTTTTATTTAACTGCTGAATATAAATACGCCAAAATTTATCTATAATCATGAAGTAGATTATATTGTTATAAGATAGAGTAAGTAGAAGAGACACTTGTAGAAATTCTTCCTTTGTAAGACTATATTGTATATTCGAGGTTTAATAAAGTAGCAAATAAAAGTAAAAGTGCAATATGGCTATAAAGTCAACCCCTCGTCTCTTTTGAGGATGATTAAATCTGCGAAAATGTATTCTACTGAAGAGTAAATAATCATTATGTAGGTCGTACTGCGTGGTAGAACATACGAACAGATACAAGAAGATTTTATCCGTAAGTTAAACAAAACTCCTCCAACAAGACAAGCTATGAAGAATACTGTAAATTTGGGCACTTTAGCAGGTATTAAAGTGAGAACGGGACGCACTCAAAGTTAGTGCGCGGAGGGGTATTACTTGTACTAAAAGAAAAATGTATGAATCATTCATGTTTACAGAGCAAATAATAACGAGAGACATGCTGCATAACTCCCTAGCGCCTCAGTTGATCCAAGATGGCATTTTGAATACTGATGTGTTCCAGCAGAACGGAAAATCACCGCATTTTACTCTAAGAATGCGGGAATTCCTCATTACCACTCTTCCGGTAAAGTCACCCGACTTGATCCCAATGTACTTTTTTCTTTGGGGCTTCGTTAAGTCTCGTGTGTATCAGATAAAAGTCGTCAGCGAGGAGCAGTTAAAGCAACGTATCTACGCAGTTGCTGCCGAGATTACGCCAACTATGATCGAAAGAGTGTTCCGAGCCACAGACGAGCGCTGGGAAACTGATATATAAAGCCATCACGTTGAAATTTTACTCATTTCTTAACAGGATATATATATATATATATATATATATATATATATATATATATATATATATATATATATATATATATATATGCCTATGTGTTGTTGTAGTCCCCTCCCACAGAACTCTGCAGGTGACGTAACCGCAAAGGTTGGCAACACTGCAGTCCAGTCGGCGAGCCTACGAAGCGACTATACTCGACAATCAGCGGGAGAGACTCGTCCACTTTGAATTCGACGGTAACTGGAGCAGGCAGAAACTGGGAATCTGACGGTAGAGGAGCAAGTAGTGAGCTCCTAGTGAAGAAGAAGTGGAAAACACGTGCTACACGGAGAATAATTATAAGTATCACAGTTTGTAGGAACAATGGCCGAATATTTTGAACAAGATATTTACTTATCTATTCTTGCACTGTAAAATACTTTAAATTGTATATTTAAATATTGAAGCCCTCAGCCTAATAAATATTGTGATTTCAATTCGGTTGTTTTCGATCATCCACCTGGATAATAGTCGCATACCATTAGTTTTTAACTTTTCATGCATGTGTTTTATCTACATTTTTGAGTAACGACGAAGCGTATTCCTGCTGTTAGCTACCTTGGCCGACAACGGTGAAATTCTCACTTGTTGTGAGGGTTTGTTGGTCCCCGGATCATTTAATTTCGGATATTACTTCATAATTCTTTTAATTAAATGAGCCGGCGCCCACAGTATAGAGTGAAAGTTACAGTTATCGGGCAAACTTCTTAAAAAGGACTTATTCATGCTCGTAAGGAATATATCCTTCGGCATGCTTTTCCTTACGTCAATAAAATTTGTGTAAATGGAAAATGTTCAAAGATCTTACAGACACCCTGTATAGAATTAGATTATAGTGTAAATAAATACATATGTATTACGAATATAAGAAGAAAATCTTAAGAAAAAAGAAAAACAACTGTATAAAATGTTTTATATTTGAATTGAAAAGATGTTTAATATGTAAATGAATACATTAGATTTTTTTTTAATATTAACTAAATTTTAAAATGTACAATACTGTTAAAATGGAAAGTATTAGTGTTTAGACATTCCTTTTCTGTAAATGATGTGATATTTAATTTTTCTTTCTTATTTTTTTATTCTTCTTCTATTTTTATTTGCCTCGTTTTATCTTACCGTATTTGATTTCGTATTCGTTGTGTAATAGTCAGGTTCAGTCAAACCTCTGGTTACATATGTATTTACCGTATGCGTATATAGGGATCAATATAAGTGTGTAAACGACGTTCCCATCTCTCCAGAATCTTAGAAACGAAGTGAAATTATCGTTTTACTATAACGTTTGACAATTCCGCACTGTAGGCTAAAGAAGAAGGATGAATAAAAAAAAATATTACGGAAGAACTGTTGAAATGATGTTCGAAGAAGATGCGCGAGAATTCCTGAAAAACTCAGATACTGTGTTATTCATCACAAACTTAGCATGATCCGAGTCTTTAATAAAATGTCCAATATGTCATCATGTCATCATGTCTACCTAATTATGTCTAAAAATTGCACTATTTAATAACCCAAAGATAGGTCCATCTGTAGCAGATCTGGAGGCTGCAGAGGCCATATAATGTGTCTACGACATCCGACCGATGCGCCGAAACACTGGACCTCAAACAATTTACGGACAATTAATTCATAATAAGAAGGGACACAGCCCTGTTGAAAGCTTGCAGGGAGAAGCACCAGATTCATTTAATATACTTGGAAACGTCCTCTTCAAGATGGTACTTGTAATCCTCCGCGGTAAAATTACTGTACATTCGTTTAAAGTCAAACTAATTGCTCTTTGTTTCCAAATATCACACTATACCATAGTGTTATCAGCACTCTGTATTTCGAAGGACCTGTCTACTTTAGATTTGCATCATTCCAAATTCTTCAATTTTGCTTGTTAATGTTAATATTTGCGTAAAATAATGCCTAGTTACTTGGGAAAAACTGTTGATGGAAAAGTCAGGGTAGGCATTGGTATGGTTGTGTACCCATTCATGCAATTGTAGATGATGGTAAGGGTCATCCTCACTGAAGAGTTGCACCATTTTGATCGTTTATGAATGATTTTTCTTATATAGTATGTGACACATGTTCGATTGATTTGCATCATGTTCCATCAGGAGGCGTCAAGTGCACTTCGTTGTGTTGTCTCATAGGGATGATAACTTACAGGTTAATGTGCTACTATCTTTGAGAGTCTTCTATCTATTACTACTCGGTTTGTCGTGTATGGCACCAATCTCCTTAAATCATTATACCAATTTTTCCATTAAGTTGTGCGTGATCATGGTGTCTGGAGATAAATTTCCCTGGTACGCCTCTGTAACTGCGACTTTCATTCAGAAAAATCACTTCCATACTTTTGTCTTGCCTTGGTGACTCGGTGATAGAGCGTTCACCTCTGTTGCATTGGATCCTTGGTTTGCTCCCGATTCGTGCCAAGTGAGCTTTGTTGAAGTCAAACATCATGTGCATGGGTTTCTTTAGTGTTCTCCTGTTTCTTCCCAGTTTTTTCATTCCACCGTTTTCATTCATTTCTCATCATCACCGTCTCCTTTAGCCTAGCCAGCATAACTGTGGGACGTAAAACTTAAGATTTCATTTTATTTTTTTGTCTTGGTTCATCTATCTTTATTTACTCAGCTGTGCATAGTGACTTAACTGTATGGCATATGGAACCCGAAGGTTCAATGCTGCATACACGGAAGCTCTCCACTGACTTCTATCCTTAGCCAACTGGATCCAGTGCATAGTGATCTGTAACGGAAAATGAAAAAGAAATCTATGTAACATTTTTTTGGCTCACCCTTAGTCCATAGTTACCTTTATGTCATGTAATCCCTGTATTGTTGGAATTTCTACTCCGTAGAGGTACGTACTGTATGTTACCAGTATCAGAGAATTGGGATGTGTCATTCACTAGCAGAACACAAAATTCCTACCGCAGAGGAACGAAGATTTCGTTTAATTCGCTGGATATACTGAAACAATGTTTGGTATAGTTTCTTTACCTTTGTTTTCAGATAATATGAATCTTTCATTTACTTGTATGGGCTCAACATGTATGACATCAATAGAAGATGCAAAGAGAGAGGAGAACATGTGAAACGTCGACTCCGCAGTATATTGCTGCATTGGCAAAGTTAACTATAGAAAGCATTTTTTTTTCTCATTCCGTTTGTCATTGTCTATGATTACTCATTCTTCAGTGATCGTCAATAATGTGAATAAAAATTACACCAAACCTTGCGACCTATATACATACAAAATGTGTAGCTAGTTCGTTTCCTTAGAAACTTCATTTAATACAAGCGATGCTGGAGAAAATGTTATCCTACGTGATTGTGAATCTTCCTTTTTTTTAAGTATGTCTGTATATTTCGTGGAACCATGGTAGTGTGGTCTGTTGTGTACGTTCTGGTACACAAACTCCATGTGCAGAATATAAATATTCATGCGTTTCTGTCCTCTTTGGTGTTATGCGTCACGTTTAAAAAATAAATGACTTTGTTACTACTTTATTGCGCTTGTTCCTCCATGTACACGATATATATGTTTTTGAACAAAAAATGAACATCAACAAGATTTCTATATAGAGATAAAAAAGAACAAAATTATAGGACAGTTACATGTTTCCCCCTTTTTAAAAAAACTTTTTTGTTTGTTTCGTAATATTCCTTTATCTTTGTATGCAAATACTAAACAAAATGCTTTCTGCTTTTATTCAGACACATTTAAATATACAGGAGACGTTATTATCAGTCTTTAAAGCCCTGATTCATACTTCGATTGCTAGCTTAAGGTTTTGAATCTTGGTACGTACTGAAATTTGGAATAAATTTCTGAAAGGATTTAAAAATGTACTAATGGTATACATCTACTTATTTGTATTTACACTAAGCATGAAGATCAACTATATAACTCTACTTTGATAGTAAGCATAGTTACAGAAAGTTATTTCCCAGTAATTACAATCTTCTAATGGAAAAGATCGAGCTCAGACTAAGTTTGTTATAACAAATTAGTAAACCTAGAAAAATGTTTTTATGACAAGAGACATAAAATGTTTTATGTTTTTAGGCTTTTAGAGGTTTATTTGGGGAAGGAAGAAAGCCTAGAACTAGTTCATTACGAGTGTTAAAAGATAGTAAGCTTAGAACAAGATTGTTTTGAGAAAGAAGAAAGCTTAGGACTAGTTTGGTATTACAAGGAAGAACGTACCGTATATATTATGGCAAATGAATAAGCGTTGAATATTATGACAAAGTCATACCTTAGAGCAAGTTTATTGTAACAAATGAATAAACATTATATAAGGCAGTACGCTTAGAACAAATTTGTTATGACAAGAGAGTCTATGTCAGACAAGTCAGTAAGCTTAGAGCAAGTTTATTCCAACTCAATTCAATAAGTTTAAAGCGTCTTATTGATAATAAGTAGAGCAACCCACATTATGCTTTATTTTTTGTTTAATTATGCTTTATTTTTTCAGATTATGCTTTATTATGCTTTATTATTAATTTCAATCATTGTTTTACATTAATTGTGTATAATGTGTAATATTTACTATACATTAAATATTCCAAATATCTTGATCTATTTATTAATATTTTATGCAACCAGTTTCTTTCATATTTAATGAACTTTCTGCCTAATGCACTGTAAAGAGATGCTTTATTCGAGTCAAGTTTTTTTTTTTTTTTAATCACTTGTGTGCGCCATAGAGGTGCATATATACAGAAAGGGAAAGTAAAAGATGCCACCAAAAAGTACAGAAAGTACTCAAGTTCAAGAGGTACACATAACAATATAGTGTGGAGTTCTTGTGTACTATTCATTGTTGGCGGAAGTTTTCTTCTTCCTCTCCTTTTTTTCTTTTCTCCACAAAAAGTTTACAGAAATAAAAATAAGCTTTTCATTGTTGTATTGTTATGTTCTCAATGATTTTGCATTGTAAATATTGGTTTTAAAAAATATTAATACAGTATGTTAAACTTGTAGTTAGATTTTTTTTAAAGAATTGTGCTATATCTCTTAAATTATGCTTTATGCTTTATTTTCTAAAATTATGCTTTTAAAATTAGTTTCTTCTGGACCCTTAGTCAATCACAACCATGTTCAAGGTACCAACAATATGTGTAAATAGCTATTATGCTTTTTATGCTTTTGGGTTGCTCTAATAATAAGCCTGAAATCTTGGAGTGAGTTTATTATTACGATTCAGTAAACCTAGAAAAGTGTTAAGACAGGCCAATGGATGTGTTAGGAATGACGTATTTCCGCCAGTTTTTTTTTCCGGCATCAGTTATTTCCGGGGGGGGGGGTTCCAAAGCAATGAGTTACATACAAAACTTATAATGGTTAAGTGTTGACCGATTAATATTACCATGAAGGAGGGAATTGCATTGTTTGTTTAAATTTCTTGAAAGAAGATGATTGTATAGAGCAAGCGGATCAATAAAGGAGATACGAACACGTATTTACATGAAAATAAAATGAAACACACACTGGCTTATGAATTGTTTACCTAGGAGACGCATGTTTGGAATCGAAATTGTGACTTTTGGAAACCTGACTAGGTTGACAGTAGTAATGACAAAACTACTTGACTTATCCATAACTTTAGAACAAGTTTATTATGGCAAAACAGAAAGCTTCGAATAAGTTTGGTTTGACAAGTTAGTAAATTGAAAACAAGTCAATTATGTTAAAGCAGTATGCTCAAAGAGTTATTTCTGACAAGGCCGTATACTTACATTAGAGGAATTTGGAGATAATACGTATTTGAACTTGTTGTTCAAGGTGTCGAGAGGTCGTGGGTTCGAATCCCGCTGCCGACCATCCTTACTGAGGTTCTCCAGGGTTTTCCTCAGTCCTACCAGGCAAATGCCGGGATGATACCTACTAAACACACCCTGGCCGATATCTTCCAAATTCCTTTCCATTGTTGTTATTGTTGTTGGATATCCAGTATAAAATGGCCTCTGAGCTGTATTGGGTGATTGTTAAATAAATAAAGTGATATTCCATTTTTTTTTAAAAAAAAATTACTAAAGCTGCATACCGAAAGGCAGTTTTTGAATTACATATTTAAAATATGCAAATACCCAAATATTCTACGATTTTTTAAATAACTAGTTACGTACCTTGCAGCAATCTATGATATTAAAGAAAACAATAGCACTAATAACACTTTTGTAACACGGTTTTAACAAAAGTGCTGTAACAAAAGTTTTAAAACTTCTAGTGAAAAGTTAAAAAGCGAACTCAAATGATATCCCGCTTATTTTTGAAGGAAAAAGCGCGGTGTGTCTTTTTTTTCTTTTAAATTGTTCATACGTAGACTAATGAAACGATAAACATAAATCTAGAGAACACATAAAAACTTCTTTTTTATTCTTTTCATTCTGGGAAAAATACGAAAGTAGGATGGCAACACATGCAGCCGTAATTCCCTATGTTTCATATTGGGACGCATTTCCCCTACTATGTTGTCTCTCATATGAACCTTCTTCACCGGTTGAACGACGGTAAAGAGAGAGAGAGAGAGAAAGGATAAAGAGAGAGAGAGAGAGAAAGCTAGTATTCAATGGGAGAAGCACATAGCATACAATACGGTAGCTCAGCGGAGGCAATATTAACATCTGTTCCATGATAAACGCAGATCTATGAATTGAAGATATTGACGATTTTTATCTTCAAAAGTGAGATTTTCATACGTGCAGGAGGAAAGTGTTATAATTTAAGAGATGGTATTCACAGGACCTAAAAGAGATGGAGATTTTTTTAAGGGATGAAATGTAAGAAGACCAGGGTGGTTTGAGGGTAAAACTGTATGTCAAGATATATATATATATATATATATATATATATATATATATATATATATATATATATATAGTTCTTTTATATTTCTTTTAAATAAAACGAATCCTGCATTCCGTTTTTCAACTGTTATATATTCACGATATTCCTTTCATCTGAAAACAGTGCATTTATATATATATATATATTACTTCTCCAATTCTTTTCGCTTGTGTCTGAAATTTTATGTGGAAGAATGTTATATTGCTTTGGTTTTTCTTTTTATCTAGTTTTTCCTCTCTTCTTTCGACATTTTAGTCCGTCTGTCTAAAGAAGAGTCAAAGTGTTAAAATCGTTTAGTTCATTTATTTATTCATTTGAAAATATGAATTTAAAAATGAATCCTTGTTGTGGGGAAACACCGTGGTCGTGGGTTTTCTCGGAGTTCTCCCATTTCCTCTCACTTTCATTTCATTAATTTCTCATAATCACCGTCTCCTTTACCTGAAACTTTATTGTCGGATGTAAATATTTCGTAGTTTTCCGACTATCACCAAAAATTATATTGGGAAATTCTAAAAATGATAACAAACACATCATTTCATATTATGAAAAACTACGGAAGATTTCCCAACAATGATGAGGGGCGCGGTGGCTCAGTTGCAGAGCGTTCACCTCCGGTGCTTGGGGTCCCTTTTTCGATCCCAGCTAGCGCCGTATGAACTTTGTTGAGGGCAAACACCGTGCTCGTGGGTTTTTCTCGGGTTTCTCCCACTTTCTTCATTCCATTTCATTCATTTCTCATAATCACAGTCTCCTTTAGCCTAACCGGCACAACCATGGGGCGTAAAACAAACATTTCATTTCATTTATTTCCCAACAATGATAATGCAATATTGAAGCGGAAGTTGGCAGTTGCAATTAGAGAGATAAGAGCGGAGGAAATTTTGCCGAAACATGTCAGTTTTGTTTTAGTTGTTCGTGCACTTCTCAATGTTATTATTATTATTATTATTATTATTATTATTATTATTATTATTATTATTATTATTATTATTATTATTATTATTATTATTATTATAAACGTAAAAAATCTTTCAACAGTCCTACGTTGAAAAAATATTGAACGTTATTTAGTAATGTTTTAAATGTTTGACAAGGAGTGAAAAACTGGAGAAGAGTGAAATGCTTTACTTTGAAATGAACAAACACAATATTGTACTAAAGAAATTAATAAAGTTAAACACTTTCTATCATTCTACGTAAATTAAGATTGTTTGGTGTGGTTCCCATGTGGCCAGTATATAATACAAAATATGATGATATACAGTAAAATTTTGTAACTATATAGCTTGCAGTTGTAAAAAGCTATAAAATTGTTTTCAGTTCATTTACAACATATTAAAATATAGAAAACGGTAGATATATAGTTATATAGTCTATAAAAGTATTTGTTTTACTAAGTAAAGGCCATCACTGAATATGATTAAGTAATTTCCCACGGCGAAAAGTTTGAGAAAAATCAGCTTGGTTGATTTAATGTATTTGTTCAGCACCTTCACTATATGAGACTGAGACCACTAACGACTCTACATTGTATACTTACTTCTTCTGAATATCAATGGGAATGAAACCCGTTGCTTACAAACAAAAAAAAAAATAGTAAATAACTTCTTAACCTTTATTTTTTAGAAGGTTACAAGTAGTTTTAAGATGTTTGTAGTCATTGTAAATAAAAAAAAGGGTCAAAAAAGTTCGCCTTGAATTGCGATCAACTGAATTTCTCTAATTTCAAATACCATTATTTATGAGGTTTATTCTCAAACTTTTTTTTTTTACTTATAAAGTTTCATTTATTTAATTGAAGTTTTCAAAAGTTCATCCTTCTTGTTTTATTCTTTTTTATTCTTCTTTCAAATTGTCTTCTCTCTCTTTTTTTAAAACTTAATTTTATTCTATCTCCGAAACAAGCTCTGTTTCATTCCTCCCAATTTATTTTCAGTTTCTGTTACAATCCCACTTAAGATTTAATTAACCGTAACTGTGCGATATTGTTTTAACGAATAGCTAAAAGTTTTTGCATGGTATTCGTTCTTCTATGGAAAAAGAAATAACTTTTTTTAAAAGAAAAATATATACGTATGATTACTTCTATTTAGTATACCATAGAGTGAACCATATCATTTTTTTAAGACAGATATATTTTTTCTTAAAGACTGACTCAGTAATGTGATGGTACAAAGCTTTATTTATGCATATGTATGAAAGTATTTTGCAAGAATCCGATTGCCTACGTGCTAATTAAGTTAGGGAGGGTAGAGCGATCAACTGTGGTTAAAGTGTACAAAAAACTGAAAATCATGGATGTAGAATCATAGATGGAGTGGCACTATGAAAAATGAAGTGGAATAGAGATATTGGAAGAGCACCATGAAAAGGACAGTGGTACATTTATTGCGAAGGCATCATACCAATTGGTCGGAGAGGGTGAGGGAATTGTGTCATTTATAGATATCTGCTGCTATAGACATCTCATTCAATGTTTATAATAAACTAATTAACTCTGTGGCTTATGGAACCGGGATGTTCGATACCGCGTTCACAAAAGCTCTCCACTGATTTCCGTCCTTAGCCAAATGGATCCAGTTTCTACTTTGTATTCCTAGGGAAGAGAAATGTCCCGTACAATCAGTTTTATCTTCTTCCTTGTGAACTGAAACAATGATTGATACTTTCCACTCTTGTGGCAGTTCCTCCTTGTTTCAGATAAGGAGTTTGTGTATCTTGTTACACATTTTTTCCCTCCAGTTAAAAGTAACTCGGCCGAATTTCGTCTACACCTGGAGATATGTATTTCTTTAATTTTTTTTAATAGTGATTTCTACTTCTGTTCGGTTAGGTTTTGGAATGTACGGTTCTGCTATGTGCATTTCCCTTTCTCAATAAACATTAGTTCTTGGTTATAACAATTTATTATTTTAAGTATAAGATATAATTTTGCTATAAATTACTTCAAACAAAGGTGTTGTTTTAGTTTGATGATATATCACACAAGACAGACGCGACGCACCTGCGACATAGATGTCACTACAGGATAGCCAAGCTTATACGCGCCCCGAAAGTCAAATCAACAAAAATTCACAAGATATACAAATTGTTTTGTGTATTATTGCAGAAAAATAACCTAAATATTTCAGGGAAGTTTATTAATTTTATTTTCGATTTTTCGGATGTGACGTACAGAGGAGGACGCATTTTCCACTCCTGGCTAAAATGAAATCAAAGCAGAACGGTAGACTCGGACCTGTACTATCGTTAATTAGCGCAAATGCTCTTCATTATTCAACCAATTCCTACTTTCCTTACAGTTAAAAATGTGTCAAAATGTTCGAAATAATTGACTTTCTTACCGAGCAGCGTCTTTAACTTACTTACCGAGTTGTACAATCTCAATAAATGGTTAATGAGGTTTTCAGTTTATTCGTAAGTAATAATGAAGTTTACTGGATGCAATTAGCTAAGGATAGAAGTCAGTGGAGAGCTTTTGTGAACGCGGCACTGAACCTGTGGGTTCCATAGGCCATAGAGTTAGTTAGTTAATAATGAAATTTTTGTTTATCCATAAATTTCAAATGATAATTTTGTTTCATGATATTTATTACATTTTCAAAATAGTTATGCTAACACTTTTTTTTGTAGAGTTCAACATCCCATCGAGGCTAACGAATGTTCTCGTCACAATTTTTCATCCGAATACACTAATTAAATGTCTTTATCATGTTATAGTGGGAAAAGAAAGGCGGAATGTACTATTATTTATCCAACATTTAAGAGAACACAAAATTACAAAGGCAAGAAAAAACACTTTTTTTCCGAGTTGTTCTATCCTTAATTAGCACTTACAACGATCACTGGTTCTCTATCCTTAATATTGAGCCATTAAAACATCTTTATTTATCTGTTTATACACTTTTTGTAGAGGGTTTCGAATTTTCATTTGTAGAGGGTTTTATTGGAGGATCAAACGAAACATGTAATACTTTTTCTAACAATTTGAGGTTCAACCGTTTATCATAGTAGTACTCAACCATTGTATTCATAAGATCTGCATTTGCCTTGAAAAAGGAAATTAATCTTACGAATGTATCAAGATTTTACAGTTCCCAATCAGTCATTGGCTGCGATTGTCCCTCATCTAGAAGACATATTTTGCAATTCCAACATTACTATCTCTCAACTCGCGACTACTACGAAATGAGCAAGCAATATTCAATTACATCGTACAAGATGTACTGCTTATCTCATTATTTCACTTGCACGTAATCAAGTCTTTTAAAATTATTTATGTACTATGTGAAATATATATTCGAGTATTATAATCTTTAAATAGGTGCTACGTAAATTTTATATTTCCGTTATTGGGGATTGATGGCGCGGTAAGAGGAACCGTGATATTTATGTTTGGTACACCCCAGGCGAGAGTGTCCACGCAAAATGTTTGTTTTGATCTATCATGTTGGGTGGTATGAATGAGGAGTAGTATTGGTTGAGCTTGATGAGCAACAAGCATTCGAAACACTTCTGTCAATCAATGTGGTTCGAATTCCACGTTAATCAATAGGTCCACGTCTCATGTAGCCTCGCTGCTGAAGGGAACGCTAAACTAAAATCAACTCAGCTTCTGTTAATCAGGAACAACTAGCAACAATTAGAAAATAATGTGAGAAAGTATTTCACACATATTAATTATATTTGTAATTTTTGTTTGCATGTACCCCTTATATGTGTTGTATTTGGTTGATTAGTTGAGTTTATCGTTCCATTTCAGCACCGAAGCTACATGAGGTGTGGATCTACGGTTTAACACTAGAAGGATGACGTGAGTCAAAATGACTGATTTCATTTTTCAAATGGAAAATATTTTAACTGTTTTTCACTTGGTTCCTTCGACGTTTTCTGACTTTATCACATATTTTCTCAGTATGTTATATCTGTATTTTAAAAATATTTGAATGATTAGTTCTCGAGATATTGCTATATATACCTACAAATGACGCTGAGAATAATTTTGACTCATTACTATTAGATTATGAGGTTTTGATTAAAATTTTCAATTATTCGAACTAAAGGGTTTAGTAGCGTAATGCTTTGATAGTAGTGACATTTATTTATTCCAGTATTATTATTATTATTATTATTATTATTTCACAAAGAAGGAACATTCCGTGTAGTAAGTTTTCAAGTTGGTCATATCTTGAACTCTTCATGCTACATGCATTCATAGGCACAAATACGCATACTTTTAGGGATATATATGAATTCTGAGTGCTGACATAAATAATAGGTTTATAAACGCGATATTTATTTCAAAAAGTGGCTTTCTTTATTTGTCCGCCTTTTCGATTTCAAAATACTTTCTTTATATGAAATTATTATTGATATTGTGAAGTCCAAACCTCACAATTATGGAAAACTGTTTTTGTTTAATTTTAGAAAATCTTTTGTGCAAATCAAGGTAAGTGTTTCTGTTTCTACATTAGTACAAATTTTGCCTTTCGTGTGAGAAGTTGTGTCGAGATAATGACTCAAGAACTGTTGCGTACTGAGGAAGATATATTACGAGAATTGTAGCAACTGTCTCCAAATGCGTCAGGTAGTAAAAAGGAAGGTTCTGAGAGTGAAAATGATGATGTGAACTTCGAATCAGGCGAAGAGCTGCACGCTGTATTACATACATTGTTCTGTGATGGGAACGAAATATATGACGAAGAAAGTGAAGAATCAAGCAACGGAGATCAATATGATGACAAGGACAGTCAACAGAACCTGGGCCTAATTTGGAGATTGCTAAGGATGGGACTAAATGGGACATCATAGACTCATATTCACCAGCACCAGACAGACGAGTATCTCAAAATATTCTACGAATAGCAGAAAGTCCAATACAGCATGCTGTCCAAAATATTAGAAATATCAGAAAGACCGTAATGCGTTAAAATCAGCAACGTTTTCCCAAAGGAGCAAAAGAGCTCATACTTGCTACTTGATAAGTGGAAGGCTTGTATCATTTAAATGTTTAAAGCGTTTGCTTTTTTGCTATAGAAAGGTGGAAATTTGGTGTAGGTGTTGAAAAAGCCTGCCCGTAAACAACCTTAACATTTGATTTTAACAATTGTCAAAGAGTGTATTTGGCGTAGTTTATTCCAGAGTGGGAAGAGAAGCAAAAAATTATGCACACTGAGTTTGGATCTAAACAAAAATGTTCCAACATTGAATACATATTTATCTTTATTGTCCAAGTTGTCAAAGCTACTTATTCAATTGTTGGGAGTATCTGACCGAAAGATTAATGAAAAGGGGATACTGTGTACAATATGAAATTCGTTAACATTTGAAGTGACAAAATACATAGAATTTTCTGCTTGTTGAAAAGAGTATTTGTTCTTCTAAAGCTGTATATATAAATATAAGTATTAATTCTCTTACAGAGAATGTAAATGGATATGATGTGCAGTAGAGATCATTCTGTGAAATTGTATAAACTAACAACACGACTTTCTATTGAAATGTACGTACGTAGAGCTATATCGCTCACAATCACGTAAAATAAATCCATTGTGAGTACTAGTCGATTGACAGAGGATCGGTAGCAGATTACCTACAACATTGTAACGTATGTAAAGAACAGGAGAAACGAGTAAAAAAAGCTACATTAGAATTGCAAATATATATATATATATATATATATATATATATATATATATATATATATATATATATATATATATATATATATATATATATATATATAGAGAGAGAGAGAGAGAGAGAGAGAGAGAGGAAATATCCGTAATTAAAAACCACATAAAAATAGAGGAATCCAAATGAAAGAACTGGGCGAAAATCAGGATCAGAACAAAGAATGTATAGGAGGCAACAGAGAGAGGGATTTTTAGTATTATTTCCAAACTGATTTGTATTATGTGTGTTCGAATTAATGGTTTGTGCAAATGCTATTGGAATCGAGATAGAAAAGTGTTTGTTTCCCCCTCTTTTGCTAACGCCATCCAACAGACACACCTCCCAGTTACAATTACTCGGACTTGATGAAAACGGATGTAATCCTTCCAAAATAACACTGCTTCGTTTTTTTAATTGAAATGCGAAAAAAAAAAACATATACAACTTAGTGTGCTATTCACAGTGATTTGCTAGAAAGAGTAACAGAGTTTATTGAGGGATGGAGTTGGGATTGATGGGTATTGAGAGTGAATGTAAAGAGATCAACAGCTATGTCCTTTGAGTGAATGCATATGCATACATATGAGTACATTATAGATTACTGTCTTTGTGTGATCCTATAGGGTCTTCGTAAAATTGAGGGGTGTAGATGCAAAAGTAGCAATCTCCACTCGGCCGAATTTTTCAGGACGAGCGATTAATTGATATCTCGTAAACCCCATAAGATTTTAACGTATAGATTGTTTGGCATAGTAGATCGTATTAATATTACAGGGTTGAACATAAATTTTCCCCAGAGAAAGTCCCTTATTTTTTGTAATTACTGTTTCAAAATTGGAGATTACAAGTTTTGAAAATGAACGTGGACTAGTGAACTAGTACAGACTTGTTGACTCATTACAAACTAGTGAGGAAGTTTGGAACGATTCCAGGCAAGCGACACGGTCGCCACGACAACGACTGATGCCAGCGGGCCTCTGATTGGCTGAAGTGGAGATTGTCCCTTTTGAACCGCACCGGGTAGTGGAGATTGCAAGATTTTCAAAAATTGTGATATTCGCCTTTAGTTTTTACTGGGAGGATGTAGGTTGTGATCCAAACTGACTTTACCGCTCGGTCGTAGACACTTAAAACAATACAGTCCCACCTCTAACTCAATTTCTCAAAAAAGTGGAGATTGCCAATTTTGCATCTACAACCTCAATTGATCTCTAAGGGCATAAGAAATTAAATCGGGCCCATACGTAGGTATTTTATGCCCCTGGGTCAGGGGTAAAAGTGGATCTAAAAAGGTAGGGGTACGCATGATGTCACGCAGTCACCTCTAACTATCTCCGCCCATTGTATTTTTTAAAAAAGGGGGGACGCCACGGATATTTCCTGGAAGCAGGGGAACGCCGTCCCCCATGTTCTCCCTCAGTTTTACCCCTGCCCTGGGTGCAAAAAAGTTTGCTTTCCCCTTTTTAATTCGTATTCAGTATAGTCTAAACAATATGACCACGTCTGCTTACATCGTCTCAATGGTAATCAATCAATAAACAATAGTCTTACCTCTTGGAGCTACTGGGGTCATAACGGGAAAACTTAATGTGATACCAACATGATTTTCAGTACTGAGGTGTATTAGAAGAAAATTGCTACTACTAATGGCGTTAATAAATAAATAAATAAAGTTTTGTTGGAAAGAATATAGTATTCCAAAATGCCTCACACTAATTCATAATTTACACCTTTAGCTCTAATTTTAAGAAACTTGAAATAGCAAATATTAATAATGCAACGGAAGTATACTAGAATAATTAAATTGCATAGTAATTTACTGAATATACAGTGTGTTTCAAACCGACAACGTTTGGGAGGTGATTCCTGACACCAAGATAAGACGAAAAGTATAGACTAACCTGGGTGCACAAATACTTCCTTTCGGAGTTATAGGCTGCTGAAAACATTACAAAATGAAGTTTAAAGGCCCATAGCTTCACAACTATGAGACCTATCGTACCTCACGCAACAATTTTTGTAGAGACAGTTTGGCTACGGGCATATAATTTGAAGTACTCACCAACTACCACTATAAAAATTGTTGCAAAAGTATCGCAGGATTCTGAAACATTGATATTTGGATAGGATACATACTAGTTCCTAAGTGAAGTCTTGACCCGACTACGTTAGGTTCCATAGTTGTGGAGCTATAGACCTTTAAAGTTCATTTTTTTAATGTTTTAACTCCGAAAGTAAGCATTTGTGCACCCAGGTTGGTCTATACTTTTCGCCTTATCTTGGTGTCAGGAATCACCTCCCAAATGTTGTCGGTGTTGTTTTGAAACATCCTGTACATAAAACTAAGTAAAAAATGTTAATTAATTGAGAATAATTGATTTAAGGCGCCTAGTATCAAAATCCGCCATATCCATTTCGCTTAGTTTCGAGTAATCTCGCGAAACGTGCAGTGAAGCTCCATATACATGCGTACAAAGTCCCATATTTGAACTAGTTTTTTAGTATGAAGTACTAAGCTTTTAAACAAAATTCTGTTTCCATGTTTCTCTTTCCAGATCAAACATATAACAAGCGATATATAAATCAATTTCGGTAAAAAAAATGGAATTGGCGGATTTTGATACCACTCACCTCATTTAGACTCTTCATGACAAAACTGAGATCTGAAAGAGAGACATATCCAATTACGTGCTAAGAATCTCAAATAGTTCACATTCTAGAATATAAAACCATAAATAGACATTTTTTATATTCTAGGATAAGAGAAGGATTCTCACTTACGTTAATATTTGAGACCAGAGATCCAACCTTTGATGAGCAGAAGAGATCGATATCGGAACTCCAAATGACGGAGACTTCGGAACATGTACAGCACAGATTCCAACTCTGAGACAACCGCCTTGCTTCTCTACCGAACTGACCCCGAAGCTAATCTACGGCAGTCTTTTATATGTATGGTGTAACTAGTTAAATTCCTCTTAACCTATTTCTGCTATGACTCACTCACTTATAGAAGTTATGTAGCATAGAATAATATTTAGAATTATACTGTTAGTTGGAAATTTCTGGCCTCTTCTAACTCAAAGAGCATCAAGAACTAAAGAGCCTATCCGGTTGCAATGATGTGAAGAGACTTTGGGGAGATGGCTTAAAGTCAACTTAAATGTATAAGATACTATGTAGATTCTATATTCGAGAAACAAATTGTTCTAAAATAGATGGAACATAGTGAAAAAAGCACATTAACATCGGTCAATGGAAAATCAATGAAAAACAACAACAACAAAAATTCCTCCACTTATCTCAAAAACTAAACAAGGGAGATGGCTGAAATTCAGCTCAAATGTAGAAGAAAATGTGTGGATTCTACATTCAGGAAAGAAATTGTCCTAAATTGAATAAAACATATTAAAAAAGTACAAAACATTAACAATAATATCAATGGAAAATCAATGAAAACAAATAATTCCTCCACTTATATCAAAACTCTAAAGAGGGAGATGGGTGAAAACCAGCTTAAATATAGAACAAAGTATTTAGATTTTACATTCAAGAAAGAAATTGTACTAAAATGAAGCGAGCATAGTCAAAAAGTTACGAAACATAACGTTAAGGTCAATGTAAAATCAGTGGAAAAAGAAAAAAAAATGAAATCGTCCACAATCTCATAAAACTATATGTAATAAGGATATGACTAATTGAAAGCTTATTGCAAATACATAATGAATAGCTTAAAAACGATGTATAGCACGTAACATAAACACGGAGAGAACATTGTCAAAAGTCAAGTTGCTTGAGTAAAAACAATAATAATGATAAAATAAACGCATCTTCTTCGAGTTACCCAGAGCGCCCCCACGAGGGGGTTACGTGCTTGAAATATTTCTCATCTTTATTTGGAGTATCCAGACTCGATTTAGCATGCAACATGACATTTGACCTGATCACATGACACAGTCTGGTGCTTATGGCAAACTGGGCCTTTCTGGTTCTTCATGAAGTATTAATAAAATACATATAACTTTTTCTCGACTGTGATTAAAATTTGCCACTTTGGATCCGGATTTCTGTAGTCCGTATGCAAATAAGAATCTGAATTAAACTACATCATGTGGAAGATATTTGTTCGAATTTAAGCTAATATCCACATGGTCCTCCTACATGCAATATTTTTATGCATTACTTATACTAAGAACAGTAATTGTGGTTTTCATGTCAGTTATCTAGATACTAGTAACAAGGTACTGTCCTTATTTAATTACCAATTGAATACGCTCATTTCTTGCAATTTGCCCAGAGTTTATCCATTTTAAAATATTCCCGTTTGGCATTGCAAAATGGGAAGTGTATGTTCCTTTTCCTCTTAGGACGTACATACACTATAGATATTTCCAGACACGTACGCGATTATACATTTAGTTAAGCATTACTAACTCCACATATCCTTCTTGCTAAAATATCACTTTATATTAAAAAAAGAAATCTTTATAATATACAGAGAAAATATTTGAATACAGAAAATGGGGTGCTACTTATACGCTGGTATCTTTTATATGCCGGCAAATACGAAAATTCTATAATTTTTGCCGTAGATGGTACAGTTAAAGTGAAAGAAATGGATTCCCATTTTTCTTTTTTAAAGGTCGCTATTCACTTTCGTAGGTAATAAGTTTTGGTCCACAATTCTGCAAGAAAGACTTCAAAAGAACAACCAATACACAATAATTCTGCAAAAACATATAATTAAGAAAATGAAAGTTATCTGATATTTTTGTATGGACTATGAGAGATAATGACAAAGAAAAGGCGATATGGTTACATAAAATTTAAAGAACAAGTTGTTAGACATAATTGAAGAAAAAAGAGAGAATAATACAAAAGACTGTTACTCAGACTTGAATAACAAGGAAGAGTAACTGAACTTTACTATATAGAACTTAAAGGGACGAATAATATAGGTCTCTATATAGAACTTAAAGGGAAAAATAATACAGGTCTCTGTTGCATAGACTTGAAGAGAAAGAAAGAAGAATACAGGACTTCGTTACATAGACGTGAAGAAAAAGGATGAATAAT
Organism: Thermobia domestica; assembly: GCF_964235325.1. Classification (NCBI taxonomy): domain Eukaryota; kingdom Metazoa; phylum Arthropoda; class Insecta; order Zygentoma; family Lepismatidae; genus Thermobia; species Thermobia domestica. The sequence goes on from NC_137461.1 coordinate 102,649,028, forward strand.
ATAGGACTTCGTTACATAGGCTTAAAAAAAAGGACTGTGAACAGGACTTCTTTGCATAGACTTGAAGAAAAAGGACAAACAATATAGGACTTCTTTACATTGGCTTGATAAAAAAGGTTGAATAATACAGGACTTCTTTACATAGACTTGAAGAAAAAGGGCAAAGAGTGTAGGCTTTGTCCTATAACTTTGATGCACGTGATTTGAATGTATTCTTGAAAAAGACCGTGAATACATCCTTGTTTCATACACTTTAAGAAACGACTTGAAAGGAATAAGGTAGAATATATAACTTCGAGATACAGTCCGCAGCAAACCTGCAACATGAGCACGTAAATTTATTGTGAAACGAAGAAGTCTTCTGCTCCAATATAAGTGTGCAGGGGAGGACGCCGAGGTTTCTCCTGGGTGATTCGTGCCACTTAGACGTTATGTTGATTCCCTGCGCTGTTAGGCGTAGTTTCACAATAAACTTACATGCCCATGTTGCAGGTTTTTTTGCTACGGACTGTACAAACCTTGAAAGAAGGCTTCAAACTGATGGAAAATTCACGATAAGTGTAAAGTTTCAGGAAATACTTAAAAAGGACGAAGAAGAAACATTTCTGGGGAAAGTATCAAAAAATGTCCAAGTCTGTAGAACTTTATTGCATAACGTTTGAAAACATAGGGCGAGGAATGTATGACTGTCCACATAATTTGAAGATAGGTTTCAAAAGGACAAATATTATTGCATAGACTTTAATTAAAGGTGTTAATTTGATTAATAATGCATGAACTTCATACATAGAATTTAAGGTAAGGTTTCAATAGTTCAAAGAATATACGACGTTCGGGACAAATTTCAAAACGAAGAATGATACGAGTATATGGCTTCGCAGCGTAGGCACTGAAGATAGTCTTCAGAATGTCGAAGACTGTATGACTTTGTTGTATCATATATAGACTTTAAGGACAAAGGTTCAAAATGGTGAAGAATATACAACTTGGATGTATAATTAGAAAAAAAAGGAGTTTTGCAAGGACGAAGTATATATCATCAAGTGGGAACCAGAGGAACATAACTCCATTTTCATAGGTCTACAGGAGAGGGGACAAAAATATTATTTTCTTAGAAAGATGTGTTTTTAATAAGATGGTAATTGAGCTATATTACAACCGAGATCGACAAGGAGAACAGATGGCAGTTACATTCCATTTATACCAAGTGGGGCTTTCAAAATTATGTCCAAACATGAAGAAAACGAAAACCACATTTTTGGAGTTCCGCTCTTCTAGTTCTTATGCGACGGTATGGCGTTGAGCACAAACGTTCTAACGACCAAAAATATAGGACTTTAATACACAGAGATTGAAGACAGACTTCGGAACGAATGAAAATGTATAGCTTTTGAGGACAAAGTTTTAAAACAGTAAATACTGTGTGGCTTTCATGCAGCCTTACCCTTGTTTATTGCAAAATTGTTAATGATGAAATAACAGAGGTTTTGAAGAAAAGTTTCTGAAACATGACTACTACTTTTTTTAATATTTTCCCTTAGTTTATTAGAACAAGAATTGTATAGAAATGTAGTGAATACGTAATGAAACGTAACCAACTTGATAAGTTTAGTAAATTTAACCTAAAAACACTCTAAGCAAGGAGAGAAAAAAATATTATTGTAAACGTATCTCGGTTAGAAACCCAAGCACGTTTTGTCAATGATTATCACTTACAGAAGAGGTACTTATGTCTGAACGGAATAAGGCTATCCTAAGTGATAACTCAATGCTTTAAATTGCTTTGCGGAACGATGTATCGATATTGGAAACTAGAATTATGCCTATCTTTGTATCGATTAGACACCCAACACAATCGAACAGAATGGCTTTTATTCTGGGTCAGAAACTATTTGGCACAATAGGAACATTTCCTCTCCTATTCTGGTGCACCGTATAGTCCATTGAGAGTTGGACTCCATGAGTTTTGCAACTGCAATAACAGTCGACCAGTAGGAGAAATAGTACCTTAGAGAATCGAACCCTAGCACAGAGGGAGAATTCTCTCTCGCGTTTTCAGCAGTCCGAGCTCTCATGGTTTGTCCTCTCTCTTTATCCCTCTCCTTCTGCTTTTTTTCTCATTCCGTTTCGCGTCGCCCGCGTGCATTGCGCATTGATATCAGTTGAAATGTTATACAATGTAATGGAATTTTAAACACGGGACACTCATGTACGGGCTCAGATTGTTCTGGTGATGCTATGCTGGAGGAAAAGAGGGGAGGAGCGGAAAACGAAAGGGCAGAGGAAACATTCGCCAGAGAGCACCAGTTTTAACCACTACGTGAACTGTGCTGCTAAACAGTAGTGTTTCCAACCAATATACATAATTACGTTTTCATTTATATTTGGGTTTATGGGGTCATCTCTTTTGGACACTTAGTCGGAATACAAAATCATTAATGTTATAATTTATTCCCATTTTCATCATTAAAAGAACATACTCAATTCTGTTCTTCCTTTACTGGAGAAATTGAACGATATTACGACCTAGTATAATTGAAATTATTTTAGTTTCTGCTCTACCTAAAAGATTTTGGATACTCTAGTTCTTTGATATATGTCTGTACCATTATTCAATAGTTATCAAGAAAACAAAATGAAGTCGAATTAAATGTTTTATTGTTTAGGCAAAGAAATGTTACATGTTGCTTGTTAGATGGTGGACTCGTACCCGAAACGTCCTGAGCATGAATTACGTATAGCTTATGTATCATCAAATAAATTAACCTGATATACTATTTAACAAAGATTCTTCTTTTAAGAGTCAGTATCTATATATTAAAAATATGGTAATGTAGTAATGCTGCTATTTGTGAACCGAGTGACTCGGTGTCAATCTTCGGTTCTTCACTCGTTCCAGTGCGAATTAGGAGTTAATCTAACCTTTGTAGAAGTGGGCAGCTGTGGAAATCTGAGGGGTTAAAAACGGGAATCGAGACAAGAAATAGATTTTCAAATTCGATAATGAAATTCTCGTCTCTTTTTCGAAACGAAAAATCATGACAAGACGATAAATTTCTCAAGTCTTCTGGTCAACCTAGTTAACCCAAATCTTTCATCTTTAATTGTTACATGATTTGATTCCCGTATTAATCGCCTTATCCCATTTTGTTGTACAATCTTTTGCAAAGAAATTCTCATGTGAAACCTGTTATCACTTTCTACATTGATGTGAGGTAAACTGGAAATCTCGTTTGTTTTCGTCTTCCCGTATCGCCTAAAACGTTTTCTACGTTTTAGCACTTTTGTCAAAGTCTATTAATATTCAAAAGAGATTTTATATTATGTAGAGAATAGATCTAACAATCCTAGTATTTACGGTAGAAAGCATTCAACATATGATATATGGACGTGAAATCATATACTAGGGATGTTCGTTTAATTACTATATGATATTGTAAACAACCACAGGGACAACGTATCACCTATTCATAGTACACTCATGTTCAAAACTTAAGGACGAAAGTAAGTTTTCCATATTGTGTCACTTCGAAGTGGCATAGATCAATGAGACTTACACTATACACAGTAAGTAAGGCTAAAGTGTAAGAGGAAATAACAAGTTGAAACATTTGATTAGAAGAAAAAGTGACATTTTTATGCAGAAACAACAACTTACACTTAAGTCACTGCGACCCATTATGGTCACCCTGACATCACAGAGCGAGCGAAATGTACTTGAAGGAGTGTGTGTCATCACTGACAGCGATGCATGATCTGCAATGTGCAACCATGCAACTTACAAGATTGGTAATGAGCATTGTGGTATGCAGATCCATTCTTCCACCAGTGCTGTTGACAATTGCTGGATGGACGTTGTTCCATTTTGATGTACTGCAAAGCATCTGCTTATAGGATTCCACAATCATCAATGAGATTTAAGTCAGGTAGGCCAACCTATTCGCCAAATATTATCTCATTCCAAAATATTTGAGATCTCTGCTATTCCATACGGTCGCGCATTCTCATCTACAAAGATAAAATCTGGGCCGACTTTACCTCTGAAAAGACGCACGTGAGAAAGGTATACATTGTCACAATAACGTTGACCGCTGAGTGTGCCATGTTAAACATTTGGTGGTCGGTATGCCATGTAATATTATGCCTCTCCATATAAGTATATTTGGAATCCCAAAGCGATCGTGTTCGACAATATTCTTGGCTCATTGCGTGTTTCTATTTCTTACAGATAAGTGTGAGTTCAGAATCACTACTCAGGCTGAATCTGTTCTAATCAAAGAAGAAAATAGAATGCCACTATTCCTCGTTCTAGTCTTGATATTCTTGGCACCATCACAAACAGTGCCGGCGATATAGAGGTGTCAACAAAATACAACGTAATGGCCATTGAGCAAAGACGCCGCTACTATTCAATTGATGTGTCACTTCAGAGCTTGAGGTAGGGTGTATTGGAGTCGTGTTAAGTGTGTTTGCAATTACATCCAATGTTTGACGTCGCACAGTGGAGTATTTGCCCGCAAAACGCGAACAAAAGTACAAAACACGAAGTGTCTCAAACAGCAGAACAATACGCGGGTTTGGTCAGCCGAAGGACCATGACGTCATGTAGCGGCAACAGCAGTCAAGTTGTGCCCGAACCTGATTCGCAGTAGCAGTTGGAAGTTACATGTCCCGTGTGCTGCTGCTGTTGGTCAAACCGCGGTCAGTCAACACGGGAACTTGGAATGAGATGGTGTGCGTGTTTCAAGTGGAGTTGGAAGACAAGCGTGGTGGCTGTGAAAGTAGTAGGTAAGTTATGTACCTGAATATAAACAATGTAATGCCAATGTTGACTACAATACAACAGGTTGATGACTGACGTAAAGCAAGAATAAAATAATGTACAAAGAAAGTGGCAAATTTAAAAAATACAGATATTGTTTTTGATGTTCCGGGACTGATGTTCCGGTGTGAGCAGTATCTACTCGTATATATGTTCATCAGACGGATCTCAAAGAAATATTTTCCGCATGTTTCCTCTTGCTAGTGTGAATAGGTTTGAAGTTCCTGCACACGTACACTGTCAGAAGCCCTTGCACTTCTAATGGAGACTGATCTCATGCGAAAACAATACGAATTGATTCATGCAGCTAATAAGACTAATTTACCCGTGTTATTAACGTGTACAAGATGCCAAAATGGCACGTTACATTTGTGAAGATGCTATTACCATCACAGAATCAAGTGCCGAAATCAAGGTACTAAACGTTCAGGATCACACTGCTTCAAGATTGTGTCAATACTTGGAGGAAGTGTTGAGTGGTCTCACAGATAAAGAACGCCTGAAGTTAGAGCTCGTCTCCAAACATGACTGTGATGGATCACAACAGTGTCAATTTAAACAGAAGTTTCAAAACCATGTACATTCGGACTACAAACATTTTACAAAGCTCATTTGTTCCTATCAGACTGTTATGCACGAATGGAGATGAAACAAAAACAATATGGGAAAATTCAGTGCCATCACCACCCAGGTTCTGTAGGCCAATACGTGTACGTTTGGTGTATGAGACGAAGGACATAATCACAAATGCGAACATTGAGTACATTGTACATCAGGTGCCCCTGTTAAACAAGACTATAATATTTACAAAGGCAGTTGATGTGCAAATCAAGCATACGTTGGTTCCGACTATGATTGATTCAAAGGTTTGTAATGTTGCAACGAACACACTACTACTATGCGATGTTACATATGTGGATAAACAGCAAAAGACTTAAACAAATTGCAGACGTCACCAGCAGTGAACCCTGGGTCTCTCACGTTTGGCCTCTCAATCCTACATGCAAGGATCAGAGTTCTCGAGTCACTGCTGCATTATCCTACAAGATACCGGTCAAAAGTGGCATGTGAAAAATGAAGAAAAGACAAATATGGCAGAATCAAAGAAACATATTCAACAATGTTTCAAAGCCGACATGGGGCTTCTCGTAGATATACCGAAAGCGGAATTCAGGAACATCAATGACAGGAACACATCCATATGAATCTTCGATGACCCCCAGATTGCATTTCGAGTCACAGGTGTGGATCTCACTTTGGTAGAACGGTTCAAGGTGACTCTGCAGACATTTTGAGTAAACACAAAATCAATGCAGACAAATTCGCGACCTACCCACAAGAAACTGTACGCCTTTACGTCCAGCTGTCTGAGTGGTGCCCGATCTCGCCTACAGTGTACGAGATATTTATGCACGGGACCAGAGTTATCCGCTACGCTCTCTTACCAATCGGGAAATTGTCAGAGGAAGTAGCAGAAACCAGAAAAATATTTTCGCCAATATTGCCAAGATTTCTCACGGAAGTTCTTGCGCGAGCAGTGTCTGCGAGACGTGCTCCTCACTTCTGACCCCTTCTTAAACTGATCTAGACCCAAGACGACAAATGAGAAGAAGCCTTACTTGAGCAAAGTGTTGCAACTACTACTCCCAGAGATACCGACCACTGCTGTGTTTGCAGGAGATGAAGGCGACAGCAATGAGAACTATCAATCGGAAATAGACAACATGGATTAATGAGATATAACTATTGGTGACCACCAAAGTAAGATATTTCTCATTTTTCTGTCTTTTTTTTTTTTTTTTTTTGCCTTATTTGCGAAACGTATCTCATCCAAACCATTATCACTGCATTGTATTGGTTCACCAGCTCATCAAACATTACAGATAATTTAGTTCGCATTTTCAAGCAGTTTATTTCACTGTGCGTCAGTTCGTTCTTCCCTATTGCACAGTATAGTGGTCGTCTACTGCTGTAGTTAACCATGGTCAACCACTACCTGTCCGATTGCCTGTGGTTCGGAACGCTCCCCATGCCTGTCAAACAATATTGTGGGCGATACTAAACTTCTAAGCGGCACTCATCACACTTAACTCTTCTTTCAGTTTCCTGATGACTCTTCCCCGTCTGAAATCATCCAAACATCGCCTCAGGGTCATATTGTTATGACAAACTAGTGATGGCCAAAATTTTCCGGAATCGGAGATTTTACTTTCCGGATTATGGAAAAATTCTAGAATTCACAAAAATTAGGTATTCGGAATTTTTCCGAATTCCTGATTTTTTCCGAAATCTGGATTTTTCCGAATTCCGGAATTTTTCCGATTTTACTTTCTAGATTCCGCAAAATGAAAAAAAAATCTGAAATTGGCTATTCCTATGACAAACACTACCATAGCACACTTTAAAATCTCCCTGACTGACACTTTCTTATTCTTGTCATTCAACTGATTCCTGTTGGGCGAGCCCGAGCATACCCATTCGTTGCTACGGTCACGTTAACGTCACGCCATGTAACGTCTTAGTTTGTGTGTAGGTGTAGGAGACCTCTGACAACTTACTGTCGGCCTGTCATTCATTTCCACAGGCTATGCAATATTTTATTTTACTTGATCTATCTCGTCTTTAAGTTCTGGACACCAGTGTACTTTCAAAGAAGTAAATCGTCACAGTAAGCGGGTTTGCAGATCCACTTTACTGACGTTTCTGATACGAGTTACAACTTAAACGTCTAACAGGCTGTCAAAATGCTTTGCGGTAAAGGTTGTGGAGGTCTGTCTGTTACTCTGTGAGGGGGAAATCATAGGTCGAGCAACAATGAGAAGAACTGTGCCCTCAGATGTCTAGGAATCTAGGCTACAGCAATAAAACAATAACAATAAAAAAATGGATTCAGTGACATGAAGAAGGTGAAGAAAGGTTCACTATTGACCAAGAAGTAGGAGGCCTAAAATGACAACTGTCGCTCAAGATGAAACGTTAGTTCTGGAAGTAAGGAACAAACCTCTACGCCACATGTCTACCCTCTTGGACAAAGATATGGAATATAATTGTGCTCACGAAGCAATAAGAAATGAGTTATTGGAGGCCTGTCTACACCGTTCAAGACCCGCTACGAAGACCCTCCTTACTGAAACCCACAAGGCAAGACGAATGGAATGGGCACAGAATATCATAACCTAACCTCAATCGTATTGAGACTTAAGTCATTTGGACCGATGAGAAGGTTTTCAAGTCTAACCATCAAAATACAGTTATATTGCATAGACCACACGGAAGCAGGTATGCCGAACAAAATATTATGAGAACTTCTTGTTCAGGAGAAATATCATCACACTTCTGGAGATATATGATACCTGCTGGTTCTGGAGATTTGGTTAGAGTGCCTGGAAGAATGAACAGCAGTATTTACGTTATCCTTAAAAATACGTTGTGTCTTCCTTAGAAATAACTTCTATAAACAAAAAGAGTATGTCTTTATGCATGACAACAATGCTGTTCATATTGCTCGGCAAACATGAGAGTTGCTAAGTGAACATTCGGAGCTAATTTGTATAGAGTAGCCCCACTATCCCCAAGTTTGAACTGAATTGAACATCTGTGGGCCTTTATGGCGCAAAAATTGGAAGAGAGGAATCAGAACAAAGACCAAACGTTTTTACAATACCATGTTATGGAACTGTGGCAACACTTTCGTAGCATACGGTCTCATTGGCTTAAGACTTGTATCTAGTATTCCCATTAGACTACAATAAGTTATTGACTCTGGAAGTGATTATAACAAGTACTGGTGTGTTACTGTTGTGTAAATATTTGTTTCAGTTCCATTTATTCCTTATATTTTCTCAAGAGTAAGACACTCGTTCTTCATCTTCTTTCGTTTGTTTGCTTATTAGTTACGTTAAAACGTAAGGAAAAAGTAGTATGCCTTCAAAGTGTATTTGTAAATTTACTTTGAACGTCTTTGAGAACACATTTATTTATTTTTCTTACTCGTATATTACTCTCAATGTTACTTTCATTTCACTTTATTAGTGACTTTATTTCACATCTAGCATAAAAGTATTCCTATCTTATTTAACGATATTTTTTCCTTTGGTTGTTTAATTTCTGGTTTCAAGTATCATCTCAATTTGTAATAAAGCACATTTTTTTATTGTCACTTCTTTATCTGAGTTTGAAGTCGAGAAAGGCTGCTATTGCTACTGCTCTATTTGTTTGTTCAGCTATCACGAATGCTTGAGCATTAGCTAACATACTTACATATACTTATATCGTTATTTAATTGTTTACCATTTACCTATGTTGTATCATATCCATTTTCTTAACCGATGAATTCACCTAAAACTTAACGCACGTTCCGAACAACAGTACATAACAACCTTAAATGAAACCCGTCTCCAAGCAATACGTTTTAATACTTTCGGTCTTGAGTTTATTCAGCAAATACCAGTTTCCTGTCAGTTTAGTGCATGTGTATCAGGTAGTAGAAAAAAGACAGGGATTCGAAGTTCATGACAAATAAAGTTTTAAACATTCTACTTGAAGCTGAATAGAACATTTATTGGTATTATTGGGTGGAATCACTACAATATTACCGCGCTAGATAGTTTGCACTAATAAATTACCTCAAGTCCTTTTCGGGCTTAGGATCAAAAGAGTTAAAACTATTCAATAAAATAATTCTGTCTATTGCACAATACTGTCACGGAATTGGGGATCATAAGTTATTTTTATACATAAAATTAAGACGAAAACTTAATAAGAGTGCAGAGATCAATACTGTTGAGGACTCGCATGAAGTCCTTATCTAGTAACCGCTGCATTCTAATCCAATGCAGGTGGAGGAAATTTGCCAGTATTGAATAAAGTTGCAATAGACTGGGTTATTACAACGAGTTTTCAATACGATATTGTGCACTGAAGTTTTCAACCAAATCTTGATTGGGAGTTCACGTTCCAGTGTGGAAAGAAAATGTGTGAAATTACGAAGTAGTAATTAGGTTTACTAGTCACATAAATTCATTTCAAAAATGTTGAGTGTAATGTCTTCTGATTATTTCGCCAGTGACCTAAATAACAGCATCATGTCAGTTGAAACGTTTTACAGCTACCTACTTTCGAACCTGTGGCCGGGTATCTGTATATCCATTGCATAATATTTAGTCGGAAATCACAATTGTTCGAAAAGTCTTTAAGTTAATTTAGAAAATGTAAAACCAAAGGGTAATAAAATTTTCTGCTTCGATAGAACAGAAACTAAAATGAAGCACAAAGAAAATTATCTTTTGATATAAACAATTAGAAACAAATTATTTGAAATTGATATGAAGAATCATTAAAACATTCATTTGTTTGATAGTGTATTTTAATTGCAGTTCTCTCGTATCTGAATACATTTTTCGTATCAGAATCACTAAAGTAGCTAGGTAAGTAGTCATCTGGGGAAAAACTCGCCTTACCGCCCCCTGACCATTAAAAAAACGTTCCCTCAAATATTTTCCCAATTTTGCTCCCTCCCAATCCGGCGCCCGGGGCAGGAGCCTTGTTTGCCCCATTCTAGTTACGTCACTGGAACACTTTTTTTTTTCCTTTTCTCGAAAGGAAAAAATCTTGCACTCTGAGTATCGACTGAAATTAAAATTCAAGTATATTTCGGATCTACAGATATTCGAACCGCCTTGGCAGGAATCAATTACGGTAACCATTTACCTACATCGATCACATACTAAATTTTGCACAAAAGTTGCAACTGTAGTTAGTTAAAATTCTTTCATGTAATAGTATTTCATATACTAAGGGTTGTGTGAAGAAATGATTAATTGAGTTACTTATCATTTCCTTCTTTAACACACGTTAACGTTAAATAGATAGACGTTCCTCGATAAGGAAATATCTCGAAATGTTCCTTTAGTTGAGTCTGAAGTTTTGATTTTTATCCTGCAGCCTAGGGAGAGAAGGAAAGATGGCTGACGTTATTTTCCAATTCCTTAAATAGTATCAAGAAGTACAAGAATATTAGTTAGGTTTCGAGATATTTCAAGGTAAACCAGAGAATGCTTCAAAGAGTATTGCTGGAAGGAACTAAAAAGAATTATTTTTTCTTATTAACTTCTACAGGCTTTATACCAATTGTTCTATGTACTTTATTATACTCATTAAACAATTCTTGTAGTACGTATGTCTATCTATTTATAAATTCCTTGAGTACTAAATTTTTCCACATGTTTTATTTGAGTGGAGTTCTGTTAAAAGGCTTAAGAAGACAGGGGCTCAAAATGGAGAGCTCAAAATTGAAAAATTCGCAAAATATCATCTCTCTATGACTTAAGGTTCCCGAGATATGGCTACTTAAATCGTCCGAAATCGGAACGTTTTTTTTTTTTCAGTATCTCGGGAACAGTAAGAATGACGAAAAAAGTGTCATAATTTCTTTTAGATATTTTTTGATGCCCTATCAAATGGAAGGCTTAAAATTGAAAAAAAAAATCAAATAACACACATACACATACTCATAGAGAAAGAGAGAATTCAGTAACAATTTTTTATGTTCGTTGAATATACGTAGCAAATGTATGTACTGCGTGACTGGTTGTTAATTTGTCAACTTTATAAAGAATTCGTTGTGCACGAAACTGCTAAGTGGCAGACGCAGTTTCGAGTCCCGCCGTACCAATTTATTTTTTAAATCAGATATTTTTGTTTGCGTGATTGTTATTGTAATTCTATGATTGCTTTCTTATTATTATTGGTAGTAGCAGTAGTAATACTAGTAACAATAATAGTAGTAGTATTATTAACGATTGTCCCAAAACCGGCTTGTGAGAAAGCTGCGTCTATACGTTGCAAGAGCTGTAACTTCCACTTATTCTCCGCAAACTCAGTCGTGTCTGACTGTGAAGGAAACCTAGAATAAGATCACTTTACACAAAAATTAAAACAGTTGTGGAGTCACAAGGAGACGAAGGAAACGTGTTCCCTACTCAAAAAACTTACCCCTTTTCTGTTTTATTTTCTGAGAATACTGAAACTTTTAAAATACATATTTTCTTAGTATATAGAAACATTTTTAATAAATTTTTGTTCTTAGTTAATATAGAAAGTAATAAAAAGATTAAATAAAACTATAGATCTGTATATTTGCCTCTATTATCGTCCTGTAATTTATAAGCTGTAAAATGAGCTCGTGTTAGAGTGCTGGTACAGTTACTGCAAGAAGTTACATAAACGAGAATAATGCAAGTAATTAATTTTGCAATGGTGAATTCTGAAATAGTAGTATACACATCTAGATTCTGCAGACAACTTTCCCCCTCACAATATTCTTCGACCAGCACACAGGAAAACACAAAGCATTTTACATAAGGTCCAACTAACTACACATAGCGCACAGTATTTAGATGAGAAGCACGAATAAGATAGAAAACTTTAATCCAGCACATATGACATTGAAAAGAAATAAACAATCTAGGACACTTTATTTTCCTCCCAGTACAAAAAATCACTAAATCTAGTTACAAAAGGATTTACATAAGAATCAAATTAATTAGAACTTTATAGCACTTAACTATAAAGAACTTACATCTAAAAACTTACATCTAAAACCTTACAGCTAAAATTACAGTACACTACACTACACTACACTATATATAATTACATTTTTACTTTGTCTTATAATGACCCCAAGCTAATGTATTTACACCATCTCGTAATATACATCTCTTATCATCTGAGGAATCTAATGCTAGCTTATGAACGGTTATACTATATATATCATGCTTATAACTTCTAATGAGGTTTATGTCTTTATATGTTTTCACATTTTTAAATAAGCTTTATAATCATTAAACTGCAACTCCTTTGATATTACGCATTTAGTTACTCCTTTAGCTTTTTTCTTCTCTTTATTTTCTACTCTATAAGCATACATCTTTGATCTCAATCCAATAAACTCTGTCATTATCTTACCTTTGTTCTCATCTTTCATCTTACCTATTACTTTCTTATTTATCAGTGGTAGTCCATATATGTTATTTTCTTCGTATTCGCTCGTGTCAAATTGATCAATTATTTCTGCTATATCTTTGTGAAAGTCTTCAGTCTCAATCTCATATATAAAGCTATCAGTATCCATGTAACAAATCTATATTGATTCCATATTTCGGCTTCATAGTGTTATAGTGAAAATCATACATTAATAGTTTTGATAGTTCTAATACACTCATACCAACATATATTGGCTTCTTAAATGTCAATCGCTCTTTTTTCATATGTATAGCACACAAATTCTCTGTAAATATTGTTCTATAATCAAAATTTGGTTTTGCAATTAATTTTTCTACTCTTTCAAGATCAAATTCTAATTGTATGGGCTGTCTCTTTCTAATATTTTCCATTGTTTTTCCGAATACCGAGTTATTCATGAGCTTATAGAAGTATTTTTCAAAATCATTTGCTGCTTTCGTTCTCATATTTGTATTTATATCAATGTATTTCTTTAACCAGTCTGATTGTTTGAATTCTAACACTCTATGCACTTTCTTTAATTTCATTCCAAGTGACATATATAGTTTTAAGTTCCTATAGTGAATTACATATCTTTCCTTATTATAAAGTGTTGTTAGTAGTTTTGATTGTTTAGATTCTGGCGGACACATGTTTTCTGGAGCTAATGGTAAATCAGAATGTTTGTTGTGTAAATACTTCGGATTGGAATGTTCATTATATCTATGTAAGGTTTAACCCACTTAAAGTCTTTATAAGGTATGTATTGACTCATCGCCCATCCATATAGGTTATTTGCGTCTAGATATGCTAGATATATTGAACACTCATCTTTATTATAATTTGCCATGTTTTTGTTATTTGCTTTTACATATCACTTACTACATTGTGAGATTCCTCCTCGTATACCTTTTTCTAACATTAGTATTTTATCATAATCAGTTAACATTTCTAAGTTAATTTTAGTCATCTTTAACATTGCATCCCACGATAAGCCTCGCGCTGTATAATACCATGCAGGATCTAATCTATATGCCTTTAAACACACATCTCTAAAGTTTTCAAATATATCTGCTAATTGAAGGACATCTGCTTTGTTATAATGTTCAGTTAAGTCTCTCACTAACTTCAGATCGAATTCTTTACAAATTCGTACATGAAGCTTGTGGCGTTCCGGACTCATTTTTCTCCTGTTAATCTGTTTGTAAATTTGTCTATAGATAATGGAATAGGTTCTTCTAATTTTTCAAATGAATCAACATAATCAAATGGATCACCTTTAGTATTAACTAGATCGAGTTTATCAATCGGGAAAAACGAATCAATCGGGAATGTTTCTCGAAATTGTTCTGGCTTTAAATTACTAGTTAACTCTGCTAAACTCTTTGACATAAATCTAAATGAATCAACAAATCTTAAATTTATTCCATCTTTTTTTGGTCCTGCTTTTATATATTTTTCGTATGTTATGTACCTTTCTTCATTATTTGCGATCAGTTTAATTTTCTGTGTACCATAAGCTAACTCCTTAATAAACAAATGCGTATCATAGTTGAGTTAAGTTGTGAAGAAATACTGGAACAAAATTAGGATTTTTATAGTTTAAATTGCAATAACTGTGAGCTGCACCTCTAAACTTTCCAGTTAAATAATCATGATCTCTTACTTTTGCTTTATTTTTATTTATCTTATACGAACATTTTCTTAATTCATATTTCCATTCATTTATTTTTTCACTCATATCATCTTTATCCTTATAGAACTGTATTGTCTTCTTTAATACTTCTATTTTTTCTCAACAGTTGGTGGTAAGTCATTCAAGTTTTTCTCACATATATGACAAGTATTCGAACTGTTATAAGCTTCTATTTCTTCCTCGGTAAGCGGATTCATATTAACTATTCTTTTATATATTTCCATAATTTTTATTGCTTCTTTTTGTAACATTTCAATAAATACTTTTGCGGCATCTGGACCTATATAACTAACAGGAGCTTTATAATCTCCATTTGAATATTTGACATAGTAACAAAAACTCATTGGCTCATGCTTTTGATATTTTACTGTTTTACTACAATTATGCTCTATTTTTAACTTACATAAGAGACATTCAAAGTCAGCAAGTATCACAAATGGAACTCTTAATGATTGATAATAGTTTTTAAATTCTATTTGATTGTCATATGGTTTTGGAGTTCTATTCTAACAGCCTCATGCTCTTTACAATATAGCTCATGGTTTTGTAACTGCTTCTCATTTCGAAAGTGTCTTGTTAAACATCTGTCGCAGAAGTATAGTTTTTCCTCGTGTTTTGTTACCTGACTTCTTATTAGTCTTGACAAGTTTTTTATCTGACAAAATGATTGTTTTTTCCATCTTTTACATATAATAAATTGATATGAGTTTCTTGCTTATTTTTTGTGATTTGAAGTGGGTATATCTTAAAATTTTTATCATAGCTATACACGTTAATTGATATGGTACTTCTTCTTTCAAATTTTGGAATATCTTTTAACTGTATTGGAAATTCAATGTTATCACAATACTTCTTTTAAAACTTATTAACAAGCTGTTTATAATGCGAAGGTCTTTGATACTGAGAACATCTAACTACAGGTTTTAAGTAACTTGCAATAGCGTATAAGAAAGATTTATTGTTTTTGTTTTTAATATTAATCAGTGCTTTTTTATCTTTAATCGGTTTAGGAAGTTCAATATAGGAAGAAGCTCTTAATGGTACATATTTGCTTAATCTGATTTGTAAGTATTTAATTTGGTGTAATGTCCATCCTGATCCTGTACCTTCAAATTCTTCCATTTCTCTACGAAGTTTTTGTTTGGCATGGGATATATATTCATTTAAATCAGTTGTTTCTAATATACTCTCGTTTGATGTTTTGAAATTGTGTTCTTGTATTTCTTTATCTTTTATATAATCACAAATGAAAACAAGGTTAACTTTAACAGGGTGAAATTTTAATTCTTCTTTGATTTTGTTAATAGCAACTCTTTCACTTGTATCTAAAAAATTATTGGGTCTTTATATCCACCTATGTTTTCAACTTTAATAGTTTGTAAACGCTTTTTGAGTGCTGTTTCTTCTAATTCTACTTTTATAGGTATACGTATTGGTTTCGGTTCTTCAGTCACAGCATCTTCAAATGGGAATATCCTCTTTAATTGTTTACCTTTTACTTTCGATTCTTGTTGTTCTAGCATTGTATTTTGAAAAATGTCTTTATTGTTTTTCTTGTTTAGTCTTCTTATAAGTTGATCTTTTTTTAACATTCCATAATTTTGTATATTTAATTTCTTTGCTTCTTGTTTAAGCTGTGCTACATTCAAGTCACTATAGTTATTCACATTGTAGAGTGGTAATTGCATAAGATTGTCATGTTCAATAAGTTTGTCAATAAGTTCTGCCTTTCTTAATTGGGAATATCTTTTGATCACCTTCTCTTTACATTGTTGTCTTAACTCTATTACGGTAAATAAACTATAATTACTCATCGTATTTATTATATAGAAAATCAACGTTCACTCTTCAATTTTTTATCTTCACCAAAAATTTTTAAATCATTTTTGTACTATTTTTATTTTCATGTGTCCTAATACAACACTTGACATTGTATACTCCTGCCATTGTCTACATATTACGCGTTGTATTGGAACATGGCTTTCATGGGAATAACCCATCAAAGTTACATATACACATTTTAAATCTTAATCATTCTTGTAAACTTACTCATCATCATAATCATCACTACCATATTCATATTCATCATCACTACTCAAATCAGATGTTTTTGTTGTATTATTAAAAATTCTTTTTCCTTTAACATTATTTGCTTCTCTATTAACAGAGATTGCTTCTCTAGTAGTGTTGCTAAGAGTTTAAGATCATGATGAATTAGTTTAAGTCTATCATGTAATAAATCAAAATGTTTCTCCATATTTATTATATAGAAAATCTTTGATCACTGCGAATTAAGTTTTTACATAGGATTAGATATTAACTGATCATATAAACAATCAATTTCTTTAACCAAATCTTCTGATAAGGATGTCCAAAACTCATTACTCTTATCTTTACGAATATCTAAACACAAAACTTATTGTTAATTGTCTCTTATACTTAAAAACAAATCAATAATAAACTCATCATCTTCTTCTCCATCTGCATTCTTTAGGTCTAAATGACAACCATGCGAAATAACACAATCATATTTTTATTTTACTTTATTTAGAAGGTTAATCGAGTTTGGGTCTTTGGTTTTATACAATATAGTCATGTCTGGATATTTTTCTTGTAGAAATTGTAATCTTGTTTTAATATTACACTCTTGAATTCTTCCAACCCAATACCTGTAACTCTCATAGCTTTGCACTTGTTCTCTTTTGTCTGTTTCGTACTTTTTCTAATATCTTTTGTAGTTGAATAGGAGAGAGATTCTTTTTAATAATAACTAGTTCGTGTACTTTCCCTGGATCTTCTGTATGTTCTGCAGCTATTGATTTTAATTTAGTTATTTCTTGTTCTTGTTCTTCGTTTTGAATTCTCAATCTCTCCATTGTTTGTTCTATCTCTTCTACTCTTCTTTGCAACTCTTCTTGGTCTTCTTGAATTTGTTTAAAACTAGAAACGAAATAGTCTTCGATAATATCATAGCATTTGTCATAGAAGTCTTGTGATATCCACAAAGCAATAGCGAGAAATATCTTTTTATACATATATGTTCCTGAGATTAGATTGTTTATTTCGTTCCCAGATGTGTAAGATGAGTTTCTGAAGTGGCCGGAATCCTGGGAACTTTGAAGTTTTTTGTAGTAATCTAATAACACTTTTGAATGTTTATTTTCTAACCAGTGATCAATCCTTTTACCACCTCTTTGACACAACTTAGTAGCATTGAAGTATCCTGTACTCTTATCTATAATCAATTTAAAATCACCAAAAATACCATACCAATAATTGTTTTTAATCTATTTATAGCAAATATCGTTTAAACTATGAGAACTATCCATAGTACTCATATTTATTATATAGAAAATCATTATTTTTAACTTATTTTCATCGCTATCGGTCGGAATTCCGACTCTGAAAATATATGCTATGAGTTCTTATGGATCTTTATTGTTTTTAACCAGTGATCAATCCTTTTAGGTCTATATAATACGTTAAATTTAGTTTCTTCTAATTGTAAGAAGCTAATTTTCTCATGCTTGTAACATATCTCATTCAAACTAACCTTTTATGGTTATTATTCCATAAAAGACAACATTTATATTTACATTCCAACATTACTTTTATCTATCCAGCTATTATGTGAATCATCAAATCCTAGGCATTTAAAGTATACTTTATCACCTTTCTTTCTCAACACCTTTTCCACCAAGTATTCATCTTTATGGCTCGTCTTTAATAGTTCTGGTTCGTAAAATCTGCCTTGTACATCCTCTTCTTCTAAATCTTTAATTCTATACGTAGGTGGAGTAGATGTAATAACTTCGCTAATAACAAATACTTCTGTTCACCAAATAGGTGTATATCCTTTCTCAAATAACCCTTTCGATTTACTTATACGAACATAATCACCTAATTTGTATTTGGGTTTAACACCCTTATATTCTTTCTTATACACTTTCTCCAATATTGTTCGATCTTTTCTTGCTAACTTCTATAGGCTTTAAACCAATTGTTCTATGTATTCTATTATTATACTCACTAACCAATGTTGGCAATATCTCTATTCATTTATAATTCCCTTGTGTTGTGAACCTTTTCCACATGTTCTGTTTAAGTGTTCTATTAAATCTCTCAACAACAGAAGCTTTTTTAACACTATAGGTTGAGTCATGATTAATCCTATTTTCCTCCATAAACTTCTTAAATTCTTTATTGTAAAACTCCTTACCTTGATCAGTTTGTAAGTTACTAGGTTTTCTCGTTCTTAATATGGATTCAAATGCTTCTGTAACATTCTTACCACTTTTATCTTTAACAGGAATAGCAAACGCATATTTCGAAAACACATCTATAATCGTTAGCAGATACTTATAGCCTTTGTTTAATTTGGAAACACCTTTTAATACTCCACTATCCATTTCTACAAGATCAGCTTGCCAAAGTTCATCGATACCTTTTATAACCACAATTAGTCTGTCAAAGTTTTTTCTAGATATTTTGTGAATTTCTTCTATAATGTCTTCTCTAACACCTTTACCATCATATAGACAATCTTTCTTTTTAACGAATTGATATTTAGTAACACCACTTACAGAACAAATATCTTTCTTTAGATATCTTCCATTCTTTGTCTGTTCAATTCTAATGGTATCTTTCTTCGTATCTGTTGATTTCTTACATTTAACGCAATACATTACCATTATTATTTATTGTATAGAAAATGAAGAAAAAAGTTTAAAGTTTATCATTACCTAATACTATACTTTTAACATTATCGTCATCATCACTTGATTCGTTTTCACCTTCATCTTCTCTTTCTATATACATAATAAGCAATAATAATTTACCTTCTTTCAAATCAGAATCTTTGGATGGTCTAATTGTTAACTGATAATGCATATTAAAGTGTAATGGAAAACTTTCAACTAGTGTCTCATTTAAAAATAGGTCTATAAAATGTTTATTAAGACTTGATTCTATATGCATTAACCTACCTCTATAAAGAAATTTGTAGGCAGCAGCTAAATTATATACAAAAAAGGCTGGTTTCCCAAAATCATCTTCTGCCAATCGACATGAAAATTCGATAATTTCTTTTCGTGTAAGTAAATTAAACTCTTCTTTCGCTGATTCAAACTGTTCTAATGTTATCTCTTGTTTGTCGATAGCATTAGATACATTAACCAATCTTTTATTCTTAAAATCAACCCAGGATGTGTAATTTGACGTAAAAACGTCTCAAAATTCTTCTTTGCTACTTTTAATGTTACCAAAAATATCCATATTTATTATATAGCAAACGTCTTTACGAAAGCTCTCTTTCTATGTACATTATAACGAACAATAATTGTCCTTCTTCCATAGCTGAATTTTTATTTGGTTTAATTGTAATTATATCATTCTTGTTAAAGCTAAAAGGTAAATTTTCAATCAAAGTATTACCCAAATATATCTCTAGAAAGTATTTATCCAAACTTAATTCCATGAATTCCATGTGCATTATTTTTCCATTATAGAGAAACTTATAACCATTAGAAAGATTGAATATTCTAAAGATTGGGTCTTTAACATTCTTAGTTCTCAATCGATATAATAGAGGTATAGTTTCTTTTTGCATAATCAATTTAGTAATATCCGTCCTAATCTATTGAAGATCTTCTTTCTTTATGTATGTGTCTTGTAACGTTTCTAATGCATCTTCAAATCGTTTTCTATCGTTCTCTAATTGAGCTTCTATTGACCTAAGTTGACTTACGTTATCAACATCATTTAAATTCTCTAACAATTTTAATTTTTCTTCACTAATATTAACATCACCTTTTCTATTTACAACATTGCCAAATATATCCATACTCATTCTATTATAAAGAAAATGTCCATTCTAATTTTTCAAAACATTTAACATCTCTTTTTGTTTAGGTGAGTGTTTAAAATCAATATCGACATGAACATCATGCTTTTTCAACAGATAGTACAATACACATTTTAAGTTAATAAACAATACTCTTTTCGGATACAGTTCTATAAAGGTCTCGTGTAAGTTTTCGAACTCGCTTATAAGTGTTTCTTCCATATGTTGTAATTTTAATGGTTTTTGATCGGTAACGTGATAGTGTATTAAATAGACATCATCATAATATTTTGGGTATTTGTTTTTCTTTAGTACTTCTAGAACATCTTTTGTTGATATTAAATCTTTTGGTATATCTCTAAATTCTTCATTTAACATCTTGAACACATCTTTGGGAATAATTCTATCCTGTAAAGCTCGTAAACGAGATAACTGTAACTTAAATCTTTTTGAAGTATCATACCATGGTTTTCTTGCACAACCAGCTTTCATTTCTTTCTTAGTACTGTAAATCCAACCACTCTCTACAGAACAATCATCACAAATGTAGTTATTCAAGCCTTTTGTTAATCAGTTACTAGCACAATAACTGCATTCTAATGGTCTAGAGCTATAACTTGACAAGAACTCCTTTAAGGTAATTATTGGACGTAACTTTTCCAACTCTTCTTCCGTGTACAAAAATTTAGGTATTAACGTTCTCCATAAATCAATAACATTATATACGTTGTTTCTATCTCACTAATATACACAAAATACTGATAAAAATTATATCTATCTAGTGCATCTAGTTCATCTCCATGCTCCCCAAAATAATCTAAAAATCTATTGTGTATAGCTTCCATATTTATCTTAAAAAAACTTATGGATATAAACCATAAAAGCACTTAAACTTAATAATATTTAGTCATTTTTAATCATATACATAACGTCACTAAATAATACCCTTGATTTAGAAGATTTAAAACCTTAACACAAAGATGACAACATATAACTGAATTAAAGTCTTGTATGCGTTTGGCATTGAAAAATAAGTTTTTGGTACCAAGATATTGTACTAGTTGTTTAAAAGGAACGCCGCCATAAGAATCGAACACGTACTTTTCGTTGTTATCTTTCCAATAGCATATCCAATGAGTACCAATGTTTTCTGATTTATCGAAGTTAACTACACCACACTCATTTACATAGGGTTTTTGTAGAGGATCGTCACTCATAAATACACCTATAAATCGTTTTATCTTTAATTCTTTAACCAACCTCTCTATATCGAAGATGGTCAATGGTTTTAGTTTTTTCACTTCTTTGGTTTACCTGCTCCTTGTTTTTCTATAGCCATATTGTGCCTTTTTCCTTCAAGTTCTTGTTTATTTTCCTTAGCATCAAGTACAGTTTTAGTAATCGCTGCTGCACCACTTGCTAATGAGCCAACTGCTCCTAAAGCTGCTAAAATGGCTGAAATTGTAAACATAAAACCACCCATATGCTCTTTTTTTAATCTTTTTCATTTGTGCAGTAGTTAGAGTTAAATCCATTCCTTTACCTTATTTAATTTTCTTAGATTTATCGTTGTTTCTTTGTTAATACATGGTCGATATTTAAATACCTTAGTTCACTGTAACGAACACTAAGCATACAACCTTTAATAGAACACATCTTCCTATTTATTTAAGAGAAAATCTTGGTTTGTAAAAGTACAGTTGTTGTAGCTCCACCAAAATCAATTAAGGAATCATTCTCATCTGTTATCCTTACCTCAAAATTATCAACCTTGTCTTTAGATATAGGGAAAAATAATGGATAAGTAGGCTCGTAAATAATACTATGTTTAAACTCGGCATCTGTTTTAAATTATGCTATAATTCCTGTTTCTCTATGTGTGTACTCCGTATCTTTAACAAACATACCATCTGCTATATTACAGTGAACATTAATTGTATCGAATGGGTGAAACTTTGGTATCTTATCTCCAACATGTTCTATGTTTCTAGCCAAGTTTTTCTCACTAAAACCTAATACAGTATTAATGGTATCTAAGGTTATATCACAATGTCCGCTAAATATTTTAACTATTTTTCTCTCTGTCCTCAGTAAATTTAATATTTTTAAAAGCATCGGTTGAGTATGGAAGATTTGATTTAATATATTCTTATAATTCTTTTAAATTATATTCACCAGGTTGAACTATGAGTTGTTCTGTAAGATTAGGAAAGTCAGGAATGTTACTACAAATTGTCAACTTATTATTTTTCTCTGTAATGTTTGGTGTTAAGTATGTTTGTAAAACCCAACTAGTCCTATACTTAAATAGTTGTTACTGTTGTCTAATTCGTAATGGAGTTTCTTCTTTAAAACAGAAGTATCACTCGTTAACTTAAATACCTTAGCCATTTATTATATAATAAATGAACAAGTTTGATTTACCTAGAGATATTCCAAGAGAGAAAGTAATCAAGTTAATAGAAGATATCATTCAAAACTTAGAATACAGCTTAAAAAAGAAAAAGAGAAAACTACGAATTGTTAGATATGCATACTACACTTTGATTACGTTATCGGTCATACTTTCTGCAACAACTGGGTTTATTAATATTTTTATACCCGTAACAATTTACTCAATATTAACAACGTCTCTTGCAACTGGAAGTGCTATAATAACAGGTTTGTCTTCTAAGTTAAACATAAGCAAAAGAAAAGATGAATATAAAACAATTGTCACTTGTATTAACTCATTTAAAGAACAGTTAGAGATGATAGTAACATTAAATGGTGAAATGGATGAAGAATATATAAAAAAACGTTGCATAAGATCAGAGAACTTATAGATATAAGGACTTAACGATTTTATCAGGTCTGAATCAAAATTTTCTTTATAATAAATGAGTAAGAAAACTATTAATTGGGATGTAAAAAAGATGATAAAAGAAACAACAGCTAAGAAAAGAAATGGAGAACTTATACCTGATTATATTTGATGTCTTATTGTGGGTCCATCTGGTTGTGGAAAGACTTTTCTGTTATTTAATTTCTTATTACAGCCGGGTTGGTTAAACAATAATTACTTCTACATATATTCTAAAAGCATGAATCAGCCAAAGTATGAACAATTAAGAGATCGATTTGAAAAAGCAGAATTAAAGTTCAAGAAGCAAATAGCAACGTTCTTAAGCAGTAATGATTGTATTGTACCTATTGATAAATGTGAAAAATACTCTGTTGTTGTGTTGGATGATTACATTTTGGACAAGCAAGATACTGTTAGAAATTACTTTGAGAGAGGTAGGCATAGACATATAGACTGTTACTATCATGCACAGACATATTCAAAAGTTCCTAAACAGCTTATAAGAGATAACGTTAACTTTCTATGCGTATTTAGACAAGATGATACTAATCTTAAACATGTGTATAACGAGTTTGTTGGAGGAGATATGCCTTATGATAAATTTAAAAAGATTTGTTCAAAATGTTGGCGAGAAGACTATGGTTTTACAGTATTGATATGACAAGGAAGGTAAACAATGGTAAGTATAGGAACAAGATAAAACACTTTATAAACGTCTGACGTTTTTTCACGTTTTTACGTTTTAACGGTATACATTTTGACGTTTTTTATGTTTTATGGCGTTTTTCACGTTTATTGATGTTTTTTAACGTTTCTTCGTTTTCTATATAATAAATGGATGAGAAAGAAATTAATAAGAATATTAAGTAAAAGGAGTTCTTGATAAAGGGCTTCAAATCTTGGAAGAAAGAATGAGCAGGTATATACGATAAATTTAAGACACAAGAACAACCTGTAATTGATGCTATCCAAAATTTAGGAAGCGAGATCAAAGAAGTAGCAGAACAAAATAAAAATCTAATAACTGAACTTGTTCCAGCTGTACATAAGACGGCTTCAATAGATCCTAGTCTACTAGAAACACCTAAAAAGATAACTTATGATAGTCCTCCAAGTAGTAGAGATACACCAATAACAGGAGAAATAAAACAAATGAGAAAACAAATTAAAGACAAAGTCGAAGGAGTAGAGCCTTTAACAACAGCACAATCATTTGGTAAGATTGCAACAAAATATTATAGTAAAAGAAATAATAGTGTATTTGGAATAAGAGCTGTAGAAGAAGATGAAAGAATAATAAATAAGATAGGAAATTCTGAAGTTAAAGTGAGTGGTGATGATTTGATAATTATTGGTAAAACTTATAAAGGAACAGAAGGTCTATGACAATTGTTAACGATGAATACTAAAAACCATTGAAAATTATGATGATGACGATTTTGAACAGCACAAGAAAATAGTAATAGAATCAGATACTGCCTTCCAAAAATATAATCGAGATAAAAAAGTAACGTCTAATAGAGTTTCTAAGTACATTAATATTATCAAGCCTATTTGGGATGATTATATTAAGCCATATTTACCTCCAACACCAACAAGAAAGAAAACACCAAAGTCTGGGGAAAGAATAAAAGTATACAACGAATTACCTAAAGAATATATATGGATGGATGATTTGAGAAAGTTAATTGATCGGTTAATAGTTATAGATGGAGAAGAAAAGGCTGGTAATAATAACTTTTATAATGAGAAAGTAGGTATAGTGAGTATGATTAATAATAAGCTTTCTCAATTTATTCCTAATGATTCGAAAGGTATAGGTTATTTGATTAAGATCTTAAATACATTACCACCACGATTCTGGAATGATGAGAAGCTTGGAAAGGGATTAATAAATGACTTGATTAACCCTTTGGGGATCCCATGGTACAATTTGTACCATACGGGATGTTTCATGGTACATTGCGTTATAACTATCCTATTTGAGCTTTTTCGTCCGTTTTTTTGTTTCTCAAGTCCAGAGGCATTGTAGAAGACATTACGTATGGTTTCACACCTTCCTGCGTCGAGACATAGGAGGTGATGATACTGTAATACTTTTTGGGGGTTTATGTAAAGTATTTTTGGCGGGCTTATTTTTGCACGTAGAAGATTGAAATTTTGCGCAAACATGCAGTCGACCGAGTAGTATTTACCAGATTTTTTCAGATTTCTGCGTTAAAACAGGGGGATCCAGAGGGACAAAATGTTGAAAAAGGGATATTTTACCCAAAAATCCGGTTTTTCCTCATTTTCCCGCCTTAGATACATGATGGAGACAAGTGAATGGTACCGCCTAAAAGGCAGTTCTATTCTGTAGAGAATGATGTTCGACACATGGCCCTAGGGTAATTAGAGAAGTGTCAGGGAATTTTTACCAAAATATACTTCTGTATAGGGGAATTTTGGACATTTTTGGTATTATTTTTTGCGGGCTTATTTTTGCACGTTGAACATTGAAATTGTGCACAAACATTCAGTCCACCGAGTAGTATCTACCAGATTTTTTCAGATTTCTGCATTAAAACAGAGGGTATAGAGTGGCTAAACGTTGAAAAAGGGAATTTTTTACCAAAAATCCCTTTGACGGGATTTTCCCGCATTACATATATGATGGGGACAAGTGAATGGTACCGCCTGAAAGGCAGTTCTATTCTGAAGAGAATAATGGGCGAAACATGACCCTAGAGTAATTAGGGATGTCTCAGACAATGTTTAAAAATTTCCCTCTGTATACGGGAATATGGGACATTGTCGGTATATTTTTTTGGCGGACTTACTTCTGCATCTGGAAAATTGGAATTGTGCATAAACATTCAGAACACAGAGTAGTATTTACCAGATTTCTTTCAGATCTCTGCGTTAAAACAGGGGATCTAGGGGGGCTAAAAGTTGAAAAAAGGATATTTAGACAACAAAAAATCCTGTTTTCCCTCATTTTCCCGCCTTAGATACATGATGGAGACACCTGAGTCATACCGCCTGAAAGGCAGTTCTATTCTGAATAGAATGATGGGCGAAACATGACCCTAGGGCAATTAGGGATGTCTCAGGATTTTTTTACTTAAGATCATGGTGTTTTACGGTACTTTGGGGCATGGTGGGAATTCCTGATAAAATTTCTCCCGCCCTTGGTATTCAAGATAGAAACTTGAAATTTGGCACACACATTCAGTATACCAAGTACTATTTATCAGATTTTTTAGATGGCTACGTTCACACAAGGCCGGTCCAGAGGGGCCCAGAGTACGAGAAAAAAGTTTTCCTCCAAAATTTTCCCTTTGACATCATTTTCCCGCTCCTGGTATATGGTATGAGCATGCGAGTGGTATCATTTGAAAGCCAGCTCCACTCTGAAGAGAATGAGGTATGAACCATGATCCTAGGATAAATAGTGACGACGCAGTAGATGCTTGACTGAAATTCTAAAATGTAGCCCAAAAAAGCGGGTACCGGAAAGGGTTAATAAACTTCCATTTGAATTACATTTTCCTGTTATGTCGTACTGCGGTCCGGGAACTAAGCTACAAGAGAGATTAGAAAGAGGTGATAAACGTATTAACTCATTAGATGAGGCTTGTAAAGAACACGATATATACTACAGAGACAATAAAGATACTGAGTCAAGACATATTGCAGATAAGGAACTAGAAACAAAAGCATTGAAAAGAGCTTTTAGTAGTGATGCCTCAATTGATGAACGATTAGCCGCTTTTGGAGTTGGTACTGCTATGAATGCTAAAGTTAAGTTAGGATGGGAATTATAACTTTTTAAATGTTATTATGTATAATTTTTTTATGGGTACTTTCCTTAAAAGCGCTGTTTCAAGGTTTTCTGTTACCCTTTGTTTATGTACGAGTAACGAATTGCAACCCTTTGTTTATGTAAGAGTAACGAATTGCCACCCTTTGTTAATGTAAGAGTAACGAATTGTTACCCTTTGTTTATGTAAGAGTAACGAATTGTTACCCTTTGTTTATGTAAGAGTAACGAATTGCTACCCTTTGTTTATGTAAGAGTAACAAAGATTTTCCTTATAATAAATGGATAGTATTGAGAGTTACGAGTTACAGAGTTTTAAACCTAACACAAGAACATTTAATAATTTGAATGAAGCTAACAAAGATATTGAGTTTGATTTCGATATGGGGGATGGGTTCATACATCCACTCAAAGCAGATTGTTATATGACTTTTGAAGTTGTAGGTGCATCTGCTGGAGGAACATTTGGTCAAATGATACTATAAAACTTGTAGATAATATCTTACCATTCTTCTTTTCTCAAATTGAGGTTAGAAAGCATGGAGTTGTTATAGATAAGATTGAACTACCTGGAATAACATCTACAGCTATTGGAACATTAAAGGTTTCCAAACCAAAAGTAGAATATCTAAAACAAGCACGATTTCAAACAGATGATAAACTTAATCTACGAAAGGACTTTAGCGTTTTGTACCCATTAAGATTAATTCCTGGCTTTTTAAGTGATTATAAAGAGGTTATGTGGAAAGGTGGATTGAGAATAGCATTTACAAAAGCTAATAACAATAACGATGTCTTGTACAAATGGACTGGAACAGGAGCAGTGCAACAGCTCCTCATGATGGAAAAGAACAATAAAGAATATGGAGATAAGAATGCCAATTATTGAATACGAATATAATTACGAAAGCCAGTTAAGGTTGAATATTCTTAAAGAACCTAAAATCATGTTTTCATTCCATACTTATCAGTGTGTTCAGAAGACTCTCGTAGGTTCATTCTTGGAGTTCGATGTTACTACTCAATTTAATTGTAGACAATTTGATATGCCTGATTTCATAGTTGCAATGTTCCAAACTGATACAAGTGGTAAACAAACAGCAGATGCAAGTAAGTTCGATCATTGTAAGGTAAAGAATATATATGTTAAGAATGGAAGGAATGAGGTATTTCCAAAAGAATCAAGAAACTTAGATATTGCTAACAAGGATTATTTTAAGATGTACGAAGATTATACTGCATTTAAGAGAATAACATGTGGTAATACTGAAATGTACTATGATCCTAAAGAGTTGATAGATAATAGACCAATGTATGTGATTAATTGTAGTAAGAGGAAGAATGTATCGGTAAATGAGAGAACAAACATAAAGATTGTAGTAGACTTTGCAGAAGCTGTTGCTGATAATACTATATGCTATGCGATATTAATTGGACAAAAGAACTTTACATATGATCCTAAGAATGAGAAAGTAGTAGAAGAGTTTTAGATAGTTAAATGTATTTTTTGTAATGTTTATGGGGATTTTCCATAAACGTTATTCTAAAATTAACAAAAATGATTAAAATGTTTTTGTTTAAGATAAAAATTTAAGAGTAATCATTGATTTTCTATATAATAAATACGATGGCGAGTCATATTGAGCTTTTAAATAAACGCTTGTCTTATGTGCTTTCCCTAAATAAACGCTTGTCATATTGAGCTTGTCTTTAGCAAAAACAAGTTATTGGATTAAGGGAATTAGAATTATATACAGAATATAAGATTGTGAAAATGGAAAGGATTAAAACTAAGTTTGGAAAGAGCATTTTAGTTGAATGCGAAGAGTTTAAGGTCCTTCTTCCACCTAGATTTACAAAACGCATAACAGATAAAATGATGACATCATTAAAGACGGATTAAAAATCAAATACACTGGTCTAAAAGATAATTATCCAACTGTTGAGTTCTGTATGTAAATTTCAAATGGGGAGCTGTTTTATGAATTTTTTCATAAAACAAACATTTTCCTTATAACAAATAAGAAGCTATGGCTAATTATTTGAATAAGAAAAATGACGTTAAAGCATTGACATTTCTTCGCATAGATGAGTTAGAAAAAGGTAAAGCGTACGAGATAACATTATGAAAATTGATTCAAACAACGTTATGGTCAGAGAATTTTAGTACATTTAGATGAGAAATATAAGACGTTATTACCACAAAGATACTTGACGATACTGAGCAAGTGTTGAAAGACATGAAAAAGTATAAGCTGTTTGTTAAGTATGAGGGTTTGAAAGATTTAGATAATGGTTATAAAATACATCAGTATTAGTTTAGAAATGAATCCAAAAAATAACAAAAATGATTAAAAATGTTTTTTGAAAGTAAAAAATGTAGTAGTTATTTTGGATCCCCCCAAAAGTTCATTCTTACTAATAATTTCAATGTAATTGTGAAAAATGTGCAAACCGAAGTCCAAGTAGTTTTTGATATTAACGGCTGTCTATTCAGTTTGAATTACGATTAGTGGACAGAGTTTAAGAAATCATTGTTTCCCATAGAGAACGAAGTTAGCAGAAGATTCCATTATCAATATCCGAACTTGTAATTTTCGTATAATATGTTCTAAGTGTATAAGTGTTTTTATGGTTTCAAGACTATAAAAACTAAGACCTTTGGACATACAGAACGCAATGCCATTTGAATTTTAAAGATACATGTATAAATAAGAGATTTATTTTTGAGTTTTTTGTAATTATATCCTTAGAGTTATGCAACCTACAAGACATTCGATAGATAGTAAATTTATATCTCTATTGATTGCCGTTTGAATTTTGAAAATCGGTTAATAAACTACGGAAATATAACGATTTTTAAAAAAATAGCACCGCACAATACGCCTATAATGACAGGGATGGTTATCGTTTCCAAAAAATGATCATGCTTTTCTTATTTGCTGGTGACTCATTGGTAATAGTTTCAAAGCTTAATTCGTAATTTTAAAAATTCTGGAAAAACATGTTAAAAATAATTAGTTTCCAACCCTGCTTTTAGAATTTTGCCTCACAACTTAGGATTTAATTCTAATATACTGGTGTCACTGAGCGCTGATGGGATGGAAAGAGAGAAAGAGAACTAAGAGATATTTCGTCATGGATTCAATGACGTCATGTATTGCGTTGTCTCCTCCAGGGAGACTACGTCATTGTACAGCGCCCTCTCACTGCTGCTAGCTAGAAGTTCTGTTAAGCTAATGTATATATGTATGTTAGCGTTAGGTGAAGGAAAAGAAAATCGTATTGCAGGTCACGCTTCAAAAGAGAAAGAAGGATAATGATCATAAATCTCGTGTACATGTATGTTATTGCTTTTCTTTCAACTGAATGCATGTGTGTGCGTGTGGTGAAAGTGCATATATGTAACAGCGAGTCAACATACTAAACTTTAAGCTTTTATAATTCAGTTATTTCTGAACCGATTTGCACCAAACAAAATTTATTTTTTCAATCAAAGACAGCACTATAAGTTATGAGTAAGTTAGATGTAAGTTTTCGTGATTTTAGATGTCATAAAAGCCTATGCGATCTCACTTTGGAGTTGTAGTTATCTAAATACTTTGTGCTATGTGTAGTTAGTTGGACGCTTCTGTAAATGCTTTGTGCTTTCCTGTGTGCTAATAGTCAAAGTACTGGGGGAAAAATATAAAGCGTCCTAGATTGTTTATTGCTTTTGAATGTAATGTGTGCTGGCTCAATTTTGTTTTGAGATGTAAGTTTTTAGATGTAAGTTTTTAGATGTAAGTTCTTTATAGTTAAGTGCTATAAAGTTCTAATTAATTTGATTCTTATGTAAATCCTCTTGTAACTAGATTTAGTGATTTTTTGTACTGGGAGGAAAATAAAAAGTGTCCTAGATTGTTTATTTCTTTTCAATGTCATATGTGCTGGATTAAAGTTTTCTATCTTATTCGCGCTTCTCATCTAAATAGTGTGCCCTATGTGTAGTTAGTTGGACCTTATGTAAAATTCTTTGTTTTCCTGTGTGCTGGTCGAAGAATATTGTGAGGGGGAAAGTTGCCTGCAGAACCTACATATGTATACTACTTGAAATCGAGTAACATTTCCATTGAAATGATATGAAATGAAATCTTTAAGTTTTACGCCCCACGGTTAAACCGGCTAGGTTAAAGATTTCCATTGATGACATCGGTAATGTGTATATTTCGTCAACAAGAGTGCAGTGAAAACGGCATGCTTGTCTGCTCAAGGGAAATGGTGGATCTAGAGAAGAGCACTGGACATGAGTTTCCTCAATACAAAATATAACTTTTTGTGTTATTTCAATAACTCGAGCGAGCAAGATTATTATTTCTCTTAATATATCGGTCCAATAATCTGCTCTTAGTTTATTTGTACTACAGTATACCCAATTTCCCCAAATAAGATATAGTCTACATAGTGGTGTTAAAATAGTAAAATGTTTCTCAAATTGAATTATATAGAAGTTTTATTTAAGTTGTGAATTATACAAACGTTTTATACAAGCAGTTGTGACGGAACCAGGGGCGGATGCAGAACGGACTTTTGTGGGGTCGGTGGGATGTAATACTGCTACTTAGAACTACTTTTAAGAGCTACAAATTCTGGGATGAGTTTTATTTACATATAAAATAAGAAAGTTTCCTCTTCTGCGAATGGGGTCCGATCGCACCGAACGCACCCTGGATCCGCCCCTGAACGGAACTAAATACCGTAACTCGCAGAAAAAAATAAATGCATTTTCTTCAGCTATCTGCTTTCGAAATAGCTAGCGTCGCTCCTGTCCCATCAGGAACATTTAACTAGAAACACTTTGTGCATGCAGATGAATAATTTGTGCTTCTGTTCTTTTTTCATTTGAAATTATGGAAGTCCGTGTGATACGTACGTAATCTCCTATTAATTTTGACTGACAATAAAAAACAAGGGAGTATTATGGTTATGAAAATGTCGTAATTCGAGATTTCAACGAAATTATACGTTTCATGGACTCTACATACCGAAAAAGTAATTACAATGTCTACTCGTCCGTCCCAATCTAGTGTGTTCACTCGCCTAGAAATCACAACGTTCAACGAATCCGCACCAAATTTTTAAACTTAAGGTTTTCTACAAAAGTTTCTTGAATGTTCTTCGTATCTCAAAAATAATAATAGTTTACTAAAAAGTATAATAAAAACGATGCGATTTGGAATTTAATGTTGTGGCCCTTGAATTTTGCTTTCTTTGGTAAGAAATTACCGATATGATTGCTGTAATTGTTCTCTTTTAGAATTTGCAAGTGCTTACTTGTAAGTTCCAGGCAGTGAATCACTACTGGCGATGAAAATATCAATGCAGCAATTCCATTGTAGTATACTTTTATAAACTGGAAAATCAAAATATTGTAAAATTCGTTTTTTTTTTCAGTTAGAAAAATACTGAAGTATTGAATTTGGTTTCACAAGAACACAACACAATACTAATAGAAAAAATTTGCTGTAAAAAAGTAATTATAAAGGTAACCAAGAACGTTCTATCGCTTTTTCACTCACAATCTTCCAACATCGATATGTCACCTAAGACGTACTTGCAAGATCAAAAATAGTCTCCATTAGCATCGACGATCTTCTGCCAATGTCCTGGAAGGCCATGGATTCCAACTTGGTGAGCCGTGGAGCGAAGAAGGTATCAAGTGTATTTTGCACCTCTACTAGGGATTTGAACTGGCGTCCTCTAAGGTGATTTCCAAAACTGGAACCGGTGATAATCGGACGGTGTAATATCTGGAGAGTATAAAGAATGTAATAGTGAATTGTGTTTCCTATCGAAGGCATAGAATGATGTCTTAGGTCGTCATAGCCACGTGAGACTTAACGTTTTCCTGTAACAGGAGGGCCACTTTGCAATTCAGAAGTGCTGGCTCCAGAGTTTTGAGTTTTTCTTGAAGACGGCTCAACTGCTGATAGTGCACAGTTTCATTGATGCTCTGACCCAATGATGTTATAAAATAGAGGATCTGTTCATACGTATATTCATCCTATGAACTCAATGAAGCCAAAAAAACGAACGAGCATCGTCTGAGCTGACACGACTGCTTGGCTACTCTAATTTCCGCCATGATTGTTGGCTCGAAACATTGCGATCTTAGTGGAGCGGAGCGGGCAGAGTGGGTGTGGCGAAATTGTGATGAATGGATTCACGATTTTGTAGTATGGGCAGATCTTGTATTTTATAACATCCTTGCTCTGACCAGCTGGTAGCAGCTCCCGATGCACGATGCCGCGAGCAGTCCACCAAACACACAGGCGGACCTTCTTCTGGTGCACTGCTGGTTTGGGTTGTTTTGGAACCGGATCATTGGAAGCTAACCAATGATGACGCGCGTGGAACTCCGTACAGGCATCATCACATGGCAACACTCTCCGTAAATGGCTCCTTCCTCAGACGAGACACTAAAGAAACACAGGTGTCTGCTTGCGTTGCCTTCTGGCCCGGAGTCAAATCATGTGGGACCCATCGACCCAAATTGTAGTGCTTCCCAAGTTGGAGATGCTGCCGAATGGTTTCTCCTCTCACATTGAATT
This sequence comes from Thermobia domestica, assembly GCF_964235325.1. Lineage (NCBI taxonomy): Eukaryota > Metazoa > Arthropoda > Insecta > Zygentoma > Lepismatidae > Thermobia > Thermobia domestica. The sequence goes on from NC_137461.1 coordinate 102,682,626, forward strand.
GTAGTCCCAATTCCTCACATGTCTGGCCCCTGTTTGCCTCAATTGCTGCCTGAATATCTTCATTTTGTATATGTGTTGGTGTTCCGCCACGTGGTAAGTCTTCCAGTGTTTCGTCACAGTCGTTAAACTTGTTAAATAACCACTGCACTATCCGCGTAGTCACGGCACCGTCACGAAATGATTAGCATATCTTCTACTTCGCTACTGCGGCGTTTGACCCCAGTTTGAACTCGTGCAGCATACACGTCTTTATGACGCTCCGTGGAGGTCCCATGTTCACTCTGTTCTTACACGAGTTCACGGTGTAACTGAACTGCCAGAACCACGTAGTATGTTGGATATACCCATACTAACAACTCACCTTCGCCTTATCTCCATTCATATTCAACTCACGGTATGAGAGCCAATTGAACACAGACATCCATAAAAAGCAACAGAACTTTCTTAGTTACCTTTATATAATATATTTTTTACAAGTTCACTCGTTATATTCCGTGGTAATAATTCCAGAAACTAAAAGAGCACAAATAATAGTGCAGTTTGAACACTAAATTTATATGGACATGTACTTCCCTCAGACACTGCGACAGGCCGCGAACATATCTTAGTAAGTATCAGACACTTAAGAATTAAAATTTTGAAAGGTAATAGTTCAACACATATTGGTAAACATAAACTTTTCTGCTCACAGCATATTAATTAATGAACATTATAAGCGTTTACGTAATAATAATATGCCCTGGTCAGCAGTGATTAAATACATCAGGACTAAGGTGAGAAGACATCTCGTTTTCAGTAGGATTTCCCTTTGTTGTAGAGAGTCATCTTCCTCTTGTATGTGTGTGTTGGAGTTAAATAATATATCAGTAATTTCTTGAATGGATTTCAACATTGTTTAGAAGGTAAGAACAATCGTTCTACAAGAAATCCATTGATCAAGAAAATATGAATTTAAGGGGCAATCGATACTAGTTGCTGTTAAATGTTAAGATAGAACATAAAAAATAAAATCTGAATACTTAAATAAGTGAAAACTGCTTATTTTGTAAAACTAGTGACATGTGCATCACTTGCATGAATAACTACATAACAATGTACATAGGTATACTCATTGAGATAAGATTGTCGAATTATGTTAGTTCCTCGAGTGTTCGGTTTTCTAATTTTCTAAATCTGCTAGTCGGGCAGCTAGGTCGACTTTCGGCTCAGTTGGAGGCAGGATATGCAACTTCGAGTGAGTACTTATAGTCCATGGGAATTTCAAAAATGAATGTTACCCGCGTGGGAAGAGCAGCTGTTCCAAGGTGGTAGCCCAAATCCAAGATGGTTGCCATCAAATACACGCATTAACATTCCCTACATAACAATAAAACGATGATATATAGGAAGGTTTTCCTTCTTTGAGAAGATGTTGGATGGGCGATGGGAAGTTCAAACATGAATGTCGTCCATCTGGAAAGAGCAGTTGTTCCAAGATAGCCGCCCAAAATCTAAAATTGTCGCCATTAAACAGATGTATTCACATTTCACAGCATAATAACGAAATTGTGATAGATAGGAAGGTTTTCCTTCTTTTTGAAGATGTTGAATAGTCCACGGGAAGTTCGAAAACGTATATTGCCCGTCCGGGAAGAGCAACTGCTCCAAGATGTCCCCCAAATCCAAGATGACCGCCATCAAACAGCCATGGTTTCTCACTATCGCTCTTTAACGCTGGCACAAATGCATGGAATTGTTTTCTTCTTTCCTTTTCAAATATTCAAAATTTAGTTTCAATGTTTGAGTAAATTAATTCGTTTTCCATATGCATTAGTTTTTGTTCTATTTCTTAGATGTGAGGCAGTTTGTTGTTCTTTTACATTTCTTTTTAATTCGTAAAGTTATAGTGTGAATGTTGTAATGTAACTTGCTAAGTTATTTTGCTTTTTAATTATAACTATTCCAGTTACATATTTTATTTTATAAAGACAGTCAATGAAATGTTTGCATTTTGAAGTTTATAGAATATAAAATTTAATAACAATAACAGATCTGAAACTGCAAAAGCAATTTCAATAGAAATTAATTGTAAAATCACACAAAGAAATACATTTCCCTGGTATGAATGATAGAAAACCCTCATACATCATCACCACTGTTAATTATCATGTTATCACACTGAACTTTACGTAAATCTGTCCAAGTAAACAAGCTTGGAAACAACAGCAAGTATCATTGGTACATTTTTTTTACAGTCGCAACACATAAATTACAGTATTTCGTCTGCTGCTATGTTACATCCTTGCCACTGTATTCGCAAGGTGTTGTCGTCACTCAGAGTTCATCCATGACCGTGGGGTGAAGGGAATGTAGGTTTTGGATAACGTTTCTCCAAATGCCACATTGATAGTTAGCTCGAGCAATGTGAAGTTGAAGGGATTATTGACAGGGTGGAAGATTTTCTGGATTTATTTCTCCACCCTTTGCACAATACAGTTCATATCTTAACGAATTCACATCAGCCATCTTTTTTCCATATAATTCGCACACTAGTGACTCGATAGAAGCTGTAAGCTCTTAGGTTATGACCCAGCTTGTTCCCAGATTCTTACATGCAATAGTATGTTCTTTTGAGTTAAGGACCAACTTAAGAATGCAAACTTTTCCTTTTCCGGAGAAGGCTGAAACTGTGTCGCATCCTGAAAGTGAATGCACTTCAGGCAAAGCGGAAAGAAAATCATTCATAGCTATGTCTGCACCGATCGATTTCTTGACCTTTTTCACAATAGCTTGAAATGCAATTATCTTAGTTTTTTTCTTTCTTGAAGTAAAAGAACCCCTGTTTCTGTATGGTAAGATTGTAAAACAAAGCGATCACAAATATGTTTGTGTCATTGCTGTGGATTACAAATGATGGCTGAGGGATGTGGGTAAAATGCAGCAACATTCCAGTGTCAGCCTCCTCATGTGTGCAGAACAATTCTGGAACAGGATGGGAACCATTGGAAGTGATGCAGATGCATTCTTCACCACGGAATACAAAGAGTGTTCTTCCACCGAGTTGTTTCCTGTAAATCTCCTCCCATTCTTTTCCAAGAAAGGTTATCAATGTCATTTTGTTTCCTGAGCATTGTAGGAACTGTCCCCATGACCGTACAACATAAAACGGTCGGCTAACACTCTAACAAGGTTGGCTGTGACTGTGCTCTTCTCTGTCGTTCAAAGTTTTTTATGGCAGGGCTGGCATAAACACAAAAAACAACATGTATTCTTTTGGAGGGGAACCTAGTATTGGCATCGAATATCTTCTGGGCGAGTACATCAAATGTTTCACCAGATTCAAGTGTGTATCTCTGAATAACAGCCATACCATCGAAGACTGTTGCTGCGTTTGGATAACTTGTTTCAGGATGGAGATCCTTTGTGAAATAGTTGGTAGGTTGCACTTGGTTGATTTTATTGGTTTTTCTGGGAATGGCAAAGGGATCACTCAAGACTCCATGAAAATCGACCCAAAGGATACTGGAACACAGTTCTCATATCGATAGAGGGTACCTGAACCAAGACTACCATTGTGCCGAATATGGGCAGGACAAATTTTATGGGGATAAGTTTATCCTTTGTTGGAAAAGGCATTTTTCCGTCATGTTTGTAAAAAGTTCTTAAGCGTTGCTTGGTTAATGGGTCAAAATAACCAGTTGCTGGGGTACTTGAACAACAATCCTGGAGAAACTGTTTGTAGGCCTTTCTTCCTATTTCTTCTGCGTTCAACAAATCTTGTTTTATCTGCTCTGTTCCCACTTTTCTTGTAGATAGTATTCTGAACTTGCCCCCTAACCATTGATTGGCTGACTTCACCAAACAAAAGGGTAACTTTGCGCACACAATCATAATCTTTCTTTGTGAAACAATGACACAGTTTCTTGTGTTGGCAGGCAGACTGAGGTGACTTCTTATGGTCATGGATGCGCTGTCTAAACATGGCTTTACATGATACGTTCAGTATCCAACACTGAGTTGCTGAGTAATTTATATTAAATCTAGTGTAACTTCCTGCCGTCTTGCAATCTTTGTTAATCATGTTTTCAATCGTTTTGTCAGCTTCGTTTCCGGAGAAAGGACGTTTATCACTGCGGTATATGGCGAAATCACCTCGTAGGAAGGCAGCGTGAACTGAAGGATGAGAATGCCGAAGCTGAAACATATCGTTCAGAAAAGGTAGAAGATACTTGGCATAATTTTGCTGGTCATATGCAAACATCTATGGAATTACTGCGTTTAGACAAGCAACATACATATTCCAGTCACCAGTATGATACATATGAAAGAGATTATGCTATATTTTTAATGCACGTTTAACATAATGAAAGGATGTGTTTATAAGAATCACGATTTTCATTAAGAATTTTGTTGTTTATTTGATGTTGTCAAGCGATGGCCGTTTGATGGCGACCATTATGTATTTAAGCGGCCATCTTGGAGCAACTGCTCTTCATAAAAGGGCAACATTCATTTTTGAACTTACCAAGAGCCATTCAACATCTTCAAAATGAAGGAAAACCTTCCTATCCATCACTGTTTCATTGTTATCTAGGGAAATGTGAATGCTGCTGTTTGATTACGGCCATCTTGGATTTGGGTGGCCATCTTCAAACAGCTGCTCTTCACAGGCCGGAACCATTCATTTCTGAACTTCCCATGGGCCATACAATATTTACCCGAAGTTGCATTTCCTGCCTCCAACTGAGCCGAAAAACCGAAAATAGGGAGTCTGGCTGCCGGACTATAATGTAGACGTATTGAGCACAGCGGCGAACTGTGAAGACAAAATCTTTTACTACACGATTTTGACGCTTGCAATGAGTGCAAAGAGTGCAAACCTGGCTCACCACTGGTCATTTATAGTCAGGTAATCATAGAAACGTCATAGACTTTGCCTAACTGTACTACGAAATAACAGGGTAAAAACATTCTGTTTTTCTTACTACCAAATATAATAATTTCTTCGTTTCGAAACGGCATAGTTTCTGGGTTTGGGAACGAAAGTCACAATTAGTATAACAATGGTTTTGGTTTGCTATTAAAACAATCAAAGTCTATAGAAATAAATAAAGTTAAAAATGATTCATTTTGCGAAAAGTAAAGAGAGAAGAGGGCTTAATTAGTAGTAGCAAACTTGGTCTTAAAATCTTTAATAACCAAAATAGCTATTTTACGAGCAGGGCCGGCCTTAGGTGGTGCGGGGCCCGATTGGAAACTTTTTGCGGGGCCCCAGGTTTACAACTAACGTGCACCAAGGTTTGTAGAACCAATACATATATTGCGCTCTCCCTACTGGTTCAGTGGTTATACCCATTTTCCTTTATAACGTTTTTCCATCTGAAAAATGTTCTGTTGAAAACGCTCACCCTGTTAATTGCTTATAGCAGCTAATTTTTCAGAGAAATAACTCAAATGGAAATGCAGACAGTGAATGAATTTCAAAATACATATTTCACCCTTGTGCCTCGCAATTTTTCAAGAAGGTTCTGTACCAATATTTCATAGTTTTCTTCTCTTACAACAAAGCCTATCGATGTCGAACTCGATTTTGTTGACCAAATTTGGCAGAGAAGTGTGGAATGTAAAGAAACGAGCGTAAGCAAAATTTAAAGTGCTTCCATCCATAAAGATGCTCCAGTGGCCGAAAACCTGATTGATCAGAATAAGCCATAACAATGTGTTTCAAGTTTGAAAATTTAATTTTATTGTAAAACGGGTGAAGGGATGAAAAACAAAAGCACATTAACCGACACCGGGAGGAAGTAGACATCTATTTGAGGGTATGCTTAACATGGCAGCCATCTTGAAGTCGGCCATCTTGTATTTCCCTCGACTTTTTTGTGTTTTTTTTTTTTTTTAAATAGGAAGGGGTCTGTAATGTATCAAATTGGGTTAGACTTTTACTAGAAATACAATGGTGAGATCTATGTTTCCATAAGTTTATAATTGTAAGACATAATAAAATGCACATTGATATGAATTCGTTGGTTCAAAAATTTCTTAACAGCTGTATCGTTTTGAAAAGAATTCAAGTTAGAAAATAATAATGTACGCTAGTGAGAACATCGTAAGTAGCTACTTATGAAAGGTATAATCAATCAGCTTGAAATCGTTATCGACTGCAGACAAAATGAAATGATGATGAGGCAATCACAAACTTTAAGGAACTCATGGAAGTTGGATGACATATTTTCCATTGAATTATTTGAGTTAGAAAACAAACCTTCCTAAGCAGTGATCTATGCAGTACGCACTAGTATACATTCTGTTTTCCTGACTTGATGTAATGAACATTATATCTATGGGATTTTCCCAAGAGAGGGCAAAATTTATCCTTTGGTTTTGTATTTTTAATATAGTTGTAATAAGTGAAAGAATATGTAAGGGAGTCGCACTGAGGCTGATTTACTTGATACCATCTCGGTATTCACGATAGTATCACATGACATAATCGGTAAGAACACCAGAAACTTTTACTTAGAGGGGTGTTCATAATAAAATAGAGTGTGCGTGCACCCAGAATAAATAATGATATACATTTTTACACAAACTTAAAGAAAACAATATTTTTTCGGCCATGGGTGTGTGTAAGGAAATTTGGTGGAGTATTAGGGATGTTGGGGTGTGCAGAATACTCTCTAGACATATCTATTTTTACAACAAAAATTGTAAACGTAAAAAAATAAAGAAAGTACTGCAGCATTAAATTCAGAAAATGTTTACTTATGCCCGACAACTATTCATTTACTTGTTAGGGTAAAGACATACCGAAGACAAATCGCGATCGAGGTCGATGTTTACGTCGCGGTCGCTACCTCGATGTCTAAGTCGCGATGGATGACGGGCGCACATAGTGAAGAGGTCGCATTCTCGCTGTAAGGTCTCAGTTTGAGGAGAAACATTGCTTTGATGCGTGTGAAATTATTCCCTCAGTGTATAAAAGTCACTGAAAAACCACATTTTGAAATTGAAATGACCAAACAGTCTATAAGCCAGTATGGACGCTAGACGAGGCATGAGAAATACCAGTCTCGTCTCGTGTTTCTCAAAAAATATTTGAGTCTCATCTCTTGTCCATCGCTATCAAGAAATCAAAGACTTTTACCATTTTTCAATTTTCAATTTCAATCTCAAGTATCCTCTTTTAGCACCCGGGTGAGAAAATAATTTCCCAGTAAAATCAAAAGCAGGTATGTCTTCAGGTTTCGGGGTGGAGGGGGCATTAACTTCACCAAGTGAAGTTTCGTCACTGTCATTCCATTATTCGACATTGCCTTTCTGTAGCTACGTACCTGTCTTTACAACTATTTATTTACCTTATATCAGTAACAAATTTAGAAGAATTGTTTTTATTAATCTCGGAATTCAGGTGGAGGGCTTGAAGATTTTAAGCATAGATATGATTAACACTAGCTTCTTTTTTTCTATAGAAATTCCGGAATTCGGGGCTTCATCCCGAAAGTCCCCTTCCCCATAACCGCCATTAGCTTATATAATAAGAAGCTACAGTATAATTCTCAAAAAAAAAAAAAAAAAAAAACCTAATCTGACATTACCATTTGAGTTGCTTATTTTCTTCCATTCGCTATTTAAAACCTATCTATTATAATGTTTGTGTCTCTTATCCCTTATTGCTGGAACATTCCTTCCTACTTCAGGGTGTCTACTAAAATTCCAAAATGAAATTTCGTGACTTTTTCGTGACCTTTTCTTTATTAAACCATAAAATTTCGGAACATTTTTAAGAGCGAAATTGGTCGAATTTTCATGCGTGCGATTTGGTAGCGTCTAAAGCCGACCATAGACATCTTCGGTGGTGGATTTTGATGTTTCGTAGAGCAAAATTTTCCAGTCTGTACGTATATTTGTAGATAAAAGATCGTGACCCAAAAGCTAAATTTCGTGACTTTTTCTTGACTTTCATGGCCGTTTTCTCATTTCGTGACTTTTTCGTGACTGATAGACACCCTGTACTTTTATTAACATGTATTTTATAATCAAATTTAACAATGCAGCAAAACCTCTCGAGAAAAATGAAATGAAATGAAATCTGTAAGTTTTACGTCCCACGGTTATGCCGGTTAGACTAAAGGAGACGGTGATAATGAGAGATGAGTGAAATGGTGGAATGAAGAAAGTGGGAGGAAACGGGAGTACCCCGAGAAAACCCACGAGCACGGTGTTTGTCCACCACAAAGTTCACTTGGCGGGGGCTGGGATCGAACCCGGGACCCCAAGCACCAGAGGTAAACGCTCTACCACTGAGCCACCGTGCCCCCCAAAACCTCTCGAGAATAGACACACACAATTTTTTCCAGACGAAATTCTGAACAAATGAGATGTTCTGTTCAGCGCTTCGGGGAGAACCAATGAAAACACGATCCACAGCGATGCTTCCGCTGAACATCGATGTAGAAACAAACTCGGTTGTTTATCACCGCAACCACCAATTCACCATTGCTATCGACTTCTAAGTCGCGATGTAGCCTGTATTTCCGGCATGCGCTTACCTATTTAAATTCATGGGTTTGTGCCATCATAGAGGCAGCAACCGCAACCTAAACCTCGAAATCGACCGCTAAGCAATACCCTTTCTTGTGGAGCCCATGAATGTACCTGTATTTCAATATGTACTTGAGAACCGAGAGTAGCAGAGCCATCTTAACGATACCATAGCCACTTGGCCAGGGGCCCTACAAGCATTGGGGGCCCGCGAGCAGAACAGCATGTATTAATTACATGTATTAGGAGGAAAATTTAGTTATAGGGACCATAGCACACTTGTTTGCTCTGGGGTCTAATATGCTGTTAAAACACCACTGGAGAGTAGAGGAGACTGAACAGTAGAGTAGATGGCACTAGCGCGGGGCCCTCTTAGGCGCGGGGCCCTATTGGGAGCAATCGGTCCAATCGGCTTAAGGCCGGCCCTGTTTACGAGATCTTGTCAAAAGTGGAACCAATTAAATTTGCAACAATCCCATTTTCTGTACTGGAATTTTGGTAGTGTAATGTACTTCAGCAATTTTTACTGTTCAGTTATACATAATTTATTTATTGTGCTTTATTTACTTCATTTTATAATTATACTTATGATATAAAGAATTGAAGTATTGAACCTTATGAAGAATTGAGCACCGCATGTCACTGCAATGGCGATGTATAAAAGAACATTGGGCAGAAAGACAGTGTGAAACTCAAAGTCATTTGAATAACTGTACCCAAAAAGAAACCAACGAGGGCTATGGCAGTATACCCGTCAAGATGGTACTACGTTGGGCACAGTCTTTGGACAGACGCACTTTGTGGCGGTTTTTCCTGGTTATGATCGTATACCGCAAATAAATTGCTTTTGCGTTACCAATAATTCCTCAATCATTAGATTTCGAATGCCAGCTGATTTCGAATGCCAGCTGCCAACAAGCGAAACGTACACTGCAAAAACAGATGTGTTGAAACAACACAAAATGACTACCAGTTTAGCGTGTTACTTGTGTGTTAATTTAGCACAAAGATATTTTTTGCCGTTTACCCGGTTAAAGGGGTTTGCCCTTTCTTCGGGGAAGTGATTCATATACATTTTGGACTCCATATTATAGTGAGTCTATGGGATTTTTCTTTATTCATTAATAATTAAATAATTTATACATATAGTCAATGCTGATAATGATTAATCAAGGGAACGACAACTAAACAATAACAAAAGGTAATAGGTGCACAAAACTAATATATAAGATGATAGGTGCACAATGAGTAAATAAGTGAAAAGTAAAACACTATTATGTATATGCATGTAGGCTAATAAAGGGAAAAAGCTGTGACGAAGTAGAAAACATATATTAACTGGAAGGACGATATGATGAAATGATAATGAATGAATTGCACTAGACGCCACATCACGAGGTTTTGTTAGTGGACAGATGCAGGTTATCTTCTGTTCCTGGGGCCACTCAGGAACTGATGAAGACAGGGGAGGCCCATATTAGTTGGTAATCACTGTGCGTATGATGGATAAACATGAGATTATAGATGACGTGGATGATATATGGCAAAGATCTCTGGGTCTCTAGTGGCAGAGTCCAATTGAAGGTGATATAGTGTCATATAATGTTGCAGCGGAGAGTCGATGTATTGTGGTGGTGCATCGTTATCTCTATCGTAGCGTATAATGTCCTGTAGCATTACGTGGTGTAACTCAAATCGAGTAGAAATGTATCGGGTTCGAAGCTGCTCCAAGTGTGGGAGTAAGGACGGAAAATCTATAAGATTGTACAGGAGCCTAGTTGGACTTGGTAACCTGATTCTATACGCTAACCGTAAGGCATGTCTTTCCATGATACACAATTTTTGATAATATTTATCAGGTGCAGAGACCCAAGCCGTGTGGCCATATGTTAAGGTACTTCGCATGAAGGCTTTGTAGGTATGTAGTACCGTAGAGGGTTGTAAGCCCCAGCTTGTACCAACTAGCCTTTTAAGCAAATTGAGTCGATTTTGAGCCTGGGTGATAACCTTCTTAAGATGTGGGATCCAAGATAGCTTACTGTCAAAGACGATACCAAGATAAGTCAGAGTCGAATGAATCGGAACTGGTGTATGCTTAACATGAAGGCATAGTAAGTCGGGTTACGGTACACTCTGGAGCGTCGTGCTTCTGGTAAAAATACAATTGATTGTGTCTTCGCAGAGTTAATACTCAGTCTCCAAATGTTACACCAGTCGACAAATCTATCAATAGCAGTTTGCATAAGGCGATTAATTTGCTGAATAGTACGGGCTGTTGAAAGAAAAGCTGTATCGTCAGCAAACTGATAAATTTGGAGGTTGGCTGGTAATCTGAGATCGGCAACGTATAAGAGATAGGGGAGAGGCGACAAAGACGAACCTTGAGGTACTCCAGAGTGTAAGAAGATTGGATGAGAAAGAGCGCTGTTTATGGATATGTATGCCGGACGTCCTGTTAAGAAGGAATTGACTAGTCGTATGTAGGAAATAGGTAATAGATAGTGATGTAGTTTATAAATAAGCCCAGGATGCCAAACTTTATCAAACGCTTTCTCGAGATCAAATGTGACTAAACAAGAAGGGTAACCCCGGTTATATTGGTTATAAACGGCTGTGGTAAGGTGTAATAGCTGATCTATAGAACTAAAATGAGGCCGGAAACCAGCTTGATGAATAGACAGAAGATTGTGATGTCGGATGTGGTCATGAAGTCGTCGAACAAGAATACGTTCCAAGATTTTACAGAGGCAGCTAGTTAAATGAATTGGTCTATACGACTGAACATCCGATGGAGGTTTCTTTGGCTTGGGAAATAAAAGAACCTTCGAGTATTTCCAATCAAGTGGAAAGAAACCAGTACGAAGTATGAAAGTGTAAAGTTGGCTGAGGAATAGAAGAAAAGAAGGAGGTGCATGTTTGATGAGTACATAGGTGATGCAATCAAAGCCAGGTGCAATATTCCGTTTCTTTTGTAGACTTGTAGTGATATCGTCTGGTGTTATAGACTGCGTATGTGGATTATGTGGTTCAAGAAGGTGATTTCCGACGGTTGTAAGTGAGCTGAGGTCGGATTAGTTTGGCGGTTGATGATTGTTTGAAGTCGTTGTGGCATGTGCCACCCAGGCAACGGATTAAATATATCTTGGAAAAAGAGGGCGAACGAATTTGCCTTCTCTGAGTCAGCAGTGAGAGCTTAATTGTTTTGAATGAGCGGATATGGCATGGATGAAGTTGTGTTAGTAAGTTGATGAAACTTGCGCCAATATTTGCTCGGATGAGTTTCGGCAGCCAGAGTATTACATGTACGGATCCATTGTCGTTTCTTGTACGGAACTATGTAGTTATGTGTTATGCGTAGGTACTGACGATGGAGTCTAAGTGCTTCCAAGTTTCCGCTCGTTCGGTAGTCTCGGTAAGCTCTACGTGACGCAGTTATTAATGAAAGGTATCGTGGCGGTAATGTGGGTTTATGAAGATAGCACAAAGACAGCCTTCCGAGCATATCAAAAATAACTAGTTACTACCTGAGAGAATTTGCATTGGTATTTATCGTTTAATATGAGCAAAGCTTTGCGAAATATCTTTGGCACTTCTGTCATGTAACGAATAATGTTCTATGTTTTCAGTAATCGGTCACAATAATATTGTTGTAAACCTGTGAATCGTCTGACAGCAATAACACAGGCAACAGTTCTGCCATCTTATGTTCATGTATGCTAAGACACAAGACTAACAGATAAAGAAAACAGATGGAACCACAGCTATCTGTGTAACTGTTGTCAGATGATTGTTATCGTCACAACACCTTCTTTACATTTTACTCAGACTGTTATACTTTTTTATATTTACGTGTGGACTATTTGCAACACATAGATACAAATAACTTGCATTAGCAACGGAGAGAAGTGTTGTATCCATTCCAATTTGTAGGCTTGTAGGCATATAGTAAATCATAAGCCAGTTAGAAAGAAATGAAGTAGAATATAGTTCTTCATATTCCTACTGATAACTTTATAATTTATTTATTTATTTATTTATTTAATATGTTCATGTCAAAATGCGTTGCTTGTAGTACAATTGGCTACCCTTCTCCTTTGGTACAATATGGGTTAAAATCTGTTTGTAAAGGGCTAAATGTACCGTTCTGATATTCGAGTGGTTGAACTAGGAAAAACTTCGTTCAGAATCTTCGTCCGGCTAAGCTATGTTAACCGCATCCCAGCTTCTGTTTGAATTGTATCCATATCTGAAGTGCTGGTTTGATTTCTCTTGTTCAGTGTTACATAAATTACTTAAGTGGATTTGCAACTTTGAATGGTCATTAAAAGAAAAAGAAGTGTAGGGACGAAAGAACGGAATGCAATCTAGTAGGAGAGCTGTAGGTTTCCTTCTCTCCTTTCTCTGTATATCCACGTCTCTGTCAAGGATGTTATAAAATAGAGAACTTGCCCATACGTATCTTCACCGTATGAACTCAATGAAGCCAAAAAACAACCGAGCATCGTCTGAGCCGGCACATATGATTGGCTACTCTCGTTTCCGCCATGATTGTTGGCTCGAAACATTGCAATCTTAGTGGCGCGGAGTGGGCAGAGTAGGTGTGGCGAAACTGTGACGTCTGGCTTCACGATTTTGTTGTATGGGCAGATCCTCTATTTTATAACATCCTTGGTCTCTGTACATTTCCATGCCTCACTGTATTCATAGTGTGTGTGTGTGTGTGTGTGTGTGTGTGTTAATGCATTGCTTGTTTCCTTTCTTGAGTGTGCTTTTCGGTAACCATTTCTTTTGCGTTTATATATACATAGTAGCGATTAGTTAAGTAGATCCTTCTCATGTGTGTGTGTGTTTTTTTTTTGGGGGGGGGTCCTTCTAAATTTGCACGATCGCATCGCCTTGCGTCGTCCTTTGCTGCACAGTAATGGAATGGTACAGTCACTACTAGCAAATGAATCAAAACCCTAACACAAATTAAAACGATTACTATACACAAAATACAAACAAAAACAAAATGGTTAAACTGCTAAATAGTTGTAACTGGAAATCATTTGTGGGAAGAGTATAGATACATTTCCAAGCTGGAATATTAAACTGAATATTGTGAGGTCAGTTCAGAAAAAAGCTGAAACACGATATGATTTAATTAGTAAATCACTATTTTTTTTAAAAGAACAGAAAGTAATAAAAGCATTTGAAAGGAAACCGAATGTAGCATGAGCCACTTTTATCGCTATATCACTCCTCTATTATTTCTAATCGAAAGAGAGGTAAGTGCGATATTTTTGTGTTTTAGAAAGATGAAAGAAGTATTCGTTTATATAACGTATTATTTGTTTTCAAGGTCTTTTTCTGCTTATAAAAACAAATTGTTAAAAGGGTGAAAACCTGATCCTCTTTGGAAGAAACGAGGGAAATAATAATAAAAGTAATAAAAAAGTCACTTTTGTATATGTATGAAAAGGCATACTACAGCACTTTAGCCTACACGGTATAGTCTACGCGGTTCGCTTTTGTTCAATAAAATGAATCCCTCTCCAGATTTTTATTTAAAAAAAAAAGAAATAAAATCTTCTGGAAGTAAACAATGGAAGATCTAGTCACACTGTTGGACGGACTAAAATTTATATTTAAAAAAAAAGAAAAATTGTTCCGTCTTTTGTTTGCTTCTGATGATGCATTATGGGTAAAGGAAAAGAAACGAAATCAAATTGCCCTTTTTTGTTCTTTTGCTGGTTGGAGATTATCGGAATTGATAAAAGATCTTCCTTCATTCGTCGTTCAGTTTTCCTATCAACATTGGTTCAATCGTGAAATCTACTTTTGCCTCCTGGTTTGTGCTCTTTCTTCTTCTTCTTTTTTTTCAACAGATTTCTGTTAGATGTTTTTACACAAATATCTATTCCTGGACGTACTTAAGGTATTAACGTAAAGAACAAGGTGGCATGTCGTGTAGCGAACGAAGGGGAAAACCCTTTTAAAAAAATCTTTGTGTGCTAGTGGAACACATTTGTGTTGATGTGTGTGTATGTGTCTAGTACGGATCTCTATAAAAGCTTAACGTCCGTCCGCTTATGGGACTAACCAAGGGGAAAAGATTCGTTCAATACGAAAGGAATTAAAGAGTGATTTTTCTTTATCTCTTACGAATGGAAAGAGTGGATACGCGTGTCTGTGTGTGTGTGTGCGTTGAGTGGTGCAAGGAAGAGATTGAGGGCTTTTATATATAATTCAACACTCTTTTCATTTATTTAATGGAGTACCTATCCTCTTTTCGAAGCTTTTTATTCTTGCGTAAGATTTCCACATGCTTCTACAAATCAATTTCATTTCTTTTATCTTTCTACATAGTGTGCGTAGCAATGTCACTCACTGAAAATAAACATTGAGAAAATGTCGAGTTTTACCTTCCTATAACACAGACATTATCATGGACAGGACCTACTATTAAGACTTGAAGATGTCTCTAAACTAGAACAGGGTCAATCCATCTGAAGTGGTCCAAAAACGGTGAAAATGGTTGCTCGATCATCTCCGAAAATTATAAAAAATTTGAGTGTGACGAACCTTGTGTATGAGGCCAATAACATCATTCACGTTTTCGTATGTGTAAGTCAAGGATGTTGTAAAATAGAGGATCTGCCCATACGTATCTTCATCATATGAACACAATGAAGCCAAAAAACAACCGTGCATCGTCTGAGCTGGCATGTCTGATTGGCTACTCTCGTTTCCGCCATGATTATTGGCTCGAAACATTGCGATCTTAGTGGCTCGAAGTGGACTGAGTAGGTGTGGCGAAGCTGTGACGTATGGCTTCACGATTTTGTTGTATGGGCAGATCCTTTATTTTATAACATCCTTGGTGTAAGTTTACCTAAATGGCGGCCATCTTTGTTGTCGGTGGAGTACAAACTTTTGCATTTGCATGCGTTTACGAAAACTTTGCATGCGTTTACGACGAACACCAAACAAAAACGAATGTTTACAGATGAGACTGAGGTATACGGAGAGTATAATCTTTTGTGTATATATAAATATGCAGGGTTGCAAACAAATACTTGAAATCACAAAAACACTACAGAAAATTACACTTTAACGGGGCTGTATTTTGGAATGGCATAAAGTGGGGGGTTCATAAGTTTTGTGCAGAATACTATTGCATGTAAAGAGTCTGCAGAAATATCCACGGCTATGATACTACTGGTACCATATATTTATAGGGGTCCGAAAGTTGAAGTTCGTGATTTTATTGCCATTTTTAGGACGTAATATCTCAGGAAGGCAAACTGTTAAAAATTGCTGCTTATGCCACAAAGTAATTCTGTACGTGAATAAACTATTGCAAAAAAAAAAATCATAACTGATATTACATGGATAAAAAATGAGGACATGGTAAAAATGATAAGAAAGCACTTGCGTGACGGTGGTCGTAGGCCGGAAAAATTTAAATATTGGATTATGTTTTATGCTAGATCTCAAAAACTATGCATGGTTCAGCAATTAGACCCGATTTTGTTTGTATTCAGTTGTGCGAAAGCTTGCGAGTGGTGTTTGTTCCATCTTTCTAGCTCCGTGATCATTGCCACGTCTATATGGTAAGGAGGTTAGCTCCCCCCTTGCACCCACGACACCCATCGTCGAACTGGACCGCGGTATTAAGGCGTTTAATGTATCGGCAAAGTGACATTGAAATCGAATCCCAGTTACGGAAGTTAATATGTTCAAAAGGTTGCATTATATCTATCCTAAATACGTATATACAAAACTACTTGAACTGACATAAAATAAAGGGGTACTTCCGTGTGAAGTTGAAATTTGGCATGATTGTAGCTTTCAAGTACCAACACACAGGAAAATTGTCAAAAGTTAATATTTTTAATTTTTAGTTGGTCTAAAGGCGCAATGAAGAAGTCCTCTATGTTATTTAAAAGAGCCATTTTTTTTACTTATAATCTCATAGATATTTTATGTACTTGGAATTGGAATAAAAACTTGAAATTCTATATGCTTGTACGTTTATCATCAAAAATAAATTAGTTCAACCGTAGAAAGGTTTTATGGGGAACTGAAAAGTCTTCCCAATGTTATCCGCAAAATGTCTCGGCTCTTCCGGTAGGATTAGAATGATGAAATTTTGAATGATTGTAGACCTTCAGGACTAACCAACAGGAAAATTGCCAAAAGTGAACACTTTTAGTTTTTAAGTTATCTATTGGGGGGATGAAGTAATACCCATGTTATAAATGGGTGTTATCTTGTGATACAAAATCTTATCTCTTAGATACTTGAAATGTGAAAAGAAACTTGAAATTTGATAGAATTGTAGGTTTTAGAATGTCGAGGCCGTAGGCCGAGTAAACGCAGGGGTCTGGGAGCGAAGTCCCCAGCTAGTCAAAGACTAGTTTATCCTATATAACGCAACTTTGTTAACATATTAACTTCCGAAATCTGTTTGGATTTCAATGATACTTTGCTGATACATTAACTGCTTTAATACTGCAGTCCAGTTCGACGATATGTGTCGTGGGAGCAAGAGGGAGCTAACCCCTTTGCCGTATAGACTTGGCAATGATCATGGAGCTAGAAAGATCAAACAAACGAAACTCGCAAGCTTTTACACAACTGAACACAAACAAAATCGGGCCTAATTGCTGTACCATGCATAGTTTTTGAGATCTAACATGAAGCATATCCATACATTTATTTTTTCCGGGCTACAACCATCGCCACGTATGTACTTTCTTCGCGTTTTCACTATGTCCTCACTTTTTTTATCCATGTAATATCAGTCATGATTTTTGGCAATAGTTTATTCACATACAGAATTATTTTGTGGCATAAGCAGCAATTTTTAACACTTTGCCCTCCTGAGATATTACGTCCCAAAAATGGCATCAGAATCACACCCTTCAACTTTCGGACCCCCATAAATCTACGGTGCCAGTAGTATCATAACCGTGGATATTTCTGCAGACTCTTTACATGCAATAGTATTCAGCGTAAAACTTATGAACCCTCCATTTTATGCCATTTCAAAATACAGTCCGTTTAAAGTGTAATTTTCTGTAGTTGTTTTCTAATTTCAGGTATTGGTTTGCAACCCTGCATATTTATATATACACAAAAGTTTATACTCTCCATATATCTCACCGTCAGTCTCTCCTGTAAACATTCGTTTTTGTGTGTGTGTGTGTGTGTGTGTCTTCGTCTGATTCGTACGTCCTGAGCAAGTGTAGTTTTCGTAAACGCTTGCAAATGCAAAAATTGGTACTCCACCGACAAGAAAGATGGCCGCCATTCAGGAACACTTGTAAATACGATAACATGAATGATGTTATTGACCTTCCCATACACAAGGTTCATCACACTCAATTTTCATAATTTTCGGAGATGGTCGAGCAACCTGCTCTGGACCACTTCGTATGGACTGATCCAACAGGCAATTCAACCCGGTCCTGTTGGCGAGTTCAGAGACTCATACAAGACTAGGGACGGCCTATATTGACCAGAGGAAGAACAACCAAACCAAGGTTCAGTACTGTGAGCAATGCAACAAAGCCTCGTAATGCATATTCACTCAAGCACGTGCTAACAAGGGACATCACCGAGGTATCCGGCTCCGATTTCAATGAATTTTGTTTTCTTACAGAGGGTATGTATGCATTATTTGTGATGACAGAAATTTTTGCCATGGTGCATGTTCTCTATTTTTTTTATAATTTTTAAGAGTTGTGATGTGGTTATTAGAGATTACTGCAGAAGTCCCTTACTACCCTTTGTAAACGGAGTGTTAATGAAAGAAAAACCATGTAGATACGTATAAGGCCTAGCGGAAAGTCCTATGGTAGGTATGACATTGACGGCAGCCATATTGAAATCCGCCATTTTGATTTAAGGTCGATTTTAAATGGGAATAGGGTAATATGATACATAAATTTCGGGTTAGAATTTAATCAGGAAAACAATGGTGGAGTTAGTTTTAAGATACGCACATTTAGAGAAAAGTTACACGCATATTAATTATTTATACTTACTATGTGAATAAGTCCCTTACCTCCGCTTCTAACCCGCCTATTAATCATAATAAATGGATAAAAGCTTCGGTAATACATATTATGCCTAGAGGCAAGTGTTACGGTAAGTCACAATCACAATGTGATTGTGAAGAATCGACTTATCATACTGGACAAGCAATACATAAGAATGTGGAAACAAACACCTGTATCATGATTGAGACGATTTACGATTGCTGATTGAGAAAGGGCAAGGGAATTACCAGGACATTACAAAGACATCATTGATCTGCAGTATATACTTTTGGTGTTATCGTTCTCAGAAAGAAACACTACACCATTTGTTAAACAACGTTTGGTTAAAGCAATCGGTGGTGTAGTGGTAACGTGCCAGACTTTCAAATGGAAAATCAGGTTCGATTCTCCATCATGTAGTATGATTTTTCGCATAAAATAATGGCTGTAAACAGAAATTCATCTTCTTCTAAAGATCTTGCAAGCATCACAGGCGATAATTCAAATAAACAGTGTGTCCGTTCTATATCATACACTGTAATGATAAGTATGTTTCATATTTATATTCGTCCCCCTCTATCTCTCTGTCTTGACATTTTCCTATCCTGTCTTTGCATTTTTCACTTCTCCCCCTCTCTCACACACACGCACTTCATGTACCAAAGTTAAAACGGAACAAGGGCCCGATATACATGGTCTGGAGAATCTAATTAATTGTTAACTTCGTCGTCGTGTTTTTCGTGCTCTGGGGATAACATCTCCAGTCCTGGTCATCTCGGACAGAAATACGCAAAGGATTAAGTAAAATCTCTTTTTTTATCCTCTGGGTTACCGAGTCTCAGTCGAATTACCGGGTCACTACGGATTTGAATCCTCGACACAGTGGTGGTCGATAACCTAACCAACATCATCCGACTGACACGATGATCCGTTTGAGCTCTTAGCGTGTTCATTCTATCTGTGCAAATTACGTCATATCCGGAAGAGATGAAATCAATGCTGGATGTTCGGAAGAGATAAATCTTAGGAAAAGACTAGAAAATGGTAACTCTTTGGTTGTTTGAAACCAAAATTTTATTTATACTAATTCGACACAAAATTTGTTCCCATCCTATAATTCAATGTGTTTTTTTTTCACTTTGAAATTTAAAACATGCTACATGTATGAGGAACATAAACTTTTCCTTTCCAACATTGTAACTTTTCATTACAATACAGTTTGGACTTTTAATATAGGGTATTTCTGATAGAAATTTAATAGTAAAATAGAACTTTTTTCTCTCTTTCTTTCTTTTCTTTTCTTTTCGTTTCGTTTTCTTTTTGCTGTTTTGTCCAGTTTGCATTAGTAGTCTGAAATGGAGGATATGACCAATGCCATCTCCTGGATGTATTAGAATGTATTTTGGAACAGTACGTCCAATGAACACTACCGAATTTGCAATCTAACCATGAGGAAACAAGGCATATATGTTAAACTTTTGACATTATCCTAGATGTGTTTCGGAGATCTACAGTTCTACTTGAAATTGAGTATGCTATCCATTATGAAAGTGACATAATGAATGTTTGAAGCATCCTCTATATATTTGAATAGTTCTGAAAAAATGTAAAAACAAACGTTATTTCTATATTACTGTTGGATTTCTGGAAACGGAACTTTATAATGTTAGGTTCTTTTCTTACTACGTTTGAATGTCACAGTTTTAACTGTTCTCCCTTTTCTTTTTCTTCTTCTCTCCTCTTTTCTCTCTCTGTGCCTCATTTATGAATCTCTGTGTAATAGGCATCCATTGGTTTCAATTTTTCATTGTGTATGTTTTAGTTTCTTGTTTCGTCTCGGTTTTGTTATTTCATTTTATCGAAACTAATACATGTGTAGTTTGAAATAAGAATTGCGCTCATGTTGTTAGCTAATCTTAGTATAGGAGAGAGAAAAGGAGGGGAGAGAGGGGGGTCTCTTCACCTGACACGATTATGGGATAAGAAGGTGTATATTGGGCGGCCTAACTGCAGGGTGTTAGCTGTCGCATTTTTTGATGCGTATTGTACCATATAAAAAGGTACATGTTTAAGCTATTACGTTGCACAAATGAAACAAAATATTAAATTAAATAAATTAACACAGTTATTAATGAAAGAACAGGAACAAGTGTGGTTTCCAGACATTCAGGCACCAGCTTTATTCCCTTTGCGTGTAGCGGCAACCTTACTGCAAGTACACCACTACTTTCGGAAAGGTTCGATTGCTTTCCCTTAATACGGAACAATTGGGCAAATAATGCTTTCAGGACAAATGTTATGATTTTTTTTTAAACAGTAACAATTTATTGTAAAATTTATCAACATGAAAATAAATTTAACAACAACGAAATAGAGGTGCGTACACAAATATAACATCCAAAACAGAGTTAACCTTTCCCATTTTTCACTGGCAAAGGTTACCGAAGTTTCCAACATTATCATTCCACTTTCAATTAATTAGACGCAATTTTACATATTCTAAGCTTTATAAAATTTCTCATTTATCAAAATATACTACTAGATAGAATGTAAATTTCAAATCCTTAACAATAAAGATTTGATCAAAGACATACCACTCACCGAGAATTAAAGTGGTTGACCAAAAAAGGGGAAAAATAGAATAAAATTTCATATTTACAATTCACGTTGAGCTACATCTCCTCGTTCACTTTACACACATACACGCATATATATAGAATTTGACGAACAGAATTTGTATGCTCCTACCTCTGCTTACCTCGCGTTTCATTCTAATGGAAACATAATAGCTACGGGTAAATTACACAAGATAGGTGGCGTTTCAATCACTTAAAACAAATGAATATCAGAACCCTAATATTGACCTAGTAAGCCAATGTTTCCATCCTCAAGTTTGTATAACTAATCAGCTGAACGGAAATGTCCAAAGTTCTTCGGTCTTTTTTTTTTTTTTTTTTAAACACAAGAACTTGCTAAGAAATGTCTCATGCTCCGCCTCATCCCTACGTAAGAAAAGCTACTAACTTCGAAGCGAGCATCACCAGGGTTGAGAAAGGAGAACTGTTTAAATGTAATATGTGCGGGAATTTGGAGGATTTTTTTTTCTACAGCTTGAGTGCGACACGTAGTTCTTGCAGTTGTTCGACTGCTTGAGTGCAACAGGTAGTTCAGCGATGTTTACTCACGAGTGCGTTCTTCAGTGATTGATACTTACATGGAACTGACATGAATGTGTCGTCCAGACATCCGAATAATACCTAGTCCATTCGATGAACACAATAAAGATATGTTAATGCACAAAAAATAGGTGCCATGAACAAAGGAATAAGTACCTGGAGCTCATTAACCCTGTTAGTATAAAGAAAATTGTAGACTCGCAGTGAAATAGCTATTGGGTATTTAAGGACTTGTCAGGTGTGCATTTTGACTTTTCTCGCCTTCTCCTGATAGCGGCGTTCTTCGCCAGTGCTGCTGTGGGTGATAAGTAGATTTCGGATCGATATGCACTAAAAACGGCAAAACATGCATGTAAATATGCGCTAATAATCACGAAAATATGCACTGAAAATATGCAAACTAAAAAGGATAATATGCACCAATCAAAAGCAAAACTTAAACAAGAAATTTTATCATCTTTAGAGAAAAAGTTGTATTACTTGAACTACATATACTTGTGTACAACTATGATGAACTCATGCTACAATAGACGACTATGTAGTTTTCGGTATTTTCTGGCAAAAGCCTGCATTTGTCAGTCAAAACAAACAAAATGTTCCTTCCGTGTCACAGATCGTTAAGGAACAGTATTTCAAAGAAGCAATGTTACTTGCCGAAAAATCTGTAATTCGTGCATCATTGTTCCCAGGAACACTTCATTTGCATTAGACAAGAATTTTATGCCAGGTTTTTTCTCGTCTATTGATTCTGCTTTTCGAAAAAAATGTTTGTCCGATTGGTTTTGGTGGCGTCTGTTTCATTATTGAATCAAACAGCTCAAATGCACTACAAAATCCTAATCATCGGTCTTCTCATCTCGTTATGATCTTGAAATTGAACTGAAATGAGTATTGATAAACGCAAGTTCACTTTTAATGTTTGCAGTATCCACAGCTTCTTGAATATATTTGGTTTATTCAGGTTTAAACAGCTCAGTATGTGAAATTGAAATACATCTATCCATATATATATATATATATATATATATATATATATATATATATATATATATATACAAATAGAAAAAGGAATGTGCCAAGTATTTGTGAATAAAGAATAAATATACTCAGAGAAGTAAATAAACATTTATGGCATAAGCATATAGTAAAATCTGACAACCGTAATTGAACAGTACTCGTAAAAATTTCCCTTAAATGTTTTAAAGTTAACGGAGATAGATCTATGCAAAATAATAATAATAATAATAATAATAATAATAATAATAATAATAATAATAATAATAATAATAATAATAATAATAATAATAATAATAATAATACATATAGGGAGATAGAATAAAATGTTGTACATATTGTATTAAATTACAGTATTTTGTTATGCTATAAATTCATACACATAAAACTTAATGTGAACAACAAAAGAAAAAGCCTACATACATTTTCCAAGGCCAAGACAAAAGGTAGATGCTATGTCCTTTTCAGCGCTGCTCCCTCTCCTTTTAGCTCGGTTTTGATCTATTGTGTATATTATGCTCCTTGTCCCATGTCTAGACCAGCTAGAGAAATAGTTATTGGTTTGGAAATTACTATATAAATTGCACTTCGTTCAAAACGTTGCACGGTATCTAGGGTCTTATATGGCAGTAGACTATAGGTTAAATGTGTAGGCGACAAGTAAACGAAGACCTTTACAAACAACGTAGTTCATATACCTAACCTCTCACAGAATGTCTAAAATTTTTTTAAACGCTGTATTCCGGAACTTGAACATTTCCGTTTAAAAGTTTATTTTAACATCCGTTGTTCACAACACAGGTTCCGACTAATCAAGAGAATTTAACATTTTTTTTTTTACCTTTAAATTCATGGGACCGTGAAATATTTCAGTTTAGTAAGGGGTCTTTTTACTGTATTAAAAGCCTGTATTCAAAACCTTGTCTTGTTTTAAAGAAAATAAATCCACTTCAAATTACTTTCTGTATCCAATTATGTGTTAATCCTAGAATATTTTCTTCTAGCGTAACATTGTCTGTTTAAAACAGTAAGAATTTACAATGTATGATATTGATACTTTAAATGGAATAAACTGATTTGTGCGAGACATGGAGCATGAATGGGAAGATGGTAAAGTTATCGAAAATAGAAGACTTAGTAGGAAAGTTACGTTTCGAGAGGCAGATGTGCATATCAAAGCAACACAGGCTTATATTTAAATACTCTCATGAACTCCTTAAAGGAAAACTCGGAAACTTATCTCAAAAAGTAACTAACTGCTGCGACAAGTTTTAGATTTTGTAAAGCAAATATTTTAATTAATTATAGAGCTTATTTTCAAACGAGTTGTTCATTTCTTCCCAAAATATATTTTTAAAGGGTTTCTTTAAGATAAACTCTGTCGAGTATGCAAAAAAAAAAAAAAAAAAAAAAAAAAAGACAACTGAGTTGTTTCATACTTGTAGAACTCCTTACCAGACTTGAAACTGCTAAGAAGGCCAAATAATAGGGCGCTGCTGAAGTGTAAGCTTATGCTGTCGAACAAAACGAAAATGTCATCTTCTGAAAACAAGCATACTTAGTTTGAAAATATTACTTGTTTAGTATACATTTTGCAAAAGATATTCTCTCCTTGAATTGTTAACGTCTCTCGACTTCAATCCATTGTTTCAGAGAGGCCATTAATTGTACTGCTACATCTTAAAATTTCAATTTTAACTAGCTCAGAATTCTATCCATTTTGTCCATTCAAGAGAAATTTTGTACCATTTAAATAAACGACGGAAGGCCATTTCAAAATTTGGGCCACTTCGATTACCTGTCGTACGACATCTCCAAATTAGAATTTTAACTAGCTCACAATTTTGTCCGGTTTTTGTACATTGATGAACCACGAAGAAGTTTTTTTACAATTGAAATAAACGAGAGGGCCATTTGAAATTTTGGCAACATCGATCACCTGTAGTGTGACATCTTCAAATTCGAATTTTAACAAGCTTGGAATTTGGTCCAATTTTTTACATTCTTGAACCACCAACAAAAAGATATATACTATCCAAATGAACGAGGGAGGTTCATTTCAAAATTTGGCCACTTCGATCACCTGTAGTGAGACATCTTTAAACTCGAATTTTAATTAGCCCAGAATTTTATTGAATATTTGAACATTTTTTACCACCAGGAAAAAATTTCGTACCATTCAAATAAGCCAGGGACGGACATTTGAAAATTTGGTCACTTCGTTCACCTGTAGTGAGACATTTCAAATTTGAATTTTAACTAGCTTGATGGTACAAAACTCTACAAAAAACAGTGAAAATTCTAAGCTAGTTAGAATTATAATTTAAAGATGTTACACTACTGGTGAACCAAGTGGCCAAGATTTTAAAATGACTCTTCTTTGTTAATTTGAGCGTTCAAAATTATTTCTTGGTGGTACAAAAATGTACAAAAATTGACAAAATCCTGAGCTAATTAAAATTCAAATTTGAAAATGTCATACTACAGGTGATCGAAGTGGCCAAATTTTGAAATGGCGCTCCCTCTTTTTTACTTGAATTTTA
Organism: Thermobia domestica; assembly: GCF_964235325.1. Taxonomy (NCBI): domain Eukaryota; kingdom Metazoa; phylum Arthropoda; class Insecta; order Zygentoma; family Lepismatidae; genus Thermobia; species Thermobia domestica. The sequence continues at coordinate 102,707,910 of NC_137461.1, forward strand.
GAAATTTTTTTCTTAGTTGGACAAAAATGGAGAAAATTCTGAGGTAATTAAATTTCGAATTTGAAGATGTCGCACTACAGGTCATCGAAGTGGCCAAATTTTTAAATTGCCCTCCCTCGTTTACTTGAATTCTACAAAAAAAAATTCTTGAGTGGACAAAAATGAACAAAATTCTGAAGTAGTTAAATTTCAGGTTTGAAGATGCACTACAGGTGATCAAAATGGCCCAAATTTTGAAATGTTCTCCCTTTGTTAATTTGAATCGTACAAAATTTGTTCTAGGTTGAACAAAAATGGACAAAAATTGAACAAATTTCTGAGCTAGTTAAAATTCAATTTGAAGATGTCGCACTACAACTAAATGGAGCCTGTGTCAGAAGATAACTTCTAGAAGATTTTTCTTTCGGTATTTTTGTCCTGCCATAGGACCACACAATTTCAAATTCACACACACAACGGTAGCAACTTTAACTTCCGAGATGGGTGACGTGGAAATTTTGTTGTAGGTGATTTGACACCGTTATTTATATCTTCTATAAAAAATAGGTGTCAATCATACACCATTGCCAGGAGGATGAATCACTCACCCCTTTCTTATTCTTCTTTTACATGACCTTGGAAGATATTCGAAACCGACAACATTGAACCTTTCAAGGTCTTGAGTCTTTTTACATTAGAAACTTGGAATTTCACTTATTACGAAAGTTATTGCACATTAAAAATCATCAATTTGGCCTTTCTTTAAATATGCATTTATATGCAATAACGACATAAACATACACTAATCTCCGAAATATGCAAATATATGCACTATAAAACTACTATTTTACTCCAAATCAGCTGAAACGAATTTCTGTTTAAAAAGCATATCAATATCACATCAGGAAAAAAAAACATGCAAATATGCAAAAATTCGAAGTCTAGTGATAAGACAGTGAGCCACAACTAGAGGAAAGAAAGGAGCTAGAGAGCCTTAACTGGACTACCCATTCATCCTACTTTATTTTACTTCACAACAATGAACTTCCAGTTGAATTTGTGAACAAAACACCTCCTAGAGTAAGAGGTCATTCCTTACTCCCCCCCCCCCCTTCTGCTCAAAAGAACAAAACGCATTTTGTTTTGTGTTATGGTATACTAAAGGAGTAACTATTCCTAAAATTTCAGATTTTTTATCCAGGCCCATTGGAGATATTGGAGAGTGAAATATGCCAAATTGGCATAATTCTCCAACTTTACGATATTTTTTCAGGCCTTTGGGAGCCGCTACAGGTCTGCAAATTTTTGAGTATAAAAGTATGACCCCGGACTACATACACACAAAAATTCATACCTCTACGTCAGTTGCTTTCTCTTCTCAAACATGTCTTCAATGTCCAAAAATGTTGCTACTGTAGACTCTGATTTCACCCCTTTCAAGTGGTTTTAGACAAAAAATGTTAAGGGGACAAACTTTTAGCTCTGGGTAAGGTGGACATGCCCAGCAATTTTCAATTTGCTAGGACAAGTACTTGCTGAGATATCCAAAACAACGTAAACGCCTGAAATCGAGAAAACGCAAAATGGCGACAGAAGCTGCGTCGCTACGAGATGTTTTAAAAAATAATTAATTGTGGTTTTGAAGTACCCTAATATAGGAAAAACATTCATGAAAAAGAGTTTTTGGAGATGGTCGAGCGACACAAGCTTGCTCACTAAGAATGGATTGGCTTTACGAAGTATACGGATGGGAGGTATATTCTTAAAAAAAGAAGTAGATATAGTATGACACAGTAAGAACGCGGAATAGTGAACAAAAGGGCATGGGTAAGGGTGTTGGTGCATAATGTGGGCTTATCCAAATACAACTGTAACATAATAACTGTTCAAAAAGCTTGCATCATTCTACAGATAATATGGTACAAATCGTAATAACAGGATAAATAGTATTGCATTTGTATTTTTTTATATTATGTTCTCTTTACCGGTCAGGTCATAGGTTCGGTTTTGTATGTACAGAGCACATTAGTATACAACCTTTCTCTTCATACCTAATCCGTCTATCAAAACAAAGCTTGGTACACTCATTTCTTATTTCCTATTTTTCAAGATACACTTAGATTGTGTGCTTTTACCCAAGGCCGCGCCAAAGGAGGCCAAAGTTGAAGGAGGGATTTCTGGAGAAATTTTCCCGACAGTATCCCGATTTTCCCTGTTCAAGTACATTATGGGCCCCAATGCATAGCACCTCTGGAAAGCTTGTTTCATGCTGAAGGGAATAAACTATAAACCATGACTTTGCAATGAACAGTGTTGATGCAATAGATATTTAACTGCGAGTCTACCATTTTCTTTATACTAACAGGGTTAGTGGGCCCCAGGGACTTACTCCATTGTCCATGGCACCTAATTTTTTGTGTATGAATATATCTTGGTTATGTTTATCGAATGGACTATGTTTGATTCGGATGTCCGGATGATACGTTCATGTCCGTTCCTTGTTGATATGGTGTTTGATGAAATGTCGTTGTTTATTGCTTACAGTAAGAAGACAATTCGTTTATAATTCTAAACTGAAGGCAGTTCGTTGTTAATACTGCCATGCTGTTTAATGCTTGGTAGCAGTAACAGTAAACTATAATGTTTGAAATAAGTAAACAGTTTAAAGTTAGCAAGTTGAAAGTTTACAATGTACTAGAAGTTATGCAATTATCTATAATATAATGATGAAGATAGTCGCATATCACACTACATAATGTATGTGAATACAAACTCGCAATATGTTTACTAACTGTGCAATATAGAGAAAGTTCGGGTATTATGAAATACCATTTCTGTTTCGCTTGTAATTCAGATAATAACTGCACATTGAAACAAAAAGGAAAACAAGTATAGCCTTACATATTTGGCTTTATTTATGCGTATCTTGGTAAAGAAGTTTCGTTACAGGGGTGAGCAAAATTTATAATTTGTAAACAAACCACTTTGGAGGGTAATATGAAATAGTCGGGTAATATGGAATACAAATGCTATATAAGAAAAAAGAGTTTTTTGTTGAACATACAATGAATACAGTGACAATACATAAAAATTCTGAATGCCAAGCTATAACTGAATGTGATTACTTACAGAAGTCACAAATATATAGGCCTACTCTGCTTTAGAATCGGCATAGTCATTGTGCGCTCACATTAAACATTATGAACGCTGGACCCAAGCTCACCCCTTGTATCATCAGAAAATTTACTGTGATAAAAAATACACTTAGCATTGTTGTCATCATAAATGTATGTACCGATAGATATTTTTGTAATCGGAATACCATACGGAATACGGAATACCATGCTTTTCTTGCAAGCATTCCATATTGTCCTGCACGCAACCTTAGAAACGAAAGAGTTGTTAAACGCATTCGAAGGTGTATAGGATAATGGCGCTTATCAAAATACCACTCTGTATATCCAACGTCGTAGTAAACAAAGAATTGTTGTTCTATTACATTTCAATAGGAAAATACAGGTTGTAAAACACTTACCTGTAAAAGTTTTCACGAATAAGAAATCAGATTTTCACGTCTACCAACACAACGAATGTCACAATCACAAGGAGACTGACTAGATCATCATGGGAACGTAAGGTAGTAGTTTCTTTCCTCTCCGCTTTGAAACAACCTATCACAGGCGAGATAATGAGGTATTCCATATTATCCGACTATTCCATAATACCCGAACTTCCTCTACTATTTTTAAAAGTGGTATTTGCACTGAATTATAGGGGTAACGCAGTTATTTAGTCGATAATTGACAGTGGCAGATCGAGAGTAGATTAGGATCTGCAGACTCAAACCACAATCTATATTTAAGCAAGATGATGTGTGACAGAAATAGTATATCACATAAACATTTACCAATTTCTAAGTATTATCATTTATAGTCTCTTTTACTAGGAGTAGGACTCATTATTAGTACTCAAGATAACTTGTACTGTACTCAAATAATAACTATAGCAGGATTATCTTGAAGAGGGCATTGCAGTCACAATTGTGATTGCAACAGAGAAGAAGAGAACACAGGAATATTTCAATGTCTCGCCAATGGGAAGAGACGAGACCAACGAGGGATCAGAAGAGAATGCAACGGTAAAATATGTACACGAACTAAAAACTATGTGATGTCACACTATTACGTTGAAAATTATTGCGTTGCACACGAGTCGAGACAACATTTTCTCAAGACGAGTAGAGACAGGCTTAAATCTCGACTCGACTATGCTCGTGCGCATCCCTACAAGTTACGATTGGAAACAGACAGAGTAAGGAAAGAATTTTATAGAAGAATAGTTGGGGACATAGAAAAATTAGAAAGAGTTAGGAAATATGAGGAAATGTTCAAGGAAGTGAAATCTATGGAACTGCAGAGGAAACATAGAAGTATTACGATGTCTGTAGAAAATAAGAATGGGATGGCTGTCAGTGAGTAAAGTGAAGCCTTAGGAAGATGGAAAGAGTACGTTGAAGACTTTATGAGAGTAGAGATGGACCTCGTGGCCTAGATGCTGAAGTAGAAAATGAAGTACACGAGGATAATAAAAGGTTTAATATTCTTCAGGATGAGTTTGTAAAGGTTATATCACAGATTCGGAATGGAAAGTCACCCGGAGTATATAGCAATCGAATTCATTAAGAATATGGGAAATAAGGGTGGGGAAGAATTGTCCCGACTCTCCAATGAAATATGTGAAACAGGAGAGTGGGCACAAAAGATTTGCTGCAGAAGATCGAGACTGGAGTTAGGATTAGGATTTAGATTTCTGGGCTTTAAGCATCTGTGGCCATGTTAGCCATGTTACATCCCTCGGCGACCCACTATCCGAGAAAACGGAAGGAAGAAAGGACTGAGGAAGGAAGGAAGCGGTCGCCTGAGACCTATATGTTAGGTACCATCCCGGCATTTGTCTGATGTGAATGAGGAAAACCCAGGAAAATCTCACTCAGAATGGCTAGTCTGGAAAAGCTTTTACACTTTTTTGATCGTGTCCCTATTGGAAATCGAACCCGGGACTGCTCGCACCAATGGCAAGAGCGTTAGCGACTACGCTGAGCGGGGCCACCCATTGGATAAGAAATCGAACAAATAAGTATGGGAATAGGGGAAGAAATGACGGGGGAAACTGTAATTGGAAGGAGAGTCCAACAGGGATGCCGTCTCTCGACGATGTTTTTTAACATCTATCTAGCAGAGATAGCGAATAAACGTACATATGAAGACGGTATTTTAGTAGAAGGTAGAATGATTAGGCGTATACGGTTTACAGATGACATAGTGCTTTCTGCGGAATCTGAAGAGAAAATCAATAAGAAAGAAAACTTGATGAAGGATTATGAAGAATATGGAATGAAAATATTAGAAACACAAAAGTCTTAGAACGAAGTAGTTAGTGTTAAATATAGGAATAGAAGGGGGGAAAACAGAACAGACGACTAGTTTTTAATACCTGGGTAAGTACTGTTAGTGATGGTATAAAGTGTGAATATGAAATAAAAGCAAGAATAGAAATGTTGGAAGGAGCATTTAGGAAGAAGAAAAGTATTTTTGTGGATTCTTGAACAAAGAGTTGAGAAAAAGACTCATAAAATGCTGAAAAGCAATGAAAGAAGACTGTGTGGGTGTGGAGAAGAATAGAAAGAATTAGCTGGGTCGAGCGGAAAACGAATGGGAGAGTGTTGGAAATAATAGAGAAGAAATGAACAATTTTAGTTATAAGTGAAAACAGGAAGAGAAATTGGTTAGGACATTAGCTGATGAGCTCATGAGAGACCTGCTAGAGATATGACGATAAGAAAGAGAAAGAGGATGCAAAGGAATCTTCAGTTGATAGACGGTATCAAAAGAGAAAAATTGTAAAACTAATAGATACAAAATGCTGAAATTCCGTACCACCCAAATATCAACAAGGGGACATTGTTTGGCATACACTACAAATCAACAAGTTTAACAGCGTTGGCAACCAACATAAAGTTGTATTTATGCAAATGGCACTATGTCAGGTTATTACATATTTCAAAACTATATGTAAAACAGAAGCTTATAAAACCGTACATGTTAAGACATTAGAGACATTTTGTATTAAGATTTTCCATTTAAACTGATCAAACATATGTTTCAGCGGTTTTCGATGTTTGACCTAAAGTGGAAGAACAAGGTGTTGGAGTGGCTCAGTAAGATGCCCATAAAATATGTTCGAATTTAGCGCAAGATTTCGAGTTCAAACGTATTCTATATGAAAGGCAAAGAAGGAGAAACGAAAACTGTTGCCCACATTAACACGTTGGACATTTGCTGGCCTTACTTAACAAATCTACATGAGAGTTTATACAACTAAACTTTTATAATACTGATTACGGAAATAGTCAAACAACAGGTCAACATCCACTGTACAATTCTCAACCAACATGTATATTTGTACACAATGAAAAAATGGTTATTCCAATTGAACAGGATGGTTCGATGTTCAATTTTGACATAAGTCTGTTGTTATTTCAATTTCTCAGTATTTTGGAGTGTCCAGAACTCATTTGTTTAAATTCTCCAAGAAATGGGAACGTTTCACTCGTCTATAAAAACCCTTCAAATGGAAAGAGCGATCTTTAAAAAAAACGCCCTTATTTAGCTCATTGCGACAGTTGCGTCTCACCTTAATTCATTATAGTGGTGGCGGTGCTGAAAGAAGTGAAGTGCCAAAATGGTAGTAATTAAATGAACCACCAAACATGACATGGAGTCTTTTTAGTAATACAGAATTGGGTGTTGTTTTCTTCACAGTTGCCAAATACTACTTTTACAAAACACCTTCTTATTAAACGAACATGCATCTTGTAACATAATTAGGTAGCGTAGTTGTACAGTATTATACATTAGCATCAGTTGCTTTTATTAAGGAAGAAAGTAGTGACAAGGTAAAATACAAAATGTAATAATTGGTTAATAACGGTCACCTGACTCAAGTTTTCTAATTTTAATGGACAGGTATTTCTTCTTCAAGGGAATAAATATCTTATAGCAAAAATTCAAGTTAATTAATCTTCAATATAAAGTTAAATGCCAAACCACAATTAATTCATAAATAATAATAAATCTTAGCAGCGCCGTAGCTTAGATTTTTTCTCGGGGGAAGGGGGGCAAGCATTAATACGCTTATTTTGGCTCCTTAGAAAAGTTGTATTTTCTAATTCTTGGGCTCCCTCTTTCCATCTTTCTCTTACTCTTTATGGGCCCATCCGAACCTGTGGGCCTTCCAGCACGGTAAGGTCTGCGGGGCCGTTAGTACGCCTCTGGGCCCGTTCCATACATGACAAATTAATTATAGGGACAATATTAATAAATCTTAAAGCCATACAAATAAGTATTATTTCTAGGGCCCCTAATAGTAGACATTTTGTACTGAAATGGGCCCACGACTCATTTTTGTTTTATTTACTATTTGTGTACTGTTCTGTTTATGTAATGTAATGAACCTGTTTGATGCTTCATTTATAATTTCATGTTCGTATCGCACATGGAGTAAGAAATTTTTGTCTTAAAATGGGTCCCCCTCGAACGGCGGGGAGCTTCCCTGGGGGCAGTTGCCCCTCTTCCCCCCATAAGTTACAGCCCTGAATTTGTGGGAAAGAAAACAGAATAATTTCTGGTATATTCTTTATAAACTGCAAAATAGAGCTAACGAGTGAGTACAAAAGTCAAACAAGGCATTTCTGTCTAGTATATCAGTGAAATTAAATATCCTCAATATTAATGCAAAATTATAATGTTCTCAGTCAAAATCAAATCTATGTGCAAAAATATCAACATCAATTATAGAAACAGTAATTATCCCATTTGTTTCCAGAACTCAATTTGTTCAGTTTCGATTGTATTGATAGTTTAGGATTAGATACCACTCACATGAACAATTTTGCTGACATCTTTTTTCGGTAATTTATAACAATATGGCGGACCGCAACAAAAATGGGGCGGTGGGAACGAACAGGTAGGATTTTTTGTATGCAATAATGCTCCATTTTTGGGACAGTGGGAACATATGGGTAGGGGGTTTTCAGTCAACAAAACACGAAATAATAGGTAAATTTCTTTGTATTCTTGTCAGAAATAAGCATGGATAAAAACTGGATGCATAGATATTTTATCTTGGTAATACAATAATAATAAAACAGCTTCCACTTTGATCCATTAGTATTACATAACCAAGAAGAACCTTTGTGTTTTCCAATATTTGTACTCTACAAAATAGTTTCAAACAATTCTCAGTTGCTGGTTGTAGTACCTCACCTTTTTCACTCATGAATAGAATTTATCGAAACAATTAATATGGCATCCAACATTACATTTCTTACACTTTTTAGTTGTATTCATGTGACATTTGGCACATCGCACTTGTGTTACACTTTTCACAGGTACAAGGTTAAGTTCATCCAATCTAACATTATCGGTAACTTGTTTCTCCTAGGGCTTTGGTGACGGTCCTGGGATCGTTGTCCGTCTGTACTTTGTGAGGTAGGTGTTGACAATGTATTTTGTAAAAGCAAGAAAATCGACATAGCCACCAAGCGTTACTTACTGAGACATTTATAGGGAATGCAATGAGGTGGTACTACCATTTTTTTCATCCGAATATAGATTCTATAGTTGGCAATGTTGTTATCTAATCTGTACACACCTCCCATAATAAGAGTAATAGTTCATAATGCATGCCGGTTGCTGAATATCTATTTTCTTCCTATTCTTAGCGCTGTGCCGTTTAGCCTTACCTAATGGAGCAACTAACATCTCTGAACATGGATACAATTGTGACAATGTTGTTATCATTATAACGCACCAAAGTGAAATTGGTATATTGACGAAAGATATCCCGATGTCAATTAGCCTATTTAGACTTGTACGCATGAAGATACTTTGCAAATCTGAGTTTTACTACTAGTTCTGATAATAGATTATTTACTTTGCCTCAGAATAATTAATGAACCCAACTTCTTTGCACCTGAAGTAGTTAGTCTAAATTGTTATTCTCCAAGAGTATATGTTATCATCGTGAAATACACCTATCCTATTGTTCCCTCATCCCCCATAATAAAGTCATACTCAAAAGAAACACCCTTGCCCATTCTTTCCCACCGCCCCATTTTTGGGGCACTTACGTTTAAGTACCAAATTTATGAACACAAGGAAATTGATTAGCATTAAAGAATATTCTAATGAAACAAGGACACCTAACAATTTAAAATATGCCACAAATAAATGCAAAGATGTTTTAAATAATTTAAAACCACGCTTTCTTTTCTTTCCAGGCAATGCGTCGAAAATAACGCCAAACATACTTGCTCATTGCGCCAAACGAAAACAATTGCCGACGACAGAGCGTGCTGCATGTGTTGCTAGGTACATATATAGAAGGTGTAACATAAATGCATGGTCAAAAGTGACGAGGTGATGGCGGACATCAAAATAAGTAAAAATGTTCCTATAAACATGGGTCCGATGCCACTTCGTTTGCGAGATACAGGGTGTTCAAATGTGCAATTCCTCTCACGGCTCACAATGGGAAAGTGAATGGAAATATTCAATATTACAGGAATAAATCAATCAAGTTGAATTATGCCCGTGCAAATACGCTTATACTAACACAGATAATAAAACTAATCTACATTTGAGGTTATTGGGTTGTTGTTGTAGACACCTGGGTCTTACCCCTTTTTTTCCCTGTTTGGTCCCCTTAAGGGCCCTCATCCTCCTTTGTTCTTTCTTTTAATGCATTTCATCATTTTGGCATTACTCATACACTTGCCAATCACATGTCTGTCATGCGCTGGATTGCTTATCCACTTAAACTATCATTTAATGTAACTATACATTATCGCAAAGGGAGAATGTGAATTTCCATCAAAGGGAACCACGTTAACATCCAACCCAAATCGCATGACAGCTCCAAAGTTCATGATAACTTCAGTAACTGCAAAGCAGAGAAGGAACTAGGACAATTACAAAAAACTTGTATCAAGTCAAGGATGTGCACTCAAAGCGGCCTACGTCACATCTTGGCAATATTGTCCCCCTATATAAACGCACTACGCCCTTAAATTGAGTCAGTCTCTAGTGTCAGTAGACCTCAGCTAACTATTCTGCAGATTGGGGCCGCCGTCGCCGTCGCCGCCTCCACTGCCAGTCATCATTATCAACACCAGCTGCCAGCATCACTCAGGTTGTATTGTTCACTTTCTATTTCTAATTCTTTCTGAACTGAGCAAGTATCGTCTTCTCCATTGCCAGATACATACTCCGTGTTCAAGATGTGTTCGCAGCCCGCTTTGGGATTTTTCTAAGAATTGTAACTATTGGACATTTTACCTATCTTACCTATTTCTTAGTATTTGGGAGAACTGTAATTAGTTTAGACTCCAATAAACTAGTAGTAGCAGAGGACTATTGATTCTTCAGTCATTTCATAGAAAATTATTCGAAACCCTTCTCCGAAGAGTTACCCATAGCAGAGGCCGAACGCTCGTCACATCCTACCGACGCCCCTGCTACAACATTGTCAATGTTGCCAACCTGGTACAAAGTTATGTTTTCAAATAGCCTTGTCTTTAGAAAACGAAGTGGAACTGCATCATGTTTAGGGACGTTTTGATAGCAGCAATCATATACTAACGTGTAAACATCTAGTGCTTTTTGAAAATATTGCACTTTGTAACAGGTTGGCAATACTGACAACTCAATAACCTCAAATATTGATTAGTTTCATTCTCTATGTTAGTGTACACGTATTTACACAGGCATAATTCAACTTGATTGTATTATTCCAGTAATATTGAACATTTCTATTCATTTTCGCATATTGAGCTATTGGATGGACTCGACAATTGAAAACCCTGTATCTGGGAAACGAGCCGGCATCGGACTCATGTTTATAGGAACGTTTTTACTTATTTAGATCTCTGCAATCACCTCATCACTTTTGGTCATGCATTTATGTTACACCCTGTTTATGCTTATGCTCTTAAATGTTCGAGATTTACTTAACTGGTAATGGACTGTCTTCTAACAATGGAAACTTCCAATACTTGTTTTTAGTTTTTATTGTACCTTACTAATCGCTGGTTTTCAACTAACGCTTCAAATAAACCACAAAGTACATATAATATCTGCACTGTGTTCATTGCACTTAAATAACAAACTTAACTTAAATTCTGGAAGAAATGTTCGTGGCTCGTGCCTTATGCACCGTCTCTCTTCAACACTTTCCATCTTGAATAACAAATGAAATCTAAACAGTGTTTCCAGTTCTTAAAAAATATTACTACATAATATAAGACTTAACATGCCGCCCGCCAAAAAAGAGCTAGTGACCTTTTTAAAAAAAACAGTAAAGAAAACAAACTTTACATTACAACAAATAAAATAGACTAAAACAGGAAATAAATATACTTTAACATGAATGACATTACGATTCATCATTATTTGGTAAAACACAAAGTCCTCCAATTTAGCGTTTATATAAACCATTGGAACTTTTAACAGTATTCACTCGAACCAAACTGTCAGGTCCAGAATGCACTTCAGTGATGACTCCCAATTTTCACAATAGAGGAGGTAGCTTATCTTCTTTGAGAACCACCAATTGACCTGGCTGTATGTTGGCACAGCTTCTCTTCTATTTATTTCTTCCTTGTAGTTGTGACAAATATTCCATATACCAACTTCTCCAAAACTGTTGAAATTGTTGTTGGATCCTTTGCCATCTTTGAATTGAACTAATCTTCTCCTGATGTAAGTCACGTTCTGGTAGTGCTGTCAATGGTTGACCAATAAGAAAATGATCAGGAGTTAATGCTACTGGATCATTATGATCATTGGATAATGCTCCAAGAGGTCTCGAATTTAAGCAAGCTTCTATTTGTGTGATTAATGTTGTTAATTCTTCAAACGTGAGATATGACATTCCCATGACTCTCCTTAAGTGGTATTTAAAGGACTTAACTGCAGCCTCCCAAAGACCACCGAAGTTGGGCGAATATGGCGGAATAAAATGCCATTGGATTCCTTCAGTAGTTGTAAAATTCTTAATCCTTTCTTGATGGTCAGCTGTATGCAACAACTTTGCGACTTCTTGAAGTTCCTTGTTGGCACCAATGAACGAAGTTCCATTGTCGCTATAGATATGCTTGCATTTACCTCGACGAGATATGAATCTTCTCAAAGCAGCTAAAAATGCCTGACTAGTAAGATCACTCACAACTTCGAGATGGATAGCCTTTGTTGCCAAACACACAAACACTGCAATTTAGCACTTCACCTTTGTTTTTGACTTTCTGGTACCAGTTGTGATGTAAATAGGACCGGCAAAGTCAATTCCAGAATTTGTGAAAGGTCTTGTTAGTTCTACTCTATGCTTTGGTAGTTGTCCCATTAATTGTTCTGGTCCAGACGCCTTTAATCTTTGACATGTAATACACCTTCTTATAACTTTCTTGAGGCATTTTTACCATTAGGTATCCAATACCTTTGCCTTAGTGATGCTAGCATTAACTGACATCCAGAATGTACCAATCGCCTGTGTTCATGTTCTATATTAGTATTGTTAGATGATGATCTGGTGGTAGAATAATTTGATCTTTAGCATCAAATTCAAGTTCAGACATCTTTAATCTTCTACCAACTCTTAGTAATTGTTGATCACGTATGAAAGGATTGAGAGACAAGAGTTTACTCTTATTACTAACTCTTCCACTTTCTTTAAGATCAACCATTTCCTTAGCATAAACTGAATTTTGAACTTCTCGTATTAGTGTGATTAAAACTTCTTGAATTTCTTCCAAAGTAAGAGCGTCTTGATGCTTCTACTTTAGCATTCTTGGAAAACCGCATGCAATAAGCCAAGAATCTCTGAAGTTTGTTCAAAGTAGAGAATCTTTCGATCATACTATTATCTTGAGTTGCCACTAAGTAACTTGATTTTAATTTCTTCTGTTCAGGAGTCTCTCAGAGTGGGGCAGGCTCCGTCTTAGGCCAATTAATGAAAAACACTGTAACCATTGAGGACCGTTCCACCACAAATTATTATGTATTAACTTGTCAGGACTTGTTCCCCTTGATATAATATCTGCAGGATTTTCATTGAAGCGACGTGTCTCCATTCTCCTCCCACTTCTTGTACCTCAGCAACGCGATTGCCAACAAATGTTTTCCATCTATTTGGACTTGCTCTTAACCATGCTAAGACCACCATAGAATCTGTTCACATATATACCTGGGATACTCGTTGTTTTAATGCCTTAGTTATCTTCTTGACAAGGTTTGATGTTAACACTGCTGCACATGACTCTAAGCGAGGTAGGGAAATCTTCTTTATGGGCGTCATTTTGGACTTAGCACATAATAGCTTCGAAGTAACTTGACCATCCTTGTTGGCGGATCTTAAATACACACATGTCCCATAAGCCTTTTCTGAAGCGTCTGAGAAAGCGTGAACTTGAATGCCTATCAAGGTACCTGACTGAAGAACCATTCTGTCTACACTGATATCTGATAATGAAGGAATGAATTCAAGTATTGTCTTGCATCTTTGCTGTAGTTCTTTAGGAAGTGTTTCATACCACTCCAATCCTGCTTGCCACAGATCTTGAAGAATTATCTTACATACGATTGTTATTGGACCAACAATTCTTAACGGATCAAAGATTGAAGCAATAATACCCAACATCTTGCGTTTTGTTAAATTATTATTCGACCTTTGATTTAGAGTGAATCCATTCATCACTTGAAGTTGATCAGTTGCTGGATGCCAAAGTAATCCTAATGTTTTGATTTGACCCTTATCGTCTAAGCGTAATGGAAATTGTGTTTCTCTCAATTCTTCAGAGATGGATTCCAATAACTCAGTACTGTTGTAACACCACTTTCTTAGCAAAAAACCACCCTTTTGTAGCATTTGTATTAATTCGTCCTTTATCTTTAAAGCTTCCTCCAAACTTTCAACCCCTGAAATACAATCGTGAGTATAGAAGTCATTCTTGAGAATTTGTGCTGCCTTCGGATATTCAAAAGCTTCTTCTGCACTTAATTGAGGAAACAGCGAGTAGCAAGGAAAGGCGCTGAGGCTGTTCCGTATGTGACAGTATTTAATTCATATATCTTAATGGGTTCTTCTTCTGATCTCCACAAGATCTTCTGGAATTTACAGTCACGCTCATCAATCAAAATCTGCCGATACATCTTCTCTATATCTGCAGTAAAAGCTATGGAGTAGGTGCGAAATCTTAATGTAATTGACTGCAAATCGTCTTGCACAGTTGGACCAACTTTGAGAACATCGTTCAGTGAACTGGCACTAGTTGAGCATGCGGATGCATCAAATACTACTCTATTCTTCGTAGTAGTACTAGCTTCCGTAATAACTGGATGATGAGGCAAGTAATATCCTTGAGTAATATTAGAGCTGCCTTCCACTTCCTTCATATGTTCCAAAGCTCCATACTCTTCAAGGAATGCCACATAATCTGTGCGTAACTTGGGGCATCTATTTAACCTTTTTCTAGTTGTTGTAAACGCTGAACAGCTGTCTTATAAGAATCACCTAACTGGATCAGTTCTTGTTTGAATGGCAGTCTCACTATAAAGCGTCCTGTTGAATGTCTTCTAGTGTTTGCGATAAAATGTTCTTCGCACTCCCTTTCTTCTTTGGATAGAGGAGTTACTTGAATATCTTCTATTTTCCAAAACTTCTGTAGCTGATGGCTTAAATCATCGTTGTTGTGCAAAAAGAATGTTCGATGTTCTGGCGTGAAGTTGTTGTGCTTTGGCATCTGATATTGTCCTGAAACTATCCATCCTAACTCTGTATTTTGGAGAACTGGAAATGCTCCTGGACGCACCTGTTGTCCTGCTTTGAGTAGACTAAAGATAATTCCAGTACCTAACAACAAATCAATCTTACCAGACTTGTTGAAATTAGGATGCACTAACTTTAAATTCGGTGGAAAGTCCCATTCTTTAATGTTAATATCAGCATCAGGTAAATTTCCCGCTATTTTGGGCAATACAAAACACTCAACATCTACACTAAAATCACTTACAGCAGAGAATACTTGTAACTTACTTCCGTATTTAACGTTGCAACTTACATTATTAATACCTTGTACAGGAACATTGATAGGAAATTTCTTTAATTTTAACCTTTGAATGAGAGATTCTGTTGCAAAATGAGGTTGGGAACAACTATCAAGCAAAGCCCTAACCATTGCAATCTTTAACTTGAACAACTGCAGTTGAAAGTAAAACACGCACATTACTTTTAGGCTTCACAGAGCAATAAGTACTAGTATTAACAACTTCCTGTCCTTGAGACATTGACTTTTCCCCTACAGGTTCCGTAACAGAATCATTTGCAACACTTGCAGCATTATTAGGCTGTGATTTCTTAAAATCATTATGCAATAACGTGTGATGCTTGAGATTACATATTTTGCATGCACTTAGCGAACAATCTTTCGCTACAGGTTGACAACTTTCAAACAATTAAAACAAAGTTTGTTCTGTTTCGCAAAACTTAATCTTTTGGATACACTTAATTTCTGAAACTCATTACACTTGTGTAATGCATGACTTTGTTGACAAAACGAACACAAACATTAGTACTCACATAAGATTGTCTAGCATTTTTTACTTCCTTGACAACATTATATTTACTAAGATGCGACTTTGATTGTGTAGACTTTACCAATTCTAAGGCCTGGCATTTATTTTCTAAAAAGACACGAAGTTCTTCTAAACTAGCAAATTGTTCCCTATTTGTTTGATTTTCAAAGTCTTTACGTGTTTGTTCATCTAGCGTTTCCAAAACTAGGCACGATAACAATATATCCTCCAAAAGAGTATCTAACTGTAACGCCTTAAGTGCATTTACGTTACTTATAGTTTGATTTAATAATGTCCTTAAGTCCGCCACTGAATCTTGACTGACAGTCGGTAATGAAAACAATGCCTTTACATGAGCAGTTGCTATTAGCTTTGGATTATTATACCTTTTGCATATCATTCACCAAGCAAGTTTGAAATTTTCACCTGCCACTGGTATATTCTCAACTAATTTGCTTGCTTCACCTGATAATGAGGACAACAAATAATGAAATCTTTGAATATCATCTAAACTCAGATTGTTTACAACCAAACTACTGAAAGTATCATGAAAATGTCTGAAATCTATAACTTGACCTTTAAATGTTGGTAGCTTTATGACTGGTAATTTTAGACACCCTGTATTCGTGGTTGAATCACCTGACGAACTTCTATTGCTACTACTAGCCTTCTCAGCTGTTTCAAGAATTGACGTCATTTTTGCAAGAGTATCGTAGTAAGTAGCTTCAAACAACTCTCTATCCTGTGTGTATTCATTGTTTTCGTCCTTTAATTCAAGCTATTTTTGCACTTCAACATATTCTTTGAATATACTGGGTAAACGTGCACACCTAACTTTAATTTGCATTACATCACCGTCTGCTCCAAATTGTTCAACAAATGTTTTCATTCTTGTAAGAGAAACTTTAGCTAGGCCTCTTGCCTTTATAAGAGAATTTGTATTTGAATCCATTGCTTGTGATATTTCTACCTGAAGTCCTTATAACAACAGGCGTTTACACAAGTAAAAAGAAACAAAAAAATATACTTAGCTACGTGATTGCTATATGTCCCCTTTGTTTTTCTTCAGATTGCAATGCACAGCTGAATGCGTAGGCGCTTACGTGATAAGTCCACTAGGTCAATTTTGTTATGATTCGTAACACTCACTGTCTTTACACACACATAGTCAATATGAATGTTTGAATGATTCGCTTATTCTTTTTCTTAGCACAACACTTCCTCCATTCGGCACTGGAGGACCCTAAAACTGTTTATGCTTATGCTCTTAAATGTTCGCGATTTATTTAACTGGTAATGGACTGTCTTCTAACAATGGAAACTTCCAATACTTGGTTTTAGTTTTTATTGTACCTTACTAATCGCTGGTTTTCAACTAACACTTCAAATAAACCACAAAGTACATATACTGACTGCACTATGTTCATTGCACCAGTGGCGGCGATTGGAAGTTAAAAGTGGGGGGGGGCGAGACTTGACGGAAGGTTGTATAACTAATAGGATACTATCTTTTTTGGTTAAAATAGGGTGACCAGACATACTCTTTTTAAGAGTATTATACTCTTTTCGAGGTTCATATACTCTATACTATTTTTTCCTCCCAAAAATATCGAATTATACTCTTTTATGGTATTTTCAATTTCATTTAACGTTTAATGCATTTTCCCATTGAAACTCGCATTTTTTTCCCTGTAAAAACTTGGACGTTAACAACGCTGCGTTTCTCGTCCTCGTTGCATTGTAGGGTTGCCAGATTTTCTTTTTGCAAAACTAAAAAATAATATAACTAAACTGTTTTTATTAGTTAGTACTAAAACTATAGTAAAGACGGCAAAATTAAAGTGATAGATTTATCCAAACTTTCAACGTTTTAATTATTAAATTGTTAATTAAATTGATTGAGTACCGAAAATATAAATCATTCCAGGAATTTATATCTGGTATTTCTACAGTTCATGGCACGGGGTTTTGTTTTCCCTTCAAAATGAATCAGTCTTGGTAGTGGGAATTGCGCAGTGACAGAAAATTTGAAAACTTTTGTGAGTTAATTGGCTGTCATTATGAGGGTCTTTTGTATCAGTCAAAGACGAGATTCTTGTCTCTGCTTCCGTGTGTAGAAAAAATTATACATCAGTATGAACCACTTAAGGGGTACTTTTTGAGTGACGAAAATGCTCCAATAGCTATAGTGAATTTCTTTCGAGATGAAACAAGTAAGTTGTGGCTGTATTTTCTGCATGCTCAGCTAATCTTGTTTACTGAAACAATTACAAAAATTGAGAGGGAGGATATAACAGCGACTGAAGTTTCTGTTGAATATTTTGAACTTCTGAGGAAATACAAAGATAAAATTGAATATTTTTTTTTTTTTCGTTTTCTGCTAGAAATTTACTTACGAAACTTGTAAAAGAAGGGAATATGAAAAAGGAATATGTCTACTCAGTGTCAAGAGGGTTTACTTTGAAGTGATAACATACTTAGAGATGTGGTCACAACGTTTTTTCGGAGAAGTAAACAAGATGAAACATTTACTACTTGACACATCAGTTACCTTATGAAGAATTTCAGGTGTCGTTTCCATATTTCTATGAGCAGGTAAAACATGTAGACAGTTCGTTGGAATTCAGTAATAATGATATTTTTGACACTTATTGTGCAATATCCAGATGTATTAAAGAACACCTTGAACAATGGGGAGAGAAAAGAGAGACAATGATGGGCAAATGGAAAATAGTGTACAAAGATTTAGTGTGGGCTGGGTCAAATTTAAAAGTGATTGTGTTACTCGTGTAATTCTTGTTTACTTTATTGGACACTAATGTTGATTGTGAGAGGCTCTTCAGTGCTATTAATACTTACTGGAGCGAGGAAAAAGTCAACTCACAGTGTCGACACTGGAACAAGTGATGAAAGTGAAATTCAATGTAAGCATGACCTGTGAAGAGTTCAGACTGGCAACAAAGGATAACATTAACTTACTCAAGAAAGCAAGATTGTCGCAGAAGTATGAATGACAGTGAGTAAAACTGTTTTAAGTATTTAACTCATTTGCATGCGCATTGGATAAAATACTGTAATTCATCTTGTCTTCATACTTACTGACAATTTTTTTTGGATATACTCTTTTGGATTTAAAAAAATCTGGTCACCCTAGTTAAAATACAGTATATCGTATTTCATATTTTATTAAGTAAATTGACAAGAGCAACGCAAGTAGATAGATACTAGCTAGGGATGAGCACGAGACAAGTCGAGACAGAATTTTCTTGACAAAATTCGAGTCGAGACACAGCTCTTCCAATAGAAAAATATACATTTTTCGAGTCGAGACATCACTTTTACAGCACATTTTCGAGACGAGACAGCCTGAAATCTTGTCTCGTGCGCATCCCTAATATTAGCCCTTTGACTCTTAAACAACAACGGTGTAAGAAGAGATTTGATTCCTTGCTCATGAACATCTTAAAATTGAAAGCGGCTGATTAATATATTGAATCCTTGTAAGAAGTGAAAGTATGCTGGAATTCTTGTGTTCCAATAGGTTAACTTTTGGGTTATTTTCCGTGGCAATTAAAACGCAATTTCTGCAGCTTTCTTAACTCCACGGGAGGACAACCATCACGTACTCACGCAACGGCGAATGTTATATGGCACCATTTTTTCTATGAACCAGTAATACATACAAAAAGCTTACATTTCCAAATGAAACTATATACATTAATTGGTTACTTCAAAAAAGTGGGGGGGCAACCGCCCCCCTTTGCCCCCCCTAATCGCCGCCCATGCATTGCACTTAAATAACAAACTTAACTTTAAAATTCTGGAAGAAATGTTCGTATATATATGCACCGTCTCTCTTCAACACTTTCCATCTTGAATAACAAATGAAATCTAAATTTCGTAGAAACAGTGTTTCCAGTCCTTAAAAAATATTACTACCTAATATAAGACTCAAATTAAGAAAGTAATTTCATGAAATAATATTCCCACATTATTATATGCATGAAAAAAATAATAATATGGGAATAAATGGATTATACTTACAAACATACAGTAGATAGAATAGGAGCTCTTTCATATATATTTCTGATGCAAACCTTTATTCCATGTTCCTTTTAAACTTGTAGAACACGGATCAAATGGTCCAAGGAAATGGCATAATTTGGTCTTTTAAACAACGAATTCTTCACAAAACATGAATATAATTAAATATAACCTAAACTTTCCCACTAACAGTTTTGACGAAGTAGAATTTGCTTTTTAGAACTTCCTAAATAATGAACTTGCACTCTTCAAATCACAACAAATGTATCGTATTTAACAGCACATGCTATTAGTCACATGGTTACGATGTATCTTCATTCGGTGTATTCGTTCCCTCAATGTAGGTGCTCCTTCACCTAGACCATTACGAATCCAATTATATCGAGCCCCATCCAGTGTTCGTAGGTTTTGTTAAGAAAATTTCCCTCGACTCATACAACATTTTCCCTATCCTTATAAAATTTTCCCTGGTTTGTTGAGTGTCCAATTCCTGTGACAGAAGTTATTTGATAAGATTGGTTATAGCTATATTAAAGGAAATGCCAATCACTTTGTTATTTTCATTGGCTTTTTGCATCTATTTTTGAGACTTTTACCTTTACCTTTTTAACAAAAAAAATCAAATACACCCAGCCTTCAATGGGTGAAAATTATGCTATTTTAACACACACACACAAAAACATAACACACAAACATAACGTTTTTATTGTATTGGTTTACTTCTGAAGAACAATTTTAGCATTTACGTTAGTTAATCAGTCATTGAGAGAATTTGCTTGGATTTTCACGTTTTATCGAAAATTCCCTTTTTCCCTTTTTGCTAAATTTAAATATGGAATTTCCCTAGATTAGGGAAATTTCCCTCAAACTACGAACACTGGTCCCATTTCGTACCTTCAAACGAGGCACGAGTAATTCATAGGAATGACATTGGCGCTGGTGCCTAACCACTCAACGACAAGACACTCGTTAATTCCTCCCGACAGTAGCAACCAAGACTACAAGGTAGGAAATTGTTTCTAATTATCAAGAATATCAAAACTCGTAAAATCGATAAGAGAGAGAGATCTGAATCTCTAATCGTTACACTCTTAGTAGAGAGAGAGAATAAAGTGTGGCACAAATTAATATGTGGTTATGAGGAACGAAATGTAATCGGTGACAGATTATTGTAGTAAACATAGGAAATACAGATGGCAGAACTTTCAATGTAAATGTTGTCATATAATTCATATGTCCACAAAACTATTTTTCTGTACAATTATTATCAGAAATGTAACATACTGTTAGTTACTTGGTAGAAAAGTCAATTGTACCGCGTAGAGCTTAGCAGATTTTAAATCGTAAAACCCAATCCAAATTCTCAATTTCAGTTAATCACATATGTACAGTATGATGTCTTCAGTTAATCACATATGTACAGTATGATGTCTATGATGTATATCCAATGCGATATGTGCGCTAAATATTACGGCGATATATTGTTAAGGTATTGTTTTTTCAGATAAAAGTTGCTACCCATTGGAGAGTAATACAAATTATTAGTGAATTCTATTCAGCATGCTAGCTGTGGTATTACTAACAACACGGTGTCACGTCAGAAGGGCCCGGACAAAAGGGCGAGGACAAAAAGGCCCGAGTCAAAACGGCCCCGCGTCAAAAGGGCCCCGGTCATAAGGGCCCGAGTCAAAAGGGCCCCGGTCATAAGGGCCCGAGTCAGAAGGGCCCCACGTCAAAAGGGCCCCGCGTCAAAAGGGCCCCGGTCATAAGGGCCCGAGTCAAAAGGGCCCGAGTCAAAAGGGCCCCGCGACAAAAGGGCCCGAGTCAAAAGGGCCCCGGTCATAAGGGCCCGAGTCAAAAGGGCCATGCGTCCAAAGATGCCGGGTCAAAAGGGTCCCCGGCAAAAGGGCGCGAGTCAAAAAGGCCCTAAGCCAAAAGGGGCCCCGAGTCAAAAGGACCCCGCGATCAAAGGGCCTCACATCAAAAAAGCCTGAGATATAGCGTGAAAGGCATGAGAAATATAAAAATGCTTATTAGATTAAAAGTATTCAGTGGACACCACCTGCTTTGTGTTGAAAGGACGTACATGTGGATCTGTATACAGTGTTAGTCAAAGTTATTACGACAGCCCAGTTACGATTCATGTGAACAGAGAAAAGTGTTGCAGGTAGGTATTGATCAGTGCCATGGCATGGTGCGGGTGAGCGGGGCAACGACCCTGGCTGCCGAAGTAAGATGGCGCAAAATTCGGGAGTAAGAAATAAAAAGAAAGAAGGAAAGAAAGAGAAAGAGGAAAAATTACTTGGAATATTTTAGATCAATAGCAGATAGTGTTACTCGTGTTAGGAAAATCTAAGTACACCCAACAACAAAAGTCTCTCCACCCTAAGTGCTCTAATTCCATAACTTGGTGTCCATATAATTTGCAGTTGTGAGAACGCCTGGACAGATGCAACCCAATTTACACGTAACTTTTCTCGGCACTGACAACAGTTGGTAGCACTGAATCCAGTCTTTATGCAAGTAAAATTGTGAGTAGATGACGCACGAAACATTTCTCCATTCTGAGATGAACCTGGTTTAGAGCGTGTTGTCCAATGAACATCATATGTTAATCTCAATATTGTTGTGTATGTAATGTATTATTTCACTATATACTGTATATTCAAAGAAATAAAAACACTGATCACACAGAAATCAGAAAATGCTTGAAAGTAGACGAAAATATCAAATCTAGAACAACTGCTGGAAATAAGTTAGTAAATGATTGCCTTCATTGAGAGACCTTCTCCAATTCTCCTCATTCCAATATTTTTTTCTTTCTGGAGGAGGGAAAATCTTGGTTGTCACACTGAGTATGTATTGAAATTGAAATTGAAACATTTGAAAAAGTTAGAAAATGACCGGGATTTGAACGCGGGTCCGCCGAATATAAGTTCAATGCGCTAAAAACTTACCCACCTCGTCACTTCATCTTCCGCCTAAACTATTAGCTAGTTAAAAGCATTGCATGTAAGACTATACACAAAATACCCGTACTAATACTCGTATAAGGAGATGTTCCTTATGAGTGTCACAATGACTTACTCGAGGTTTCCTTCTTTAACTCAAAAACAAGTGATATAGACCTTCGTCAATGAGGAAAATATCGCGAAGCGTTCTTCAAGATGAGGCTACCTCATTGTTTTTAACTGGTCCCGATTTATATTACTGCAATTCTTCCTCAACGTGACTTCTAATTTCTAAAGAAGAAAAGCCGGCAGACATTATTTTCGCATTCTTTGAATTGAATCAACACGTGTACAAATAGTGTGTGCTATGTATTATGTAACATAGCTACTAGTTTATTTTCTTATCTTTGTATCAAGTATGAAAGCAGAGAACTGCCATTTCAGTGACTCGGGTTCGAATCCCAGCGTGACAGTTATTTTTTCTTTATTCGAAGGTATTGTTTATGTAATTGATATTGTAATTCTGTTATTATTGTTATTATTATTATTATTATTATTATTATTATTATTATTATTATTATTATTATTATTATTTTGCGTGTAACTGTATGAATTTCGATGGCAACTGTCGCCGAATATTAAAAAGTAAATATGGTAAAACTATGAAATAAAGTAAAGAGATGCGCGTAATTTTATCGTAAAATTATATGGCGCAACGAATTTTATCTTATCGTAAACGGTTATCGTCGAATATACACGGTTAAAGGAGCACTCTGTTGATCAAATTAATAGAAGTTGCTAGACAAGTATTGGCCACCGGCAGAAAAAAATACAGAGTAACTGCAAGTCGAGTACGTACTATTGTACAGGAGTATACTCAAAGACCTTTAGAGAACTATCTTCGTGGCTTGGTTCACAATTTTAATTTGCAATCCACGCAAGCAGTTTGAGACAAATGTCAATTGTATTTGGCATTTGGAAAGTTAAGCAAAAATGATAATAAACTTATGTCCAACTAGCAGCGTTCACCCCGCTTCGCTGGGGTCACCCCGGAACGCAATAAACCTTGTTAATTAGATAATTTTTACTTTTTCGCTTTCAAGTGATATGATAAAAACCATAGTAGATTGCAGTAAATGTTAACATTATATCGCCTGTCATTTATGTTAACCCGCCGAGTGACACGGTCATGCGGGTTGCATATAAATACGTTTATTTTTACCTATGATGAACTAACAAAGGATTTGTACGTTATGGACACTTGAATGGTCAATTATCTCAAGACACTGGTAATTAAAAATTAAAGTGATATGATAAAAACCATCTAGGGTCCAAATCCTAATAACCCCCCAAAAATGAAAGAAATTGGTTCAGCCGTATTAGCGTGATGAGGGAACAAAGGATTTGTGCGTTCTCTTTTATATATAAGATATAAGTTGGAAGAATTTCAAAACAGATTAAAGTAGCCAGAATTTTTCAATGTAAGTTCACATACTTTATATATATCTGCGACTTGGAACTAAAAGGGCTAATGTCAACACGAAGTAGTTTGGAGTATATATACTATTCATATTAACATTTTCTTTTCTTGCAAGAGCTTCTCCGTGGCTAAGCGGTTAGCGTACGCGCCTTTGGCGTGGGATGCCCGGGTTCGATTCCCGGCGGGAGCTCATGTGGTTCGGATTCCACGTTAATCAGTAGGTCCACGTCTCATATAGCCTCGCTGCTGAACGGGACGTTAAACTCAAAATCAACTCAACTCTTTTCTTGCAAAAGAAAATATCCATTTATAGGCGTTAAAATTTAACGAACATCTCATTTTTTTGCCAAAAAGTGACACTGGCCCTTTTAGACCCAATTTAATCGACAAGATATTAAGATTCTTCTTTCTAAGGATTCATGTTAAGTAAGTACTTTTCAAATATAATAAATGTAATATGTTTATCTCAAAAATACTTTGGGTGGGGGCGCGGTGGCTCAGTGGTAGAGTGTTCACCTCCGGTGCTTGGGGTCCCTGGTTCGATCCCAGCTCGTGCCGTGTGGACTTTGTGGTGGACAAACACCGTGCTCGTGGGTTTTCTCGGGGTTCTCCCGTTTCCTCCCACTTTCTTCATTCCACCATTTCACTCATTTCTCATTATCACCGTCTCCTTTAGCCTAACCGGCATAACCGTGGGACGTTAAACTTAAAGATTTCATTTTTCAAAAATACTTTTTGTTAGCAATGTCTTTTTTTACTCTTTTTATCTTACTGTAAGGCTTTATGCAAGATTGGTACTTCTAAAATATAATGATCATAGTGTAATGTTAATCAAAGTCAAGTTGTTCAAAAAGTATACTGTAATGTAAAATAATTATATACGTATAAAATCTGATCAGATGCAACAGAAAATACAAACAAATGCTATTTGTTTGTAATGTTTGTCATTTGTCTTTCAGTTGTTTTTAAATCCTTATTATAAGGCTTCGTGTTAGGTTAGCACCGTTAATATATAATAAGAATAATGTAATGTTAACCGAAGTCAAGTTGTTAATATTATATATATCTATATATATAATTTGATGAGATTTAGTGGAGAAAATATATATAATAGTTTTCAGTAAGGATTTTTTGTTTATAATATACTTCTTGTTTCATTATTTTTTATTTGATTCCATGTCAGTAAGGCCTAGACAAAGAATGACGTGTACAGAAGGAATCGTCCTCAATGCAATATCGTATATCAGTGGCTCCCAATCATGTTTACCTGGCACCCTCAATGCAAGCCCTTAATACTTCACACATTTCTTCCCGCTTGTTGGCTACACGTACTTTTTCTGATCTTTTACCTGATTTTAGATACACCATTGAATTTTCAATTCGATAATAATAATAATAATAATAATCTCTATATATTTATATTTCCTCTAGCAAGACTTCTGAATACTTTTGTAGTCCAATAGTATTATTTACCAGCTGTATTCCTAATTAAACCACAGTTCGTATTCAAAAAATATTTTGCATTCCTACTTTTAATTTAACATATCTCTTATATCATTCGTAATATTTCTAATTAAGAATGTAGTTTATGTCTGTCAGTAGCTTCTGCACTTCTGTTCTTCGAAATAACATCCCATCAATGTGGGTTTTCATCGCTCCAATAGTGATAATTTTTTCGGTTCACCAGACCATATAAGGTAAATATCACTTCATCAAAGAATACCGGAGGGAGGGGCACGGTATTTCAGTGGTAGAACGCTTAGCTCTGGTGTGTAGGACTACTGATTCGATTCCCGGCGAAGTAAGGTTGTGGTGGACAATATTGTATAGGTGAGTTTTCCCGGGGTACCCTCGTTTCCTTTCGATTTCACCCGTTCTTTCATCATCATTCACTTGCTTTAATCATCGTCATCCTAAAGGGCATAATGTGGGACGTTAAACTGACAGTCTGAAAGTTACCAGAGAATATTGCTGTCATCGATATTTCATATCATTACTTCGCAAAACTCAATGCGGTGATCAAAGTCGTCTTCCGTTATTTCATGCACTAAACGCATTCTCCTAGGGTTTCAACTTATACCGCCTTATGCAGAGTCGTTTTGACGTATGATTAGCGTCATACTAAAGGTTTGACTACTGCAATTAACATGTTAATCGAACTCTTTAGTATGGTACTAATCATACTTCAGAATGACTTTACATAAAGAGCATAGTGTACAAAAATTCATTGCGCTGAACTCTGGGAAACACCTAGCTTGTTAGCAACTCTGGTCATTAATGAATGCGGAATTTCCACAAAAGATTGTAAATTAAAAGAAACTGCCAAATTGCTACATTGTTTCGGCTTTCCTGATCGCATGCGGTACCTTTCTGCAAAACATTCAATGGTCTCTCTAGGCAGTTGACTTCGAAATTGGGTTATAGTCGGAAAATGTAGCATTAAATAACTGTTGTACCTCTGTATATGATCTCTTCCTATCCTATAACCGGTGTCACGTCAGAAGGGCCCGAACAAAAGGGCGAGGACAGAAAGGCCTTAGTCAAAAGGGCTCCAGTCATAAGGGCCTGAGTCAAAAGGACCCTGGTCAGAAGGGCCCCGGTCAAAAGGGCCCCCTAACAAAAAGGCCCCATGTCAAGAAATCTCAGATAAGCCTGCAAAACTTCAGAACTATAAAAATACTTATTAGATGAAAAATATTACGTGGACATACATGTTTATTTGTGTTGAAAGAACATACATGTGGAAAAAATATAGGGTTAGTAAAAATGTTACGACAGACCAGTAATAACGATACGCGTGAACGGAGGTAAAGTAAATATTGCAGATGGTGGATTCTGCGATATTTGATATCACACAATATCTTTTGAATGGAAAGAGGTGGGTTTGACACATCAATTTAGTCTAGAATGTTCCCACAGATGAGAAGAAGAACTCATTTTTTAAAATCTATCTTCATTCGTTTGCGAGATAGGGTGCTACGTTTGACATTTGTATCTAGTAGACCAAAGTATCTGGACAGGCAAAGAGACACGTAGACGTAGAAAAGTAAAAGGTTGCAGGTTGATGCGAAAACTACACTGAGTGAGGGCGTGAACATAATGACAGCCATCCTAGATTCGCCATATTGGATATCACATAATATTTTTAAATGGAAAGGAGTATGTTTAGCACATCAATTTAGGATTGAATTTTCCTACAAACGAGAATATGATTCATTCTTTACCAATCCTCATTCTTTAGGAGGAAAGTGTGCTATGTTTGACATTAGTGTGTAGTAAACAAAAGTATCAGGACAATAAAATAATAATGTGGCGGAGGAAAAGCAAATGTTGCAAGTGTGTGTTGTTGCAAAAACTACATTGAATGGGGATGTGGACACTGTTGATCACATAAATATTCAGATATTATTAAAAAACTATATAAAATGTCCTCTAAAATTATTTTATTCCTCCAAGTTAATACAGTTAGTATTTAATAGCAAACACACAATCATTTATAACTTTCTTTAAGCATTTCGGCATCGTTGTTACAATTTTCCTGGTGTAGTGTGGGGAAATATTGTTCCAATCTGTATGTAATGCTTTTCTCAAACCTTCTTTCACCGTAGCTCGTATATATTGACCTTACGTTGCAATTCGCTCCAAAGATTCTCAATGGGATTAAAGCCGGTACTGTGTGGTGGGGTTTAGCGAACTTTTGGGCATTTTTAAAGCAATCTTTTCTTTACAACATATACTTTGTTTGGGATCAATATCTTGATAAAATTAGAAGTCCTTCTAAGAACGTTAAGATATATTTCTTCTGTATTTTAAAGCAGCCTGGAAGTTCTTGACATTTATTTCTGTATTTACTTGTCGAAACACTATTATTCTACCATCATATTCATGCAGGTTTAACTTAAATTCGTCGATAAAAACATTCCCACCAGTTTTTGGGTTTATTTTCAAAAGCTCTAGAAAATTTAAGTATCTTATATTTCTTAATTTGGGTAATACATGGTTTCTTTCTAGCAATTCTACTATTATATCCTTCCCGTATTAACTCTACATGGTACAATACACTGACCAGAAGAAACATCGTTATCACCCACTACTATTTGAAAGACGTTGTTGAGCTCTACCAAATATTCGAAACTGCACATTAAAAGCATTCTATTGCTTTATAGTCGTAAAGTAACAATTAATCGCAAATATACTTACTATTAAAATATGTTATACATACGTGGTAACTTCTCAATATTTTACAAACGTAAGCAAACGAACAGAAACGTTAAGAACACAATGAAGTACTATTTATTAGTTACCTGTCTAAATATTTTCTTCTACTAGAAACAAATGTCAAACTTAGCACGCACTATCGCGTAAATGAATAGAGATCGGTCAAAAGTCGGCTCAGTAAAGGATGCGCACGAGACGAGTCGGGACAGAATTTTCCTGAGAATATCCGAGTCGAGACTGCTCTTCCAATAGAAAAATGCACATTTTTCGAGTCGAGACATCACATTTACAGTACATTTTTGAGACGAGACAGCCTCAAATCTTGTCTCGTGCGCATCCCTAATTCAGATTATCGTTTGTAGCAACATTCTAGCCTAAATTTATGTGACACAAGTACCTTTGTCTATTTGAAAATATTTTATGGTATATAATATGCGGAATTCAAGTTGGGTGACATGATCATTTAACGCAGTTTTAACACCAATACCAACCTGTAACATTTACTTTTCCTTTGTCCATTTGTCTCTTTGTTACTGTCCTGTCATGATACTTTTTTCTATTAGATACATATGTCAAACACCCTGCCTCATAAACAAATGGTAATGTGTCAAAAATGAGTTCACCTTCACATTTGTGGAAATAAAAAGCCTAAACTGAAGTGTAAGATCATAGCCTTTTCCATTAAAAAATGTACGATCCGCAATATAGTAATTCAAAATGGCTTCTACGGTGACCACACTCCAACCCAATGCAGTTTTTGCAATAACACCAATTGCTACATTTGATTTTCTCCCGTCCACGCGTGTCGTTATTATCGTTCTGTCCCAATACTTTTGACTAACCCTGTATGGAGATCCACATGTATGTTCTTACACCAAAATTAAAGAAACGTTTTCAAGATAATATTATTCATATAATACGTATTTTTCTACTTTGATTCAGGGGCAGAAATTGAATTTTAGAACTAAGGGAACAGTCATTAATAGATAGTCTGATTGGGCTAGGTCTCGAGAATACAAACTTAGAGATATGATATGATATGATTTTCACTTTAGCATCCCTTTCAGCAGCGAGCCTGTATGAGATGTGGACCTACTGACTAACGTGGAATTCGAACCACATGAGATCCCGCCGGGAATCGAACCCGGGTCTTCTACGTCTACAAACTCAGAGAGACGCGGCTGAAAGCAAACTTTCATCGAGAACCGACTTAAGCGATAGGGATTGTTGCAGAACAAACAGCAACCAAACAAAATTAAGATCACCATTCAAGTTTCCTTTTTGTCTCTAATAACCACTGATATTCTTCCTTCTATTAGACAATCACTTCTACTTACTAAGGTGGCACTATCCACTCGTGCATCTTTGATTTCCACTTCTGTTTTCATTTCAGGCTTTCTGGCCGTGGGATTATTTCTACCCGGACTCTTTCCACTCAAGCCCTTTTTCGCGAGACCCTCTTGACATGAGGCTCTTTTGACTCGGGCCCTTTTCTCGCGGGGCCGTTTTGAGGGAGAGGCCCTTTAGACTCAGGCCCTTTTGTTGCGGTGCCCTTTTGACCCGGGCCCTTTTGTCGAAGGGCCCTTTTGACGCGGAGCCCTTTTGACTCAAGGCCCTTTTGACGCGGGGCCCTTTTGACCCGAGCCCTTTTGACCGGGGCCCTTTTGACCCGGACCCTTTTGACGCTGGGCCCTTTTGACCCAGGCCCTTTTGACGCGGGGCCCTTTTGACCCGGGCCCTATTGGCGCGGGGCCCTTTTGACCGGGGCCCTTTTGACGCAGGGCTCTTTTGACCGGGGCCCTTTTGACGCGGGGCCGTTTTGACGTGGGGCCGATTTGACTCGGGCCTTTCTGTCCTCGCCCTTTTGTCCGGGCCCTTCTGACATGGAATCAACAACACATAGATGATATACAGGTTGTCCCAAATGTAATGGCGAAAATTGAAACCACGGATTCCAAACACCAAAACAAAAAAAGAATGTTCATATGACATATAATCCGGAAATGAACAGTGGCGGAGTTAGGCAGCTTCGAATGTGAGGGAAACAACTTTACACCTGCCAGCGGAATAATGATAGGAGCTAGGAAGAGGATTCATAAATACATAAATATCATCTTGACTTGACATGTTAAACGCATGTTACACAACTGCACCAGATATTCTCCATACGACGTCATTATGGATTCACTGACCGTCTGTAGGGTAGGGATAATGAAAAGTTGCTGTAAAGATGCAAACAAAAAAGTTGTTATCCATGGCACGATTCCACGCATATATACAATAAGAGTCAGAGTAAAAAAAACACTTAGAATGGTTGCATAATCTCAGGTGGCAATGGATAGTGGTATATCAGATAGGAACTCGCAGAGATAGGGTAGAAATAAGTACAAGTGTAACTAGTTGGATCATATAATGAAATAACAGGCAGAATTCACAACGACGTACTGTATTTTGTAACGTAGTATCTTAAACAGACTTACACTACAAACTACTAGGTCATACGTGCTAACAATAAACGTACCTACAGAATATGCTCAAAGTGCTGCGTAACTGTTCACACGCATCTTATACTGTTTTGTAAATCGGGAAGTTTCTTTCCCCCACATTCGAAGCTGTCTAGCTCCGCTTCTGTCCACTGCGGGACTATATATCGCATAAACCTTTTTTCTTGTTTTGGCGCCAGGAATCTGTGGTTTCATTTTTCGTTATTACTTTTTGGACACCATGTATAAAAAGATCACTGTTGTATTGGTCCTATTTCCACGTTTCTTCAATCATTTACCTAGTTCAGCAACACCGTCTTTGTGTCAAATAGTAACACAGAGCTTGTATTAACCGCAACACCGTCTCTACGTCAAATTGCAAGACAGAGGTTTGTGTTAACCGCAACACCGGTCTCGGTGTAGAAATAATACGAAACACTGGTAGTCGCGCTGGGACCACTGGAATGTGTTAAAACTGACCTGGCTTTACATCATCATTTTCTCACTATGTGCATATTTCAGCGCAACTCATTTAAATTCTTGGTATTTCAACAATAAAAGATAAAATACTACCCTAACAGCACAAGATGTACTAGGCATGTACCATTTAGATGTCCCAGCTACTTTTTAGGTACCCGATACTTGATACATATAGTATTCATGTGCTCAGTATGTACTTCAGCTACCTAAAGTTTTAGGTACTTGTTACACCTAATTGATATTTGCGACTGTGTACCACAAATGTAGCATGTATATACCTGGCTCAGTTTCGCACTGTGATAGTCATTTGTTTTCATGTCGTCACTTGAGACATATATCTTTCCTATTCGAGGTACGTCCTTTAGGAGCATACTTGTTCAGATACTTATGACACATAATTGATATCTGCAGCGACGCACGAATGACAGCCAGCTATTTGCAATTCCTCTTGCGCAGTAACATGCAATGGTTTCTCGGGCTTTCCGCTCCACTTTCTGTCCTAGTACACAATCGCTTAGAAAGAAAGAAACAACAAATGCATCAAATTTGGGAGATGAATTTAGAAGAAAGAAATGACATTACTGATTAATAAAAATTCAGATGAATCTTTCATACATATGTGAATAGTTAATTATTTACGTAGTTAGGGATAAAGAATTGTATTTTTTTAGATGCCAACTGTCGCCGATCCTTTGAAAGTGAATATGGAAGAACTATGAAATAAAGTAAAAAGACGCGTGTCATTTTTTATAAAATTACATGGCGAGCGGATTTTATCTGATCCCAAACGGTTATCGTCGAATATACAGGGTTAAAAGTGCACTCTGATTAGCCAAATTAAAAAGACCCCAAGGGGTCTAGAAGCGACGTCTCCATCGTCTTCGTGGCTAAGTTGGAGTAGCACGCGACTAGTAATCAAAGTGTTGGTGTTTAGCGCCCACCCAAGGGTACTTTTTCTTTTACTTTTTAAAAGTGTTTTTTAGACTCACCTTAATGTAAACAAATTACGCATAAAGGCGATTTAACATATTTTATGGCAGTTATTTTCGCTTACGGTATGGGGAAGAACATACCTAGAACATACTAAGTAAGTGCCCCAGGTACATATCAGTCATGTGCCTAGGGGCGGACATAGACTGTGACTATCACTTGCCATCTATGTGATTTCTCTCTCATAGGTACATAAGGCACATACTGGACACATTTTCATGTACCTGAAGGAACATTATAGGCATATGCCTGCTATGTAATTGTGCTGTTAGGGTAGCAGCAATGTACTCTCCTCAAAAAGAGAAATTTAAAAAGCCCGAAAAAGAGGTAATGTCTGGGTAAAAGAGGACTTCTGGCAACCTTAATGGTAATTTGACAACGATGGCATCACTCCTCATGAGAGTGTATTTGCTAGTCATAACAGTTTGTTTGAAAACTCCTTCAAAGCGGTGGAATGAAATATGTATTTTTTGAATAATATGGAAGATATCACCTTCCCATTATTGAAATATTGCAACTAACACGTAAACATCACTACTCATATACGTATGTGTTTTAATATGAACAGTGATCATTATTTTCTGCCTCCTTCTCTGCTCGCTTCCTCTCCATAATCCGTATTGAATTTGCGAATGTAAACGAGATTTTTCTTCTCTACGGCAAACTGCGCTTTATACTTAGCCTACTTTCTTAAAGTGTAGGTTCACGTGTCATATAACCTCCATGCTGAGGAGAGGTGCTAATCTCCATTTACTGAAAGTTGAAGTTTAAAATTTATTCGTACAGTATGGCATTCTATCACTTCAGTTTGTCATAGCAAATTCTAATTTGCCGGTAGTCGTACGATGTGTCAGTAAAAAATCAGATGAGTTTTAGATTTCCAAACAACGTATGCTATGCATAACCGTCGGAAGTCTTATAGAACTGCTTCGTCTGTCCGTTTGGTTTCGGCATGCGGTTTTTCGCGATCGATTCAGTGTCTCAAGAGTAGGTTCCATCTCTTACGTTAACACTCTATTTAAACCGGAAGTGGTTCAAACTAGTTATTTCTGGTTTTCAGAGTCTCAAAGCAAAGTACCATAACTATCCCGAGTACTCTATCTAAATCAAAATTGGTTCAAATGTAATATTACTTCCGTTTTCTATATTGATTTCCAAAAAGGAAGAACGGTAAGACATATCGAGATGCAGTTTTCTGTGATCGATGCACTGTCCCAAAATAGGTTCTATCCTCTTCATTAATCCTCCATTCAAACCGGACGTAGTTCAAATCAGTTATGTCCGGTTTCAATACTGATTTCCATAGAGTAAAATAAGGAAAGTGATCGCGAGATGAGGTTTTTGACAATCGATTCAGTGTTCGAAGAATAGGTTACATCTCCTCCATTAACTCTCTATCGTAACCATAAATGGTTCAAATTACTCACTCCCTGTTTCAACGTTTAGCACCATAGAAGGGAAACGGTGACAGATAATGTGAAGCAGTTTTCTGCAAACGAGTCAGCGCCTCAAGTCAACGTACCATTCTATCCCGAGCATTCTACCGAAACCGAATGTGATTCAAATGGGGGATGCGGCACAGGATCGACACGGCATACGACCGACAATTCAGCTCAGAAACCTGTTTCGGTCCTGTGCCGTGTCGATCCTGTGCCGTTTCGGTCCTATGCCGTGTCGATCCTATGCCGTGTCGATCCTATGCCGTGTCGATCCTGTGCCGTTTTGCTCTCACGCCGCTGCTCTGAAATAATTTAACTTTTAATCATATGCCTAAAAAAATAATATTTTTATTATCTGTTTAATCTTTGCTCTTACAAATTATAAACTCCTGTCGATTCTATGCCTGTGCAAGTTATATGCATAGAATACGTACGATCGAAACGGCATAGAGCCGACACGGCATAGGACCGAAACGGCACAGGATCGACACCGCATAGGACCGAAACGGCACAGGATCGACACGGCATAGGAACGAAACGGCACAGGATCGACACGGCACAGGATCGACACGGCGCAGGACCGAAACGGCATAGGACCGAAACGACGCACGATCATCCCCACTGCGTAGTATCTATAAAACCAAATATGTATTTCTCATAAAAGCAATCAGAGACCTGTCAATTGATTTTAAAATATAAGAATTATAAGATATTTACTATATGAATATTAATAATTGTGAGTGACAAAAGAATGATAGTGCTAAGTGGACAAAATATAATTTCTTGTGTGCTTGGTCAAAAGCATTTCTATATGTATGGAATACTTATATTTATTATTATTATTATTATTATTTTATTATTATTATTATTATTATTATTATTATTATTATTATTATTATTATTATTATTATTATTATTATTATTATTACGTTTTAACTCGTTTTGAAATCATGGCCTGATTACACTAGAAAGCGAAAGCCATGAGAAATGTAAGCTAAGTAGTAATATGGAATACTTTTAATGTTGCTCACTAGAGGAAACATGCTCGCATGTCTTCTCGTCTCGATATCGAGACCACAAGAGACTTTTTTAATAAGAAGCTCAGTTGGGAAGTAATAACTGAGCCGATGGCTCGAGCCGGCTCGCTTGGGGTGAACCATCGGCTCGAGCTGGCTTGGTTGGATGAACCATCTGCTCGGTTCGGCTCATCTGGGCCGAAGGCTCTTGCTGACACGGTTCGGTGAGCTGTTGGCTCGGCTCACTTCTCGGTTCGGGTCCATAGTGAGTGAGCTGTGAGCGCAGCTGCTCAAGTTGTTTACAATTGTAAACCCGGGCCGAACAGTTTTGAAGATATTTGGCCAGTGCCCTATAACTTTTAACAATGTTTGGCTCGAGCCCGAATACTCAACCTAAACCCTCAACCCAAATTCACAAGCTCGTGAACAATATCCTTGACTCCTAGAATTCACGACTACCGAGGTTAGCAATCAACTAGTTTTTTAGTATTCAAACACAGACCGCGTTTCTTTCATGTTTAAACACAGTGTTGTTATAATTATAATTATAATTATAATTATTATTTATTATTAATAATAATAATAATAAAAGTTGTACTAGTAGTAGTACTAGTATCATTGATAACCTATATTGTCTATGCAAGATACTTGAAGAGAATACTCGAAACTACAAACCAGATTTGGTTCGACTCGACCCGAATTCGAGTCGAGTTGGAGGAAATTTTTCGAATCGCGTTCAAAGATGTCTGTTTTTAGTCGAATCGAGTTTCAAAGAATACTCGCTCGTACTCACTCGTGCCCATCGTAGGATGACCACATTCTAACAATCGAA
Organism: Thermobia domestica; assembly: GCF_964235325.1. Lineage (NCBI taxonomy): Eukaryota > Metazoa > Arthropoda > Insecta > Zygentoma > Lepismatidae > Thermobia > Thermobia domestica. The sequence continues at coordinate 102,743,508 of NC_137461.1, forward strand.
AAGTAGGACACAAGTATAATAGTACTGTATATGATATTTTACTGCGTCAGCAATACGCATATCATTATTTCAATTAATGTTAACCTTAAGTTAATGAACATTTTTGTTAAGAAGAAGCACTGAACAAAATTATTAAAGGAATTAAACACAACTCCAAATGCTTTGATGAATAACAAATTGGTATATTTTATGAACGTACAAAGTTCGTGTTGGGCTAAATAATAATAATAATAATAATAATAATAATAAATTTCGAAGCGTGGTATTATTTTAAGAAATGAAAGAAAATTTAAACCGGCACAAAGGAACTTCTATTTAACTTGGTTAGCATCACTGTCATAAGTTCAATAAGAAACCTTTCCTACTTTACCGATATCTCAACAAGGCCTTCTCAGTAAAAGCGATGTATTGTAAAAAATGGTTTGTTGATTGTTCTCCATCCCTAGTCTTCTGAGGAGTGTTAAAAAACACAGCGGTTCATCATTCAGGAAAAGAGTGTGTTTGATTCAAAATATTGTGAATAAAGAATGAAACATTAAGATATTGCAAATAAATTAACTCTGGACATTTCGCAGGACATTTTAAAGAAGAAGGATATTTCTCGATTTCCTGGACATCTTCGCAACACGCAGGACAGCTCTTTGAAAAACAGTACTGTACTGCGAAAATCAGTACGTCTGGCTACCCTAGCCCATCCCTACGAGTAACGCAGTATGGCATTTTAGCCAATGTTACCTTATATGAAAATATTCATAACTTATAGCTGTCAAGTAAAAATGTGTCCTTGCATTTACATAAAGCAATTCAGAAAGGGCAATAATAATAATAATAATAATAATAATAATAATAATAATAATAATAATAATAATAAAAGCTATAGTAATAGTAGTACGGAAAATTGAAGTGATAACATTTGTTCACATATTCTAAGTTTCAGACCTAAAAGTAACGCGTTACTTTCGAAGTAAAGTAACAGTTACTTTTTGGGGGCAAGTAACGCGTTACATTTTAGGAAAAAGTAAAGTAACTTGTAACGCGTTACATTTTTACATGTAACTTACCCAAAACTGTCCATGGGAAAATTGTTCACTGCTCGGGCCAAGATTGTTTCTGACTGTCGACAGATGGATGCCGTTTATGGCAGACCTTTGCCTGAAGTACTGCCCAAAGTTTGTAGTCCAACGGGTTAAGATCCGGGCTGCTAGAAGGCCAATCAGTGGTAGAAATGAAGTGAGGGACGTTCCGCGCCAGCCAGTCCTAAGTTGGTTTCGCTGTGTGGCCTGGAGCGGAATCCTGTTGGAAGGTCCACCTTTCTCCAGGGAACATGGTAGTAGATAGTGGTTACACTATAGGTGTTAGCACTGTGTTCTGGTATACCTTGGCAGATGTTTTAACACCTTGTTCGCAAAAATACAGCTGGGTTGTGCCTGAGTAGCTCACTCCCCACCAAACCATCACTGAGGCAGCATGATGTGTCGGGTGTCATCCAGAAGTCCTAAACGGCAGAACTCCTAAAAATATAGGCACTAGACCTGAATTTTAGTACTTCTGCAGTTTAGGACTTGTGGCACGGTATGATTTTTAGGATTTCTGCCGTTTAGGACTTGTGCCGCGATATGATTTTTAGGACTTCTGGCGTTTAGGACTTCTGCCTTTTAGGACTTGTGCCGTTTAGGTCTTGTGCCTTTTTCATTCACTTGGTTTAGTTCTGAAATTCGCCACCACCCCACGAAGTTGCGACGATGCAGCAACTAGTTGGCAATAATGTCACGAACGTAGCTAATTCCAACAATAACAGCTATATTTGTACTACTAAGATTATTATTATCACTATCTGTTCTGCACTTATACGTGAATTACATAATACAACTTATTTCATTCTAAGAATTAATTACATAATTAGTTAAGAAATTCGTTTCTTTCGAATGGAGATACGAGAATCCCAAGACAAATTCCTAAAACAAAAATAAATAAATAAAAAATTGAAAAAATGTTTAAAAAGCATATTTTACCAGACTTCTGAAAGCAAGAAAACATTCAGAATTTCAATATATGCTGTGTGGAGCGAATTTTATTAAGAGTAAGACAAAAATCCACCAAAGTTTACTTAATTAAGACAAAAGCTCACTAGACATTTCACGAGTAAACATTAAATACCAACGGTATACATAAAGAACGCAGTAGATTTAAAATTGAACAAAGAACATTTACTATGCAATACATTGGGTGACATTCATAAGTTCTAAACGGCACAAGTCCTAAAAATATAGGCACTAGACCTAAATTTTAGGTCCTGTGCCATTTTTGCAGAAATTACTACATAGTCATTTAGGGGTGTAGCCTGCATTTTTTTCTAGGGGAGCTTGATTTTTATATATTAAAAGCAAATCAAAAGTTTATTTTCAGATTACGAAAGCTTCAATACGACAATAAATTTATACATATTACACATGTACATAAATACATAATATTATTGTATTTCCAGTTACTTCCTTTTTGAAACCTGGACCTTGACAGAGCGTAAATTTAAAACCACAGCTTGTGGGAAATGTACGAATAAGTTAGTTATAAGAAATCGGAAACTGTTCATGGAAGTTCATTTGTTTGACTGTATTTATCTTCTGTACTCTTATATAAAAGAGTAAAGATGAGTGATTTTTGGGCATACTACTACAAGTAGAGTCGATAAATTTTAGTTATAAAATATAATTTTCTTATGAAAGCAGTACATAAGAAAGAATTTTTGGAAATAAGTATCGTAAAAAGGGTGGGGTAAGATTTTTTTAAAGGGTAGTGTATCTCGCAAGTTTCTAAAGCTAGTAAAATAAAACTTGGCATATAAGCTTTTCTATTAAAAAAAAACAACTGAAAATTGAAAATTGAAAATTGAACACATAAAAGGGAAAGAGCAAAGGGAGCACATTTTTTTATGTTCGATTTCCCCATTACTTACTCAGAAAATATGTAAATAAATTAAGGAAGGATTTGTTTAAGCTAGATGCGTGAAACTCGGCATTTGAACTTTTAACTAAAAGTAATAAAATACTATATGTTTCAGCGTCTTGAAAATTACACTTCTAAGCGAAAGGAGAGTCAGTTTCTATAATATTAAAATATCCCACTGCTTATGAGATTTGGGCAGAAAACTCTTTTTCCTTTAGGCCTCGGTTCATCCAGTTAAGCAAACGAGAGTACAAAGTGGCTGATTAATTAGGTTCTTTTAATTATTTTAACATGTTGACGTAGTTTAATTCTTTTAAAACTGTATTCTTTCACATTCTATTATAAACATATTTCATTTGCTGTAATTATTAAACACGTTTAATAAACATAAAACAGACTAACCTCCGGTCCCGGCCAGAATATGTTTTTGGTGTTAAGCCATCATTTGCCGTCCGTAACATAACCTTTGATTTAAACTTCACGTACTATCAAGACTCAAGTCTCAGAAATGTAGCATATATGAAATATACTACTTCTACTACTACTACTATACTACTACTACTACTAAATATTAATAACAATAATAATAATAATAATAATAATAATAATAATAATAATAATAATAATAATAATAATAATAATAATAATAATAATAATATAATAATAATAATATGTACTTCTGAAATACATATGTATCTATGTGTTATTAATTCTTTCATAATCTTGAAAGAAACTTTTGATTTGTTTTTAGTTTGTAAAAATGAAGGCCCTCTAGAAAAACTTGCTGGCTTATTATTCCATTATTATTATTATTATTATTATTATTATTATTATTATTATTATTATTATTATTATTAATATTATTATTATTATTATTATTATTATTATTATTATTATTATTATTATTATTATTATTATTATTATTATAGGACAACAGTGATGGCTTATTGCTTGCAGTGCCTAGTAGTAGTTGTTTCCTTTCATCTTCTCAGTTAGAACTTCAGACTGCAGGTCAAAGTGAGCTTCATGGATCACCTGCAAATGCATCTAAGAAGATAGTGTAGAATCCTTCAGATGATCTCCTGAACATGTATGGTTCTATCCAAAATCTGGAACTAGAAAACTGACAGCTCGGAAAAGGAAGAGATGTGCTATTCTCACAGACACTCTAGAAAAAAGTACTTTCGAAATGAAAAAGAAGCATCTAAAAGCAACCGAAAACGTAAAATCATCAGCTGAGAAGAATTTATTCTCAAGTCGTCTGTTTGGTTTCTGAAGAACCGTACGAAGAACAGGATACAGAAGAAGACTGGGTACAGTGTTTATGTTGTGAGAAGTGGTCTCATTGGTCGTGTTCCGAGAGAAATCCGTACTACATCTGTATAGATTATAGACATTGACTGCCACAGTGAAAATGAGTGAAGCGATGTTCAAGCTGTAGATTTGATAGCATTAAATTTCTGAATCAAGTCCGATTGTTGCAACTTACCCCAGATGATGTTGCAATTTACCCCATGGGTGGGGCAAGTGTCAACAGTCGGACTTAGTTCAAAAAGTGGATGCTATCAAAACTGCCGTTCGATGTTTTGCACTTCTCTTTTTTTGGTATGTAGTTAAGGCATGTACCTTTTAGTACACTCAATATAGTTTTTATATCTATAATAATTTTCGAGTAAAAAAACAGACCTGAAAATTGTTGCAACTAGCCCCATCTTCCCCTGCAATCACTTTTTCAAAAAAAAAATGTATAAAGCCAGTAAAGCAATTAACATGTAGGTCTATTTTCGAAGATAATATAGGAATTTTTCGTGCTGCTAATTATTTATTTTTAAAAAATCAGATGCTGAAACCAATCGATATAGCGCAGTTTAAGCAATTCAGTTTGTTTTATTTAAAAAGAAAACTCTCTATTTACAAATTTGATTGTTCCTATGTATTAGAGCAGTCTTCGAAAAATCAGTGCCTATTGTATTTCTAAAATATAGCTGGAGCCGCGGTGGGTCAGTGGTAGAGCGTTCACCCCTGGTGCATGGGGTCTCGGGTTCAAACCCTGCTCCCGCCAAGTGAACTTTGTGGTCGATAAACGCCGTGTGCGTGGATATTCTCGGGGTTCTCCCGTTTCCTCCCACTTTCTTCATTCCACCATTTCATTCATTTCTCATAATCACCGTCTCCTTCAGCCTAACCGGCATAACCGTGGGACGTAAAACTCAAAGATTTCATTTCATTTTCTAAAATATAGCTGTATTGATTTATTGGTATATATTTACCTTCAGTTTGTTTGAGAGAAAATTATTACAAGAACTAAAAAGTGTTTCTCTAGTAAATACGTTTTCATAGTTTAGCTATTTACGTTACTAAACAAATTTGGTTTTTTTAATACATAAAATGGCGCCCGTATATATATAGGGTGTAACTTAATTAATATAACAAACGTCGTTAGGTGATTCCTGACACCGAAATAAAACAAAAACTATACAACAACCTGGGTGTAACACCCGAAAATTTATCGGAAAAATGTATAAACCGCCATAACTCATGAACAAAACGTCGGATTGAAGTCGGGCAAAAGAATGTCCATTGTTTTTAGTCGTAGATTCGATTAGTGTACAGTGACGATGCAAGGATGACTTCCAAAGAAACTGGAGTATTCCTTTGAGTATTTTATCAAACGTTGAATGAAGAAATGATCAATCAAGTACAAGATTTAACATTAAAAAATAATAGTGCATCGTTCAAGTTAGAAGAACACTCAGAATTCGAAAGAAAGAGAGATACACATGTGTGATTCATCTATTTTGTCTCAGTACATAATGACGTCTCGGAAGAATATTTTAAATGGAACGAAGTCTTTAACGTATCACACTTATATCTTCTAGGCTAATGGTAACGGATGATAAATGAACGGCTTCCTGTCCAAGAGTGTGTGAAAAAGGAAAAATAACTTTGATCCAGATTAGGTTTAAAACGACTGTCCATAGGACAGTCAGGCGGTATGTAAAGAAATATAACATCGAAAAATACAAAGATCATATGTGATGAACGAGTGTACAAGGAATTCTCCACATGACCCAGGGATTCCAAATATTGTGTGAATAGATATGGGGCAAAAGTAAGCTGCATTAAACGGTAATATGTAATTCCGTGGAATATGGTACTTCTGTGCACAGAAGCAACAAAAGTGGAGAAACAAGGGATGTTGTACACGTTGCATAACGATACCAAGAAGTGCGCTGGAATAGTATACTTGATTTATCCGTTATATGAATCTTCTCCCAGGAATACCTTTGATGGCGTTTTCCCCTTCCTTCGAGTTGGCAAACCTCAACTTTTCTCTGAGCTATGAAAAACTTCATTGCTATTGTGAATATACCAAAATACTATCCTAGTGTAGACCACTTACATTTTGATTTTATCATTGCCGGAGAAATTTTCTCAAAGGAAGCTCGTTGAAAGTACATTTAAAAAAAAGGATAGTCTTTTTTCGACATTCTAATGTACATACCTTAGAGCTGTATGGAATACCTACACGGAGGAATACCTACGGAACTATCGTCCCTTGTGTGCCAATTGCGAGTGGCTTACAGAAGGCTGTCTTGAAGTTTTATTGTGGAATGGCTTCAGTTAGCATGGCTGAGTTGTAATAAGCATCTACGCAACTTGTGAGTGATATACATAGTCAGATGCTCTACTGTTACACGTGTAATTGCTGTATAACAGGATGGGAAATGTTGTGTTCAACGGTAGAGGGTTGTGTCCAGGTATTTAAGGTCGTGTAAAAGTGTAGACGTTGGTGTTTAAGTAAAATTGATTGTGTTAACCTGTACACGCCTGCGCGATGGAAAGATTACCCTGTCCACGAGCTGGCAGATATGCAACTCATTTATGGAGTAGCAAAGGGCAATAGCCCAGAAGTGAGGCGTTTATATCGTGACCGTCGCCCTCAAAAGAGAGTAACTTTCCTTGTATTTTTCCACGCCTCCATATTCGACTTCGAGAGAGGGGTCCCTTCGGTTTCTCGTACGTGAAATCGGAGGAAATAGTCCCATATGGACAGCTGAACTTGAAGACAGCGTACGTCGAATGATCAAAACCGTCTTGAAACTATCATGTGTATGGCGTAAAAACCCACATGCAACTCTAGTAAACGATCAGCAGCAGAAATTTGGTGTAGTGTGGTGGATAATTTTGTGGTAGGATCTTATTTATTATCGGTCTGCCTGTGTGGGAGTACGTATCTTTTATTTTTACGTAATTTTCTCCCAAAATTGATAGAACATGTGCCCTTGAACATAAGACAGCAGATGTGATTTCAGTATGATAGTACACCTGCACATTTTGACAGGAATATGCAGACTTACCTAAATGAAACATTCCCAGATTGGGAGAGAAAAACCTGTGTTATGACAATCTCGTTCATTCTACCTCACGCTGCTTGATTTTTTATTTCGGGGATACGTATGAAACTCCGGCCACGACAGTCGAAGAACTTGTAGCTCGATGTAATATAGCTGCGGCAATCATCTACGAAATTTCAGATGTGCTTGATCACACGCGGAAAAATTTGCTTCGCCGATCTCATCTTTGCAATGCGGTCAACGGTCGACAATATCAGACTGTGAACTGTTATTCTTCATAGCTGTCTCGTGTACACATACTGCATTGCACAAATACTGTACAAGGTACCTCTGAGTATTTCAGTTATCCTACCTTCTCCGAAACAGAATAAATCGATAATTTGAAATTGTATTTCTTTCTTTCCTTGTGTAACACGCGCAAAACCTTGAGTATCGTCGAGTTTCATTCCTTCTGTACTCGTAGTTATTATCTTCCACGGATTTACGTATTACGGGGAGGAAATCTTTTAATCTAGCTTACTTTGGCTCAAATTATATTCACATAATTTGTGGGAATCACTGTTGTTATGTGAAGAATCCCTTATACTCTAGTTCATCGTACATGATCTTTTGCCCCTGACTGTCTTATGCACAGTCGTTATAAACCTACTCTGGATCAAAGTTATTTTTTTCTCATTTTTACACACTTTTAAGTTGAACAGGAAGCCGTTGATTGATCATCCGTTACCATTGGCATAGAAGTTATAATTATGATAAGCTAAAGACTTCGTTTCATTTAAATTCTTCTTCCGAGTCCAGGAATCACCTCCAGACGTTCATTACATTAATGAAGTTACACATTATATATATAATGATAAAAAATAATACCGATATTAGTGTCGATGAAATAGTATTTGGAGTCACTCAGACGAACAGTAACACTCCCGATGCAGTTTAAATCCATACTCAGATTCCATTGCCCTTTATGCTCAAAATGAAACTATTCTCCCCGTGCGAAGAACGGGTATTCTGTTAATAATTTATTATTAAACATCACACCATAAAATACAAAGTGTATCACGTAATGTACACGTTATACTGTTACTTGCTTAATGTATAAATGGAGGATGAAGGACTATTATTGGATCAAAAGATCCAATATATTTCAGACAATAAATTTCTTGTAGGCTTTATATCTGGAGAACAACATATAGTGTACCCAAACCTAAACTATGACTGAACTCAGTATGATGTGCTTAGTGCCTGAATAAAACGAAAGCTCGATTTAGGGGCCATTCAAAAATTCTGTTGCCCTTGATCCAAAAAATCTAATATATTTCATTCAATAAAAAAAATCTTGTACGTCTTATATCTGAAGAATTACATATAGTGCAGCCAAACCAAAACTATCACTTAACTCAGCATGATGTGCTTATTCCGAAAGTAATACGAAACCTTGATTTAGGGACCGTCCAAACGTTTGTAGCCCCTGATCTAAAAAGTCCAATATATTTCATTCAATCAATAATTTTATTGTATGTCTTATATATGGAGAACTACATATAGTGTAACCCAACCCAAGATATCACTTAACTCAGTGTGATATGCTTATTGCGTAAAAAATATGAAAAGTCGATTTAGGGACCGTCCAAAAATTTTGTGGCCCGTTATAAAAAAAAATCCAAAATATTTAATTAATCGAAATTTTTCTTGTATTCCTTATACCTGAAGAACTACATATCTGGAGAAAACTCGATTTAGAGACCGTTCGAATATTTTATGGTAACTGATCCAAAAATTAATATTAGCCAAGATCATAATATTTTGATCCATTTTTTAGATCATTCCTAAAATTCTTGTTTTTATTCAATCTTTCTTTTAAACAGTATCACTCTCTTTGTTCTCAATTTGAAATTTATCAAGCAATTATAAAGCATTGCTTATTATCCAATTTGTATTCGGTGTAGAGCTTCAATTTTCTCAAAGTTTCAAATAAGATAATAAAATATGATTTACTATCGGAATTCGTGTCAGGTATTATTATTACTTTTATTGGTGTTTTCCTTTCTTTCAATTGTTAAAACAAGAAACTACCTTGCACTGTCATAAAATATGTGCTCTTTTCCAATAGCATAATAAGTGCTCATATAATTTTGAACTTTAAAATTAAGGATTGAATCAGTACAAGAAGTACAATTTGGATAACGAATGACTTATAATTGATGTTTAGTGGAGTACTGAAGTAAAGGGATTAAGGACTTTGAAACCCCCCTTGAGCAAGGTATTATGCAAAATTAAGCACGTTTATCATATTAGCACGTTTATATATATAAACACTTGATATTATATAAACTTGTGTTCCTAAAGCCCCTGAACCCCCTAAACATTTGCGTAGAGTACTGATTGTGTTTCTCTTATTATTTTAACCGTTTTATGCTTTGAACGAAATTTGAAGTGCAGGAACCCTGTGAAGGTGACCACCTTTACTATAAAAATTTCTTTAATGGCTCTTAGTTTTTCTTCAAAACAATCAATAACGAACGAAAAATAAATGATTGAGTTTGATTTTAAATCGAAATTTGAAATACCACCAAAAAGTTGGCCCACCCAACCTTATTTTGTAAATGACTCTTAATAATTTTCAAAACAAACTATTTCCTCTTCAAACCAATCAATAAGAAAGGAAAACATGTTATTAGCTTGAGTATTGAATCGATATTTAAAAGCAAAAAAAAACAGTATGAAGTTGACCACCAAATGTATCCTGGAAATAGATATATTTTACTGGTTGTTTTGAAACAAGTGATTTTTTCTTCAAAATAAGCAAACCGCCCCGAAACAAATCACCTTCATCAACATTATTTCTTAATTATATTCTTATGTTTTTCGAATCAAATTACTTTTCTTCCAAACAAGCAACAACAAATCCATATCAAACGATTGATTTTGGTCTTGAATCGAAATTTGTAAGTAAAGGAATCAGATTGAATTTGATCACATTCTAAATTTATTTTGTAAATCTCTTTCTCTATTTTTTCGAAACAAGCGATTTGCTCTTAAAAACAACCAATAAGAAACGCTTGGCTTCGGTTTTGATTCGAGACTTTAAAGTGGAGCCAATATGAAATTCCATCACCCATTTCTCTTGAAAAGACTCTTTATGTTTTTCGAAACAGACTATTCTTTTTCAAAATAATTAGTAGCATACGCATATCAAACAATTGATTTTGATTTTCAATCAAAATTTTAAGTGGAGGAACAAGGGTAAATTTGGCCATATACCAACTTTATTTTGTAAACATCTCTTTATGTTTTAAGAAAGATACGATTTTTACTATTTTTCTTCAAAAAAGTCAATAACAAACGAAAAACAAACGATTGGCTTCCGATTTCAATTCGAAATTTGAAAGGAGGCAACTTAACATAGGTGCATTGCTTCGCTTAAAAAAAAAAATCCAAACGCAAATTCTAAGCCTACAGTTTTAAAATTGCAGTTACATGTACATACTTCAACTTAGTATACATAAAAAATTACAGCATTATAAAAATATCAGACAAATAATATTATTTATTCGGTATTGAAAACCTCGAATCAACTATTGGAGTTATTTAGCGTATTTTTTTTTAATATCACAAAATTAAAGGTGTATTTATTACGCATGGATATATTACGCACAATATTTTTATACAATTTGTATATAATTTTTTTAAAAATAGACCATTTAGAATTATTTATCCTTACAATTTTTTATATCCACAAATTCAAGGTGAGGGATATGCGATATTGATATTTTCAGAAAGTGTTGACCACCCTACAGAATGTCGATCCTGTGCCGTGTCGATCCTGTGCCGTGTCGATCCTATGCCGTTTCGGTCCTGTGCCGTGTCGATCCTGTGCCGTTTCGGTCCTATGCCGTGTCGGCCCTGTGCCGTTTCGGTCCTATGCCGTGTCGATCCTACGCCGTTTCGTTCCTATGCCGTTTCGATCGTATGACGGTTCTCTCCTATATATCCTTGAGAAAATAATTGTTACTTAATATTGCGTAATTATAAAATAATGTATTTTTTATTATTTCGATCGTATGAAAGTTCTGCTGTCGATCCTATGCCGTGTCGATCCTGTGCCGTTTCGGTTCTGTGCCGTGTCGATCCTATGCCATGTCGATCCTACGCCGTGTCGATCCTATGCCGTGTCGATCCTACGCCGTGTCGATCCTATGCCGTGTCGATCCTACGCCGTGTCGGTCCTGTGCATGTAACCCATTCAAATGTAATATTACTTCCGGTTTCAATACTGATTTCCAAAGACAAAGAATGGTAAGAGATATCAGGGTGAAGTTTTCTGCAATCGCCTCTCTGTCTCAAAAATAGGTTCTATCTTCTTGATTAACTCCGTATTTAAACCAAAACTGGTTCAAATTAGCCATTTCCGGTTTCTATACTGATTTTCATAGAGCAAAAACACTGACTGATAAAAAAAAATTTGCTGTTTCTTGCAATCGATTTAATGTCCTAAGAATAGGCTCTATCCTTGTCCGTTAACTCTCTATTCAAACTGTAAGTGGTTAAAATTAACAATTTCCGGTTTCAACATCTAGCACCATAGAACAAAAATATTAAGTCATACCAAGTAATAACTTTTTGATATTAATTCAATGCCCTACTAACAGCTTCTATCTTTCATCTTATTAATCAATTACATCCAATACCTTTAGATGTAGTTCTTCTAGTTTGAGTATTGAATTTCCATAGTTTGGAAGTCTATCATGTCTTCACTCTGTGAAACGAAACTCGCTTCTTTTTTTAGATTATAGTGGAATATCAATTCCAGGTAAAGTATATAAACCGTATTTATTTATTTATTTAATTATGAGGCCTTTGGTGTATGCATTTATTGAGTCAACGTTTCACGATTATTGTCCGATGATGATGGTAATGAACGAAATGGTGAAATAAAGAAAGTGACAGGAAATGGATGATTCCCAAGTAAACACACGAGGCTTTATGCAGAGTCGTTTTGACGTATGATTAGTGTCATACTAAAGATCTGACTACTGCAGGAAACATGTTAGTCGAGCTCTTTAGTATGGTTCTAATCACACGTCAGAACGACTCTGCATAAGCCCCACGATGTTTTAAGGGAGAAGGAGGCAATGGCGGTCGGTGAGAAATGACCGTCACTACATTTTCTCAAATACGGTTCGTTGTGCATGCTTCAATTTAGGTGATGTACACTGCCGCTAGGCAGACTAACTTTTACTATTGTGTGTGCTATTTCTTTGTTGACACGTGAAGAAGTAAGAACAGAATATTTATTTTCATTGTGTTTGTTACAATTTACGGAAGAAATCGGAAGCTGAGTTAAGTATACAGAAATTTGTTTGCTGTATATCCGACCATTTTCGATTCGACGCGGCCACCCGGAGTATCATGCTGGAACTACATGTTTGCTGGCGGAAGCAGTGTTGTGTCTGACTCTTGTAAGTGTGTAAGTGTTATCAAATGGCGTCGAAAATCAAGCGGTACTGTTAGGGTTACGTAATGACCCTTTTCTATGGTAAGTTTTCATACGCACACATTGTGAAACAGTGTCCGGAGAATGGGTAAACACTCGGGGTGACTACTGCAAAAGCTATTGTAGCCCGTTACACACAACAGGCTACCCTTGCGAAACAATCATCATCGAAAACCACCAAACAAAAAACAGCAAGCAAAGTGACGTCCGGAGTGTGAAGGCGGATCCATCGATTGGCGTGCCAAGAAAATCTCCCAATGCAACGTGATATGAGCCACAAATTCTACCTCATACCGTCAACTATGAAAACAAAAACTCGATTCGCAAGCGCCAATGTTTAGGTTTTGCCTTCTTTATTTTCAAATAATGGATCTTTCGCAAAGTGTCAAAGAACAAACTTACGAAAGAAGCACTCCGAAATACTGATAAAAGCACACATGAAAGAACTTTTGAAATCTCGGGAAGGAAAGAAGAAAAACGCTGTGATCAACAAGAGGAGAAATCATTCTAATGATCAAGAAATTCATGCGCCAAGAAGAGGGAAAAGCTATGGTACGTCTTTAGCTGAAAAGTTTGATGAAACCACGAACAAAGAAACGGACCTTCCTTCCATCTATTCTTACTACTTTAGAAGAAAGCAATGTTGCTTGTCATCCTGTAAATGAGAACTGTACAATTTGTGGAGAATTTTGTACGGATGTTGAAATTTGGTATCAGTGTAGACAGTGTGGTTATTGGGTTTATGGGTAATGCAGTGGGTGCGACTTTTAATTTAAAAAGTAGTTAATAAGATTGAGAAAGGAAGAAATAGCTTAGCTTAGGTGAATTTTATATTCAAAGGGAACCTTTTAAATATAAAAATGTAGAAACTATAAGCTAGCTAATACAGGTCCCACGTTCGTCTATTGTACTTCATTATACATTATATTACAACTACTGTATATTCCATGTTTGCAGTAAACAAATTAGATATACAAGACTAAAATAATATCCGTTTGTTTCTTTAGGCTTGTGAAATATTTATAGTTATTTTTTAAACAAATTCTTACAAAAATTATGAAATTATTTTTTTTTTAAATATTTGTATTTTTTAGGCCTATATGTATCAATACTGAAAACAATGTATGGTTTTCAGCAATTTTCTTTGATAAGTCGAAAAAGAAAAACGTAATCAGAATAACAATAGTTGGCAAATCTTAAATATTTGTAATCTTATTTTCCTAAGCAGATGACGGACTGTCATTCCTCTTACGTGGGATATTCCGGTCAACAGCATATCTCAACTTTTTAAATCGTGGACATCAGTGTGATATAAATACGAGCTTGTAAGTATGCAGTGTTGTAGTTGAAAGATTACTATAGCGATCAGAAATATATCGCTTGTTGTATGTTCATATTTTGGGAGTAAATTAAAATTTCTCTTAGGTGACCCCTATTTTCCCATCTCCTGTACACCGCGAAGTCCATTTACCGGAATCTGCGATCGAACTACGAACCACACATACCAGATGTAAGCAAGGGCGCCCATGTTGTGGTTTCCAAGGGAGGGCAAGTATAAGCGACGTTTCAAATATAATTTCAAATTTTGCTGCAACTAATGTAAAAATTCTATTGGGTTTTCAATATTCCCAAGTACAATTTCCTCTTAGGGGGGCGAGCGCCCCACCTTGCCTTCCCCCTGATAGGCGCCCTTGGATGTAAGTGCCCTACCACTGAGAAATTCGCTCAAAAATGAGAAAGTTCGAAAATGATTCAAATAATTGATTCTTTTTTGAAGGTGAAGAGTTATTCACATACAGTTACACACTGCTACAATACAGTTGGAACGAAAATACTTACAGCAAAACTGGTGAATATGCTACCTTAAAGTTTTCTAAATGTACCTTGTAAAGTACATAACTTTTTATTTCCAATATCAGAACAAGACATTCAATATTTTAGCAGCATCAATTCTTGCAATGATGTTAAAAATGGAGTCAGAAGCGCCATCTCTTATTCTATTTTGAAGCTTTCTCTAGGGCGGGCAATGCAACGTGCTCGTTCAGACGTGCTGATTAGCTGTGATAAAAAATGACCAGAAAACCCCACTAAGAAAACGTTAGAAGAAAGAGGAAAGAGGAAGAGAAAGGAAAATAATAATAATGATGCTGGTAGACTGAGTGAATGGGTGGTAGAAATCTGTGAAGTAACTTCTGCTTGGGTTGAAAATGAATCCCTGGTCCCGCGAGAGCAATCCTTCATCCAGGCAAAGTCTATTACAAACTAGGATAAACCCAAGAGAGAAGTAGGCCCATAATTCTCCGCGGTAGAATCCCTTAAAACTATCCATGACGGCTAACTCTTAGGGATAAGATTTTATCACAAGAATGTAGTCTTGTTTAAGAAAACCTGAAAGAGAAAGAAGGCAAAGTTTTTTTTTAGCGTGACAAAATAAAATACACTCGACAGGTTGTCAACATAATGATTTTATGTTATGCCTTTGGTCATACTTATTGTAGACAAATCTCTGGAAGAAAGTTTTAAGTTTCTTCTTATTGTTTCTTTTAAGAGGTTTCTTGGTGAAAATTCCAAGTTAAGCAAAGAAACGTGTCTGGAAAAGAAGGAAAATTTATCATCACGGCTTTCATTCAGAAGTGTTTCAAGAACCTAGTATTTGAGTATTAACCAAGTTTATTACAATCCACAAATATAATTAATCTACATACAGCATATAAAATGAAAGTGACTATCTTTGTGACTTCACACCACTTGAACCACCCGACCAATCTCGATCAAATTTTCAACATAGATTAGGTTTGGGCCTGGAATGCTTTTTATCATTCCACTTTGATGGTACAATGAAGGGGAGGGGAAGATATATAAAAAAATATACTTAATTACGAGATCGATCTCGATCAAATTTTTCTCATAGATGACGTTCGGGCCTGGGATGATTTTTATCATTTCATCTTGATGGTGCGACTTACAGGAGTTGAACGGGGAAGACATTTAAAAATGATATAAAATGACCGTTATTAGTGTGAAATCCATAATTTTTGAAGTCGCTGAGATGAACAGTGTACTTCCGATGCCCTTCAACTCCAAATTTAGCTCCGCAGTTTGGACGAGAGGAAGATATATATAAAAATAATCGAATATAACCGATATTAATGCCAAATCCATAGTTTTTGGTGTTGCTGAGATGAACAATAATACCTCCGATTCCGTTTATATCCAAATTCAGCTTTCCAAATCGGGAGAGAGGGAAGATATAGACTCTATAATAATGATCGATAATGGCCGATATTAGTAGCGAATCTATAATTTTCGGAGTCGCTGAAACGAAAAGTGATACTTCCAATGCCCTTCAAATCCAAATTCAGCCCTTTATGTCCAAAATGAAACATATTTTCCCCGTGCGAAGAACGGGTATTTTGTTAGTTATTAAATATAAACTTATAAATACAATGTCATAGCTATGCCTGCATTAAATGTTTCTGAACTAACAAAGTATTTATGATCATCTAGAAAGCATGATTAGATATGGACGAGTTAATATTACAGTGGTGTAAGAAATATTATTTTCTTTGTTTTCCAGAAACTAACGCAAAAGGTATTTCAATAAATATGGGAACAAAATTGTTTTTTCCTTTATCACTAGAACTTTAACTGCAATCTGTTTCCAGTTGAATGAAGTTCTGATTTTTTTTTTTTTATCTACGTACTACCATGAGCAAAATAAATGACGCGTCTCTTTATTTTGAAGTTTTTTTGAAAATATCTCCGTTTTCTTTATATGTTCGAAATTTCGGAAGGTTTCCCCAGCAGGACAGGTTAATAACAAACCCGTTTTTAATATTTGTGTTAGATATTAGCTTAAAATAAAGAAATTAGAAGCAAAAAACATTAAATCGACAGAAATCTCGAGAATTACCAACTCTACTAAAGTGGGAAATTTTCAAGAACACGAGGGAATTCTGCATTTCAACACGAAGCAGCGGCATCTATGTCATTGAGAGAAATGTGGATTAAATCTACAAACTAAACTTTTAACGAATATTTCTAGTATGTCTTATTATATGTATTATCTGCAAACTCCAAATATATGAATATATGCTAAGTATTAACATAAAGATAGAGCAAATAGTGGAAATTATCTATGGAAAAGGACGAATTGGTAGCACGATCGTAATGAAATATCGTCTTTACCGGAACAGGCTCAGTTCACGTGAAAAAACAAATAGCTCAGTTAGTTAAAGCATCGAATCTGTATGCTGAAGGTAGCGGGTTCGATCCCATGGAAGTGCCGTTGTCATTCTTATCACTACAGTACGGTTATTTTATTTATTTTTTATGTGGGAAAGAATCAAATTGTAACGTATGTGTAAAACTCATGACGATACCAAAAAAAGAAAAAATGCCGTTGTCGCACTTGCATTAGCGTCCCTAATTTTGTTTGCAAACAGTTTCGTAATTATTTCCCCTGTGCTCAATGCTCACCATATGCTCGCTGGCGCATAACGAATGTTTCCCAGTAAATGTTAATTCTAATTTGGAGAATTTTATAAAGTTTCACAATATTTCTCACTAGATAGTCTTCTATCTACGTGTTTGGATATTTTGATAACAGATATCCCTATTAAATGTTTAATTTTCCCTAGATGTTTAATTACGGAAAAGTTTTACAATGTATTTGTATTGAATTGAAATTGTTTTGAATTTACTACATAAGGTAAGTAGACCGAAGGAGGAGAACTCAAGTAATTGATATTCTACGTAAAAGCAACCTATTGTAGAATGATGATGCTTCTTACCTTCAGCACATAATCTTTACGTTAGAGAGTCAGACAGAGAAAAATCCTGGTTTTTCCTCCTCTATGACCACCCATCTTAAACCTCTACATATCATTGTTCGCCTCACAAAATTTCGGTGCTCCAAAAACATTCAAATAATAATAATAATAATAATAATAATAATAATAATAATAATAATAATAATAATAATAATAATAATAATAATAATAATAATAATCCTGAATATGCTATCCTTACATAATGTAAGGATATCTTAGTTTCCTAGTTTAAATCTTAAATATCTTAGTTTAAAATGTTTTCTTTAGTACTTATTTGAGCAGCCATGTAGGAGGGGGTACGACTTTTTATTTTGCCTCTCTCATTTTAGTACCCTTCCAACAGAAAGTAATTTTTGATAAGCAGGACAGACAAAATGAATAAGAAATATATTTACAGCTTCCTCTCCCCTTTCATGATTGGAATATCACGTAATATTTTTTATTCTACGAAAGATGGCCCTGTGCGGTTAGGGGTAGGTAACTAAAAAAATACCTAATATATAGCGCCCCTTGATTGTAATATTACCGCTTCTTTATTTGTACGAGGGAGCCCCTACACAATCAAGGGTGACAAAAAGAATAGGAAGAGTGTCTATTGATTCCGGTGGTGTATCCAGCACGAACTCCTGGGGGAGGGGAGGGGAAGTGAAACATTCTTTTGATGATGTGAAGCTGTCACAAATTACCACTTAACTAAACTAAGCAATAGTGGGGGGAACCGGAACCCAGTCAGTTTAAATTGATGTAAAAGTTTAATTTTTGGCTTCATATTAAAGTTTTGGTTTCAAATGAGAATTTCAGTCCAAGTGGTCAATGATCAAATCTCGTGGGGCTCTTCAGTGTAGGCTAATACGGCCCCCTTATGAGAAAAGGCAAAATTATTAACATGTTCATAACTTTCGAATTTTTCGTCTATTTTAAAGAAATATTTTGCTTCGTATTAAAGTGTTGGTTCCAAATGATAAATTCAGTCCGAGTGGACAATGATCAAATCTCCGGGGGGGGCTCTTCAGTATAGGGGGCTACGGCTCCCTTATGGGAAAAGGCAAAAATATGAAAATGCTAATAACTTCCGAATTTTCCGTTTATTTTAAAGAAATTATTGGCTTCATATTAAAGTCTTGGCTTCAAATGACAATTTCAGTCCGTGTGGACAATGATCAAATCTCGGAGGGCTCTTCGGTGTAGGGGTTTCGGCTTCTTTATGGGACAAGATTCACGTAGTTGATATTGCAAAATTGTTTTGTATATATAAGTGGAAACTTGCACCATTTGGTTAATTTTACCACTTATGTTTTGCAGATTCATATTCCAAGCAATAGTTACTCCGCAGAGCTAAAAGAATGCACTTACTAGTTTCATTAAAATGAAATGTCTTTTATGAGAGGAGCAGACGAACGAAAAGGCACCCAAACGTTGGTTGAGTCGTACGGTTGAAACTCGTTAAGCTCGCTTCAATTATTATTATTATTATTATTATTATTATTAATAATAATAATAATAATAATAATAATAATAATAATAATAATAATAATAATAATAATAATAACAATAATAATAATAATAATAATAATAAAGCATTGCAGGGACCTTTGGTGCAGGGGGTCCGTGGCTCGATTCCACTTCGTGCCAAGTGAAATTTGAGGTGGACAAATACCGTGTGCATGGGTATGTGTTTTCTTGAGATTTTCCATTTTCCTCCCAATTTCTTCATTTCACCATTTCATTCATCATCATTCTCCCTTAGCGTAGGTGCATAATCGTCCAACGTTAAACTAGATATTGCAATTTCAATAATAATAATAATAATAATAATAATAATTAATTCAACTGAAAGGACTGTAATTTATGTTGACAGCAATTATCATAAATATGCAACCATTATAAAAACAATGCTTTGAGTAGAAAGATAATCCTTTCCAAGTGTTAACGAATGCGCACGAGATAAGACATGTCTCGAGAAAGAGACAAGACGCGCTTTGTGACATCCAAGATAATACGATGCAAATGTTTTGGACACGAGATAGCTTGTAAAATGTCTCGTCTTGTCTGGAATGTCTCGAAAACAAAAGTCTAAGTTTTAAAATTATTTTTCAAGATCTATTCTCTCAGAAGTAGTTCTCTGCCTTAAAATTAATAACGACATTAGTGATTTAAAAAAAGATAAACAATGCCTAAAGTTAATAGTTAACTTTTCGAAAAGAAGCTTCATTAAGGGTGAACCTGAAAGATGTCCACAAAATCGGGAGGTGATTCGTGACATCAAAAGGAGACAAATGGTCCTCTTGCAGTTTTCGAATTCAGCTTCGTTGTCGAGATACAGGGTTGCCAACTGGTCGTGTTTGAGAAACTCACTGGGAATAAATTCAAGTCCAAGAATAAACTACTACTCATATTTTTCAGGTCAATTGACTTATACCATGTTGTAAGGTCAAATATTTATTTATGAAATGTGTACAAAATTCGCCAGGGTCTTTTCTGAGAAAATCGTCGAGAAAAAGTCACCTCCAAGAATAAACTACCCCTCGTAAATTTTTCTAAGAGAAATATCTGATACTGCAATATAGGGTTGTTAATTAAATATTGATTAATGAAAAATAAACAAAATTGTTAAAACCATTTTTGAGAAAATAGCGTTTTTCGATTTTCGGCTGTTTGTAAACCACACTTATTTTAGGTGGTAGGGAAAAATGGAAAAGCTCCTGTAAGAATACTAAGTAAACCCTAAGTTTAAAATTTGGTGTAGATAAGTTGAACGGTATGGCCTCTAGGCGAGTGCATATAAAAGTGTGCCGAACGGACGGACCGGAAGGACGGGTGTCGAAAAGTCACTTTTTCGGTATGTAGACGCCATGAAACATGTAAATCCGTTGAAATCTGAATTTGATATTATTTTCACAATCACTATATTTTCTTCTCTCTTTTGTCGCTCGAAAAAGAAAAGCCTGAGTTTACCACAAAAAGCTAGGGAGTTTCTCAAAAAATATTCAATTACAGGGCCACTGCACTAAACTTTTTCAATTCAATTTCTTAACTGTGTTAGGCCGCAGTTGTTACTGAAGTGTGTATTTGGATAATACGAATAAAATTATCGTATTATTCAAATACATCGAATGTCAGATTATCGAATAAAAAACTTCGATTGAAGAAAATCCACACTACAAAACTAACTCACACTTTGAGCACATTTTCATTAGACATATAATAGACCAATTAATGCAATCATTGTTTATGAAATATGAAAAAAATCAAATGAGTCACTTTGGGAAAGTCGTTCAAAAAGAACACGTCAAGAGTAACCTACCTCTTGTGAATTGTTTCGAACAATGAGTTAAGATATACTTTTGGTTATTAATGAAATATTTATTTGCGAAATTTGAACAAAATCGCCTGTCGTTCGAGAAAATTATCGGGGAAATAACCTTGACCCCAAAAAATAAACTATCCGTTGTAATTGTTTTTCATAGAAATGACTTATACTAAAATATAGGGTTATTAATGAAATACTTATTTATGAATTATCAATAAAATTGACCGAGTAATTTTTGGGAAAATCGTGAGGGAAAAATAACTCCCCGAATAAACTATCTCTTAAGGATTCTTTCAGGGTAAGCGAGTTATTCCATATTACTAGGTTTTTAATGAAATATTTATTTCTGAGTACGAACAAAATTGCTTGACTCATTTTTGAGAAAACCGTGGAGGAAAAACACCCCCAAGAGTAAACTACCCCTCGCATATTTTTTCAGGACAAACTAGTTTTGTCATATTGTTCGGTTATTAACGAAATATTTATTTTTGAAATATGAATAAACTCTTTTGAGTCGTTTTTGAGAAAATCGCCCAGACAACACTCCACCAAGAGTAAACTACCCCTCGCATTTTTTTAGGACAAACGAGTTATGCCATATTGATAAGTTATTAATGAAATCTTTATTTATGAAATATGAACGAAAACATTTGAGTCCATTTTGAGAAAATCACTGAGAAAAAACTCACCCCCTTAGTATAAACTACCCCTTGTAGATTTTTCTCAGATAAATGCCTTATACCACAAAATAGGGTTGCTAATTAAATATTGATTTATAAAAAAAGAAAGAAAACAAGATTGTTAGAGCCAGTTATGAGAAAATATCTTTTTTCTATTTTCATCGTACATTAAACTACCCTTGTTTTGGGAGTAGGAGGGAAATAAAAAAACTATAGGAAATACTATGAAAATCTTAAACTAAAATTTGGTGCAGATAAGTTGAACGGTATGGCCTCTAGGCGAGTGCACAGAAAAGTGTAGCGAACGGACGGACGAACAGATAGACATGTATCGAAAAATAACTTTTTCGGTGTTAGGCGCTATAATACGTGTAAATTCGTTGAAATCTCAAATTTTTTTTCGATTACCATACTTTCTTCTCTCATTTGTCACTTCAAAGTAAAAGGAACTCAGAACTACAGATAAAAGACACCTACTTTTACACATAGACATTTATTGATTTAAAACTGTTTTAGTTTGTGTCATTTCACTTGCAATTGAAAGGTTTTACAATGATTAACGGCATACCAATGACGAGACGGAAGTTTTCAGGAAGTAAATACATTCAGAAGTCTAGACTGCATTACAGCTATCAGCCTGTTTTTATTTCTGCAATTGTTAACAGCTGTAATTTCGTCCAAACGCTACATGAAATAATTTTTGGTTGACGTCATTGTGTTACTATTTTAGTATTGTTCTCTTCAGACTTGGTTGAAGTTTTGTCTTAACGGTTATACATTTTTTTCTTATTTCATCGTTACACATAAGAATAAAATGTTGTGGTGACTGGATAGATTCGAACCTTCGAACATTGAGTTTTTATTCTTCAAACAATTTACCAATGGACCAAGCTTTGTCCTCACGTTAACGTACGGTTACAGGGTTTATTACGATTTAAATAAAATGGCTGGCTGTTAGAGTTTCCTGCTCGCATATTTCGATAAAAAATTTTCATTGCTTCGTAGATACGTAGAGCAATGTTTAGATACACATTTTCGGAGAGTGCATTTTAGTGTATATAATAATTTCATGACAGATAAAAGCTGGATAAGTTTTAATAACATTTTTCATATGTAGTTCTCAATAATAGACTTGTTGTTCGGGATGACGTTCCAAGGTTTAGCATTGACTAGCAGTTTTTGCTATTAATATCCCTTCTAGCAATATTGGCAGTGGACAAAAGTTAGCCCGTGTTAAAGCTTTTTGCTCCTAATTTATTTATTTTACTTTATTATTTAACGAATATATTGAAAATTGTCAGAGACACGTATGCAGTAATTTATTTCGGGAGGGGTCCGACTTCAATATTAGGATAAATTATAATAAAATTTTAAAAGATAATCCCCAAAATTAGGCTAAATTTACAGAAAAGTTGGGGTTTCAGAGGGGGTCCGGACCCCCTTGACCCACCCCTAAATGCGTCCTTGTTTGTCAGTAACATTTCCTCATTTTGAAACCCTCAAAAACTTCGGATAGACTATATAAAGGAAAACGAGTTATTTTCGATGAAATATCACTTCAAGGAGACGCGTCAGTTTTATTGCACATGGTGGTATCCCACGTTCACAATGGCAAGAATTTCTTTCCTCTGATTCTCTGTCATTGTGCTCTATCGAAAGGTTAGGTTTGTAACATATTACTCCTACGAACAAGCATGACTGGCAGATAGGAATACTGAACACAACTCCAGAGAAATGCATGCTGAACTTACGCTTATAGCTACGCTTTGGTGATTTACCCTCAAGATCAATCGAGTGGTAATTCAGTTCTTTCTCTGTTCTTAAGCCATGTTCGTATTACTTCGAACAGTTTTGATAATGAAAAGCATGCCTCTTAATATAACAGACTTCTTTCGCGTAAGAAATCGAAACTCAGTTTGTCAGAGCAATTAGTCTGTAAGAATTAGGTTGTTAGTTAGTTAGAAGCCCAGTACGAGTAAGGGTTTTTATTACTATTGTTTTTATCTTTTTATGTGAGGAAAAATCAAATTGTGACATCGCGATATCAAATGTATTTGATTAGGTAGCTTTGTCTTAGCTAAACTTTAAACATCAGTAACCATCGAAATTATTTCACTAACCGATCACTTACTGAACATTTCAAACACGTCAAACCAGTGGCATAACATGAAGGTTAACCTCTCCTCCGCAGTCCTTAGTTATGCGTCTGTACTTTCAAATTTTATAATGTGTTTTCTAATGACGTTTTTGGTTTATATTCTTGTAAAGTAGTGGCAATTATATGATCTTTTTCCATTTCACTATGGAAGAAGAGAGTTTCATAGTACTAAGGGGGCTGTGTCGAAAAATTGGGGGATGGCATGTAGAATAAAGAGTGCCGGGAATTAAGTATTGTTTGTTTGTTTGCTTGAGTTTAGCGTTCCACGGTTATGCCTTAATGGGCAAGGGAGATGTGGATACTAATTATAGTGGAATCCGAACCACTTTTATCGTTCAACAGTAATCCACCGGGAATTGGACCCGGTACCACAGAAGGCAGGCGTGCTAGCCACTAGACCAGGGGGGTGGAGTTGGTATTGTTTATAGCGGGCCATATTCTTTGTGAAGTTTTCCTAGGTAATGGATTTCTTTTTGAAAATGGGTTTAAAACAGGGGCGTCATTTAGGAAGGGCAGGGAGGGGCATTTGCCCCCCCTGAGTTTGAGATGTATATAGATTTTATCATTAGAATAGTAGTAAATCAGTGAAAAACGCGAAATTTTACTTATATCAAGAGGTCTTGTCCCCCCCAAGCAAAATCTGAAATGACGCTCCTGGTTTAAACTATTAAAAACACTATGATATAATGTAAAATATAGGCTACTACTAGGGGAAGGGCGCCAAAAAGTCACTTTGCCCGTGTGAAAATTTGGCCTGCTCCGCCCCTGCGTACTTTCTGTATATGTTTTGGCCTTGCAGCTTGTGCGGTCCCCACGCCACATTGTTGCGGGGGCGCTATTTACGCCTACCCTTCGAACGTAATTCAATAACTGTTTAAGAAATTCTACCATCAGCGTGGAAACGGGAATATATTTTTCTAATAGTCCCATAGAACTTTCACTCAGAACGCCAGATTCAATTTTTCAGAGTGGGCTCTGGCTAAGTAGAAGGAAGATCTGTTTCCTAAATAAGTTCCTTTCAGAAAGTTTGCTATTTCTTTAACAGTGATGTAAATAAACATACTCATCGTTATTAGCTCGACACCAAACCATCCTGGACAAATCCCTCTAGAACAATGATCGGCAAAAGTTATTCTGCCTAATTTTATAAGCGACTCAAGGGTGAAACACTTGTTAACGAAAGCAATGTTGTGTATATACTGCCTTGTTTCTGACAAAATATAAAGTCTTTTGTAATCTTTAGACACTTTTTCTATTCTTTTTGTCACCCTTGGTTGTGTAGGGAAGCCTAGAACAAATAAAGGAGAGGTAATATTACAGTTAAAGGGCGCTATAAATATATTAGGTATTTCTTTTGTTACCTAACCATAACGGCCTAGGGTCGTCTTCAGTAGAATAAAAATGCTACGTGATATTACATTCACGAAGGAGGAAAGGATGCTCTAAATATATTTCTTATTCATTTTGTCTGCCCTGCTTCTCAGAAATTATATACCTTCTGTTGCAGGGTGCTGAAAAGAGAGGAGGGGAAATAAAACGTCGTGCCCCCTCATACATTTTAAATTTTGTGACGTGGTTGCTCAAATTATTACTAAAGAAAGCACTTTAAACTTAGATGTTTAAAGTTACAACATTATGTAAGGGTGGCATATTCAGGAATAATAATAATAATAATAATAATAATAATAATAATAATAATAATAATAATAATAATAATAATAATAATAATAATAATAATAATAATAAATATGAATGTCTTTGGAGAGCCGAAATTATGTGCCACGAATCATTATAGGTAGAGCTTTAAGATGAGTGGTCATAGGGGAGGAAAAACAGGATTTTTCTCTTTCTGACTCTCTAACTTTAAGATTATGTGCTGAAGGTAAGAAGCATCATCATTCTACAATAGGTTGCTTTTACGTAGAATATCTATTACTTGAGCTCTCCTCCTTCGGCCAACTTTGCTTATGTAGTAAATTCAAAACAATTTCAATTTAAGACAAATATTTATAGAGAAAATTAAACATTTAATAGGGAAATCTGTTATCAAAATATCCAAACACGTAGATAGAAGACTATGTAGTGAGAAACATTGTGAAACTATAAAATTCTCCAAATTAGAATTAACATTTACTGGAAAACATTCGTTATGCATCAGTGAGCACAGGGGAAATAATTACGAATCTGTTTGCAAACAAAAATTAGAGACACTAATGCAAATGCGGCGATATTTTCTCTTTTTTTTTTGTATCGTCATGAGTTTTACACATATGTTACAATCTGATTCTTTCCCAAATAAAAAATAAATAAAATAACCTTAGTGATAAAAATGACAACAGTACTTCCACGGGATTCGAACCGTCTACCTTCGGTATACAAACTCGTTGCTTTATCTAACGGAGCTATTTGCTTTCTTACGTAAGCAAACTCTGTTCTACAGTAAAGACGATTTTTCATTACGATTGGGCTAACAATTCGTCTTTTTCCATAGGTAATTTCCACTATTTGCACTATCTATAAGTTAATACTTAGCATAGATTCATATATTTGGAGTTCGCTGATAATGCATATAATAAGACATACTAGAAATATTTCGTTAAAATTTTCGTTTGTAGATCTAATCCACGCTTCTCTCAATGACATATTAAATAGATGTCGCTGCTTCGTGTTAAACTGCAGAATTCCCTCGCGTTCTTGAAAATTTCCCACTTTAGCAGAGTTGGTAATTCTCGAGATTTCTGTCGATTTAATGTTTTTTGCTTCTAATTTCTTTATTTTAAGCTAATATCTAACACAAATATTAAAAACGGGTTTGTTATTAACCTGTCCTGCTGGGGAAACCTTCCGAAATTTCGAACATATAAAGAAAACGGAGATATTTTCAAAAAACTTCAAAATAAAGAGACGCGTCATTTATTTTGCTCATAGTAGTACATCTGGTATTATTGACACATTGGTTAATTTACATCTGGATTTTGTTTCTAGCAAGGCAGGCTACCCCAGTGTAACATCCCGATTGTGATAAAATGGCACAGACGTAAAGAACGTCGAAAAAGAAGCAACACGTATTTTTTTATATTGACCAACAAATGCATTGAAAGGGTCAAATAGCAGCATAAGAATGGGGTCAAAATGAGTTTATGTGGAATATAACGAGAATAAGAAGAGATATCGGAAAAGGTTAAATGTACGAAATACTGCCTATAGTCGACGCAAGGCAATGAGATAGAACACACTCATGCGATGAAAGCAGAACATCCGGAAATGGGCCAATGACGTATGCAACATTGTCACAATGTGTTACGGAAATGAGTGAAAAGGGTGGTAAAGGGAAAGAAGAAAGAAGAAACGAAAACAGAAAATACGTTGGGTGCATAAGTCACCCGTATGCGAAAGAGACGCAGATTCATCTCAATGCACGAAGATGTGAGAACACACAGGAAGGATGCAAACGCCGTTCGTATAAACAGCCAGCGAGACAGTACTACGCAGTGGGTTGCATATATCGCGTAATGGGAACAACGATGAGATGGATGCTGAAAAAAATGATACTACCTCAGCTGTAACTGAAGGTTACAGTACCCTGCCTTTACAACGAGATACTTTGTATAAATTAATAATTACTTGTATTTTTGGGCAGAAAGTGCTTCTACATAAGCACTATACCAAATATAATGTTAATTTAAAAATAACAAAAGAAGAATGTTTTCAAAATATATAAGATATATACATTATTGTATAATTAGTTGCTATGTTGTTGTTGATAGATACCTAACAAACATGTACGATTGCAATACAGTCTATGTGCATATTCGTTCAAAGAAAATCAACGAATAAAATTGTTTAATACGTATCATCGTTTTGTGATTTCAATATAAAAGGTGAGAATACTAGTAAATGTAATCACAGAAGATATTTTAATGTGTAAACAATTACTACCACTCGAAATCTACTTATATTATTAGCCGAAACAGGTTGATGACTACCTTTGGTGAGTCGTTATAAAAATTTTGGTTTACCTCACCCGGGAATCTTGTAAATTCATATCCCGAAGTAAAGTAAGGGTGAATTTACTTCTGTAATAAGGTTAATGACTACGAACTTGACAAGACTTAGAAGTGGTAGAATAATCACAAGAAATATGAACGGTGAGGCAATGCAGAAAGAAACCAGTGATAGTGATAACGGTGAACGAAGTGCAGCACCAGGAATGACATTAGAAGACCGAATTTTACTAGTCTTACAGCGGCAAGAACAAAGCCGAAAAGACGATATGGAAGCCATGAAGCAGGAATTAAAGCAAACGATAGACAGACAATATGAAGAATTAAAGCAGACGACGGAGCAGAAGTCCGAGGAATCCAACAGACAATATGAAGAATTAAAGCAGACGATGGAGCAGAAGTCCGAGGAATCCAACAGACGATTGGAGCAGAAGTCAGATGAGACGAAACAATTTATTATCCAGGCAATGAATGACATCACTTCGCAGTTTGATGAAAAGTTAAAAAGAATATCTGAGGATTGCCAGGATAATCAAAACCATCTAATCCAAGAAGTCAGTGGTGTAAAAAGGGATTTGGAAGTAATAGAATCTTCTGTACAGCAACAAAAGATTCAGGTCACGGATAACTCCAACCAGATACGTGCGAATACACAGTTGATAGCTACCTTACAAGAGAAAATCAGGACACTACAGATCCAGGACAACACATACCACAACAACATGGATAATGATCGTGTAGAATTCCCTTGTTCACAAGAGATGACTTCGCCTTCACCCGTATCTGATGAGGACATTATTTTGGAAGAAATTCATCCGAGAAGTACAGATGGGCGGAAAAGAGATGGTGCAACTACACATCACGCCATAGGTAGGAATTGTCACTCAACAAGAACACGGAATGATAAAAAGAAGGTAAAGTTAAGCGTAAAGATGAGTGAAATACGTGCTATGAGTAAGTTCAGTGGTAAATGTAATGAGAATGCTACTTCTTTCCTAGAAAAATTTCAGGACGAGTGCAATATAATGTGTATAGATAGATCACAATATATGAAACTAATCCCTCATTTATTACTCCCACCATGTTCTTTATGGTTTAAAGCAGTACGAGATCACGTTAGTACGTATGAGGAATTCAAAGCAGCGCTAATCGCAAATTACGAAAATGACTTTTTGCTTGCAAATAGAGATGCCACGATTAGAAACCAACATTTCAATCCTCGTATGCACAAATCTGTTGTCGAGTTTGTTGTAAATACATACAACGAATTAAAAGTCGTAAATCCATTGCAATCGGAATCTAGAATCATAGCATCAATTCGAAATTTGCTACCGTTTAAGTTACAACAGATCCTGTTTTCTACCCAGTGTATGAGTTTTAACCATTTATTAATGCTTGTTCAATGTTATGAAACTCAATACCATGCTCTGAATCAACAAGCAGGAGTAGGTAAAAGTAAAAATAATTCAGATCATTTTGTACCTGTTCGGAATCTAAATATCCGTAGTATGAACGATACGGAACATAACCTAAACCGAGTAAATTCAAGCAATCAGAACGAGCAAAATAGGCAAAGCTATGTTGGGAATCAACCTAACCTAACCAATCGTAACAATAATTATGTCAGATCACTCAACCGAAGTAGACATAAAAACAATCGAAATACATGACGAAATTCTAGAAATGCTACAAATTCTATGTATAGACATAATCGTTGTTCAAGAGATGGCACTTCGTATCAAAATCAGAATCACGACGCCATACATGTACAAAATATTGCGGAACCTAATCATGATAGTGCAGTACAATGTACTTTATTAGAATCATATGCTAATACAAATTTAAACTGACTCTAGTTAATGAAGTAAGGGTTAAACCCATACCAGCTATAGATTCTTGTGAATATTTATTTTTAAGTCTATGTGTTAATATCAATAATGAAAACAATTCTTATGACTTCGATATACAAGCATTATACTTGATAGGATTAGTTAATGAACTCATAAATATTTTTTTCACATTTGTTCCAACAAATGATAATTTTCAAATGATTTTAATTCTTTCTTGTTAATATGAAGAATTATAGTTCGATTCATTAAAAGCAAAGGTTATTTATAGTATTATTGATTTATGTTGAAACTTAATTGTCAAAAAGATTATGTTAAGTATATGATTCATTCTATTAAGCTAATTATTCAACGACTGTCTTCATGCACAATCTTATATGTTACTTCAATAAGATTCTTCTATATTCTGACGCCTAATTGATACAATGCATACTGTAGAATATCATCTAAAGTAACTACTATATAATGCGCCCTTGATCATGGTGACTCATATTTTAAAATGTAATTGCTTCTTGCTATTTTGAATTCGTACCCTTCATTAATTATATAAATAAGCGACGACGTTTTAATAATAATAAAAAAATATATATTAATGTAATAAAAGATAAATGATAATGAAATGAAAGATTTATTATAAATATATTTATATGAATGAAAATAAATAATGTTATATATATGCGAGGGTCGATCAAAATGTATAGGACATAATTAATGGAATATTGTTCTTATAAACGGACCAGTGGTTCTTAAATATAAAAACCAAGCTCCCTTGTAACTTTTATATTCAGTCCCATCGTCGGGCGACATTTTTATACAACGAGATACTTTGTATAAATTGATAATTACTTGTATTTTTGGGCAGAAAGTGCTTCTACATAAGCACTATACCAAATATAATGTTAATTTAAAAATAACAAAAGAAGAATGTTTTCAAAATATATAAGATATATACATTATTGTATAATTAGTTGCTATGTTGTTGTTGATAGATACCTAACAAACATGTACGATTGCAATACAGTCTATGTGCATATTCGTTCAAAGAAAATCAACGAATAAAATTGTTTAATACGTATCATCGTTTTGTGATTTCAATATAAAAGGTGAGAATACTAGTAAATGTAATCACAGAAGATATTTTAATGTGTAAACAATTACTACCACTCGAAATCTACTTATATTATTAGCCGAACCAGGTTGATGACTACCTTTGGTGAGTCGTTATACCTTATATAAAAAGTTATTTACTGCAGTGTAACTTTAACCTGTCCGTATAAGCATTACTTCTTACTAGTATTGCACTTTCTCCAGTCGCTTGTCAGAAAGATACGGCTATCTGTTTAAGTGTGTCAGATGCGTCCATTGATCAAATCGTTTTATCTACAAACAAAACACACCTTCAGATACACACGTCATTTGCGGCCATGTGAGCTGTTAGATTATATATTTTACGTTTGACTTTAACATATACAGGAATACTTCGATTAGATATTATTTCTTGGGGGTCTTGGGGTCTGTGGTGGCTCAATGGTAGAGTGCTGACGTCTGGTGCACGGGTTTCCTGGTTCGATCCCAGTTCTTGACAAGTGGATTTTGTGGTGGACAAGCACTGTGTGCGTGGGTTTTCTCAGAGTTCTCCCACTTTCTTTATTTTCACATGTCATTCATTATCATCATCACTGTCCCACTTAGATTCGATATTTAATTGTGGTATGTTAAACTTAAAACGAAAGCATCACTTCCAACGTCCCACCTTCACAAAAAAAGTGCAAAAATAAAGCATCTCTTACAAATACCAAACTTGTATTTTTCTTGCATTATGTAGCACATAATGGAACTTTGTAATCTGGGGTGGAGCGATGAAAATTTAAGGGGCAGACCTGCTAGTCTTCCTGGTTGCGGGCCTGTTCTAAACAAGCGATTTTCAACTTATGGGTCGCGACCCTGGGGAGGCCGCGAGAGGGTTTCATGGGGGCGCGAAGATAAGAAGAAGAGATAAATATAATTAGAATCTAATACCGGAAAATATTTTTAAATATTTTTTGAATTTTGTTCTGAAAGGCATATTTTTATTTTTATACACACTGTTAAGAACAACAAAAATTAGGTCTACTAAACATTTTCAACAGGTTCACAGTTGTCTAAAAATCAATTTAAATGAAAGAGGTACGATAAGAAACTAATGAGAACTGCATGTTGAAATACCAAGAAAACAAAACCTGCATATTGAAATACAATTGAAATTAAAAGCTAATGAGATATCTGACAAGGAACGGATATGAACATGTCATCCGGACATCCGAATCAAACCTAGTCTATTCGATAAACATAACAAAGATATGTTCATGTATAAAAAATTAGGTGCCATGGACAACGGAGTAAGTCCCTGGCGCCCATTAACCCTGTTATTATAAAGAAAATCGTACACTCGCAGTTAAATAGCTATTACATCAACACTGTTCATTGGAAA
Source organism: Thermobia domestica (assembly GCF_964235325.1). Lineage (NCBI taxonomy): Eukaryota > Metazoa > Arthropoda > Insecta > Zygentoma > Lepismatidae > Thermobia > Thermobia domestica. The sequence continues at coordinate 102,775,604 of NC_137461.1, forward strand.
GTCATAGTTTATAGTTCATGCTCTTCAGCATGAAACAAGATTTCCAGAGGTGCTATGTATTGGGGCCCATAACGTATTTGAACAGGTAAAATCGGAAGAATGTCGGGAAATAGCCCTCCAGAAGTCCCTGCCATCAACTTTGGACCCCTCTGGAGTCGGGACGGGTAAGAGCACAGAATCCAAATGTATCGCGAAAAAAACTATGGCATATAAAAAATGTGTGTACCAAGTTTTGTATGGTTAGACAGAATATGTATGAAGGGAAAGAGTATATTAATATACGAGCTTTTCTTTCAGATTTATTCTGTCTATCAACACAACTACGGTAGATTTACATTCTATACGAAGTCAATATTCAAATTTCACGTAGTACATTTAAATCTACTGGTTGCAGTAGATTAATACAATGACTAATAGAACCTGTTCCTAAGACATTGAATCCTTATCCAAAGCTATTACTCGCTATCCCTTACTCTTACTGATAAAAGTTCAAACCGAAAATCGTTAATTTGAACCACTTTTGGCTTGAATAGAGGATTAAGTAAGAAGATAGAACCTAGTCTTTGGAAGCTGAATCGATTGTAAAAGTCCGCTTCTCAATATAGTTTACTCTTCGGAAATCAGTATTGAAAACGGAACAGTAGTAGGTTTCAACCCTTCCGCTATCGATAAAATATTGTGGGTTGTGATGATCTGTTCTCTTGAGCCTTTGAATCGATTGCAGGAAACCGTTTGTCGCTATCCATTAGCAATTTTGTTCTGTGACGATAAATGTTGGAACCGAAAGTGGTTAATTTGAACCATTTGCGGTTTGAATAGAGGGTTGTCGGAAAAGACAGGCATATTCTTGCCATTTGCAGTTTGAATAAAGGGTTATCGGAGAAGACAGGCATATTCTTGCCATTTGCAGTTTGAATAAAGGGTTATCGGAGAAGACAGGCATATTCTTGCCATTTGCAGTTTGAATAAAGGGTTATCGGAGAAGACAGGCATATTCTTGCCATTTGCAGTTTGAATAAAGGGTTATCGGAGAAGACAGGCATATTCTTGCCATTTGCAGTTTGAATAAAGGGTTATCGGAGAAGACAGGCATATTCTTGCCATTTGCAGTTTGAATAAAGGGTTATCGGAGAAGACAGGCATATTTTTGCCATTTGCAGTTTGAATAAAGGGTTATCGGAGAAGACAGGCATATTCTTGCCATTTGCAGTTTGAATAAAGGGTTATCGGAGAAAACAGCCAAACTATTCTTGGAAAACTAAATCGATTGCAAAGAACTGTGTTCCAATATTTCTTACTATTGTGCTGCCAAAGTGCCTTGAAGCGTGGCATAAATGCGAACTAAAGCTCACACTCTCATACACCCACACGCTGAGCCAATAAGGGTTCAGCTGTTGCTAAGTGAGAAAAAGCGAGTGGAATTCCTCCAGCCGATAGCAGCGCTTGCAACGGAACACTAGGGATCAAGTCAATGTGGCATGTCTATACTTTTGTTCTACCGAAAACAGTTTTGAAACTAGAAGTAATAGTAAATGTGAACCACTTCCAATTTTATTTAGTAGAGGATTGTGTATAGTTCTCGTACGTTGCCTTGAGATTGTGAATCGTTTACAGAAACCAATCTTTACTGTACCTTTCTCGTTCTGTGATAAACTTTAAAACATGAAATAGCTAATTTAAACTACTTTCGGTTTGAATAGAGAGCTAGCGGAGGAGATGGAATACTCCTATCCTTGGGACGCTGGATCGATTTAAAAAAAAAAATCATATCTCGATATCTGTTTCTGCTCTGATACCTGTTAACAGACGAACAAGACGGACGACAAAGTTGTTCTATAGAACTTCCGATATTTATGCATAGCTATAGCATAGATGAGAAGCCTAAAACCACTGATTACCTGATGAACCACTCACTATATTCCTAATGGAAATTCAAATCGTTCCCACAATGCAACGAAAGTGACTTGGCGACACTATCGGCTAGAGTTGTAACAAACTGCATCGTCTCCTACTTACAGTAGCTAAGCGAATCATTGGCTAATTCTACCAGACTCAAGCACTTTGAATAATTTGATTCGTTCTTGCTTTTAGTAGTTCGTAGTACCCAACTTCCTTGAGTGGCGGCGCCACTGTCTCGACAGTTTCAGCGCGAAGAGCAGCTGCGATCTCTTATATACTATATTATTACTTTCTACCTAAAACGTAAAACTCTTATGTTGGTGAACAACCTTGACCTCCTCGCTCTGGCAAAATTTGAAATTAAGCTACTGACAACATAGCTAATGAATCGTTCATCAATTACTTTCTTATGCCTGAAATTTAACCCCTTACCACATGCCGTGTCATATATGGCACATACCCCTTTTTCATTTGTTTTTTTTTTTTTTTTGTGATTTATCAAAGGCCTCAAATGACTGTTTTGTCTGCTGTGTGAGATATTGACGTGTATGAATAAGAGATTTTGGTGTCATCTGGCATCAGTGTTGAATTTAGACATTTTCACCCGGGGGGAATGTGTACTCCTCGGGGGGAGGGTTGTTATTCTGTATTTTTGCAAGAAAGCAGCATAATTAACAATTCCATTCACATGCACATCTCAGCTAATATTGAGACTAATTGCTTTTAAATATTCAATGTGAGATTATAATTTAAGAAAAAAAAACAATCTTTTAATTTTATCTAAAACATTAATTAAAGACTGGCAAAAATATTTTAAACTAAACTTTAACTGCTATTTACAGTAGCTATTTTAATTATTTTTTCCTATATTCAGTAGTTACTGTTTGTTACTAATGTAGAAGTTTTTAAAAACATTTAAATTAACTCAAATATTTTTTGGCCTAAAACAAACATACATAGGAATATCTTAACAAAAACTAGTCATTCTTTCTCACACTTCTGATTCTAAATCAAGTATATTAGCCTTGGTTTCTTTACTGCATACACATCAATAGTTTAATTTACGAAATGTTCAGTAGGATTAGTGGCATGTCGTGGAAAATCAGCGCTTGGGGCAAGAGTATACGACGGCACCCCCGTACATATTAGTGAGGCCGACAGACCAGCCGCGAAAGGTGAGAAAATTTTAAAAACTAAACCCTGCTTTTCCTTGATTTTGAGCACTTTTTATTACTTTTTCTTTCATTTTATATATGTGCACATGCCCACATGTGCACATGTGTTTCATTCCTCTCTTTTTTCTTTCATTCTTTTCTTTTCTTTTTCCCCTTTGGCGTGGGAGACCCGGGTTCGATTCCCGGCGGGAGCTCATGTGGTTCGGATTCCACGTTAATCAGTAGGTCCACGTCTCATATAGCCTCGCTGCTGAACGGGACGCTAAACTAAAATCAATCAATCAATCAATCTTTTCTTTTTCCCTCCCGATTCGTGCGCCCCTTACTTCGGTGCCCGGGGCCGTCGCCCCGCTTGCCCCTCCTTCGTCACCTTCAATAGCGATCTCACTTATATACTATTATTATATTGATAAATTCTATATAAATCTCTAACCCAGGAGGGATAACTGTTCCTCCCTGATCCCTCTAAATGACGCCTTCTGAATCTCACCCTTTAACTGACTTATTTTTAGTTAAAGAAAGGTGTATTTACTTTAACAATCGTAAAACACATTTACGTCTATTACTTCCGATGCGAGAAATGGGATTTAGGCACTCTATTTCAAATAATGCAAGAACTGTACATTTCCAAGAACTGAAGTCTATTGACATCAGAGATCATGTGGAATGATCGAAGGATCTTCCCTATTTTTCCTTTCCTATCTCCTTACTAATATATAATATAGAGCGAGAGTATAGTACCTACTAAAATAAAAACCTTTTTTCAACAGTTGACAATTTCATGTTCTGCTAAACACGGTCTTAGCGTTAAGAAATACAGGTTTTGTTGACTATTTGGTATTCTATCTTAGATGTTATATGTTTAATATTTATATAGAATGGGTCTGCGTCATTTATATGTATGTTGAGAGATCAGATTTCGTCTGCACGTGAACGGAAAGAAAAGCAAATAATTGGGTGAAGTAATTTCTACATTTTGTGACTGAAATTTTGGGAGCTTCTCCGGGGGGAATGAATTTCCTTCGGGGGGGGGGGGTGATTCCCCCCGGGCTACCCCCTGAATTCATCCCTGTCTGGCTTGTTCTTTGTGAGTTGTAAGTGTGTCATATATGGCACTTACTTATTTCTCGTCGGAATTAAGTGAAAAATCTAAAATTCAAGTTTTAATTCACTTTTCAAGTTCCTATATGTGGATTTCCAATACTGATTTTTTTCGCTAAAAGAAAATAAATCATGCAGAAAGGGGTTAATTACAGGTCCTTTTTCTTGTAAATGTACTTTTCTTGTAAATAACAATTAAAATTTTCTTATTCTTCTTTTCTTTCTATTACGATAATATTTCATATGTGTAATAAGCTCTTCAAAATCTTTGATCATATCAAGTTCAGTCATGATCAGATGAGGCTCACCAATCTAATTACATGATATATTATTGCAATACACTATTTCTTTTTACTCTTTTAAAATAAACAAATGAAAGGATGACACTTTATTTTCTTATGACACTTTATATATATATATATATATATATATATGTGTGTGTGTGTGTGTGTGTGTGTGTGTGTGCAACTACATTTGCCCTTTATGAAAATGAAAGTACATCACACACACGCTGATGCATATTATTAGATGGATAATTACCCAGTATCCCCCACCCCCAAAAAATTAATCTCTAATGAACAGCAGTACATATATTCATTTAAAATATATATAACAGAAATGTGACTTTTTTTTTGTTACCAATAATAGTATTGTAATTGCATCCAACCCTATCATAAATTATACACCACAATTTGCAATCAACCCCTTCATCATTATTATGCACAAAACAAGAAAAACCGGAATTTACAAAACAACTGACCTATAAAAACGAAATCTGAAATTCACTAAAAAACTAATTCTGTTGCTGCAAATATTTGCATTCTATATAAACAATTTAACTGACAAAATTTCGCATTTGAAATGTCGACATGGTCGAGTGATTCTCTCCATTTTCGATTGACATATTTTTCTCTTTTTTTGAACAATAGAAAAAAAGGACAGTAAATAGACACCAACCAACAAAAGAGGGAGAGAAAAAATTAAAAACTGAAAATGGTGGACACAATTTTTCCTCTATGTGTTTGCTTAACTTGATCAGACCATTTCTGTGAACTGACATGAAATGCAATTAGTTACGCCAGCCGTTGTCATTGGAGGACATAATCGCTGCTTTAGAATCGAGATCTCATCAATTGATCTGTGGCCAGGCGACTGATGTTTGTTTACCAAACATAGTTTCCAGCACTGCCTGCTGCTGTTTGCCTTAACACGCCCAAACGACACTAAACGCGCTCAACTGTCACGGTTTTAAATTTCATGTGAGAAGGGTGCGGATGATTTTTTTTTTTTTTTTTGAGTGCGTGTGTGCATGTTGATTTTTATTGAAACATTTTTTCCGCAGGTATTTGTTATTTTTTTCAGCATTGCTGTTATGTACTGCACGTTCTATAACTAGTTTTGTTCCCAATTAAATAGACTAACATTTATTTTCTTCCTGCCAAACTAATTTACCAGATATAGTTTTAATTGTTCATATAGTTGCAGTGTTTCCAAATCACCAATACAACTTTCTTTGTTTTGTATTTCTAATGTCTTCGTGAAAAGATTGGTTTTCTATTATTATTCTTAGTTCTACTTTGGTAAATGATCGTCTGTAGTAACAGATGCAGAATACCTGACAAAATTTTGCTTTCAAATTTCCTTGTAGGAATATGTTTGAATACTACTCACTTTTAGCTTTAGAACTTCGTATTACGTAAATAAAAATAAAACTTGATTAAAGCAAACAGCTATAATAATAATATATGTTACAGTTCCTGATTTTAGTTTCAGCAATATATAATTTCCTTCGTCACAAATATACTATGAAGGTACCAAATATAAGACCACAGTTTGTAAATGTTAGAAAATGAGAGGATGTCAATTGTCACAACCAATAAGATTATTGTAAACAAGCCTTCTCGGGTTAGTATCCAGGAAAATACTGTTGTATCTTGCAAACATTTCGAGGGCTGGCATTGTCCTCAACTTCAGGCAAATATGCCTGAAGATGAGAACAATATCAGCCGTCGAAGCCTTGCAAAATACAACAGTATTTATCTGGATGCTAACCCGAGAAGGCATTTTTACAATACGTCGCCAGGAAAGCTTCAATGTATCTTTTAATAAGACTATTCTTTTGAATTTTATTGTTATACATTTCTAATAGAAAAGGAACTTTGTTATTGACACAGAATAGTGATAGGAAGCGGGGACAAAAGGAGGAAAGTAAACATATAAAAAAAATATTTTGCTAGTTGGAAACTTAAACAATGAAGAATTGTAAAAAGGGAAGGAAAAAAACATGATAGAATAAAACGAAATATAAAAGAAGAACAGCAATAAAACAGAAGATGGGTTGGTATAGAAAGTATTGGAGAGAAAAGAGACATCCTTAAAAAGTTGTTGTTAAAGAAAGAACATACAACGAAGAAGATAGGAAAATATTGATTTTACTCAGTGAAAGAGAAGACTACAGAAGAAAGTGAGATACAACAAACTGAAGAAGAATAGCGCATAAAAGTGTATAGTAAATGTTAAGAATGTGATAAAGATTACATAGGAAAGACGGAAAATAGATGGGAAGAAAGGATTAAACAACATAATGACGATGTTAAATGAAATAGGGGAAACAACACGTTTTAAAATCATTTGAAAGATATAGGGCATGAAATGGACTGTGAAGTTGTAGCGTGATCAGACATGAAAAAAAAAGTGCTATTAGAAACTCGAAAAAAATATGTTGTGAATAACAAAAGAGAAATTATTAAATTAGATTAGTGGAATAACTATACATGAATTGTGATGCAAGGTAATATACTCGATCTGATAATAAACAAAGGCGGCAAAAAGTCATAACATGGAGTATAGTATAAGATATGAGAAATTAAGCGTTTGCCTAATTAAAAGTAGAGTTTGAAAATGAAGAAAGTTAAAATTTGAACCTAATTAGAAGTTGAAATTTGTACCTTATTAAAAATTTAGTGTTGTAAAAATGTAAGGAATATTCTTGTTTGTTGTTATAACTGACATCATCCTTTTTTTTTTTTTGACATTTATGAGTTGTAGGCCTAGATTGTACTTTCATAATATACGTCTGATAAAAGCAATGATATATTTACGAAATTACAACACAGGTTATTAATAGTATTAATTGTTTCTCCAAAAACAATACTTATTTCATTCCTTTCTCGTGTTTTTAAGACTAACGCGAAAGAACTTCTTAATATCTAACAAACTTGCTAGAGTTCGGTAATTAAATGTTGTAATTTAAGTCTTTGTAAACATTACTTGTATGTATTTTAAGTGTATATACAAAAGCTGTTCATAAATTTTCTAACGTGTGCGCAGGTAGTAAATGCTAAAATTGGAATTATCCATAAAAATGGAGCTTTAACAATATAATGTTAAATTTACTTATCTGTGAAATTTAACTTTCATATTAGCAACACCCATTAAAATTGAGTCAATGCGGTAGTCTCAGGAATTCAACAGCATAAAATAGGCACTGATATTTACTGCACAGTACGTAGTAATCAGAAGGTGATTGAAATGAAATGACATGAACTGAAATCTTTTAGTTTAACGTCCCACGATTATGACCTTTAGGCTAAGGGAAACAGATGATTAAGGCAAGTGAATGATGATGGAAGAATTGGTGGAATGAGAAGTGGAAGGAAACGGGAGTACCCCTAGAAAACCCATGGACACGATGTTGTCCACCACAAACTTATTTAGCCAGGGATCAATCCTGAGACCCTACGCACCGGAAGTAACGTTCTAAGAAGGTGATTGAAGGTTCCAATATAATTACTTAAAGCATTTACAATAGTATGAATATCCGTTTTTGAAAAGGCAATAAGTCGCAAAATGTTGGCTGTCTTCTGTCTTGCCGAAATTCTGTCTCTTGGTGATACCGGTAAAGTGGGTTCACTCCTCTGCTGAGCAATAATTGGAGTGATAGGGTATCTTCTATCTTCTTGGAAAGGGAAGACAGGAAGTTTATTCTTCTTCAGTGTTTAATTGGCTCTGCATCTTAGTGATTACATTAATCAGAAATCAAGTTATGAATCTTCTGTTTTGAAGTTTTATCTGCTTCTAACTTCTAAACATTCGACGTAATTTGTATTAATAGTTAGTGCTCATTTTGGCATCGTCAACTGATGAATCGCGACCTTTTTGTTCTCTGTTGAATGTTAACAACAACTCACACTTAATTTCAACTCCTACTTGAACATTTTTTCTTATTTTTTGGATGAAGTTGTATGATTTTAATGACACCCTATTGCCATCAATACCGGTGATGTATCGGCCAAAACTCTTTGTTTTGATTGAAACTATTTCTGAAGCTATGGTATTAAGGAGCAAGAATAATCATTCTAGAACCTGCGACAAACCAGGACACAAAGTGTAATTTCAGTTCCACAGAAAGTTTGAATATTTGGAGAAAATAGCGGCTAAAACAAGGTAAACTTAATTTCATTTTGAAATTAAGTTGCTGGAAGTTAAAGGGAGCCTTGAACTATTAATTTCTGAAGAGAAAATAGACTTAAAACAGTGAAGTACAGAATGCTGCACAACAGACGCCATGTTTACATTAATGAGTAGCTGTGAATAGGAATAGCATAAAAGTGTTTCGATTTTAGTGCTAAAGATTCTCGCGTTTTCTTAAATTTCAGTGATTTGAAACATTTAAATCTCCTTTTTACCCCTCCTAAAAATTATTCATGTTAGGGCTAGATAGGCCTGTCATCATATGGCTTTGACTGTGCATGTAGTATAAGTGATTTTTCTTTTTAATTACTAACATGGCGGTACTGTTATGTTTATAGTAGTTAGAGTAGCTTCTACGATGTCAGAGTAAACAAAAGGAAAGCGGCTCCCATTTACTCCTGATTTGAATATTTCTTCTAGCAAAAATGTGTTGAACAAAATTCTTAGGGGTTCTCTTCCCTTCAGGAAGAAGGCCCCCCTTTCCATTGATGATTACATAGTTTCCTCACTTTGACAGTTAATTAAGGAACCATAAGCTAATTGATAACAGGGTCACTTGGGCCCTGGTTTATTTCAGTCACTCCCTTCCCAATCTACGGAGCCGGTTTAATATGGATAAATCTAGATATTGTTTATGTATAATTAAACTGGGCAGTAGTGTTGATTAGCGTGTGTAATAACATGTATTATTCTTTGTGTTAGTTTTCTGTTTATGTGGAATGTAGCTTGTATATTTTTGGGTTAGTATTGTAGCAGTAGAAGTAGTGTGTCAGTGAAAGTATGACACATTTAAGTAGGGACAATGTATCGTTTATTATATGATTTTTCATATCCGGTTCGTAGTAATAAATATTTAAATTCAATTGAAATCCATAGTAATATCGTATAGTGATTTGGTGTACAAGGGCATATTCGATCGTGCATAGGTTATTTAGATACTACTAACGCCATATCCAGTATGTTTAAGAACTAGTGTTCTGTTGCTGCAAACTGTAATGAAGTAGTTAACTTGAAAATGATCCCTTTTCTTCAATAAATTGTGCGTAAATATTATTTCTGGCTTATATAAACAAATAATTAGGCAAATTGATTCCAAATTGAACTTTCCTGAAAATTACAACGCTCTGTATGGACCAGTAATTAAAATATTAACAAAAATAAACTGTGCGTTCATCATTAAGCAGAAGTTAGAATACACGGTGCACGATGCTATTTTTTCGTTCCGAGATTATGATGCTAATTTTTTTCTTTTCTTCGTGCTGTAGAATAAACCACATTGTTGTCATTAGAATAAACGTATTTAATTAATATTATCGTTGATTATATTGCTGTTTTTTGAACATATATGCAATTCTATGCTGTGAAGTGGAATATAATATGGCTTTTGTTGTAAGAAGGTCTGGGTTCGTGAGATGTTTCGTGTATTGGTCAGTGCGCGATTATTTCTGTAGTGGCTAAAGTTGTGATTATATGATATGACTGCTT